>NW_028254594.1:127500-1421800 GCF_964263255.1 Lissotriton vulgaris
ATGTGGTATGTTGTGCAGTGAAACTATGTGAATAGAAAGTATGTGGTATTTAGTGTATTGGAATTATGTTGAGTGGGATTATGTGTTTTTGGAGAGTAATTTTGTGGTATTGTAGTCCGTGTTGTGGAGTGGTAACCTCAGGCTCATTTCCATGGAAGCTAAACTATAAAATCAATGAGACACAATAAAAGAAGGAACCACTGAGGAGCACTTCTGGACCTAGTCGGAGGTATGAGCAGGGCCATTGGAATTATATGACTGTTCGGCTGCGCCAATTTTCACATAATTAAACATTTTCCGTATTTGCCAAATATTCCATCGACTGTTGCCTAATCTGCAGATTTGAACAAAAAAAGCCTTGTTTCTAGCTCAAACGGCTCAAATGTTCCCAAAAATGGAAGGCCCTTTGCAAAGCTGGAATGGTAATGTGTTATTTATTGAAAAATGTGGGTGTTAAAATGATACTAATGGCGCATAAACCTTTCTTCTTTCTGTACCTCTCTTGCCTCTTTCTGCACCTCAAGTGCCTCTTTCTGTACTTCTCGTGCCTCTTTCTCCATCCCTTTGCATCTTTTTGCACCTCGGTTGGTTCTTTCTGCACTGCTCTTGCTTCTTTCTGCACCTCACTTTCCTCTTTCGGTACTTCTCTTGCTTCTTTCAGCAATTCTCTTGGTTCTTTCTGCACTTCTCTTGCTTGTTTCTGTACAATCCTTTGTATCTTTCTGCACTTAACTTGCTTCTTTCTGCACCCCTCTTGCCTCTTACTGCGCCCCTCTCCCCTCTTTCTGCACCACTTGTGCCTCTTTCTGTACCCCTGTTCCCTCTTTAAGCACCTTTCCTGCCTGTTTCAGCACTTCTCTTGCCTCATTCTGTACCTCTGTTACTTTTTTCTGCACTTCTCTTGCTCTTTCTGTACCCTTTGTGCCTCTTTCAGCACCTCTGTTGCTTCTTCTGCACTCCTCTTCCTTCGTTCTGCACCTCTCCTCCCTCTTTCTGTACCTCTCTTGCCTCTTTGTGCACCTCTCCTACCTTTTTTCTGCACCCATCTTGTTGTGTGGCATTTTAGGCTCCGAGTGAATTTTCCCAATTCATGCCCTTATATAGGTACAATTCACATTGCCCTAATATAGGCATAGAAATCAAGCCCTTATTTAGACATAACCCATGCAGACCAAATACAGGCATGGCTACTTCCACCTGTACCAAACGTTCTTTCCTGACGTTATTATCACCGACTTTACGTCACACTATGCCATTCCTAGACACCTGCAAGGTATAAATATACCTTCACTTGCTCTAGCAAGACACAGTGGTTCGGAGCAGTTTGACTATTTACTTGCCCGACGCAGCTCTCTACAGCAAGTGCCGAAGGAAGCCAACCCTCCAGCTGACGCACTGATCGAGAGACTGCCTTTCTCTTGCCGAGAATCCAGCTCCAGTGTTTCCAAGCTCCCCTTGCGGGGTGTTGGGAAATCGAGTCCCGAGACTGAGATACCAGACCTCCTTCATTCTAAACTAAGGTATGGAGCTGATTAGAACTTAGAGAAATCTTGGATAGATTCTTGGCAAAGAAAACTAAAACCTATGTTACACAATACTTACTTCTTCCCGCGTACTAGACTTAGGTTAGGTACATTGGGGTAGGCGTATTTTAGAAGCACCAGTTGAGTATTTTTAGTCATTGTTATTTATGTATGTATTTATATATGGTGTAGGAACCATACAATGCTCTTACAGTATTATTTAATAATATTGTTCCCGCTGTACGCATTATACTTTGTAATCTGCATTATGATTGTAGCAGTTCACTTTTCTTGCATGAGAAAGAAGACAGTTCAATAAACCTTTTATTGAAAACGCCTGTCTCTTTATTTCTCTGCAACTCTGTAGAAACGAAGCATGCATGAGTGACTGAGTAAAATACTTATCTATTGTTTCCGAGACTCTAGAGATACATTTCGTATTCTTAAGAAACAAGGTTGTTATGTTTATGCGGTTGTCAGAAACTAAACCCTTCTTGTGATTTCGAGAAAGTTTCTAGTGACCTCTGAGCTAGCTGGCACTCATTATTAAGTTTAATATATCCGATAGAGACCTAGTCAACCTCAGTCCTATGTCTAATCTATAGGATATATTATTCCAATGCGCAGAGTCTATTGGGAATATAGGACTACACTACATGGCGCCCAACTTTTGGTAAGGCACTAAGTTAAAGCTAGATACTAAAGTAACTCAGTCCTGCTTTTCTCACTGACCCCTTTTTCCTGTAAAATACTCCAATAGAAGTCTGGAGTGGGAAAAAGGATAAAATATCCGCCATAAATGAGCAGGACGAAAATCCTATGTATTAGTTTTTGGTTTATTCAACGTTGAAGGATACAGTGTTCCAAAATATTGTGCCCCTTATCTTTGTTTCCTTGAAACTTGCTCTGCAAACTTTCAGTCAACAAAATGCCGGCTAGCAACACTGAGGACCGTGGAGCTACAGGCAATAATGCCGTAGCAGGATTTGAAGTTACAGGTTTCCAAGAGACCGATGTGGATGCTATAATCATCCCAGAAAATTTAAGGAAAGCCATCACTATCAAACTTATAACAAATGGCCTATCATCAAGAGGTGGTAGAGTAATTTTTGTAATAAAGGCATATGAATATCATCAGACAGAGGAATCCTATTCATGGATTATCTTCCCTGAAGCAAATCCAATATCACATGTGTTTCACTTCTACAAAGGAGAGGAACATCCAACGGAATACATTCCTTTTAAGGATATTGAAATTCCACTAACTTACCAAGAGCATGCGCTCTGGTTTAAAGGTGCCCTACAACATCAAAATCACATTACCAGGCTCGGTCCACTAGGTTGACCAGGAGCAACAACGCCGGTATTAGCCAGCTTTACACCACATCCTGCCATGGATGAAATGATAGTTGCAGAACTATTAGTTCAGCTAAAACAGCTAATAAAAATACACAGACAATTGGTTCAATATGTCATGCTAACCTCCTATAAGGATTCCACAACACACCCCTTACCAGGGGAACACAAATAATATTACACCACAGACCATACAATCATTCATTGGTAAAATACCCGCAAAAAGGGAACAAATTCCACTCTGGATAGCTCCAAAAATTAATCAAAGCGAAACAGTATTTCCTGATACTACCTCTCAAAACATAGAATTCTAACAATCTGTTTACCGATGGGTATCTCATTACACCTGGAGGACTGTGACACTTGGGGTACAGTCTTTGCTGCAATCTCTACCAAAACACATGGTGTTCCGTCAATGGGGGTAATACCAGACGTCCTGAAACACATTCAAAATGAATACGGGGCAGAGCCTGCTTTAAATTTAGGTATGACGTTATTGAAAGATTTCAAACAGGTCTCAACAATAATATTAGCTAATATTAAAGGTGAAGTAGCATCCGTGGCGATCCGCCAAAAGTAAGCATGGGCTGAAAATTCGTTCTGCTCGCGGAATTTGCGGATTTTCCGTGATTTAGCGATCTGCGAATCTCACGAAATCGCGGTAAAATCCGCGAATCAGCGGGGATGAATTTTCAGCCAAGCACTTACAGGGTTACAGCAGCAGGTGCAAAAGTTGAAGCTAATTTTTTGTAACCTTTTACAAAAGGGTTACAAAGAAATTAACTTCAACTTGGGCACCTGCAGCTGTAAGCCTTTTAAGTGCTTCCTGGTGCCTCGTTGCATACTTGCAACTATTCTCTGACCCTGCTCTGACCCTTGAAGCAGGGTCAGAGAATAGTCAGAAGTAGGCAATGAGGCGCCTGTCACGAAAATTAAACCTCAACAGGAAGCACTGACAGATATAAAAACAAGCATTTGCAATGCAATAGGTCTTGCATAAGGAAGTTTGAGCTATTGGTCTTGTAAATGACAATTCTTTTTATTTATGTGTTGGTTTTGAAAATAGCTAAATTAATAGCTTTGTCATTTACAATGCCAATAGTTATAACTTTTGCAAATGTGACACCTATAGCATTTGTAATGAAACATTTTTGTATTTACGCGACTTAGCTGTATTGATATTACAAATTACAATGGCTTTTGATTTTTAAAAAAAATTAATACTTAAATAAAAGTGATTTTAATTTATAATGGCAATAGCTTAAACTTTTGTAAATAACTTTTGTGAAGATCATGTTCAGTGTATTTTATTGTGATGAAAATCCAAGAACAGAAGTGAAATATTAACATCTTTTTGTGACATTTGTAATAAAGTTTGAAACATTGAGAGAACATATTTGAACCAGTTGTTGTTGAATGGTTGCGCAGATTGATGCTGGGGTGGCGCTGAGTGGTGCTGTGGTGGTGCTGAGTGGTGCTGTGGTGATGCTGAGTGGTGCTGTGGTGGTGCTGAGTGATACTGGGATGGTGCTGAGTGATGCTGGGGTGGTGCTGAGTGGTGCTGAGTGGTGCTGAGTGGTGCTGAGTGGTGCTGAGTGATGCTGTGGTGGTGCTGAGTGATGCTGTGGTGGCACTGAGTGGTGCTGTGGTGGTGCTTAGTGATGCTGTGGTGGTGCTGAGTGATGCTGTGTGATGCTGAGCGGTGCTGTGGTAGTGCTGAGTGATAATATGGTGGCACTGAGTGATGCTGTGGTGGCGCTGAGTGATGCTGTGGTGGCGCTGAGTGGTGCTGTGGTGGTGCTGAGTGGTGCTGTGGTGGTGCTGAATGATAATGTGGTGGTGCTGAGTGATAATGTGGTGGTGCTGAGTGATGCTGGGGTAGCGCCGAGTGATGATGTGGTGATGCATAGGGCAGAAAGGCACAAAAAGCAGTTTAACAAAGGGAAGAAGGGCAGAAAAACAAGGGAAAAACGCGTCTCACATGGGGCAGAGGGCACAAAAAAACAGTCTAACAGAGGACAGAAGGGCAGAAAAACAAGGGAAAACGAGTCTAACAGAGGGCAGAAGGGCATAAAAATTTAGTCTAACGGGGCAGAAAGGCACAAAAACGAGTCTAACAAAGGGCAGAAGGGCACAAAAAACGAGTCTAACAGAGGGCAGAAGGGCACAAAAACAAGGGAATAACAGAGGGCAGAAGGGCACAAAAAACGAGTCTAACAGGGCAGAAGGGCAGAAAAACAAGGGAAAAATGAGTCTAACAGAGGGCAGAAGGGCACAAAAAACGAGTCTAACAGGGGGCAGAAGGGCGGAAAAACAATGGAAAAACGAGTCTAACAGAGGGCAGAAGGGCAGAAAAACAAGGGAAATACGAGTCCAACAGAGGGCAGAAGGGCACAAAAAATGAGTCTAACAGGGGGCAGAATGAATCCCGCCCTGCGTGTTTGTCCACGAAGATGCCACCTTTTTGTGCAATACCTCTACTCAACTGGAGTACTTTCTACTGTCTAATCAGTAAGTGCTCCCTCGTTGGCTAAATGTATAGGGGCAGATTTACAATAACTGGCACATCCCCAGGGATGCGCCAGTTATTGTGCGCCGCAGCTCCGCCACCCATGGTGCGCCGCATTTACAATGCGGCGCACCATGTGGCAAAAACGGCACAGATGCGTCAAGCATCTGTGCCATAAAAGCAGAGCATTGCTGGAGCTGCGTCGCGCTTGCAGCGCAGCTCCAGCAATGCTCTGGGGGTCCCTATCTCCCCAAGGCTGCATCAAGCCTTGCACCTGCTTCAAGCAGGCGCAGGGTTTTGATGCAGCATTGGCCTAAAAATGACTGAGTGAATTCTTGTAGATTTCACTCAGCCACTTTTAGGAGGCGTTCCTGCGCAGGAACGCCCTCCCCTGCGCCGGAACGCCTCCTGATGGCGCAGGGCTTTACAACGTGATGCATCTCTTGGATGCGTCACGTTGTTAATACCCAGCACCATGGCGCATCTTTTGTGCTGCCGCTGCGTCAAAAAAGGTCTCGGTAGAGGGTGGGAGTGGAGAACCAGAGGGTGACAGTGCTGTACCAGAGGGTGGCAGGGGTGAACTAGAGGGTGCTGTGATGAACCAGATGGTGGCAGTGGTGAACCAGAGGGTGGCAGGGGTGAACCAGACAGTGGCAGTGGTGAGCCAGAGGGTGGCAGTGCTGAACCAGAGGGTGACAGTGGTTAACCAGAGGTTGGCAGTGGTGAACCAGAGGTGCTGTGATGAACCAGAGGGTGGCAGTCGTGAACCAGAGGGTGGCTGTGATGAACCAGATGGTGACAGTGCTGTACCAGAGGGTGGCAGGGGTGAACCAGAGGTGCTGTGATAAACCAGAGGGTGTCAGTCGTGAACCAGAGGGTGACAGTGATGAACCAGAGGGTGGCAGGGGTGAACCAGAGGATGACAGTGCTGAATCAGAGGGTGACAGTGCTGAACCAGAGGGTGGCAGTGCTGAACCAGAGGGTGGCAGGGGTGAACTAGAGGGTGGCAGGGGTGAACCAGAGGGTGGCAGTGGTGAACCAGAGGGTGGCAGTGGTGAACCAGAGGGTGGCATGGGTGAACCAGAGGGTCGCAGTGCTAAACCAGAGGGTGGCATTGGTGAACCAGAGGGTGACAGTGGTTAACCAGAAGGTGGCAGTGGTGAACCAGAGGTGCTGTGATGAACCAGAGGGTGGCAGTCATGAACCAGAGGGTGGCAGTGGTGAACCAGAGGGTGACAGTGCTGTACCAGAGGGTGGCAGTGGTGAACCAGAGGGTGACAGTGGTGAACCAGAGGGTGGCAGGGGTGAACCAGAGGATGGCAGGGGTGAACCAGAGGGTAGCAGTGATGAACCAGAGGGTGCCAGTGGTGAACCAGAGGGGGCTGTGCCCATACACGACCGCATGGGTAACTTTGCCATGCAAGCGGCCCGAGAGCACGCAAAAAGCCCCGCGAACACGCAAAAAACCCCACGAACACGCAAAAAACCCAGCGAACACGCAAAAGACAAAAACCGGCAAATTCGCACAAATTCGTGGATTTTGCAGATTGCAAATTTGATTTTGCGCGAATTCGCGGAACACGAATTCGCAAATTTCACCCAAACTTAGCCAAAAGCTAGGACAATCTGATGTAACTGAGCAACCACAAGAACTAGCCAGAATAATGGAAAAATCCTATGAAGAACTAGATAGAGACAGTTTGGGTGGTAAACCAGTGAAACCACAGCTGAGTGAAAGTCCTGAGAAGGTTTTTATTAAAAACACTCTCACTCTTCCTAAAAAGAAGTGGGAGAACACTAAACAAAATTCTAAAGAGAAGCGTTCTCATATGGCTGAGATACCCGCCACCCCCTCTCAACACAATCCCCAAGGATGGGAAACCGGAACCAGTTCTGAACTTTTGGAAGACGGGAGGGAGTGACCCTCCCGGCCGTATTTATTAAAATATGAAACAAAATTAAAACATTAAAATAACAGTTTCATATTATGTACAATTTCATTACCACATTGCGATGTTTGGCTAACCTTAACATATTCTCTAATACAAAGGTTCTCCTAGCCCAACTAACATCCTACAAAACATTTAACTTGAAATTTTGAAATTGTACATCCTAACGTTTAAGGGCCAACGGCAAGGTCGTAACCGGTGTCAAGATCCCTAAACCAGAAATATCCCCCTCACTTGTGAGGGGCGACCGCACAGAGGTGTACCTCAAGTGCAACTACCAATTTCCCTTGACTTGACGGGCGCCCCAATAAACTCGACGCCACTTAAAGGTCGTCCGAGGACTCGTGTGAGGTATCTAGAAGGTAGCGTAGACCCCCCCCCAAACCCCACACAATCTTACCACATCTGCCGTCGCAGATGTCCTGGCCCCAGGAAATTCTCCAGGAGGGGGATGTAGCCCCTCCTACCCAGGAAGGGGCCTTGACCGCCTTTCCTTTCCTTTCGGCGGCCCATCCTTAGAAGGGACCGCCTCCCCGTTGAGGGGCCAATGGCCACCTCCCTCGAGCGCTCCCATCCGTAATGGGTGACGCCCACTCATAGGGATCTTCCAATTAGTGCTCACCGATCATGACCTTACCGCCACAGGCCGGATAGTTGACCGGCTATCCGGACCCCCCACAACACTCCTACCTAAAGGTCATGTCTTAAAGTCTTTAGCCAAGCTATCAAGTCTCCTATGAGTAACTCGTTCCCCACCCGGGACAAATGAACACCATCTCCCAAATACATACTGTCACCAGTAATACAACCATGCGGAATAGAATGCAGTGTATTGGAACGGAACAATCTACTCACTTTGTTATTAATTTTCCTTACTGAATGATTCAGAGCAGAAACAGAAATAGCCCCCCGCCATACTTTTCGTGGGATCATATGGGACCATGCAATTGTGCACCCTGGAACTCTTCTCGCTAACCAACTTACAGTGGAAAGCATCGCCTCAAGAAGAAGTCGTCTACCAGTGGTGACCAAATCATTGCCCCCGAGATGTACTATGACTATAGACGGCGGTGACCTCGTCCGCCCTAGCAAACCCTCGAAAAATGATTGAAACTGGTCAATACAGAGTCCGCCCCTTCCGTAGAAGGACACACTGTACCCGTATTCCCCAGCCACGTGAATCATGTCACCTGCTTTGAATACGTCCGCGGCACACCTCACGTATGAGTGGCCCACGACCCACACCTCCTTTTTCACAGCCGGTGATGTCTGACCGCTGGCCCGGTGATGGGTCGACTGCATAGTCCGCCCCGCCTCGTAGGCTTGCGCAACTGAAACCAAACAAAAACAATAAGCGTGAGTACACATTACAGCTTCACAACAAGTGCAACCGCACATACCTTTTATAACAATTGGAGGACCAACGCCCCACACGTTTAACTTGTTCGACATTCAGACCCCTGGCTGTAGCCTCTGTAGCAGCCCCTATCCGAAAGGAATGGGTCCCAAACTCGCCCGGGTTCAAGCCCGCAGCGGCAATCGACATCGCAAGCACCCGCTGAAACTGAAACCTCGTCAGTGGGGTGGCGTTGGCGTGTCTCAACAAGGTCCCCCCCCATGATGCCACCCTTTGTGCTAAATATTCCTCTACACAACCCACCGGGCACATGGAGGACCCGGGAATCCTTGTATGAATATGCAATCACCCATCGCACCCTGATCGGTCTTGGACCTGACAAACGAGACAGTCATTGTCCCCCCTCTGACCTGAACGTGCTCTCGGCACAGTCCCCCATCACATCCTGCTTGTTCCTTGCCACTAGTTCGCTTACCCGCATAGCCCCATGGAATGCCAGCGTAAAAGCGGCTCGGAATAACACTGTTTCATACTGGGATGAACACGTTGCAGGGAGTATGGATAATAACAGGGCTAACCTATCCAAACCTATCGGGCGTCTTTCATCTACTCTGCGACCCTCAAGGCGTTGCCACCCACGTAGCGCTTTTTGTACAACGAAAGATGCTGTCGGGTCCTGGATCCCATGAGCCCTAGCCACAAAGGAAATGGCGGCCCGATGCCTCTGGGCCGTAGCCACTGATTTGCCTGCCTGATGTAAAGACAGCAGGAATTTCACTACCAACTCCTCCTGGCCCCAAAGCTCCCCTCTAGCCGCCCCCAAAAAGGCCCAATAGGAACGGAACGCCCCTTCATATGCCTTCCTCGTCCTGGGTGCTAAACTCTCTCCCACGAGGTTACGAAGTTCGGGGCACCGAGATACCAGAGAGCTTCGGGAAAGGGTGCCGCCACCGGGTCCGCTGTGGGCAGAAAACCCCAGAAGGCCTGCATACGAAAACGAGAAAGCGCATCAGCCGCCTGGTTCATCACCCCGGCACATGTCTTGCCTTAAATAGCACATTCAATTGCATACACAGTAATACAATTTCCTTGAGCAATCTCAGAATCCATTTGCATCGTGCTGCCTGGCTATTGATACACTCAACCACGGTCATGTTATCAGACCAGAATACCACAGAGTGATCTCTGAACCCCTCTGGCCAAGTTCTCAGGGCCACCAGAATGGGGAAAAGTTCCAGAAAAGCAATGTTACTTGTCAGTCCACTATCATGCCACCATAACGGCCATTTTTGTGCCGACCACTGAGTGCCGAATATGACACCAAAACCAATGCTCCCTGCCGAATCCGTCCACAGCCCCAGCTCCTCAGAGGACACCGCCGGTTTGTTCCAGACAATTCGACCATTGAAATCCGCCAGAAATGCCAACCAAATGCGCATGTCCTGGCGAACCTCTGCCGAGAGCCTTGTGCGATGATGACCCTCCTTCAGGCCGACCATGGCTTGAGCGATCGAGCGGGAAAAGGGGCGGGCCATCGGTATTACTCGTAATGCAAAATTCAACTGTCCCACCAATTGTTGTAATTGATGTAGCTTAACCTTAGACTCACTTATACACGTTTGCAGGCATGCCCTGAATCTTAACACTTTGTCTCCTGGTAAACGAAAACAACCTTCTTCAGAGTCGAGCTCGATCCCCAGAAACTCAAGGCAAGTCGAGGGACCCACAGTCTTACCTGGTGCCAATGGCACGCCAAACTGATTCATCAAGACACAAAATTCAGTCAAAGCCTGTCCACATTCCGGATCCCCGGCTGCCCCCAGAAACAAAAAGTCATCGAGGTAATGCATAACATGTTGAAACCCCGTCTTCCTTGTGAAGACCCACTGCAGGAAACAACTGAACTTTTCAAAATAGGCACAAGATATAGAGCACCCCATTGGCATACACCTATCCATGTAATAGTGACCCTGAAACATGAAACCAAGGAGACGCTGATCGTCTGGATGTACCGGGAGCAACCGGAACGCTGACTCGATATCAGATTTTGCCATCAGCGCACCGGGCCCCAGGCGATTCAATATGGCCACGGCCTCATCGAAGGATGCGTACCGCACCGAACACACTCCCGGGTCTATCGCATCGTTTACGGAAAGACCACGTGGGGCTGATAAATTATGTATCAGCCGAAACTCACCCGGGTCCTTCTTGGGGACCACCCCTAAAGGGGAACAAACAAAGTTAGCAACTGGTGGCATATTAAATGGACCGGCGACTCGACCTCGAGTAACCTCTTTCCTGATCTTTTCCTGTACCACGGTCGTATGCTGCAAGACCGATGTCTGGTTTTTACATTTCGCTATACCCTGAAACTCCCCCACTGGGATGCGGAAACCATATGAAAACCCGTTCCGCAACACCCCAGCGGAAGCGTGATCCGGGTATTCGCTGAGCCAGGGAATCATTGCCATGGTATCAATCGGAGTAGGTAAAGGCGCCCCTCGGACTATGTCAGACCTGTTTGGCGCCTCCTCTACCCCCGTTATCACCCGTTTTGGCTCTGCACATGGACTCAGGATGGGATGATTGCCCACACCCACCACATTCGTGCCTAAATTTGCACGACCCCTGGGGCCTGGTACATTTACCCCTGTTAAAGTTCCAACAAATCCCCCTTTTTCCTGCGTTGCCGATTGGCCTCGAGTGATTGTCGTTACTCGTACTTGATCGAAAGGGCGTCCCAGCATATTGGCGGGAGGATTCACCCACGCTACTCCCTACCAATGGCAACTTTAACATACCAGTATCTTCCATTTTGGACCAAGACACAGAATCATAACAATCCCAAGTTAAGTTTTTATCATGTTCTTTCGCTTTTCTGAAAATATTATCGTAACAAAACCATTGATTGCCCTCGTGTGATACAGAATACCCCATGATCCGTGACTGATAAATCGGCAATTCGGACAGCAATTCGGGCCTATGTTCACCCATGATGGATGTAAAAATCCCCCATGCTTTGCCCCAATTGCCAATGTTTTCATTTACCTTAAAGGCGGCCATCTTTGCGCGCCAAACACTCGGATGCATGAGCTCCTTCTGGCTCTTAACATGCTCCATCTCATAATGATCGGTAAGCAACGAGAAGATGTTTATATACTCCTCTGCCCATATCTTCTCTTTGATAGCCAGAGGGACATGTTGACCCAACTTTTCCCTTCGAGAGGGTGCAGACTCATCCCTCGCAATCGGCAATGGCCGCTTACCTGAACCGGAAGCTGTATCTGCGACTGGACCTGTCCCAGGTGGTTTCTCTACTGCCGCAGCCGGCGATGGCGCCTTCGTCGCTTCCCTTGTTTCACGCAGTTGCTTCATCAACACCTGCGCGTCGTCAGCCGTGGCGCCCTTGCTACCTTTACCCAACCACGCTGCTAATTGTGCTGCCAGCTCGGGCGGCATATCTTCCCCGGACACGGGGGTGACCACCACGGGAATCGGATTCCCCTCCTCCGGCACGGGAGTTGGTTCTTCGAGTGGGGTACAGGGAACCGGGATGTCTCCCCCAGCTGCTCCCCTTCTGGGGCTCTTGCCTTTTCCTCCTGGAGCTGCTCCTGCCAAAGGACGTTTCGGTCCCCCTTCCTCGTCTTTATCCGCCATTCGCCTCTTTAGGTCGGTCACCTCTTTCATAAGAACACGCAGCATCTGGTCGGTAGTCATTCGCTTTCCCGCTTTCTTGGGCATTCTCCGATAGAGTATCTGCAAAACAAACAAGAAAGATTACAACGCTCAAAATTGGCTCTTCGTTCCGTCTCGAGCTCACGTGCAGCGAGGTGGTGCAGCTTCAGAGCACAGGAACAAGAGGATGCTTCCTTGGCTTGTTGCTCCTTTTATCCATCTTCAGGGCGGGCGTAAACCCGCCCCTGCCTGCCCCAGGGGTGTGGCCGGCCGCGTCAGTGTCTAGGCCAGCCCACTCTAGGGAGGGAAAAAGGCGCGCCCCGGCTACGCCGCTTCGGGCATACCAGCCGAGACTCGCCTCCCGCCCAAGATGGCTTCCCGGGGGATCGTGGTACTCCGCCATACGTTCGGGGGGACCGAATGGTCGCCCCTTTCCACTCGCCAGGTAGGTCTCCTCAAAAGGAGCCCTCTGAAAGGAGATATAACATCAGGAATAGGGATACTTTGAGAAAACCTGATAAATATCAAGATACTGATACATGTTCCACTCGTACCTTTCAGACTACATCACAGAAATCCGAAAGAAGAGGACGGTCAGAACAAAAGGAAGAACGTGTGAAGTCCAAAGACGGTCAACACGTTCCAAAAAATAAGAAAACAGAATTCACTAAAAAGAAGGTAGCAGTTCTAAAAATCAGACATGCCGAGGATCTTGAGGACACAACTCAAGAATGGGGAGTGGGCTCAGACAATGTTGGACAGCGCAGCAGAAGCAACCGTAGCTCGCAATATGTTGATGGATCATCTGGAGACAGTGGACTTGAATGAGTACATCCAAGTTGAAACTGCTGATACCAGGGTTAGTGTCCCACATAAGTGATTTAAAATAACACTCCGGATGGAGGGGGATATAACTAGAAAAATAAGAGCTCTCTTTTGGGAGAGGCTCTCTAAGGGTCATGACATTCTTTTAGCTGAACAAGACTGGCCACCTGAATTTGGCAGGGAGCGCCCACATGGCGAAGACAATATACTTATGCAAGGAAATGGGAGGTAGCCCAGGCTCCTGCATTATATAAAAATCATGTAGAATGGGATGAGGATTCTGCTCAACATAAAATCCAGTAAAAAACTCAACCAACTACACAAAGGCAGTACCCAATTAAGAAACTAAAAAACAAGTCAGGGAGATATTAGATCAACTTGAGTACCAAGGGGTGATTGAAATATGCACCTCGTCAATGAACAATCCTTTGTTTCCTGTCTCCAAACCAGACAATACATATTGTCTAGTTTTGGATTACAGACATTTAAACTCCTGTTGCAAAACTTTAGCAGTACAGAATGCACACAGTGCAGCACTAATGAACGAAATTGTGCGTAAAAATATAAAACTCCATTAGATATTTCTAATGGTTTCTTCTGTCAAAACATTGCACCGGAAAGCAGGTATTTGACGCTTTTCTAATCATGGGGACACAGCGTCAATTCTGTCGTCTCCTTCAGGGATTCAAGAATAGTCCAGGGTTATTTTCAGCCAGAGTAACAGAGTTACTTTAAACCTATGATGATGAAGCATTATCATATGTCGATGACATCTATCAACAGACGAGGACTTGGACAGGCACTTGAACAGGGTGAGCACCATAATATTGGGCTCCGCCTCTGAGGGGTATGAATTCAATTAAAAAAATTCATGAATTGCCCAACTCAACGTCCTGTTTCTAGGATATGAATTATCAAGCGAAGGCAAAAGCCTGGTGGCAAACTTCCTAGAGAAATGTGCTCTCCAACCTCCAAAAACGCTGTAAAATGTACAGTCAATTCTAGGTTTCCTAAATTACGAAAGAACTTACATTCTAAATTATGCAGAAAGGGTTAAACCTCCCTACGAATTAATCAAACATGATTTCAAAACAGTTAATTGGACTCAAAAACACACAGAAATTTTACGTTCTGTACAAACAGACATGTTAGCAACAACACATTTACAAACACACGTAAACGTACGCAACCTAGTGATCCGAATCATTCCAGGAAGATGCAGATTCACGTACTTAACCTTTAATGAAGGAGACAAAAGTACCGAAAGCTTGCAAATTACACTTGTACACACAAGCTGAAATGAAATTCAATTCTACAGAAAAAATTCTGACAGTGGTGCAAACTGCAGTAGCAAAAGAGAGAGCCCTCACACAGGGAAAGCACATACTGGCCTTTACTCATGTAAATGCCTTAGAGGCAGTGACAATAGCGAGTATTCCAAATGCAAAGGCTTTATATCTGAGATGGATGCAATGGGTTAATTCTCTTGGTGCAACAGACATTGGAACATTTTTGACCCCTATCTAAAAACACAAGAATTTCTACGATACAAACAAAAATCTCCTATGCCCACTGAAATTCTGCCTCTAGAACAGTACGGTTATATAAATTATACAGACGGATCAGCACAACCCGCAATTTGGGGTAAACAAGCTTATAGTGCTGCGTGTGTGATCGTTAAAGGTCGCTGGCGCGATGGTAAATTCCGACCTATGGTCACTAAAACGCAATCTCTAGGAGATTGTACAGCTCAGCGAGCTGAACTACAAGCATTTAAGATGGCGCTTGAAAATACTGATCGCGAATTCCCCACACTCATAGTGTGCGATTCCTATTATTGCGTTCAATCTTATAATGAATACTTGCACAACTGGATTGAAAACGGTTTCAAAGATGCGAAAGGTGGCACAATCAAGCATAAGTTGCTTTGGGAACAAATAGTTCAGTTACAAAAAGAACTACAAAAATCTATTGTGATCCATATACTGAGTCATCAACATGATGGCGTTCACGTTGCAGGGAATTCATTGGCTGATGAAGCCGCGAAGGCAGCTGTGCAAACGGCTTCCGTAGCTACAATCACTCGTTCAAAAACAAAAATAGACGGCGAAATAATACAAGCTGTCAATGCTACAAGCAAAGACAGTGGTAAAACATTACCAAAAGGCTATCCACTCAAATACTCATACATAACTGATGCAAGCAATATTTCTTTTGCTCGAATCCCTGGAGTGGGGAATAGAGTAATTCCAAACATGGAACATAAATTAGGACTAATTTTAGTAGCACTTGAAGGGCTCGCCTCTGCACACGCAGGTGTTTCCACTACAGTATCATTGCTAAAACAGAGATACTGGTGGCCGCGCATGAGGAAACAAACCAGAAACTATGTTTTGGAATGTGAAATCTGCCAAAAGATGAAAGTCTCTACAGTGAAACATCCTGCACAGACGCCCTTGTTAATCTCAGATAAACCATTAGCTTGTGTCAACCTGGACCACTGTGGTCCCTTGCAGAGGGATGGTAACTATAAATATATCATGGTCACAGTGGATTCGTGCTCAAGATTCATTTGGATGGTGCCTCAGCGCTCGGCTGACGCATAAACTGTTATAAAAGATTTGTGAGTCTTTATCGGCACATACACAGTCGGCATGCTACATTCTCACCGGGGTCCTGCGTTTAGCTCAAAAGCTTACAAGGAGGCCATGTCCAATCTGGGCGTTGCATTGCGGTATTCTAGTCCATTCCATCCTGAGGGAAATTCGGTTGTGGAGAGAAAAAAACGGGACATAAAGCAATCTATAACAGCTAGGGTACTAGGCTCATGTAACGGGTGGGTCAAACATCTAATAAGTGTCCAACATAGTCTTAACAATATGCCAAGAAGTTTTCTAGTGGGAATAACTCCATATGAAATCCTTTCTGTAACTAGAATGATCGTCCAGGACCTTGATCGTCACACTTCAGTGGAAGAACAAAAATCTTTTGATATCAAAGACCATTTGACTGTTTTGCAGGACTTAAATGAAACAATAAAAAGTCAAAGCAACGTATTGCAGAAGCTCCACTGAAGAGAAACCACCGTCCCAGCAAGGCCTGCCTGGATTCCAAAGATTGGAAGGAATTTGGGCCTTCTTACAGACAACCAGTACCTGTGCTAGCGATCCACGGATCAAGAACAGTGTGACTGCCGCCCCTTGCTGGAAGAAAGGACAACCGGTTCGTGTCCATCAACCTGGTCAAACCACATCATGTGGTCAATCATAAGTAGTAGGCCAAGTGGACTCCAGAGATGTAGCAGATGCCCAAATCTGGATACAATCCAAAAGATTCAAACTGAGAGACGGATAACCTTTGAAAACTCTGCATAACAGAATAAAGGACTATGCAACAAAGCCATGGAACTTGTGCCTCTTGAGACCCAAATAACAGTTTGTCAAGAAACGCCTGTCTACAATGAAAAAGCATCTGACTATACTAATATGACGAGTGATCAAGTGGTTTCAGTGATTTCATCGAATCCTGAAGCAATCCCTACATTTGACAGAACTGCCTCTGGCTATTTCATTAACTTTGATACGTTTTCCCAGGGTCCCAGCAAACCTGAAATGACGCCAGCTAAAAGAACTTTTAAAGAACAAGCAACAGAACTTTTTCATCAACTGGAAAAAACATATCTGGTTTCACCATGGGTTGAAGTATGGATTGTTTTTGGAGTACTTTTTCTTATACTTTGGTTGACTCTGGTATTTACCTTGGGAATGCTGATCAATGGGAGATATAGTAGAAAGGACACAGCAAGTAAAAAAATCAACTTACTCCTCAAGCCACACAAATCATCCCATTGAGAACAAAGAGACTTGTCATCAGTGAACATCACAGCCGTTCCTATACCTGGTGGTATAGTTTGGGACAGAACTGATTATGACATCTTTGGTCCTGCAGAGCTGTTGAAGATTCCACACCAATTCAAGGTTTCCTCGAGTGACTTTGTTTCACCCAGCACCTTTTCTGATGATTGGGACTTTGAGACTGTTAATAATATGATGTCAGACTTAGAAATGTCTGCAAAATTTACAAATCATGAATACTTATAAGGTTCATCAGATTATGAACAAAGGTACTGTTATAATCGCTATGGTCATCATTTCTAGTATAAATCCGCAAACCCTAGAAGTGTACCGAAATGGAACCAATGGGACCATTGTCCAACGCCACCAAAAGGTAGCTCAAAAACATTTTATGACAAATTTCCATACTTTTCAGGTTTTACTGTTTCAAATCCAGAAACATTTTACTTTAAAAATGTTATTAGGACAGGAATTAGAAGTATGTTGACGAATACAAAGCAAATTTATTCTGCTGCCTTTTATACTCAGCTGTCTACATTAGGCTTTTACTTTTGGAAAGACACCATTGAGACAAAAATGGTCTGGGGTACAAAGGCCTGACAGGTACAGGGATTAGAAGCCTTATTTAGAGCCTGCATTATCCCAGAACAAATAATGTTTTTGAATGACACTGTTCAACAGACATCTTGTCTTGGATTAGCTAAGATAAAATATTTAAACTGTCCATACCTACACCTAAACCGGGTAGTGAAAACACTACAGAAGGGGTGGTCAACGTAAATACTATTTTACTTAACAACAGAACAGATCTTGAATGGAAAAATGAATAATCTGGCCCACAGACACAAACAACTGTCAAGATAGATTCCTGAATAAGACACAAGGGTTCACATTCACTAGGCCAGATCCAAGATATGTCCAGAGACATCATCCAGGGATAGTAACATCATACAGTGTGGGAAAACTGTGCCTTGAATGGCTACAAAAATCCACATTGAAAGAAGTAAAACAACACTTATCTTTACTTAAAGATGGCGTTGATTTGAGGGACTTCTTACAAGGACCTACTAAAACGCGTCATAAATGTTTTTTTTAACGCCGGTATCTATGCCTTATATAATGAAGCATGGAAAACAACGCAAGCAGAGACTGAAGAACGAATACACGAAATTGATTGTATTAATTTAGAGAAATCTCTCTCTGTAGTTTACAGTGGGTTAACGACTCTGTCATCCAGAATATATTCTTTGGACAGCGTAGTGTCCTCTGCCATAGATATAATGGAACAGGACTTGGTCATGTTACAACATGGTCAGTCGCAATTGCGTTCTATAGTGCTTCTGGGCTGGACGTTACAAAACCTTCATTCTGGCTATGTGCTTTGGCGTCTAACCAACACCACGTCATTGTTTCCTGAATTTAACCTTACAGATAAACAAATCACATTGGCACAGAGGGGGCAGACTATACGGTGCTGAGCATTGAAAAACTGAAAAGATTACCATCAGCTGTTTCTTGAAAACAAGCAACAGAATGGATAATACACGGTACAATCACTCTGCCTGTTACAATTTTCCATTTTCAGTATTGTTTGAAACCTATGCCAGCAGGCGTATATGAAAGGTTGGGTAAAGAATACATCAAGACATCCTGGGATTTACCTTATACACACAAATGTTGGAGTGGGGAAAAAGAAGTGTTTCTTAGTGTTACGAATTGCGAAAATGCAATAAGCGGTTCACTCTTATGTCAGGGTATTAATATACACGGGCATGCAATGGCTCCTTGAACAACGTATTCTGCCACCTGCAAGGTTCTCCAGCTGCAGTGATTGATCCAATTTTTAGGCAGCTTTCTAATGGAAGTTAAATTATGTTGAATGATCACATCTGCTGTGGCATGTTTTCAGGTACCCCCTATCTCGTAACTGTTTCAGCCATGGTAACTTGCAAGTATTGTTTCCTAAAACTAAGACAGATGGGGAGTCGCTGAACATCTCTTCTATACGAATTGGTGCTTTAAGCAGAATGAAAGCCATTCTTTTACAAAAAACTGTACCACTGACCTCAGCCAAAGAGACGTACGACCAGCAAGTTGCAAGGACTTCTGCAGAGATACATGCGCTTTTATCGACAAACTGCCCTATACATTTCGCAGAAATGTTAGGTCGTATCGTAAACATATCTGATAAGAGTGGTATTGTACATGTATTTAATACAGTTATTTTGGGACTGTAACCACCCTTTGAAGCAGTCCTTGGCATATTTCCAAACTTTGTGCACTCTGTGTTTGGCGGCCTGCCTCTCTTTTTGGGACTCGTAGCAGGGATACTATTTTTGCTCATTCTGCTCTGATATGGCAAGCCAAGTCACCATCGACACCCAGATCACCTTGGAGAACACTTCTGGCAATGAAGTGTACTGAGCGCATGATACAGATACTGGGATTGACTTGTTTAAGAGATTTGAATACCACATGGTTTCTATCATTCCGACCAATCTGGCAAGATTGCATCCTACCTGTTCTATGATGCCTGCTATGTGGAGAAGAATGCATGCTGGGCATCTGTCTGACACTCCCATCAGTGCTGCCAACGGAAGTTGATACTTTGCTTTAACCAGTAACGGCTCATGCACTGTGTTGTCCCCAGCGGCTACCAATCCGGATGACGGCATTCCTTGAGATCTCACAGACGCAAAATGCAGACGGTGAGATACGTGGAGCAACAAGTGCACAGGTACCATCTACTTCGAACATTGCTAGTGCTTCAGATGCTGACGGCGATGCTACTCATCTATGTGTGATTGATCTGCTTAACTAGGTAGTCCAACTTTCACCTACAATAGTAGATGCATTATTTACAAGCTTAGAAGATTTGATGTTGTCTCCAAACAATGACACTGACTTCTGAAGTTAGCACACAGTGTTCTTTGACACTGAATTCGGCCTTCACTTTTGAAAACAAGTTTCTAACTTTGGAACTCTATTTTTCTATGATCAGATGTTATATTTTTTCAACATTTTTACTTTTTTTTGTCACATAGTAATCTGCTTAAAGTAGAACTATTCCTAGAGAACTAGAATTCTTTGAAAACTTTCGAGAGACAATATTTGACCTTGTCCACACTCAACTAATTTATATATTCTGTCATGGAATGGTCTCGACTTTTCTTCTGTATTTAAGAGCCATTTCATAAATGTATTTTCATGATTTATTCGGATAGCGTTTTTCAAATGTCATCTATATACTTTGAATGAAACATTTCCTTTAAATGCGTACAGCACAAATGCTCTTTTCCTGTACAACCATTTCAAATGCATTTTTATGTATTTTGGGTGGGGGTTTAACACATCATGGTTAGATATGTTTTATGTGTTTAGAACTTAGTAATGTCATACATAATAAAGTGTAGTGGGTGTTGTGTGGCGTTTTAGGCTCCGAGTAAATTTTCCCGATTCATGCCCTTATATAGGTACAGTCCACATTGCCCTAATATAGGCATAGAAATCAAGCCCT
The DNA here is from genome assembly GCF_964263255.1 of Lissotriton vulgaris. Taxonomy (NCBI): domain Eukaryota; kingdom Metazoa; phylum Chordata; class Amphibia; order Caudata; family Salamandridae; genus Lissotriton; species Lissotriton vulgaris. The sequence goes on from NW_028254594.1 coordinate 148,066, forward strand.
TATTTAGACATAACCCATGCAGACAAAATACAGGCATGGCTACTTCCACCCGTACCAAACGTCACATTGATTTCTTGGAAAAAAGACTTCAGCAGTCAGGGACCTTCCCTTGCTTGAATATTGATTTATCCAAGAACTCATGTACTTTGCAAAGAACGACTATTCCCTAGGGGTTGTTTCCTGATGTTATTATCTCCGACTTTACGTCAAACTATGGCATTCCTAGACACCTTCAAGGTATAAATATACCTCCACTTGCTCTAGCAAGATACAGTGGTTCGGAGCAGTTCGACTATCTACTTGACCGACGCAGCTCGCTACAGCAAGTGTTGAAGGAAGCAGACCCTCCAGCTGATGCACTGATCGAGAGACTGCCTTTCACTTGCTGAGAATCGAGCTCCAGTATTTCCTAGCTCCTCTTGCGAGGTGTTGGGAAATCGAGTCCCGAGACTGTGACACCAGACCTCCTTCATTCTAAACTAGGGTATGGAGCTGATTAGAACTTACAGAAATCTTGGATAGATTCTTGGCAAAGAAAACTAAAACCTATCCTACACAATACTTACTTCTTCCCGCGTACCAGACTTAGGTTAGGTAAATTGGGGTAGGCATATTTTAGAAGCACCAGCTGAGTAATTTGAGTCATTGTTATTTATGTATGTATTTATATATGGGTTAGGAACCATACAATGCTCTTACGGTATCATTTTATAATATTGTTCTCGCTGTATGCATTATACTTTGCAGTCTGCATTACGATTGTAGCAATTCACTTTTCTTGCATGAGAAAGAAGACTGTTCAATAAACCTTTTATTGAAAATGCCTGTCTCTCTATTTCTACGTAACTCTGTAGAAACGAAGCATGCACAAGTGACTGAGTGAAATACTTATCTATTGTTTCGGCAACTCTAGAGATACATTTCTTATTCTTGGGAAACAAAGTTGTCATGTTTGTGCGGTTGTCAGAAACTAATCCCTTCTTGTGAATTCAAGAAAGTTTCTAGTGACCTCTGAGCTAGCACTGACTATAAAGTTTAATATATTCGATAGAGACCTAGTTGACCTCAGTCCTGCGTCTAATCCATAGGATATATTATTCCAATGTGCAGAGCCTGTTGGGAATATAGAAACTACACTACACTGTTGCCTCTTTTTGCACCTCTGTTGGTTCTTTCTGCACTGCTCTTTCTTCTTTCTGCCCCTCACTTGCCTCTTTCTGTACTTCAATCCCATCTTTGTACACTTCTGTTGCTTCTTTCAGCAATTCTCTTGCCTCTTTCTGCACTTCTCTTCCTTCTTTCTGCACCCCTCCTGCCTCTTTCTGTACCTCTCTTGCCTCTTTCTGCACCTCTACTGCCTATTTCTGCACCTCTCTTGCCTCTTTCTGTACTTCTCTTGCTTCTTTCTACACCTCTGTTGCTTCTTTCAGCAATTTGCTTGCTTCTTTCTGTACCTCACTTGCTTCTTTCTGTACCCCTCATCCCTCTTACTGCACTTCTCTCGCTTCTTTCTACACCTCTCTTGCCTCTTTCCGCTCCTCTCTTGCCTCTTTGTGCATTTCTCTTGCCTGTTTCTATACTTCCATTGTATCTTTATTTACCTCTCTTGAATTTTTCTGTACTTCTCTTGCTAGCTCTGCACCCCTATTTCCTTTACTGCATCCCTCTTGCCTCTTTCTGCTGTTCTCTTGACATTTTCTGCACCTCTCTTGCCTCTTTCTGGACTTCTCTTCTTTCTTTCTGTACCCCTCGTACCCCTTTCTGCACATCTGTTGCCTCTTTGTGTACCTCTCTTGCCTCTTTCTGCACTTCACTTGCCTCTTTCTGCACCTCTCTTGCCTGTTTCAGCACCTCTGTTGCTTCTTTCCGTACTTCTCTTGCCTCTTTCTGCACCTCTGACTTAGGGGTAGTTTTAATCCTCCTGCCCTATTATGTAGTTGAGCCTTACAGGGGAGGTCATGCCAATCATAGGGGTACCCCAACCCATAGTGTACCCTAGTGTATGTAAGTGTTTTCACTGTATTCTAAGTGTCTTTCAGCATAGCACTTGCTCCAGGTCTGGTTAGTCAGAGGTAGTTGCCATCAGTACCAGACAGCAAAAAGTTGGGGGCACAGGATGACTTTGCAACACGGCCTCTTTCTGTACCTTTGTTGTTCTTTCTGCATATCTCTTGCTTCATTCTGCACCTTTCTTTGTTTTTCTGGAGTTCTGTTGCCTCTTTCTGCATTTTTTTTGCTTCTCTTGGAGCTTTTCGTCCTCTTACAGCAGTTGTCCTAACTTTGTAGGCATAGTTAGAAATACACATTTAAAAAACTTTGAAATTCACTGAAAAAAAACGTGGGTTTCAGGGATGTTTTAGTTAGGAATAAGCATTTAAAAAACCTTATAAATTCACTGAAAAAACTACAGGTTTCAGGGACAAAATGGTTAGTTGTACAAAATGGGAGAAATTTGGCCATTATAGTTAGTTGAGCTATCTATAACTCATGCCCCCTCAATGCACTGCTGATGATGTCACATATTACATCATTCATGACATGGTCAGTGACATCACTGATGACATTACTGATGACATCTCAAATGACATCACTGATGACATCATCCAAGTGATAATCTGATGCACATCCTCACACCCAAATATAACTTTTGATACACCCACTCTAAAATACAGACTACCATTTTCAAAACCATAGACACACCAATACCACTTACTACATACCCACTCACTGATTCCTAAGTCCACGTACACATCCACTCATTCACCCATACAGTCACTCATACATGCAGTCACTCATCAATACAGCACTATCATATGCACTCATATACCTATATTAGATACTCGGACACCACCACTCCCCCATAGACTTGCTCACACACCTAGTCAGTCATGCAAAGAATCAATCACACTCCCATTTACTCACTTATACAGTTATACACACACCACCTCACTTATTCATACAGATGCTAACACATACTCACTCTCTTATACAATCACTGATGCAAGCAAACACTCATAAATACAGCCACTCTCACAATCACTCACTCTCACATATATAGATTTATATACTCCAACACTCACATAAACTGCCTTTCACATAGAGAAGTGTGGCTCACTGGTTACAGGAGGCAGACCTGGAAACAGAGGTCAGCCCGGGGCCAGGGTTCAATTCCCGGCTCGGCGGGGTCTTGAGTCCTAAAATGTCCATGGACTCGACAATTCTCGCTCCGGTGCCTACTCGATTCACGCGTTCACACTCTGCGACTCTGGGCAATAGCTTGCTTAATCTCCATAACGGCCCCTCGCGGCGGGATGCCTGGCTTTCACCTTGTGGATACCCTGCCGGAGTTATCTCACAGGGGAATACCAGGACTGGTTCCCTAAGCAAGCGCTTAGAAACCACACGGTGATTTGCGCTAGATAAATTCCTGTACATTTACATATGTAGTTACTCACACTTGTACCACAGAGACATCAATTCAGTCACCAATACACCCATACACACACTCACCCACCCATACAGCCCTTCACAGAGGCCTTCTTGAAACCATATACCAAGTGAATCACCCACTCACCTCACACATCTATGCACAGAGTCACACCCCCCACCCACCTGCACAGACACTCAGGTACCCATACAGCTACTTAGACAACCAATCAATAACCCATATAGACACTCATGTAGCTACTTACCAACCCATGCAACTGCTTACACACCAACTGACAGACTGATACAGACATTCACACAGTTTAGTCAGTAACCCATAAATTTCATAAGACATGTTTAATGGTTCACTTATACAGTCAGTTACGCACCTACTAAATCATCCATTCAGACACTTTTACACTCACTCAAACACACTCATTCTTTATTCCGTTTGCGGTGAGCGGTGGCCAATGGCCGTCGCAAGCACTACCTCGGTAGTGCTGCGCACATCCGTTGGCCGACGCGGTTCCACCCTCTATTTCAAACCGCCGCACCACAGCAGAATTTGCCCCGCGGTAAAGCAGCTAATACACCTTGGCATATGTTTATAGAAAAACATATTTAACTTTACAGAAACACACAGTCACTGGATAATGTCATCAGTAATGTCATTTGAGATGTCATCAGTGATGTCATCAGGGATGTCACTAACCATGTCAAGAATTATGTAATATGTGAGGCCAGTAGCAGTGCATTGCGGGGATGCGAGTTATAGTTAGCTCAACTAACTATAACAACTGAATTTCTTTGGTTTTGTACAAGAGAAATGTCCAACTGACTATAATGTCCCTGAAACCTGTGTTTTTTCAGTGAATTTTTAAGGTTTTTTAAATGCTAATTTCTATCTATAACGTCCCTGAAACCTGTGTTTTTTTCAGTGAATTTCTAAGATTTTAGAATGCAAATTCCTTACTATAATGTCCATGAAACCTATGGTTTAAATATATATGTAAAAAAAAAAAATATATATATATATATATATATATATATATATATATATATATATATATATATAATATATTATATATATATATATATATTTGTTTTGTTAACCAAATGCCAGTGAGCTCTAGGGTAGCACTCAACAGTTCGCCTTTTAGTAAATCAGCTTGCAGTGAACTTTCCGCTGTAATTTCCTAATGCCTGACGTGTTTCCACGGCTCACGCCAATTCTTCAGAGGCATTGAAGCAGTGAAGTGGTGCTGCGGGTGCTCCGTTACATATTCAATTAACAGGCATGTTTTTATTGGTTATTCGCCCCTTGTGGGATTCGCAAAGTGCGTGCTGATATTTCAAGGGCTGTTGGGACATGTAGTCCTGGGAGCAGTCAATTATTTTTCCTCAGTGGGTTCCCAGAGCTGACTTACAAACATTATTGCTATCTTTATTCCTTGGTAGGTAGTAGGAAGTCCGCTGTAAGACTCTCTTCATTTTTGTCTCTCTGTGCTGAATGGCTTGGACGCAGTTCCCGCTTCAGCCTGTGATCAATAGGAGATGGTGCATGCACTCATGGCAGGGCCGCCGTGTCCGTCATTTTATTAACCAAATGCCCATGAGCTCTAGGGCAGCACTCATTGACTGCTCCCAGGACTACATGTCTCAACAGGCCTCGAAATATCAGCACGCACTTTGAGAGTCCCACGAGGGGCGAATAACCAATAAAAACATGCTTGTTAATCTTATAGATTCAATCCCATTAACTAAAAGGGGAGTGACCGAGAAAAAATTCTTTGTAAACTAGAAATGTTTTACATATTAAATCTCGATACCAAATACCCGAAAGGGATGAATGCCACAGAGGAATTACATGCCAGTCTTCTTTGATAAAAGCAACAATGGTGAAGAGTATAGTTAACAACAACAGGGTTATCATGTAAGTCATTATTAAAAATTAATGGATATTAAAAAGCAATATGCTGTATAGGCCAATGAAATCCTCAGACATTTAATAATTTTAACTTCATAGGTTCTTTAGCATTGATAAGTAATAGGCACCAGACACTGCATTTAATTTAATTCTTGCACATGGTAACACTGTTGGGCGAGTGAAAGCTATACAGAAAAAGGTGATAGAATTTTATGGTCACAAATTTGTAGAAATACAATAGGGAATTGTTGACTATGTAATTGCAGTAGCAAAAGAATACAATTGCTTTTTTATGGATTACATTAATGTAGATTAAGAAAGCTCTTTGAAAAAAATGAGTTTCAAAATGAAATCAGGTATCTATACCGGTATTAGGATACACAAATTTGCACATAAGTTATTATGTATGTATTTATAAAAACAGGATTTTATCCAGTTATTCTTTGTATGTACACATATTTATTTAAATATTTATTTAATTATATATGTATATGTTTTAGAAAATAATTATATACATTTATGCAAGGAACAATCCTCATTTTACTAAATACCTTAATAAAATTGGATAAAGCAGCTAGAAATGAAATGACCAATAAGGGAAGGATAGAATAACAGAATTGTTTTGTGAAATGTTGTCACTCTTCTATGTCCATGTCCACAGAGTGTTACTTAATTTGTTCACAAAGTCACGTGTATATTGGTGAAAAAAAGTGAAAAAAATTGTAACTATTTAAATGAACCACTGTGATAGTAGAAAATTACAAAAAACAATTTGATGGACAGAATGTAGATCAATGTCTTACATTCACCCCAGTACAAGGATCTGGGCCTGAATCCATCATTTTTTGCACTCCACACCACCCTGGGTCAGATAATGGCATTATGCAAATCAGCTCTGACCCTGCGCCCCATGGGAACAGTCCAGTCCGAACTACAACAGCCATATCTTTCCCAGACCGGAATCAAGCATCCGAGGACCGGACCGGTTTCGAGGTAACACCTCTCATCAGCCCGGCTAGTTTGACTCCAGTGGTGTGGAGGCTCTGGGACCCACGTCTGAGCTACCCCAGTACACTCAGGTAGAAAATTACAAAAAACAATTTGATGGACAGAATGTAGATCAATGTCTTACATTCACCCCAGTACAAGGATCTGGGCCTAAATCCATCGTTTTTTGCACTCCACACCACCCTGGGTCAGATAATGGCATTATGCAAATCAGCTCTGACCCTGTGCCCCATGGGAACAGTCCAGTCCGAACTACAACAGTCATATCTTTCCCAGACCGGAATCAAGCATCCGAGGACCGGACCGGTTTCGAGGTAACACCTCTCATCAGCCCGGCTAGCTTGACTCCAGTGGTGTGGAGGCTCTGGGACCCACGTCTGAGCTACCCCAGTACACTCAGGGAGAAAATTACAAAAAACAATTTGATGGACAGAATGTAGATCAATGTCTTACATTCACCCCAGTACAAGGATCTGGGCCTAAATCCATCGTTTTTTGCACTCCACACCACCCTGGGTCAGATAATGGCATTATGCAAATCAGCTCTGACCCTGTGCCCCATGGGAACAGTCCAGTCCGAAGTACAACAGCCATATCTTTCCCAGACCGGAATCAAGCATCCAAGGACCGGACCGGTTTTGAGGTAACACCTCTCATCAGCCCGGCTAGCTTGACTCCAGTGGTGTGGAGGCTCTGGGACCCACGTCTGAGCTACCCCAGTACACTCAGGGAGAAAATTACAAAAAACAATTTGATGGACAGAATGTAGGTCAATGTCTTACATTCACCCCAGTACAAGGATCTGGGCCTAAATCCATCGTTTTTTGCACTCCACACCACCCTGGGTCAGATAATGGCATTATGCAAATCAGCTCTGACCCTGTGCCCCATGGGAACAGTCCAGTCCGAACTACAACAGCCATATCTTTCCCAGACTGGAATCAAGCATCCGAGGACCGGACCGGTTTCGAGGTAACACCTCTCATCAGCCCGGCTAGCTTGACTCCAGTGGTGTGGAGGCTCTGGGACCCACGTCTGAGCTACCCCAGTACACTCAGGGAGAAAATTACAAAAAACAATTTGATGGACAGAATGTAGATCAATGTCTTACATTCACCCCAGTACAAGGATCTGGGCCTAAATCCATCGTTTTTTACACTCCACACCACCCTGGGTCAGATAATGGCATTATGCAAATCAGCTCTGACCCTGTGCCCCATGGGAACAGTCCAGTCCGAACTACAACAGCCATATCTTTCCCAGACCGGAATCAAGCATCCGAGGACCGGACCGGTTTCGAGGTAACACCTCTCATCAGCCCGGCTAGCTTGACTCCAGTGGTGTGGAGGCTCTGGGACCCACGTCTGAGCTACCCCAGTACACTCAGGGAGAAAATTACAAAAAACAATTTGATGGACAGAATGTAGATCAATGTCTTACATTCACTCCAGTACAAGGATCTGGGCCTAAATCCATCGTTTTTTGCACTCCACACCACCCTGGGTCAGATAATGACATTATGCAAATCAGCTCTGACCCTGTGCCCCATGGGAACAGTCCAGTCCGAACTACAACAGCCATATCTTTCCCAGACCGGAATCAAGCATCCGAGGACCGGACCGGTTTCGAGGTAACACCTCTCATCAGCCCGGCTAGCTTGACTCCAGTGGTGTGGAGGCTCTGGGACCCACGTCTGAGCTACCCCAGTACACTCAGGGAGAAAATTACAAAAAACAATTTGATGGACAGAATGTAGATCAATGTCTTACATTCACTCCAGTACAAGGATCTGGGCCTAAATCCATCGTTTTTTGCACTCCACACCACCCTGGGTCAGATAATGACATTATGCAAATCAGCTCTGACCCTGTGCCCCATGGGAACAGTCCAGTCCGAACTACAACAGCCATATCTTTCCCAGACCGGAATCAAGCATCCGAATCGCCATTGTCTAACCCAGGGTGGTGTGGAGTGCAAAAAAACGATGGATTTGGGCCCAGATCTTTTGACTGGGGGAATGTGTGACATTGATCCACATTCGGTCCATCACTTGTTGTTTTTGCAATAGCCGCCCTAAGTGCGCTGGGGATGCCCAGACGTGGGTCCCAGGCACTCCACACCACTTGGAGTCAAGCTAACCGGGCTGATGAGAGGTGTTACCTCGAAACCGGTCCGGTCCTCGGATGCTTGATTCCGTTCTGGGAAGGACATGGCTTTTGTAGTTCGGACTGGACTGTTCCCATGGGGCAACAGGGTCAGAGCTGATTTGCATATCGCCATTGTCTAACCCAGGGTGGTGTGGAGTGCAAAAAAATGATGGATTTGGGCCCAGATCTTTTGACTGGGGGAATGTGTGACATTGATCCACATTCGGTCCATCACTTGTTGTTTTTGCAATTGCCGCCCTAAGTGCGCTGGGGATGCCCAGACGTGGGTCCCTGGCACTCCACACCACTTGGAGTCAGGCTAGCCGGGCTGATGAGAGGTGTTACCTCGAAACCGGTCCGGTCCTCGGATGCTTGATTCCGTTCTGGGAAGGACATGGCTTTTGTAGTTTGGACTGGACTGTTCCCATGGGGCAACAGGGTCAGAGCTGATTTGCATATCGCCATTGTCTAACCCAGGGTGGTGTGGAGTGCAAAAAAACGATGGATTTGGGCCCAGATCTTTTGACTGGGGGAATGTGTGACATTGATCCACATTCGGTCCATCACTTGTTGTTTTTGCAATTGCCGCCCTAAGTGCGCTGGGGATGCCCAGAAGTGGGTCCCAGGCACTCCACACCACTTGGAGTCAAGCTAGCCGGGCTGATGAGAGGTGTTACCTCGAAACCGGTCCGGTCCTCGGATGCTTGATTCCGTTCTGGGAAGGACATGGCTTTTGTAGTTCGGACTGGACTGTTCCCATGGGGCAACAGGGTCAGAGCTGATTTGCATATCGCCATTGTCTAACCCAGGGTGGGGTGGAGTGCAAAAAAAAACGATGGATTTGGGCCCAGATCTTTTGACTGGGGGAATGTGTGACATTGATCCACATTCGGTCCATCACTTGTTGTTTTTGCAATTGCCGCCCTAAGTGCGCTGGGGATGCCCAGACGTGGGTCCCAGGCACTCCACACCACTTGGAGTCAAGCTAGCCGGGCTGATGAGAGGTGTTACCTCGAAACCGGTCCGGTCCTCGGATGCTTGATTCCGTTCTGGGAAGGACATGGCTTTTGTAGTTCGGACTGGACTGTTCCCATGGGGCAACAGGGTCAGAGCTGATTTGCATATCGCCATTGTCTAACCCAGGGTGGTGTGGAGTGCAAAAAAAACGATGGATTTGGGCACAGATCTTTTGACTGGGGGAATGTGTGACATTGATCCACATTCGGTCCATCACTTGTTGTTTTTGCAATTGCCGCCCTAAGTGCGCTGGGGATGCCCAGACGTGGGTCCCAGGCACTCCACACCACTTGGAGTCAAGCTAGCCGGGCTGATGAGAGGTGTTACCTCGAAACCGGTCCGGTCCTCGGATGCTTGATTCCGTTCTGGGAAGGACATGGCTTTTGTAGTTCGGACTAAACTGTTCCCATGGGCAACAGGGTCAGAGCTGATTTGCATATCGCCATTGTCTAACCCAGGGTGGTGTGGAGTGCAAAAAAACGATGGATTTGGGCCCAGATCTTTTGACTGGGGGAATGTGTGACATTGATCCACATTCGGTCCATCACTTGTTGTTTTTGCCACTGTGATAGTAGTGCGTCATGTGATCAAGTCCCCTGTGAGGGACGAAATGTGTCATGGCAACCATGTTCTGTTGGGAGCAACAGGAATAAATAGCCAACAGTAAAATACTTACCGGGTCCGTGCTCTTTCTTCAGTCGACAAAACGAGCGAGAAGAGAAGGAGTTGTTTTGCATATATATATATATATATATATACATATATATATATATATATAGGAAAAAAATCTTCAAACAGCACACTCCCGCTGTAGAAATGAAGACACGGACCCATAGGCTGCAGTAAAGGAGATTTATTGGAAACCTCTCTGGTTACGCGTTTCGAGCAGCTTGTGCTCTTGGTCACACACCGCGCACCAGGTCAGCAACAAATTTATACCATTTTTTTAACGTGATGCTCCACCCATTTCTGTGAGTCACATGGTGTATATAAAAAAAACACACTTTTGTAATTTAGTATGCGTGCACACCAATTTAAACAAATATAAAAACAGTGAGCTTGGCACTGAAACAAAATAACTGCATGAATGCAAATATCAGGAGATATAACATAATAGGCATGTAAAGTATAGAAGTCCTATGTATGATTTATCAGTGAGTCAATATACAGAATAAATTATACACACCTAGAAAAATATACTATCTATATATATTGTTTCAATCTGTGTAAAAATATATACATACAAATATATACTCTATCTCTATTTACAATCCTACATATATTATATACAAAAATCATGACTCCTTAAATCAATACCATAACATTAGGGACTTATCCTAGATTCATGAATCATACTAGTATGAATTAATCACGACTAAGATTTAAACATGTACATTATGCGTGCCACCACTCATATATCAAGACCCAAATGTGATTCCTACAAATAAGAACTGAAGTGATTATAATGTAAGCTAAAAACAAAATGCTGGTTGATTTCAATAATTCATTGATCAACAATTCATAAATAAAGTTTGTACAGAGAGGTAACTATTTACAGGGAACAAACGTATATCAAGATCTATACAAATTGAGAATCTTGACTGGATTTCTATACGGTGCCACATCGGCGCTATCAAGTGCCAGTTCTTACGTTCAGTAGGACCTTGAAAAGAAAGTATGAAAAAAGACCATATGTGAATACTCTTCAGATTTAATACTAGAAGATGTTGTCAGATAACCAAGATGTATATGGTAATTGGCAAAATTACAACAGATGGTGTAAGTCTTCAGTAGTGTTTAACCCGTTCGGGTATTTGCTGTCTAGTTCAATTATGTATTCGGTTTCTTTTTTCCTTAACAGTTTTTCTCTGTCACCTCCTCGGGCGAGGGGTGCTACCACATCAATAACATAGTATGTTAAATTGGACAGATCATTGTTATGTGTGGACTTGAAGTGGCGTGCTACCGGGTAAGTACTGTCACTGTTGACTATAGCACGTAAGTGTTGCAAAATCCTGGCGTGCACCTGTAGCTTGGAGCTGCCCACATAACGAAGGCCACAGGTGCACGTCAGGACTTATATTGCATACTCACTGTGACAGTTGTAGTATCCACGGATAGCTTTCCTCATGGAACTAAACGGTGTATGGTAATAAGAGGTGTTAACACCGAATTTGCACGCCCTACAAGAGGAACATTTATAGAAACCTTTCTGTTTCAACCAGGCACTGCCACTACCCAGCTCTGGACTATTCTTGACTAGACAGTTGTGCATACTTGGAGCTCTTTTATAGGTTATGGTAGGGGCACAGGGAATTATATCACCCAAGATACTATCAGTTTGAAGGATAGGCCAGTGCTTCCTAACAATAGACCTTATTTTGTCTTTCCTGTTTGCTGAATGCCAGAATGAGGCGAGGGGCAGAGTTGTCTGACTCCAAATCTACTGTTTCTGATGTCAGGAGTGATTCCCTTGGTTTTTCACGACAACGTCTGAGGGAGCTATTTAAAATGTTGTCTTTGTAGCCCCTTGCTCTAAGTCTGTTTATAGTATTTTGTGCAAATATTTCAGGAGTGCTGCTGATCCTTTTAACTCTCAGCAACTCACCATATGGAATATTGGCTATTACGTGCTGGGCATGCTTACTGCTAGCGTGCAATATACTGTTACCAGCCGTGGGTTTACGGTATAATGATGTAGTAACAGTATTATTTGCAACGGTAACATGGACGTCTAGGAAGTCAGCTTGCACTCTGCTAATGTTAGCCGTGAAGAACAGATTGTCATTATTCAAGTTGAGTGCATCCACAAAAGATCGAGCACTTTCCTCGTCCCCTTCCCAAATACAAAACACGTCATCAATAAACCGTTTCCAATATTGAACATTATGAAATCCGGGAGTGTTGATGAGACCGCGCTCCTCCCACCAGCCCACATGTAAACATGCGTAGCTGGGGGAGAAGCACGATCCCATCGCCACGCCTCGCACTTGTCTCCATACATTCTTGGCAAACATGAAATAGTTATTATGCAGGCACCAATGCACTAACTCACATAACATCTTATTGTGTGCATAGTATTCACATGATCGTAAACCAAGATAGTGTTTGATGGCATCCAAACCTTTAGAGTGATCTATGGAAGTGTACAATGACTCGATGTCTAAAGTCAATAAACACCAATTTTCTTGCCACTGGATGGAATTCAGCTTGTTTAAAAAGTCCCCCGTATCTTTAAGATAGCTAGGCAAGTCTTTAACAATGTCCTGCAGAAAATAATCTATGTAACGTGAGATATTCTCTCCCACGCTGTTAATGGCCGCTATGATAGGACGACCCGGTGTAGGAATTTTCTGCTTATGTATTTTAGGGATCAAATATAGTATAGGTATCACAGGGTGTTCTATGTGAATATATATATATATATTACCTACTGGCGTTCGCCAGTAGGTAGTTATAGTTAGGACCTATTTTCCATAGGAAATCTGCAACATTCTATTTGGAATAACTTTGTGGCCGGTTGACAAATCTTTTCAATCACTGAACGGAATTTCACCAAATTTGGCAAAGAGTTAGTCCTTAGTTCAGACTCGTGCCTTTTGCTTAAATGGTGTAAATCTGTTCAGTAGTTCCTGAGAAAATGACACTTAAAAGTACATATATATCTATGGCCCGCAGGATCCGCGCACCCTGAGCACACCGTTTTGATCGCGTGCTGAATGCTATTTCGCTGTCAAGTGGTTGTCAACATGCGAAACCAGGAAGTGTTGGCAGCCATTTTGTGCCTCGGTAGATGTGAGGTAGAGGAAGTTACTGGAATAAGTGTGCAAAATGTATAAAGGGGGCAGGGTAGAAATACCCTCACCCTCTAGACTTGCTTAGGGCGTTTTACAAGGACTCCCAGGGCCTCAAAAAACTATTTTATTTTTTTTAGACGGCAAAGTACACGCATGGTGCACAGATCCTGCCGTAAAATAATATATATAACAGAGCTTCTTTCATAATTAGACCCCGGGGGACAAAATCCCCCAGGGCTACACAATAAATGGTTGAGGGGCTCCAAGGCCCCCCTAGCAAAATTCATTATTGGGGGGCTTAAGGGCCCCCCCAAGCCCCGGGAAGCAACGCCCCCGGGGCTTAGTGTATTGTTGGTGGGGGACCATGCGGCCCCCCTCTTAGAGCCGTGTTGTGGCCCTGTGGACTGCCACCCCCCAAGGCCAGCTCCTGCAGTGTCTTGGGCTGCCCACCCCCGGGACACTGCTGTTTGCTTTGGGAGGGCGGCAGCCAAGGCTTTCACCCTCCCATAGTAAACCTGCTCTCTCTTTCAAAATCCAAACCAGATTGCTTTTCCACACGGGGAGCTGCATGCTAGCAGCTCCCCATGTAGAAAAGCAATGCCGGCTCCCGAAGGACGCGGGTAGCTGGCTGGGACCGCGGAGGCATTGGGGGCTCCCTCACAGTCCCCAACATTTTATATAAGCCCCGGGGAATGGGGTCCCCGGGGATGATAGAAATTAGTTATAGGGGCTATTTTTTTACGGTAAAATAAGGAGCCGCGCACCCAGCGCGGCGATCAGCGCGGCCCCCTGGTGTTCACGCATTGGATGCACAACTCATAACTTGTAGGGTGCGCAACTCCAGCATGTTTGGTGCGCGACTTTTACGTGTTGGGTGCACGACTCTGACGGGTTGGGTGCAGGACTCCAAGCAAAAAAAAACTACATTTTTCAGATATACATCAAGCTTTTGTGTTTAGTTCTTAGGTGGCTCTAAAAAGAGGCCTTGTGTTTATTGAGAGCTTTTGGTACCTACAAGTAAGTAACTTTGCAGAGTCTAAAGTTTAAGAGGAAGACTCTGTTACCCTCATCTGTAAAATGTACACCATCTCTCCTATAGATGCCATCCATATTGAAACGCAGATTGTTGTGGTAAATGAATCCCATTTTATAATCTCGGAGAAAAGCAGAAACATATTTATTGACATGTTTCCTAGCTTTCTCAATTTGTGGACAAAATTGATTGGACCAGTTCCATTTCTGCCTTTGGCATATATTAGAATAGACAAAGGCAGTTTGGGGGAAAAGTGACATAAATTCTGTAAGGGTGTCCTTTATAAGCATTTCCAGACCTACCCCAGTGAAAGTGCCTAGGTCATTGCCACCACAGTGCACAATTATGAGGTTAGGGTGTTGGAAATGCAAAAAGTATTTAACCAAAGGCATCAATTGGTGCCACTTTAACCCTCTCCGTTCAATCCATTTAATGTCTATATTTGGCAAAGCTAGGTCTTTGTCCATGCATCTGTTTTCTGCATACCATTCGCTCCAGAAAATATAGCTGTGTCTCACAATCCACACTCTAAGCATCTTGAAGGGAGGTCTGGATGCACTCAGATGGTCTCTGTATGTGAAATGGCAGTTTGAGAAGTGAGATTTTTCTAAAATGATGGATAAAATGCAGTTTTGCAAAAGAAAAGAAATGATTGGCTGTTTGATATCATTCTAGTCTAAAAAGTAGATTGCATATTTTAGTTTTTTAAAAGCATGTTTCCTATTGGTTAAGAAAAAGTATTTGAAAGGAACATTACATAGGATATGCTGATATTTTGTAAAGTCAAGCACACTTGCTATTTGGATTAGCAACATTGTGTGCTGAACTTGTGACCTATGAGGTTAGTTAAGTGTTCCATGAACTGTTTCTATGGTAACAGGCAGTGAGCAGATTGGGGGTAGAGTTTGCATCTATGTCACTTGGAAAGGGCTGAAATGTGTAACGAATAGAAATGTGTGTTAGCTTTTGAATTAATGTGGGAAGCAATGTGATTTGATATTTACATGTATATGTACGCATTTTGTAGGGTTTTGCTAAGAGCTGCACAGTCCAGAGATTCTGTATAAGAAAATCTGGTGTGTGACTGACATATTTCTTAATCTACAAATAAATTTGAAAGGTAACTTATTCTTTTGTGAGAGGTTGTTTGTGGTGTGTTTGTTTTTAACCCCTTCAATGCTGGTGACAAAGCCAGCTCGTCATGGGCGTTACCTGCGCTGCGCGCATGACAAGCTGGCTTTGTCACGTAACGCACGATTTTCGAATTTTCAGCACGCAGCGTGAAAACCCGCTAGCGCGCATGCTGTTAATAAGATTAATGTGTTTCTCTTGGTAAAGTCCAGCCAGTAGTCTTGCTTGTCTAGATTCAGTTTATGAGACTGTGTCCTAAAATATGTGGAATGTGTGCAGTCATGTTACCTGTTCCAGACTACTAAATGTTTTTTGCTAAAGTGCAAGGACACTGAGATTTGTCTAGAATCACATTGTGAGTCAGTGTGCATTTGGGAAAATAGTGGGAGAAGCATTTGGTTGCTTGATGTGTTTGCGGATACATAAGTGCTTAAAAACCTTTCTTGTTGTTGAGTTTTGGTAGAATTAGAAAATAGACATTGCTTATGTATTTTGAAAATGAGTTAGGCTTTTGTACTGAAATGCAGTAATGAAATATGTGGAATGTGTGCTGGCACCTTAGTTTTTGTAGATCAGTCAATCTGTTTTGATGAAGTCCAAGGGATAGTCTTGGTTGTCTAGAATCACACTGTGAGTCTGTGTACATTTGGGAACTGTTGTGAGAGAAGCCTGTGGGTATTTCATATGTTTGCAGATATATAACTGGTTAAAAACCTATGCTGTTGCCAAGTTTTGGTAGAATTTGAAAGCAGTCATTGGTTACATATTTGCAAAATGAATAAAACTTCCACAGTACAGTGCATTTCTAAAATATGTGGAATGTGTACATTCATGTCACCTGCTCCAGACTAGTAAATGTTTTTTGCTAAAGTGCAAGGGATAGTTTTATTTGTCTAGAATCACACTGTGAATCAGTGTGCATTTGGGAAAATTGAGAGAGAATCATTTGGTTGCCTGATGTGTTTGCAGACACATAAGTGCCTTAAAACCTTTCTTGATGTTAAGTTTTGGTAGAATTAGAAAATAGACATTGCTTATGTATTTGGAAAATGTGTTAGGGTTTAACACTGAAATGCAGTAATGAAAGATGTGAAATGTGTGCTTTCACCTTAGTGTTTGTAGATCAGTCAATGTGTTTTTATAAAGTCCAAGGTATAGTCTTGGTTGTCTAGAATCACACTGTGAGTCTGTGTACATTTGGGAACTGTTGTGAAAGAAGCCTGTGGGTACTTCATGTGCTTGTAGATATATAACTGGTTAAAAAATCATATTGTGGTCAAGTATTGGTAGAATTTGAAAGCAGTCATTGCTTATGTACTTTCAAAGTGAGTAAGGCTTTCACAGTACAGTGCATTTCTAAAATATGTAGAATGTGTGCAGTCATGTCATCTGTTCCAGGCTAGTAAATGTTTTTGCTAAAGTGCAAGGGATGCTGTTGTCTAGAATCACACTGTGAGTCAGTGTGCATTTGAGAAAATTTTGAGAGACGCATTTGGTTGCTTGATGTGTTTGCAGACACATAAGTGCTGAAAAGCCTTTCTTGTTGTTAAGTTTTGGTAGGATTAGAAAATAGACATTGGTGTTGTATTTTGAAAATGACTTAGGCTTTTGTACTGAAATGCAGTAATAAAATATGTGGAATGTGTGCTGTTTCCTTAATTTTTGTACATCAGTCAAAGTCTTATAACAAAGTCCAAGGGATAGTCTTGGTTGTCTAGAATCACACTGTGAGTCAGTGTACATTTGGGAACTGTTGTGAGAGAAGCCTGTGGGTACTTCATATGGTTACAGATATATAACTGGTTAAAAACTTATCATGTTGCCAAGTTTTGGTAGAATTTGAAATCAGTCATTGCTTATGTATATACAACATGAGTAAGGCTTTCACAGTACAGTGCATTTCTAAAATATGTGGAATGTTTGCAGTCATCTTACCTCACACAGATTCTCACATTCTTAGAGTACTGTAATCATTCAGTCAGTATGCATGTACTCATGCAGGGAGCCAGGA
Organism: Lissotriton vulgaris; assembly: GCF_964263255.1. Classification (NCBI taxonomy): domain Eukaryota; kingdom Metazoa; phylum Chordata; class Amphibia; order Caudata; family Salamandridae; genus Lissotriton; species Lissotriton vulgaris. Next base: position 165,563 of record NW_028254594.1, read on the forward strand.
TTTAGGGCACATAGTGCTTCAAATTCCTATGCACTATGCATGCAGTAGTCTAACTAGCTTCACACTTGTGTTTGAGGCCTACAATTCCCCAGTTAGTATCCATACACTCCAGCAAACACCCTGTGAGTGCTCTTGCAATCCGATAGTGACTCTTTCAATACCATGTACTAATCCTTTCAGTAAAGTAAAACTCAATGAATTATGAATTCACCCACTGTCTCTCCTTGTAGTACTGTAATCATTCAGTCAAAAAAATAAGACAGGAAAAAAGGCAATGTACATTAAAAGGATACATTAAAAGGATACAACTTATGGCCAAAGAAGAGAAAATTAATATAAAGAAATACGTAAAAAATTATTTTATAATAGAGTTGTACATAATTTGTTGAAAGATATGAAGAAATATAAAAAGAGAGCACTGTTTTATTAAAAGAAGAAGCATATTGAATCTATTGTTGAAAAGGCTTTAAAGTAAAGAGGAAATTATTTATTTTAGTTTTAAACAGAATTCGATCACTAGATTAACCAATCCATTTAATGAAGGCCAAAAGTAAGAGGAAAAGAGTAATTAATAGAACTCATTTTTGTGATTTTTTGGGGGGAATGGAAACAGTTCAAGTTCTGAGCCTTTCTTTAATGAAATTTTTTTTTTTCAGACCAATGATTTGTTGCATGCAGGTGACACCAGTGGTCGAGATTGAGGTTAGAAATGGTTGCCCAATTTAGAAAGAGAAAATGGTTCCCAGAAATGCAGTAGAAGTGATAGTGGATAAAGTTCTAGGCAGACGTCCTAAAGCCCCAGTGTTCACTTGGGATTGCAGTAGAATTTGTAGTGTACGACAAGAATCTATTGATCTTTTACGCAGTTTCTTATGAACATATACAAAAAAAGTGTTAAACAAAAGATTAAGATGTTGCTAGGACTAGACCCTTGCAGAGTAAGAAAAAATACTGGTTTGCAAGGTCATTCTCTGGCTTGTCTTTCTAGGAAAGTAGGTCAAAGTGTTTTTCACTATTTCAGGATGTTGGCAGTACATCTTCCTCAAATGCGGAAGTTAGTCAAAAGATTGTATTATTCAAAAAGTCCAGCACTAAAGTTAAATGAGTTGAATAATACTTTTTTGCGTGGGTCATTATCAGATGTGAAGAAGGTTTGTGATGAAAATTGAGTTTTGTTACTTTGGTCCTGAACAAGAGAGTGCAGAAACTGAGACATTAATAGAAGAAAATGTTGAAGACAATGTGGAACATACTATTACAAAAAATTTTGATGATCAAATTACAAAGTTTAAGGTGATAGGCCAAATTTTTCTTATTTGTTGTATTTGTTGTCAGCGAACTCACTATAAAAATCAGTGTTGATCTGTATTAAAAAAGTGAAAGAGAAAATATTGATATGTGGAAGGAATTTCCAACTGATTTGTTGGTAGAAAATTGTTTTTATTTGGGTTCTTGTCAGCATATTTGTAAATATTGTTATAACAAGTTAGATGAGAATAAAGGGCCCGCTAGAGCTGTCCATAATAATTTAGAGTTGGTTGCTATTCCTCCAGAACTGATAGATTTAAATGCCTTTGAGTCTGTTCTCATTCAATGTGTGCACCCGTTTCAGGCTATTGTTCGTATGGAGCCTAAAACAGGTAAATTGCCTCCTTCAGATTTACAAAGAGGATTAAAAGGAAGAGTTGTGTATTTACCGTTAGATTTCAAGAAAGATATTGAAACTATTGGTGTAGAGAGTGTAGAAAGTGAACCACTAGTTATTCTAGTTAATGGTGTGCCTACAAAGAGTAAGAACATCTGGCAGGAGTTAGTGGATGTTAGGAAAGTACAGAAGGCAACTTTATATTTCATAAAAAACAATTAGTGAAACAAATTGGTTGTTGTTCAGTTCATTTATTGCTTGTTAAAGATTTAATTGTCCGTAGAAAACAGTTTCCAGTTTCTTTGGCATATGTAGTGACTATTCATAAATCTCAAGGTTTCAGTGCAGACAGTGTTTTGATGAACATTGGCAGGACTGTGCTAAAGAGGGTATGGCATATGTTGCTTTGTCGCAAGCCAGAACATTATCTGGTGTGTTTTTGATTGATTTTGATGACACAAAGGCTACTGCAGATGCAAACTGTGTAAAAGATTATATTAGGTTAAGAAGAACGTATGCACCCAATTAAGGTCAATATCCTGAAAAGCGTGTAGTAGGTCAAAAAAGAAGATTTGAGAATATCTATAGTGAAGGTATAGAGAAGGGAAAAAGAACAAGATACTGTTGTCATTGCAAGCAAAAGGAAAAAGGACACTGTTGAAGAGATAGTTGGTTATCAGTTTGAAAATAGTTCAGGTGTCAACTGCTATGCTAATGTAGTGGTTAATGTTGTTTTTTTTCCTGAAGGTTTGCAACAGCAAATTATAGAGAATCAGGAAAAAACATTTTGTTCCTTGTTGCATTCCATTTATAAAAAATTGAGAAGTGATACAAGTAAAATACAAAGCGTTTGTGATGTTCATAATCCTTTGGATGTATGTTCTGGTTCTACACAATTTACGCAGAATATCCAGAAAGATGCTCAGGAATTTCTAATGTATATGCTTACCGTATTGGAAAATGAAGGCGTAGAAATTGAAAATCTTTTTGGCCTTTTTTATAAATGGGAACATCATTGTGAAAATTGTATGTATACATGTAGCACTAATGTAGACACTGAAATATTTCTATATTTGACATTACAAGACTGTAAATCAGTGTCTTTCAATAAATTAGTTAATGCAGCAAATCAAAACATGGAGTGTAGCCAATCCAATCAGAAATGTTATCAACATTATTTATACAAAGATATGGACAATATATAATTTTATTGATGCAACGCTGTACAACTGATGGGAGAAGGTTGGACACTTTAATAAAACATTTTGTAGCAACTCAACTATCAATATCAGGAAGGACTTTTGTAGCAGTAGCAATAATTTTCCATGATGGTCTTCCACAACATCTGGATATTACACTGCCTATCTAAAATGTGAAAAGGCTGGACACTTTGTAATGATGCTCAGTTGGTTTTCAAACAACGCTTGCCTAGCGAATTACCAAATTCCTACCTAATATTTTTAAAGCCAAAGTTTTAGGAAGATTATTCAGCCTCTAAGGAATTTAATATTATGATTTAATAGGATTGCTATAAGACAATTTAAATAAAAATTTTTGCAATAATACTATTTGGCCTCAAGGAAAGGTATATGTTTGAAATGCAGACTTAATCTCTTTCACGTTGTCTTGGTGTATAGTTTTAAGCGACAACATTTACAGTGTTTATAAATTTAAGTTATAACATTTTCTTAGCAGTAAGCATTTTTTTATATGTGTGATTTGTATCATATGGTATTTTTTTTGAGGATGGATTCTTGTTTTTTTTAAACAATCTTATTAATTGTTTTCTTTTTGCCCGCTGTTATGTGACAACTACAATTGAAATCACTATTTCTAGTGAAATGCAATATATTCTGAGAATAGCAAAAAATGCAAAGAAAATAGTATGTAAAATGTTAAAATGATGCTGTGCTGTTAAAAATATATTATTATATTTTATAACTATTTTTTCTTTTCTTTCACAGATACTAATTCTAAAATATGCAATTTACCACAATTTAGATTATAAAAAACAACTGAATAAAATGTGTAGCGTTTTTTAGGTGTATTACTGTTGAAGTAAGTTTAAGTAAGTCTTAAAATGCACAATGACGTGTGTTTGTACACAATTGAAAAAAGGAAAGATGGACGGAGTAGATTTGTGCCAGAGAATCCCATTGCAGACCGGTATCAAATTGGACACAGCTTCACAGCGCCTCCCTGCAACACACATGGTATGGTATCCAATAGAGAGATATGGTGGACTAGTAGGGCCCAGGAAATTTCAGAATTAAAGGAAACAAAATTCCTTAACTTAAATCACATCACTGAGTGTCTTTGCACATGTCGCATCAGGCCCCATCCCTTCCCTTCAGTAATCTATAAACATGTCCTATAAGTTTGCCAAAACGTAAGTACTTATACATTTATCTTGTTCCCTGTTTGCAGTACTGAAATGTTTCTACTTATTACTCATATAATAAGAATTGGCCTAGCTATTAACCCTAATACAAATTAATTTCTTTATATTCTAGGCATGTACATCATACTTATAACGCAAGACACTGCTTCATATTTACAAAGAGAGGACAAGGCAGTCTGTGTACCTTTTTTCTCCATGTAAATACAACCTTATTATACATACTACTTTGTGTTGAAAGAGCGTTTTATCGGTGTTGCTGTGCGTGTTTGCACAGAACACTCATAGAACAAGACACAGCTTCAGATCTATCAGAAATCATAAATTTGGACATGTGTGTGAATGCTGCAGTGTCCTCCAACTGGTGTACCATGGCACAACAAGAAGAATTATTTTAATTTCTCCTCATTTGTTCTCTTTGAATGTATGCTAAAATGTACAGAATACATTGAAGGAGAAAAATGCCTTCACAAATTCTTTTTGTGCAGAAAGGTGTGCTTTTTGCACAAAATCAAACTCCACACAACACAGATATCCCTGCACCATGGTGCAAGGGTGCCTGTGTCACCACATGGCTGCAGTTTAAGAAACAGTGCAGAGGAAAGCACAGATTTGCAACATATTTACGTACATATGTTACATCCCTGTGCTTCGTAAGTACCACAGCACGCTGTAGCTACAGACTTTACAGTGTCATGCTGCAGCACTTCCATATAATTCTGCACTTATACATTCACCATACACCACAAACGCATTCTTTCAGTCAATTATCCACTGGACATACATTCATGTAAACTTTCACACTCTAGCATACACATTTAGCTCTTTTTTTAACCAGAGTAGTTAGTTCTGAAAATATATATTTTTTTGTAGTTTTGTATTTTTTGTATTTTTTTTCAACAATTTTTTGTTATTTTGGGGTTTTTTTAACAGGGAGAAAAAGTCAACAGGACGAACAAAACCAAAAACTTTAAGGGGAAAAAAAACTAGCATTGATGGCTATCAATGGTTATCGATGGCGCGACAAACAAGGTCCACTGACTGTTCCCCGTAACAAATTAAATGATTGCATTGTACACAATGCATTTTCACTCTCCCAAATTGGGGATGTATGTCTGGTGCTGATGTAGATGGTGATTAACCCTAGACGAAGAACTACGCTCCGTTCGCGGAGTTTGCGGAGTTTCGGCAACTCCGCGTTCCGCGGAGAACGAGTAGCTGTCGATTACTCCGCGATCCGGTGCGTAGCGTAGTTCTCACGCGCTGAATAACATTATCGTGTGCGCGGCAATGGCTTACCTTGGTTCTGCGTTCGATTTTTCCCGGTCGCGTGTGCCACCATGTTTGTAAACCCTCCTGCCCAATTCCGTGCGACTGTGCGAACGCGATAACGTCATTTGGATGCGCGATAGCGTCATAAGGACGCGCGAGGATGCTTGTTGGTAAGATCGAGTTGCCGAACACGCAGAAACTGCAATCTTGCACAGAATAACTCGCGAGCATGTTAAAACCATAATAAATTACCATTTTGGTTAGCAAAAAAGTGAAAAACCCCTTAAAGTTGTACCTTTGGCTGTATTTCTTGGGGGGAAGGAGTCCTCTTTTTGTTTCTACTCTTTTTTTGAAGAGTAAGGAGGAAGGGCCCTTGAGTTTACAACTTCCTGCTCCTGTCCACCAGGCTCCTCCCAGTGCTTTGTCCATGTGGTGCTCACTTTCATTTGGATTTTGAGCTGGAAGGATCACTTTCTGTGTGTGTTGGCTGCATTACTGTGTTTTCTTGGATTTATTGAGGACTTTTGGATTTGGAATTCTCTTTTTCAAGTAAGTTTGAGTAATGTATGAGTGAGTATGATGTAGACTTGTGTTTGTTTGATTTGAGATTTTTTTTAACTACAGTATTCAATCCTGGATTTCAATTATTGATGGGGGCCTGTACTTTTATGAGGTCCCAACTTGTATTTCTTTTTAAATTTCATCCAGGCTACATAGAGAGGTACCCATGGGTCCAATCATGTTTCTGTGGTCTGTGTTTAAATTTGTATTCCAGTTTGCAAACAAACATCATGGATGACATTGGATTATGGTCATTATGCAATAGCAATGTCTGTTATGGAATTTCTGTTTGTGTAATTTAAATGTTTTTATTTTTTTTAAGCCAATAGCTGACCCTAGTACTCCATGTAGTTAGTGTGTAGGTATGCTTGAGTTCATTGTATTAACTTTCTGTGGTTGGCCTGGCCATGTGTTGGCGGCCATTTTATGTTTCCAGCCACTTTGCTCTTGCCATAGGCCTCCAACCTTGTGACCTACTCTGCCAGTAGGCCAGAGGTACTACTCATAGGGTCATGAAAGTTAATCAACTGTTTTTGTGGTGTACCCTTAATTAGAAAATCATGGATGGCTTGGATTGATTTAGAACATCTTATTTTTATGTGTGGGGTATTTCAGGTTTTGGGTGTGTTTAACTAATCTGTCAATTTCTGCCATTAGGTTACCCTAGGAATACAGCTTGGGTAGTTTTGGTAACTTCACACAGTGTGAGAACGTGACCTTACATTTTTTGTCTTGTTTGCGCGCTCAATGTTCGTGCTCAGGAACTCGATAACGACGTTTGTACAATTCGCGCTGCCGAACACGCCGAATTTGCAATCTCGCGAACAATATGTCCCGAGTTGCATAAAAGTTTCTCGAAAAAGTTTAATGTGTTTCTTGTGCTACAAAAAGTCCTCATTTATGTGTCATTTGGTTGTAGTTTTCTCTTATTGGAGCATGGACCACTTCCAGTTTCTGTCCTCTATGTAATGATTTCTTGTTTATGGGTGGGGTGACCAATTTGGGCGGTGGTGTGTCCATTTTGTGAAGCTAAGCATTGTCCCTTTGCCTTAGGCATTTATTGTCTGTCTTCTCTCTCTTTTCATGTTGCTGTGGGTGGCCAGGCCATGTGGGGGGGGCCATTTTGTGTGTACTTCCTTTGTGATGATTTTGCCATGTTGTTGTTGGTGGCCAGGCCATGTGGTGGTGGCCATTTTGTGTATGCTTCCTTTGTGATTTTGCCATGTTGTTGTGGGTGGCCAGGCCATGTGGTGGGGGCCATTTTGTGAGTACTTCCTTTTTGATGATTTTGCCATGTTGTTGTTGGTGGCCAGGCCATGCGGTGGCGGCCATTTTGTGTATGCTTCCTTTGTCATTTTGCCATGTTGTTGTGGGTGGCCAGGCCATGTGGTGGCAGCCATTTTGTGTGTACTTCCTTTGTGATGATTTTGCCATGTTGTTGTTGGTGGCCAGGCCATGTGGTGGCGGCCATTTTGTGTATGCTTCCTTTGTGACTGATTTTGCCATGTTGTTGTTGGTGGCCAGGCCATGTGGTGGAGGCCATTTTGTGTATACATCCTTTGTGATTTTTTCACGTTGTTGTTGGTGGCCAGGCCCTATGGTGGCGGCCATTTTGTGTGTCCTTCCTTTGTGCTTTTGCCATAGGCATCCAAGGTTTTTGACTATTCTGGCAGTAGGGCAGAGGTACTACTACTCATAGCCATAGGTGCATTAAAGTTAATCAACTCTTTTTGTGGTGTATCTTTAATTTGTACATCGTGTATGGCTTTGGATTGCTTCAATTTTTTTTTATGTGGGTACTTTTCAGCTTTTGGGTGTGTGTAACTAATATGGCACTCCCTGCCAGTAGGTAACCTTAGGAATACAGCTCGCGTACTTTTGGTAACGTCGCACAGTGTGGACACGCGACATTACATTTTTTGTCTTGTTCACGCGCTCAATGTACTTGCTCGGGAACGCGATAACGACGTTTCATTCAATTCGCGCTGCCGAACACGCCGATTTTGCAATCTCGCGAACAATATGTCCCGAGTTGCATAAAAGTTTCTCGAAAATGTTGAATGTGTTTCTTGTGCACCCAAAAAAACTGAAGTTGTCATTTGGTTGTAGCTTTTGGAGCATGGAACAATTCCTGTGTCTGTCTTCTGGTTTCTGGGTGGGCTGACCACGTGGGCAGCGGTGCAGCTACTTTGTGAAGCAAAGCAAAGCATTGTCCCTTTCCCATAGGCATTTATTATCTGTCTTCTCTTTTCTCTTTCTTTTCATGTTGCTGTGGGTGGCCAGGCCATGTGGTGGTGGCCATTTTGTAGGTACTTCCTTTGTGCATTTATCATTGGCCTCCCAGCTTTTGGTCTGATCTGACAGTAGGCCAGAGTCCCAGAGGTAGTAGTTAGCGGGGGAGCTTTATGTAGCTGTTTCTATTCGGTCTATTCAATTAACATCATTAGGGCATGTGTGTATGGCATTGCATTCCCAAATGTGTTGTCTGGGCAGGGGTGTAAGTAACTTTTTGTGTGTGTAATAATTTTATGCCTTTGTATGTGTTTTTGTGGTGTAGGTTTACAACCTCTTAGCCATGGGGTATTTTTATTCCTTGCATTAACCTGTCATGTGTAGCAGGCATCCTCCTTTTTCTGTCTATATTGGTATATATATAGGCCTGCTTGACTTTACTGGTTCTTTCTGGACTTCATTTGGCTGGGAGCTGTGGTGCTGGTAGTATTAGTCTTCTGTTTGTCTTTTATACATTGGCCTGTGTGTCTTTCAATTGTTCATGTTGGCTTACTGCTTGTTTGACTGATTTTGTTCTGCCTTCTTTGCTTGTAGGTGCACAAAAAAGAGTGAGGAGGTGCTGGTTGTTTTCATCCATCGCCTGTTCTACTGCCAGACGGACGTCCTTCAGTTGTACGCCACGTGTGGTGTGTGACTCATCTGACCAGACATCTCTGCAATTTGTGCTACTGAGTGCTGCTGTGTGCTGACATCAGAAGAAGATGGGCCCTAAGAAAGCAGGTACCAGGTCCTCCACCACCAAGAAAGCTGCTGAGAAGAAGGAACAGAAGAAGGAAGTGTCGCTTAAGTCTGGTATGGACCCCAAAACCTTTTTTGGGCCCCCAAAAGGTATGCCTGCAGCAGCGGTGTCCGGGGTGCACGCTGGGGCCAGCACATCCGCATTAGTGGGGGCAAGCCACCAACCCAGGGCCAAGCACATGAGGGTCAAAGAGGTAGCCAGCCTAATGTTAGAAAGCAGTGATACTGAACCTGAACTAAACTTATCGCTGTCTCAAAGTAGTACACAATCCACGCAAGATGGAAGTGCTCAACAACCACCGCCAGCAGTAGATGTTCAACAACCACAACCACCGCCTGCAATAGGAGTTGTTCAACCACAACCACTTCCCGCAATAGTTGTTGAACAACCACAACCACCGCCCGCAATTGGAGTTGTTCAACAACAACAACAACCAAATCCCACAATAGTAGTTGTTGAAGAACCACAGCCCGCAATAGTACTTCCTCAAGAACAACAACCACCATCTCCGCACGCAATAGTAGTAGTTGTTCCTCCCGAAGTCGGGGCAGTTCAGGAAGTAGAGCCTCATTCCGAGCAAGAAGAAGAGGAAGCCACTTCTGGGGGTGATCTATTGTCTTTCAATTCACCAAGAGAAAGGAGGGTTAGTGGCAGTGCATCGAGTTCTTCGCCAAGCATCCCTTCCGATGACCTTGATAAGGATTGGCAGCCACAACTATCTGAGCATTCAAAGGAGAGACATCCCAAGACCAGGCTAGGAAAAAGGAAGGATCCAGCAAGGCTTGAACTTATGGAGGTCGATGTAGGTGAGCAGGATACTGCTGGTGATAAAGACGGGTCTGACACTGTCATCATCACGAGCGTTATTCCTGGTGCAGAAGATGTAGAGACCAACATTTTCACCCTATCCAGAAAGGCTGCGATTAGTGATGAGCAGGTAGCACGTATAACTCCTACACACTCAACACCCAAAGTAACACCAGCTCCCATTTTTTCATCAGCGAAGGCCCGGCAGCGTCCGACATCCAGCACAAGCACCACCTCAACAGAAGGAGGTAGTGGCAGTACTAGGACTGAGCTGTCACATAGGGAAATTCAACAAAAATCCTCCAGTTCATCCGGCATTGGAAGTGGGTCCTCTTCCTATGGCAGGAGACAAAAGTTTACCTCCCCAGTGTGGGACTTCTTTACGGTTCACCCACGTCAGGAGAACATTGTTATTTGCACCATTTGTCATGTCAATGTTAGTCGTGGTAAGATTGGTACAAACTATGGTACTGGAGGCCAAACGACCCATTTGAAAAAAACACACTTAATCAGGTGGGAGAACCACCTTGCAAGCTTAAAAAATGTAAGCACTGGTGTTGGTGGGGATACAGTACTACAAGGTCCACTCATGGTTGACCAGGAGGTAGAAGAAGAGGGAGACGATGACCTTCTATCTGGGAGTGGTACACAAATGAGCCCTGTCGCCAGCACTGGAGTGGTACAGTCCACATCCTCCGCATCAGCAACTTCTCAGTGGCACCAGAGTCAGCCGGAGACACCAAGGAGTGCAAAGTCTGCGATGCAAGGTGGTCCGTCTAGCATAACTGAAAGAAATACCAAGCAGCGTACCATTACTAGCATGTTTAGGCAGGAGGAAAAGTACGAGCGAAACCACCCAATAGCACGTTTGTACAATGCGAAACTTGCAAAAATGTTGCACCACCTTCTCCCATTTTCATTTGTTGAGACTGTGGGATTTCGGGAATTAGTGGCAACCCTCTGCCCAAAATGGAATGTTCCCAGTCTAAACTATTTTGCAAGAGGTGCTATTCCAGCACTACACCGCGACGTGCTGGAATTGATTGGGAAAGCCTTACAACAGAGTGTTGTCCATTGCTTCCACCTGACAACAGACATGTGGAGCAGTTGCGAAGCTACAGATTACATGTGCATCACCGCACACTGGATCTCTTTTGCAGGTGTTAAAGACAAGTTAACTTCAGGCCTTGACGTTGCTCCGATTTTTAATGATACTCGCAGACATGCAACTGTAGCCATGTTTGGTATGGAGAAAACTCATACTACTGAAAACATTTTGCCTGAGTTTAACAGCAAGGTCTTTGAATGGCTGCAACCAAGAGGCCTTAAGATTGGTTTTGTTGCCACCGACAATGGCAGTAATGTAGTGAAGGCAATGAGAGAAGGACATTATTTCAGGGTACCCTGTTTGGCACACTGCATTAACTTAGTCGTGCAAGACTTTCTGAAAACTGAAGCCAAAGTCAGCAACATACTGACCATCTGCAGAAGAATATGCAGGCATTTTAACTATTCTTTTAAAGCATGGAAGCTGCTACGGGTCATTCAGCGTGAGCATAAATTGCCTGTCAAAGCACTGATCCAGGAGGTCCCAACACATTGGAACTCTACTTATTTCATGCTTGAGCGTCTCTTTGAGCAGTACATACCACTGAATGCTTATGTCATGTCAAGAAGATTAGGGGATCCTACTGTTAATCTTAAAGCCCTGACCGTTGAGATGTGGCAGTGGGACCTCATTAAATGCTTGACAGAGATGCTACTACCTTTTGAGGTCTTCACACGTGCAGTTAGCAGGGAGGACTGTACTATGGGCCAAGCCATCCCATTGTTGTACATGCTTGAGCAACAGCTGAAGGAGGTCTGTGAAACATACGAAGGTGACGAAGAAAAAGTTGATGCATATACCTTGGCCAACCGCTTATCTCTAAATGCAAGGCTTCAAATGATTGTCTCAGGTCAACATTACATAACTGCAACAATGTTGGATCCACGGTACAAATTATTTGTCAGCAGTAGCGCAGTAATTCCTTTTTCAGATGGGGATGTTGCCAAGTACAAAACTTCCATAGCTGCGGAAGCTAATGATTTAGAAACTGAACGGCTGTTACTTAAAGGCCTGCCAGTGCCAGCCCAGGACAGTCAAAGTACTCCTTGCCCTTTGAGCCGCCGCTGCTGCTGGCGCCCTTCACCATGGTTCTGGGTGGAGGGGAGAAGAAAAGTTCAAGACAAAAAGGTAGGGGAAAGAAGAAGCAAGGTAAAAGAAGGAAGTAAAATAAAACAATAGAAAAGTTGTAAAAGTAGAAATAAAATGAAAAATATAAACCTAGGCACAGAGAGAGATAGGTAATAACTAAAGAAAGTTTGAAAAAGTGGGTAAAAAGACCAGGATTGAAGAGATATGAGCTAGATGCTAAAGTAGGCCCAAAACCATAGCCAGAGTGTGAAAGGGGGTAGGTTCGTGCGATATTTTGCGCGATCACGCACTTTTGTAGTGCGAACGAGAAGATGAGTTCCCGAACATGTCTTGCACAACCCGAACACGTTACTTGTGACCCGGAACAGGAAATAAGGGAAAGCAAGCGGGTGGGACAAACCTCTTGGGTAACTTAGCGCACTAGCCATCCCGAGCATGCAGGCAGCGCCCCGAACACGCGCACCGTGCTCCCGAAGACAAAAAACGGCTCGCGAACGGGTCTAGCAAGCAACTACGCATGTCTGCGGAGCTACGCGTAGGTCGCGGAGTGCAAGTGCGTCTTCGTGTAGCTCCGCGGAGTGCGGCTCCACGAACTACGCCCAGGGTTAATGGTGATGCCCCAGAGGTACTAGGGATTGCCGGTAGTGCTGGAGCATTTCGACGCAGTCTTCTGCATTCTTCGTTTGCATAGTTTATGAGATGTAGCGATTGCAGGTGTTTCCTAATACTGGCAGTGCCACGGGAGTACTTCTTGTTTGGATCTCCTCTGGAGAGAACTGCCTTGCATATCTTGCACGTCATCTTTGAGGCATTTACTTTTTTTACCCCTCTGGGAAAGTAAAACATTTCCAAACTATTGATGTATATCTTTCAGGAGGGGGGCGTTCTGGAAGAAATTCTTCTGCCCCAGAATGTTCAGACTCAGAAGATTCTACCACTCTTGTAGCCAAAAAATTGGATGTTCTTCTGAAGACAAGTCTTCTCTCAAGGAAGAACTAAGAAGAGTGATTAAAATGGGTGGGGTTCTTCAATAGTTATGAACTAATCAAATCTCTATTTTTCTGGTCACATGGGGTAAGCGTAGGGTGCGCACACACAGCTCGCACCCAGCGTGACTTCGTAAAATTGCATTTAAAAGTAATTTAACTTTATTAAAAGTAAAAGAATATTATTTTTATGATTAGCTTAGATAATGTCTTGCCTTAATATTTATATAAATACATATATATCTTTTTAGACATTAAAACATTTCTCTGGAGTCCCGCACCCACCGCGTCCAACACACATATGACGTAACACGCAACCGCGCCAACGTCGCGTAGCGTCATTCGTACATGTCAGGTATGCACCACAATTCGCGTACTAGTCGCATAGCAATCGTGTAGGAAAATTCATACCCGTTGCACACCCTACGCGGATCCTACACAACAATCCTAATTGGCGGCTGGATTCCGCGCAGTGATCAAGAAAGGTGCGCTTTGGGTGCATGACTCCAAAAAATTAAATTGAAAAAAAAGCAATAAAGAAAATAATATAAATATATTTAAAAGAATATAAAATAATAAAAAAATATATATATATATTTAAAAATATATATATTTTTATTAAATATGTGTAATGTAATTTAAAAAATAAGATATCTAAAAATAAATAGATATAAAAAATGTATTAAAAGAATACGAAAAAATATAACAATAAATACATTTAAAAATTATCATTGAGAAAAACCTTTGAAATTCACTGAGAAAACCATAGGTTTGAGGCCTGTTATAGTTAGGAATTATCATTTAAAAAACCTTCGAAATTCACTGAAAAAAACATACGTTTCAGACATGTGATAGTTAGGGATTAGCATTTAAAAAAACCTCAAAAATTTACTGAAATAACCATAGGTTTTAGGAATGTTAGTGTTAGCTGCACATTTCACCCATACAAAACCATTGAAATTCCTCTGTTATAATTAGTTGTGCTAACTATAACTCGTGCGCCCGCAATCATCTGCTGATGATGTCACATATTACATCATTCATGACATGGTCAGTGACATCACTGATGACATCACTGATGACATCTCAAATGACATCACTGATGACATCATCCACGTGACAATGGGATACACCTCATCATACACTAGTATAACCTTTCATCACTCAGTATAAAATATAAACTACCATTTTTGAAACCACTCACATACCAAAACAAGGGGTCAATTAGGATGGCTGTGAATCCGCATCCTCCGGGCCGGTGGAAGCCACCACCGGCCCAGAGGATGCGGATTCACCGCCGCAGTCCCTGTAAACACCATTCGCCAGATCAGGATGGCGGTAGGATCAGCGGCGGACGGCAGGTCCGTCCGCCACTGATCCGCGGGGTGTAGCCTGCTATTTGGTGGCGGTGTCTGCAAAACACCGCCACCACGCTTTGTGCATGCAAATGCAATGCATGCATTTTTAACATTGTGGCTGGTGCTGCTGAAGCAGCACCCGCCGCAATGTTAAAGATACAGGATGTTCAATTAGGATGTGACCGCCACCCTGGCGATCACATCCTAATTGGCATGGAAGGAAAGCCGCTGCCCTTGCGGATAGTCCCTCCACCTCGGGGGTGGCGGACGGAAGCAAGTCCGTCCGCCATCCTAATAGGCCCCCAAGTTTCTAAAAACCCACTCACTAATTTGTACATCTACACATGCATCTACACACTTACCTATATATTCACTCATACATGCTGACAAAGATCAATAGAACAATATTAAATATACTTATAAACCTATATCAACATTACACAGCAGGACATATCCTACTAACTTATGCAGTCATCCTACTCACTTATGCAAACAATTGATCATACATACATTTACTGAGCTACACACTTATTCAAACATAATTTATTTATTGGTATATGGTACAACAAAAGTAGCACTTACGATCTTGTGTTTCTCCTCACTGTTTACCACCTCAGTGTATTTAAAACAAGTACAGCTGACACAAGCTGTTGTTGCATATGATAAGGACCCCGGGAGGGTCTAAACGCATAATGCTACACTGTTTGGCTGCTTGTTTGGAATAAAAACTTTGTTTGACCTGCTTTCCGAATGGTTGGGCTTTTTATCGTGCTATGAAGTGGCATGGTTCTCAAATGCAATATATACATATGTATCTTTATATATATATATATGAACCAAAACACCTAACTCCCACAGAAGTTCCATGGAAAAGCAGGCACGGACACGAAGTGGCATTGGAATCGGCATTTATTTCTTAGTGCAGGATGCCCTCAATCACGAGCACGAGGAAGAGACGCGTTTCAGCCTTCAAGAGGCCTTTGTCAATCAAGTTTGGCAGTGCATAACTAATAATTTAAATAGCCCATCCCACTGACCCAATTAGTAAACATGGAAAACATACTATAGTGTAAGGATTCCCATTACAGCTTAAATGCAACATGCTCACATTGCCAGAGGCTCTTAATAAACATAAATGCAGGTAAGATGCAGCCTACTTGTATATAGTGCCCAATGCAATTCTCAAAGTGGCAATGTTACCAGTAAAGCAGACAAAATTAATATGGTGAGACGTGTATGCCAAATAAAACACCACTCAGTGGGAAACATGCGGGCACTAAAACAGTTCTGCCAAACTCGCATCCTTTGTTGCCTGTATATTATAAAAAAAATGTATCACAAAATGATAATTGTAATAAAACTGCTGCCGCATATACTCGTGGGAGTTCCTAAAGATTGTCTCATGTCCCCTTCAGCTTAATGAAGCTATTGATTGTCCCGTTACAACACTACATCTACATCCAACATTGTCCAGGGAGGGGAAGTAATCTCTGCCTTGTCTTTACCAACCGCAGCTGCTGCGCGGCGCCCCGGGACCGGTGGAACAGACACAGCGCCGGAGGCAACAATCACTGCATAGCCGGTGCTATCCCGCCTAAAAGGACAACTCCAGTGCACGCTGAGTCACCGCCCATCCACGTCAGTAGTTCTCAGCAGTAGTTGCCAATAGGAGCCCCGGGGCCGGAAAACATTATTCATGCCAGAGAAAACATTTCTTTATATTGTTAAAGAAATGCTGCCTCCCCGTAAAAACGGGTGCATGACCACTGTCTGGAAAAGGACTGCAAATCCCACAGTGCAATATATATATATATATATATATATATATATATAGAGAGAGAGAGAGAGAGAGATTTAAGTTCACATTATTTAATAATTTTTATAATGAGAGTTTAATAATTCTTCTACATTGTAGGGGCTACTCAAATATGTAATTTGTTTGAAGTAAAGTACTGTTTTATTACTCTTGCTTAGACTGCAGTAGGAATAGTTAAATAACCTCTTCAAAGTTCAGAACTTTCCATCATACTATGCTGTTTGTAGTGGGAATAGTCAATTTAACCTCTCCAAAGCCCACACGTTCCCTACTTTTGCACTGACTGGAGGAGTACTACTAAATCTAACCCCTTCGAAAGGCAACACTTTCCCTCCTGTTGCATGAACTAGAGTGGGGATAGTATATTTAATATTTTTAGACATCAATAGTTTTCAAATTATTGGTTCAATAGATTTCTTAGCATTAATTAGTTGTTTTATATTTTTATACTATTTGTTTTTATTTTTATATTTATATTTATTTTTATAGTATTTAGTTAATGTGTTTTTAGAGTTTTACATTTTCAATATGAAATGTATTGCCTAAAGTTTTATTTATATGTGTGTGTTTTCACTGTAATAAATAAAACATATTTAAAATAATTATTATAATGTAAAATACATGTTTGTATTAGGTATGTAACTATAAATATATAAATACATATATATATATATATATATACAAATATATATATATATATATATATATATATATATATATATATATATATATATATATATATATATATATATATATATATATATATATATCTATATATATTCACTGAACAAACCATAGGTTTCACACCAGTTATAGTTAGGAATTAGTATTTAAAAAATCTATTAAATTCACTGAAAAAACCATAGGTTTCACACCAGTTATAGTTAGCTGGCAATTTTACTGACATAAAACCATTGAAATTCCCACGTTATAGTTAGTTGGACTCACTATAACTTGCGTGCCTGCAATGCACTGCTGATGACGTCACATATTACATCACTCATGACATGGTCAGTGACATCACTCATGACGTCACTGATGCCACCATCCAGTGAATGTGTGTCTTTCTGAAAAATAAATATGTTTTATATATGTATTTGTAAAGGTCGATGGAAGAATAAATGTTTAAATAAGTGTGTAAATGGATGTTTTTTAATAAAATATTGATTGGTTAACTGGCTTAATAAGTGTATCTTAGTGAATACATATATTAGCGAGTAATTTTTAAATATTTAAATATATGTATCAGTGTTTCACTTTGTGTATAAGTGGCTGCATGGGTTTGTGACTGACTCACTGTTTATATGTGTTTTGAAGACAGCATATGTGCAGGACTGTATGGGTGGATGAGTGTGTATATATGTGTGTTAGTGATTGAATGCCTGCCTCACTAGTGTCTTTATGAGTAACTACATATGTTTTAATCTAGTATATGTGAGTATTGATGTATATAAGTAAGTATATGTGAGAGTGAGAGATTGAAAGAGTTCCTGTTTAAATAAGTATGTGTTTCTATAAGTGATTGTTTAAGAGAGTAAGTATGTGTAAGTTTCCTTAGAAGTAATGTGCTAGTGTGTGTATAGCTGTATATGCAAATAGATGGATGCTCGATCGTTTATTTGCATGTGTGAGTATGTGTGTGAGTAACTTTTGGAAGACTGTCGGTGTGTAACAGGATGTATATGTGTATCACTACATATGATGAGTGAGTATATGTATAAGTGGCTATATAGAACTGTTGCTGAATGAGTGGATGTGTATATAGATGGTGGAATTACTGAATTGGTTATTGTAACTGGTATGGGTATCTCCGTTTTTTTGAAAATGTTAGTTTCTATTTTTCAATATGTGTTTCAAGGGTTACATTACACTGAAAGGAGGTCTGTCAGCCTGTCACAAGGATGGTGTTATCAGTGATGTCCTGAGTGATGTCACTGACCATGTCATGAGTGATGTAATATGTGACGTCATCAGCAGTGCATTGCAGGCGCGCAAGTTATAGTGAGTCCAACTAACTATAACGTGGGAATTTGAATGGTTTTATGTCAGTAAAATTTCCAGCTAACTATAACTGGTGTGAAACCTATGGTTTTTTCAGTGAATTTAATAGGTTTTTTAAATGCTAATTCCTAACTATAACTGGTGTGAAACCTATGGTTTTTTCAGTGAATTTCAAAGGTTTTTTAAATGCTAATTCCTAACTATAACTGGTGTGAAACCTATGGTTTTTTCAGTGAATTTCATAGGTTTTTTAAATGCTAATTCCTAACTATAACTGGTGTGAAACCTTTGTTTTTTTCAGTGAATTTCAAAGGTTTTTTAATAGCAAATTTCTATAGCTATGAAATGTAATATTTTTTATAATGAATCCTATAATGTATATTTATGTAATACTAATTTTTTTTATGTATATTGTTCATGTTTTTTTTTGTAAATTTGTTTGCCCTGGAGCGCTCCCGGTGCGCGTCCCGGTGAGCGCACCAGAAAACGCAGTCTTGCGGCGCGCCCCAGGGCGCGTACCAGTGAGCGTCCCATTAGCGCTTTCGCCGCGAACGAAAACATCATCATGACGTATCGCGTAGCCGGGTCTGCGTGATAAGCACGGCGTAAATGCACCTGGAAGCACTCGAGCGCATACGATCGCCCAATGTAAGCAGCCGACGCGCCCCTGGGAGCACCCCGGGCTGTGCCCTGGGGCGCGTAGCGTAAGCGTGTCAGGTCATGTGACCTAAAAATAACACTTTTTATTGGTGCAGGACAGTTTTGGTTTCCAAATGATGAAAGCCCTGGTCATGTGACCTGAAATTAACACTTTTCATTGGTTCAGGACAGTTTTTTTTTTCCTAATGATGAAAGCCCCCACCTTTTTTCCTCATTCTCCCTTTGTACTTTGAGTGAAGAAGACCTGTTAAAAGACCTCTCTGTACTTTTCTGGACTGAAAAATGGCTTCAGTAGCAGCAGCAGCAGGAGCATCTCAGCCACCACCACCACCACCAAGAGGACCACCACAACACCACACTGGTGGAGATGAAGAAGAGGAAGAGGAGGAGGATGAGGAGGAGGAGGGGAGGAGGACATTCCTTCCAGAAGACAATACCCCATATAGGCCAAAGCCGCACATTGTATGGGAGTTTTTTTCCATCCCAAGTGGCCTCAAAAAGGTGAATGCACCAAAGGTGACTTGCCTAATCTGTAACATGGAACTTTCAAGGGGGAACCCTAACAGAAAAAAATCCTCATTTGGCAATAACACCATGATTCGCCACATGCAGCGCTGGCATCCCAACAACTATGCTGCGGCAGAGGTCCGTGAACTGGCCACAAACCCTCCCCAATCTTCACCCAGCACCTCCAAAAGAAAGCAACCCACTCCATCGGGACCAGAGACAAGGGAGATGGTCCCAAACATACAACCCCAGTTTTGGCAATACAAGATCACTTGTATATTTTGTGGTAAGACCATCACCTATGGTGAGCAAAGCATAAAGCTCATCCACCGTGCTGGTGACAACCACAATTGCCCCAAAAAACAATAATTTGTTCCTGATTTTTTTTGCTCCAGTTGAGCCGTTTACAATTCCCTGTTTTTTGTTTCTCCCCATAAAAATAACAAACAAATATAAAATTGTTAAAAAAAGCCAACAAAAAGTACAAAATGTTCAAAAAACATTAAAAAAATATAAAACAACAAAAAGAAGAAAAAAATGTACTTTTTAGAACTACCTCCAATTTATAAAAAAAGGCTACATTTTTAAAAAACTCTGTCATTCTTTTTCCCCCATGGTAGGCTCCACGGTATGCTCCGCGGTGCACGTACCGGGCGCTCCCCCGCACAAATCGAAAAAAAAATAATAATAATTTTGCCCAGCGGGGCCCTTTTATGGCCCCCACATCAAACCTAGGGGGTCAGGGGGGTCTACTCTGCCCCCTTTTGGTCATTTCCCCCTTTGTTTTTGCCACCTCTTGTGTTTTGATCCTACCGAGACACAAGATGGCGGCCACTCCGGACTGTTTGGAATGTTGACAGACACCCGAGAGCCAAACAGGTTTCCGCGCGCGAACTAGCGTAGCGAGCTGGTTCGCGCCCCGGGGCGCGTACCGGGGCGCGCTTATAGATATATATTTTTTTAACCTAATTTACTCAAAATCCACTGGAGCACATATCTTGAGACATAGCAAAGGCACATCGGGCTACCAGTCCCTACAATTTTGCCAAGTTTTGTGGAAATCCATTCCGCCGTTCGGGCTAAAAGTGAGGTCGACCGCCCTGAGGAAATTAATATGGGGAAAACACATTTTGGGACCCCCCTTTTTTCTCGTCCCCCGCTTGACGAATCCACCCCAAACTTTCAGGAAAGGACTGGAGCGCCGCCAGGCAAATTTGAGGAAATTTTCAGGCAGATTCCTCAACCGGCGCCAAAGTTATTTACAATAGAATGTTGCGATTTCCCTATTCAAAATAATCCTAACTATAACTACCTACTGGCGACCGCCAGTAGGTAATATATATATATATATATATATATATATATATATATATATATATATATATATATATATATATATATATATATATATATATATATATATATATATATATATATATATATCTCTTCACTGAAAAACCATAGGTTCACTGACAGTGTCATGAATGATGTATTATGTGATGTCATCAGCAGTGCATTGCGGAGGCGGAAGTTATAGTTAGCTCAACTAACTATAACGGTCAAACGTCCCTGAAACCTGTGGTTGTTTCAGTGAATTTATAAGGTTTTTTAAATCTAATTTCTAACTGTAACGTTCCTGAAACCTATGTTTTTTCAGTGAATTTGAAAGGTTTTTTTTAAATGCTAATTTTGAACTATAACGTCCCTGAAACCTAAGGTTTTTTCAGTGAATTCCTAAGGTTTTATAAATGCTCATTTCTAACTATGCCTACAGAGGTAGAACATGTGCAGAAAGAGTAAGAAAGGCGCAGAAAGAAGCAAGAGAAATGCAGAAAGAGGCAGCAGAAGTCCAAAAAGACAAAGGAAAGTGCAGAAAGAACCAAGGGATATGTAGCAAGAACCAACAGGGGTGTGGAAAGAGGTCTTGTTGCAAAATTATCCTGTGCCTCAAACTTTTTGCTGACAGGTACTGGTGGTAATTGACTCTGACTAACCAGGCCTAGAGCTAGTGCCATGCTAAGAAAACAGTAAACACACCTACATACACTAAGGAACACTATGCATTGGGGTACCCCTGTGATTGGCATGACGTCCCCTGTAAGGCCCTAGTACATAATAGGGCAGGGGGATTAAAACTACCTCTAAGTCAGAGGTGCAGAAAGATGCTTCTTTGAGTAATAGTCACATTTGCAGAGTGATATAGAAAGCGTGCTGGCCCTCTGACCAGCACTCAGGAATTCTGCTGCATAGGACTTACAGGAGAAACCAGGAGGGCTTCTTGGCCCCCAAAGTCCCTCAGGAGTAAAGTGTACTTCATCCCCCATCCTGTAGTATGCCATGAGGTGCATTTGTAGAGTGGTGGAGGAAGGGGGCGTGGCCTCCGAAGATGTCTTAGCAATCCTACTGTGAGGAACTTACTGGAGGTAACAAGAGGGGTAGTTGACCCCAAGGACATCCTTTGGGGCCAACTACCCCTCCTATTACCTCCAGTAAGTACCACACAGCAGGATTGCTAAATTTTCATAACAGGCCACGCCCCCCTTGCCCACCACTCTGCAAATACACTCCCTGGCACGCTCTTGGATGGGAATTGAAGTCCCCTTCACTGCTAGGGTCCTTAGGGGGCAACTAGCCTACCTCTTACCTCCAATAAGCCCCACACTGTGGGATTGCTGAGAGGTGGACAGAAGCCACGCCCCCTTTCTCCACCACTCTGCAAACTCGCCTTCTGGTGCACTCTCGGTTGTGGGATGAAGTCCCCTTTCCTCATGAGGGTCCCTGGGGGTCAACTAGCCCACCTGATACCTCCAGTAAGCCCCACACAGCTGGTATGCTGAGAGAGGTCCAAGCCTACATCCCCTTTTTACCCCACTCTGCAAATGTGTCTCCTGGCGCACTGCTGCTCGGGGGAAGAAGTCAACTTGTGTCCTGAGGTACTCAGGGCACAAGAGGACCTCATCGCCGCACCACCAGTGCGCCAAGACCCATTTGCACATGGCTGGGTCCAAACTGGAATGGCATGGTGAGCATAAAAACGATGGATTTAGGCCCAGATCTCTGTACTGGGGTCAATGTATGACATTGTTCAGCATTCTGTCCATCAATAGTTCTTTTTGCATTTTTCACCCCAGGTGGGACGGTTATGCCCAGACCTGGGTCCCATGCTCTCCATGCCACTCGAGTCAAGCTATTCTGGCTGATGAGGGCTGAAAACCCGAAATCGGTCCTAGGATGCTTGTTTCCAGTCCAGGGACGACCTGGCCTGGCAGTTTGGGTGGACGGTTCCCATTGGGCGCAGGGTCAAGACTGATTTGCATATGGCTGGGTCCAAACTGGAATGGCATGGTGGGCAGAAAAACAATGGATTTAGGCGCAGATCTCTGCACTGGGGTGAATGTATGACATTGTTCTGCATTCTGTCCATCTATTGTTTATTTTGCAGGAGTGGCATTCAGTAAAGTTGTGAAAATGTTTGCTTAAAATGGCAAGCCGTAAAAAACTCCTACATACCCATAGCTGCTATGCTACTTCGAAGGGCACCCCTGCCAAGCACCATGCATGAGGCGTTAGACTTATGCATTTTAATGCCGCTGTCTGCATCACTGAATTAAAATGCATTGGTCATGATGCAGCGCTACTCCAGAAATATGTTCTAAAACCATATCACCTTTCCCTGAAGTACCAAATCATACATCCACTCATCAGTGGGGCCCATAACACTGCCAGAAACTCACAAAACACTTCCATCCTACTTCATGGATCGGTGAGATTCAAAGGAGAGCTGCTGTATCATAGCGGTGTGTCTACATTAAAACTAAATATTTATACTATTTACACCTGCAGTTTAAATGAGTTTTACCATGGTTTTTATTAACAAGACATTTTATTCAGACACACCACCATTATAGTCCATGAATCTGCTAGTAAAAAATTAGGCGTAGGAAAATACAAGACATGCTTAATTCTCCATTTATCTAATTTTTATTAAAGCAAAGTTTAGCATGTCTAACAGTTTATTTGATTTATTTGTTTCTTTATTCAAAAATCACTTTGAAGGAGTAAAAGAGTAAACGTTTTATCTCAATCAGTTATATTCATTTATTTCAGAGATTCAGAAATAGACATTATTATTTGGATTTCAGAACACAAATATTAGAAAAAGACAAATAGTTCCCAAAATTCATTTTCTCCTAACCTCCCTTACTAATAACCTCATCTAAAGCTCAGTTCTCATTCAAAGAAATAAAACATTTATTCAAGAATTCTTGCATCTCAGGAAAATCAGCATACCGACAGTATCTCAGGAGGAAATCAAAAAAGAGAGTTTTTTTCTTAAGAAAAGTCACAACTTTTTATACCCTTTTTCACTAACCTTATCTATCTACAAAAGTAACTATCAGTACAGACTCAAGTTCTGATTGGACAATTTGAGGGTGGATGAGCATCACCTCATCATCCTAATATTCAATTTTCGTAGCATCAGCTGAATTTTATAGAGTCCTTTGTTTGAGAAGGTCTTTGGCCTAGTCACATCCTCAACTAGTTACTACAGGTTTCTTTCCCATGATCAGTAACACAAATGTTCATTCTTTTGGCAGTCATCAGGACTTCCAGGGCAAGTCGTCCTTGAACTGCTTTCGTTCAGGCACAGGTAGCTCACATTCAATCTCAGCTTTGAGCTGCGCATGCTCAGTTTATCTTCCATTCACAGTTAATAAAGCAGCCATCTTTTTACTAGGCCTCACAGGCCAGAACGGGAACTATCATAGAAACAAACACAAATGAATGTTAATTATTGAAATATAATCCTTCTGTTTACCTCCCCCCATACTAAGGATTTCCCTGTTAGTTGTTACCTAGCAAATAAGCCACATGTATGCGTGATATCCTCACTTATCTCCATGTTTTTTCCACAAAACACATGAACAGAAAAAACATTTATGCCGCTTTTGATTAAATTAAAGCCTTGTATTAATAAACAACATGACAACATTACTAAATTAGTCAATTATAGTTTTCCATGCAAGCAGATTAGTATTCCCATGTGTATTTGTGTGTGTATTCTATACTACGTTGATTAGTTTTTCAAAACCACGCAATTATTAAAGGTTACAGTTATGAGGAAATTATTTCACGAGGGGCATACAAAATTTTCTTTCTCCACCTCGCTCCATCATCTCCCTTCTTTGGTGATCTTATCACAAAATATCTCCCAAAATTTTGAAAATGTTATCCAAACATGTTTCAAGTTCTTCAGATTAGTACAGTTTATACTCTAGTATCTTCTTCTCTGCTTTCTTCAAAGACCTTTTCTTGAAATTCTTTCATTTCTATATCATAGTTTTCTCTTAATAAAAGTGATGTTATTTATTGAGCAGTCTTCCTTCTCATGCAAGAGAAATGAATTGCCACAATTGCAATACTCATTATAAAGTAAAGTGCGTACAGTAAAAGTAGTATTATGAAATAATACTGTAAAAGCATTGATATGGTTTCTTAGCCATATAGTACTTAAAATAGATAAAATATATACATATATAAAAGCATTGACTAACGTACTCAACTGGTGCTTCTAACTACGCCAACCCCGGTGTACCTGACCTAAGCCTAATACTTGGGAAGGAGTAAGTAAGTAGCAGTTTAAGTTAAGTTGGTTAAGATTAGTTTTGCCAAGGATCTGCATCAAGAATACTCTTATGGGTTTAGTCAGCTCCGTACCTTGGTAATAGAATGTGGGAGGTCTGGTATCTCTTTCCTCAGGACTCGATATCCCAGCCACCCACAAGAGTAGGCTGGAAACACCAGAGCTGGATTTTCTCGGCTGGAGATAAAGACAGCGTCTCTCTCAGTGCGTCAAACGAGAGGGGCAGCTTCCGTGGGCTCTCGCATCAGCTGGGCTCTCGGACAAGTAGACGTCCGCACTGCTCCAAACCACTGTGTGTTTGCTTAAGGCAACTGTTGGTATTTTATACCTGGAAGGTGCCGGGTTCGACGTAAGGTTGGACATAAGACGTCACTAAGAACTAACAGTTCTTACCGGACTCCAGGAGTTCTTGTTCAAATCAAAACAAAAGCAGGGGGCAATTTCCCGGGCTGCTGGAGGCTTGGTTTGCTTAAAGAACATGTTGGGCTTTCTAGGAGTCAATGGGAGTAGCCGTGCTGTGCTTTGGACTGAATGGGCTATTACAGAATATGGATCTGATTCTTATGCCTTTATCAGGATATTATTGATTATAACCTCACAAGGGCATAAATCGGGAATATTGAATTAGGGTCCTAGATATAAACACAACACCCACTCCACAGATTAATGTCCATCATTACTAAAAAAACTAAGCAATAGTAAACATATAACGATGCATGTGTGTTTTCCAACCCATCCCAAAATACATATTTCGCATTTGAAATGGTATATGGTAAATACACGAAAATTAGAGTTGGTACCGTACGTTTTTCAAGCAGTGTCATCATTCAGTTAAATGCATATATATATCAGCTGAATGATTTGAGAAAATTACACATGAAATGGCTCTGAATTCAGAAAAGAAGGTCGAGACCATTCCATCACATATTTATACAAATTGCTTTATATATGCTAGAGGCTGAGGTAAAATATTGTCTCTAGTATCCTAAAATAGAAGCTCTGTTCTCTAAGAATAGTTCTACTTTAAGCAGGGTATCATGTGCCAAAAAAGGGTAAATATTTTGGAGAATGAACAAAAATAATTTCGCTTTCACTGGAAAAAAATAGTTCCAAATATTTTTCTGTAGTTTTGTTTTTCAAAACTGAATGCCGAATTCAGAGTTCAGGGAACGCTGTGTGCTCATTGTTTTTATTAAGAGTTATTCTCGTTGACTGGAGAGAACATTATTTCAGACACACCCGCAAAAAATTGGTCTACCACATCAGGTGAAAGTTCAACCAAGTTCGAAAATACTGTAACTGTGCAGTTCTCTGCGTGATTGCTATCATTGATGTTTGGATCAGCAATGCTCACAGAAGGCTGTACCTGTTTGGTGTTGCTTTCCTCTCGTACCTCACTGCCACTTACTCGTAGTGGTGAAGTCTCAACGAATGCCGTCATCAGAATCGGTAGCCGCTGGGGACAAGACGATGCATGAGTCATTACAGGACCTAGCAAAGTATCAATATCCATTGGTACTGCTGATTGTAGTGTAAGACAGACGTCCAATACGCATTCTTCTCCGCATAGCAGACATCGAAGCACAGGTATGATGCAATCTTGCCATATCGGTCTGAATGAAAGAAACCAGGTTGTACTTAGATCTCTTAGCCGGGCCAATCCAAGGACCTTAGTGATACGGTCTCGGTATCGTATTGCTAGGATCGTTTCTTCCATCGTTGCTTGAGTCCTGTCTGTGGATTGGCTTGCCATATCGGTGCAGAAGGAACAAAAATAATATCCCTGCCATGAGTCCCAAGATCAAGGGTAGGCCGCCAAAGACAGAATGGACAAAATTCGGGAAGATGCCCAGGACTGTTTCAAAGGGTGCTAACAGTCCCAAAAAAATTGTCTTAAATACATGTGCGATGCCACTGGTATCAGACATGTTTAAGATTTGGCTTAGTATTTCTACAAAATGCACAGGGCAATTTGTTGATAAAAGGGAATGTATCTCTGCCGATCAATCAATCAATCAGTGACACTTATAAAGCGCGCTACATACCCGTAGGGTCTCAAGGCGCTGGGACCTTGCCACTTGCAGATCATACATTTCTTTTGATGACGTTAAAGGCACAGTTGTCTGTAAAAGAATAGACTTCATTCTTCTTAAAGTATCAATTCGAATAGAAGAGATATTCAATGAAGGCCATAACACAGCCCCCATATCTGGATTGCTGTGTGGATACAATACTTGCATACAGCAAACGGCCCTGGAAGTTACAGTTGTCAGATAGACTTTTCCTGGCAGCATGCCACAACAGCTGTGGTCACTTATTAAAACGTAACTGCTGTTAGAAAGTGGTCTAAAAAATGGCTCTATCCGTTTTGCAGGCGTGCCATGCAGGTGACATGAAAGGTTATTTGAAGACCCCTCGCAGGCTCCATGCAAATTAATACCTTGACACAGAAGTGTACCGCTTAGTGATTTTTTACAATTGTTACCATTAAGGAATACCTCCTTTTCCTTTTCACTGTAACATCTATGTGTATAAGTTGTTCTGATGTATTCTTTAACCAACCTTTCATACTGGCCTGCTGGTATATACTCTTGACAGTATTTGAATTGGAAAGTTGTTATCGGAATTGTGATTGTTCCATGTATTATCCATTCAATGACAGGTCTCTCTGACATTGTCAATGGTAATCTCTCAAGTTTTTCAATGCTCAGAATCGTATAATCTGCTCCTTTTTGTGCCAAACTGATATGTTTATCAGTATGGTTAAAGATAGAAAATAATGACGTTGTGT
This sequence comes from Lissotriton vulgaris, assembly GCF_964263255.1. NCBI lineage: Eukaryota > Metazoa > Chordata > Amphibia > Caudata > Salamandridae > Lissotriton > Lissotriton vulgaris. The sequence goes on from NW_028254594.1 coordinate 193,237, forward strand.
TGATTAGACGCCATGGCACATAGCCTGAACGCAGATTTTGCAACATCCAGCCAAGCTGTACAATAGAACGTAATTGAGACTGACCATGTTGTAACATTAGTAAGTCTTGCTCTATTATATCAAAGGCAGATGACACAATGCTGTCCAATGAATATATTCTGGAGGACAGAGTAGCTAACCCATTGTCCACTACAGAAAGTGATTTTTCAAAATTTATACAATCAATTTCTTGTGTTTTCTTTGCTGTTTCAATTTGCATTACTTTCCAAGCTTCGTTGTACGCAGCGTATATACCGACCGCTATGAAACGTTTTTGACGCTGTTTGCGTGGTCCCATTATGAAATCACGCAAGTCAGCACCGTCTTTGAGTAAAGTCAAGTGTTGCTTAATTTCAGCCAGTGTGGATTTCTCTAGCCAGTCTAGGCATAGCTTCCCTACACTGTATGTTGTAACTATCCCTGGATGTTGTCTCTGGGAGTATCTCGGGTCTGGCCTAGTCATTTTGAACCCCTGTGTTTTGTTCAGGAATCTATCTTGACAGTTGTTTGTGTCTGTTGGCCAGATCAACCACTTTTTCCAATCAGGATGTGTTCTTGCTTGAGTCTTTTCTGTGGATTGGCTTGCCATATCGGTGCAGAAGGAGCAAAAATAATATCCCTGCCACGAGTTCCAAGATCAAGGGTAGGCCGCCAAAGACAGAATGGACAAAATTCGGGAAGATGCCCAGAACTGTTTCAAAGGGTGCTAACAGTCCCGAAAAAATTGTCTTAAATACATGTGCGATGCCACTGGTATCAGACATGTTTAAGATTTGGCTTAGTATTTCTACGAAATACACAGGGCAATTTGTTGATAAAAGGGAATGTATCTCTGCCGATGTCCTTGCCACTTGCAGATTCTACATTTCTTTTGATGACGTTAAAGGCACAGTTGTCTGTAAAAGAATAGACTTCATTTTGCTTAAAGTATCAATTCGAATAGAAGAGATATTCAACGAAGGCCATAACGCAGCCCCAACATCTGGATTGCTGTGTGGATACAATACTTGCATACAGCAAACGGCCCTGGAAGATACAGTTGTCAGATAGGCTTTTCCTGGCAGCATGCCACAACAGCTGTGGTCACTTATTAAAACGTAACTGCTGTTAGAAAGTGGTCTAAAAAATGGCTCTATCCGTTTTGCAGGCATGCCATGCAGGTGACATGAAAGGTTATTTGAAGACCCCTCGCAGGCTCCATGCAAATTAATACCTTGACACAGAAGTGTACCGCTTAGTGATTTTTTACAATTGTTACCACTAAGGAATACCTCCTTTTCCCTTTCACTGTATGCGTATAAGGTAAATTCCAAGTTGTTCTGATGTATTCTTTACCCAACCTTTCATACTGGCCTGCTGGTATATACTCTTGACAGTATTTGCATTGGAAAGTTGTTATCGGAATTGTGATTGTACCATGTATTATCCATTCAATGACAGGTCTCTCTGACATTGTCAATGGTAATCTCTCAAGTTTTTCAATGCTCAGAATCGTATAATCTTCTCCTTTTTGTGCCAAACTGATTTGTTTATCAGTAAGGTTAAAGATAGAAAATAATGACGTTCTGTTGATTAGACACCATGGCACATAGCCTGAACGCAGATTTTGCAACATCCAGCCAAGCTGTACAGTAGAACGTAATTGAGACTGACCATGTTGTAACATTAGTAAGTCTTGCTCTATTATTTCAAAGGCAGATGACACAATGCTGTCCAATGAATATATTCTGGAGGACAGAGTCGCTAACCCATTGTCTAATACAGAAAGTGATTTTTCCAAATTTATACGATCAATTTCTGATATTTTCTCTGCTGTTTTAATTTGCATTACTTTACAAGCTTCGTTGTACGCTATGAAACGTTTTTGACGCTGTTTGCGTTGTCCCATTATGAAATCACGCAAGTCAGCACCGTCTTTAAGTAAAGTCAAGTGTTGCTTAATTTCAGCCAGTGTGGATTTCTCTAGCCACTCTAGGCATAGCTTCCCTACACTGTATGTTGTAACTATCCCTGGATGTTGTCTCTGGGAGTATCTCGGGTCTGGCCTAGTCATTTTGAACCCCTGTGTTTTGTTCAGGAATCTATCTTGACAGTTGTTTGTGTTTGTTGGCCAGATCAACCACTTTTTCCAATCAGGATGTGTTCTGTTTTGGTGTAAAATATGGGATACGTCTATCTCCACATCTGTAGTGCTGTCACTATCAGTTATGGGTTTCGGAATAGACGGTGTATTTAAGTGTTTTATCTTAGCTAGGCCAAGACAAGTAGTTTGTTGAGTTGTGTCATTCAAACATATCATTTGTTCTGGGATCATGCAGGCCCTAAATAATGCTTCTAGACCTTGTACTTGCCAATATTTGGTACCCCAGATCGTTTTTGTTTCAATGGTGTTTTTCCAAAATTCGAAACCAGATGTAGACATTTTGTTATAACATTTTTCAGAATAAATGAATTTAGTATTTGTCAACATTGTTTTCATTGCTGGCCTAAATGACATTTTAAAATAAAACGTTTCTGGATCACTGTTGTTAAACCCTGAGAAGTACTGGAATTTCTCATAAAATGTTTTCGAGCTGCCTTTTGGCAGTGTTGGACAGTGTTCCCATTGGTTATAAGATAAAACATTTCTAGGCTGAGCAGTTTTATGCAAATAGTGATTACCATAGTGGTTATAACAGTATAACTCTTCATAGTTCGATGAACCCTGTAAGTAATCATGTTCTGTAAATTTTGCTGACATTACTAAATCTGACATCATATTATTCATGTTTTCAAAGTCTCAATCATCAGAGAAGGTACTGGGTGTCACAAAGTCACTTAATGAAACCTTGAACAGGTGTGGATATTTCAAGAGCTCAACCGGGCCAAAAATGTCATAATCAGTTCTGTCCCATGCTACCCCACCGGGTATTGGATTGGCTGAGATGTTCACAGATGACAGTTCTCTTTTCTGGAGGTGGGAGGATGTGTGAGGCTTTAGGACCAAGTTGATGTTCTGACTTGCTGTGTCCATTGTACTATATTTTCCATCAATGAATTTTCCCAAACATAGAACCATGATGAGCCAAAGCAGGAGAGTAAGTACAACTAACACAATCCAAAATTCAATCCATGGTGAAATCAGATATGTTTCTTTTAGTTGGTGAAAAAGTTCAATTACTTTGTCTTTGAAACTTTTTGTTGCAGGCATTCCTTCATGCTCGCTTGGATCTTCAGAGAAGTCGTCAAAGTTGATGAAGTAGCCAGATGCAGTTCTGTCAATTGTTGGAATTATTTCCGGATGTTTTTGTATTTTTCTTTGTTTCATCAGCATATTCAGAGGCTACATCATTGTAGACTGGTGTTTCTTGACGAACTGTCAAAATTCGGGTTTCAAGAGGCACAAGTTCCATGGCATTATCGCATAGTCCTTTGTTATTCACTGCAGGTTTCTCAAATGTGATTAGTCTCTCAGTATGAGCCTCTTGGATTGTAGCAAATTTGGGTATTCTGGTATTTCTTGGGAGTCCACTGGGCCTACTACTTATTATTGGCCACATGTTGGTGGTTTTACCAGGTCGATGGATACAACTCTGTTCTCCTTTTTACCAGCAAGAGGCGGTAGTACAACTGATCTTGTTCCGTTGATGGCTAAGACAGGTACTGTTTTTCTGTAAGAAGGCCCAAATTCCTTCTTTACCGCTATCTTCTCTCTGACCACATTAAGCATGGGTGAATTTTGCGAATTCGCGATCCGCAAATTAGCGGATTTGCGAATTCGCAATTCGCAAAATTTGCGAATTTGTGCGAATTTGCGGATTTTTAGTTTTTTGCGTGTTCGCGGGGTTTTTTGCGTGTTCGCGGGGTTTTTTGCGTGTTCGCGGGGATTTTTGCGTCTTCGCAAGCCGCTTGCATAGCGAAGTTACCCATGCAGTCGTTTATGGGAGAGGGAGAGAGAGAGAGATAGATAGATAGATAGATAGATAGATAGATAGATAGATAGATAGATAGATAGATAGATAGCTAGAAAGAGAGAGAAAGAGAGGGAAAGAGAGAGGGAGAGAGAGGGAGAGAGAGAACGAGAGAAAGAAAGAGAGGCCGGATCTCTGAAGGGCCAGATTCCTGAGTTGCCCCTACAGAACATACAGCTTTTTATTTTTAGCAAAATGCATATGAAAATTGTGCTGTAAAGGTCTCTTTTAGTTTAACCCCTACTGACAACTCAAAATGGGTGTATTTGCCATCCTCTCCCTTCTTCCTGTTTTTTATATCTGTAAGTGCTTCCTGATGAGGTTTAATTCCTTGGACAAGTGCCTCGTTGCCTACTTGTAACTATTCTCTGACCCTGCTTCAAGGGTCAGAGCAGGGTCAGAGAATAGTTGCAAGTAGGCAACGAGGCGCCAGGAAGCAATTAGCAGCAGGTGTCCAAGTTGAAGTTAATTTGTTTCTAACCCTTTTGTAAAAGGTTACAAAGAAATTAGATTCAACTTTTGCACCTGCTGCTGTAACCCTTGCTTGGCTGAAAATTCGTCCCAGCTGATTCGCGGATTTGACCGCGATTTGGCAAGATTCGCGGATCGCGAAATTGCGGAAAATCCGCAAATTCGCCCGCGAAACGGATTTTACGCCCACCCTTGGACCAGATCCCCAATCTTTGGAATCCAGACAGGTCTTGCTGGGACAGGTGGTTTTTCTTCAGTGGCTGTCGGCTGTTGTTTCAACTTTATGTTACTCAGGTTTTTTCTTGTTTCATTTAAATCCTGTAAAACAGGCAAACGGTCTTTTATATCAAAGGATTTTTCTCCTACCACTGAAGTATGACTATAAAAGGTCCTGAATTTGCATTCTAGTTCCGAACAATAGTTCGTATGGAGTGAGAACTTTTAGAGAATTTCTTGGCAGATTATTAAGACTACGTTGGACACTTGTTAAATGTTTGACCCACCCAACACCTGAACCTAATACCCTTGCCGTTATAGATTGCTGTATGTCCCGTTTTTTTCTTTCCACAACCGCATTTCCCTCAGGATGGAAGGGAGAAGAGTACCGCAATGCAATGCCCATGCTGTTCATGGTCTCTTTGTAAGCTCGAGAGCTAAACGCAGGACCCTGATCAGAATGTAGCATGCCAATTGCGTATAGGCCGATAAAGACTCGCAAATCTTTTATAACAGTTCTGGCGTCAGCCGAGCGCTGGGGTCTACATTTTTAAGTGAATTTAAGTCTTAATTATTACTGGGACGCATTTCTCCGACTGGCTTTCTGCGCTATATATTGCCTGATGCTATCTAATAGTGGTGTCTGGGCTACAGGCTGGTCAGGTTCACAACTGTGATCTCTGTTGCAGTCCTTGCAATTTTTTGCAAAATGGTAGATAACTACGCTCATTCCCGGCCACCAGTATTGTGATTGTAATTCCATCAGAGATTTCAGCATCTCTTGGTACCTCAGACCCAATCCCATGTGTGCTTCTTTTAGCAAGAAGATTCTCCGGTTTGTGTTTGGAATTACTCTATCCCCCACTCCAGGGATTCGAGCAAACGGAACAGAGTTTGCATCAATTAGGTATATATTACTGAGTAGATAGTTGAGAGGTAATGCTGAAAAATCGCCTTTTAATGACGCTTTTACCGCCAGCATGGTTTCTCCATCTATGTGTTTTTCTGAACACTTTTTTGTGGCTACCGAAGCTGGTTGAACCGCTGAGGCTGTATTAGCCAATGAATTCCCTGCAAAGTGAACGCCATCACGTTGATGACTCAGTGCGTGTATAATGTGAGTCTTTTTTAGTTCTTTCTGCAAAAGAACTACTTGTTCCAAAAGCGATTTATGCTTTATTGTGGCACCTGTGTCATCTTTGTAACCGTTTTCACTCCATGTCTGCATGTCCTTGTTATATGACTTGACGCAAAAATACGAATAACGCACTATTAGTGTGGGGAATTTGTGATCGGCATTTTCAAGCGCGATCTCTAAAGATCTTATTTCAGCTCGCTGAGCCGAACAGTTTCTGAGTGATTCAGTTATGGTAATCATCAGTTTGAATTTACCAGAGCGCCAGCGATCTTTAACAATTGTGCACGCTGCATTGTAGGATTTTTTATCTACATCATAGTGTTGTGCAAATCTGTCCATGTAGATCACACATTTATATTGTTCGAGAGGCAGAATTTCGATTGGCAGAGGATATTCTTTTTCATATTCTAGATCATCTCGTTTTTTCAGTTTCGGGTCAAAATAGTATTTCACGTCTTCTGTAGCAAGAGAATTTTCCCATGGTATCCATTTTGCATCTAATGCCACTGTTTTCAGGTTCGGTGGACTTGTTATTGCCTCAAGGGCTGATTCTGCTGTATAAATAGTTATTCTTTTGCCTTGGGCTAGGGCTCTTTCTTTTGCTACAGCAGTTTGAACCGCTGTCAGAATTTTTTCTGTAGAACTGAATTTCATTTCAGGTTGAGTGTACAAATGTGATTTGTAAGCTATAGATACCGTTTCTCCCTCATTAAAGGTCAGGTATGTGAATCCGCATTTACCTGGGATTACTCGGATTACAAGGTTGCGTACGTTGTCGCGAGTTTGCAATTTTGTTTTGGTTAACATGTCTGTTTGCAATGATCTCAAAATCTCTGTGTGTTTTTGAGTTCAATTGATTGGTTTGAAATCAGGTCTTATTAATTCATAGAGAGGTTTAACCCTCTCTGCATAATTTAGAATGTATGTTCTTCCGAAATTCAGGAAACCTAGTATTGATTGTAAATTCTTCAGGATTTTTGGTGCTTGGAGTACAGCACATTTCTCTAAGAAATTGTCTGCTAGGCTTTTGCCTTCACTTGATAATTCATATCCTAAAAATAGGACTGTTTGATGGGAAATTCTGGACTTTTTAAAGTTGAATTTGTAACCCTCTGATGCGAAACCAAATATTATGGTGTTCACTCTCTTTAAGTGAGTCTCCAGGTCATCATCTGTCATCGACATATGATAATGCCTCTTCATCATATATTTGGAGTAATTCTGTTACTCTGGCTGAGAATAATCCTGGGCTATTCTTGAATCCCTGTGGGAGTCAGCAAAATTGTTTTTGCGACCCCATTATTGAGAAAGGGGAAGCTTTGCTGAGGACCCTTGGAGCACGCTGGGCTGTGTGACATAGTGATTTGGATTTAACCTACTTCTCGCGGAACCCGCTTCGCGGGTCCCGCATCGCTGGGTTGCCTGCCGACTTTCACGGACTTCTGCCGGTTGTTTGGGAGGTGTGCTGCTGGTCAAGCAGGGCTGCAAGCAGAGTGCGAGCGCGGGCCTGGGACTACCTTTCCCAGAAGCGCCGCAGCCCGGATTAACAGCACCTGGGCTGCTCTCCCTGTCTGCCCCTCCCCATCTGCTTCAAAAACCCCAGCCTATGGTATTTTCTTTGGGACGCTTTGCTGAGGACCCTTGGAGCACGCTGGGCTGTGTGACATAGTGATTTGGATTTAACCAGCTTCGCGGGTCCTGCATCGCTGGGTTGCCTGCCGACTTTCACAGACTTCTGCCTGTTGTTTGGGAGGTGTGCTGCTGGTCAAGCAGGGCTGCGAGCAGAGTGCTAGCGCGGGCCTGGGACTACCTTTCCCAGAAGCGCCGCCGCCCGGGTTAACACCTGGGCTGCTCTCCCTGCCTACCCCTCCCCTTTACCTATTGACCTATAAATTGACATGACACGTCCTGCTGCGCGGGAGCGGCCGGGAGAAGCCCGGGACAAGGGTGGGACCGTCTGTGGCCGTCCGTGGTCGGACGAGGTTGGGTTGGGTGAAGGCCAACCACTGACTAGGACTGTTGAGAGTGATTCTAGCCTCCACAATACAGAAACTAGTGGGGAAGAGGTTAGTCTGCTCCTGGTCAGCCAATCTCTGTCGGATCCCTCAGAGGTGGAGGATTCCCAGAGAAAAACATCACGGAAAAGAAAAGGACGTAAGGGCCATCAGAGGGGGGGTGTTAATAAGATTCAAAAACCTAATGCCCCAATTCATGATGCCGTTCCCATTATACATTCTGTCCTAGTTTTAAATGATCTTCCGAGTAAACCACTTACTTATTTTGGCCCTTCTGACCCATGTTACACTTGTTATAGTAGTGATGACAGTTTGTTGGCCAAAATGGAAGCCTTGTTTAAAACTCTTTTGCTTCCTGTATTGGAAAGAACGCGCCTGATGACCTTTAAATTAGATGCACTTCAGTCAACAGTTAATACCAACACTGGCCTCCTAAATAAGCTGGTAGACTCCCAAAGTGTCATAGGGAACCCTAGTTCTGCCATGAGTAATCCCAAGGGGAAGAAAAATGTGACCATAGGTAACATCACTTCATCAACAATTGTAGGCACAACATCTAACCCTGGCCCAAATAAAAACAAGGGTTCATTGGTAGGGGGGAGCTCTGGGAATAAGGATCCCATGACTGCACCAGCCTCCCTGCACCAGGTGTCAAAAAAGGCCCCCTTTAAATCCAATCATCAAGAACAGTTGATTGGCCCCATACCCCATGTAGCTACCGGGCCCCAGGATATTGCAAAAAAGAATGTTCCAAGTGTATCATCTCAGCCTAAGTTAATTAAAAGTACGAGTAGGAGCAGACCCATCAATCGTCCTAATCCCCCTATTCCTTTTATCAAAGCCAGTAAACGGATACCCCCATGTACAGATCTACCTATAGAAGTAACACCATATACGATTATTTTAACAGGTGTTGCCCCTCTTAGAGAGGGTTCTATTGAATCAGATAGGGATCTCCGAAATAAGGTTGTATTCTGGCTGAATAAAAACCGTCCACTTTCTCCTTCCTCTTCGACAGAAATATTGTTTGAGAGAAGAGTTGAATGGGTTGGACATTGCACTAAGGACCTAGAAGGGGATTGTATTATCATATCCTTTAAAGATCCCTGGGTGGTAGATTTTCTGCGCAGGGAAGCAAGGTTCGGGAGGTTGGGAGATGTGCAGACCCTTGGTCTTGGGAATTTTTATCCGAGACGATCTTGTGAATTTCCCCCTAGCGATACCTTTCAAAGGATACCTGCTAGAGGACATCAGTCTGACAGAACACCTTCTTTTATGCAGTACCCATTAATGTTTAATCATTATGAACCCCTCTCTGGTCTGGAGTGTATTGACTGACTCCATATAGCAAGTGGTAATGGGAGGGCCTTGGGCAATCAATTAGATCAGGTAGATGGAGTTCGTACTGAAGTGCCCACTCAGAGGGAATCTAGATCCGAGAGGGAGTTGGTGGTGGCATCTGAATACCCACTCCAGAAGGATGGCATGGTGGCGGGCGCACATCTGAGCGTAGTAGCACCCTTAGGAGTGGATCACAATGGTAGGGATAGTCCCACAACAACTAGCCAGGTCACAACACTTAAATTAGCATCATGGAATGTGGCAGGCTTGAGGGTTTGTATGGACTCAGAGGATTGGTTGGACTATATCGATACCTTTGATATTCTTTTATTTCAGGAAAGTTGGGACCCTGATCCTATACATAGGGTTGGGTTCCTTAATTTTTTCAAACCTGCTATAAGGGGTAACAAGGGTCGGGCATCGGGGGGGTTAGTGATTTGGGTCAAACAGTCCATAGGTTATCGATCAATGGAAATCTGTGTGGATAACCCGGACCTCTTGGGAATTAGGCTAAGTAAAGAAAATTGTCAGGATAGTGTAATCATTAACATCTATGCACGTGGTCAACCAGGTGGGCGCTGCCCCGGTATCTTAGATGTGCTAGATTCATACCTCAAAGGGGTAGGGAGAGATAAGCTACTCGTTCTAGCAGGGGACCTTAATTGTACCTTTGAGCCGCTTTTTTCTGCAGAAGAGTACTTGGGGTTTGCAAAGGACGTAGTTTGGAACATCCCAATGCTTTCCCTGGATACTATCAAAAGAAGCTCAGAGGCAGCCATACATTGGATGGGGCTGTGTTTACACTGGGGGTTAAGGGCAACCAACGGTCGCACAGCCTCTGACAAAGTTGGCAAACCTACCTTTGATAACAGGGTAAGAAATAGCCGGATAGATTATATCCTGCTAAAAATGGAATATTGGTCACTTTTGATCGATATGGAAGTAGTGTCCCGCCCCGAAAGCGACCATAACCCTTTATCACTTAGCTTGAGATTCCCAGATGGACTTGGTAGGCCTGCCTCTTCTGGTCACATAACTGGGGACGTGGTACTAACAAATGACAGAAGAAGGCTTAGATGGTCCAGGGTTGTAGAGAACCTAACCCTCCTTAATAGAATAACGGAGGTAGTTTCATCATCCCTGATCGATATTTCGTCCCATGGCCATAGTATGGCCGCTTGCAACCAAATTTGTGACCTTCACGAACGGTGCTTTGCTCATCTTAAGGTCCTTTTGACGATTCCACCAACGAAAGGCACTGTCAAGGCACATGGTCCAAGGGAAAAATGGTAATGTAAAAACTGTAGGGAGGCCCATGGACGTTTAATCAAAGCAGTAAAATCGAGGATATCTAGGGACATTAAGGAGGCACGCTTAATGTATAAAAGAACCCAGTGGCAGGTGAAAAAGGAGTGGGATGATCTATTCTGGACTGACCTACTGGATGCATGTAACTCTGCTAACCAGATTAAGTTTTGGGAAACTGTAAAATGGGGAAGAAATCCAGATTGCCAAACCCCAGTTAATCATGTGTCCGCAGAAACATGGGTTGATTTCTATTCTGCCCAGTTTATGGATTCCGACTTAGAAATTGATATAGCTTTGCCCAGGAACATCATTATCCTCACTCCTAATCAAGAGCTAAAATTCACGCAACTGGAAACTGAGAATGCGCTCTGCCAGGTCCTAAGAGGGAAGGTACCAGGGATGGATTGCATCCCGGCCGATTTATTTAAGGTCACTCCCCAAATTTGGGTTCCATACATAACTAAGGTAGTGAATGCTATTGCAATGGGTGGTAGGATCCCCGGGTCCTGGAAGGGGGCAGAGATCCTCCCCATTTTTAAAAAAGGGGATCGTTCAGATCCGGGAAACTACCGTCCCATAAGTTTAATAGATTCACTTCAAAAGGTCACTGCTAGGATGGTCCTAGCTAGAGTTCAGGGATGGATGGAGTCGGAGAATATCCTGTCCCCCCTACAGGCCAGCTTCAGATCGGGAACCAGCACCATCGACCAGGTTTTCAGATTTTGTCTGATTTACTGGAAGGTGGTGCTGTTGGGCGGTGGAACAATCTACGCCGCATTCATTGATCTGAAGTCGGCCTTTGACCTTGTGCCAAGGGCCAATCTCTGGACCGTTCTTAGAGATCTGGGTCTGCCATTGGAATTATTGGACATTATTGGACATGATTGTGAGATTACACGAGGAGAACTTTGCTAGGGTGAGGTGGGGAGGTCAAGGGCAGGTGACGGATTGCTTCCCCGTAACTCGCGGCGTCCGTCAGGGTTGTGTCCTGGCACCTACACTCTTTTTATTGTTTATTGACCAGGTGGTCAAATTTTTTGTGAACACCCCTACCAATCCACCCTCCTTGGGAGGGACAAAGTTCCCCTTGCTCATCTTCGCAGATGATACTTTGCTCCTCTCAAAGACTCGTGGAGGTTTACAGGTTGCATTGACCCGATTCGAGGAGTTTTGTACTGTCAACAATCTTAAAATTAATGTAAGTAAAACTACATTTATTGTCCTGACCAAAAGCCGTCCCATTAAGAGCTCAGTGATCCTGAACGGAGTGGGTCTAGAACAAGTTGAGGTTACGAACTACCTAGGAGTAACCCAGGATTACCGCCTCCGCTGGAAACCACAGGTCGATACACTGCATTTAAAATTTGCTCGCCTTACTGGCTGTCTTGTTCAGGAACAAAAGAGGTCCCTAACAAAACGCATCAAACCCGCACTTAAGATTTACACTACCAAAGTAAGCTCTGCAATATTGTATGGGGCAGACCTCTGGGGACATATGGATCTATCAACACTGGTGAAGGTACAGAACTTCCCTGGCTCAGACAAGAAGGGATTCAGTTTCTGACAACCACATAAATATGACAACTTTGTTCCCTCAGAATAAGAGTGTATCTCTAGAGTCGTGTGAAAACAATAGGCAGCTATTTCACTCAGTCAATCGTGCATGCTTAGTTCCACCAGAATGCAGAGAAATAGAGAGACAGGCGTTTTCAAGAAAAGTGATGTTATTTATTGATTAGTCTTCCTTCTCCTGCAAGAGAAATGAATTGCCACAATTGCAATACTCATTATAAAGTAAAGTGCGTACAGTAAAAGTAGTATTATGAAATAATACTGGAAAAGCATTGATATGGTTTCTTAGCCATATAGTACTTAAAATAGATAAAATATATACATATATAAAAACATTGACTAACGTACTCAACTGGTGCTTCTAACTACGCCAACCCCAGTGTACCTGACCTAAGCCTAATACTTGAAAAGGAGTAAGTAAGTAGCAGTTTAAGTTAAGTTGGTTAAGATTAGTTTTGCCAAGGATCTGCATCAAGAATTCTCTTATGGGTTTAGTCAGCTCCGTACCTTGGTAATAGAATGTGGGAGGTCTGGTATCTCTTTCCTCAGGGCTCGATATCCCAGCCACCCGCAAGAGTAGGCTGGAAACACCGGAGCTGGATTTTCTCGGCTGGAGAAAAAGGCAGCTTCTCTCTCAGTGCGTCAAACGGGAGGGGCGGCTTCCGTGGGCTCTCACATCAGCTGGGCTCTCGGGCAAGGACACGTCCGCTCTGCTCCAAACCACCGTGTGTTTGCTTAAGGCAAGTGTTGGTATTTTATACCTGGAAGGTGCCGGGTTTGACGTAAGGTTGGACATAAGACGTCGCTAAGGACTAACAGTTCTTGCCGGACTTCAGGAGTTCTTGTTCAAATCAAAACAAAAGCAGGGGGAATTTCCCGGGCTGCTGAAGGCTTGGTTTGTTTAAAGAACGCGTTGTGCTTTCTAGGAATCGATGGGAGTAGCCGTGCTGTGCTTTGGACTGCATGGGCTATTACTGAATATGGATCTGATTCTTATGCCTTTATCAGGATATTATTGATTATAACCTCACAAGGGCATAAATCGGGAATATTGAATTAGGGTCCTAGATATAAACACAACAGCACCCCTACATAGCATTTAAGGAATCACAAAATTGCGATTCCTTAAAGGCTTGAGCAAAATAAGGAATCACAATTTTTGCGAATCCTTATTTTGCTATGTGGCACCTACATTCTAAAACGCCGTTTGTGATTCGCAAACGCCTTTGCGAATTGCAAACACCTTCCTACATATGCCCCTTAGTATCTTACCTATAATTGAACTACCTATTTCTTGAAACCAATGTTTAACTGCTGAAAGACTTTTACCAAGTCGTTCAAGAACACCATCAACCTTCAGTGGTTCAATTTCCTTATGCAACTCTGTAATGTTTGTAATGTACTTTTCAATATTTTGACTTTTGTCTAGAATGTAGGTATAACAGTGCTGCACCTTCAAAATTCCACATACTCCTCCTTCTTTTACCAATATTATATCAAGAGCAAGACGATGTTGCATCACCATAGCTCTCATAGCAACCATTTCAATATTTACCATTAAAAATCCTCCTACTGTGTCTGTTCACAAACGATCTACTATTGTTGATAATCTTCGAATTCGGTTTTCATTAAAAGATATTCCCACAACTGGTACAGTGCTCCAAAAATATCACCTATTATTTCAATTACACTCTCTCTTTTTTTACGACTTAAAGGTTTTCCTATCTCATGTATTCCATTAGTACCTCTATCTACATGAAAGATTTTAGGAAAGACCAGACCTACATAACACGTCCCATACCAATGGTCTGGTAATCTATAATAGGCTTTGTTTCCGCAAATAAAATAAATACCAGGGAAAACTGGATCTTTTCCACCTTTAAATCCCCAACCCCCTATTATTCTATAGGTGTCTTTACATTGACTCGCTCCCACAAAATAATTGCCATACACAGTGTTGTCTCTTCGTATACAAAATTTCCCTAACAATGGAGTATCTATACTTATGGCCAAATTCACATTTCTATCATCAAGATTTACATCTTCAAATGCCCAATATTCGGATTTCTCATGTTTCACTTTTTCACTACGTTTATAAGCAATTCTTCTCTCTTCAACCATATCTAAAAATGTTTTCTCCTCAATTCTCATTTTACATGTCAAATTATTTTTGAAGAAAATATGGGGGTAATTAGTTGAATGATCGGAGACAGCTTGTATCATGGTGGGAACAATGTAGCAAACCCATTTGCATCAAGAAATGATTATAACAAATTGTACACAAAGTTATGCTGTTTTACAGTTCTAAACGTAACATGATTGTACATGTGTAATTGATTCACGTTTTATTGTTCCCTATAGTGACCCCCGAAGAAGGGCGCTTGCAGCCCGAAATGCATTGGGTTTCTTAAAGAAATAAACGCTGCTTTTTGACGAACTCTGCTTCAATCGTATTTATGCAGAAAGGTCGGGATAGACACAGCATAAATATTAGAAACTTAGAAAATAGTGCATAATTCCACGTGTGGATGAGTTCTTTAGATGAATTCGGAGAAAAAAAGACAAGAAAAAAAGTACACAAAGAAAATGTTGATGACTTAAAAATAAAAAGGATTGAGGCCGAAATGGCGCAATCGAGCTGTGCGAGTGGTTTAGGGGTGCATCCACGCCCCTATCACATGTTGTTTCAAATTATTTTTGAAGGCATATTCGTGGTTCAATTCATCCATTTCCAAAAAGAATTCCCACATTACTTTAGCTGGCTTTACTTTATTCATGGCATCAATTACTTTCAATTTTGCAAATACATCATCTGAATTTGAATAATAGTACTCTAATATTCCTCTTTGATAAAACAGACTTGCAATTACACTACACGTGACACCATATGTAAGTGGAAGATGGTGGTATGTTACCCCTTCTGAAACAGATGCAGGTAATTTCACACAGAAATAACAGTCACTAGCATCCATGGTCTTAACATATTCAGACAACAATTTTGAAAACTTGTTTTTGGTGTAGTCACTGATTGACCTATCTTGATGCATTTCTGGTCTATATACATGCTGTTTGTTAGACTTTGATTCAACATTTTGTTCATTGGAACTCAGATTATATTTCAACTTCACTAACTTATCCTGGAAAGGAATGACAATAGCTAAAATGATCCATATCAATAGTAATAATCCTGTATATATGAAACACATTCTACACCATTTTCTAAAGATAGAACATTTTGTTTTATGGTCATTGTTAGCCTTGTTTTATCAATTCTCTTACACCTTTGTCATCTATAGGCTTTCATCTTTCACTTACAATGTCCTCCTTATATCAGGATTTCAGGTTTTGTCTTTACCTTATATCTTTGATCAATTATAACTTTTCTCTGTGATTCAGTTCGTTACTCACTTTTCCCAATTGACTTTGGGCAGTATAAGTTCTCTTGGCTACTGTTTACTTCTTCAATCGGAGGTAGAATGATATACGACCATTCAGGTGACTTATATTTTTGGTTTGGTCTTCTCACTCGTTTTGGCCTTTGAACAACTTCTATTCTTTTCCCAACGACTCCTTAGACTGGTTATTTCATTTACTTGATCTTCTGGCTTTCTTGCTTTATTAACCAGTTTAAATCTCAGTCCATCATTCTCTGTAGGCCAATTATCTTCTTTACAAACTCTTTTTGTCTTAGGCCCCGTGGTGTTATGTTCCAATCTCCGAGCCCTTTTTCTTGAACTCTTCCTCAATGGAGTATCATCTGCACTGTCGTCAGTTTCACTTTCAGTCTCTTCAACAGTTTTATTTATGACAAACTTTATAATGCCTTTTACTTTTTCAAAGTCAGTTTTCTCTTTTGACAGTTCTTTCACTCTGTTAGGAACATCTCGATAGCTGGTACTTGGAATCTCATCCTTATCGTGAGTTATTTCTTCTTTTCCAGTGTCAGGATTTTGGTTCCTGCTTTCAGAGCTTTCAGACTGTTCTTCAGTATTTTCTTGATCACCAGTTTTATCTCCACATTGCTCAGTGTCTTTACTGGTGACAATCTTGATTTTCAGATTCATCTTCAGAATTTGGTATTTCAATGATTTCTCCTTCTCCTTCAGATGCAGAGCTAGCATCTGATACTTCCAGATGTCGACGTTCTTGTCGAGCTTCAGTATCTGGATTTCTCTCTGGTTCACCTTCAGAATCAGAATCAGTTGTGCTTTCATCTTCTTCGTTTGGATACTCAGGTTCCTGCACACGGATGGTGTGGCTTGAATGCACCCATCTTTTTACTCTGGCACATTTAACTGCAGTGGTGCTGACCAAAATTATCTGTCTTGGTCTCGGCCAGCGAGTCACCAAACAGTTTCTTCTGCGATGTACCTTTATCCGAACCAAATCTCCAAGAACTAAATCATGAGCTGGATGTTTCTCTTTCGTGTTTGATTCAGTTCCCACCTGATGGAACACAGAGGTCACCACGTCAGACAGATTTTTGCAGTAATCCAGTATGATGTCATCATTAATAGTTAACAGTTTATCAACTGGTACAAATGTTTGTCTCATCACTCTGCCCATTAAAATCTAATCTGGACTCAATCCAGTCTTTTTGTCAGGGATACTTCTTAATGTCATCAAAACAAGAGGCAAGGCGTCTGGCCACTTCAGTCCTGTTGCCAAACACAATTTTGCAATCCTATTTTTCATCGTTCCATTCACTTGTTCAACTACTCCTGAAGCCTCAGGTCTGTAAGCACAATGCAATTTCTGACGACTTTCCAGGGCTTCACAGATCATTTGCATAAGTTAATTTTGAAAGTGCAGTCCACAATCAGCTTCGATTGTTACTGGAAATCCAAATCTTGGGATTATTTCACGTAAAAGCATGTTTGCAAGAGTTAGCCATCAGTTCTCCTCGTGGAGAAAGCCTCTACCCATCAAGAGAACAGACAAATGATCACTAAAACATACCTGAGCCTATTACAAGGTAGAAGTTCTATGAAATCCAACTGCATTCTTGTAAATGGACCTTCCTCCCTTCCTATGCTTCCCAGACTCACAATTGTTTTTCTGTTCGGATTAAATTGTTGACATACAAGGCATCTTTGGCACAGACTTTCAGCAATCATCCTGAACTTAGGATTGTACCACGTTTGTCTAAATAGACAAAGCATGGCATCCCTTCCAACATGAGCTGGACCATGGTACATTCAGGCCATATCTGAGATCATGCTATCAGGCATTACTTGTCTTTCATCTTTGTAAAGCCAAATTTCATCTTCTTCTCTTTGCCTACATCCTGTTTTTAAACAGACGTTTTTCTCTTCCTCATCAGCTTCTTCCTGCATTTGCCTCACTTTCTGCCAAGTCTCAACTACTGTGGTTAGCATTAAAGGACTTGAAACATGCTCTTTACTCCTGTCCCGATTTATGAATGCAAGTTTCTGGCACAATATTTTGCAATGGAATCTACACCTGTTACCTCGAGTTATGTAGTCATCTCCATTCTTATGAGCTGCGCATTTCACTTCTGCAATCTTATCAGGCAATTGAATTGCGTCAATCAACATTCTTACGAATTCAGCATTACATATGGGGGATCCTGCAGAAGTTAAATAACCTCTTTGCGACCACAGTTGTTCGTAGTCATGGGCAAACCCAAATCCATACTGACTATCAGTCACCATGGTAACCTTGATTTCCTTTCCCAGTTCACATGCTCGAATCAAAGCAATCAATTCTGGTATTTGAATTCCTTTTAGACAAGATGCCTCCAGTACATATGCTACTGTGCAAACTGCATATGCTGCACTCTAAACACCTTCATTTGTTCTCAGACACGAACCATCAACAAACATTACATAATCTGATTCAGGCAATGGCTCATCTCTGATGTCTGGTCTTGGTTTGGTACAGTATTCAAGAACATCTAGGCATTTGTGTTGAACCTCATTTCTTACTTCAGTTTCCATGGTATCAGGCAATAGAGTAGAAGGATTTATGTTGACACATCTAGAGATTGTCACATTTCTGCTCCCAGATTTACCTTCTCGCATTTGTCATCCTATTGTTGGTGAGATACTGGGTCTTTGTCCTAGTGAGGAGAATCTCCACAGAATGAGGTACATACACCCTCACAGGAAATCCCATCACTATTAGTTCACTTTGTTCTAAACTTACGCTTATAACTGCTACTGCTTTCAGACAACCTGGCAATGCCTTTGCAACTGGGTCCAAAACAGCTGAGAAATATGCAATTGGTTTTCTCAGTTTTCCATGTCTTTGAATTAGCACTGACAATGTGCATCCTTCTCGTTCACTGCAATACATTTCAAACTCTTTTTCATAGTCAGGTATCCCTAAAGCTGGTGCTTCACATAAGCTCGTTTTTAACTGTTCAAATGCTTCCTTCTCAGTTTTGGTCAATACTATAGGGTCTCTGATATCTGCTCTGGTTAATCTCAGTAATGGTTTTGCTATCAGTGACAATCCACTAATCCATTGTCTACAGTAACCTACCATTCCCAGGAACATTCTTGCTTGCCTTTGGGTGTTTGGTGGCTGCATTCCTTGTATCATTTTGATTCTTTCTGCAGTGACTTGTCTAATTCCTTTGGCAATCCTATGACCTAAGTATTGCACTTCTTTGTGACACAATTTTAATTTTGATGGAGACACCTTATGTCCCTCCTCTGCCAAATGATTCAACAATGCAACAGTATCTGTTATACATGCGTCTTTTGTCCTTGATGCCACTAGGAGATAGTCAATGTACTTAACCAATACAGACTCTCCAGGCATGCTCAAACTTCCTAGTGATTCTTTAGCAACTGATTAAAGATAGATGGACTCTCAGTATACCCTTAAGGAATTTGGCACCATGCCAAAATACAACCTCCAAATCGGAACGCAAATATTGGCTGGCTTTCTGGGTGCAATGGAACAGTAAAGAATGCATTACACAGATCGATCACAGTGTACCATTCTGCATCATGGGGAATTTGATTTAAAATCACTGCTGGATTTGGTACAATTGGGCAACATGGGACAACTATTTTACTAACCTTTCTAAGGTCTTGCACAATCCTAAATGTTTTGTTTGGCTTTTTCAATCCCATTATCGGTGAATTACAGGACTACTTTCTATCTCTCTCAGAATGCCTTGATCAATCATTTTGTGTATTACTGGAGTTATTCCTTCAAATATCTCTGCTGTAATTTTGTATTGGGGAACGTTCGGGTAACTCACACCTTCTTTTACAGGATCTACGTCTTTCATTAATCCAATATCTTATCCTGTGAAATCCCACACATTCTCTTTCACTACCTTTTTCAATTCATCAGGTATCTTTTCTTGATCAAACACAGGACACAACTTATTTTTCTCTGTCTCAATCATGAGCATGGTCCTTTTATACAGGCTATTTTCATCTGGGGTTTGCAGTTCTATGCCATCGGGTGAACAGTATATGACACTGTTCATTTTACAAAAAATGTCTCGTCCTAACAGATTTACGAGGCTACTATCACACAGCACAAATCGGTGCATGTCTTTGAAATTTCCAATTTCTACTTCAACTGGTTGTGTTAAGGAGGTTTTAATCTGTCTATTAGCTACACCTACAACTTGGAAGCTCACTCCTGAGAGAGGAAGGTTTTGGACTTCCACTGATCTAACAATAGAACGGGTAGCACCAGTGTCCACTAGGAAAGTTATTTCTACATCATTCACCTTTCCGTTCACAATGGACCAGACTGATCTACCTCAAGACTGGCTCCAAGCACACACTCTTCTCCCTCTCTCAGGCACCGTCAGAAACTTTCATCCGACTCACTCCCACCTTCCTCTTGTAACCAATACTGGGGACTCACATTCACTGTGGGCGATCGGTTTACCTGCTCGCCTCCGCTGAATCCTGTCTCTGCACTGTATCTCTGTAGATTTACACTGTGTGTAAGTGGCGGTTGTGGCGCCTGACTTTGCTGAGTAACTATCTGCTGCTGTTGCGGTGTCTGTTGAATTACCTCATGCTGCACCTGTGGATTCAATGATGTATTTTCGGGATTAACTCTTGGTGGATACTTACACTCTTTTCTCCAATTACCTATTCTGCTGCAATTATGACAAGGTAACTTTTTCTTAAGCTCTTCTATATTTCCTACCAATTTTGTTTTGTTAAAATTTCCTTTACATTTTCCTTGAGTATCTGTATTTTTATTCTCAAATTGTGCTACTTGGTGTTCTGATACCTTCACTTGTGCCTACATAGCTTTTTCCTTTAGCTTCTTTTGTTTAGCTTTAATTTCTTCACTACAATATTTGGCCTGTCTCAATACCTCATCCACTGTACTTGACTGCCATCCTATTAAACTATGCCTAATCATGTCTCCAATGTCCGGTCTTAAACCATATACAAATCAATATACAAAATGACTCATGCCTTTTTCACTCAGTTCCTCATATCCACTGTGTTGCTTAAACACCAACAACAGTCTTTCATAAAATCCATGTACAGATTCCTACGATTCCTGTATAGTTCTGACTATTTTAACCCAATCTGTTTCTTTTGGTGGAATTTTATTCTTCAAAAACACTATTACTTGTTCGTACTTTCGCATTACTTCAGGTGACGGAGCACCTGTTACTTTATCTCGAGGATATTCCTCTTTTGGCCAATTTACAGTTATCTTGCACTCAGTCCACAGATCTGCTGGTACAACTATGTCAAATAATCCATCCAGATCAACCCATAGTACTTTTGAAACTTTCACAAAATTGATCTACCTGTCGATACCATTCTACTGACTTGTCTCTCAATCTGGGGAAATCAGTTGTAAAGGATAATATATCCTGTCTACTCCAAGGAACATGTACATAACCTCCTCCAGGTATTTCTCTAATAGGGAACTCATTTGCAACTGTTTCCTTTTCTCTCACAGGGAATGCTAATGTAGATTTATCCCTGGCCTCTTCTTTCTCTTTGCCCATTTTATTCTCCACTTATTCACGTCTCCCCATCTCCTTAGTAATACAATTAATTCTTTTATCTGGGTTAACCTTCCTGCAGTATTCATATTTTTAATATATTTTTCTGAAGAGTCTACTCTGTAGGATTTCTGCAATGTTTTATTCTTTGCGAATTCTACTTCAAATTAATTCGCTAATCCTTCTAATTGATCATATACAGACTACGCTTTTCATGTTATACTCTTGCACATGAACATAAGTTCATCATCTTGGTACGTTTTTAATCTTTCCGTTCCAATTGTTCCAATAATTAATTCTTCCATATCGATTTTTAATCTTGCCACATCTAATACTTTAGGTTCATGTTCTTTTAATTTCAAAGTTTTAAGCCAATCACTTAATTCTTGTTCCAATGGTCCTATAGGAGTCTGTGTTAAATCTATTTTCTCAATGCTCTTTTCAGGTGTAGCAGAGTCAGATTCTGCTCCGGTTGCATACTTATAGGGTAAACTCTGATTAAAAGTTGAGTCAAGCGGTTTTACATTATTTGCTAATCTAATTTCTGACAAATCTGGATAAGTATTTTCTTTTACCTTTTGCACACTTTGCTGTAAAGGGATTGTCAAACTTGGCTCTTTTATTTTTTGGATTTCAAACATCGGGATTACAGGTCCTATTGTTACTGGGACTGTTACTGCTTCTATGTTTTTCGTAAGCTCCTGTATCTTTTCTGTCGATTCATTTGTAGATCGTATATATTAAGCAGTACTTGTTTGTTCCTCAACTGTTTTTTCTACTCTATTTACACTTCCTCTTTAATTATTTTGCTTGGGAGTACCGGTAAGTCTTGTTTCTGTCATTGAGGCATTTGGGTTATATCTCATTTCTACTCTTTCTGGTATATCTCTAAAATTAGAAAATTGTCTTGGGGCTTCATTGATTCTATCTTCTACTGGTGGAGCATTAGGTGTGGTCCATAAAGAACCTGGTTGATATGGTGGCTGTCTTCTATTTAATATTTCTTCCAGTACAGCATCCTCTGATTTATCATCACCATAACTTTCTTTCCCTGTTTCCACATTTTTCTTCTTCTCTGTACATTTCGGGCCTTCGTATTCATCCACTAATCTAACTGGATACATTCCATCACACATGTCAGCATTTCCCCATCTGTGCATTCTACTCTCATGTTTCTCTCCCCATAATCCACGTAATCTACTTTTTGGTCTGAGATGTCTTTCTGACCTCTCTCTCTCCATTTTGTGCATCTCATCCTCCCATTCAACTAGGGCTTCAATTTGAGTTGGTCTAGGTCTTGGCTCAAGCTTCATAATCCTCTCTCTCAAGTTTTGCAAAACTGCCAAATTAAAAGATCCAACTTCTGGGAAAGCTAACACATCATCATTCCTGGTATACCTTGCCCAATTCTCTAGCCAAACACATGTATGGTAACCATATTTCGACAACATATAGGAAACAGGCGTTTTCGGTGGAGGAAGTAATTTTCCCTCTCTTGTTACTATAGCCTTATCCTTTACAAACACATTTTTCAATTTCTTAAACCATGAAGGTTTCTTCTTTTCTTCTCCATAATAGTAATCCACGTTTATGTAAATTCCCTGTCTTTCTAAAGTTTGCGTACTTCTCTTGTAGTGTAGTTCCTAGTTTCCCACTAGGCCCTGCGCATTGGAATAACATAAACAGTAGTATCGACGTGGAACTGCTTATATTCCAGGCCTCCACTGACTATGCTAAACTTAATTGGGTTGTGTTACCAACTAGCTCAGAGGTCACTGGAAACTTTCTTCTCTGCATAGGAAGTGATCAGCTTCCTTGGCACAGACAAGAAGGGATTCAGTTTTCCAACAACCGTGCAACATGACAACTTTGCTCCTCAGATCAAGAGTCAATCTCTAGGGTCGTGTGAAACAATAGACATAGATTTCACTCAGTCAGTCTAGTGCAGTTTACTTTCACGGTATGTAGAGAATAGAGAGACGGGCGTGTATCAATAAAGGTTAACATTTATTGAACAGTCTTTCTTCTCGTACAAGAGAAATGTATTGCCACAATTGCAATAATTGTTATTATAAAAAGTACGTACAGTAAGATAAGTATTGCGAAATAGAACTGTAAAAGCATTGATATGGTTTCTTAGCCATACAATGGTTTAAAAGTAATAAAACATATATACAGTCATATATACATTAGGCTAACATACTCAACTGGTGCTTCTAACTAAGCCTACCCCAGTGTGCCTGACCTAAGCCTAAAACGTGAAAGGGGAGTAAGTAAGTAGCTTTAAGTTAAGTTGGTTTTGCCAAGGTTTGTTTCAAGAATTCTCGTCTAAGGGTTTAGTCAGCACCATACCTCTGAATAGAATGATGGAGGATTGGTATCTCCTTCAGGGGTCTCTCTCGATATCCCAGTCACCCGCGAGGGTAAACTGGAAGCGCCGGGACTGGATTTCTCTGCACGAGAAATGCAGCGGCTCTCTTCAGCGCGTCGAGGAAGGAGGGGTGACAGCGTCCGTGGGCAGCTGGAATCTGCTGGATGTCTTCGCAGAGGACGACTGTTCAGCTCCTTAAGCGTACTGCACCATAGTTCGCGCTGTAGCGGCGATAATGGTAATCAGCAGCTTCACCACCACAGGATAGCAGGCTGCAGCGACAGAGTGCTAGATTTACCAACACAGGGTCATGCAGGCAGCTGGCATCAGCAACAGGCAACGAACATTGCTTAAGGCAACGTTGGTAATATTTATACCTGACAGGTGCCGGGTTTGACGCAAGTTTGCTGGACATAAGACGTCAATTAAAGATGTCACTAGGAAGTGATAGTTATCAGTTGCTCATTAGAGTTCCATTACTAATCAAAACATAGCAAGCGGGGATTTCCAGGTTTGCTAAGTTTTTATCTTGTTGAAGAACTCGGAGTGTTATCTAGGAATATCAGATAGTGACTGCTGCTCTGTCATTGCACTAATTGGTCGCAAAGGAAGGAGCAGAGAGTCATGCTGGAATGTGGCTCTGTTCGTGTGAGGCCAGAGATGACTTTTCAGAAAATCGCACTTGAACGGTTATGCCAATATAGGGAATAAATGGATTTATAGCCGAATAGGGGCATAAGGTCACAGTATCGATCAGGAACCTAGATAAACACGCAACACCCACTCCACGTGTTAATGTCCATCAAAATTACTAAAACTAAGCAATCAGATGCATGTGTAACATTGCCCACCCCAAAATACATAAATGCATTCGAAACAGGCGTACTTGTAATACATGGAATTTAGGTACTGTACGTTTTTTAAAGCATATTAATCATTCAAAAAATTATTGCATATGAAATCAATGAACGATTATGCAAAAGGAATTACACATGAAGTATCTCTGACAGAAGAAAAGCGAGATAAATCATCACATAAAAATGCATTGTAATAACATGTGCACTAGAGGCTGGTGTTATGTTGTTATGTCTCTAGATGTGTTTAGAAATAGAAGTGTGAAGCTTCTGCTCTCTAAGAATAGTTTTTACGTTAAGCAAAGAATTGTTCGTGCCAAAAAAGGTGAATTATTAAAAATGTCCAATTCAAAAAAAAAAAATTTAATGCTTGAACGGGGAAACATAGAGTTCCAAAGCTTATTGCAGTCTTTGTTGATCAAAACTGAAGGCCGAATTCAGAGTTCATGGGAACACTGTGTGTCGGAAAAGCTTCTCAAAAAGTTATTGTTTCTCTGTGGGTGAGAACATCGTATCAGACAGGCTCTCAAAGAATTGGTCTACAAAATCAGGTGATAGTTCAACCAAATTAGATAGCGCTGTAACTTGGCAGGTGTGAGAAGGATTGCTGTCATCGAAGGCAGGACCAGCAATGCTCACAGAACGTTGTACCTGGATGATGTTGCTTTTGTCACTCGCTCCACTGTTACCACTTGGCTGTAGTACAGGAGTCTCCACGAATGCCGTCATCAGGATTGGTAGCCGCTGGGGACAACACAATGCGTGAGCCGTTATTGGACTGAGCAAAGTATCGACGTCCATTGGTACTGCTGATGGAAGTGAAAGACAGATGTCCAACACGCATTCATCGCCGCAAAGCATACACCGTAGCACAGGTAAAATGCAATTTTGCCATATCGGTCTGAATGAAAGGAACCAGGTCATGTTTAGATCTCTCAGCCTGACCAATCCGAGGACGTTAGTTATCCTGTCCCGGTAGCGCATTGCTAGGATTGTCTCTTCCATTCCCATGGGAGCTATGTCTGAGCCGAGGCTTGCCATAACGTAGCAGGAGGGTCAAAAATAGAATCCCTGCAACGAGTCCCAAAAATAGTGGTATGCCGCCAAAAATGGAGTGTACAAAATTAGGAAAGATTCCCAAAATTGCCTGGAAGGGTGTTAGCAGTCCCGTAAAGACTGTCTTAAATATGCCTGGGATGCTTGTAGCACTAGACATGTTAAGGAGTTGGCTGAACATTTCTACGAAATGCACGGGGCAATTTGTTGATAAAAGGTCATGAACCTCAGTAGCCGTCCTTGCAACTAGAAGATCATACGTCTCTCTAGATGACGTTATAGGCACGGTTGTCTGTAAAAGTACAGATTTCATATTGCTTAATGTATCAATTCGTATAGAATAGAGATTCAGACGAGGCCAGAGGGGAGTCACTATGTCTGGAGGCCCGCTCGGGAACAATGCTTGCATACAACATTTGACCATGGACGTAACTTGTACTAGATAACTTTTCCCTGGCGTCAGGCCACAACATCTTTGATCCGTTCTAAGAATGTAACTCCCGTTTGCAAGTTGCATAAAGAAGGGCTCTATCTGAGTTGCAGGTGTGACTAGCTGGTGGCATGAAAGGTTGTTTGAATTTCCATCACATGCTCCGTGTAAATTAATACCCTGACACAAAAGTATACCGCTTAGTGAGTGTTTACAGTTGTCACTGTCACTATAGCAAGAATGAGTGTATGGTAATTTGTGACACGTCTAACTCAATATCTGTGGTTGTATTCTCAGGTATTGGCTTCGGTATAGACGGTGTTTTAAGGTCTTTGATCTTAGCTAGGCCACGACAAGATGTTTGGTGTATTGTGTCATTTAAAAACAACATTTGTTCAGGTATCATGCAGGTTCTAAACAGTGCTTCAATGCCTTGCACCTGCCAATCTTTTGTACCCCAAATTGTTTTCGTTTCAATATTATTTTTCCAATAATCAAAACCAACTGTCATCATTTTGTCATAAAATGCTTCTGAATATATCAATTTAGAATTTGTCAGCATTGTTTTCATTCCTGTTTTATCTAACAGTTTGTAATAAAACGTTTCTGCATCACTGGTGTTAAACCCTGAGAAGTATTTGAATTTCTCAAAAAATCCTTTAGAACTGCTTTTAGGTGGTGTAGAACAATGTTCCCATTGATTATACATAAAAACATTTCTAGGCTGTGCAGATTTATGCAAGTAATGATCCCCATAGTGGGTGTAACAGAATAACTGCTCATAACTAGATGAACCTTGTAAATAATCATGATCTGTGAATCTAGCTGACATTACTAAATCAGACATCATGTCATTAATACTGTTAAAGTCCCAATTATCAGAGAATGTACTAGGTGTCAAAAAGTCACTTAAGGAAACCTTTAGTTGATGAGGATACTTCAGGATTTCGACCGGACCATAGATCTCATAGTCTATTTTCTCCCATACTACCCCACCAGGTATTGGAATTGCTGTGACATTTACTGTTGACAGTTCTCTTTTCTTCACGTGGGATGATCTGTGTGGTTTCAGGACTAGGTTGATGTTCTGACTTGCTGTGTCCATTCAATTGTAATGAACTTCCCTAAAATTAAAACTAAAATTAGGCATAGTAGGAGTATGAATACCCCTGAGATAATCCAATGCTCAATCAACAGTGAATCCAGATATAGTTCTTTGATTTGTTGAAGGAGTCCTGTTGTATTTTCTTTAGCATACTTTTTTGTTTCTGGCATCACTTCGGGGTTGTTTAAATCTTCAGAAAAGTTGTCGAAGTTGATGAAATAACCAGAGGCAGTTCTGTCAATTGATGGGATTGTTCTTTCAATCTGTCTCTCGGTAGCACTTTCTGATGCTACATCATTGTAGACTGGTGTTGTTTCTTGACAAACTGTTTCAATCTGTGTTTCAAGAGGCACGAGTTCCATGGCATTATTGCATAGTCCTTCATTGTGCACTGCAGGCTGATCGAATGTGATTAGTCTTTCAGTTTGAACCTCTTGGATTGTTGCAAGTTTGGGTATTCTGTTGTTTCTTGGGAGTCCACTGGGCCTACTGTTGATTATAGGCCACATGCTTGTGGTTTTACCAGATCGATAGACACGACTCTGTTCTCCTTTTTACCAGCAAGGGGCGGTAGCACAACTGATCTTGTTCCGGTGACTGCCAAGACAGGTACTGCTTTTCTGTAAGAAGGCCCAAATTCCTTCTTAACCGCGATCTTTTCTCTGACTAGATCCCCAATCTTTGGAATCCAGACAGGCCTTGCTGGGGCTGTTGCGGGTGGTGCCTCGTCAGTGGTACTCGGCTGTTGCTTTAACTTTATGTTGCTTAATGATTTTCTTGTTTCATTCAGTTCCTGTAAAACAGCCAAACGGTCTTTTACATCAAAGTGCGTTGTTTCTTCTTGTACCACTGACATCTGACTATCGAGGTCCTGAACGCGCATTCTAATTCCGAACAATAGTTCGTATGGGCTGAAACCTTTTAGAGAATTTCTTGGCATGTTGTTAAGACTAGTCTGGACACTTATTAAATGTTTGACCCACCCAGCGCCTGAACCTAATACCTTCGCTGTTATAGATTGCTTTATGTCACGGTTTTTTCTTTCTACCACACTATTCCCTTCGGGGTGCGACGGACAAGAATACCGCAACCCAATTCCCATGCTGGCCATGGCCTCCCCATAAGCTCGAGAGCTGAAAGCAGGACTCTGGTCAGAATGGAACGTGGTAATTGCGTATGTGCCGATATTGACTCGCAAATCTTTTATAACCGCTCTAGCGTCAGCCGAGCGCTGGTGGCCTCATTTTTCAGTGCTTTTCGTCTTAACTATTAATAGGACGCAGGATGGGGTGTAGGCAGCGTTACGCTCTTTCTGATTGGTAGCCGGTAGCAAGGTTCGCTACTGCGATCCCTATTGCAGTTTTCACAGTTGTTTGCATATATTTGGTGTTCTACACTCATTCCCGGCCACCAGAATACTGATTGTAATTCAGTCAGTGATTCCTTGATCTCTCTGTGCCTTAGACCCAAACCCATGTGTGCGTCTGCTATTAAAAATATTCTCCTGTTCATGTTTGGAATTACTTTGTCCCCCACTTCAGGGATTCGAGCAAAAGGAACGGAGTTTGCATCGACTATGTATGCATAATTGAGTGGATAGTTTACGGGTAGTGCTGCACAGTCGCCTTTTACGGTCGTTTTTACTGCCAGCATGGTTTCCCCGTCTATGTACTTATCTGTACGCTTTTTTGTGGCTACGGAAGCCGGTTTAGTTGCTTCCGCTTTGGCTGTATTAGCCAATGAATTCCCTGCAACGTGAACGCCATCACGTTGAAGACTCTGTGCGTGAATCACGTGAGTCTTTTGTAGTTCTTTGTGTAAAAGAGCTACTTGTTCCCAGAGCAATTTATGCTTTATTGTGGCACCTGTGTCATCTTTGTAGTCGTTTTCGATCCAACTCTGCAGTTTATTGTTGTAAGAATTGACGCAAAAATGAGAATCGCACACTATGAGTGTCGGGAATTCACGTTCTGCATTTTCGAGCGCCATCTTTAAAGATCTGATTTCAGTTCTTTGAACCGAACAGTTTCTTACAGATGCAGTTTTTGTTACTTTCGGTCTGAATTTACCGCACAGCCAACGACCTTTAATGATCGCACATGCTGCATCGTAGGATTTTCTCTCTACGTTGAAATGCTGTACAAAGCTATCTGTATAGATTATACAGGCGTATTGTGGGAGAGGCAGAATTTCGATTGGCAGAGGATATTCTTCTTCATATTCTAAATCATTCAGTTCTTCAAATTGCGGAGCGAAATAGTATTTCACGTCTTCCGCTCCTAGAGAATCTATGCACTGTATCCATTTCGGGTCCAGTGACACTGTAGGCAGGTTTACTGGGCTGAATAGCGCCTCGAAGGCGGATTCCGCTGTAAGGATATTAATCCGTTTGCCGTGTGCTAGTTCTCGTTCATTTGCTAATGCGATTTGCACTGCTTTCACAGTTCTTTCTGTGTGACTGAATGCTTTTTCTGCTTGTGTGTACAAGTGAGATTTAATTGAAATTGGTACCTTTTCTCCCTCATTAGAGGTTAGGTATGTGAATCCGCATCTTCCTGGGATGACTCGGATTACAAGATCACGTGTGTTGTCACGTGTATCCAATTTTGTTTTTGCTAACATGTCTGTTTGCAGTGATCTCAAAATTTCTGTGTGTTTTTGAGTCCAATTGATTTGTTTTAAATCAGGTTTAATTAGTTCGTAGAGAGGTTTAACCCTCTCTGCGTAATTTAGTATGTAAGTTCTTCCGAAATTCAGAAAACCTAGTATTGATTGTAAATTCTTCAGCGTTTTTGGAGCTTGGAGTACAGCGCACTTCTCTAAGAAGTTGTCCGCTAGGCTTTTCCCTTCATTTGATAATTCGTACCCTAAAAACAGTACTGTCAGATGGGCAATTCGGGACTTTTTAAAGTTGAATTTGTAACCCTCTGCTGCGAACCCAAGTATAATGGTGTTCACTCTTTTCAAGTGAGTATCCAAGTCGTCGTCTGTGAGATAAATATCATCTACGTAAGATAATGCTTCATCATCATAGATTTGTAGTAACTCTGTTACCCTAGCTGAGAATAGTCCTGGGCTGTTCTTGAACCCCTGTGGGAGTCGACAGAATTTTTTTCTGTGACCCAAATGTGGAGAAAGCGGTCAAATATCTGCTTTCTGGTGCAATGTTTTGACAAAAGAAACCATTAGAAATGTCTAATGTCGTTTTGTATTTTTTCCTAACTATGATATTCATTAGGGCTGCACTATGCGAGTTTTGTACTGCAAAAGTTTTGCAACATGTATTAAGATGTCTGTAGTCCAAAACTAGACGATATGAATTGTCTGGCTTGGAGACAGGAAACAAAGGATTGTTCATTTGAGAGGTGCATGTTTCAATCACCCCCTGGTACTCAAGTTGATCTAAGA
This sequence comes from Lissotriton vulgaris, assembly GCF_964263255.1. NCBI lineage: Eukaryota > Metazoa > Chordata > Amphibia > Caudata > Salamandridae > Lissotriton > Lissotriton vulgaris. The sequence goes on from NW_028254594.1 coordinate 223,485, forward strand.
TCTCCCTGACTTGTTTTTTAGCTTCTTGCTTTATGGGATACTGCCGTTGGGCAGTTGGTTCACTTTTTAATTGGATTTTGTGAGGCGTTGAGTCCTCATCCCATCCTACATGATTTTTATACAATGCAGGTGCCTGGGCTACTGCCCATTTCCTTGCATATGTATATTTTTTGTGAATCGGAATGTGATTCGAGAAGGCAGGCATAATTACTTCTTCGCCACGAGGGCACTCCCTGACAAACTCTGGGGGCCAATCTTTTTCAGCTAACAGAATATCATAGCCTTTTGAGAGCTTATCCCAAAATAGACCCTTAATTTTCCTAGTCTTACCACCCTCCATACGCAATGTTATTTCGTATATTTTATGGGGCTCGCTAAGTCTGGCGTCGGCAGTTTCAACCTGAATGTATTCATTCGTGTCCACTGTCTCCAGATGACTCATCAAGATCTTGCGCGCTATACTGATTTCTGCTGCACTGTCCAACATTGTCAATGCCCACTCCCCGTTTTTCAACTGTGTCCTCAGTATTCTCGGCATGGTTGATTACTCTAATACTGGCTACCTTCTTTGTCTGAAATTGAGATTTCTTATTTTGAGCAGGTTCCTTGTCTTTGGACTTGGTGTGCTCTCCTGGGTCTGACCGTCCTCTTCTTTCCGAATTCTGTGGAAGAGATCGAGAGGGACGTGTATCAATGCTTTGATATCTATCAGGTTTTTTCAGATTATCCCTATTTCTAAGGTTATATCTTTTCTCAGAGGGCTCCCGCTGGGGAGACTGGCGTTCTCGAGTCGGAGTTCTTTCCCTCCGTCGAGGAGACCTTCCTCTGGACTGGAAAACTTTTTCCTTGGCAGTGGATTGTTTATTTCCATCCCAGCTCTTTTTAGGAGTGTTTAAATTATTTTTAATAAATAATTTTTCAGGATTTTCGAGCAGTTGGGGCTTTACCGGTTTTCCACCTAAGCTGTCTCTACCTAATTCTTCATAGCATTTTTCTATGATTTTTGCAAGCTCAACAGGATCTTTTATATCTGTTTCCCTCAACTTCTGGCGAATCGCCACAGATGCTGCTTCTCCCTTTATGTTGGCTAATAATATAGCCGTGACCTGCTTGAAGTCTTTCAGTAATTTCATACCTAGATTTAAAGCGGGCTCTGGACCGAATTCATTTTGAATCTGTTTTAGCACTTCTGGTATTACCGCCATAGACGGAACACCGTGTGTTTTTGTGTAAATGGAAGCAAAGACTGTACCCCAAGTGTCACAGTCCTCCACGTGTGGTGCGATTCCCATAGGAAGGCAGATGGTCAAGATTCTGCGTTTCTCTATAGGGGTAGTATCAGGAAATACTGCCTCTATTTGAGTGATTTTCTGTGCTAACCAGAAAGGAATTTGTTCCCGTTTTACGGGTGTTTTACCAAGACATGACTGTATGTTCTGTGGTGTAATTTTATTTGTGTTCCCCTGATGAGGGGTCAGCTGTGGTGTATTAACAGCTGGCTGGACTGTTGCAGTCCGCATTACATATTGGACTAATTGCCTATGTATTTTTATTAATGTGTTTAGCTGTACTAACAGCTCTTCTCTAGACATTTTTACAATGTCAGGATGTGGTGTGTAGCTGGCTAGAACCGGCCACGTGGCTCCTGGTCTACCTAGTGGACTGAGCCTAGTTATGTGATCATTGTGTTTTAGGGCGCCATTAAACCAGAGCAGGTGCTCTTGAAATTTAAGTAGGATTTCAATCTCCTCGAAAGGAGCGTACTCTCCCGGAGGTTCCTCTATTTTGTAATAGTGAAACTCTTTTGTTATAGCGTTTACCGCTGGAAAGTTTATCCATGAATAGAATACCTCTGTCTGCCGATACTCGTGAGCCTCTATCACGAAAATTACTGTACCACCTAGAGGTGTCAGTCCGTTCTCTATAAGTTTTAACGTTATAGATCTTCTTAAGTGGACCGGGATGATAATAGCATCCGGATCTGTGTATTCGGGACCTTGCTGAGTCGCATCTGCTGCGGCCCCAGAGGTTCCATTATTTTCTACTGACATTGTATAAATGCAGGTTTTGCAGAGTAGGTCTCCAAGGAGACAAAGATTAGGTGCACAATATTTTGGAACACTGTATCCTTCAACGTTGAATAAACCAGAGCTTTACGTAGGAATCTCTTCCTACTAAGGTCGGGCGGATTTTAACCTTTCACCCACTCCAGACGTCTATTGGAGTATTTACGGGAGAAAGGGGTGTGAAATATGCACGACTGAGTTACTCTACAAGTCTTGCGTTAGTTTATCGCCTTACCAAACGTTGGGCGCCATGTAGTGTAGTTCCTAGTTTCCCACTAGGCCCTGCGCATTGGAATAACATAAACAGTAGTATCGACGTGGAACTGCTTATATTCCAGGCCTCCACTGACTATGCTAAACTTAATTGGGTTGTGTTACCAACTAGCTCAGAGGTCACTGGAAACTTTCTTCTCTGCATAGGAAGTGATCAGCTTCCTTGGCACAGACAAGAAGGGATTCAGTTTTCCAACAACCGTGCAACATGACAACTTTGCTCCTCAGATCAAGAGTCAATCTCTAGGGTCGTGTGAAACAATAGACATAGATTTCACTCAGTCAGTCTAGTGCAGTTTACTTTCACGGTATGTAGAGAATAGAGAGACGGGCGTGTATCAATAAAGGTTAACATTTATTGAACAGTCTTTCTTCTCGTACAAGAGAAATGTATTGCCACAATTGCAATAATTGTTATTATAAAAAGTACGTACAGTAAGATAAGTATTGCAAAATAGAACTGTAAAAGCATTGATATGGTTTCTTAGCCATACAATGGTTTAAAAGTAATAAAACATATATACAGTCATATATACATTAGGCTAACATACTCAACTGGTGCTTCTAACTAAGCCTACCCCAGTGTGCCTGACCTAAGCCTAACACGTGAAAGGGGAGTAAGTAAGTAGCTTTAAGTTAAGTTGGTTTTGCCAAGGTTTGTTTCAAGAATTCTCGTCTAAGGGTTTAGTCAGCACCATACCTCTGAATAGAATGATGGAGGATTGGTATCTCCTCCAGGGGTCTCTCTCGATATCCCAGTCACCCGCGAGGGTAAACTGGAAGCGCCGGGACTGTATTTCTCTGCACGAGAAATGCAGCGGCTCTCTTCAGCGCGTCGAGGAAGGAAGGGTGAAAGCGTCCGCGGGCAGCTGGAATCTGCTGGATGTCTTCGCGGAGGACGACTGTTCAGCTCCTTAAGCGTACTGCACCATAGTTCGCGCTGTAGCGGCGATAATGGTAATCAGCAGCTTCACCACCACAGGATAGCAGGCTGCAGCGACAGAGTGCTAGATTTACCAACACAGGGTCATGCAGGCAGCTGGCATCAGCAACAGGCAACGAACATTGCTTAAGGCAACGTTGGTAATATTTATACCTGACAGATGCCGGGTTTGACGCAAGTTTGCTGGACATAAGACGTCAATTAAAGATGTCACTAGGAAGTGATAGTTATCAGTTGCTCATTAGAGTTCCATTACTAATCAAAACATAGCAAGCGGGGATTTCCAGGTTTGCTAAGTTTTTATCTTGTTGAAGAACTCGGAGTGTTATCTAGGAATATCAGATAGTGACTGCTGCTCTGTCATTGCACTAATTGGTCGCAAAGGAAGTAGCAGAGAGTCATGCTGGAATGTGGCTCTGTTCGTGTGAGGCCAGAGATGACTTTTCAGAAAATCGCACTTGAACGGTTATGCCAATATAGGGAATAAATGGATTTATAGCCGAATAGGGGCATAAGGTCACAGTATCGATCAGGAACCTAGATAAACATGCAACACTCTGTTGCTGTTCCGTAACACCAACTTATCACAGCACGGTTTACACTAGCGTACCTATTAGAACAAGATACGTCTCCTTAGTGCTTAACCAATAATTTCGCTGCTTTTCGTGATGCACCAATCAGTTCTTACTCTGTCTTGGTCACGAGGACCAATCCTTGCGCGACACTTTTGGCGTCAGCTCTTGCTCCGGCTTCTACAGCTTCGACTGACCCCTCCTTTACTAGGTTTATCGAGAAGCCGTATTTACAAGATATACAACTAAATCGATTAGTAACTTACACAAAACAACTCCATTTGTCTGTTTAGTTAAATAAAGTGATAGAATTTTCTCAATCACACAAGTATTCTGTATTTTCAGTAGACACCGCTTACTTCTTCTCTACCACAGAATTTTCCATTCGCCGATAAAGTAGCACCACTTCCTCTACTTTGCCCTTCTCTCAAGCTCAGGTTAAGCTCTATTACTCTCCCAGCAGTAAGTTTTAAATCAGGATACGCAACGATCCCTGTACTTGAAGGCTAAGATGTTATAGACTGCCCTCGCTATGCATTTATCCTTTCACACGTAAAGATCCCTAAACTTGTGATATGAGCAAATACTACTGTAGTATACGACGATACTACTTTTGAAACAGACTATGTGATGTGCAACTTCACTTGCTACACTTCCTCTGCCTGCAGACAGAGTGACTAGCTTCACGCAATCCTCGGAAGCCTTTTCAAAGGAGAGCTGGTGTATCATAGCGGTGTGTCTAAATTAAAACTAAATATTTATACTATTTACACCTGCAGTTTAAATGAGTTTTACCATGGTTTTTATTAAGAAAAGGCATTTCATTCAGATACACCACCATTATAGTCGATGAATCTGCTAGCAAAAAATTAGGCATAGGAAAATACAAGACCAGCTTAATTCTCCAATTATCTAATTTTTATTAAAGCAAAGTTTAGCATGTCTAACAGTTTATTTGCTTTATTTGTTTTTTTATTCAAAAATAACTTTAAAGGAGTAAAAGTTTTATCTCAAACAGTTATATTCATTTATTTCAGAGATTCAGAAATAGACATTAGTATTTAGATTTCAGAACACAAATATTAGCAAAAGACAGATAGTTCCCAAAATTCATTTTCTCCTAACTTTCCTAACTAATAACCTCATCTAAGGCTCAGTTCTCGTTCAAAGAAATAAAACATTTATTCAAGAATTCTTACATCTCAGGAAAATCAGCATACCGACAGCATCTCAGGAGGAAAACGAAAGAGAGTTTTTTTTTAAAGAAAAGTCACAACTTTTTATACCCTTTTTTACTAACCTTATCTATCTACAAAAGTAACTGTCAGTACAGACTCAAGTTCTGATTGGACAATTTGAGGGTGGATGAGCATCACCTCATCATCCTAATATTCAACTTCCGTAGCATCAGCTGAATTTTAAATAGTCCTTTGTTTGAGAAAGTCTTTGGCCTAGTCACATCCTCAACTAGTTACTACAGGTTTCTTTCCCACGATCAGTAACTCAAATGTTCATTCTTTTGGCAGTCATCAGGACTTCCAGGGCAAGTCATCCTTGAACTGCTTTCGTTCAGGCACAGGCAGCTCACATTCAATCTCGGCTTTGGGCTGCGCATGCTCAGTTTATCTTCCATTCACAGTTAATAAAGCAGCTATCTTTTTACTAGGCCTCCGGGCCAGGACGGGAACTATCATAGAAACAAACACAAATGAATGTTAATTATTGAAATATAACCCTTCTGTTTACCTCCCCCCATACTAAGGGTTTCCCTGTTAGTTGTTACCTAGCAAATAAGCAACATGTATGCGTGATATCCTCACTTATCTCCATGTTTTTGCCACAATGATAAATGATTGAAATATAACCCTTCTGGTTACCTCCCCCCATATTAAGGGTTTCCCTGTTAGTTGTTACCTAGCAAATAAGCAACATGTATGCGTGATATACTCACTTCTCTCCATGTTTTTGCCACAAAACACATGAACAGAAAGCACATTTATGCCGCTTTCGATTAAATTAAACCCTTGCATTAATAAACAACATGACAACATTACTTAATTAGTCAATTATAGTTTTCCATGCAAGCAGATTAGTATTCCCACCTGCATTTGTGTCTGTATTCTATACTACGTTGATTAGTTTTTCAAAACCACGCAATTAATAAAGGTTACAGTTATGAGGAAATGATTTCACGAAGGGCATACAAAATTTTGTTTCTCCACCTCGCTACATCAGTCACGCATATGGAGCTTAGCTCCCTTACACCCAGTGGGGATCACCAGGCATCCAAAAACAGGGTTGTGTACAGCACTGTCCTTCTGCCTGCGATGGAATTTAGGTTTCCTGCGCCGGGCCGAGGTTGCTCGTGGTCATTGCAATATGCCACACATGGATACATTATTTCTTGCTTCCTGTGTCAGGCCCGCATGCCCGGCCTCTCTGAGACGCATGCGCAGCTTACTGGATCTCCCAGCGCTCCCAGTGTTGCTTCAGTGCATGTGTGTTGGGCTACGGCCTTCTGAACCATGCCAGCAGGGACCCTGGGAACAGCTGGATGGGACAGTTTAAATAATTGCCACCCTGCACGTCTTGTCTTTAATTTCAAAAAGAAAGTCCTGCTTTGAGATTATCTGCTTGAAAATGTAAAAAAAACTTGGCAATTTTGCCGTACTGCTCCATCATGGTTGGCAGAGCTGTATGGCAACATTACAATGTATTGGCAGGAACTGCTATAACATCAGTTCCTGCCAACGTTAAAAATGTCTGCAGGGCCATCGAACATTTCTAAATTTGGCCGATGGCACCTTTTTTCAAGAGCAAGAGAGTAATTGACTCCATTACCCTGGTTAAGGACTGGTCGACCACACAAAGCTAAATCATGCCTTTAGTATCAAACTCTGAAAATGGCCCTGACATTTGGGGCACACCTACCATCAGAATTTATGAAGGCAATTTGATTATTTGTTTTGTTCCATATAATGATAGTTTTGTCCATGTACAACCAACTGTTCTAATTGTTTTCAATAGGGTAAAACTCTCAGATTGACTCCGCTGCAAAGGAAGACTGAATTTACCATTAATTAGCCTGGGTCCCAGTTGCAGGCCTGCTCACCTGTCTATGGAGATGAGATCACTTACAGATGTAATTATTAGAGCCTAGTACAGGTAATATCACTGCCACTCTGTCCCTAACATGTTATCATTTAAGAAGGGTGCTAAGTGCTGCATTATTAAACGCTACTGATAGATTTGAAAATGAATGGGTCTGCTCACCATGTGTCTACACAAAGTGGAGTATGATATGGAGTCATTGAAAGATGCACTACCCCGGTCACTTCTACCTTAAGGTGGTTGGACATGCTGTGTCCTCTGTGCCTCCATGTGCATGCCTTTGATCATGCAGTTAGTAATATCTTACTATCTCCTCACAAGTTAGAGAAGAAGTTTCATTGTACAATTTTGGGTTGTGACAAATCAATAACTAACTGCTTAGTGGTCAGTGTGGGTGGAGTGCATGTACTAGGGAAGTTGGTTCTGCAGTCTACAGATCCTCTATACTATTCCAGGGTTCTAAAACTATCTACAATATCCCTTGTTTAATATTCAAATGTGTGAATAAAAACATAATAGGCCAAATGGAAGATGCAAAATAAACCTGACGGGCTGATACTGCAAGTCCTTACTTGGGATGTGAGCAGTCTTAATAGCCTCATATATATATAGACAAGGTTTTGCCTATTTAGCCAGGCACAACAAAGACGTAGCACTTGTACAAGAGATGCACCTGGAAAAAACACTTAGAGCAACATTTTCCACATAGATCCTTTGCCTCATCCGCTAGCAACTCAAGAGGAGGTGCCATAGTAGTGGAAAGAGGTACACTTTTTTGAAGCCTGAGAGGAGCTGCAGACATTGAGTTGAGGCATTTGATAGTGCAAGTTCTCCTCAACAGTAGACATATCACCATTATTAACCTGTAAAGTCACAGAATAGGCTGTCAGTTTTTCTTTCAAGGTGTGATGGCAAACTGCCTTCCTTTACCTCTGCATGCTTTACTTTGGGGAGGAAACTGTAATGTCACCTTGGATCCTAAGTTAGGTAAACAAAATGCAGCCCCAAACCCCCCATCTGGAGATTCATCCATGTTAAAACATTTATTGAACTCGCATGACCTCATAAACATAAGGCACTGTAGGCAGTCCACAGTATAGGAATATGCATTTTATTAGGCAGTTACAAAATATGTAATTCAGAAGTGACTACTGGCTTGGCTCTAAAGATGGTATTGTTATTAACACATGCATGACAGACGTTGAGCACCTGACTAGAAATCTATCCCCTGTATTACTATGTTTATATTTATAAAGTGTGAGTGTTACCCAAAACTAGAATGTCCTAGCACTAAGGATTTAAGTCAAGGTAAATGCACAATAGGAGAAGGAGTTAGGTAAACAGCCACCTCATCAGTTTCTTTTAGAAAGAAAGAACATTCTGTTCTGATGATAGGGGAGATTTTGTTCCAGTGTTTCGAAGCCAGGAACATGAAGGAACAACCACCCTAATGAGCTTTGAAAGTTCTTCAGGTGGAATGAAGTTCCCAGTAGCCGTGCATAATGCTTGCTTTGTACAGTGAGTGGAAATTTGCTTTTGGAGAGAGCCTTTAAGGTACAGCGAGGGAAGCACAAGGCCTTAAAAATAGAAAATGTTTCAACTGGAGACTGCAGACATCCATAAATATAAGTATGCAGAGAAAGGCCAAGTAGGGCACTGGAGACATTGTTCTGGATAAGTTGAAGGCAGTTCATAGCGTTTTCAGTCAAACTGAGAACCAGGGAAATGCAGTAGTCCAGGCGTGAGATTATACCGGATTGGGCTACTGTTTTATGATGCTCCAATGGGAGTAAAGTAGGAACCTATTGAAGAAGTGTGAGATAGTAAAAACAAACAGACAACGCTTTTGAGATTTGTTCAAGAAAGAGAGAGAGACGACAAGTAAACAGTATGCCATGATTCTTAGCTGAAAGAGAGGGAGTCATGGCCTGACCTAAATCAGGAGAACACCACTAAGAGGTCCAGATCGGGTGAGGTCCTCCAAATATCAGAACTTCAGTTTTGTCCCCATTTTAAGTACAACCAGGAGGCAACAGATGAAAAACAGGCCCAGAAAGTGTCAGCAGTGGAACAGAATTCATTCCTGCAAGAGATGGCAAGTGCCTGGATACTCTTTCGGCTGATTAGTGTGCTATACAAATCAATATAACATAACATGGTTTGGCACAAGGGGTGGCACCCCTCCCATCCACCTCTGATATTGGTCATAATTGGCCGACCCTTCTACCACGTTCTCCCCTTCTCCAGGGCATTTCCATGTAGGATGTGAAATGCGCTGGTGTGACAGGAGTCGTGCCACTGAGGATTGTTGCAGCCTCCTGCCTGCTGCCCAGTTGTGATGGCCCATCAACAGCACACTGAAATACTGCCCCCATGCAACAGTGTGCTCCATCTGAGTGGCAGGCGCAAGATCTCTAGCAGGGTTTAAGGATCTACTACAGGATTCAAGGATCCGGCACTCTATAGGAGCCATACCCAGAACATGGCCAGGTGCTTGGTTTTCCTCCCTGTTGAGAGGATGCCACTACTTGGGATTTACTGTTCATCTTAGCTCCTCGCTCACCAGGTGAGATAAACTTCAAGGTGGATGCTAAATTGAACTTGTCAGAAGTTTTCTGCTTTTAGCACATAATATAACTTTTTCTGCCTTGTCACCTTCAAGAATTTCCTCGCATCTTTGGAACTCTTTAAATAATTTCCTTACATCATATGAACTGTTCAGTCTTGAGCTGCACTGCCTTTAGAGGCCTCACTTTAGTGATTAGCTAAGAAGAGTTCAATGTATTAGATTGGATTATTAAAATGTTGTGGGATTCTTGAACTGAGCCTGGCACCTATGTACTGGAACTCTGCCTTGCCTTCTAAATTGTGTTGTAACAATTGCCTCTTGGGCCATCACAAATACATTTACATTTCATTAATGAACCTTTCTTTCTGAACAGTATGTATTTTGTCCAAATTGAACCTTAGCATTATTCCGATTGTGAGTGGAGGGCACTAGCTGGACCTTGCGTTCACCTATGCCTATATCCAGAAGACAACCACATACAACTTAAAGCGTCCATGAGTCAGATAATCTGTGACTTTTACAAATCCTGATCAAAATGCATCTGGATGTTGCAAAAGTACATTTGAACCCTCAAAGACAGAATTCCTCCTCATCTCCTCAACCCTTACTAATATTCAGATTCAGTCATTGCAACCCGCTTTCTTTGCAAACAAAACCTCTTCTACAATTTGTTCTGGAGGACAAACATGAAAAACTACGACTTGAATTATAGATTGGAAATATGGTAAAGAATGCACAATGCTGCAGGATGGTTCTGAAGGGCATCAAGGCCTTCATTTTAGGAGCTACTTTTAAAACCATGGCCGAACCTTACTTCTGTCCCAAATATAATGTGGCAATGCCCTGCTCTATGACATTCCCAAACAAGTCATGTCTCTGACATGTACACATTCAACCATGTTAATCTCTCCACAGTAGGTTCACAGAGAAGCCAGATGTCTGTTTTGAATTGGATGTCTTGTTCGCAAAGCCATGCATTCAAACTCAAAAAGTGACTCTCTCAGGAGGCCAGAGAACCCATGCGTTGCTGAGGAAGTTTGACTTGTGAGTGTCGACTCCTGTTTTTCAAAACCACTAACCAAATCTATTTATTAATGTAAACTAAATCTGAGGAACTCATTTTTCCTGAACCCCGTCTCATTTCCACCTCCGCTACCTTCAACAACAGACTCGTAGTGAATACTCCTTAGTTGACACCTTTATGTCAGCATGTAGTCCAACCGATCTTCTGAAGTTTTTGTCAATGCATGCACAGATAATTTTGCTTCACCCCTTATGCTTTTTGACTCGGTAATTATCTTCAAAGTCCCCTAAAATGCATCTATTGTACACTTGGGCACTTGCTAAGTTTGCTTGTGCCCTAACATTTTAATTCCTGTCTATTGTCTGACATGTTGTTCCTTTGCCAGTTATTCCACTGTTGTTATTGCCTTGCCAGTTGAAATTGAAATTACGCTTTGTTGGACTTGGCCTTTTCCCCCAAAATTTTTCGCTTTTGACCCCTTTATCTAGGATGTCTCCCCCATGGGATTAAACCTGTATAGGCCATGAATGGTGTGAGAAACCTTGTTGAAAATGTAATATCATGTAATAATGTGAGCACTTGTAAAATTCCCCATTTTAAAACTGCACCTGACTGAAATGTAGTGTTTTTAAAATGGATGCCATGGCCCTGGGTTTTGCCACTGGACTGCCATAGGTCAGCGGACTAGATAATATTACCCAGCTACACCTAGCTTTTGGAGGGAAGCCTGGCACCCAGGGTGCTCAACCCCTCCCCTTGAGCCAGTGTGAACCAGTTATCCCCAACATTCCGGAAGGTGCTGGCACTGTGAGGGAGGAGGGTATAAGTAGCGAGAAGTGCCACCAGAAAGTCAGTCAGCGCTGGGACAAGGAAGAGAGGGGACCTGCTGCGAGGTGCTACCGCCACATGGGCCTGTGAGCTGGGCCCTGCACCCCTAGAACCCCCTCCCCCCCTCTGCTGTCCCTCTGACCCCTGAGGAAGGAAGGGCCCCTACCCAGGACACTGACGCTGTTTGGACCTGGAACTGCGCCAGCGCAGCGCAACCGAAGCCCCAGGAGGTGAGGAGTGTGCCCCTGGGCTGCTTGGAGGAACTGTTGCCCTTGTGAGGTACTGCCTATCAAGCGCTATTCTGGGGAGGTTGATGCCCCCAAGGAAGTTGTGGCCCCCCCTGTGGAAGCTCTGACGCTGTGAGGGACTGCCTGTAGAGCGCTGTGTGTGGAAGCGCTGGGGCTGGTGTGGCCCCCGGAGAGCTGTTGGCCCTGAAAGCTGTGTGGGCCAAAGGAGGAGCCGTGCTCCGTGAAAAGCGCCCTTTTTCTGAGGAGGATAGCGCCATATAAATAAATAACTGAAAGGGAGCCTACCCCTTACTGCCGCCGAGGAGACTGTGACGCTGCTTGAGGATTGCGCCTAGTCGCCGCCGATCTCACCGCCGCAGCCCGGCATTTGTGGGACCCCCCCACTGTGGTGGGTATCGTTGCGGCGGCCCCCAGGACCAGGAGAGGGCCGCCGAAGTGAAGAAGGGGCCGCGCTAGGCCCTGAGGCCGTGTCACTCGCGTCATGTGACGGGGGCGTCCGGCCGCGTCATCGGCCCGCCCCCGCCAACACCGTGCAGAGATTGGCTGCCGGCCCGGGTGGCCGGGAAGGCGGAAAGGAGCCGAGCCTAAGCCCCGGGTCCCCGTGAGGTAGGAGGGGGACCCGGGTGAAGTGCTGGTGCGTACCCCCGTGGTTGTGAGGGGGCCCCGTGGGAGCGACCGGAGCGTGAGCCCACCCCGCCGGTCTGTGCCCTGTGGACTGGGGCCGGTGCCGGGAAGACGTGCTGCTGAGGGAGGCGGGGCCGGGGCACACTGTCAGTGCCTGCCTCGCCGCCGGACCCTGAGGAGAATTGAGGCGGCTGCCTGAAGCCGCCGGTGAAGGCGGAGACAGCGCCCCCACGAGCTGCCGGTCGGGCAGCCAAGAGAAGTGACCTGACAGCGTTGCAGGGCTCCCGGGAGGTCGAGGGAGCCCTGGGTGAGGTGGAAGGAGAGCCCAGCCTGCTGGTACAGGGAAGCCGAGAGAGAGAGTCCCACGACGCAAGTTCTGTGGGGCAGGGGCCTCGAGGCACATTGCCGCTGCCTGCCCCCACCGCCAAGGAGACCCCAGAGGAGCCGGAGCCCCTTCATCCATCGCAGGTCTACCGGTGAGTGGGGACTCAGCCACATCGTGGGTTGGGGGTGTGTCGGGGCATATGGTCGGTGCCCGCCCCAAGAACCAGACTAACTTCCCAGGTGCCCCGTCTGGCAGTGGGCACCTGCAACGTTGGGCCCCAGCGGAGTCAGTGGCCCCAGTAGACTGTGCCAGTTGTAGGGGGTCCAATAACTAGCCCATAGGGTCCCCCTAGGAAACATCGAGGCCGCCTGAGTCACGGCCACACCTTATGTCGATGCTGGGTGCTTAGGTTACTGCGCCCTGCCCATGATTGATGCTACTGTTAGGTACTGCCTAATGTCCGCACTGGTGAGGTGGGCAATGGAGTGATTAACCTGTGTGGAAGTCGGGGCACAGGGTTGGTGCTCGCCCCAGGACTAGTGACCGCCCCTGGGAACTGTTCTGAGCCTCGTTGGCCCTATTGGTCCCCTTTTAAGCCTCTAAACTGGGCCGGGACATTACTGAGCCCCCCTGGACTGGTACAGGTACAAGTTAACCCCTGGCTAGGTGTGGTGCGCTTCTGTGCCTAGTTTGTATTGTAGGCTGATTACCCTGCTAATGTGAGTATGCTAATGTTATGCCTACACTAAAGTTATTGAGGTCCAGGTATACTGTTGTTTTACACATGCTGGGAGTTTGTATGCTTTGGTGCCCACAGGGCAAGTGAAGGTGCCTTCCCTTACAGGTTTGGGCATGGTGAGCCCCCTTGTTGGCCTGACGAGTTATTCCAGGCCCCTGTTCATGCCCCTGGTTAATGAGCCAGCCATGTTGATTCATGACAGGTGCTCCTGTCTAATATTAAATGTGCTGTGATGCTCTGTTTTTTTTTTCCCTTACAGGGGTGGGGTTTGGCGTTATAACGCAGGAGGTGTGTTTATGCATAATGTTGGATTTTGCAATTACAGCCTACCCCCGAGGATGAGAGCCTGAGTTGGCCCCGCCAGATTGGCCCCAGGTCTAATGTTCATTTAACCACCCTTTTTCCTTTCAGCATGGACTTTGGACTCAACCCTTTCGTCCCATGTAAATAATCCCCCCCCGGATGTACTTGGCTCCGGTGCCAGTTGGCGCTTTGTGTGATTAACACTATTTTGTTCCTTTTTATCTTGCAGGTTGGAGGTATCACTAAACTTATTCTTTTCCAACCAAAGGTGGTGTCATGACTCTTTTGTAGTGTGATTGGTGTGTCGTCTGTGGATACTGCGTGAGTGCTTCACATGTCCTCGAAGTTTGGCCTGCCCGCTTGGTGCCATGCTACCCCCTTGGAGATTCGGGTAACCCCCATTTCTTACACCTTTGACTGCAAAAGTGATGTGAAATACTGGTAGGAGACTGCCTCGGGTAGAAAATATATTTTCTACGTGAACCAGTCTCCTGCAGGCAAAAAGCATGTGAAACTTCAGAATATGAAATTTGCGGACAGTTTGCGAATTGTGGATGTTTACAACTTTCCCCTGCCTCATTAAAACTTTGCCCAACTCTACTTCTGACTTCCCATGGGGCTTGGCTAATGCAACTACAATTTAATTAAAAAATGGTGGCGGCCTCTGTTAACCAATTTTGTCAACAGAACTTTAGGTTGCATGTTGAATTACTGCCAGGGTGAAGTCTTTCATTCAAGGCTCATACATAAGCATAAGTGGCATAGATAAACAAGGCATCTACTCTATGGAGTGCTAGAAACAATAAAGTTCTGTTTGGTTATAGAAGTTGTCATTACTATGATATGTCTTTGGTTGCTTGGCTGGTTAATATGGGCGCTTTCACTTCATCCTACAGTTGGCTGGTTAATATGGGCGCTCTCACTTCATCCTACAGTTGGCTGGTTAATATGGGCGCTCTCACTTCATCCTACAGTTGGCTGGTTAATATGGGCGCTCTCACTTCATCCTATAGTTGACTCTCAGGCCGGACTGTCCATAGCGGGCACCGGGCGTTTCTCCGGTGGGCCGCCAGGATGAAGGCCGATTTTGGGCCCCTGGGGGTCGTTTCTGTTACAGGGCCGTATTTGCATCATAGCTGCAAAATCGCCCCCTGTAACAAAATCGTCCGAAACCGACCCTGGCAAACAGCCGGGCCACTCCCAGGGGAACCGGCTCAGCTCTTTGCCAGGGCTAGTTTTGGTTCCCAGTCTGCATTTCAGTGATTAAGCAAAAATCTGCCAAAATATGCTTTTTTAATTTAAAACTTCAGGCAATTACAACCCAACGTTTCAAAACGTTGTCTTAAATTCATGTTAAATGACTCACAAGGCTCCTTAATCTGTACGTTACATGAAGTACTGGAATTGACTTAAAAACGGGCATAAGTGCAATCTTTGCGGGTCTGTTACAAGGCCTTCTATAAATTCAACTGCTCTGTATGTTAAAAATCGGATTTTGCTTGAACGCTTTCACCTTCGGATACTGACTTCAACAGCAGGCGACTCTTTCCTTGTAAGTGCTGAAAGGGTTACCCTAGAAGTCTAAATTTAGATTTATCTGTGTGTAGCTGCATTTCTAACTGGGCGGAGTCTGCCAAAATTCATTCCACTTATAACCCAAGGCAGAAAAAGAGCCCCATTGTTTCTTTGTGTGAGCAAAATAGATAGAAAAAAACGAGCCACAAATGGGAGGACAACCAGATTTTATGCGACATTACTGTAGAAATGCAGATGGCGCTTTAAAAAATAAACATGTATGTCTCGCACATTTATGTCGAATGCACACCTGGAGCTTTCATAAAGAAACCTTGCACCTGTGCAAATATTGGACAAAACATGCACATATCCTTCCCCACACCCAGTCAATATTGCCGAAAGTTCGTTGGACCAGCGAAAGTGTTTGAAAATGTATCGTGCAAGCTTTGAAAAATATACCTTACATCCATGTTTGTTTATAAATATTTGTATATGCACCATGAAGATTTTAAACAAAAAGCCCTTGTCCATACCCAACCTTTGTTTTTTAAAAGAGCAAACTTTGGGTCATATTATCAAGACAGGCGATAAAATTATCGCCGTTTTAGCGGCAGAAAACTGCCGCTAAAACGGCAATAATGGGCTTGATAATATGCTCTATAGAATTCCAATTGAAGCCCATGTTAGATGTCCTTCACATCTAACATGGGCTTCAATTGAAATTCCATAGAGCATATTATCAAGCTCATTATCGCCGTTTTAGCTGCAGTTTTCTGTCGCTAAAACAGCGATACTTTTATTGCCTGTCTTGATAATATGCCCCTTTGTTGTTACTGCTTTTGCAAAAAATGTGACAAAATCATGAATAACCCAACTTTTCGTCAAATATGGGGCCATTTTCATCTTTAAAGTGGAGACAAATGTTCTTCTCCACTACATATTATTCAAACATAAAGGGAATCCGGCTTACCATTAATCAAATACCACGTGCTTCAAATCCTATCCCAAAAGCAACAAAAATAGCAAATAATTTGTGATAACTATTTTATGCAACAGAACAAGGGGCTACATTATCAAGAAAGGGCGATACATTATTGCCACTTTTATCGGCAGGACACTGCAGCTAAAGCGGCGATAATTAGCTTGATAATATGCCCTTTGACTTTCCATAGAAGCCCAGGTTAACGCCAGAACCTGGGTTTCTATGGGAATTCTGAAGGGCAAATTATCAAGCCCCTTATCGCCGCTTTAGCAGCAGTTTCCTGCCGATAAAAGCGGCGATAATGTATCGCCCTTTCTTGATAATATGGCCCAAAGTTTCTTCAGTACAGCCAATGATACTGCAACACAGAAACTTTGAACTGGTGCAAACATCAGTGCAAAATTATTTTGCACAAGTTAGCCTCTTCTTTTATATGGAACTTTAGCAACACATATTGTCCAAGTTCGTATTACAGAAAGTTTTTATGACCAGGTAAAAAATATATTATTAATTGTGAAACCATAAATGAATGTATATTCTGCACTGTACTGTTTTGATTTATTTATTCCAAGAACCTTTCTGTAGAAGAATAAGCAAAAGTGTCTGATGAGTCTCTCGCACAAAGAAAGCAGCAGAATCAATCCCATTGTTTGCACATAAGAGAGTCGTGTGCTCAATCCTACTATGTTGTCCTGCCTCCCAAAGTCTCCAAGTTATACTACTAGTATCCTGGTTGCAGATGTTCCTGTAGGACATGACGATCTTTGATATGATTTTCCCCTAATTCTTGCCATATCTTTTTGGCTAACATTAGCAATTGGTGCACTTTACCCCTGCTAAACAAGAACACACTACCTGTGTTTCCCTTTTACACATGGTTACATTGGTTAATAAAGACATGTTTAACTTGGCAAGAAGTCCCTGGTATATTTAATTTGCAATGGTATTTGCATAGTGTTTACTACCCCTGACAAGGCATTGAAGCGCTTTTCGGTGAGTAGCACGCTACTCCGGAAACCAAAATGAATTAGTAGTGGATTGGTGTAGGGAAACAGAAGTTGTTAATTCGAGCAGTGGACTGTTAGTCTTTTAGTTGGATTGAAAAGGATAAAGGAGGAATAGAGAAGGGAAGAGTCAAGAAAGTGTTATTTGGGAGATCACATTAGTAAAATGAGGGTTGGGGTGAGTCAAAGGTGGCATAGAGAAGGAAAGAGTCTTGAATGTGTTAATTGGGAGATCATAGTAGTACAATGAGGTTTGGGATGAGTCAGAGACAGGAGGTAGAGGATAGTAGGATGAGACAGAGTTGGGAATTGGAGAGAGAGTTGACTTTTTTACAGTAGGAGATAATAAATAAGCATATAGATACTTAACTACATAGTAAGATATGCATGTGTATTGAAAATAATAAAGATATATCAAGTTGTATTATATAAAGACTCATATGAACATGTATAGATAAATTATTAGAAATTCGGACTTTCAAGTGTTGCTATACATAAAGCTAATTTATTTATGTATTGTTATTTTGTTTTATTTATTTTCTTTCATTATTTCTGTTTATTCTTATTTTATATTTTCTCCAATGTTTCAATAGTGAAGCACTTATAGATACATTTATAATGATCATATTTATATACATGTCAGTAGTTTGAAGTAAGGACTGGTTGTGACTGGTTTCTTAAGTAAAGGTAGGACTACTAGGATGCTTAAGCATTATTAATAGGTGATGGAGAGGAGAGACTGATTAAAGAACACTGAGACGCAGGATAGGATCATGGAAGATAGGGCAAGTAGATTTATAAGATGATACCTCAAGTGAAATGATGTAGCACAGGTGAAAATACTGGACCACAGTAGGTGGATGACCTTGATAAGGGAAGGGCATGATGAAGGTTAATTGCGTAGAGTGCCAAGGTGGGAAAGCAATAGTTTATGAGAGTGGAGGGGAGCAAGAAGGTGAGAGTTGACAATGTTCCTGATGAAGCCAATCGTAGAGGAGAAGTAGGTGGAAACGGTGATGGATTGAAATGGATTGTTTCCTGAATGTCTTCAAAGCACACAACAGTAGCATTAATATCACACAACAGATGGTAATCGAGTTTTCACCATGGCTACATTATCAGACTTACACCATAGTTAACCCAGCTGGTAACACATATATTTGTGTTTGTTTGGGTCAGGGTGAGGAAGTTCATAATTAGCATGAGGAAAGTCTTAACAGTACAGGGCTGGTTTAATCATAAATGTACCAAAGCACATAATCTATTAAAAAAGGCTCTAAACGATCGGCCTAGGAATAAAGGTTTAGTCGCTCAGCTTAGGAAGGAGTACTCAAGAGTCGTCCTGGCACGGAAAAATGAAATAAAACAAGAAGTGTTGGCTGTAAGCATGAGCGAATTTTGCGGATCTCGCGTTCGCGAATTTTGCGGATTTGCGGATTCGCAATCCGCAAAATCCGCGAATTCCCGCGAATTTGCGGATTTTATTTTTTTTGTGTTCGCCCGTGTTTCTGCCAGTTCGCGAGGGTTTTTACAATTTTGCAATTTGCGAACTTACCTGTCGGGTCGCAAGTTTTGCGAACTTGTTGTTTCTACGTGTCCAGCCTGTTTGGGACACTCTTCTTCATCACTGCCACTCTCTGTCACCACTGCCACTCTCTGACTGCTCATGCCACCCTCTGGCCCACCCATGCCACCCTCTGTTTCATCACCACACCCTCTGGTTGTCCAGTGTACATTATTTTCGGCAAAGCAAAGCACACCTTCCCTGCCTCAAGTGACCTGAATTAATTTGGGGCTGATTAATGTGTCACAGAATATTTTTTTAGCTGGCACCTGCTTCCTTAGTGCGCCCTGATTAGTGATCTTTTGCACTTGCTAAGTGCTTTCATTGTTGCAAAATTAGTTACAACACCTGCCCTGCCCCAACTGACAATAATGAATTAGGGGCTGATTAATGGATTTTAACTTCCAGCCTGGCTCCTGCTTGTCTCCCTTAGCTGTAATTCAGGACCTTTGTGGCATATGTGTAACTATTCTGAGGTTCAGAGCAGGGTCACATAATAGTTTCAACTGGCAACTGAACTCTGGAGGGGCCCCTCAGGAAGCACTACAGGAAATGGCTACTAATGATGAGCCTGAACTTTTGAACCTGGTAAGTAGTTACTTTCAGTTTTGCTAAGATCGTATTTCTGCAATTTTGCACTTATTCGCGGGGCGCGAACTCACGCGAACAGTGCGAGCAGTGCAAGCAAAATCCGCTGCTCGCGGATTTGCGGATTTTGCGGGAGATTCGCGAATCTCGCGGATTGCGAATTTCCCGAAAATCCGCAAAATCCGCGAGCGGAACGGATTTTCCGCCCATGCCTAGTTGGCTGATCTAACGGATAAAGCGACATTGAAAGATAGTGCCAAATTTTGGTCTATAATTAATACTCCCCTGTTTTCTGGCAATCTGAACTCTGCTTTGGAATTAAATATTGCTGAGGAGGATTGGTTAAGCCATTTTAAAAAAATTTATGGGAGTGATTTAGAGTTGGAAATTTTCGAGATTCCCATCACAGATCTCCCAATTATACCTGTAAATTTTACTTTAGGAGAAGTGGTTAAAGCAATAGAGGGCACCGCGGGGCGTAAGGCACCAGGCCCTGACGGGGTTCCCTCAGATATGTATAAGGCCAACTCCACTTATTGGGGAAAGATTTTGACCTGCGCCTGACCCAAGACCACTCTCCTTCAGGAAGAAGCTCAAGACCTGGCTGTTCGAGCAGTAGCAGCACCCCCCCCCCCCAAGCGCCTTGAGACCCTCCGGGTAAGTAGTGCGCTCTACAAATGTCTCTGATTTATTGATTGATTGATTGACTAATATCTTCAATACTTCGGCCATTTCAGGATTTCCGAAATCATGGTCGCGATCAACTATAATCCCGGTTTTCAAGAAGGGCCAAAGGCGAGATCCCAGATGCTATAGGCCTATATCATTACTTGACTCCTCCTTTAAAATACTGGGAAAGGTTATATTAGCAAAGACAACAGATTGGGTTCTGGAAAAAGACATACTGTCCGACGCCCAATATGGTTTTAGAGTTGGGAGGGGCACGGAGGACCAATGCCTCAATTTACATTTAATAATATTCAAATATACGAGGGCTGCAAGGGGCTCCATTTTCTAGGGCTTTATGGATTTGTCCACGGCCTTTGACCTAGTTAACAGGTCTAGGCTGTGGACTATACTCCTGGAAATGGGCCTTGACCGGCCCCTCGTGTATTTTCTGGCCGAGTTACATAAAGATCTGAATGCCTCTATAAGGATGACGCAAGAGGGGAAATGTACGGCTAGTTTTAAGTCCGGAAGGGGGTTACGGCAGGGCTGTATCCTGGCTCCCCTGCTGCTCACCTTGTATATAAATTCGCTGGAAGCCAATTTGTTAACAGCTACACTCGACATACCGCGTATGGGAGGATCACCGGTTCCGGTGCTTCTCTACGCGGATGATGCTGTTTTATTGGCAAGGACTCCTTTGGACTTACAAAGACTGCTGGACTCATTTGGGAACTTTATGAACTCCCTGGACCTAGTGGTCAACAATGGCAAATCACATATTATGTCTTTAGGGGCTGGTAAAGGTACTGCTAGATCTTTCTATTGCGGGGAAGAAGAAATCACCAGGGTGAAAGTGTTCACCTATTTGGGAGTTGTCTTTGACGACAAGGGAACATGGTCACCTCAGCTCTCATTAAAGGTGAATGCTGTGAGAAATTCTTCAGCTGCAATAGCAGGATTTGTCAAACGACTGGGGGGGAAACCCTTTGAGGCTATTTTGGCTATATATAAAGCAAAAACTATTGCAATTGCAAAGTACGGGCAGCTATATGGGGGTACACTAAACCTGACTATATACAGACAAAAGAGAATAAATTCTTCCGTGCCCTCCTTGGTCTCCCACAATCCACTGCGACCCATTCTGTTCATCTTGAGTTGGGCTTAGGATACATCTCCGATATAATTAAAATAGCCCCAATCTTGTTATGGATTAGAATCTGGTTGAATCCGAATCTTACCCTAAATCATAGGATTCTAAAGGATTGTATTAAACTAGATAGAATGAAGGATATCCAGTGGCTGTCGTATGTAAAAATGTCATCAGAGAAACTGGGGCGTCCTGAGATTTACCTTCATCCTCAATCCTTATGTAAAGCTGACTTAGAGTGGGTTAAAAAAAATGTTGTTAGGCAAAGCGAAGCAGACCGAGAAGCAGTGGAGTTATGCAAATCATCTGTCAGGACCCACTTCTTGGTAATTTCGTCACTAGCAATGCCATCATATCTGTCTATCGTTTCTAACCCTTTTCACAGATGGCTTTTGACTAAATTCCGTTTCAACCAAATTCACCTGGTATTGTGGGATCTGCAGGGTTGGCTCAGGCTAGAAGACGCGACCCTGTGTAAATGCAATGATTTCTCCGCCCAAGACACCATGCATTTTATGTTCTTTTACCCTTTCTTTCAAGAAGCCAGAAAAAGGTTTATTTTTCCTCAATTGAAAAAGATGGACTTTATACAATGTAACTGCATTATTGTTCCTACAATTGATGGATTCCCCTGAAATCATGTTTAGAGTTGCCAGCTGTTAGAACTGGCTATTTCTGGTAGGCTAAGGCTGACGCCAAAGCCAGGCAGAAGCCACCATTCTAGTCAGGGCAAGGGAGTCACACGCCAAGATAACCCCTGCTCACCCCCGGGTAGCTTGGCACGAGCAGTAAGGCTAAACTCGGAGGCAATGTGTAAAGCATTTGCGCCAGCACACAACAGCAACAACATACTAGGCACACCACAAAAGGAACTCCACACAAGGTTATTATAAAATAACTTTTGTATTGTAAAAACACATCAGATAGAAGTCACACATATACATTGTGCCTACTGGCACAGGCAATATTCACAAGGGATTATGTACAGGACAGGGCCACATGGGCCACTGTCAGAATCAACACGGGCCACTGTCAGAATCAACACTTTTAGAAATTAGAATAAGTATAGCACAAAATAACAGTTATAAATCACATCCAGTAACTACTGGGAACAGGTAAGTACCACCTACGCAACCCTAACCACCTTAGGAGAATGTCACGCAGGGAACCAGGACGTCACTAGGGCCACCTGTATTAGAAAGAACAACCACCTAAGAATAAAATACATTTAGGGGTATAGGTAAGAACACATTACACATGATGCATAAATATACATTCAGAGGAGTAAGATCAAGGAAGACACATGATGCAATAAAATACATTCAGAGGTGCAGCGCAAGAAGACACATGATGCCTAAAACATTCAGAGGTGCAGCGCAGGGAAAAGGAAGACACATGATGCCTAAAAACATTCAGAGGTGCCAGAACAATACAATAGTGCGAAAATCACATGATGTCTAAAAACATTCAGAGGTGTAAGACAAGAGAAACACATGGTGCATAAACCTACACATTCAGCGGTCTTCAGAACAAAGCACCTGATGCAATAAAGTACATTCAGAGGTGCAGAGCAAGAACACACATGATGCCTAAAACATTCAGAGGTGCAGCGCAGGGAAATGGAAGAAACATGATGCATAAAACAACACATTCAGAGGTGTAAAATCAAGGAAGACACATGATGCATAAAAACATTCAGAGGTGCCAGAACATAACTCAATAGCGCAAAAACACCTTAGCAATTACTAGTAAAACATAGAAATCACATTGCGCAGAAATAAAGTCACATAACAGCCCCCATCTAATAAAGGGACTAAAGAGCCCTGTGTCCAGAATGTCAGGGCGCGCTGCCACGCAGCGCCAGTCAGGGGTGCGCCACTGGCGCAAAACCTAAACTGTTCAGGTGCCCACTACTTGCTGGGCACCTGGAAACAATCACAAGGGCCTAAACATTGCAGCTGGCACTAAGTGCTGCGCAGCTGTAGCAGGCCTGGCACCACTGTGCCACCTCTGTCCCACACAGGGACTCTCTCCCCAATTGCGCCTAAACGGTGCAGCTGCCCACTACTTGCTGGGCAGCTGGAGAACAAAACTGCGACAGGGCTCTCACTAGCCCTTAGGAAACAAAACTGCACCCACTGTTGGAGTCCTTTGGCTCTGTAAATTAACAGGTCCCCTCCAAGTCACATCTGCGCAGGCTGTAGCCACAGGGGGTTCTGTAAAACAAAGATGTCCCCCAAGTCCCTCGTGGGGCGCTAAAGTCACTGTGGCCTTCGAGCACCTCGGCTCCTCTCAAAAATAAGGGGGGCGGGGGAGTTAATTCAGCTCCTTAATTAAACATGCTCCCGCACCGGTGGAGCCTCTCGTAGGGTTTTAAGCAAAATATGCCACCGTCGGAGCCTCCGGGGGCTCAGGATACCACCATGCCCCTTCGTTGGAGCCCCGCGGGCTCAGTACCATCGTGGGGACGGCCCGGACTCTGTGCCCCTAAACCGGCACCAACAGCAGCCACACGGAGCCCTCCCAGCCCTTCCTACTCACCGGGCTGTCTTCGGCGGGGCTCCTCGGGTCAGGCGTCGCGGGGATTCTCTGCTGGGGGGCAGCAGCTCCAGGCTGCCTCCTCCTTCCTCTGCTGCGTCCTCTCCTTCCGGGGCTCCCTCTGGTCATTGGAGCCCCACAACACGGCGGCAATCTTCTTCTGGCGGCCCCGGGGCTCTCCCTCGCTCATGGGGGCCCCGGGCCGCAGCGACCCTCACTCGGCCAGCTTCTTCCGGCGGCAGTATCTCCGGTCTCCCTCTACACACGGGAGACTGGAAGACCAGGCAATCGCTTCCCCCACGCCGCGCAGTTCACGGCCCGCGAGGAGGCGGGGTAGGCTCCTGACCTCCTCTCTCCACCACTTCCTCCTCGAAGACAGGTCCCGCCCCCGTCACGGGCGGGTCTGCCTGACTTCCGTTTTCCCAATCTCTGGCACACGGGCCGCGGCGGTGAATGCGGGGACACACGAGGGGTAGGCTCCCTCCTCAATTTCAATATAAAGCGGGCGAGCACCCGCTAGGGCAACCATAAGCAGGGTGGCACCTGCAATTTAAAATATAAAAAAATAAAAGCGCTACTAATCGCTCAGGGGCAAGATAAAGCGCTCCAAGCGCTATAAGCCTCAGGCAGACCCCCAAGAAGTGCTCCCAGCGCTAGGGCAACCAAAGTCCAGAAAAGGGTCCTTCAGGGGTCCAGGACAAATCCATCAGGAGTCCATCAGGTGTCCAGGGGCTGTGCAGGGCCCAGGGATTCCCCTTGGCCCAAGCAGCAGCACGCCCCTGGCAGGGTTCAAGTTAGAAAACAAGAACATTTTGGAAGGGGACACAGCCCCTTCTTATACAGAGAAAAGTCTTTGAAGTCTTTGTGCAGGCAGTGTGAGAACCAGCTAGAACTGGTTATAGGGAACTCTCTTCAGTGTCAGGGACAGAGGTGACAGTCGCCCAGCAGGAGGTGGAGCCAGCATTGTGGTCAGGCAGGCACAGCCCTAGTCACTCCCAGGTGCCATCTCCTCCCACTTCCCTTGCAGCAGATGCAGCCTTTCATCCACGGGCTGACTCAGACAACCTCCTGGGGCTCCCCAGCCCCTGTCACCCTCAAACCAGACAGTCAATCCACAAGCAGGCCCAGGCACTCCTGGAACAGGCTCACCAGCCAATCACACGCCAGACACAAATTACACAAATATGCCATCTTCTAAAAGTGGCACTTCTACACTAGACACAGTCATGCCGCATATATCATTACGCAGCATTCAATCTCACGAGTTCATACATATCAAACTCAACCCTGCACTCCCCACACATCAGGAACTACCATGGGCATACATATTCCCCATTCATTCCTATGGGAGGGCAGGTCACTCACCACACATACACAGAGAGCTCCAGCACTTTACACTGTACCACAGTGAAAAAGTGCGCAGAGGCGTAAAATCAACACCACCAGGTTCCAGAAACAGGCTAGGAAAAAGCAAAAAAAAGTCTCAGGGTGAACCTGCCAAAAGGGCCGGGTCCAACACCAGCTTTCTAGTTGCGTCTGTCAGAAGTAGGAGGGTCAGACATGCAGCTCTACTGGAAATGTCTAATCATATATTATAAGTCTATGTACATGATTATTGGTCTTTAACAAAGAAGTGGTCCTTTTAAATGTTTTTTAATTGTATTTTTTATTGTATAATACATTTTTATAATGTTTTGTATAGTGTATAGTATACTTTTATGATTTTAATGAATCGAATAAAGTGGTTTGACTTGACATGAACTGAATCGAGTTGAGACAACCTATATTGTTGAATGAAGAGAAACTTATAGGACGAGAGATAGAGGTTTATATATGATTACATTTACATATTGTGATAGATAAAATAAATAAAACAGAAACCCCTAAGCATATAATCAAATAACTTATGTGTAAACTATGCAGTGACGTATATACATGTAAAGCATAGAATTATCTATATTTTTATATATATATATATATATATATATATATATGGATATATAAAAGAATGTATACGTATGTGTGTGTACATATGAATCTCTCTCTCTCTCTCTCTCTCTCTCTCTCGATATACATATATATATATATATGTATATATACATATATATATATATATATATATATATATATATATATATATATATATATATATATATATATATATATATATATATATATATATATATATATCACTGCTCCGAACCACACCAAAAGCGAGTCACTCTTCAAAAGCGGGTGCTGCAACACGGTGGTGTACCGCGTAGCATAACAAAGCTCAACTCCTTTTCAATTTCAGCGAAAAGAAAGGCAGCACTCCCGGGATTTCAGCACAGGTGAGTATTTATTTTCAAGACAGACGCGTTTCGGGTGGCCTTCTTAAAAATCAATCAATTTCTTCAGTGTATAAATAATTCATTCTTGTATTTGTAGTGTGTTATTTATAATGTGTGTTTTAAAAACCCCAAAAAATTGCTTTGAGTCTGTAAAATGTATCTATGATGAATTTTGTAATCTGTATTTGAGAAATTGAAATGAAAAAAACTTAAGTAAATGAAAATAAAAACTATGACAAAATAAACATGTTTATATAAGTCTGTCACCTTTCTCAAAATTATCTGATGTATACTGCCCATAGATATATATGACCGTTGAAGGAACAACTTTCTAGAACAAATTTCTCTCTTCCCCTCTGTTCCTTGGTCGCAAATTATTCTTTTTGAGGGGGTCCCATTCCTCATGCTGTAGCGTTTCGGGAAAACTCCCTTCCTCGGTGTCAAACATTTACGCTTTGCGTGGCGCCATTTTTAAACCAGTTTCTGGACCAAAAAGTTAAACACAAACAAAGGACAAACATACATCATTTTGAAAGCGCCATTTGTGGGTGTAGTGCGGAAATAGTTTACATATTTTCTTACAACAACAAATTGTATATATATAACACACAGGGAGAACACAATGAGCGAAGCCTCTGGAAGTTTCCTCATTCATTTTCATTTATTGTCGGCAACTTGCAAGCTGGCAGCCTCACATGTTACAGGCATCAATTAATCGTAGCGCCAAACGCGTTTCAGGAATTCATTTCCGTTCATCAGTGGCAGCACAGGGCAAAACAAAGTCACGTTATTGGTGCACAATTTAAATTCCAACTACCTGCCTCAGTGGGCGTAGCTGTCACCACAGCCTCATGGTAGTTGTAGTCCACCACAGTATTCCCAAGTGGGTGCACTTCAATTTGTCAAGGATTAAAAAACAATAATAAAACCCCAGTGGGTAGATGCGCTGCTCTGTTATGGTGCCAGCCCCGCTTTGCAGAAGTCGACTATGATATAAGTGCCAGTCCTGTAATGGCGCCAAACAGTCCCTTCCTCCGGTACA
This sequence comes from Lissotriton vulgaris, assembly GCF_964263255.1. NCBI lineage: Eukaryota > Metazoa > Chordata > Amphibia > Caudata > Salamandridae > Lissotriton > Lissotriton vulgaris. Next base: position 250,492 of record NW_028254594.1, read on the forward strand.
TTTTCCAGCTCCAAGTAATGGCCAGAACGGGCCCGCCACCCAGCAATGGGCCTCTCTGCGAGGGCCAACTAGCCCACCAGGTACCTCCAGTATGCGCCAGAGAGCTGTGTTGCAGAGAGGTGTTCAGAGGCCATGCCCCTTTTTACAACACTCTGCAATGCAGCTCCAAGACATTTACTGGAGGTACCTGGTAAGGTAGTTGGCCCCCAGGGACCCTCAGGATTGAAGAGGAATTAATTCCCCAACTTAAACCGCGCCACAAGGTGTGTTTGCACACATGTCACCCTAGCCTCTGCCCCCTCCTTTCACCACTGTGCAAACGCGCCCCTTGGTGAGTTTTAAGTTGGGGGATTAACTCCCCTTGAATACTGAGGGTCCCTGGAGTGCAACTAGCCCATCAGGTACCTCCATTAAGCGCCACAGAGCTGCATTGCAGAGAGGTGTCAAATGGGGCATGGCCTCAGAACACCTGTCTGCAACGCAGCCCCCTGGCACATACTGGAAGTTCCTGGTGGGCTAGTTGGCCTCCAGGGACCCCCAGTATTCAAACGCACCAGGGGGCGCGTTTGCAGAGTGCTGAAAGGAGGGGGTGTGGCCTCTGGTGCGATGCCGGTCTTTTTTCAATTTTTGTTTAAGAAGGGGGGCTCCCCAATTTGTTTTCACATTTTTGGGAAGGGGGCCGGATGGCCCCCCTCCCGAGGCCATAATCTGCCCATCCCCCAGGGCATCTCCATTTGTTTAACTAATTTGATTTTGGAGAGGGGCTGCCTTGCCCCTCTTCTTAGGCCTTTTTAAAAAATATATATATATATATTTGAGGAGGGGGGCCTAGTGGTCCCCCTCCCGATCCACTAATAGCCCCGGGGACCACGGCTGGCCCTCTCTGTTGGGGACGGTGGGGGGTCTCCAATTCCCCCACAGTCCCGCTGGCTCCCCGCATCCCTCAGGAGCCGGCATTGTTTTTCCACACGGGGAACTGCTAAGATGCAGCTTCCTGTGTGGAAAAGCAATTTTGTTTGCATTTTGAAAGAGAGAGCAGGTTTCCCTGCTCTCTCTTTCAAAATGCAAACCAAGTTTGCTATGGCAGGGCGAGAGCTGCGAGGTTCCCGCCCTGCCATAGCAGACAGCAGTGTCTTGGTGGTGGGCACCCCGGGACACTGCAGGAGCCGGCCCTGGGGGGGGGAACATCCTTTACAATGCGGATGTTACACCGCAGTTCCCTTACGATGCAACTTTTACAACGCAAGTTGTAACAACGAATTGCGCTGGGGGGCGCTCCAGGATAGTAAATAGTTTAATTTACTATTCAACTCCTTCCCTACTATCCACGGGGACTGGAGTTGGAATAGTAAATTAAACTATCCACTATCCAGCCCCCAACAACGCAAGTCGTGGTCACGACTTGCGTTGTAAAACATGCGTCGTAAAGTTTTGTGATGTAAAACATCTCGTTGTAACAACATACATCCCCTTGGGGTTGGTGGTCCCCAGCGCCATCAATGGCTCCAGGAGGGGGGCCGCGTGGCCTCTCCCAACATTTTCAAAGCCCCGGGGGGTGGTGGTCCCCCGGGCTTGGGGGTCCATAACAGATTTTTTATCCTTTTTTATCCATTTATCCTTCATACCTATATATCATTAAAAGACTATTTGTTCTGACCTCAGGACACGAGGAACCTAGAGCTTTCTTGAAATTCAAGGTCCATGATAACAAACAAGAATATCATAGATTCTCATATATAGGATAATTAATTGCCCATTGGTGGCCTATTTTCCTGACGAAGGCGTCCCCATACGCCGAAACGCCCATCGAATTACATACAAGTTCTGCCACACTGTTAACTATTGGACTACATAAAAAATCTTTTTTAACTAATTGTTGCACTATTCATTTTTTAATAAGAGAATTGTTTTATTAACAATGAATGTTATATGTTGATTGCGTATCGTGTTTTTACTCTCTATATTTTTTAACATTAAATAAAATAGATCATTTTGTAATTCCTTTACTTGCTTGACATTTTGTGTATATAATTCTTGAAAACCATATTCTTCATTCACTTATAGCGATTCTTACTGTCTAGGATGATACCTACATTGTGTTATTTGATTTTAGCCAGATGTGTAGCAGCTTTACAATTTGTTGTTTTAACTTTGTTAGTTCTGCATTCCTCCAAGGTGCTTGTTTTCTGTTGTTCTTAGTGGTCTTAGGATATCAAAAGCTTCCCGGAGCTACTGACAGTTTTTATGATGAAGAAACTGAATTTACTATATATATCTAGATCTGTGTTGGATGTTAGTTGCATTTCTAAGTATTCACAATTGAGTTTGTTCCACGGTTGCTTGTAAGGTGGACTTAGGGGTGGTGATTTGTGGTGTTTGGTGTTGGAGAGCTACCAAATGATGATCTGACCACGTGACTGGAGTAATCCTTTGAAAGATACCTGTAGGAAAGTCCTCCTTTGTTCCCTGATCACCCCCATGCTTTGACTGATGGTGGTGGTTACCAACTCAGACAGTGTCCTGATCTCTTATAAACAGGCCCAGTGTTCTGTCCTCTAAAAGGTATATGGTGATTGGTATATGCTAATTTGCCGAGACAACCTACATCTAAGTTCCTGGTATATGGTAGGGCATGTAGGGTTAGAGATTCCAATGGACATAATGCACTTGAGTGTGGAGTGCTGTTGTACTTGGTATAATTTTAATATCAGGCCTGCTTTGCAGGCTGATTTTAAAATGCAAATCTACCCAAATTTAACTTTGGAAATAAAATTACTTCCAAAGCCCAAAACTACCATGTATCAACTTATAAGACACCCCTAAGGTCTGCCCTAGGTACCCCAAGGATCGGGTGCATTGCTATAAAAAGCAGGGACAATATAAAACATTTTTTATATGCCCTAGTAGGGAAATCCAGCCAATGTCTTTTTTTCCCTATTGTAGTGCTGCTAGCCCCGTAGGCTAACATGGGAAGCCCTTATTAAACATAATACAGTCTATCTTTGCTTGGGAGCCAAATAGTAATATAATTCAAAGCATCAAAAACAATGGTTACAGTAAATCAGACAACTTGCCAATGTCTGATTTATAATAACTATTACAAGAAAGTAATTTTAGAACTTACTATCCTGAGGTTACCTAAAGCAGCCCGGTAGCAGCCTGTTCTGATTTGTCAGCCTAAGTCAATCTACTACCTAAGGAGGTGTAAAGAGGCCTGGGGTTTAAACATTACAGCCATTTGGTTGGAGGAGATTTGCTTCATGGAGAAGCCAGAGAGAGGAACGGTTCTGGGGAGACAAAGACAGGCAAACAGATGTCACAAGACCCAAGTCAGCCCCCACTTCATTGATCCTCAGCCAGATGAGAGCCCTCCGAATTTGACTGGGACAAGGGCTGGAAGGGGAGTATAGTGAGCAGTTAGCCATAGCTTTGGGTAGTATTACACAGAAACACACAGAACAGAGTATTCTGGGTCACAAATATGGCACACTAGCAGGAAGTAGTCATAGTAGAGGGAAGTAACTTTACCTCTGTTGGTGGGGCTCCCCCTCTTGACAGTCCAGAATGGAGTATAACTATGGTAGAGCTACAGGAACTAATCAGAACACAGCTTTGAACAATAGAAGGAGGGCTGCCCTGCTAGACCCTTGGACTGCACCACAGAAGGCTTGCACTCAAAAGGCCCCAAAAAGAAATGATTGGACCTGACTGAAAGGAAAAGGAGTGGACTCTTTCATCAGCAACAGGTACAATAGAGCTGGAAGAATTCGCCTGAAAGCCCAAAGAGAGGCTCATCCCTACTGAAAAGTGGCCACTGAATGTTTCCTAGTATGTGCGGGTGCATTGGGGGAAATTAAGTCGTAGCCCCTAAGAGGCAATATAGACTCCCTAAATTCATCGACTCTTTTACTGGACTCTTATTTTACCCAAAGGAACCGAGAAACTACAAGATCTGCAAAGAAAAAATGTTCTGAAAAGTTTAGCAGAAAAGCTCCTGGAGAAGACTAGCTCGCCTTCGAGAGTCAAGCTACCATCACTGAATTGCGAATTGGTATGACTGCTATGGTATGTCCTGCTGAAAATTCTGAAGCTCCTCGCCGTCAAGGTCGAGGACATAGACTTACAGAGACTCACTGAGGCACCGTTCTGGAGAAGGCTGCCGTTGTCAAATTGAACTTCGGATCGGAGAAGCCCCAAACCCCACCAACAAGAATGTCAATGAGAGAAAGCTTCAAGAAAAACTATAAGGGCCTGATTTAGATTTTGGCAGACAGGTTACTCTGTCACAACGGTAACAGATATCCTGTCCGCCAAAATATAATTCCCATAGGATATTATGGGACTTATATTTTGACAGATAGGATATTCGTCATCGTTGTGATGGAGGAACCAACCCAACAAAATCTAAATCAGGCCCTAAGTCCAAAGGCAAACCTTTAATCAGAACCTAGCACTCAGCCTATTTTACCCTCACTCCCTTCGTGGTCGGCCTCAAAATTTGATTTTGTCCCTGTACAGCATGAGGAAAGCCACAAGTGTCGCTTTAAGCTTTTTGGCACTTGAATGCACAGTTTTGTTTAAATCTTTAAAAAATCATATCTTTGGTTTGCTACATTGAATTATTGTTGTTTTGGTATCCTTATAAAGATAAACATATTTTCTATGTGTATAAATTGGTGTTTGATTTTTTTTAATCTTGGTGTGCCATTTACCTATTTACTGTTTTGGTGTTATTAAATGCTTTACACATACCTATCTCCTAAGTTAAGCCTGACTGCTCGTTTGAGAAGCTACCAATGGTTGAGCCTTTATTAAGACTTGACTGGATCTATTAGTGATTGTAGTATTATTACTAGCTGAAGGTGAATACCCTCACCTACTAATAATCCACTTTCCTACTGTAACTACTTCTAGATTTTCAAAAATCACACCTCGGATGTATCCAGGGGTTTGTCTGGGTTTGTGGATGATCTGATGTAGGTTCATTGTGTTTAGGCCAATGATGGTAGTTCTTTGACGTAGCATATCGGGCTTGTCGAACCATATGTTTAGGTCACCAAAGATTGCATAGGTTGGAGTTTAGTGTGATAAGATTTTAAACTGTGTCTAGAAAGGTGTCTGTGAATATTCCATTGCTAGGTATTGGTATGTAAAGAGGAAGTAAGTTACAGGAAGAAGTTGGTGTAAGATTGCATTTGGTGATGAGAGCCTCACACACTTGTATGCACATGTTGTCAGTTTTGGGGAGGCTTTATTGCTTTCTTGAAAAGTTTGATAGCCTGGAGGAACACATTCATGCAATACTTGAGCCATGTCATCTCCCAACCATGATTCAGTTATAAAGAGTGCGTCAGGTTTGTGTCAGTGAGTAGGTCCTGGATGTGGTGTTTGTTTTTAGAGATTGATTGAGCATTTCAAAGTCAAGTCAAAATAGTTTATTGTATATGATTACTTAAAATCGTTACAGTGTTCCTTTTTCAAAAGAAACATTTGAACTTAATCTTCCATTAAATACTTCTTTGCAGTGTCATGGTTACAAAGATTTTAAAACCTGAAACAAAATTATAATACACCTGAAATGTAATCTAAAACGATCTGTGTGGGTTCTAGTAAAAAACTTTCACAATTGCGCAGTGTCTGAAAAAGTCCTGGATTACTTTCAGCTAGATCCTGTTCGAGATATAATGTCCAATTTATCTTAGTCATATATGCGGCGCCCCTGCCGTCCTTGATTGATTGAGCATTTATTAGTAGATAGTCTAAAGATTGTGTTTAGGCAGTCGTGTGACTTTGTTTGCTAGAAGAGTGTGTAATATTCTTCGAACTAGTAGCAGGTGTATTATTAGTATTGGTATTAACTGTATCAGGATAGCAATAGTGCTGTTTGTCTATATCTTAAGCCTCATCCAGCAATCTTAGAAGGCATGTTGTTGGTTCTGTGTGCACAGGTGGTGGAGATGGTGGTTAAGAGTGAGTTGGTGGGCTGTGTTGTTTTTGTAGGTTTGTTGTGTAATAGACAAGGTGATGCAAAGTTGTATAATGTGGTATGGTTATTTAGTTTTTGTCTGTTTGGGGTGGGAGGAGTATGGATTAAGGGTGGTGTCTGGGTATGTATATAATGTTGTAAAGCTCTAAATGTACATGTCCGGTTTATTTTATGGTCTTCATTATATTGCTACTTTGCCTTGCATTGATTGCATCTGTTTTAAGTGTAACCTGACTATAAGGTGTACCCTATAAGGGTCAAGAGCAGAGTCCTTATGCTATATGTGATGCCCAGTCATGCTATTTTGGTGTTTGTGTATGCTTGCTTTATATGAAGTGACCCTGAGTGCTTCAAAGCATATGAAGATAAGAAGAGAGTACAGGTAAGCAAGATTCCTACCAAGTTGCCAGGTGTATTTATGCACATTGTAGTCTTGTTCACGTGCTCTAGCCTCCTAGTGGGTGCATCACTAATCTTTGTGCCTCTTGTCTTTTACAAACAGAAAAACACACCTTGACAGAACACTGACCATGACCATTGTACTCCCTAGGACATGGGGTGCCCGGCAGGACCAGGCAGTAGGGTGTAGCAGTGTCTCTTTTCTCTCCTATCCCCCTTCCCTTTTGAGACCCCTACCGAAACTTCTGTGAACTAACCAGTGGTGTAGAGAGGTGTCTCAGGAGATTGGGGCAACATCCTGCTTTTCAGGTGCATTGCCGCTACACCCTAAGCCCTAAGTACAATAGAAACCCTAGCCTAGGATCCAATCAGAACCCTAGGTCTATCAGCCAATCAGAACCCAAACCATAAGTACTAGGGTCAATAGAAACCATATCCCTAGGAGCCAATCGGAACACATGTGCAACAGCCAAAAGAAGCCTATTTAAGAGCATGTGACAATACATTTATGGGGGGTGTGCAGGTGCTAGGGGAGGGCAGAGGCCTGGTCAGGTGCCCTCTGAGACAATCAGTAAAACAAAAACAGGTGTGCAGGGAGGCTAGGAGCTGCTCCTGAGAATCAAATCTCCTTGGATACAGACAAGTCTAATACATACTTTGCAGCTAATGTTCTAACCTGCAGGCACGATCCAAATGTAAAACTACTAAATACTGCTTTTCATGCACTTAAACATCTTGTTTTTAGAGTCAAAAACGAGGGCTACATACACTTTACAAACACAATGTCTTACCATAAACCCAATTAAGCAGTTTCTTAAACACTGAGCTTAAGTGTTTTTTCCTTTTTAGGTTCTGTGGGGGGGGGGGGGGGGTACAAGGTGATTACCTTCTAGTAGTCTTAGCACAGTTTAAGGAAAATGAGGAAGGAAATTCAAACAAACCCACATAGAAAAATGGCAGATTTAAAGTAAAAATTGCACTGCACTGAGTGTGTACTCTTACCATCTTTACTTTTACCTGGCCCTTTTGGCTGGTTAGGCCCCATAGAAGCTGGGGCTACAAAATGGCCAAACAAAGGTTAGAAAGTGAGCTTCAGAAAAGAAAGAAAGATATGCCATCTGATGAAGAATTTTGGACCTTGTCAGAGGACCAGGAATTTATAAAGAAAGCTACAGGGGTTAAGCTTTGAAAGAAGACAAAGCATTTTCATTTTTCAATAGTTTTTGTGTTAGAAATTGTGTTTCTGGTTGGCGAAGGTATGCACCCTGTCCAAGAAGGAACCACTATCCTAGTCAGGGTAAGCTCAATACACACCATAAATTAACCTGTGCTCACCCTCTGATAGCTTGGCACAGAGCGGGCAGGCTTAACGTAAGAAGCAATGTGAAAATCATTTGTGCGACACTTAAAGCATTAAAATTGTGGAAACATCACACAAAAGAATACCACACCTTGGGCAAATAGAACTTAATTTAATTAATAAAACAAGACCAAAACAACAAAATTCCAATAAGAAGAACCAGAGTTATGAATTTGTTAAGAATAGCTTAAAAGTATAAAGTGCCCACCGGGGCTATCTCGTAGCGCTAGTCAGGGTCAAATCCAGAGGTTCAGGCTAACCTCAATGGACCGTGGGTCAGATACAGGGACAAACTTTGGCCTGCTGAAACAGTACCTGGGATCGGGGCTGTGCCGATGTCAAGGACTAGATACAAGGAGTAAAGTTGGCGACACATTGGTGTCGATACTGGAGATGTAGGTGATGAGCCAATTCCGAGTAGCACAAATTGGTGATATGTGGTCTTCAAACCCCACTGATGTGGGCAAAGCGTCATCGTTAATCCGATCAGCTGGTGAATCGGCGATGTGATAACAGTGATTCCGGAAGAAGCAACGATGTGGCGGTTTCGAAAGAGATGCATCTGTTCCAAGCCAAGCAATATCGGCAATGTGTGGGTTTTTGAAGTTTACTTTAACCCCTCGTCCGAGGATCCAGGACTGGATTGGCACCATGTGGCAGGGCAAAACTCTCAGACAGCCAATCTAGGTGCTGTTGAAGAGTGTAGTGAAGTCTTTGATGTCCCTAAGTCTTTCAACAGGAAGTAAGCAGGCAAGCCCTTTGAACAACCCTGGGTTCAAGTGGTAGAGAGATGCAGATCCAGTCTTTCTCACTTCCATGCAAGAGGGCAATGGGAAGTAGGTTAGCACACCTGAGCAGGAGTCCAGCACATTCCAGCAGGGTAACAGTCCCTTCTATAGCACAGCAGTCCTTCTTCCTCGCAGAGTATTCACATGTGCAGAAGTGTACTGAGTTGGTGGTGCCAGAAGTCGACTACTTCTACACAGTTGGGCCTTTAAAGTGGGGAGACATCAAAAAGAAGCCTTTGAAGTACACAGAGTTCCTGCCCTGGCTTCAGACTCACTATATGGAGATAGCAGCCCTTTGTATAAGGACAGGCACAGCCTGTTTAGTTGTAAGTGTCAACTACTCCCGCCCATCCTGTCCAGGATGACCCATCGGGATTTTGATGGCTCATCAGTCACACCTAAGCTTCCTTTTTGTGTGGCTGTCAGGAAGGAATGCACAAAGCCCAGCTGTCTCTCATCCTAGACATGTATTCAGAGATAGGCAGAAAGCACATAATGGTTGAGGTAAGGAAATGCTATCTTTCTAAAAGTAAATTTTAATTCCAGAGAGACCAAACTTGGGGGTCTAATCTCTTCTCCCTTTGGAAATCACACTTCTGAAATGTAATAGGGTAATCTCAATGTTATTCTATGGGAGAGACAAGCCTTGTAGTAGTATAACAAGTATTTAAGAGTTGTTCACTACTAAGACATGTAAAACATCCTACACTGCACCCTGCCCTTGGGCTGTCCACGGATACCCAAGGGGTGACCTGTATGTATCAAAAAGGACGACGAGAGGGTTAAATTGGCATGCTGAAATGGGAGTTTGAAATTGCACACCCTGGCTCTGCAAGTGGGTGGCACAATCAGTGTAGTACATATTGCTATGGACTTATAAGTAAATTAAATATGCCATTTGAGGACAAACCAATGTTACAATGTTTTAAGTAGAGAGCACAAGCACTTTAGCAGTGGATACCAGGGGTAAAGTGCCAGAGTCCAAAGGCCAACAAAAACAAAATCAGCAAAAAGTTGAGGAGGAAGGAAAATCGTTTGAGGGTGTCCCTGCAGAAAGGGCTATTTCCAACAGTTTTGGATAGTAACATTCCTCATACTTTATTTCTCCTTTAACCAGCTCATTTCTCTAAAGTCAAAATCTATTAAGATTCCAAATCATTTGTTCTGACGTTCTGACTGACTGCTTCATGAAATAATGTGATAATTATAAGTTATTTAGTGAATTGTGGACCAAGCAGCACAACCTGTGGGTGATTTGATCTTCATTGAATCATCAACTACCATAATTACCTTTTGTAAACTCTTTCTCCGATCATATTTACTTTGTGGTCCATTTGTGCCTTATTTTCCTTAGCCCTTCACCTGCTATAATTTATATCACTGCAGCCTTTCTTCCAACATATCCAACCTGGCACCAATTTAGTGTCAGTTTTCCTCATTCTAAAGAGTTCAGATGGTGTTGTTCGAGTGGTCTGGTGAGGGAACAAAGCATAAGCTATTACCCTCTTTCTCAGTTCAACTTTCTAAACCAACACAGGGGTTTTTGCAAGTTGAATGCATTCCTTTGTAGTGCAATTGAACCTTTCATCAACACAATTTGATTCAGGGTGATATAAGGTATATTTCTTAAGTGAAATCACAACTCTTCTAGAAGCACCTCCATTTCCTTAGAGCATAATTGTATAAGAAGTACTTTAGGAAAACCTTCATTATCAAATATACAGCCCAGGAACTTCTTCACACTAATTGTGAAGTTGTCACCCACACTTTGTACGGCCACTGTTATTACTTTAGTTTGTCACTGGCACAACAGTTCTTTCCACATCAGATTAGAATCAAAAATGAGTTTGAATATTCTTTTGTGTGTTTTTTACCACACAGGAAAGGACAGCGAATATTGGATTCTGGTGGCACTTCACACTAGACTGGACGGAGGTCAGTGGGGTCTTAATCCTGATATTAGGGGATAGCAAAACTGGACCTTTATGCCCACTTGAAGGAAGACATGATATATGACCAGCCAGGTAAGTAGTAGAACAGGTATGAGTGGAACTGAATTATTGGCGAGCTGGACAGCTCTGAAAAAGTCGCAGGGTATACCCGTATGGACGAAACACGTGTTGGCTGGGTGTAGAGAATTACAGAAAAATAACTGGAAACAGCGAATTTCTCTTTCTTGTGAAACTCTTGAAATTACAATGTTATGTTGATACATGCTTGTGCTAAGGATTGCTTTTTGATTTGGGAAACAACCTTAGGGTCTATGTTTGGAGGGTTTAGGGTGATTCCACTCCCTTTGAGCACTGCTAGTGAATATAGCCTATATCACAGAAGTAATACGTACATTTTTGAGCGCCAGGATCATCCTAGTTTAAATTCACCCCAATAGGACTTTGAAACTTTTCAGGATTACTCATTTTCTTTTACATGTCATTGCTACACCCACACTTTAGAGTAGACTTTAATCGATACTGACAAGCTCAGAGATGAAAATGTCTGTTATAGATGGAACTTTCCTTATGAAATAGCATTTGAGAAAGAAAATAAAATCCACCATTTCAGGCGGGAGGCAGCAGGATTTGTGAAACTTCAATTGCATGAAAATGGGAACTGGACCAAAGAAGGAGAGCAGTAACATCTGGGGTGACTGTTCTGACCAAATGGGACTCTGGGCGAGGCTACACTTACAGAAAAAGAGAGAAATGTGGAAAAGAAGCAGGACTGACCACCCTGTCATGCAATTAAACTGTGGTTGGAATAGTTGTGAATAGGCAAGGGGTGATGACCACATTAGGAACACTAGCCCCACATTGTAACCTAGAGCTAGAGGTCACCAAAAGGGCCTGATTTTCTTGCTAGATGGTCGTTATCCCTTACAGTAGATATACCCCCATGCTACGGTTATTCGTTGTATTACATATTTCAGTTATCTTTCAATGTTACTGTTTTCGTTTATTTAGAGGAGGGCATATGGGTTGGGGTGGCGCAGATTGATGCCAAAATACCAGATATTTGATTTTGGAGAACTGTACTAGAAGTATAGGATGCTTTTATTGCCATTAAATACAGATTTCATTAGATCAGTAAAATGTAAAGGCTGATGCCTCTAAAAGTAAAGGTGTCAAATCGCTCTGAAAGAACACTGATCTGGAAATATGTGGTAAAGAGAATGCTCCCAGGGACTGGAAGTTAACTGCCACCCATAGACTGCAGCACCTATTGTACCATTCACAGGCTGGACTGTAAAATATGGTTTCATGCCACCTCGTGTATCCTGACTGCAGGAGTCTAATGACTTGCTGTTAAACATGCAAAAATAACACTGATTTTAAATAGTGATTTGTAACACCTAAGTACACCTAATTCCTTAGAAGGTAGGTTGCTTGATAAAGCTATTTTCACTTGCATACCTGTAACTCAATGTTTGGAAATGTTAATCTACAGATTATAAACGTTAATCTGTAGCATTTGACAGCGAAGAGCTTTAATAATCTATTTATCAAAGTTGTTAAAATCCAATTCATTGATGGTGTTAGATTTTTAATAAATGTTTTGGAAAAGTAACCTTTAGAAAGTTCCCTTTGCATCATCCTCCCAGCAGCTGCCCAGGCAGTTTTTGACCTTAATGGTCCCTGAGCTGAACAATGACTAAAGCCTGGTCACAAGAGGGGCTGGGTGTGGAAAATGTGATCCCTATCAGCTCAGGAAGCACAGGAACTTTATTAACTTGAAAGAGACTGAGGTGAATCCTATCCATTCATAGTTTAGTGTAAGGGGAGACCTGAGGAAAGGAAAGCTTTTGTTCCTCAGGCCCACACTAGCCATGCTGGCTTCAAATCTGGTGAGAGGGAAGCCACCCCCAGAACCAGTTCGGCATGGTCAAAGGGGAAAGTACTGTTCATTTCCCTGGTCACACCTCAGCATGGACACCAGCTGGCTTAAATTCTGATGAGAGGGAAGCCACCCCCAGAACCAGTTCGGCATGGACAAAGGGGAAAGTACTGCTCATTTCCCTGGTCACACCTCATAATGGACACCAGGGCTCTTCACAAATGAGCCAGGGTTTCCCACATCTTGAATTTTAGGAATCAGGTGCACTGTGCGATTGTTTTCAGTTGGGCAAACAGGAACTGCTCAAAAAGTGGGTAGTTTTACCCCTGCAAACTTGTATCTCTATTGGTTTATGTAGATGCCAGAAGTCACCCCTCAACCACTAGTAACTGCAAACCATAAATATATTTCCCCACTAAGCCGCCCTTCAGAACACTTTCTGGACATGCGAAGGATCAGAAGAGGATTGGACCCAGGTTGCTATTCCCCAAGAAGATCGCTGAAGGGATGTCTTGCTCATTCTTGAAAGTAGGACAAAGAAGTGGAGCCCAAGGGTCAGTTGACTGGCTTTCTGTGTGGCTGCAGGAACACAACAAGCTGCAGGAAGTATTATCCCTGAAGTGATGAGTTAAATAGTATGAACTGGATAGGACTCTCCTGTTGGCCTCTGCAAGAATGAGTCCAGAACCCAGAAAGAAAGCTATCAGTGAGGTCTGGGGACATTAGAAATTACCCTGAGGAGCTGCTCCAGAAACGTTGAGACTTACACATTGTTGGGGCTTCCAAGGCCTCGAGAGCATCAGCAAGATCTTGCAGCAAATGTGTCAAATATCGATGAGACTTCCTTGGATATAGCTTCAGGTTTGCTCCACTTGACGATTTTTAGTGCCATAAAAATACTAAGGGAGAAAATTACAAAAAACAATTTGATGGACAGAATGTAGATCAATGTCTTACATTCACCCCAGTACAAGGATCTGGGCCTAAATCCATAGTTTTTTGCACTCCACACCACCCTGGGTCAGATAATGGCATTATGCAAATCAGCTCTGACCCTGTTCCCCATGGGAACAGTCCAGTCCGAACTACAACAGCCATATCTTTCCCAGACCGGAATCAAGCATCTGAGGACCGGACCGGTTTCGAGGTAACACCTCTCATCAGCCCGGCTAGCCTGACTCCAGTGGTGTGGAGGCTCTGGGACCCACGTCTGAGCTACCCCAGTACACTCAGGGAGAAAATTACAAAAAACAATTTGATGGACAGAATGTAGATCAATGTCTTACATTCACCCCAGTACAAGGATCTGGGCCTAAATCCATCGTTTTTTGCACTCCACACCACCCTGGGTCAGATAATGGCATTATGCAAATCAGCTCTGACCCTGTGCCCCATGGGAACAGTCCAGTCCGAACTACAACAGCCATATCTTTCCCAGACCGGAATCAAGCATCCGAGGACCGGACCGGTTTCGAGGTAACACCTCTCATCAGCCCGGCTAGCCTGACTCCAGTGGTGTGGAGGCTCTGGGACCCACGTCTGAGCTACCCCAGTACACTCAGGGAGAAAATTACAAAAAACAATTTGATGGACAGAATGTAGATCAATGTCTTACATTCACCCCAGTACAAGGATCTGGGCCTAAATCCATCGTTTTTTGCACTCCACACCACCCTGGTTCAGATAATGGCATTATGCAAATCAGCTCTGACCCTGTGCCCCATGGGAACAGTCCAGTCCGAACTACAACAGCCATATCTTTCCCAGACCGGAATCAAGCATCCGAGGACTGGACTGGTTTCGAGGTAACACCTCTCATCAGCCCGGCTAGCCTGACTCCAGTGGTGTGGAGGCTTGGGACCCACGTCTGAGCTACCCCAGTACACTCAGGGAGAAAATTACAAAAAACAATTTGATGGACAGAATGTAGATCAATGTCTTACATTCACCCCAGTACAAGGATCTGGGCCTAAATCCATCGTTTTTTGCACTCCACACCACCCTGGGTCAGATAATGGCATTATGCAAATCAGCTCTGACCCTGTGCCCCATGGGAACAGTCCAGTCCGAACTACAACAGCCATATTTTTCCCAGACCGGAATCAAGCATCCGAGGACCGGACCGGTTTCGAGGTAACACCTCTCATCAGCCCGGCTAGCCTGACTCCAGTGGTGTGGAGGCTCTGGGACCCACGTCTGAGCTACCCCAGTACACTCAGGGAGAAAATTACAAAAAACAATTTGATGGACAGAATGTAGATCAATGTCTTACATTGTTTGCAATAAAAATACTAAGGGGCAGATGTACAAACATTAGGAATACTGACTTCCTAATTGCGATTCTTTCCGAATTGCAATTTGGGAGTCAGTATTCCTCATTTAGTTTTATTTAGGAATTCCTTGTGAGTTGCAAATCGACCTACCTCATGAATATTAATGAGGTAAGTTGCAGTTTGTGACCCATTCGAAATCATGCTTTGTAGTAAGTTGGGCAGAAAATCCGTTCCGCTTGCGGACTTTCGGTAAATTCGCAATCCGCGAACTCTCACGAATTTACCAAAAATCTGCAAATTCGCATGCAGCGGATTTTTTTTCTTGGTGATACAATATTGCGGCGTGCGGCGTTCACTTACCATCATTCAGCGTTTGCCGAGTTGTTTTTCTCGATATTTTGCGAGTGCAGCGCCATTTTGGATCTTGCTGCCGGATCCCGCGGGAGTTTGGCGACCGCGATTACGTAATCGCGGCTTGCCACCTTGCACAGCACGCATCGCGAGAGTTCGCAATTGGGAACACGTAGATGTGGCGGGCAGCAACAATCTCGCACTCGCGAAATGCAGAATTTGCAATTCTGCACAAGAAATCCACCAGCAAGCAGCATAAACCTTCTGAAAATGATGATTTTTATCAGAATAACTCCTCAGGTTGACATTTGCCTGCACTTTTTTTTTGCAAGGAGTCCATTTTGGGTCGGGGTGGGTGGGTGGGAGAAAGGAAGTGCCCCACAATCTCCAACTTCCTGTTCCTGTTCAGCAGGCACCTCCCAGTGCTTTCTTCATGTGCTGGTCACTTTCATTCGGATCTTGACCTGGAAGGATTACTTTTTGTGGATGCTGCTGGATAGCCATGTGGGTGGGGGCCATTTTGAGTGCTGGTACAGTTAGGCCCTGGACATGTGCTGGGAGGCAAGGGGCCATTTTTAATGCAGGCAGTGTTCTCAGGCCTACACCCATTTTGCCTAGCTTTCCTACATTAGGCCCAGGGGTAGTGAGTGGTGCATGGGCCTAGTCTTTCTGTGGGGTGTCTTGAATTTAAACATCATATAGGGCATGGATGGCATGGGATTGTGCTGATTTTTCAGTGTTTTTCGATTTTTGGGCTGTTGTTGGGGCCTTTTGACCAGGGGTAGTGAGGTGTGCATGGGCCTAGTCTTTCTGTGGGGTGTCTTGAATTTAAACATCATGGAGGGCATGGATGGCATGGGATTGTGCTGATTTTTCAGTGTTTTTCGATTTTTGGGCTGTTGTTGGGGCCTTTTGACCAGGGGTAGTGAGTGGTGCATGGGCCTAGTCTTTCTGTGGAGTGTCTTCAATTTAAACATCATGGATGGCATGGGATTGTGCTGATTTGTCTGTGTTTTTTGATTTTTTGATTTTTTTGGGGTGTTCATGGGGACAGGCCATGTGGGTGGGGGCCATTTTGAGTACTGGTACAGGCAGGCCCGTGGCATGTGCTGGGAGGCAAGGGGCCATTTTGAATGCAGGCAGTGTTCTTAGGTCTGCACCCATTTTGCCTAGCTTTCATACATTAGGCCCAGGGGTAGTGAGTGGTGCATGGGCCTAGTCTTTCTGTGGGGTGTCTTGAATTTAAACATCATGGAGGGCTTGGATGGCATGGGAATGTGCTGATTTTTATGTGGTTTTCGAGTTTTTGGGGTGTATAACTGAACTGATGTTCCTCTGTTTTTCATTGCTTTTAGGTGCACAAGACTCAAGAGAACCACCAGTGCCAGAAAGAAGTCCTGCAGCGGTGTGTGTGTGCAGCATAACGTGACGCGACGTCACGTCTGGCCACAGACAACTCTCCAACTGGTGCAACTGCGGCCTGCTGTTCTGACCTCTGAAGAAGATGGCCCCCAAAAAAGTTCCCCGTATCTCCTCTAGCAAGAAAGTTGCCAGTAAGGAGCAGAAGAAGCAAGTTACCAAGGAGACTGGTGTGCCGCCCGCCACATTTTTTGGGAGTAAAAAAATAAGTACGCCTGCAGCAGCAGCGGGATCTGCTGGGGACCAAGCTGGGAGCAGCACCCCCGCACCATTGGGCTCAGTGCCACCACCACCACGCCAACTTAAGTCCAAGCCCTTGAGTGCTGCAGAGGCACTTAGTCTAGTTGTTTAATCACCATCGACCAGTGATGTTGGCTCATCGCAAGAAAGTAGCAGCAATGTCCCTCAATCAACACAGGTTGTTGTAACTCATCTGACGAATGTTGAACAACCACAGCCGCAACAACAACCAAATGTGCAAGTACAAGCCCAAGTACATGTGGAAGGAGAGGCAGTGCAAGGAGATGCACAAGCAGAGGTGCATGGAGGGTCACAAGTGCCCACAATAGTTGTTCCTCCCGAAGTAGGGGCAAATCAGGAAATCGACTATCAAGCCGAGGTATCATTTGAGGAAGCCACTTCTCCTGATGATCATTCATTGTCTTCCACATCACTAGCAAGGAAAAGATCAAGGGTGGTGTCTACATCTTCTTCAAGCCCACCTCCTTCTGATGATGGGGATCTAAATTGCGAATCCATCACTGCCGTCTGAGAGTGAGGCACACCATGATCTGACAAAGGTAGTTAAGCGTAAAAGGAAGGTCGTAGAAAGTCTCATAGTTATGGAGTGTGATGAGGCTCAACAAGAAGTGGCGGATACTCCTGCTGATGAAGACTCTCACGACGACGATGCAGTCATCACTGGAGCCCCAGTGGGCATGCAGCAAACAGACATTTTGACCCTAGCCCGAGAAGCTGCTGAGCGTGATGATGTTGTCGACGAGGAGGCAATGGAAACACCACAATCATTTGAGTTAACTAGTACACCAACACCTACCGCCTCCATATTTCTTCCTCGCCAGAAGGGACCTCCATCCACCTCGACCTCAATTAGTGGTGGTGAAAGTGCACAACGTAGTAAAGTTCGGCAATACACATCCTCCACTTCATCTGGCATTAGCAGCATGACCACCGCCAGTATCGCCGCCTTCTCCGGCCTCCACAGACATTTCAAGTCCGCAGTTTGGAACTTCTTTAGTGTTTGCCCAAAAAAGGAAAACTTCGCCATTTGTAGCATTTGTAAGGTTGCAGTTAGTCGTGGTAAGTTTGGTACCAACTATGGTACCAGAGGCCAGAGAGGTAATCTTAAGAGACAGCACGCTGTCCAATGGTTTGCGCACCTAAAGGAGATCAAGGAAGCCCGAATTGCAAGTCAACAAAACGTTGATGTTTCATCTGATGATGACGAGGAGGAAGAAGTGTCAAACACTTCACTTACACCCAGTACCTCTGTCAGCAGCACACCCCCTGTGAGCCACACTAAGAGTGTGGGAGAGAGTGAGATACCAATGCGAAAAAGTTCATCAGCGAGCGTAACTGGGTCGAAGAAGTCATCATCATCATCATCCCGTAAAAGCATGGTCCCGGCCAACATTAGAACCGTGTTGTTTTCAGACGCGCCATATGATCGCAACCACCCACTGATGCGTCTATATAACACTAAGCTGGCTAATATGCTAGCTCTGGACCTTCTCCCTTTTTCTTTTGTAGAAGGGGTTGGTTTTCTAGAATTAGTGGCAGCGCTCTGCCCTAAATGGAAGGTTCCTAGCCGGTTCTATTTTGCCAGAGTTGCGGTTCCAGCACTACATGAAGATGTGCTGGAGGTGATTGGGGCAGCTTTGCAGAAGAGTGCTGTTCACACTATACATCTGACAACAGACATGTGGACCAGTGGCGCAGGTGCTGATTACATGTGCATCACTGCACACTGGGTCTCTTTTTCAGGGGTTAAAGCAAAGCTAAATGCATGTGTTGACCCGGACCAAGTTTTTAAAGCTGCTCGGAAACATGCAACACTAGCCATGTTTGGCTTGGAGAAACGTCATACAGCAGAAAACATTTTAAATGAGTTTAACACAAAGGTCTTTCACTGGCAGTCCCCAAAAAAACGCCAGATTGGTTATGTTTCCACGGATAATGGCGCCAATGTAGTTAATGCCATGGATCTGGGTCACTATTTCAGAGTGCCGTGTTTGGTGCACTGTATAAACCTGGTTGTTAGAAAATTCTTGAGTGATGAAGACAGTCCAGCGTGCAAGTTAGTGGCCACCTGCCGAAGAATGTGCAACCATTTCAGCCATTCTTTTAAGGCCCGGAAGCATCTGAGGATCCTGCTCCATGAACGTCGAATGCCAGTGAAAGCACTCATCCAGGAGGTGCCAACACGTTGGAACTCAACCTTCTACATGCTTGAGCATCTGTATGAGCAGTATACGGTACTCGATCACTATTTCTTAACACTGGGTACAGTTCAGAAGGACCTGAGGCTAGATGCGGTGCAATGGAACCTAGTTAAAAGCCTGACAGACATGCTTCGTCCTTTTGAGGTCTTCACGCGCGCAGTCAGCAAGGAGGACTGTTATTTGGGAAAAGCTATCCCATTGTTGCGCATGCTGGAGCACCAACTGAAGGCGGTGTCTTCTATGTTTCGAAAAGATAAAAAAAAGCAAGACACTTTTGTTTTGGCGGAGAAATTATTAGAGCGCCTACTTGGCGATGAACGTCTCAAAATGATCCACTCAGAACAGCATTACATTTGTGCTACTATTCTGGATACACGCTACAAAAAGGCGTTGGCAGGCCAAGCATTCTTTCCTTTTGATGATGAAGATGTTACAAAGTACAAACATTGGCTAGCCTTGTCAGCCATGAGGTTTGAAAGAGAACGGCACCAAATTGAAGGAAAAGGCAGTACATCAGCAGGCCATCCCCAGTCAAAAAAATCCACTTCTGCACCTGTGGCTGTGGCACAAGTGACCTCTCAGCCGTTAAAGACACCGGCAACCGGATCATTTGCACCAGACACAACAGTAACATTGGGTGAAGAAGAGGATTCGCTAACTTGGCTTGGGTTTGGTTCTCAAAAGGTCCCAGCAAAAAGTAAGCAAAGTGGAGGAACCTTGGAAACCTTGAGTCGATGATACAAGACTATCTGAATGACTCAACAGAGGTCTATGTTAATGCTGACCCATTGGCGTATTGGCATGGGAAAAAAGAATTGTGGGCACTGCTCTCCAACCTGGCTATAAACTACTTGTCTTGCCCACTCGCAAGCGTGTCTTCTGAATGTGTTTTCAGTGCTGCTGGTGGCATTGTAACTTCCAAACGGACCCGCCTCTCGCCCAAAAATGTGGAGTGGTTAACAATGATCAAGATGAATCAGCACCTCATACCACCTGATTACAAAGTGCGAGAACACACGCCGGATGAAGACAAGGAGGACAGCAACTTAGATGAGGGAATTTCTTCTCTGTTAGGTGACACTGACCTACTCCTGCCTGAATTCTCAAAGTATGAGGACAAACTCTTATTCTTATTCCCTGACACCGAGCCCTGAAAATGAGCCAATGAATCAATAACTTTCGTTTTCGTCCTGTGCCTGTCTTTCTTTGTTTTGCACAGTTAATAAAATTAAAACTTTAATCACCTAATCACAAAAACAAGCCCATCAGCAGAACTGTCTTCACTTGTTTGCTTATTGATTTGAAGGTGCCGCAGTCTGCATTCCTCAGGTTCACAAGTTCACAAGAACATGCTCCTCTATCCTCCTCCTCCAGACTCCTATTTCCCTCAAAGCAGAGGGCTGGATTACGCCCAATGAAGAAAGACTCTGCACTTGTGGGGGTGTTCTACTTCTTTGCGGGTGAGTTGGCGGGTCTTGGGGCATTGCTGGGAAGCTCTAATACCGGATAAAAGTGGTTTGGACCAAATCGGAGGCACATTTTTTTTTGCGTTTTTGCTGACTTGCTTGCCTTTGAGGTGCTCTTTGGGGGGGGGTTCTGGGTGTTTGTGGGTGGGTTTTGGGATCTGGGAGCACTGCTGGGACAGTCTATATTTGATTGCATTTGCTTTTCAGGAAATCCGTGGTGGTAAACGGGAGTTATGACCTAGCTGCACAGCGCGTTTGGACCGCAGGCCGAAAAATATTGTAAGTATGAGATTTTCATTTTTGGCTGTTTGGGGGTGTTGTGCTTTTTTGCGGGTGGGTTGGCGGGTCTTGGGGCATTGCTGGGAAGGTCTAATACAGGATAGAAGTGGTTTGGACAAAATCCATGAGGAAAAAGATTTTGCTATTTCTGACATTTCGCTCAATGTAGCGTTTTCGGGGGCCTGTTTGGGGGGCTTCCTGGTAATTGTGGGTGGGTTTCGGGGTCTGGGAGCACTGCTGGCTATTGATAATTTTGATTGCAAGAGGTTTGAAGCAAATCCATGGTGGCAGAGGGGAGTTAGGGCCTAGCTGCAGAGCGCGCGCGGAGTGATTTTGGAAATTGCCATGAAAATGACTAAGTCCCCATTTTTGTAATTTTGCTTTTTGGCTGTTTGGGGGTCTTCTACTAGTTTTCCCCTGGGTTGACGGCTCTGGGGCCATTGCTGGGAAGCTCTAATACCGGATGAAAGTGGTTTGGACCAAATCGGAGGCGAAAATATTGTTGGCATTTTTGTTGACTTGCTTGCCTTTGAGGTGCTCTTTGGGGGGGTTCCCGGTGTTTGTGGGTGGGTTTTGGGGTCTGGGAGCACTGCTGGACAGTCTAATTTTGATTGCATTTGCTTTTCATGAAATCCGGGATGGAAAACGGGAGTTATGACCTAGCTGCACAGCGCGTTTGGACCGAAGGCCGATAAATATTGTAAGTATGAGATTTTCCTTTTTGGCTGTTTGGGGGTGTTGTGCTTTTTTGCGGGAGGGTTGGCAGGTCTTGGGGCATTGCTGGGAAGGTCTAATACCGGATAGAAGTGGTTTGGACAAAATCCATGACGAAAAGCCTTTTGCCACTTTTTGTAACTTAGGGTTCGTTAGGGTTAGCCCTAGCAGCAGGATTGCATGTGTTTCGGGGTGTTCTAGATTTTTGCAACTGAGTTCTGGGGTCTTAGAGCACTCGTGGGAATGTGTAATTTTGGTTGCAAGTGATTTGAAGAAAATCCATGGTGGGAAAGGGGGGATTTGGCATAGTTAAAGAAAGCGTTTGCCTCTATTCTTAACTTAGGGCTCGTTAGGGTTAGCAGTATTTGTATTGCATGTGTTTGGGTGGGGGGCTGTTTGTGGGGGGGTTTGCGGGTCTTGGAGCGATGCTGGGTATGGATACTTTTGCTTGCTTGCAAGTGGTTTGAATACAATCCACGGTGGGTAAGGGGCTATTTTGTGCCTACTTTTACTTTCAAAGTACGTTTTGTCATCAGTTTTCTACTAGGCCTCGTTTTTTGAGATCTGATTGGGGGTCTTCTACATTTTTGCGACTGGCTTTAGTAAGGGTCTGGGTGGGAGCACTGCTGGGAAGGTCTAATTTTGTTCTAAAACACAGTTTACAGTACACCTAGCTTGAGGGGAAAGATCCGCTAAATTAATTTGCCCATACTTATTTATCCTTCAAAAGGAGACTCAGACAGAGTACGCACTTTCAAAAATGTTGTACTGTCTATTAGGAAACTCAAAGTGTGACTTTTTGCACTACACAGCGTACATACCTTATATTTATTTGTCAGTGGTATTCTAATATCACTTCCTGTTTTTCCATCAATAATTACAGGCCGGGTTTCAGTCTGTGCAATGGGAAAAAAAGGATGAAGTCAGGCTTCACATTAGCGAGCCGCAATTCAGCATCCGCCAGGCAGGCAGTGGACAGGGTGTCTTCTGGTCACCAACATTGATGGACGAAGCGTCAGCTGGAATGGAGGAGTGCCGCTATTAAGAGCTTACTTACCAAATTCAACAGGAAAACTACAACAACATACAGATACAGTATCCATTCTTTTCAAATTATTTTTTAAGTAATGTTATTGCTGTGAACTTCTATGAGTGTGACTCTGCATTTCTTGGATCTCTCTCTGCTTCTAAATTGATCCCTACAGCCATTCTATAGGTTTTACTTCGGCTATTTTTTAAACCTAATTTAATGTAAGAAGTGTTTCTCTAAGTGCAGAGATAGGCAAGTGAAAACGCTGCAGCCCCGTACTGTCGCATTCTGTCATTCACGGTTGTCGAAAGTACTACTTACTTTTCAGTAACAATGCATGCAGTAGTGCATGCACTTCCTTTTTGTCAGTTAAAAGATTTATGGTTAGCTTTGTACCCAAAGATTTCTTTATCTTCAATTATTGTTTGTCCATGCTGTGCTTTTTTTTTCTTCTCTCAACAAAACTTACCCAAAAAGAAACCCCCATTCCCATCCATTTTCCAAACCCTAACCCTCTTCCCCCGGGCTGTGTGGTTTTGATTGATGTGTGACTAAATGACGGCAATAATTCCACACACTTGCTGTGGAGGATAAGGTCATAGCAACAGGCTGGTGAAGGAATCCGAGGATATATTCTAGACTTACTCAGCTTCAGTACTATTTCTTGTAGTAGTAGCCAATGTCAAAGAAATTCAACGCAAGTACTAGTTATACTTTCAATACTTTACCATTTGTTAGGCTACATTGTGGCACTGTTCTAGTGTACTGTCACCTGCTATATTCTGTATCATACCGTTATAATGCTACGGTAAGGACAAACAAGGTTTCATTTTCTTTTTTTTCAGATGCTGCAACTGCCACTGTGTAACACCACTAGTACCAACGCAATGATGACATTTCATCCGCCCAGGATTGCCATATCGTCATTTGACGTGCATCCAGCCCTGTGCCTAGCCCTATTTCCAAACACAAATTACAGGTAAGATAAGCGTTTGGGGGGAGGAAGTATAATGGAGTATTAGGAGAGACGAGAGTCTAACACTAGTACTAGTAAAGTCCTAGGACTATTGAATTCACTTACTCTGTGAGAGGCACTTAGTTTTGAAAACATTTGGGCAATTAATTACACAACTTGAATCAAGATGCCACTTTAGTGTCACCAAAACAAAGTTACTGTTAAACCCCCACCCACCAGCCTCAAAAACAGTAAAAAAAACATGTATGCTAAGATAAAGTTTAAAGTATATTTATATCCCTGACAAAAATAATCTCCCACAAGACCCAACCCACCGCCACTCCCTAACCCCAATGAATGTCCGTGAAAAGTCCAAAAAAGTGAAAAAACCCAACTCCCAATTAAAAAAGGGGCAAGGGACAGTCTCCTCCTACTGCTGGCTGCTGCTGTTGAATTTACGGGCCAGGTCGGAATGCTCCTTGCGGAGGGTCTCGAGCAGGGTTTTGGTGTTGAGCAGCTCCTGCTCGAGGTAGGAAACCCTCAGGGAAAGGCGGTGCATACTTTTCTTGCAACTGCTATGGGGGGCAGCTGATTTTCTGGCTGCTTGGCAGTGGCGGGTGGCTGCGGTACCACGGTTCCGTACCGCTGGAGACCTGCGCCGTCTGGGTGACCCAGGGAGCGCGGAGGAGGATGCAGCTGTCCCGGTAGATGTTGTGGTAGACTGCGTGTCCCCCTCCTCCTGGGCCACCAGCCGCTGATATTCAGCGACAGTGGCCTCCAGCCTCCGTTGCCGGGCCCGTCTAGCCAGCTCCTTCCGGTTTGGTTTGGAAGGAGCATCTATATGAAGAAAGAAAGACATAGTCTGTAACCAACGCTCTTTAAGATTATCAAAAAATGATTTAGCAGAAAGTTGTGTCACAGTAGACCTAGCAACTTGCAAGTGCAGTACATAACTATTGTGGCCAGTATCTATCTAACCTCCCACTTCTTCACCCTTGCTCTAACATTAGTGGGAGTTTAAGGAATCAATTCTACGAGCACTATGGACTCACTCCATTAGAGTCGACTATGACAGTACACCAGTCTTATTCTTCTTCTTCTCTCTTGTTTAGCAAAAATGATACGTTAACTTCTGCAAGCCGGCATAATGCCAGCGCAGTCAACTTGCACCTGAGGAAAACAGACGCCCGTCATGATGAGTGAGACAGACTTGCGTTACTGTACCAGTCCAGTACATACAGGTGGTGATGCTCTTACTTTTCTATTACGGGTGGCACTGAGAATACACTGTTACAAGGGCTACTGCTTAATTAATTTAAGTTTCACCCTACAGTGCCAATGAATACTAGAAAAGGAAAATGAAGAAGATAAATATTCTGATTATCTATCACTGCACATGGTATGTATTTACTTACATATGGGATGACTTTAGGTGCTTTGCTTTTTATTGAGTGAACAGTGATACATCCACACATGAATGACTGAGTTCTACTAAACTTATTAACAGAGGTAGTGAGTGGCCATCGTAATAGCCGGATATATGCTGTGCTTGCAATACAAACTACTGCTACTATGCATGGTAGTATTCGGACAAAATTACAACTTCTTTTCCTTGCCTTTCCTACACTGGGACGGACGTGCGGGTGCGGCGTTACATGCTCTTCAAAGTAACACTTAGTTCATCCAGTGACCGTCTACTCTCTCTAGATACACATATGCTATCTAAGAGTCAGGTAGTACCATGATCCAGGCATCCATCCATTCAAACTATGGGGCAGATTAGGATTGCGGATTTCCCGCATCCTCCGGGCTGGCGTAATCCACCGTCGGCCCGGAGGATGCGGGAAATCCGCAGCGGACTGAAAAAGACCCCCCGCCAGATTAGGATGGCTGGGGGATCGTTTTTCAGTCCGCAGCTTTCCTGCAGCGGTCGCCTCCCGTCCGCGGCAGAAAAGCATTAACATGGCTGGCGGTGTCTATCAGACACCGCCAGCCATATTAGGATGTCTGGAGGAACACATGCCTTTACACTGCGGCATTTCCGACGTGCAAAGGCATACAGATTTTTGTTTGGGGGCCCGTTGCGGGCCCCCAGAGGTGAAGGGGGGGTGCACATGGGGGGTACCTATGGTACCCCCCTGCATTTGCCTGCACAAAGCGGCAGGCACCATGCGGTGCCTGCCGCTTTGTGCATGCAAATGCACAACTTACATTTTTATCATTGCGGCGGGTGCTGCTTCAAGCAGCACCCGCCGCAATGATATAAATACAGGCTGTGACCGCCAGGGTGGCGGTCACATCCTAATTACCACGGAGGGACCGCCACTGCCCATGCGGACGGTCCCTCCTACTCTATGGTGGCGGACGGACTCAGGTCCGTCCGCCATCATAATAGGCCCCTAAATGTCAATCATTCTTCTTCATGTCTCTCATCTGGACAAACCTTACGTTTTCTCACGGGGAGCAGCACACGATGCAGTCTGCAATCTCAATAAGTAAGGAATATAAGAGCTTACCACAGCCCGCCACTACCGTGGCAACCCGCACAGCAATTTGGTCCGGCACTTCCACCGCCTCCTCCCCAAAGCATTCCTCCTCCACCTCCGCGCTGGGCCCAGCACCAGATGTTCCACCTACAAAGTACATTTAAGAATGTTAGATTTCATAGACATACACCACTCACTAGAATTTTGTCTAGGAATGAAGAAATGTGAATACAGAAACCAATCTAATAATTTGTGACTGTCTACTCAAAAATAAAATTTTCCAGTGAAGGGTCTTGTCTTGCTGCACTTTTTTGGCACAACTGATGAATGCTTGCTTTTTAATACGCACCATTTTTTTCATAACAGACAGAAGCTTCACTTATAAGAAAAAATCATCATCATCACCACTAGGACAGAGGGACCAACGATTCGTCACCAAAAAGAAAAAGTAAAGTTCAAAACAGGTGAGTGCTCGGCTCGCCCACAATAAATGGGTGAAATAAATCATTATTAGCACTTTTCCATTCTTAATCAACCGTTTCTGTTTTATGACAAGCTTGATTTTAATAAATATTTTTACTTTTAATAAAGCTTTACATTTTAAATAGACTCTGTGGTTTTTGGTCATGAGTGAATGAGCAAAAGGTTTTGCAATTTGCAAGCATGAGCCCGTGCCTCTGACACTTCTGGACTCTGACTCCGTACTCTTGTCCTGCGTTGGATAATTGATCATTGGGGATCAGTCATAGATGAATTCGGGAGCTAAATGACTCTGCCACACTATCTTGTCAGTAAGGAGATTGGGGGTTCTTCAAAGTCTGATATCACTGAGGTATGTGGAAAGTCTACCTGCGCCTATTATAATTAATAAACAATGCACTATTTAGTGTCCATAGTTCTGTTTGTGCAGATTTGTCCCTGCAACAGTAGTAGAATGGATTGTCCTCCTATCCAAACCAAAAGTAAAGTAGTATCTTATTCTTTCTTGGTGGTCATTCACCTTTTTGTTGTTGGCAATTGTCAAAGCATAAACATTTAGAAGACTTGAAAAGACATTATGGACAATCCCAGAGGATTGCACTCAGTGCATAGAGCTATTGCTGACTAGAATGGGAGTCCAATGGAATTGCCAAATGTGCAATCATCTTACTTAGCTACACAGACAGACTAATAAGAATAATCTAGTAATACCACAGGGAGTCATAGTTGAGGCAGGATAAGAATTTAGATACAGTCTACAAGAAGATCAAAGACGATTTAGAAAAAATCGAATGAGGAACGCTAGGAAAAATAGGTTCTCTATATTAAAATTAAAACTTACCGGGTCCAGCAAAGGGGCCCTCGCCTGACCGATCCTGTTCAGCAGCAGCAGCCTCCTCCAATGCCCTCTTGCCCCTGGGGGGAGCTGATGTACAACATGAAAGAAAGAAAGACCAGAAAACATGGATGATATTTGTCAACCAAATCAAACATTTCAAAAGAACAATAACAAAATATTTTGGCGAAATAGCAAATAGACAACTATTCCACGGGACATATTGACCGATCTCATGTGGTCTACTACGTTATTAGTATTGCTTGATTTGCGGACCGTCGACTTGGAAAGTTCTTATGTAACTCACTAAACAAACTACTAAAAAGGTTCGCCTAGGACTGGCAGGCAGTAGTCCGCAGCACGCGAAGTGACAGACAAAGTCCATCGTGATTGCAGATCAGCGACAACACTAAAAAGTTTCCTACTACATTAACCAGTCATTAAAATACTCAAACTATCAATCCACCACCACTATTTCTTCTTATCGCCATGTGTACAAAGGAAGGACTGGACTTGAGTCTGTAGGGGCTGATTTAGAAGCCCCTTGCGGCTCTTTTGCTCCATTGTTGCGTGACTTTTGTGAGGCAGCGGCAGAACAAAAGAGGTGCCATGGTGCGGCGTATATTAACAACGTGACGCATATGGGAGATGCATCACGTTGTAAAGCCCTGCGCCATCAGGGGGCGTTCCGGCGCAAGGGAGGGCGTTCCTGCGCAGGAACGATCCTAAAAGTGGCTGTGGGAAATCGACAAGATTTCAATCAGTCACTTTGAGGACAATGATGCGTGACTCAAACCCTGCACCTGCTTGAAGCAGACGTACGGCTTGACGCAGCATTGGGGAGATAGGGCACCCCAGAGCATTGCTGGAGCTGCCCCATCGTTGCGACGCAACTCCAGCAATGTGCCTCCTTTACGGCACAGATGCGTAACGCTTTGGTGACGTTTTGGGCCCATGGTGCGCCGCATTGTAAATACGGCGCACCATGGGTGGTGGTGGCGTGGCGCGCAATTACTGGCGCATCCCTGCTACTTTGCAGGGATGCGCCGGTAATTAAAAGTCTGACCCTTAGTGTCTAGCATTACGCAGTTCTTTAAACTACACTCATACATAATTTCACAGGCCAATGAAATGAATACAAAATCGAAAACAAATAAGCATAGTAGCAACGCTACTGAGAAGGAGAGCAGTGCACCTGAAATGCAAAGAAGATTTTGAAATATAATGTACCTACAATGTAATCAGCAGCATTAATGCTCTTGGTAAAAAACAAAAAATTGCAATATTATAACACGCAGAGCAGGAGAAAACAGAGTAGTAAAGAAATAGCTACTACTACTCACCAAGCCCGGGGATCTCAAGGCCGAGCAGGTCGAGCAGATCGCGTTCCCGGTCCAGGAGATCCGTCCAATGGTGGGTGGCCTGGTTGTAGGTGCGCCCGACCCGAGAGTGTTGGTACATGGCCCGGCACACCTTCTCCCACTGCTTTCGGCGCTCCTGGTACCCACTAGCGATCTTGCCGCCTGCCATGATGGTCCTGGGGAGGCGGCGCTGAACATAAAAAATTAGTGCGGCCACCTCCTCCGCGCTGAAGATTTCCCGGGGTGCGACCTGCTCCCCCCTCAAACACCCGCACGGGAGCCGGGCACGGGGTGCAGGACCCTTCCCCTTCTCAGGATGCTTCCCGGCTCCCTTTACCATGGTCTGGGCAGAAAGGAAGCTCAATAATAAAGAAGAAATAGAATAGGGAAGAAGAAAAGAAAAGAGTTTAAAAAAGTAGTTTAAAATTAACCAAAAGTAGCAGAAAACAGAAAAATATAGAGCTAGAAAAATAGAGGGATAGATAATAAGTAAAATAGATTAAAAAAAACTTCAAACAAGCAAAGGATGGCAGAGATTCAGAGAGCATACAAAAAGCATGCCCAGAACCATAGCAATGAATGAGAAACAAGATGGCCGCGCCCGTTCACGACCGCGTGGGTAAGTTCGCGCGAGATTTTCCTCGGGATCACACGCGAAATTGTACTAGCGAGCCGCACACTTTGCGAGATTACACATCGTGCCCGGAAATGGAAATACGTCATGCAAACAAGATGGCCGCGCCCGTGAACGACCGTGAGCGTAACTTTGCGCCGTTGCGCTACAAGCGGCTCACTAAAACGCACAAAACCTTGCGAACTAACACGCCGCAAAAAACACAAATCGCATATTCTCACGAATTTGCGGCTTCCGAATTCGATCTCGCGCAAGTTCGCGCCCCGCGAATCCCGCGTAATCGCAGAAAAACAAGTTTTTGCAAAACTGAAAGCACTCAGCAGGTGCAAAAGTTCAAACTCATCATTAGTAACCATTCTCTGTAGTGCTTCCTGACTGGGGCCCCTCCGCAGTTCAGTTGCTAGTTGCAAAAATTCTATGACCTTGCTCTGACCCTCACAGCAGGCTCATAGAATAAGTACAAGTAGGCCACAAAGGTCCTGGAAAAAAAAATTGCACTGCAACAGAAAGCAAATTACAGATAAGGAAGCAGGTGCCAGACTGGAATTTTAAAACAGTGACACATTAATAAATCAACCCCAAATTAATTCATGTCAGTTGAAGCAGGGCAGGTGTGCTTGCTTTCCCCCCCATAATCTACAGTGATGAACCAGAGGGTGGCATTGATGTACCAGAGGGTGGCATGGGTGAAACAGGGTGGCAGTGGTGAAACAGAGGGTGCTGTGAACCTGTGATGATGAACCAGACGTAGAAACAACATAGTCGCGACCGTAAGTACGTTCGCAACTGCGAACTGGTACAAAACCCTCGCGAACTGGCAGAAACCCTTGCCAACACAAAAAATTTAAAAAACACAAATTCGCGAGAATTCACGGATTTTGCGGATTGCAAGTTCGCAAATACGCAAATTTGCGAACGCCAGATTTGCAAAATTCGCCCATGCTTATGTAGTATGCTTGTCAGTTAGAATGGAGAGAATATGACTGGGCAGTTAAGGAAAGAGGGGGGGTCATAGGTAGAGTATATAGTGAGCGGTGTAGCACCAGAGGGTAACGTGGGATGATATTTTTTTTTGTTTCATCACAATATGACTTGGAGAGTAAAGTTGGTGGAAAAGGGAGTGTATTAGTTGAAATTATTTGCAACTGAGAAAAACATTTTTTTTGAGTAAATTTGAATAAGGGGATATTCTTTCACAAAATAATTTATGGATTCATGTGATGATTATTGCTAACGTTATATAGAGGACAAATTGACTAATTGTGTACTTTTTTGAATGGTTAATTTACAGCTAACCCCTGACGAAGGGTTGGGAATAAGCCCGAAATACATTGGGTTTTTTAAATAAAGAAATGCTGCTTGAAACGATCTTCTGTATTTAGATCGTATTTTCGCAGAGGTCCGGATGGGCACGCGTTGAGATGGGAAGCATTCAAAATGCATAATGTCACACATGAGGAAAAGAAAATTGATGACAACAAAATCTTTTGGCAAAGATCATGGATTACATGGGATTAATGACGAGCAAGGTCAAACGTTGAATAAATTACAGGATGTAGTATCCATTTAAGCTGTGCATCTGGGTGCGGAGCATTTGAATGTGCTCCCCACAGTACCATTCGAATCAGGTGGCCTGCTGAGGTTAACAGACTACAATGTCTGTGATTGCTTTTTGATAAAGCAATCTTTTTTCTTTTAAAGGCATGCCCTTTTCTTTAAAGGAAAACAGGATGCATTTAAAAAAAAATGAAATATTGCAGTTACATTTTTTAAGAGTAGGCAGTGGTTTGTGGGATCTCTACCTGCTCTTAAAAAATATTTTTAATTACATTCTCAAAAGGGATGGGGTCGCTTGGTGACCCTTTCCCGTTTGCGAATGGGTTATCACCAGTTTTAAATTGGTGGTAAAGTATTACTGTTTTGTGACTGAATTGTGGTCACAAAACTGTAATACATACCATACTGAATCGGTATTTGGAAGGGAGACTCTAAACACGCCCTTTCAAATACCGATTAGCAAATGTAAAAAGCGATTCTGTAACAAGTTACTGGATCACATTTGGAATTTTGTGTATTTGAAAAAAACATTTTTCCAGTTGCAAATGTCCCAATTGTGAGATTCAGGCCGTTTGTGATCAGAAAACTGCTTTGTACATCTGGCCCAAGATATAATCTTTGACTGGGACGAACCTTCACCGTACTCCACCGCAGTTAGCCTGACGCTGGACCTAGTTCCTGGTCTCCCACATCAATAGACTATCATTGGTGCTAACTGGTTTTTGGTTCTATGTTTACTAAAATCTTTAGAAATTCATATATCTGTCTCCCCTTATTGGATTTTTGTCACCTTGGTGTCATTTTGTTTATTACATTGTGCTCTATATTCCTAATTCAGTTTAGGATTTTTATTGTTTGGTGTTTTGACTTTATTACAGTTTTGATAATGCATAAATGCTTTACACATAGATGTATGTTAACCCTGTCTACTCTGTGATATAGGTACCAGGGGGTTGAGCTCAGATTAATTTAGTGAATTGTGGGTTCACATTGGCAAGGTAGTGTCATTATTTATTGAGGTGTGCAACCATTAAGCCCAAAAAATAATTTACTATCTTGTGGTACTTAACTGGGTAGTACTGGTTACCCTCTCAAATGAGAGTGCAACACTGATCCTGGTCAGAGAAGGGCTAGTAGAAGCACTATAGGAATGGTGATAGCACTAAGGTGAGTATCCTTCCTTACGTCCTTTTCCAGTCCTCTGGTGGTTGTCTACTTCTCTACTGTCTGCACCTCTGTGTCTCCAAAGTGGTACAGAGAGGCAGTGATGCATTATGTGACTGGTATACACCAGTGGCTATGCACTGATACATTGCTTGTCAGCTCTAGCAGAATACAGCATTGAATGCAGTTATCTGTATATTTTTTTCTTTCGTAGTCTGGCGAGGAAGTTGACAAAAATGTCCTAAGTGCAATCTGTACGCTGGCCTAATATAATGGCATTCAAGGGAATTTTATCTTTTCGTGATGTTTAATTGTTTACGTTCAACTATCCCCTTCGGTTTATTTCCGGATTAATATTCTTGTGTATTATTACCCAAAGCTCTACTTTCCATTGCCAGCAGAACCCTTAAGAGTTCCACAGACCTGTCCCCATTTAGAGGTTTATTTACAATTCATTTTGTTTGAGTAGATGTGTCTTATTCTTGTGCTAAGGGGTACATTTATGACTTTTGTTTTGCAGGGCGGTGCAGCAAGTCACCTTGTGGCACTGCCCTGCGTCATAGGAAAAGGGCAGGAATGCACCATATATATACAATATGGCGCATTCTTGCACTTTTCCTTTGTGCTTTTGCTGTTTTGGCAGCCTTGCGCCAATGCAGACACTCTTGCACCATGGTGCAAGGGTGTGTGTATTGTAGGCAGGAATGTTTTTGTGCAGGACGGGGCACCTTTCCGCACAAAAACAATCCTGAGAGGCTTACACCTCTTTTTAAGAGTGCTGAGCATGCAGCACACCTAGAAACAGGAACAAAACAAGGCGAAATAAAGATATTTCTCCTTGTTATGCCTCTCCCGGGAAAGCGTAGCATTTTGGCTCAATCCCAGGTTTATAAATCCTTGTAAATCTGGGAATGCATCATAATCCATTGGCATTCCGTGGGAACACCCACCGCAATGCCCATGGAATGCCTACCCAGGACAGAGCAGCACAATGCAGTGATTTGCACTGCACTGACTACTTCAGATTTATGAGGCCACTCAGAGCCACACAAAGTGGTTTATGTGGCTTCATTATTCTGATATAGAGGGTTGTGTCGCGCATGTACCACATTGCGTGGTGCAAACATGATGCAAACCTCCCATAAATATGCAGCTAGGGTCCTCATTTATGATGTTTTGAATTAGGGCAGTGCAGCAAGTAACCATGATGTGCTGTCCACCATTAGAATATTTTTCCAATACGGTGCATTCCTGTCCTATTTCCCAGCGCTGGCACAGTTTCAGCAGTCTACCGCCAACACAGGCACCCTTGCCGCATGGTACAAGGGTGCCTGTGCTGTCAGCAGGATTGTTTTCATGCAGGAAGGGGCACCTTCTTGCACAAAGACAATCCTGAGAGGAGTTTTCCTCTTTCTATGTGTACTGCAGAATGAAGCACATATGGAAAGAGGAATAAATGGGATGAAATATAGTTACTTCTCCTTGTTACGCCTTACCTCGGGAGGCGTAAGGTTTTGGTGCATCCCCAGGTTTACATTCCTTTGTAAATCTGGGGAAGCCTCAAAATCCATGGGTGTTGCGTGGGAACACCCACTACAGTGCCCATGGAATGCCTCCCATGCTCAGTGTAAGGCAATTCAGCAATTTGCGCTGTGTTGCCATACTCCATATCTGTGATGCAAAGCTGCGCAAAGTGGTTTTGCATGGCCTCATAGATATGATTTCAAGGTTTAGGCCACTAAAGAGCCAAGAAGGACTCTTAAATCTGCCTCTAAGTGATTTAATTAATCCTGATTAATCAGGCTTTATCAATATAACATTTTTTTGAGTTGTTGCGTTTTATTTCAGACAGGCACTTAGCACACATCTTCATATCATTCAAGGTGAATCCCACATAAGCAGATTGTGTCTTTATGTTATGTTATACACAACAGGGTGTCCCAGTGCTAGCAGGCAGGTAATCAGAGAGAGAAAGGCTAGATGGAAGAGAAAAGCCAGGTTTTAATCAGTTTCCTGAATGCCCAATTATCCTGTGTACTGCGGGCAGCCAATGGAATAGAGGTCCATAGAGCAGGTGCCTGGACCTTGAAAGAACGTCCCCCTGCTCGCGATGGAGCATATGAAGTGCACTTCCGCTTTAAGATTTGGGCACCCTGTCTGTATAGAATCTTATGTGTGATGCAGAGGGTTTTAAACTGTACCCTCTGTTTGATTGGCAGCCAGTGAAGACGACAGAGAAGACTGGAAGTGTGGCAGTACTTAGGTAGGGAAAAAAAAGGATGTGTGCTGCTGCATTCTCTGCCCGCTGTAGTCTTTTAATAGCTATTTTATTCAGGCAGGAGTCCGTTACAATAATCCAGGCGTGTTTGCATTACAGATTGAGCAATCAGTTGGCGGGTGGGCGTATAAAAAAACCATAATGGGATTTATGCCACTTAGAAAGCCGAAACATGTACCACCCACTATTTTAGCGTGAGGGTAAAAGACTTTCGGTCATGATACATCAATATGCTCTGGATCATGTTCTTGGAGGCTGGCATCCGACTCCTCCTAAATATAGTTTCATTAATTAGTAATGAGAGAATAAAAATGGAATTTGAAAAGGAAACTGACATTTTGCACTTATTTCCTTCCTTTGACAACCAATTATAAGGGCAAATGGCAGCATAGTTAATAAATAAATAATCCTTTTACCAGGATCCATCAAAATACTAAAATATTATATTTTTAACAATAAAAAGTATATAGTATGTGGTGTGGTGACTGCATTATTCCACATACTGGTGTCTGCTTCAAAAGTCGTTTCACTAGGCCCTCTACTTTCCGTATAATTCAAAAATGTATGAAAAAGGGAAATTATCAAACATCACGGTCTCCATATTCTCAACATTGAAAAGAAATTTCACAAACTTGAAGTGAGTGCGGTGATTGTGGGTCATCATAGTAAACCAGCAGAAGTCTGGCATTTACCGCACGCACAGTTCCTACAGCCTCAGTTAAAGGTGTAAAAAGTGAGTTTAAAATGGTGAAGTTTTCAGCCAGCTTTGCCATGGGAAGCTCTTAGCCAGTAGCTCACCTTATTAATGGCAACCTTCTGGTATACATTTTTCTTTCCCTTTTTACTGAGGGAGGATTTCCTGGAGGTCAAAAATCACATTGACCTAGACATGGTGGGAGAAAATGCCCATCATGTCAGGACAATTACTATCTTGTTTGATAGAAGTATTCCTCGTTTTGGGGTTTGATCATGACCTAAAAAAGGCCAATAAGGCTACCATGACATAACTGTCCCATGACAGTATCAAAAGGCGGTGTTACCACTAATAGCAATGAGAAAAATTATTCCTTCAATTCAAGTTGACAGAAGACATCGAATGTAGAAACACAAGTAAATTCGGAGTGAAGTAGATAGAGGATGGGTGTAGCATGGGCCCTCAAAAGCTCAAAACCCAATTGCACCAAAAAAACATCCAATCTAAAATACAATTTGTTTTGATATTTGTTATGATAGCACAACCGTTGACGTGAGCAAAAAATGTTTTGGTCTGTTGCCCCTAAATTACTTTTCCCTTAACACTCTGAGTTGTATATCTTGCCTGTAGCTCCACAGAGCATCAAAAACAAACATGGGTCTCACAATCCCTCCCATGGGCATAGTTTCCAAGGGTAAACCAGAAAGAAAAGTTATATAGACCTCTGAGAGACTCAGCAGGCCAAATTTAGATAAGTGAGGACATTACTTGGCTCTAAAACATCTAAGATAACACCACCTGAAAATGCTGTACAATTCTTCCTGGGACACTGTAAAAAATGGTGTTATTAGTTGAGAGAGGGGAAGCCTGACTCAAATATTAAACATGGTCCTTGTCAGGGTGAACCACAAAAAGTCACAGAATTAACCTGTGCTTAAACCTCTGGTAGCTTGACACAACAGCAGTCCGTCTTAACTTAAAGGCAATCTGTAAAAATTTATGCATCACTCAAACAGTATTGAAGTAAAAAAAACAACACAGAAAAATATCACAGCAATTTAGAAAACCAGAATACATTTTAATAAATCAAATTACACTAAAACAAATTACATCCAATGAGTAGAACCTGAGTTATGAGGTGTGAAAGTTTTTCATGATAAATAGTGCATAAAAGATCAAATCGCCAACTACTGGTATCGGATTGTGCGAGACCAGGTCAAAGTCACAAGTTAAGGCTGATGGCAATGGAGCACGAGTCTGAAACGCGGGGTGGATTGGGCCTGGTCTCAGTTTATATTCGGAATAGTAAAAGTTCTTGAAGAGGTTTTTGAGAAGGCATTGCCTCAGGGAGAAAAGGCACCAAGCTGTATTTGAGGACAAGTCATTGAAACCATGGAGTTGCTGGCCAAGGTCTCAGGGCAGCCATTGATGAGGGCGGAAAAAGATCTGAGCAGGAGAAGCTAAATTCTCAGGCCGAAGAGCTCATAATCATCAATAAAGTACTTGTCGCTGCCGAGCCCGTTGAAGGAAGCATCACCGGGAGATATCACCGGAGAGGGGTTGCTACTGTGGAGAAGAACATAGCAGGAGCTGCAGCAAAGACAATTCTACCGATGATGCACCTTTGTCATATTGGCTTGCAGGCAGGTCCAGGTCTTCTGTCAGTTCAGAGCAGTTTTTGCTAAAAAGTTTTCTAAGTCACCAGATGTTGGATTAGGTTGTAGGAGGCAAGCTTTACAACACATCAAGGACCCAAGACATGGAGGGGCACCACATGGGGGCTTGGACTTACTCCAGCAGGGACCTGAATGCAGGTAAGTTGCAGGGTCTCTGGAGCTTGCTGTATCCTGTAGCTCACACAGGATGCCAGCCAACTAGCCCTTGGAGTCACTCTGGTAGTCCTGAGTTCATGGAGCAGGTTCAGTCTTCCTTCTTCAGGCAGCAGGGCAGCTGGACAGTCTTTCCAGTGCCGAGGGCCTATATATTAGGCGAAGCTGGATCACTCCAGTCCACTGTGCATATTATGAATTTCCCCCGCAAGCTTTTTTTATGGTGGGCTCACCGCCATTAAAAAAGGCTGGCAGAGGGGAAACAAAGTAGGCCCTACTGAGCCCCCATGCCCCCACTGTCATAGGGATGGACCTCACAGCCGATGCCGTTCTGGAACTTCTTTTGCATTCCCATTGCAGTGCCCATTTTCAAGGCACCGCCGAGGGAATGCCTGCAAGACACCAGTTTTACTTGTCATCTTGTGGGAGGTCTCTGCACGGCTTTGACGGTGCTGATCTGGCACACAGCAGACACAGCACCGCCAAATTCATAATCTATTCCCTAGTCAGCAACATACTGACTACCGGCCGAAGAATCTGCACTCGTTTCAGCCATTTTTTTTAAACCTAGCATCAGTTGCGGATTTTTCTGAGTAATAATAGAGCACCAGTTAAAGCCCTGATACAGAAGGTGCCAACATGTTTGAACTCAACATTTTACATGTTGCAACGTCTGTTTGAGCAGTACAAATAGATCAATGAATATGTAATTCAAAGAGGAGGGAATGTAGTAGGGAAAGCTATGACTATGGATGCAAACAAAGGGGGCCTAGTCAAATGCCTGACACAGATGCTACTTTTGAGGTTCTCATGGGAATTTAGCAAGGAGGACAGTACGCTGGGCCAAGCTATCCTGTTGTTGCATCTCCTACAGGGTCAAGTAATGAAGGTGTCTAAAAGGTTCTTCCCCGCAGGAGTGAATGAAAACACAGAAGAGCATGCTTTGTTTGAGACCTTAATCCTGTGCTTGGCTTGTAATACATGGCTGCAAAATGACAACTTCATGTACAAAGAGTACATCTATGCAGCACTACTTGATCAATGGTACAAAACAATTCTGCCCACTTTCATTCCTTTTTCTGAAGCGGATGTTTTAAAATAAAATAAGTGGATTGTAGAGTGAACCGGAGACTTGGAAGAAGAATGGCTGGAACTTCAAGTCCCACCCGCAGTTCTGGGGTACTACCTTCAACTTCCAGAGAAGTCAGTCTTGTCCCAAAGCAGTCAACAACACCATCAACCAGAACACCAGTGATAACAGCAACAGAAGGACCGGACTCAACCTCTGCATTTTATTGGTTTCAATTGGCAAGACTCAAGTCCAGTGCAGATGCGATGGCAAAACAGGTTGAGCAAGTGACAGCATCAATGACCATACACAGCATGTTCCAGGAGTACATGGATGATCCAAAAGAGGTCTATGTGGATCAAAATCCAATGCTGTATTTTTTTGGGAAGATGCACCAATAACCAGAGCTCAGCAGGCTGTCAATAATGTATCTGGCTTGTCCTGTCGCAAGTGTGTCTCCTAAACGCATGTTCAGTGCAGATGGTGCAGTTGTTACAGTGATAAGAACCAGCCTCTCACCTCAAAACGTGGAGAGATTGACTATGAACAAAATGAACACACATTTTGAACCACACAATCACACCATTCCTGAAATAGCAACACAGAAGGAGAAGGAGGGCGATTGGTTTGAAATTGAATTAAAATAAACAGCTGACCAACTTCTGGTTGTCTGGTTGAACCACATGCGTTTTATGACAAACTATACTTCCCAGACTAAGTATGCCAGAGCCCCTATAGAACTTTTTAATTATTTCTCGTTGAACTTAGTTTTATTTTTGCAAAAAAAATAAATAGCTAGTGGAACATTATTATTTTGTGTCAGATTTATGCTGCACCACCTTTTTTAGTCATATATAAGAAGCCTCCACAATTCCTTCATGACACTGGGGACAATGCCTGACCCCTGGCATCACTTAGCACGAGAAGGTCTACTCCATAAGATTGTTTATTTTCTACCAGACTGCCTGCCAATACCAAATTCCGGTGTGTTGCCTGCATCAAAGATGAATACTTAATACCTAAACTACCTGTGCTTGGAGTAGAAGAGATAACTACAACTATTGCAACAGTGAGTGACTGATTGAGTGAGTGATGAAGGTGATTGACGATTCATGTGATGGTAGGCAGGGAGGGAGGGTGTGAACTGTAATGTGGGAACTTGCCTGAGTTGATTGATTTGCAATGTTTGGGGCCTGAGTGATAGGTGATCATTCTTCCCCTGGAGGTGATTGGCCTTCACAAACTTCCTTAGCAAAAATGAATTAATCTGTATGGTCCACACCTATGACCCTTCTGTTTTTTTTCATTATTTAGGATAGCTGCCCCAGAAAATGGTTTGATTTATAAGACTGCCAAATTCCAATTTTGCTTACATTAAAGGGGAGGTAGCGTACCTACCACTGTGCTTGTATTGTAACAGGTACCCATTGCACCAATAAGTGATCAGGAAGCGAGTTACTGAGATTGATGATTGATGTGTAGGCAGACAGTGGGGGAGGGTGTTTTGAACTGTAATACAGGAAATTTCGTGAGATAATTATTGATTTGCAATGTTTGGGGCCTTAGTGATGGGTGATCATTTTTTTCTCTTGAGGTGATTGCCCCATTCGCAGATAGCCAGATGTAATTGCAGGACCCTCCTCTCTTTTTTTCTGGTTCCTCAAGACTAGAACAGTCATTTTAGTTAGCAAGCGAAAACCTATGCAAAAAATTGCAATTGTGTTTCTCTACTTGTTCTTCAACTGCGGTGCACTTCATGCCTATCTTGCTCGGGTCACGATGATGACTGTTCTGGTACGGAGTTACTCAGAGTCAGGACTCAGGAGGAGGACTACATAATCAACAGCTATAAGCAAAACAGTATTGACTTCAGTTTAAAGGTAAACCAAGAGTCTGAGGCTTAGTACTCAGCTATGTGGCATAGAGAGAGGCATGTTTGTAAAATGCTCCTGTTTGTGTACATTTGTTGGACTTGTGGCAAAAGTGACACTCTGAGTCCCCCTCTTGTTTTGTGCTCTGCCCCTGAGTCTTCTGGATAAACTCCTCATAAATCTTAACCTCCTTCTGTCGTTCTCTTTACTCTAATGTACAGTTTCTCTTTTACAATCCACCGGCCTTCTTCCCTACTCCTGCAATAAAGAAAGGCAAAAGCTGAGCTCAACAACACTCCTGCTTTCTACTGGAACAGTCCAGACAGGCATCAAAAAGTGGACATTCCCAAGTCGAATTCAGATGCCCCACCTAATTTTGCAATACAGTATAATTTTTCTTTTAACAATCATATTTGGAAGACTGGGTGAGTGGGTTCACTCCCCTACCTATAAGACAGAACATTTAGATATCTGGTAACTTGGGTCTCAGGGGCAGAAGGACTGTTTGCAATGTATTTATCTGTACTCTGTCATACTCATGTCCTTGTTTCCTTCTACAACAGATTGATGGTGAATGATGTGCTGCTGCTCATTGCCAAGATGAAAGTAGTCCTTGTGTAGTGTCTGTCTTTGTCACCCCTTTCCCCAAATCCCCCTTTCCATCCTTTTATCAAACCCCTAACCTTCTTCCCCTGGGCTGTGTGATTTATAGAAGTGTGGCTTAATTAACACCATCAATGGATCACATACTTGGTTGGTCAGATGTGGTGAAAGGAACACCAACTTACTGTAGGATCTTCTAAGCAATAGCCCACATTGGCCCCATTTACCCACCCGTGCATGAAAAGTGATCATATTTTAGATATAGAATGAAGAACATCAGTCATCAGCATCATCATTCAGGCCTTGTGCTGCGTAACCATCAATGCCGAACCTAAGCTTTTCCATTCCAGACTTTGAGTTCATTTTTTATAACTCGAGGATTTTGCAAATTATGTTAGTAGCTGCCTATTAGCTACTAAAATACTAATATACTAGTATTGTTATTTTTTTGTATTTTAGCACTATCAGGCCTTCTCATTGTGCCACCATTTAGTACTCAGGTGTCAATTCTTTGTAAAGCTTTGATAAATATAACCCATTAACGCAGTCTTTTTATTTCCATTTAGTTGCCTGTGATGGATAATCAATCATTCGGATTAGTCCTAAAGTTAGAGCTCTCCTGGTAGAACTG
This sequence comes from Lissotriton vulgaris, assembly GCF_964263255.1. Classification (NCBI taxonomy): domain Eukaryota; kingdom Metazoa; phylum Chordata; class Amphibia; order Caudata; family Salamandridae; genus Lissotriton; species Lissotriton vulgaris. Next base: position 291,297 of record NW_028254594.1, read on the forward strand.
GAAGTGGGACCTCGCTAGTGATGTTGCGAAGCCTTCCCAGTTATTGCTTCATTTATATTCAGGTAAGACAACTAGTATGGATAACACTGTACTAGTTAACATAGTAAGTAAGTAACTAACTGCTACTATTGTTTATCTAGGTTGTTGTAGACAATAGAGGTCATCATGGCAACATTCCCGATAGTGAAGTATAACTCTACTGCTAACCACTACACTCTCTCTAATAAGCACATAAACAGGCTGCGTAAAAGCTGTAGGCAGCAATGCAAAGTAAATGTAAAGCAAACTACTTCAGGCATACATTTAGATGAATAAAATAGTTTCTCCTTTATTGTTTACAAAGATACCCACTCTCTCCACCCACACAACAAGCCCACCCCTCTCACCAAACAAAACTGATAAGCCCCAAAGTCCCAAAAGTCAAAATGTCCAAGGAAATCTCTCCCAACTCCCTTTCCATCCTCTCCACCCTGCCCCAACAAACAAGTACTTCTGATGAAAACAATTTCTTTTTAACCACTTGGATGCTATGGTGCTTCTGGTGCCACAATGTAATTTCCATTGAAATCAATGGAAACTCCATGATGAGTTACCCTTGTCATTAGCGGCGAAGAGGTTAAAGTGCTAGAAGAAGGCATTGTTGTGAGCCGGCTCTCACTACAGTGTATCTGCTGCAGAATGCAGTGCAGAAATTGCCTTGTGGTTTTGTCAGTGTGGGAGGGGGTGGCAGCAGTTGATGGAAGCTGGCAGCGATGTCGGCATTGGGATGGCGGTAGGCTAAGGGCTGAAGGGGAATGTCTGCACTGGGCCCAGCTGAAAGGAATTTGTTTCCTCCTCCTCTTCCAGGACCATTAGCCACCTGTACTCTTCCTGGATACGCTCAAGCCTCTGCTGCCGCAGACGGGCTGCTATCTCTTGCCTGTTGGGTGATCCAGCTGGACTAGCAGGAGCAGCTATATTGAGAAAAATATAAAAGACAAAATGTAACTAATGTTTTGTGCAAACAATTGCTTTAAATTACTTGGTGGCACAATAGCAGTACATTGCTGGTCCCCTCTGACCATTGGAATTTGATGTGATTATGATTAAGAGTATCACAAGGCCAATTTTATTTTTTTCCCACACATGCCTTGCATAAAAAGCCCTGACTTTGGGGCAGAAAAGTATAAAAAAGATAGAATAACACCAACTTAAAAAAACAGGGCTTTGATTATTTTTTTCTTCTAAAGGCTTTTCAAGTAACTATAAACAGACACTTTGAGTTGAAAAATATATTACCTCTCCTTAATGAGTACGGCATTATGCACTATATGGAGTACAAGTTGTGTGTTGTCCTAAAATGATGAATATCAAAAAGGTGGGAAGACCCAATATACCCTTGTAGGCTTGGGCAGTGAATAGTTCAGGTAAGGGATGGCTACAAGGGATTTTGTTTTCAAAATTGATTCACTGAAATTATATGTTATTTATTGGTTCTATAGCAAATTGAACCTAATGTATCCTCAGGATTACTCTAATGTTAATCACCAATTTCAAACAGTAAACAAATACTATCAAGAGAAGAAAATAAACACACAGCAAGAAGAGAATATATTCAAAATTATTTATATTGAAATTGATGAGTTAGAAAATTTCATGGGGATAAATATGGGACAAAACTCTTCAAATAAAAGTTATGAAAGGCAGTGTGTCTGCATCAGCTAATCAGTTCATAACAGTGTATCAACTCCAATAATAACAAAGGAAATCCAAAATCATAAATGCATCATGGTGTCCTTCAATACGAATAACGTTGATGAGTTGAAGTATTAGGTCGACGTTTCAGTCTTGTATGTTTTCATATGTCAGACCATCATCAGGACTAAGCTTTTTGTAAAGAAAAAACCCCTCGGGTACATCAAATGTAAGAAGCCAATTTTCAAGGATGGCCGCTGATTCCAGCCGGATATAATTAGCCAAGTAAACCTTAAAGACTCTTCTTTGTATTTAAAGAGCTTGTTTGATGGAGATGTTTGGTATCAAGAATAATCAGGAATTTATTTATTTATTTATTTATTGACATTTGTAGAGCGCGGCGAATACCCGTGGGCGTCTCGGCGCTAGTTAAGGGATGGATCAGCAACTGGGGTAAAGAAGATATACAAGGCTATTGGTCAAATAACCACGTCTTTAGCTGTTTGCGGAATGTGAACAGGGAGGGACTTGCTCGGATATGTGCAGGAAGGGTGTTCCAGAGTCTAGGGGCGGCAACCAGGAAACGCCTGTCGCCCCAGGTGACTGTTCTAGTGCAAGGCACAGCCAAGAAGTTCTGAATAGAGGAACAAAGAGATCGGGTTGGGACATGATGGAGAAGATTCTGTTTGAGAAAGTGGGGACCTTGATTATTGAGTGACTTGTAAACAATACACAGCGATTTGAATTTGATACGGCTGCGTATCGGGAGCCAATGGAGATCCCTAATGATGTTTGTAACTGGTGCGAACTTGGGGATCCCAGCCAGCATTCATGCGGCTGCATTTTGGATTGACTGCATCTTATTTGTCACTCGGACTTGGGCATTTAAGAATAGAGCGTTACAATAGTCCAAGGAGGACAGGACTAGTGAGCTGACCAGTGTTTTCCCAGCCGTGTTCGGTAGGAAAGGTAGTATTTTCCTAATCATTCTCAATTTCATATGAGCTGAAGCCGCAGTTTTATTCGCATGTGCCATAAAATTGAGGCCAGCATCGAAGATGACGCCTAGATTTCTCACTTTGGTAGCTGGACTCGGCGGGGGACCGAAAGATGGTGGCCACCAGACAGGTGACCAGCCCGGGGAGATGTGACCGAAGATGACCACTTCAGTTTTTTCTGAATTGAGTTTCAGACAATTCGTGGCCATCCAGTCACCTATTGCCATCATTCCTCTCGTGAATCGATTGGCCACTTCATCCCCGTCCCCTTTGATACTTTTTTTTTTTTTTTTTTTTTTTTTGAATACTCACAACGTGAGGCAATCTTCCGGGCTCCAGTTGAACAAGTTGCAACAACTTGTTCAAGGGAAGGGGCGTTGACATCACTGTCAAATGTTTATGACAATGCCTTGGTACTAGCTAGTGAGTATAGTAATTGCAAGAAATTATGTGATTTACCAGTGCCCGTCCCTGTTGCTACTTCTCCCTCTCCAATTGACCCATCTCCTCCTGCAGCGGCACTGGAGTCAGCATCACTGGTGTTCCGTGTGGCTAGAATAACACATTATACACATTTTAGATGCCAACCATGCAACTCCAAATACAAGTGCAATACAGCACTACAGTTCAGTTAGCACTGCAGTATCTTCTAAATATCACTTTGGGCATTTAATTGATGCACAACGTTAGACAAGCCAGGGGTCGGATAATGGCCAATGAAAGATAAATGGTGTTGGTTGGAGAATACATTGGAAGAGGGACCTCATACATTTCTCCAGTCTTGCTGCACTGTCACTGGAAACAGCGGGTATACTGTAACTGTAAATGAAAAGGGTAGCAGAACACTACATTGTGGGGGGAGGGTCAATTTTGACTATTGCCACTCTCTATGAGTTAGGGCAAGAGCAAGAAAAACAAAGCCTTCTCAACAAACATACATGGTGAATTTTATTTATAATACTAACTTGCTTGGGCCAGCAATCTGAATGGTCATGATAGACAGCACCGACATTCCATTACCCCAAGGTTCTACCCTAAGAGGTCCACAACAATCAATGAATACAACATTAGGGAAATAATAATAATAAATAATAAGACATACTGGGGTCAGCAGAGCCCTGGGCAGCGGTGCTGGTGGTCAGGACCCGCTGATTAGCTTCTCCCGCATCCTTGACAACGTCCCTCTTCTTGCTATTAGGTGCTGATGTTAGAAATTAAGGAGATTCAAAAATATATATTTGTAACTCAGTTAATAATTATCTCCACAAAAAGATTTATGACAAGCAAACGCAATCACATTGTTCTTCTCTAAAACAAATCGCTTATAGTACTACTAGTTTCGACTCAAGTCTATCGACTTTCGTTGAGTTGCCATACTAATCCTGAAATCTCTATTTCAAATGTCCCTAACAAAAACTATGTTTTGAACTGCTGTTTTGCAGTGCATTATCTTTGAGTCTATTTCTATTTCTCAGCCCCCTTGATGGACGAACTCAGTCTCCCTTTTCTGCAATGCATTGATGTATACTAAGCATTGCTATGAAAAAATAACTTTGAACTGTACAAGCTACATAAACAAAGTTACAAAGAAAAATCGTTTCTCACTGATTCACTATAGTGACAGCAGACAAGTCTGCAATGGCTTCTAAATTAATCAGCCAAAGCTAGAGCCAATGATGAGTATGATTAGGTAGCGCTGAGCACGTACCTAGCAGAAACTAGAAACTGGATCTTGCAATATTATACTAGCATAAACTAAATGCAACTTCACTCTGAGTGTGAGCAGCATGCTTTTCACAAAAAAAAATGATTGCATTGTAGAACACCAACACACCAAAAAAGTAATAGTATACTCACGAGCCCCGTAATCTTGCAGGTCGAGCAAGTCCTGTTCCCGGTCCAGGATGTCCGCCCAGAGGTGCGTCAGCTGCTTGGCGTTGTGCCGAACCTGGCTGGTGCACTGCACACACCTGCACACCCTCCCACATTTCAGCTGATACTCTAGCAGGGGGAACCCGCTACAGGGCCTGCTGCCTGATGCCAGCATGAGGGAAGTGGCACTGCACAAAATAAATCAGTGCTGCTACCACCTCCTCGCCAAAGATCGCCCGGGACTGCTCACCAGCTCGGTGGCCTCCTCCACAATGTAGCCTCCCTGCATCAGCCTTGGCACTGGGTGGAATCAGACAAAAAAGAAAAGGAAAGAAAAAAGATAAGGAAGTAAGGGTAAATAAATCAAAAGTCACAAAAAGCCTGAAAAAAATTCCCCAAAACTTAAAATACACAGACACAAAGAAATACAGTAATTTAAAAAATAAAAATGAGGGGTATATTAGATTTAAAGGGGAGATAAAAGCGAGATTACATTTTAGGCCCAGCAGCATACAGAGAGCAGAAAAACAAAATGGCTGTGCCCATGCTGACCATGTGGTGCCGTTCCCACGAGATTTAGAACACAGGAACACACTTGGGAACCGCATGGTGCCATTCGTGCTGGATTTGGAATGCGAGGACGTAACACGACGGGTGTGCCGGCAAAGTCTGCCCACTAGTGGAACTCCACATAGCATTTGTGACTTGCGGAGTTCCACAGAGTGCAACTCTCGAACTCTGCCCAGGCCTACTCAAGACTAGGGCACGATCTCAGCACCATGCTCTTTGTCTTGATGCAGTTCTTTTAGCAATAGTCTGTTCACAAGATCAAAGGCTGCCTTAAGGTTGATGAAGGTTAGATATAATGGAGATTTCATTTTGATTGTGTACTTGTACGAGATACAGGCGTATTGCCTGGTTGATAGTCCCAACCCACGCTCTAAACCCAGCCTGAACCTCTGTTAATATATTCCAACTGACTAACCAGGGTTTAATCTATTTAAAAGGACTTTCAAGTGTTTTCCCTGCCCTGTCTAAAAGATAAATTGGGCTGTAATTGGAGGGATTACCACAATCACGTCTCTAAAATATGGGTATGAGAACAGCTGAGCTGCATGATGGTGGAACCTGATTAATTTCTATTGCCAGGTTGAATACATTGGTAAAAATTCTTTCCCAAATTTTGGGCTTCCTCTGATAAATATCGGCAGGCACTATGTCTCGACCTGGTGCTTTATGCTTTTTCATACTTTTTATAGCCTTGTTCTACTTCAATGCAGGGATCCCCATATTCATAGTCTCACTAAGTGATTTTGGAGCAGGGGTTATCAGCCTTAGACAAAGAACTGAAGTGCTTGACTCACACATCTGAACCAATCTGGCAGTCTAACAAGTTTAATCTCCCCTTCTCTACACGAGAAGCAACCTCCCAGAATCTTTTGTTGTTTCTCATAGAAGATCGCTCTCTTAGCTCCACCCATAAAGTATTTTGGAATTCCAGTTCTTTGATTGTGCTCAAGAGAGCTTTATATTCTCACCTGCATAATCAGAAATGTGCTTTGCTCCTCGAGTTGTGATGTTGTAGCATCAAAGCTTGAAAAACAGTCCTTTGCTAGTTACAAAATACTGAGCCTCTTGTTAGAGCCTCTGCCATGTAGTAATGAGATATTAAAAACATACTAAAGCTATTCCTCCATCATGTGATGGAGCTGCCATTATCCCCATCTACAAAAAGGTGAATAGGGATGTTCCAGCAAACTACTTGCCCATAAGCTTATTGGACAATAGTGAAAAAATCTTTTGTAGGTAGGCCCAGTTTAGGCTGCATACTCGGGTAAACAAGAGCCATGCTTTTGAAGACAAACAGGCGGGTTTCAGGAGTAAGGTTAGTACCCTCGACTTATCTTTCACTTTAAGGTGCTATTCTGAAAGTATATCACCTTGAAGCTGGATCATCTTTATGTCACCTTTATAGATTTGAGAGGGCATTTGATCTGGTCCTGAGGGACAACCTATAGAAGGTCATGGATGACTTTGAAATCACAAGGGATTTACTTTTGATACTGAGGGTACTCCATGCTGAAACATATGCTAAAGAGAGATGGAATACAGGTGGGGACCTTATGGACAGAAATGGTATTAAGCTGAGTGTAAGGCAGGGGTGTGTCCGTCCACCAACTCTCTTTAGTCTTTATATTAATGGGGCGAATAAATGGCTATGCCAATATAGACACACTGCTCCTAAGTCCATAAGTGTTCATGTCCTTTTATTAATGTTTGCAGATGAGACTTTACTTATATGTAGAACTCCCTTGGGTTTACAGTCAAAATGTAATGCTTTTGCAGCCTTTTGTGTTAATAGGGGACTAGAACTTAACTCATCTAAACCAAAGTTTATGTAAATTAATCCCCATCGGTCTTTCAGAGGAAAGATGACAATACATGGGGTTCGCCTGAACAGGTTGCAAACTTTGACTACTCAAAAGTTAGATTAGCAGATAACCCCGACATGGGGGGCACAACTGAAATAAGTAATACTATCTTACATCAGAAGGCATCTGCAATCTTGAGGAAATATAAGGCTACCTCAGGGGGCTCAGTGTCACCTGCCATCACTGTATACACAGATACCGCATTGGAAGCAACTATCTTTGGAGCTTATATATGGGACTTAGTAAATGCAGCAATTCTCACAAAAAGTGAGAATAAATTAATTATGGCCCTTTTCGACCTTTCTGTAAGTTCACCTCTTATACCCCTGAGATTTTATCTAGCATTAAATTGTATCCAAATTGTTACTTTGATTAAACCCTGGATATACTGGGCTCAGCTATGGTCAACTGTGGAGCAGGTCCTGTCTCAGGAATCGTTAACAGAGTCAATCACCTGTGACAAAGAAGAACGTACCCCTTGGCTGAATCAAACCAAGAAACTGTCAGATTAGAGCGGCAGACCCTGATGCAGAGGTCTAGCCGGGGACCAGGGTTCAATTCCCCGCCTCGGCGGGTCTTGGGCTCAAAAATTCCACGGACCTGATAATTCACGCCTCGGTGCCTATTCCAATCATGGAGTCCCACTCTGCAACTCTGGGCAATAGCTTGCTTAATCTCCACAACGGCCCCCACAACGCTAAGGATGCCTGGCCTCCACCTTGGGGGTGCCCAGGAGTGGACGCCTCACAGGGAAAGCCAGGATGGGTTCCACAGCGGTATTCGTACAAGCGCCTTGAGACCCTTGCGGGTGAGTAGTGCGCAATACAAGTATCAATTTACATTTACATTTACAGTCAGCTTGGGGATGGGTGAATTATGGAGTGCTCCAGGATAAATAGTTAAAGCTTATGCTCAGAAAATGAAATAATTGTATTGGGGAAATGTAATGCGGCAAATATGGAATGATTAATCAGAAGGGAGCATAACAGGGCAGTTTATTAACCATAAATGTCCACCCAGTTTTGAATCATTTATGGAGAGAATATTTCCCTTTTAAAGTCCAATTTAGATGTGGTGTTCTCCTAGTAAGAAGTGGAACCTTTACATCAAAGTAGGATAACACAGGCTCCTATTTGAACTGCTGCCTACATTGCCCACAGATTGAAGAGGAGTCTCTTTTTTATTCTTTTGCCCCCACTACTTTATCGACTGCAATTTTGCTAACTAAAGGCTTTGCAACGTTTAGTACATAAGGCATCAAATGTAGTCATTTGTGCTGTGGAAGACATCCTAATATCCTTTCTTGCTAAACCTACAATAAGTTGGTTCTGAGAGGTACTTCATATAATTTAGAGTTTTAACATGTTCCTTGCTACAAAGGCTCTGGGCAATTTGTAATTTTTCAAGGTTGGGATTTAATCTCCATACTCTGTATTCTTAGGCTTTACCATCAAAAATAAAGGGGGCACATAATGTTTATTTTCTACTTATTAAAGATATCTATTTATTGACACAGGCAATAGAGCCGTTTACAGCTAATATAAAATACAGTAAAGACCAGAGGGGGTCATGTTAACTATGTTGAAACATAGAACAGTGAGAAGGAGGTCCAATTCAACAGAGAAATTCAAAAATGTTGTGAAGTTAAAGAAAACAATGGTTGGAGACCATTATAGACTTAGAGTTATGATTTGAAAAAGGTCTTCAGATTTCTTCTGAAAAAGCAGAGAATTATTCATTCTGAAATTGTTCCATAGTTTGTGAGCCAGAGAAAAAAAATACATGTTTTAGAGTTTTAGTTTTATAGCCTAAGGCACAATTTGTGGCTAGTTCTTCTTTCTGCTGCAGTGAACAGAAGTGTGTCTTTTTTATGGTGGAACTTGCTAGCTGAAGAAATTTATAGGTTAAGCATACACTTTTTAATCATATTCTGGCCTCCGGGTAAAGCCAATGAAGGTTTACCGGTACAGGGCTGATGTGGCAAGCCATGTGGCTGTATGTATGCTATCTTTTGACCTAAACCATTTCTGAGTAGGCTTGCAAGTAACACATTTGTCCCACCAAAATGTGAGAAACCAATGCTTGAACGATGGCCCTCAAATCTTCATGGAGAATTCACGTTTTTTGTTTCCTTAGATGGTGGTGCTAGGATTACAGAGTTTAGGCCACGTTAAAGATGTGTGTGGTCATATTAATGTCCCTCGGGAACTCTGTTGCACAGACCTGGGTCAAACTGAAACCTGGGTTTTTAAGAGTTGGAAGCCATTCTGAAACGGTGGGAGGAGTTATAAGTTTCCATTGGAAGAGCTTTTTCAAATATTATTTTTAGGGATTTCAATGTCCATCAGGCTGGAGATTTTCATAAAAGTTGATTGTTGTCAAACTACAGGTGTATACTTATTTCTTTCATGTGCATTATAGGACCAGGACGTCTGATGTATAAATTGAATATAAGTGAACCTTGAATTGATCCTTGAGGTACAACTCAGTGAAGATTGAAGTTCTACGATCATAACTTGCCTATTTCACACACATTTTTATGGATTTGATGAGAGATTGAATCAATTTAAAACTAGGCAACCCATTCCCATCCTTGCCCAGAGTGTCTCAAGAAGTATGCTTTGATCAACGGCATTGAATGCTGGTGAATCCTAAATTATAAATGTTCTCTAAGTATCTTGTTTTCTAGAATTATGAGATTTTCTAGGACAGGTGTAGAAGGAATAGTGTCGTGGTAAATATAACCTCTAGGTAAACCACATTGCTGTGATGTTTTCGGTATGCTGCCAGATTGAGTCATTAACTAGTTCATAACATGCTTCAGTGCACTTGAATGTCAGAAGTTTAACTCCTCCCCTAAGGGGCATAAACATGAAATTCCCTTTCTTGTACCTCTGCAGCCTTCCACTATGCCTTTAAAGTGACCTAATATGAAGGATGACTAACACTCTCCGGTCATACTTATTTATTTATTTATTTATTTATTTATTATAACATTTGTAAAGCGCGAACGAAGGCCCTAGGGCATCTCGGCGCTAATAACTGAAATGTTAGACCCACAAGGGGTGCCTAGGGGATAGTCAGGATCATTGGTTGAAAAGCCAGGTCTTCAGATTCTTTCGGAAGGACCAGAGAGAGGTACTGGCCTTGATAGAAAGAGGAAGGGTGTTCCACAGCTTCGGTGCCGCTACGAGAAATCGTCTGTCACCCCAATGGACCGTTTTCGTACGGGGGACCACCAGGTCAAAGGAGCTGGAGGAACGCAGTGTTCTGGAAGGACAGTAGGGGGTCAAGTTCTGAGTAAAGAACACTGGTCCAGCGTTATGTAAGGCCTTGTAGATCAAACACAATGACTTAAACTTGATCCTTTTCTTCACTGGGAGCCAATGGAGTTGCCGTATGATGGGGGACACTGATTGGTATTTTGTGGTTCGCCCTAGCAGCCTGGCTGCCGCGTTCTGGATGGCCTGCATTTTTATTAACACTCTCTCCTGAGCACCTAGGAACAGAGCATTGCAATAATCTAGGGTGGAGAGAACCAGGGCACTGACCAATGTTTTGGCGGCATTTTCGGGCAGGAAGGGCAGAATTTTCTTGATAAGCCGAAGCTTGTAAAAGGCTGAGGAGGAGATCTGGTTTGCATGGGGGAGAAAGTTCAGCCGGTCGTCGAACAGAACGCCCAGGTTCCTCACCTTGTTGACCGGTTCTGGGGGCTGACCCATAGATGAGGGCCACCACAAGGGGGACCACTCCGGGGAGAGGTTGCCAAAAATGACAACCTCTGATTTCTCAGAGTTTAGTTTCAGGCAATTATGGGCCATCCAGCTCCCAATTGCCTGCATACCCTGATTGAATGTATCAGCTTTTTGAGGCCCATCATTCTTAACGGAAAGGACCAATTGGGTGTCATCTGCGTAGGATGTTAGGCTCATCCCGTGTGCTCTGATGACATTGGCAAGGTCCGACACATAAATGTTAAACAGTGTCGGACTAAGGGATGAGCCTTGAGGAACACCACATGGCAGTGACAAGGGGGGTGATTCAAATGGTCCTACCGTGACAACCTGGGTCCTGTTAGCCAGGAAGGAGGCAAGGAGATTTTTAGCGTTGCCTTGTATACCTATACTCTCGACACGGTCGACCAAGGTAGTGTGGTCGACCGTGTCGAAGGCCGCCGATAGATCCAGTAGGATCAAGACAGCAGTGCCTCCCGCATCTCGGATGGATCTAATGTCATCCGCCGCCTTGACCAAGGCGGTTTCGGTTCCGTGAAATCGACGGAAACCGAACTGAGATTCGTCCAGGCATTTGTTTTCTTCAATGAAGAGGGAGAGTTGTTCGTTCATGATTTTCTCCACTATTTTGGCTAGTAGTGGCAGACTCGCAATGGGTCGGTAACTTTTTGGTTCTTCTTTATCCAAGGTGGGCTTTTTAAGGAGGGGTTTTATGAGAGTTTTCTTGAGGGTGTCCGGGTAGGTGCCTGTCAAAAACATGGAATTGCAAATTTCGGTGGTAGCAGGAAGTACTACTTCCATGATTGGTCGTAAAACCTTCATGGGACAGGGGTCCAAGGCTGACCCCGATTTGATGGTAGAGGTGATGTTTAGTACCTGAGAGCAAGACACTTCTCTGAACTGCTGAAGCGTGGGTCCGTCACAGTGAGTGGAGGGCCTGTGGGAGCACGTTGAAGAATTGGCAAAGATCCGATAAATATCGTCCACTTTGCTAAAAAAGAACTTAGACAGAGCATCACAGAGAGCTTGGGAAGGGGGAGGTGTAAGATCCATAGAGGAGCCAGCTAGTTGTTTAGTAGTCTCATAAAGACATTTATGTGAATTTTGAGCGGCTTCAATTTTGCTACTGTAATACTTTTTCTTAGCGTCAAAGATAAGATTTTTGTATGTAGCTACCGACTCTTTATACAGGGATTTAGCTTCCTGATTATAGTCTTTTCGCCAGTGTCTCTCTCTGTTTCGGCATAGTTGCTTTTGTGTGCGAATTTCATCTGTGTACCACGGGGCCGAGGGGGTCGATCTATTGCGCGACCGTTGTTTAACTTGAACCAGGTCTTTGGCTGCGGAGCTGATCCAGTTATGATATTGGGTGGTGGCAGTGTCTGGGTTCGGAGAAAAGGTGGGGAAAGTGTCATTGAGCGTGGTTTTTAGCTTACTTTCATCTATGTCCTCCCATGCCAAATAAGGCTGGCGAGAGTTGGGGTTTGATTTGTTGATCATGGAATCATGTATTAGTAAAGTTGTCAAAATGAGGTGGTGGTCAGACCAAGTTAGGGGAAGTATTTGTTTGACTTGAAAATTTGTGGCATTGGAGAAAATGCCATCCAGGGTGTGCCCTCCTTCATGCGTGGGAGAGTGGACCAAGGGAGTGAGGCCGAAAGTAGCCAAGTCAGCTGATAGCGTAGCTGTATCAGGGTTGTCAGGGGCGTCAAAGTGGAAGTTAAAATCTCCCAAAATGGTGAAAGAATTGTTAAGTGCAGACGTTTCCAGCAAGGACCTAAAGGAACTGATAAAGTCATGTCTAGGCCCTGGGGGGCGATAAAGAAGGATCCCTTTAAAAGTATATGAAGGGGACAATTTAATAGCAAATTCTATGGCTTCGCAAGAAGTCTGTGGGATAATGGTGAACCTTACAGTGTAGGTATCGCGGGCGATGATAGCAATTCCACCTCCTTTTTTCTTAATTTGCCTGTCTAGTCTATGGGTGGTGAACCCAGGCGGGACAGCTATGACTAGGTCCGGGTCGGAGGTTTGGCCCATCCATGTTTCTGTCATGAACAGAAGATCTATTTTGTGGTCAAGGATCAAATCATGAATGTCTTGGCTATGTTTGCCAAGCGAACGGACGTTGGTAAGAGCTATGGTATGGGATTTCATGGAGTAATTCTTATGACTCTGGGGTTTGCTGGTGGGAAGTATACTAGTATGACAACCCGAGCAGAAGGTGACAGAGTTAGAGATCAGAGAGTTGGGATGGGAAATAGTGCAGTTTTGGCAGATCTTGGGACGGAGATGCAGGAGCTGGGCAGCCGAGTAATATATACGAGGGGACTGGGGGGATAAACCAGGGGGGGTGGCCCTAGGCCCGGGCCAGGCGCGGACGGGCGCAGACGGGCTTGCCTTTGGCGCGCCTTCGGCACCGCCTTGGAACTGCTTTTCGAAATGAACCCCTCTTTCATGAAGCATACAGCGTTTCGCCATGCAATTATTATCTAAACCTAGAAATCACATCCTGTGCCTCATTTCATCATGAGCACATTTACAACCATCCAGAACAAGTCAGAAAGGCTTATCCCCGGTCTGAGATAATATGCTTATTCTAATCCAAGAATGCAAAATCCACACTGGCTGCCAGTAGGGGCCAAAGTCATATTTAACATTCTATGCACTGCACAAAAAGTGTGCCAAAGGTCACCATTGCCTTTCAAACCAAATTCATGCATCCACTTTACTAGCTGAACCTTATTGCATATGTGCCCAAAGCTACCAGGAAAAGTGCCGGTGTCTGGAGGTTTGCTGTGCAGGAATCAACATGTAGTAGTTTGCAGTTGTTTACAGTGAGAGAAGAGGATGCCCGCTTCCTACAGTTCTACGAAACTATGAATCTTACTTATTCACCTTTGTATTATTGCAATCGTGTTTTGCCATTAGACTTTCAAAATGCTTTGATGGTTACCATTGCTGATCAGTGCTGGATTCCTTTTTAGCAGATGTGCAGGTATAAAAGATGGACACTTGTTTCTCCCTCTTGGTTACAACAACTATACTATTTCCTCTCACATAACATAACACTTTGCAGCACACTCATGTTAACCTTCTTTATCCCAATCAGCTTCCACTCTGAAACTATCTACTTAGTGCTACAAATACCCTTAAATGGCACAGTAAAGTCAAGCACGTCAATAACGTGTTTTAATCCAGGGGGGTTTTCCAAGCCTATTTCTTTCTCTTCCTGTTTATTTTAAACTTTAGGGAGGTGATGAGGGTATTGCAGAGTTAACAGCAGTAAGATGTTAAATGGGTGTCAATTGAGAGTTTGGCTTCTCTTGTTAAGAGTGGAAGAAGAACTATGTGCTAGTTATTGGCACCTGATATTGCTGTACTGCCATGATTGTTCCATGGTCTCTTGTGAAGGCAATTTTTGTTCCCATTGATCTATGAATTGCACAAGTTCTTGGCTACCCTTGGACCAAGTCGCTCACTGTTTCTGTGCCTGCTCATGTTCTTCCTTTCTATGGCGTTCCATCCAAAACAAAGCTTCAGAATCAATTTCATTTAACGATATCAGGAGATTGGCTGCTTCCTTTTCAGCAATAGGTGTGAATGATTTAAGAATATCTATCAAAAATACAAGTTCAAACAACTCATCGAATCCATTGAGTTTACTGAGGAGCATTGGAGACTCTCAATTTTCAATGAAGACATTTCACTGCACCAGGGATCCTCCAGCTATCATACAAAGAGTGTAATGTTATTCTTCAGCCTTTATCTAAACACATCATTTGTACAGGTATGAACAGATATGTTTGTCTGGTTAATTTTGAACAGCGTCCTAACCGTTACTAAAGAAAATGATCTGCCACCCGAGAAAAAAGTACATACCCCCTTTAATTCATCCGTAACAGCTGTCAGTTGAAGTCAGAAAATCTTTAAAATCCATGAGAAAATAAGAATAGTACTTTTGATTGCAGATCTTGCATTATGGTCTGAAGATATAATTCAATGCCCTTGCCCCATTCATGTTGAACTTTTGGCATTCGTTTCTTCCTACCACAAGCTAGTTAAATTCTAGATTATGTCAGTTGTTGAACAGGGAGTGAGTGGATATTTGCTGCAAATTATTTAGGTGAACTAACATTGGGCTTATGGGAAGGTAACTTACGGCCTCATTACGATGCTGGTCGGACACAATGTCACGGTAGATCGGAAGAGGTCTGTCTGTCTGCCGGATTAGGATGTGCATCCTGTGCCTCGACTGACCCCAGAAAGACAGCCAACTCCTACAGCTTTTCTATGACTGCCAAGATGGCAGTCAGAGAAAAATAGCAGCCATACGGCAGCAGCCATGGCGGTCTGACCACCTGCCTCGAATCATCAGAAACGGAGAGGTTGTGAACTTACAGCCAGAGCTACCGACTTTGTAGCTGGGGAACCAGGTTCGAGCCTCGGCGTTGGCTCAGCTTCCTGTGATTCTAGGCAAATCACTTAATCTCCCCGTGCCTACCAAAAAATGTATGTGTCCTTCTGTAAGGTAACTGGTGCTCGTGTAAAGCGCCCCAATACCTTTGGTTCGAGTTTGCGCTATATAAATTTGCAAAAAACCAAAGGATTTGGAGTGCATACTCACCCAAATCCGCTTCACTCCAGCAGTCTCCGCTGTAGATCCCTTCCACCAGTTCCCCCACACCTGGGTAGCTGAACCCCGATGACTGTGATCCTGTGGGTGGCAGAATCCAGGTAAGTCCTTATACGGTATGTACCTCCATTGACTAGACTGTGCAGATCCCGCCACACTCCAGCAATGAGGTACATGGTGCACAAGGCATAACTCCACATATGTCATACATGTGTGTACAATTCATATGTTTTCTGTGAGTTTTGTACATATTTGGGGATAGGTGCTCCGTGGTAGATGTGACCACGTCGTTTGCATTGTAATGCAGTGGAAGAAACTTCCCTGCTTCGGCCGTCAGAAAGGGCTCACAAGGATGGCAGTCACATGGTCGGTCCGACCGGCATCATAAACAGGCACTTAGGGATACATGTATCAAGAATTTTTGTGTTCACAAAGGGCCAATTCTCAGAATCTGCCCTTTTGCGAGGCAAAAAATGCTTTTCACATGTATCAAACCCTATTTTGCGATTCCGTAACCTGTTCCCGAATCGCAAAATGGGTTTGCAATTCGGTATTTGGAAAGGGCATGTTTAGGGCGTCCCTTTCAAATACATTCAAATTTACTACCAACTTCAAGATGGTGGTAACCCATTCGTAAACGGGAAGGGGTTCCAAGGGATACCTTTGTGAATGTATGCAAAAACTTTTTTTAAGAGCAGGCAGTGGTCCCAAGGACCACTACCTGCTCTTAAATAATGAAAAGTGAACTATTCACTTTTTTTTTCTAAACGCAACCCATTTTCCTTTAAGGACCCCAGCAGGCCACCATCCCCATGAATTTAGCAATTCCCAGAGGGTCGCAAATTGAGACCTACCTCATTAATATTAATGAGGAAGGTCAATTGGCGACTGCCTACAAATCGCTATATGAAGCTCTTGGAGTTTCATACATTTGTAATAGCGATTACCTAATTCTGATTTGCTGAAAATCACAATTAGGTAATCGCTATTACAAATGTTGATACATGTGGCCCTTAGATCCTTACACTTAGGGGGGTCATTATGATAGAGGTGAACCTGCCAACGACATCGTGCTGCCAAATACCGCTCACCAGATAAGGATGGTGGGTGGTGTGCTGGGCTTTCCGCCCGCCATGGGTCTGGCACAGGCAATCGTTACAATTGGCTGTCGGACCCGGCCAGCATACCTAGAATGGTGGCGGTGCCTAGCAGGCACCATCGCCACATTAGGATGCTGCATCAAACCAGCCTTTCAATGGCGGTCCAAATGCCATTTAAAGGCTGGTGGGGATGTACCTTGGGGGCCCGTTGTGGGCCCCCCATGTGCAGGAGCATGGGAATTTTGCACCTGGGGGCAACTATGGTGCCCCCTACAGTTCCCTGCACCAGGTGACTGGCACCATGTGGTGCCTGCCATATAGTGCAGGGAAATGCACACCATGCATTTTTAGCGGATGCTGCAGGCAGCAGCACCTGCTGCAATGGTAAACATGCACGATGCAACCGCCACAGTGGCAGTCGCATTACAATTGCATGTGCGGGACTGCCACCATATGGGCGGGTGATCCCGATACCCAGGATGATGCTGGACGGACTTAAGTCCGTCCGCCAACATGATCACCCCCTTAGTTCTTAGGTTTATGAGATGGCTGGATCTTTGTTTGAGTTCTAAAGGTTTGCACCATTGGCTTGAACCATGACTACTGTTATGAATGACTCATGGTTTAATGTGATGGTCTTGATATATACTGGTACTAACAAAAGTCCTGCAAAACTAATTGTGTGACTATAGTGGAACATAATTCGTTTTCTTTTGCCTATTTTTGAATATTTTATTCCACATCCTACTGGCAGAGATTTACATATTTCAGCTGGAAATCAGCCTGTCTACACTGCTTAGGGCATATTGTGCCCTTCTGCTAAATAATTGCACTCATTCTATTGGGTTTGCTTTCAGAAATTGCAGTTTTGTTTTCAATTTTCCCAACCTTCTAACTGAATAGTCTGCAATTTAATGCCATTCAATTTACAGCTATGTATTTATCTATTGATACATTTATTTAGTGGTAATAATGTAAGATGCTAAACAGAACCTTTAGAGTGCCAGATATGTAGGGTAGGAGAAAGGGATGAAAAATAGTGACTATGGGCCAGGGACTACATAGCTCTCAACTACAGCTTCACAGTTCCTGAAAGGAAAAGATGGTGCTTTAGACATGAAGAGCTTAGATTGATAGGTTACGACCAGAGACATCTGGAAAGAGGGTCCATCGAGTGTGGCCTACACAAACTCGGAGGGCTTGTGTGCTGTCAACGGTGACTCAAGTGGTCAGAGTTTTGGGGGGGTAAGGTCTTATTGGTGCCTAGGTTAGGGGGTGGCTGTTCCGGGACTGTGGACCACAGGAACTCAAGTTGCTGCTAGATCCATTCTTTTTAAAAGATGCATGACTGATCCTGTTGTATTTCCATTTCAGGTGCTGGGCATTTTTTAAGATACTGAAAAGTTTAAGTAGCTATTTCAGGCGTCAAGACCAGAATACTCTGTTATACAGAACTGTGAAGGTTACCCTTTCTGTCTTTCATCAGTAACTAATGTAAGCTTTAGAGGGCAGAAGTAAAGTGATCTCCGTTCTTTAGTCCTTGCTCTGGTCTGTCTGCACAATGTTAAGGTTTTTACGAATGTTGTATTTTATTTGGTAATTAGTGAACCCCATGAATAGTCTGTTATCAATGTTGATTGAACAGCACTTATGGTAACACATGAACCAATCCAAGGGCTGATGGAAAGTATTTCTTTTATATTTTTTGTAACGTGCCAGGCAATCTCATTGCCGAGGTTTGGTCAATGATTTTAGCGGGTGTTTAGACATTTTGGTAGCAAAGTGTTATGAAGTACGCATACTTTGCAACTTTGTGAAAGTTGTAAAAAAAAAAAATGTTTGCGCTTTTTTGCAGTTTTTTTACACGCGGTTTATTGATATCTTGTATTTTAATTATGCTAAATGACAAAGTCAACTCCGCATACCCCTATTTTTGCAGTCCCACCGAGTGGCATTTCTATCCCGATATTGCTTTGGTTTTTTCTTGCACTAGAAGGCAGAGTATTAACAAATAAACTAGCTGATACGTGAAGTGGTCTACTGTTGTTTGACTTCTGGGAATTGCTGTAAGGTGTACATTGAATAATGACTCTTCACGTGATTTACTGACGATTTAAATCTGTATGAATACATGCAATAGATTACTTTCACAGGCAGACTAAATGCCCTGCATTTCCCATTACAGAAGTTGATTTCCCTGGACTGCATTCCCAAACGAAACCCACCCTGCCTTAAGCGTGTCCGCATAAATCTAACATTATCCTGGCACTTACTTGGAAGAACACGTTCCGCCAGTCACCAAAGATCTTTAGCAAACTCACAAAAAAATACAGAATCTCCACATAACGCTTTCCTGTAAATGTTGTGTTTAGAAATGTGATTCGAATGAATTATTATTTATTATATACATATTTGCTTTACATTATGTTCCTTCATACCCCACCCCCTCATCTTCAAAGCTTTCCAAATATAAATAAGTGGAGACATTTGCTGTTTTGCAGATTTGTGCAGTTGGTACTAAAAGGGTCATTTGGAATATGCTATTCTTTTGCCGAGTTTAATCAGTCACAGACAGTAGAGTGTTTGCATCTGACAACCAAGTCATCTGGCGACAGTACAGTGGTTGTTTCTGAACCAGTGCCACTAAAAAAAAGTCTCATCTATGGTAGGTAAATTACTGGTGAAAAAGACGATTCATGCCAACTAGCCCCACCATGTAATCTCTTACGCAGTACAACGCGAAAAAGTGTAATTTCAACGAAATTTCCAAATGCAATATTTCTAGCCAATTTTATTGCATGTTGTCTGTAAGAATAGGAATAATCTACGATTAAAAAACTATTGGCATCAATGGAAAAAAAATCTCATGTCATTCCTGGTGGGACTTGGTATGTTTCATAAGGGATGCTGATAACATAATTCTTAATAGCTCCTTTATCTCAACTCTTCTAAATGCCTTGGAAAGAAACTAGACCTGAAGCTACTGAAATCCAAACAACCCTAGTCAGGCCCCTGATTTATCCTTAAATCCTTAACTATCTCTATAAATATTACAGATAAACATTTAGGTATATGATTATACAACTCGTATTACGCTTTTTACCTGTCCGCCTTCCCTCAAGAGAGTGTTCTTCCATTTCCTCTCCTCTCTATCTCGTTGCCCTATCTTCACGCCTACTATACACTACTGATTTTATTTCTGGCCTCTCTTCGATGAACGTCACTTATGGGTCACCAGGGGTTGCAGATTTTGTGACCCCTGGCTTATCCCTTGTCAATGTCTTTGTAATCTCTGCCCTCAGAGGTGGCAAAAGCAGTCCCAAAAGCAGAAGGTAAACTGTCTCCTGATGAGCGCAGTTTATGTTCTGCTACTCAGATTGGGATCAACTTCTATAAAGTAAATCCAGAAGAATACTGCACACAGTTCTGAATAAAAAAAAAAGTGAAATAAACTTTACTAGGGACTTATCAGTAAATTAAATATGTCAATTGGGTATGAGCCATTATTACCATGCTTAGAGGAGATAGCACATGTACTTTAGCACTGGTTAGCTGTGGTAAAGTGTGCAGAGTACTAAGGAGCCGAAAAATGTGGCAAAAAAATGAAGGAGGAATGCAAAATGTTGGGGGGAAGGGCACCCAAAGGCTGGCAGGTCTAAGCGGAACTTAATATCCTGTCTAGAAGTTTAAAAATAAAAATAATATAAGGGGGAAGGATAGGAATACCCTGCCACTCTAGACCTTGTTGGAGTGGCCCAGAGGGATTCACCTGGGGCCAAAATAAACAAATATCAGCAAGTTTTGCATTTAGTCAATTTTTAAAAAATATTTGGGGAGGGTGGCATGAGCAGGGCCCCATCCCCAAGCCTATTTTGGGCCCCAGGGGTCCCATCTTTCTGGGGCCGGGTACCTTAAGTAAGGGGAGGGGGGTGTGCAGCCCCCCTCTTCGAGGTGATGGCGGCTCTGGGGGCCCAATGCGAGCAGTGTCCCAAAGACAAAGTAGCTATATTTCTTTGACCAAACCAAGTATAGCATACACAGTGTTGTTATAAATGATATCATTTCAGATGTTTCAGCAACCCAAATTTACCTTTACTTAGTGCCAATCGCCAAAACATCCTGAAATCAGCACTGTGAAGGAAGAGCAAATAGCAGTTAAGAAAACTTTCAAATAAATGACACGTGAATTGCAAAGACTCCTTTGACGTTTAGAAACAAACACATGTCTATCCTATCCTTCCACATGGCAGTGATGAACACATTAAACTCAGGAGTCTGTTTGGACAAGAATGTATTCACAAGTTTGGAATACATCTGGTAACATTAAATAACTGTGCCAAAAATAATTATGTTTAAATCAACACATATTTGCATGGGCAGGTACACACAATGGAACAGAAGTGGTGTTTCAGCACGTTTACTTTCTTTGAATAGACATAGTATTGCTGCATTAAAAGTAAGGGGCAAACAGTTAAGGGTAAGGAGCTAGGGGATTAGAGATTAAGGATAAGGGATAAAGAAAAAGAGCAAGAAGTGCAGGGGAAGGGATTACGGACATGGGTTATAGGTAAGGGTAAAAGAGAGAGGTAAGTGTAAGGATAAGAGACAAGGGTAAGGGGTAAAAGTAATCAATCAAGGGTATGGAGCAAAGGGGCAAGAGGTTAATGATGTAAATTTAAATATAAAAGTGTAATTAGTTGAATATAAGGGGTATGATTAAGGAGTAAATAGTAAGGCGTTAGGTATAAAGAGAGATACAGATTAAGGTAAGGGATTAAAGGCAAGAGTAAAGGAGTATGGGTAGGGACTTTAGGATAAGAGTAAGGGTAAAAGACTAAGAGGTAAAGTTAAGAGCAATGGAATAGGGGTAAAGGGTAGAGAATAAGGAGTAAAGGAGTAAAAGATTCAGGGCAAAGAGTTAAGATTAAGTGGCCGATTACGATCTCGTCCAGAAAGCATTCTGACCAATTTAGTTCCGGAATGCTTTCCGAATGACTCACATCTGGGGAGTCCGACCGAGCGATTATGATGCATACGGATACTTCCAGATACAACTCTGTCGGACTTCCATTGACTTCAATGGGAGCCTGTGTTCCGAATGAGAACACAGGCTCCCATTGACAAAAGGGGTTGTTAGGGAAAACTTTGCACCCTGTGGTGGGGATGGGTAGGGGCGACCCATTGGTACCCCACATGCCTGTTTCAGAGGGCCATGGGTGAAGGGGGGGCCTGCTATGGGCCCCCAAAGTCAGATTCTAACAGCACATTTGTTTCGGAACAACCGATTTGGAAAGGCTGTCTGAATCGGACATCCTAATCGCCCGTCTGGTAACACGCTCCGTAGACTGCTATGATTCGTCTCCCAACTACTCGGTTACTCCCAGTGCCTCTCAGAACCAAGTCAGACAGGCCAAATGCTTTCCAGCCATCGTAATCGGTCATTGGGAAACATGTCTAAGTCGATTGGAAAGGTGGGTTCCTAATTGGATTCGACCGAATCGAATGCCGTTCGGAGCCTTTCCGGACAACATCGTAATTGACCCCTAAGTGGTGAACTGTAAGTTGCAAGAGGGTAAGAGTTTAAGGGTTTAAAGGAAAAGGGTAAAGGGTAAGTATGAGTGGTTAAGTGAAAGAGGTCATGGGTAAGTTTAAAAGTAAGGGGTTGAAACTAAAAGGTTACATTTCCCAATTTGCGTGACTGAGATCTTCAGGTGGATGGATAGTAACCATCATAAATGCAATTCGAGCACAACAGAAATCTTGCCTATGGGGAAAATTGTGGAGTTTTGCTCCAACAAATGGTGGCCTGAGGGCTCTACTCCCCCACCTACTGCGGTCGAGTTGGCAAGGAATCTGGGTATTCTTTTTGACTCCTCATTATCCTTTGATCCTCATGTAAGAAATCTAGCTGGCTGCTGTTTTAATATGATAAAATCTTTGAAGAAATGTTTTGACTTCTTGCCTATTGATGTTAGAAAATCTGTTGCAGTTTCTTTGATACTTTGACAACTCGACTACTGCAATGGGCTGATGGCAGGAACAAAGAAACAAACTCTAAAGAAATTACAGAGTATTCAACATGCAGCCGCGCGGCTGGTACTCAAACTTCCTAGGCAATTCTCAGCATCACAGCACTTAGAACTCTGCATTGGCTCCCGATTCACAAAATAATTCTTTTTAAAATCTTATTGACTATTTTTAGAGCACTAAATAATATCGGACCTAAGGATCTAACAAATAGGTTCACCCGCTATAACCCCATCAGAGTCCTGAGGTCAGCAGGACTGAACCTCGTGAATATCCCGAAATTTCTTCTCAAAAGAAAAGGTGGTAAAACACTTAATGTTCTAGCCTCCAAAGCATGGAATGCCATGTCTAATGCCCTGAGATTGTTGCCCACTGAGTCCCTCTTCAGGAAGAGACTCAAAACTTGTATATTCAATCTTACAGACTCTTATGTGCTGAACTTAATCTAGCGCCTCCCCTCAGTACTCACCCTATTTCCTACAGCGCCAGGGTGCTCCTTTCGGAGCGACAGTTCACGCTTTGCAAATGCCATATACAATACAATACAATACAATAAAAAGGTAAGAGGTTAAGAACTTAAGGGTATAAGTTAAAGGCCATGTGCCTGACTTATAGGGCCTTCTGGAAGAAGGGCCAAGTCTCAATCCAATCCATGATCAATCCCTATCAACCTCCCAGACATCTCTGCTCTATGTCCTCCTTCCTAGTCCTCACACACAGAATAAGGAAGGCTAGATGAGGTGGGCGTTCCTTCTCCCATAACACTGCTAACTCATGGAACTCCCTCCCACTCCATCTGACGAAGGAACAAAACCTGCTTTCCTTTCGAAAGCTTCTAAAAACCGTTCTTTTCAATGAATGCATCTAACCCGCTCCTCTCCTGTTATTCTGCATTAGCCCACAGCGCTGGGAGGCCTTAGGGTAGCCATTGCGCTATATACATTTTATTTTCATTTAATTTCATTACATTATAAGGATAAGGGGCTTTCTTCAGAGCATGTGTTGAATTCCAGCATTCGCTTTTATTTTATTTTCATTGAGAAATGTCTCCTCCAAATTCAACCAGAACTCTTTCAAAATTGCAGGGATTACCAGTTGAGACCACTGCTGTGCTCATTGCTGTCTTTGTAAACGGTAGATACATTTTTTTACAAAGCTAGCTGTTTAATTGTGCACCACTCGGGTGTATGAATGCATTTGACATTTACAGTCACATCCTTTTTGATATTTCAGGGGTCTGCAAATTACCTCAGTGAAAGGTCAAACATTTAGTTTTTGGCTATTAGTTATTAATGTTCTCCCTGTAACAGCCAATGTGGTGGAAAGTTTTTTTTTTCTTTTTGCAATGTAGTTGTACTTAAATTGAAACAACAACAGATTCATAAACTAGGTCAAGACAAAGTAGCACAGGACATAAATAGAAACAATCCGGTGAGAAAGTGAGAAAATGAAATTCAAAATCTCTAATTTTGTTATTTAAACTAGGCCTGGGGAGAAAATTCTGCTCCACTCGTGGAAGTTGCGGAATTTTGGCAATTCCGCATTCTGCGGAGAATGCAAAATTGACAAAAATTCCACGATCGGCGGCGAAGTGGAATTTTTTCCTTGTTTCGCTTTCAAAATGCACGTTTGCGCGCGCGGGAGCGACTTACAAGGATCCCTGCATTGCCCAACGAGTTTTACTATCCGTTTGCATCCAGCCGCGCAATCCCGCAAGAGTGTGCGATCACGAACACGTCATTAGGACGCGCCATCGGACATCCACATGAAACATGCATCACGAGCGGTGGGACAAGTGAAGCAAGATGGGCGTGACCGCATGGGCAAGTTTGCAAGATATTTTCCCCCAAGCATGCAAACATCATCCCCGAACAGGAAAAACGCATCGCGAACGGGCTGAACAAGCAATTCCACACGCTTGCGGAATTCTGCGTAGCTCGCGTAGATTTTTTACCATTTCGCTGAACTTTGCGTAACGCGACTACGCAAATACCGCCCACCCCTATTTTAAACCCAGCTATGTGCTATTCAAATAATAATGTTTTTCTCTTTAGTGTTTGTAAAAAAATAAGAGACACCTCCGGCACGTGAATAAAAACATAGCATTATATTTCGCCATTGAGGTTATAAACCGGTCATTAAATGAGCTTACCCTGAGTTATATGCCCAAGCAACAGTAATTATGTAGATCACGCAAACATTGAGAAAACTGAATAAATTGGCTTTTTTGGGGTATTTCAATCGCAAAAGCAGCTTATTGGGGGGAAGTAATCTATCACCTCACAAGGTTTCGGGGCACCATTTTCTTACTTGTCATGGTGCCACCACTCTGACGCCATTTTACAAGGTTAGTGCTCTAACGGTGGAACCAGGAACCATGGACTGCCCATCCCCATAACACTCATAGTAAGGTATGTTCAAGGGAAGAGCTACTAGCATTCAATATTCAATGTAGGAACAAAAAATGTTTATCTCTAGCCAGGCTGGTACTACTGATATACAAACCACCTCTTGACAAGACTGTAAGAACTCGCTACACTTTGTTGTGTCTTGCTCATTCTTAGAATGTGCTTTAGGTTCTAGCGTGCAACTTACATGTTGGTGTTTTGATTCCACGGCAGTACGTTGACCGCTGTAGGACTGGACACACCTGTTTCCTTTTGTGGATTTATTACAATAAATATCTTTTAAGGATAGTTTATTCTCCTGGACTTATTGCCACCACTACAGTTTGGCGATGAGCTGGGTGCATCTGTATAACGAACTCCGTTGTACCCCATCAAGGAAATGAGTAGAAATTAAAATGGAAATTTCAAGGATAAGGAACATTAATTATCCACGTGTTACAACTTTCTTTGAGCTCTTGATTGACCTCCAAGCTGTAACCATGAGTGAGTTTTTATTTTTAACTCATGGTTAATTAACTGCTGTGAGAAACAAAGGCAGTTACTTACCGGCATGCTTTGAATCTGTTGAGTGTGCATGCTCGTGAAGTCAGCGCTCTTGTGTGCTTTAGGCTGATGCTCCACCTCTTGTGCTGGAAGCCTTTCTCCATTCTAGACACCACACGGAGTGGCAGCGCATCACATCAAGCACGTCGGGATTGTGCTACCTGACCTTGGGCAACCATTTTATTTTTTTAAGTATACAAGGAATTACCCTCACATCGTTTCGATTGTTACCTCTCAGTCATTGAGTGGTCATAAATCTATCAGAAGTCCGAGGGAATTTATCCAGTGGCAGTTTCTCCTGAGAGTTATGTGTGGACTGCCAGGTTTGCTTCATTAATTTTTAAAGAATATTTATTATTTTTGGAATTAGGCACATTCCTTAGGTTTATGGAATTTTGTTACCAAGTTGTACAAGGCTATTCTTCACTTTGACAGGAAACAGGTGTGAGAAACTTTACATTTCATCAGAACTGGGAGATTTGTTTTTTGTTACAAAGCCTTTGTTTTTTCTATTTTCATCTATTCTAACTAATTATTAGAGACAATTGCTAGATTGCCCATGAGGATGAAGGACTATATTTATAGTAGTGAGTACATTCCAGGGAGAGATAATTTAATTGCAAATTGTCTATCTAGGTTGCTGAATACTTTAGAGGTTTGTGAGGATGATCCTTGGAATGATTTTAATGTGGCCTTGAACTATGATGCAGGGACACCTGTTTTGAGCAAAACAACTGGGAGATCAAATTTAAAGAGGATGGAGTTTTACTGCAAGTTATGAGTTACATGTCTAATGGTTGGCCAAAGAGAACATTTTTATCTGAGGAATGTAGGCTATTTTGGGAAGTGAGGACCGAATTATCTGTTGAAAAAGGAATGGTGATGAGAGGTTGCAAAATAATTTCGCAAGTGGGTGTACGAAATGTTATTCTGGATTTGTGTCATGAAGGTCATTTTGGAGTTGTGAGGACCAAGAATTTAGTTAAAGAATCATTTTGGTGGCCTGGTGTAAATAAGCAGTAGAGAGTTGTGTCCGTAGGTGTAGAGTTTGTACTTTTGCTGATAAAACCCTTAACACTTTGAGACCTCCTGTGAGTGAGGGTTTGATTCCTAAACAACTTTAGGAAGTTGTGGTAATTGATTTAGTGGGACCTATCAGGATAATCAACAGTATGTCATTGTCCTTTTGGATGTGTTCACTAAATGGCCAATTGTGGAGGTGATTGAGAAGGCGGATACGTTTTCAGTGTTGAATTTCTTGGACAAAGTGTTTTGGACTGAAAGCATTCCTGCTGTGCTGTTAAGTGACAATAGAGTTCAGTTTACATCCAATGCTGCTAGGGCCTATTTTGAGAAGGTTGGAGTGAGACACAAAACCACAGCCCCCTATAATCCCAGTGGTAATGGCACCATTGAGACTTTCAACCATGTGGTTAAAGGGGTTATTCAGAGTGCCATGACTAGTGAGAATGATTGGACGTACAGAGTGACCAAAAGTGATATCACAGGCATGTCCCCTTTAGTTATGATGAGGGGGAGGAATCCTAGGTGCAAGTTTTCTCCTGATTGGCTAACTGAATCTGTTGTACAAAACTGGTCACCTGATTTGGTTAGAGGAAGGTTGGAGCATTATCACCACAAAAGAAAAAAGAGTATTATGATACTCGTAACAAAGTCAATACCATCAGTAGCAGAGTGGGGGATTGGGTTAGAGTCAAGAAACCTGTGATAGTACCCAAAGGAGAGAGTCAATTTTTCCAACCCCAGAGAGTTAGATAAATTCTTAGTAATGCTGTGAGACTTGAGGATGGTAAAGTTCGGAACTTAAAAATGGTTGCAGTGTGTGGTATGGAAGTTTTTCCAGAGGTGGATTCGGACTCTAGAAATGTGACAGATCCCCTTTGGGCTTCAGACATTTGTGAGTTGGCCAATGATGGACGGAGAAATAAAGAGCTGGAAATAATGAGTTGTGATGTTGGTCCAAGTACTAGAAATGTTGGAAGTACTTGCGATGGAAGAGTGTGTGAGAATTCCAGAAGCTATTCCAGCAGAAAAAGTGACTTACCTGCTTGGTTTAAGGATTTTGTGGTAGGATAAAAAAAGTATAAATAAAATGTATTATGTAATTTTGTTTTATGTTTTTTTTCTCTTTCTCCTTTCCTTCTCTCTCTATTCTCATATTTTAGTTATTTTTTTTCTTCTCTCTTTCCCTCTTGTTTATTCTCTTTGGGGGGTGATGTGGGTTAGTTAGGAAACGTCATTGTAATTTGGTGTTTTTTAAAGGAAGGGGATTTGTTGTGTCAAGCTATTTCTTAGACTGAGCTTTAGGTTCTGGCGTGCAACTTACATGTTGATTTTCTGGTTCCACAACAGTATGTTGACCGGACATACCTGTTTCCTGTTGTGTGTTTATTACAATAAATATCTTTCATGGATACTTTAATCTCCTGGATTTATTGCCACCACTACAGCATTCAATATTCAAGGTAGGAACAACCAATGTATATCTCTAGACCATACCGGTACTACTGATATACAAATCACTTCTTGTCAAGGCTGTAAGAACTCTCTACACTTTAATAGGGAAACTCACCCTCTGAGAGATACTAATGGTTCAGAGATAAAATGCATAAATGATAGCATCTGCAGTACTTTGATCAACGCATGGTCATTAATTAAAAATAAAGTCAAATTTGACAAATTTCAGAACAATCATAGAGTAGATCTAGTATTTGTCACAGAAATGTGGGCAGACTTGACATCTGGACCAGATTTGGTCACAGCTATACATTCAAGATACTACCTGCTCGGACTGGATCCGCACCCAGGAGAGGGGGGAACCTAGCGGTTGTGCATCGTAACAAAAGAGCAACTTCCTTCTTACTAGTACCTGTCCCAGATTATTAAGCACTTTGACTTAAAATCTAAATTTCTAAAAATCAGTCATTCAACAGATTACGTATTTAATGCCCACCAGGCCCAAAAACTACATTTGAGCAAACAATTTGCTCATTATTTGAATATTACCTCCAACTGGCAGATTTTACTGTACTGGGAGATTACAACTGCCATCTGGAAGTCTCTTACGATAAAGGCACTGAACATCATTTTCTGCATTAGAAAATGAAGAAGGACTGCCTACATACCTCCATATCTAAATTGCTAACGTGGTGGCCATCTTGCAACAGCAATGGAGCTTACCTTGACCCTAACTTTTCTACAATATTTGTCCTTCTACGCACATTTGGATGCAATGAAAAATACTTTATAGTCATTATAGCAAGGGTACTGGAGTCACATTCGTTTGCAGGGCATCCCTCTATTAAAAATACCCCAACATATTCTCCTCTAACTCTAATAATGAACGAAGTCACCTCTTTGACATTTTATCTTCATTAAAAGAAGATCCATCCCCACCTAATTAAATTGTGGCTCTGTTAATTCCAGGCCTGGGTGTAGTTGACAGAGTTTCGCTACGCGGAACTCTGGGAAGTGATAAATAAACTCCACAGAGTTCTACAAGTGGCAGAGTGAAGTGCGAATTACATTTGCAGTGATTTTCCTGCCGCTTAAGTAGAAATTCTACCAGAGTTGCTGCTCGCCCTTGCCAACTTACCATTCGCGAGCAGGGAAAAAACTCCCCTGCACTACGCAGAGTGGAATTTTCTGCACTTTGCGAGCTCCACGGAGTGCGGAGTGCAGAAGATTCCATAAACAGAGCAGAGTTTACTGCCCAGGCCTAGTTAATACTTAGAACTATATGTCTTTAGTGGTCTCAAACTAGCATCAAGGGAGTTTACACACCCCTTAGGTAGTCTTGGTCTGGATTCTCACATCTTATCCCTCTTTCCTTTCCTCCTCCCTCTCACTCATAAGCCTTCTCACCCTACTCACCTCCACCTTAGCTTATCTGGGTTCTATCATTCCACTGAGTCATAGATCCTACTTCACAGAGAGTACTTGACACCAAACTTGAGTTGGTGGGACACAATACTTTTATAATTAAATATCCTCTTAACCTATCAAAAAATGCATCCAAATGTCTCAAACACAAACATCTTAAAGTTTACACTGAAACCCTAATCTTTGACCCATATTTCTGTTATAAAAAAGGAACTACAGTAATTGATCTAATTTTCTATACAAAAAGAAGTGCTCAATGGAGGAAAGCGCTCTACTCATTACCCCTGATCACTACCTCCAAGAAATTCCCCCATGTTTTAAGACTCTCAGTAGCCCCTTCACCCATCCACAGAGCTGATGCTACCATCTCCATATATAACAACGGGATTATCCTCATCAAGCCTCAGACCACAACCTAGAGGTTTTTTTTAATAGATATTTTTATTAATTTCAACATTAAAGTCACATACATTTTCCATTTGTCATTTCGAGTAGTCGTACAATTCTTCATCACAATAGCTAAGGAGAAAGTGGTTACAATCATAATACGCCAATATCTCACTCACCACCATGCTGCATTTCCTATTCTACCAATGGGGATATACACAGGTTGCCACGGTATATATGACATTTGCCCCATTTCCTATCCCACTTCCTCAGACACCCTTGTGATTTAAATACTTCAGTTTCTGCAATCATGCACTTATCGAACTCTTTCACCCACACTCAGGGAGAAGGTTCACCCACCGCCCCAACCTTTCGCAATCTCACACTTGACAAGGGTATACCCCAGTGTAGTCAGTTGTCGTTCCACCTCCATGAGGTCAGTCGGCGCCCATATGTTAAGAAGACCTAGTCTCAGTATAAGAATTATTTCTTTTCCCAGGGCATTCTGGATATGGGTCGTGGCCCCCTCCCATATTTGCCGCACTGCAGGGCATTCCCAAATTGTGTGATAGAAGGTAGCTGGTTGTTGGCATCCCCCAAGGCACAGTGCATCTAGTCTAGCGCCTATCTTTGCCAGAGTAACCCCTGTTAAGTACTATCTATGTAAGATTTTAAGTTGTATCAATCTGAAACAGAGGGTGATGGCTGCTTCTCTGGGGGATATTAGTGCCCGTTTGCAGTCCTCATCATCAATGGTCTCTCTGCCACTGTTCTCGGATTTTGTGGAACGTGTCAGGTAGGTTGTTGCATAGTTTTTTGTAGGTCAGTGATATAGCTTTTGAGTGTAGTGGACCGTCAAGCAGTCGGTCTACCAGCGGTGATGACTCTGGTATATCAGTGAGATTCGGTAGAACTGTGGTAAGGGCGTACCTAACTTTCAGGTACCTGAATATTTCCCCTTGGGCCATATCCTATTTATCTCTGAGCTCCTCAAACCGAAGGATCAAACCTTTTTATTCAAAACCCCAACAGTGGAAATACCTATAGTATCCCACTTGTCAACGCCAGGTTGGTGACACAGGTGTCCCAATCTCTGGTTATACCACAGGGGTGCAGCTTTTGTGAGGACATTTGACCACCCCAGACAGGAGTTCGCCAGATGCCAGATTGTTATATTGTGGGATGTGGGCCCAAAATATCGCCCCTTGCTAACTTTTTAGTACAGTGCCCCTAAGTATCCTGGTCGTCCAGTATGGTATCTGTCCAGTAGATGAGCTGAATCTAAAGGGGAGCAATATATCCAGTGATTTACTACCATTAATTGCGAAGCCCAGTAATAGAGCCTAATGTCTGGGAGGGTGATGCCCCCATCATACCACCCTTTTGTCAACTTTCTCATCACAATACGAGGGGATCCACCATCCCATTGCAGCGTCCGGACTTCACTCTCTACTCCCGAGAAGGAGGCATCTGGGGCCCGGTGTGGAAAGTTCTGAAGGATGTAGATAAAGCTTGGGAGGGCCAGCATCATAAAAAAGGGCAGCCACACCCAAGCAGCCAGCGGTTCCAACATGAGGGAAAAAATCAATGGGGACAGAGGACAACCCTGTCGAGTGCCCCTTTTTAATGTGAATGTTCGAGACATGTAGTTGTTTACTTGCACGTGGCCCTGTACACCTATATGGAGCAATTTCACCTAGCCCAGAAATTTCGGGCAGACGCCCATCCTCCTCAGGACTTCAAATAGGTATGGCCACTCGATAGAATCAAACGCCATGGAGACATCTAGGGATAACACCACTGCGACCTCCTCTATGTATTCTCAGGATGCAAGTACAATATGGAGTCGCCGGATATTCAGTGCCATGTTCCTTCCGGGCATAAAGCCAGATTGGTCTGACTGGACCAAAGAGGAGATGACCGTGACCATTCGTGAGGCAAGTACTTTCGCTAGGATTTTAGCATCTACATTAATTAGAGAAACCGGACTATATGAACCGCAATTATCAACTATGGATGCCGGGCGTTGATCCTCCGGCAGAATCCCCTTTTCGTAACTTTCATTGTTCATGACCCGTAGGTGTGGGGCTACCTGAGAGGCAACCATTTTAAAAAATTTGATGGGAGTCCCATTGGGCCCCATCACCTTCCCTGGCTGGATATGGCTTATGGCCTTCTGGATCTCCTCGTCTGTCAAGTCCTCGTCCAGGGTGTCTTTGTCGGTATCAGAGACCGTCTGCATGTCCCTATCAGAAAGGAACGGGTGGTAGTCTTCCGTCGTATATGTAGTGGAGAAAAGATTTGCTCTAAGGGATTTGTGAAGGCTTCTGCTATGTTCTTTGGATGTGTGATTTGTGTGTTGTCATTTAGAGTCAGTCTTGGCACCTATCTCTTGCCTTGATCTCGTTTCTCTAGCCAGGCCAGGGTTTTGACAGCTCTGTCCCCAGTTCATATATGCTATGCTGAGTGTGGAGGAGTTTGGCCATCATTTGTTCCCTTGCCCTAATCTTGTATTCCTCCTGTTTAAGTGTGAGGCGATGGAGAGCGTCTTCTGATGGCACATTGGTGCTTTCGACTTCCAATTGCTGGAGTTTGCTTTCTAATTGGACTAATTGTCGGCATTTCCTATTGATGTATACCATCTTGAGAGACAATGCCTGTCTCTTCAGGACCACTTTAAAGGCTTCCCATATAGTTAGCGCTGAATCAACTGAACCTTAATTTTCTTTAAAATAATTGATGATATGCATATATAATTCCTCTTTAATGTCATGGATTTTTAAGAGCCAGGGATTAAGGGTGATCGTGGCCCGCGGTTGGTAGTCCCAGTGTGTGAGTTCAACTCTTACCGGGGAGTGACCAGAAATACCCCTCGGTAGGGCGTGGGGATTGTGGAAGCTGGCAATTGAAGCTGTGCAAGTTATAAAGTAGTCAATACGGGATGAGCTTTTGTGCGTGTTAGAAAAATAAGTGTATTGGGCTTCGTCTTGCTGCAGCGTACGCCACACATCGGACAGTCCCATAGCTGTGGTGAATTCTTCCATTAACATATTTGGTCTCGCCCCTGGCCTTTGCGGGTGTCTGTCTCTTCGGTCATCCATGGTCATGTTGAAATCCCCCACAGGATCAGGGTGACTACTGGAAGGTCTGTTGATATCTTACCCAGGTCCGTCAGTGCCTCCGTGCCTAGTGCTTGCTGTAGGTATAATGAAATAACATTCAGCACCCTCCCACTGTGCCTCTAGGACCCCAAACCTGCCCCCTGGGTCTGCCCACGTATGCTTCACTATCAGTAGCAGGTTCTTTTTAACTAAAATGCCAGTCCCCCGAGATCCCGAGGTATAGTCCGCATGCACCAGAAGTTTGTAACCCCACCTTGTGAGGGCCTTACTTTTATTACCAACCATATGCGTCTCCTGTGGTAACACCACATTGGTTGCCTGTAGTTTTAGATATTGTTGGACTATTCCTCGTTTAATTTTGTCCCCATTCCATTTACATTCTAAGTAAGCATAGAGAGTGACATTTCCATTCTACCAGCCATCATCAGAAATAAGGACAATTGAATTGGGACATTCTAAAATTTCTCCGGGCCCAGTATTCCTGACCTGTATACCTAGTTTGCAGTGGCCCTTTGGTACGATGCAGGCAAGATCACCTGCACCAGCCCAGTTCATGATTATCTCCCCCTGTGATTGTTTTCAGCAACAGAACATGTACATGACAGCATGCAATCAGTGACTCATAAACTCAAGAAACCTTGAAATGGTATACTCCCTTCCTCCTACCCCCACCCCACCCCCCTCCCTGCCCCCCTGCCTGTGAATTTAAAACTACCCACTCCCCAATTAGACAGAGTGCCTCTTCCCCCCCCCCCAAGAATACTGAAAGGTGTGGGCTGGCAGTACTCCCACCCTCGCTCATATCTGTTTTTCTACGTTTCATATTTGTAGGTTCACAGCCCAGCCTCTGAGAGGTCCATTTGTCATGACTCATAGCTGATTAGTGGTGGTAGTCTCAGTCCTTAAATCGAGTCTGCAATTGTCCCACAATCAAGTAACACCTTAAGAACCATCCCACCCATTCCTATTGATCACTTATCTGTGCACACCACAGAGCAGTCCAAGTCCCCAGATGAAGTCCGCTCTGCTATGCGTTGTCTCTCCCACTTCCGCCATGGTGGAATCGCCGACCTGTGTGATTGTTGTCCTCAATTACGGTCTCTGCGTTGGCCTTCCACTCTGCGCCAGCCCTCGAGCCAGTCCCATGCATCCTCCGGCGAAGTGAAGAACCACGTCTTGCACTCCATTTCCACTCTAAGTGTCGCTGGAAACAATATGGCTTACTTCACCTCTCGGTCTCTGAGCTCTTTTTTCGCTGTCTGAAAGCTACGCCGTTGGGCCTAGACCTTGGCTGCGAAGTCTGGGAAGAACGTGATCATGTTATGGCCCAATTTAAGTGGCGGATTGGATCATTCCGTTTGGAGGATTATGTCCCTATCATTGAAAATACAGGCAATAAGTGGCCCGGGGGAGCTCCCCGTTTTGGGTGACTCCCTGGCACTCAGTGGGCCCTTTCAATGGAGAAATAGCTTGCTAGTCTCTTGGGCTGTAGATGTTTCAATATCAAGTCCTCTGCATAGAGGTCTGCTGCTGGCCTTCAGCCCATTCTGGTACACCCAGTATGCGTAAATTATTCCTTCAAGCCCTTTCTTCATACTCATCTAGTTGTTTTGTCATTAGAGCTTGTTGGTTTTGAAGTTCAATGACTTGTTTCTGAAGTTGAGACGTTTCCGTTTGTAGTGTAGTAGTTACTTCTCTAAGATCTTTTACTTTTTCGCACATCTTGCGAAAGTCCCGTAGGAGGGACACCTCTATGTTGACTGAGTCTATGCGGGCCTTTAGGGTGGTGCACACTCCACTTATGGCTTCCTTGATGTCGTCAAGTGTAAAGTCGCTTTGTTATTGCGGATTATTCTGTGTATTTGGTGTCTCCATCTGTGGTTATTCACATTCTTCCCCGGATTTATTCCAGGCAAATTTGTCCAGTCTGTTGTGGGCAGTTACTTTGGTCCCCTTGCCTGTTGCCATGGCTGGGTCGCAGCACGCTAAGGTCAGTGTTTCATCTGAGATCAGTTCCGATATTCGGCGCCGCCTGCCCAACGAGGATGGCGGTCTCACTGGCGGCATGTCGGGTTTCCCTGGGACTGTCCAGGCATCCCCACCACTTACCCAAGTTCCTGGCATGCTGAGGATGGAGTCTCCTCTATGTCCAGTTGTGTGACCGGCAGTCTCTCGCACTCAGCCGCTTAGTATCTGTTAGGGCGAAAGGTGTGTTTACTAGCCAGGGTCTTTATGTAGTCTTCGTGATGCCTTCTCCTTCGGCCACCACACATGAACTTGTCAGCCCTCTTCCTGATGTGTGTGAAGTCTAGAGGAGTCCGATGTGCTCATGCCCCCACTCGGATCTGGGCCTCCTCTGTCCCACGCCTCTGGTCTTGTCTCCGGGGGCCGCCACCGCCCTCAGGATCTGCTCCAACACTTCGGGCCTCACCAGATGACAATCAGCGATAGCAGGGGAAGGGGTGAGGGGTGGTGCACTTGTGGCGGTTGTCGACACGTGTTGTGGCCTCAGGAGAGGTTTGCTTTGTTAGGCCGCGCAGTCCATAGACATTGGGGTCTCAATTTTGGGCCGCTGCTGCACCTCGCTCCCAGTGTCGCACCTTCTTACCTCCTGCAGTGTGTGGAGCGCTGCCTCGCATCCCAATCATGGCTATGTGCTGTCTTGTGGGGACCGGTGAACCGGTCTGGTAAAGCCAGGAGCGAGTGCGCGCCACGCAGATCCCGGAGCCTTCAGTGCAGGTCGCCGCAGTGCCGCCATGCCGTCTTCGTGGCCAGGGAGATCCTGCACGCCCTCCGGGGGCCGTCACTGCCCTCAGGATTTGTTCTGACACCTCAGGGCCCCGCCAGGTCACAATCAGCGGCAGCAAGAGAAGGGGTGAAGGGGGAGCCTCACCTACGGCGATTCCCGATGACTGTACGGGCCTCAGGAGAGGTTTGTTATATTGGGCCCAGTAGGCCGCTGAAGCCAGGGTTTCTATTTAATGCCACCGCGGCACTCCTCCTCCAGCACTGCATTTATGTATCTTCTGTGGCACGGGGAACGCAGTTCTGTGCCTCGATCAGGTCAATATGCGGTCCTGTGTGGATCGAAGAGTCATCCCTGGTGGACCTGGAAACAGGCAACTGTCACACCGACCCCAGAGCTCCCATTACGGGTCACCACTGAATCACGACTGCCAGACTTCTTTGTTCTGCCAGGTGCTGCGGAGTCCCGGCTCTCAGTTATTGTTAGCAGTTGACTCTAGGACTTGCAGACCTCCGTTAATCCGGGTCAGTATCTGTAATTTATTCAGGATAATGAAGGCTAAATGGCGAGGGTAGAGGAGCCTCGCTAACACATTGAACAGGTGGCCTGGCTCTTCATCAAATCTACAGGATCCCCTGGCATTTTTCTTATATAGCCCCACCGACTTAAGCAGTCCACCCCTTTTCCCTTAACTCTGCCACTACGAGCAGCACATATATTCCCTACTCACCAACACATCGGGGGTGGTGTGTCTGAATCTCCCACCGGGGCCTAACAATTCAGCCAACATCCTTATCACTCCTCTAAAGCAGTGTCATGTCCTTTAGGCTAGTCCTGTCATGTATAACCCTTTTTACATACATTGTCCCATCCACATGAAAATAACGGTTCTGAAACAGATGTCCTTTTACCTAGTGGCTAGCTCCTGCCTCTTTGACAGAAGGTTCTTAGTATTCTATCCGATTCCTAATCCCTGTACCTGACGTACATAAACATGTCCTTAGGCACAGCATAATTACTCTGTATGAGGGTCCCCGCTTTTTTTCATCCTTGGCCAACTGCCAGCTGGGCATGATCACATTTCCTTGGAAAAACATTTACGATTGTTTTTTAAACATTCATGACTGTTTTCAAAACATATTGATTCTAGAAGAAACCCTGGGGTGACTACTCTAGTATACAAGACCGTTATTCCCCTTGTAAATTAGAGGAGATTTCCTTCCAAGCTGACACAGGGTCCTACATGATGAATCTTTGACACGCAGCGGTCTGACATCCCTTGTGGGGTGTCATCCTCAAAGCATAAACGGGGTCCTTCATTTTCAACCATCAGATGAGGGGATTGATTCATCTCTAGGGGATTCTTGGCTACACATACGCATATACATGCTACACCTACAGATCTAGTCTAGGTACATTTAGGCAAATTACTTAGGGTGCGCATTTTAGGAATATGCAAGTGCTACTGTTTTTATCTGAACTGCTTATGTTCATCTTATTAGCACTATGGTAGAAATGCATCTACTATTTACTATATTGGTACTTGCAATCTCTTTTGTATGCGTCTGTCTCGTGATTGTTGCAGCAAATATGTTTTACACAAGACTAACACTGGACCAATAAATACTTATTGAAAACGTCCTGATTGCCCTCTTGTGTACTCTCTGAGAATAAGCACGCACAAGTGACTGGGCGAAAAGTACTGTACTGTTTTCCATGATCCCTGAGGAATCAGGGTTGTCATGTTCAGTAGTTGCCAGAAACTACCTACACCATTGTATAATACAGGGAGTGGTAGTGGCACTGTAGAGTTAGCTGGGCTAACGGCTGACATATCCTGTGAGGGTGTCCGGAAGTGGTTGGAACACCAAGCCCTCAGTTTAGGTCAACCAAAACGTGCAGGTCCTGGGGATTCCTAGGAACTACACACCAGCAGGGATCACTGACATACATAGCAATGGAACTCACTCTACTGCTCTGTTCCTACCCTCAGCCTTCGATTACACTAGCCTACTAATGTGCCCTATGACACTTCCCATGGATCACAAGTTGACTACCTTGATGTATGAACCCCCAATTCTGAACAAAAACATTAACCATATGACCCCACTGTCTCTCCTTAATCAGTTTGTGAGTTCTCCTCTCCCCCTTGCAAACACAACTACCTCTCCAGCTCAACTTCCTCTCCATTGGTACTCTCAGGCCAGCAGACCCTAACTCTACTATCAGGAAGGCCTTTCACCTCCTGGCCCTCTGATCCATTCCACAGCTACTTACTGTGACTCCTTGCTTGAATCCAGACTAGATGAGATCTCTTCGGACCTTCAACAACTTAAGGCTGAGTTCTGAAAGTTAATAAACCTAACTTCAGAGTTATCTAATGTTTGGTGGTTTACCAGGTCATCCGAGAGAACAGACATAATCAAGCATTATCTACTAACTATCACACTGAGCTGGCATCTCCCCATTCAGCTAAAATGATCTCCCCTAACTCTGTGTCTCCTCTCTTGAGTTGGAGAACCACACCCTACCAAATGCCTCCTCTAGACCCTTTAGACTGAAGGATTCCTTAACAGATAGTGACATTCCCTTCCTCCTCTTTCCTTACAATTCCACACACATAGACAAGCTGGATAAGCAGGACCATATAAAAACGATTCCCTCGAACCCTCATAGAGAACTTGAATACAACTCTAATGCTAAAAACACTTCCAACCTTAAGTAACATCTCATCACACAGACTACTTCCACAGACTCAAATGCACACTTAAAATGCAGGCTTCTCAACTGCAGATCACCTGTGAAACATGTGACGGACATAGCTGATCTCATCCTAGTGCAGGAACTGAGAACTACTCATCCTTACAGAAATTTGCCTAAATTATTCTTTGGGACCTGTCCTGGACCCCTAGTCCCTCCTAGCTACAACATCATTAGATTAGACAGAGCTAACAAACCTGGTGGAGGTATTG
Organism: Lissotriton vulgaris; assembly: GCF_964263255.1. Lineage (NCBI taxonomy): Eukaryota > Metazoa > Chordata > Amphibia > Caudata > Salamandridae > Lissotriton > Lissotriton vulgaris. The sequence goes on from NW_028254594.1 coordinate 329,851, forward strand.
CCTGTATATGGCATACTAGTTTAATTGCGAAATGGGCACACACTGCAGTTCTCTCATCCTGTGAATATCTATGCATAGACATTATAAGCAACCACAGGCCTTTATGCAAACTGCATGCGATTTACCATCTGCCAGGAGACAACCTCTTTCATTGAAAAAATTATGGAAACCATCTCTTCCAATGTTGGATAACATTGTCCACAGATCTTCCTCAGAGACTACAATCAACACTGGAATGACTTGAATGGCCTTAAGTGAAAAGCCTCAAAACCTTCCTAGTTGATCTCAACCTGATTCAATCTGCGACAGTCCCACACATTCCTCACTTCTTACCTAATCACTCCTTAATATTGAACTACACCTCTTGACCCTTGTTTTAGAACTCTCTTCCCTCAGAAATGACGTCTCTCTCCTCTCAATGAACTACTCTCCTGATCACACCTACCCCACAGTCCTCTCACAAAATTTACAGGCGCCTCACGTCCAAGGACCTATTTCCTACTCCAACAACTCTCCTACTAGATTTACTAGCACTAATACTCCGCTCAGCCCACCCCTCCATTGGAGCAATGCTCCCCCACCAGACCTCCTTGAACTTAACAAAGTCTTCCCCCCCTGCACCTTAACGTCAAACTCCCCTCCTCCCCATGCTTCTAGCCCAGTGACCTTGGGAATTACTATGACCATGACCTCCCCTGTCTCTCCCTCCCAATGACCGACAGTTTCAGCCGACCCGGCCCTCCCCCCATCGCTAGCCATCCTACCCCCGTGACCTCACCGATCTCTGTAAAACCCTCCCCCTCTCCACCTCTTCTGCGAACCCCCCTCCACTCACTCAGCCATCCCAGTACTCATGGGAACGAGCAGGTACCCCCTCTACCCATCATCACTCAGGCCCCCGCAACAACTTACTTCTATCCTCCCATGTCCCTCCACTCAATACATTGAAATTATACCCCTAACCTGCATGCTGATTAACTGCCGATCTGCCTCTTGCCATGCTACGGAAATCACTAAAACCATTCTCAGCGAAAGCATCGACATTGCATTCTTAACTGAAAGATGGCTCAACCCCCATTCCGCTTCTATCCTTGATATGCTCACTCCATCAGGATACTCCATCCTCAGGAAAGATAGAATTGATAAAATAGGAGGAGGCCTCTACTTTTTAAAGATGAACTTAAACTTGAGCAGGTCCCTCACCAGGACCCATCCACTTTCGAATACCTCTGTGCCGAACTATCCACCTGCATACCATCTACCACCCCGGGTAATTCTCTCACCTTCACCGAGGAGCTGTCTGACCTCATAATTCAAGCATCGCTCTCCAAATCCAGAAATCTCTTCCTAGGGGATTGTAATATCCATTGGAATAAAACTGATGACCCTGCAGTTAACCTCATCAAGGATACTCTGGACATTAGTGACTTGACTCAACTCTGCCAATCTCCAACTCACTCTAAGGGTGCCACCCTTGATGCTGTTATCTCTAGCAAGGATCTGGCTTCTCTTTCGAAGACCATACCCGTTGACTGGTCAGATCACCACCTCATCCTCCTCACCGTGAACAGCTCTACTACTCCTCCTACCCCCAGCTGCAGCAAACAAATGAAACAAACCCAAAATCTTCACCTCATTCCCCCTGGTGATTTGGAATCTACATTTAAAACTTGATTACTGCTACCCGCTCTCTCCCATAGCACCACTGACCTAACCAATCATTACAATAATTCTTTTCTTGAAGCCCTTGACCAAATTGCCCCAACTAAACTAAAACCACAAAAAAACATCCCACCCAAATCCTGGTTCAACTCTGACCTAAATAACGAGAGACGTGCCCTCAGGCAGTCTGAACGCATTCGAGGAATCAACCTTCCTCTTCTAATTTGGTACTCCTCAGAAAAGCCAGGGCCAACTACAAAAAGCACATATTCAATGAAAAAGCCTCCTTCCTTCGCTGCCAACTTGACCAGGCTAGAAATCATCCCAGAGAACTTTTTAACATTGTCAAAAAACAAACCACCTCAGGCCCTCCAAAATTACTAGCCTCTGGTGAGAGGTGTGAAGAAATTGCTAGTTTCTTTTCCGATAAAGTCACCAAGATTGATCAATCTTTCTCCCTCACCCCCCTCCACTCAGCCAACACCTCCTCCTTAGCATTCCAACTGTATTTTCTGCCACTTCCCTCCCTCCACCTGATCTCCCTCAACCTCTCTTCTCTCTCCCCAAGTATGATACTAACTCTATTGACCCCCAGCTAAAAAACAATGCATCTTGGAGTGAAGTTTGTACAATATCAGAAAGCGCTGTTCTCAACATCATCCCCAAACTCAAACCATCCTCGCATACCAAAGATCCTCTTCCCGCTCAATTGGTTCAGGAACCTAAGCACATCATTGCCCGCTATGGACCAATATTATCAACTCTTTCTTTGCTACAGGTAGTGTTCCTGCTTCCCTCCAACTAGGTCAAATCATCTCCATCCTCAAGAACACTGCAGCGTATCCTAATGACTTAAACAATTTGCGCCCTATCTCAAATCTTCCTTTCCTTTTCAAAGCCCTCAAAAAATGTGTCCTGACACTACTGGATAATCACAGCAACACTTTGAACCTCCATGACATTTTCCAATCTGGTTTTAGAAAGGGATGCAGCACAGAAACTGCAATGCTCAACATTACTGATGACATTCATCCGTCTTTGAATAAAGGCGAATCCTCCCATCTCTTCCTCCTTGACTTCTCCGCGGCCTTTGATACTGTTAATCATGTCACCCTACTCAACACTCTCAAAGACCGCTTTGGTTTTAACTGCAATGTCCTCAAGTGGTTCACCTCTTAACTCCAAAATAGAACCCAACAAATTAAACTCAGAGGCTGTCTCTCCAAACCTCAACCTGTCTTACTGGGCGTCCCACAAGGCTCTATCCTCTTTCCAACTCTTTTCAATGGAACCCCTCACGTTTCTTCTTAAACAAGCCAAAATCAGTTACCACCTTTATGCCGGTGATACTCAACTATATTATAAGATCAAATCCCACAAGGACATCTTACATCTCAACGAAGCCATGACTAAAATCCAAGCCTGGTTTCACCTCAACGACCTCAAACTAAATCACCCAAAAACTGAAATCATCCTATTTGCTCCCAAAAACAACTCACTGCCTATCCAACACTGGATTATTGGGTATTTCACCGTTACATCGCAACTTTTACAACGGACTTCTATTACAACGCAACTTTTACAACGCTGGTTCCATTACATCGAATGCCTTTACAACGCATGACATTACATAGCAGATGCTATTACAACGCATGCCATTACAACGTAAGTATATAATTTATTTTATTTTATTTAATATTATTTAATTAATTTAATTAATATTAATTATAAATAAATATATTTATGTTTTTTAATATTATAAATTAAATATATTAATTTAAGTAATTTTAAAAATAAGTATGAGTATAGGAATATATGTTTTGGGGTACTGAGGTATATGTTTTGGGGTGTTTGGGTATTTTTATGTTTTAGGGCTGGGTTTGGGTTTTGGGGTACAGGGGTATTTTTAGGTTTTAGGGTTGGGTTTGGGTTTTGGGGTACAGGGGTATTTTTAGGTTTTAGGGTTGGGTTTGGGTTTTGAGGTACAGGGGTATTTTTAGGTTTCAGGGCTGGGTTTGGGTTTTGGGGTACAGGGGTATTTTTAGGTTTCAGGGCTGGGTTTGGGTTTTGGGGTACAGGGGTATTTTTAGGTTTCAGGGCTGGGTTTGGGTTTTGGGGTACAGGGGTATTTTTAGGTTTCAGGGCTGGGTTTGGGTTTTGGGGTACAGGGGTATTTTTAGGTTTCAGGGCTGGGTTTGTGTTTTGGGGTACAGGGGTATTATTAGGTTTTAGGGCTGGGTTTGGGTTTTGGGGTACAGGGGTATTTTTAGGTTTTAGGGCTAGGTTTGGGTTTTGGGGTACAGGGGTATTTTTAGGTTTCAGGGCTGGGTTTGTGTTTTGGGGTACAGGGGTAATTTTAGGTTTTAGGGCTGGGTTTGTGTTTTGGGGTACAGGGGTATTTTTAGGGTTCAGGGCTGGGTTTAGGTTTTGGGATACAGGGGTATTTTTAGGGTTCAGTTTTTTTAAAAAAACGACTTTAAATAAATTAAATTAATTACATTAAATAAATTAAATTAAATTAATTAAATTATATTATTTACCATTTATTAATTAATTAACTTACATTAATTAAATTAAATTAATTAATTAAATTAAATTATTTACAATTATAAAATTAATTAAATTAAATTAATTAAATTAAATTAAATTAATTATATTATATTAATTCCATTTTTTAATTTAATGAAATTAAATTAATTAAATTAATTAAAGTAATTTAATTTATTTAATTTAATTACAATTGTAAAATTAATTAAATTAAATTAATTAAATTATATTAATTAAATTAAATTAATTACAATTTTAAAATTAATTAAATTAAATTAATTGAATTAAATTTATTAAATTAAATTAATTACTATTTTAAAATTTATTTAAATTAAATTAATTAAATTAAATTAATTAAATTAACTTAATTACATTTTTTTTTAAAAGATATACTTACCTATACTTACGTTGTAATGGCATGCGTTGTAATAGTATCTGCTATGTAATGACATGCGTTGTAAAGGCATGCATTGTAATGGATCCTGCGTTGTAAAAATTGCGATGTAACGGTCTGCGTTGTAAAATAACGCGTTGTAACGTCATACATCCGGATTATTGATATTAAAGCACTCAACTGCTCTCTCACCACATCCAACTCGGTCAAATCCCTCGGCATTAGCATCAATCAGAATCTCAATCTCATCTCTCATATAAAAAAATTGGCTAAAGGTGCTCTCTTCACTCTACATCACCTTAAAAAAATTAAACCCTTTATTCCAGTTGACGACTTTAAATCCGTAGTACAATCACTTGTCCGGATGTCTTGTTTATTACTGAAACCTGGCTTCACGAGGGATCAAACCCTACTCTTGCTAACGCTATACCCCCGATTAAATGCTAATCAGAAAAGATAGAATAGGTAATAGAGGTGGGGGGGCAGTGATTATTTACAAGAATTCTCTCCCTTGCTTGGCTAAACCTATTAATGACTTGGAGGGAGCGGAAGGCTTAGGATTCCATTTGTCAGTTTCCGCCCACCAGTCAGTTGACAGGGCGATAATATATAGACAACCAGGGCCGTCCGGTCGCTTCTTGGAGTCTATCAGCCATGCCATAGCACCCATTGATACTAGATTTAGCCAATGCATGGTCCTTGGGGACTTCAAAATTCATTTAGATCAAAAGGAAGACCCAGAGACCAAGAAGGTATGAGAATCTTTGAACATTCTTAGCATGGCCCAATATGTGATGTCTCCCACTCATGAAAAGGGTCACATTTTGGACCAAATCTTTTCAACAGGTAGCATTGACCTAGACAACCCTCTTTCTATTATTTGGTCCGATCATTTTCTGCTTAATTTTTGGCTTAACAAAGAGCTGAGTAGGGCCCAGTCTCAAGGTATTCAACAAACAAAAGAATATAGATCCTTTAAACTAATTACGCCCGATTCCTTGGCAGAAATACTAGGCCATCATCCTATTCCTGTGGAGGAGTCCCTAGAAGATGTGACACACTCTCTCGAAAGCTGGCTGCAGAATTGGGCATTGCATCTTGCTCCTCCAAAGACGCATAGGGCTGCAAGGGGCAACACTTCGGCTCCTTGGTTTACCGAGGCGTTGAGAAAAAGTAAAAGTGCTTGTAAATGCCTGGAGCGCTTATGGAGGAAAAGTTTTGATCCATTAAGTAAAGACACCTATGAACAGGCACTTAAAGCGCACTACATAAAAGTGTGTAATGAGAAAAAAAGCTTCCTGGCTACAAAAATTGATCAAGCCAGAAACAGTAGCAGAGAACTGTTTAAGATTGTGAAGGATATTGCTTCCCCCAATGTTACCCAGAGTCTTTTCACTCCCACCCTTGAATGGATGAATCAGGTTGCTAAATTTATCCTTGATAAGATAAAGTCCATCCAAGACACATTTGATAAGCCCACCTGTATGAATCAGGACGATGCGCCAGACCCTAATGAATACTCTAGGGAGGAAATACTTTTGGAGTTTCCTCCTATTTCTCTGGATACCTCACTTAAAATCTGGTTCTCCTTCGGATCCCTGCCCGGCGAAAATAGTAGCATCTGTCGCTGAGGTTTTGAATCCAGCTGTTAATCATGTTCTGAACCTTTCCTTGTCTGAAAGAAAGGTTCCAGCGAGGTGGAAACAGGGTAAAATCCTCCCCCTTCTGGAGAAACCCTTAGCTGGCCCAGCAGTAGTAAGCAACTATAGGCCTTTAACACTGGTTCCCTTCTTTGCCAAGGCGTTGGAGAAGTATGTGAATGTGGTTGTCACTGACTTCATTGAGGCCACAAATGCTCTTCATCCCAGTCGATCGGGGTTTAGAGCAAATTATAGTACTGAAACGGCCTTATTGAAAGTCACTGAAAGTATCAAATCCACCCTTGATAGAGGAGGTAAGGCGGTATTAATACTGCTGGACCTCTCGGCATCATTTGATACTGTGCCTCACTGACGACTTTTACAGAGACTTAGGGAATTTGGCTTTGGGGGCACGGTTCTTAGGTGGTTATCTTCTTTTTTGGAAGGCCTTCAGCAATCTGTCTGGTCCCCACCTTTTTCAGCAGATATTCCATCGCTGAATGTTGGAGTGCCTCAGGGCTCAGTTTTGAGTCCAACTCTTTTTAATATTTATATGGCACCATTGGCACCCCTAGTGGAGAAACAACTTGGGGCAAAAGTTATATCTTATGCCAATGATTCCCAACTGTTGTTCACGTATGAAAAGGATGAGCCGCTAAATGAAAACTTAATACATCGGTGCTTGACGAAAGTGTTTGATTGGTTTCGACAAAACCAACTGTCATGCAATTCAGCCAAAACTGAAATTATCTTTTTTGGACATACCCCTGTGATGAATGGCGGAATTGATGGCCTCAGGATCAGCCTCCTCCATCCAGCCCTGTCACCACTGTGAAAAATCTTGGATTCATGCTTGATTCGGATCTCTCCATGAAGTCGCAGGTTCAATCTGTGGCCGGTATCTGTTTGAGACTCCTAAAAATGATGAGGAACTTCTTACCACTGCTGCCACTGTCCCATAGGAAGACGGTAGTCCAAGCCTTGATTATGTAAAGGCTGGATTATGCCAATGTACTATACCTGGGCATCCCAAATTATTCATTGAACCGCCTACAGGTTGTTCAAAATGCGGCAGCCAGAGCGATCTCCTTGGTAGGGCCTAGGACTACGAGTCACTTGAAAACATTACACTGGCTCTCAGTGAAAAATAGGATTGATTTTAAGTCTCTGGTACTGGCCTTTAAGGCTCTTCATAACAGCGGGCTCAGTACATCAGAAAGAGAATTACACCTTATATCCCAGCCAGGACCCTGAGGTCATCGGCCCAACATTTGTTATTGGTGCGAAAAATTCCTTTGGAACAGGAGGGAGGGACGCTCCTTGCAGGTGGTAGTGCGAAGACTATGGAACTCATTGCCTCTTTCCCTTTGACAAGAACGAGAGCTTCTTAGCTTTAGACGCCAACTTAAGACTTGGCTGTTCCATTAGTAATGAAGTTGGGCAGGATTGTGAGTGTTCATTGTATCTCTTTGCCCTTCTAGCGCCAGGACACTCCTCGGAGTAGCAGAGCGCTTTACAAATTCCCCATAATATTAACATAACACCCCATGCAGGAAGTCAAGAAGGTACACAGTTGGGACCAGCAAGGTCCAGGGGTCTCACCACAAGCAGGGGAGCCATGGAAGGCCCCAAGCAATCAGGGAAGCCCAAGAGAAATAAAGGTGACCATAAAATGGAACCACAGGCTGGAGGCACAGGAGTCGCGAGAGGACCTCAAGCAGCTCACCAAAGGAGCAGGCCACGGTGCCCACGAGGTGCTGTGGCTGAAGATCTTGGTGGAAGAAGTTGCTGGAAGTTGGGGTTACTTGGAGCGCAATGTACTTGTTGCAAAGTTCCAGAAAAATAGAGAATGGTCCAACTTGCCAAAGGGACAGGCCACCAATTGACACTAGGTCTAAAAATAATTATTTTTGGGAAACCACAATAGCATTCTTAATCAATCACTTCTCACTCAGACACCTATTCACACAAGAACTATCCCAGTAGCCAAAAGTCAAATATATGAATGTTTTATTCACCAAGTAAATGCAGTAAGTTAAAAATGGTTAAAAGGAGAAAGTTAATCAACTCATGGGATCAAAATAAAATTTCATCAAGAATTATTTCACAATGTGCAGCAAAAATGTTTTTACACAATACAAAACAACTTTAGGTCAGCATTAATGATCCAGTAAAAACAGAATTATTTTCAAAATTACAACAACACCAATGATGTGCACCGGATTTATATAAAACAAGACCAAGAAGCGACGCGTTTCGGTGGTATCAGCAGGTCCAAACCACCTTCTTCCGGCTTTACATTAAAAGGTGTCCCGGCACTTTAAAATAGTAATTGGCAATGTGCGGTTATGTAACGGGGAAATAATCCAACAAGTCTCTAGTGGCCAACTTGTCCCAGACTGCACTGGAAATAGCTCCTCAAAGTTATGCAAATCGCCCGTCCTTGTAGGTTATGCGTAACCTCATTACATCGATGGGAGACCTCTGGGGTGCCTATGCCCCTGTTATATGGGTGCCTGATACTAGGGACTGGCAAGGGTACCTCAGTTTCCAATCTAGGTTGTACCTAAGTACAGAATACAACAATTTAGGGAGAAAGCAGTTAGACTGGGGTACTGATTAGCAGGATCCCAGTCAGACTACTTAAAAACAGCATCACATCAGGCAAAAAGTAGGGGTTACCATAAGAAGCAGATCCTGCTTTGCGACACCACTGCTCGACTATTTTGGGGACACCTGGGTTACTTGCCTATACTGCTTAGCAAAAAGATGCCAAGGCAGGTTCCCCATACAGTAATGGTACGTTTACAACAGTACCTTAAATAAAAATCTATAACCAACAATGTCACAGAAAGATGTCACAGTTTATTCCAGGCTACAATATGAAGACCTCACCTACGCTGATTGTAATTTTTAGAAAAATCAAGTTATTAAAATCTAGAGATAAAACAATTCCAAGCCCAAACTGTCACACTTTAATCTATCCAAATAAATTCAAAACATGCCCACCCTGGTAAGTAATAAGGAATGATTATATGAACAAATAATATTACCAAATTATCTGAGCTCAATAGCAAATACTCTACTTTGAATCATTAAAACGTATAAAACCACACTAAACTAATATTATCCAAACATAAAACAATCTCATATTCAGTATATATTAAAAACAATGTTTGCCTTAGTAGATGAAACGTATTTAGGACCTGGTTTGTGTTTGGTTAGTATTATTTTAGTGTAGGGTTATAAGTGTTATGGAAAACATTATTTTAGTGTGGGGTTAGGCTTATACATTTTAAGGAATATCTATAATCCTTCTTTAAGGGACTTCCTGGAGGTAACAGGAAGGATTATTGGCCCCAAGGTCCCTCAGCAGCCAAGGGGACTTCATCCCCCAACCAGTAGTGCACCTGGAGGTGTTTCTGCAGAGTGGTGGAGAAAGGGGGCGTGGCCTCTGATGACCTCTCAGCAATCCTGCAGTGCAGGACTTACTAGAGGTAACAGGATGGCTTGTTGGCTCACAAGGCCCCTCTGGAGCAAAGGGGACTTAGGGCCATATGCATCAAAGGGTTTTGCCCATTCTACGTATATGGGAAAATGTGTTCATGCATATGGCTCTTAATTCCCCAACCAGCAGTGCACCAGGAGGCGCGTTTGCAGAGTGGTGGAGAAAGGGGGCATGGCCTCTAAAGTCCTCCCAGCAGTCCTACTGTTTGAGACTTACTGGAGGAAACAGGAGGGCTTGTTGGCCCCCAAGCACCCTTCTGCAGCCAAAGGGACTTCATCCCGCAACAATTGGTCTGCCAGGAGAAGCGTTTGCAGAGTGGGGATGAAGGGGGTGAGGCCTCTGGTGAATAGTTTTTTCCTTTAAAAAAAAACATTTATGGGGAGGGGCTGCATTTTCTGTGTCCTCAGCTGTAGATATACGTGTGTAAATGGCTCGCCCTCCCTTCAGGATGTTGTATGATGGCGGTGGCCAGCCATGAAAATAGCAGCCTGCCTGCTATTTCATCAGCATTAGTCCACCAATCTGCAACTTCGACTTCTGTCAATACTTTTGTGCACCATTATAGACTAAATTGTATGGACATTGATTGAAAGAACATTGGCATGGGGGTTTTCAGTTCTCTATCTATCATCAAATATTGGATTGTTAATATAAGTCATGGAGGCTTTGCATTGAGTCACTTTTTATTTATCTTTCTTTCACTGACGTAAATTAGCTTGGCTATTCCTCATTATTAATGACTGGGATGAGAACAAGGGACATGGAGGTGATGCCCTGATTTGTACTCCTAATCTTCATTATCCTTAGTTCTACTTGTTCTTGTGCTAGTCATTATGCTCCACCCACCCACTCTGGGACTATCTGGCATTCGACATAAGGTTTAGCATGTCACAAGAATGCTCGGATTCAAGCTCTTTTATGAATCCAGGAGGGTAAGGGCACGGCTGGTTTTTCAGAATACTTTCCTGTGCTTTTCCAGTCTCAGTGAGGTGTGAAATACCTCATACGTAAAGACCGGTGTGAAGATGAGTAGGACTAAGAGGATGGGAAACCAGTAAGTAATCTAGATGCTGCTTCAGGCACTTGACACAATTTCCAACATTATTCTTGCAGACATGGGCACCGCATGACGCCAGGGGTTACAGCTGCCAATAGTTTGCCCCTTGCAATCCCTACCACTGCTTTTGTGATGCCTGGCTTGAAAGGTGGCAAAGCAAGTGCAAGGAACACAAGTAAAGCTCGCCATTTAGGGCACCAGTGTTCCTACATCCTTCTTTTGAACCCATTTTTTTTCATTACACTAATACTGAATATGGTCAATTATTCCCATTAGTGTAATTCAAATGGAGTGCCACGAGATTCAATGTAACCTTTAATGATTGCTTTGCTTGCTATAATTCAGGGCAAATATTACTCCCCACCGCTGCCAAAGATCATGTCAGCACTCTAATATAGGTGGCATCTAAAACAGAAATGTTTCTATGTTGTGTAGTTTCAGTAACCATGCAGTTATGGAATTTGTTAATTACATATTTACATTTAATTAATTGATTAATTATTAATGTAATTGAATTACATTATTTATTATTGTGCTGTCATCATGGATAAGAACATGTGACATCACTTCCTAGGAAGATTCATGGTCAAAGGTCATATGATGACACTTTCTGTAATGTCATAAAGGTGAAGGTGTAAGTAATGTCATTTCACCTACCCCTGGCATTTTGGTGAAGCGACGTCCATGGATGTAGCCTGTAAACAGGGACACAAAAGCCATAGGTAACCTCTAAGATAGTGCTAACAAAACAGTGTAGAGGTGACATTAAGATCAGGGGCCAATATTCAAGATGAGTTTTTCAGAAGGAGACAGACTATTCAAGACGAGAATTTTCTGGTGATGTTCACACTATATAACAAATCACAACCTCACTTTTCTGCAGATTGTGGTGCATCTCCTTCCGAATCCCCAAAGTTCTACCCATGGCATAATCTTTTGGTTGCCTTCTTTGAAGTCTTCAAATCTGGGAGCTCAAAGATGCTGTGTAACAGGGACATTTGCACAGTTCCCACTATGATGCAACTGCTCTGTTTATACAGGGGAAGCTAGAACTGCTACTGCCTGCTTTGTAGCATTCTATGTATGTGAGGCACATTCACAGTACTATTCCACATACTTTTTCTGTTTTTGTGTGTGAATAAATGTGCATTGCTGCTGCCTGAACTTTCTCTGTTGTGTGTGTGAGAGTAACAAATCAACCACTGTTACTCATACGTGTAATGTGCATGTTCCTTACTTAAGTACGCTTGTGCTACTAATAGTGGCTTTTCTGTGTTAGTGAAGCTTTGCAAAATCTTTTCACTATGCATGAGTCAGAATGCTTTACTTTGTCAATGGTTTTTCAACAAAGCATTGAAAGTGAGTGTTGATTTGCTTCGTAGCCGAAATTGTGGTATGGAATTAGTTATATGAGAGGCTAAAATTTCTCCTACACTTCACTGCTTCAATACAGCCATGAGGTGTAATTAAAGGTGTTAAATGTGGCAAACATGTCATCACCAACTGTGCAAATACCTTGTGTATTTGACAGCTGTGTGCAGGGATGTGTCTATTTATTCATCCCAAAAACTGACCATGGGGGGGCGTGGTCTGGCATTGAAGAGGATGGCGGCTAGTTGGCGCTGCTCCACGCTGAACTCTGAGAAGGGCTGTCTCTTTGACCTGTGACAGAGTCTCAGCACTTGACCTGAACAAGGGGTTCTACTTATGAGGAACTCCTGCTTCACAGGATGTCTTTTTCTGCTTGTGGTAAAAACCCGACACAGCACATTTTGTTTTAATTACAGCAGTGCGTCTCCATGACTGGATTCAAGGCTGCCATTTTGTTGCTTCTATATTTCTCTTCAAGATATTATTAAGACATTTAAGTTACTTTGAGTACTTAACTTCATATAAAGATTGCCATAATTTCAGCTGGTTGTACTATTTCAACTCTGCTTTCTATTACCACAGTTTTGCGCAACTTTTTTCTCAAAGCCTGCTTTTTTATTGCTGTGATATCTTCATGTCTATGGGGAGAACCAAGCCTGTTAGGGGAGCTGCTTCATCTTCTGCTTCTGCTCTACATCCTAAGTCCACTGCATTGACAATTTCAAATCGTTTTTCTGTATTGCAAAGTGACATGGAAGACTCGGAGCAGGCTATATCGCGCCCTCTTATGGAGGTATCGACCATTTAATCTACGTTTACTCCTACTCCTGCTTCTCATTACTCTCTACCAAATTAGAAAAACACATCTAAGATAACACCTTCTTCAGTGCTACCATCGACTAAGCAAATAAAAAAAAATCCTCCTTCGCCAGCGAGTTCTCTACCACCAACATCCTTGGAGTTAATCCTAGACAATATAAGGGCTCTCCAACTCTATATGGAGGAAACAAACATATGTTTAAAAAGCTCAGACGATAAATGGTCTACTCTTGACAACAAAATCAATTTAATGGAGCGTCAAGATGAATCCCTTCAAACTTCTTCTCAACAGATTCATCCTATGAAAGCAGAAATTTCCCAACTTCAAAAACACTTGGAAAACCTCGAAAATCGCAGCAGATGTAACAACCTGCAAATGTATGGTTTAGCTGAAGGGTTGTAAGGTTCCAATCCTATCTCTTTCTTCCAAACCTTTATTTAGCAAATCCTTCATTTTCCTGAATCCCCACAATTAAACATACAAAGACCACATAGGCTTGGCCATATTCCTCATACACTGTCGTCCTCGTGCAAACCAAAAGGTGTAATACTGTTCGTTTTAGAATACACTTACTTGCTGAAAGATTTACAGGCAGTTAAATTCAAGCATCGCATATCCTGGCATGGTTCCCAATTTTTCTTTTCACAGGATTATGCTAAAGTCATGGCAGATAGACAGAAAAGTTTCTTAGCCATGCGACCAGCACTATGAGACTTAAATGCCAGATTAGGTCTAATCCATCCTTGCCTCTTTAAAGTGACTATAGAAATAAAACAACCACTTATGAAGACCCAGTTCTACTTCAGCAATTTATCGACAGCTGTAAAGAAGAAACCATGGAGTTTGCAAGATCAACTTCTACTTGATATTAATTCTCTTTTATTATGTTAAACATAATTTAGGCTGTTTCTACTTGTTTTTTATGACTTGTCTTAAATAATTGTCATTTTCCCCAGTGTTTTTCCTTATCAGGTGCTGTTTCTCTGCTCACCCATTGCTGTATAATTCATCTGGAATATCTCCCTCCTTGTGGTTTCTCCCGGAGTTTTGACTGGCTGTTCCGTCTTCTCTTTGGGGCCTCAATACCCTCCACTCATGTTTGAGTCTTGGTATTTTTCATTGTTCATTTTATTTATTGTTTCTATCTATTTTCTTACCTTTCCATAGATCTTTCTTTTTCCCCCTTCTCTGTCTCCCTCTTCTTTTCTTTTATCTCATCTTCCTTCATTTCATATCTCACTCTATTTCTATTGGTGCGCTTTAGTTTTTTTATCCTATCTATTGCAAGTTTTCTATTGTCTATGCCTTAATTATTTCCATTTTCTTTGCATCTGTTTGATAAATGATACTACGTATTGTTTCCTGGAATACTAAAGGTTTGGGTTCTCCTATTAAAGACCCACGTATCTAATCTTAAATCATATTGTGTTTTTACAAGAATCTCACATACTTGCATCAGAAGTCTTAAAGTTTAAACACCAATGGGTGGGGAATGTTTTCTCCTCCCCAGGTACAGGCAAAAGAAACTGGGTATTGGTTCTTTGTCACAAAAAGCTGAATGTTTCCCTTATTTCTTACTTGTTACAATCATCGTCTTAACTGTGCAATTGTCTCTCCCCTATCTCTTCACCTTAAAAGAGAACATATGTGGTCACCTATAACTATCTTCTTACATACTTCTGCTCGAAAGTTTACCCAACATCATCCATTGTTGGAAGAAGTCCCCAAACCACCATGAATTGTCTTATTTTCATATTTTGTATTTTTATTTTCATTCTCTAAGTTTACCTTACAACCATTACTTCTCAAAATGGTGATAATGTATAAAATGTATTAAGCTCTCCTGCTTCTTTATTACTGTATATAGTTATATTGCTATTTATATTATTTCCCTTTGACTTTTCCTCTCTTTACAGTTGTTGTAACCTTTCTCATATATGCAACTATTTAGATTGTTCTGACTTTTTATAATACTATTAGTTAATCTATTGTTAATAAATGCAATGGAGCCCTAATTGATTGTGTACACTTTGTTGCATTCTTTCAACAATAAAGTTTATTTTTCAAACTTAAAAAAACTGAGCATTGACAGGTCGTGAAGTTTGAAATCAATGAGAAGTAAATACATGCCCTAAACTGGACAGAGCGAGCTTGACTCAATTTAGCGGAGGCAAATATTTTCATAAAACAAAAGTAAATGGTGTATTTAAAGGCACATGTTTAAAATTAACTATTCAAAAATACAGTGATACTGAAGGGGTAGCTAACTAAATATTCAAAAACGTTCAAGATGTGGAAGGCAGTCCTTACTATCCACATGGACGGGGGGCAATGTTACAGAAGTAGCTTCCTTGGTTTGGGCTCCACTTGCACGCCCCCGGGCACTTTGGTATTATAGAAGGGGGCGCAGACGCTTGTGCGTCCCCTTCTATAATACCGATAGCATTGGCACACTAAAAGCACCAGGCGCTATCAACAGAGGGTGTTCCCTCATTTGCATATAGGTGTGCCCTATGCAAATGAGGGAATTCCTTTGACTCTGCGCCTGTGCCATATTACATACGTGGGCGCAGAGGCAAAGAAGCCCTCTCGAGAGCAGTTCTCTGCAGGGCGTAAAAGGGGTCCCATGGACCCCCCAGACATCCTCTTGCAGGGGGGTACAGTCACTGACTGCGCCCGCTTGC
This sequence comes from Lissotriton vulgaris, assembly GCF_964263255.1. NCBI lineage: Eukaryota > Metazoa > Chordata > Amphibia > Caudata > Salamandridae > Lissotriton > Lissotriton vulgaris. The sequence goes on from NW_028254594.1 coordinate 345,534, forward strand.
AAGGAGATCTTTAATCCCCTTTGAAAGTGCAGCCTGGTGCTGCCTGCACTGTGAAAACACAGAGCAGCTGCTCCGTGTTTTCACATGAATACTTTGCCCCCAGGGCAGAGTATTCATTTGCGGCTGCCCTGGGGGCAGCGCTAGACCATAATGGGGTGCATTATCACTGTTAGCCCCCGGTGCACCTTTTGAAAGGAGCGCCGGGCTCAAACAATGGAAATGTGTAATACGACCCCGGGAGTTCCCCCCAAAAACTTTGAAAAAATGTGGCAAAGCAGTAGATTTTTCCGGGAAATGTTCCTAAAACTGCTAAAGCAATACATTATATTTACGTTTTTCAATCCTGCCTCTTCTTTATGGATTCTCACTTGTGATATGACTGAGAATCTATTTAAAAGAAACAAGGAGGAAAAATTTACACATTTCACAGTCACAAGCAATGGATGAGAGAGCTAGACAAGCCTTATAAGCCCACGAAAAAGCAATGCCACTGCTAAATTACCTAGAATGTACAGAAACAGACAATAGTCAGTCCCCACCAACCCCACATGCTCAGGCTTCAGACAACTGTGGTGGGAAAGTGTAACAGGCAGTGGTGTAGCTAGGGGGGCAGTGGGGGCGGTCCGCCCCAGGCAGCACTATTTTGGGGACAGCCCGCACGCGCGGCACTGGTGGCCTGTTGCGGCGGCCTTCAACTTGAAGATATTTGCATGAATACATCTATTAATAAAGAAGTGCGTCTGTTGTGTGGATTGCTTTTGCAGGTAATGTGGGGCCCCGCCTAGTGATCCAGGAAGTGATAAGGGAGAAAAGTGTGTTGTCCGGGGGTTTCTTCAGAGTGCACTGCTGGTGCCCTGCATCAGTCAGGGCTGGTGCAAACAGTGCCAGGCTCGCCCGAGTGACGGAAATGCACTGCCTCAGTACCCTCCCCAGGATTTATGGGGAAGGCCCCACACACAATGCACCGTGCCTTTGCAGGTTGCAGTTGTGTGGCAGCAGCCTGACTGTAGAGCATTCCTGACATTCTTGAACGCTCTCCCAGTTTCAGCAGCCGAAGCCGAAACCGACTGCAGCATCAACTGAGATGACATTAACGGCTCGGAGGCTGAGATTAAGGTTCCAGCGACACGGGCGCTGCCGAGCCTGCTTGAGACATGTCCTGCCTGCCGCGTGGTGAAGGCGCATGTATGCTGTGCGCGTAATTCATCCAGGATTTGTACGGCCCCACAACAGGACACCAGTGCCGCGCGCACGGCCACATTTGAAAGTGCCAGCGCCAAGCAGCCAAGCGCAACTGACCTGCTTGTGGTGCACCTGCAGTGCTGCCAATTGCCGCTGCGATGGCCCAAATTTGGGCTTGCGTGTTGGTGGTCCATCCCAGGGCTGTCAATCTTGTAGCACGCAAGCGCTGCCATTTTGCATCATTTTGGCCAGCTCTCGCGATGAACGTAGCAGTGACGCGTCACGCGCTTCACCACTACGAGCTCAGTGAGGAGTCGATTCTGGCCTGCAGTGGCAGTGCTGGGCGATTTGCTGGCTGCTGCAGCAAAAGTGAACTAACCCTTGTGCCCTGCCATAGAGACCCTGGCTCTGGCTGCCACCATTGTGGAGTGCTGCTGGAGGCTGAGTGAGGAGGTAAGAGCTAAGCGTTTTCAGAAGGGATATTTAGTGAGTGGCAGGCAGAGTGGCAGCATAGCTGCCAAGGTTTCAGATGTGTGACATTTTCTCATAACTCCATTGTAATTGTGATTGACATTTCAACGACTATGAGCATAGCTGCCAAGGTTTCAAATTGCTATGTGTGACATTTTCATAATTAAATTGTAATTATGAGTGACATTTTAACGACTATGATTGACACTTTTTTGCGAGCAAAACTCAAGCAATGAAGACGAGGGAAACATATATATATATCTGTAATTACACCCATTTGAGCAATGAGCATCTCTAAGAAGACTTTAGAACTGGTGCAAATGTCTCCGGCGGCGGACTCATAATTACAATAAAATTATGAAAATATCACACATAGTGATCTGCAAGCTTGGCAGCTATGCACTTTGAAGCTGCTCTTTACCAACTAACGTTGGAACTACTCAAAACAACAATGTACAGTAGAACGCTTCTTACTGTGTATCGTCTGTGACTTGTCCATGCACATCAAGGGTTGAATCTCTCTGGCAGTACCCCCCGCATAAGTCATGTAGATTGCACAATTTTCTTCTCTAATGTATAATTCAGATGTAGCTTACTCAAATTATTTTAACTTATGTTGGTAATATATTTGAATGGGCACATCTAACAGGGGGTCACAGTAGTATAGCACAATACAGCCCATATCATAATCTCCATGTTTATCTCATGTACATCCAGGGTTCGATTCCTTGGCTTTACATCCCTGCATTTTCAATTTGATTGTTATTGTCTTCTTTAATTTAGTCATAATGTGTGGTATTATTTTGCCAATATATTTAAATAGACACACCCAACAGCATCTCATGTAAGTTTAGCATAATGCAGCCTACCTGGTTTGCTCAAAACTCACCTATATACATCCACCACTTCTTTTAATCTAGATGTTTTTCACTTGTATTTTAGCAGCTGACAATCACACTTAACGTGCTTCATGTCGCCTTTGGCTTGTATCTATTTATTTGCCCTGCACATTTCTTTATTTCGAAACATTGACCATTCTTGGCCCACATCACTATGGTACAACATGCTTCACCACCTATCAACCATTAATCCCCAGGGCTTGATTCTCAGGTAGCATCGTTCAACATTCTATTGCATTGTTTGCTTTTGTTTATTGTAATTAATGTTCGAATTACATTTGTGGCGGTTAACCCTTAACTTTGCGCTGAAAATCTGTATTTCCACCAGATGACTTTACATTACACACACATTATGCAGCAACAGTGTTTTGTGCAGGTGTGTTAATTAATGCGTCTCACATGAATGTTGCAAGCAATCATGTCACTGGCCTCCTTCAGGCAAAACACGATCTTATTTTATGCTGCGTGCAGTCTATTTAATACTGTGTGTAATAAAATATTTAAATTAATTGCATACATACTCTGCCTTCTGTCACAGGCTGTGCCCTCATAGCACCATAAATACAAGTCACTATTCTGTGCGCCAGCAAGGATTCAAATCAGTGACCCTCTGGCTACAGACTTAGAAATCTGAAGTGATCAAAACAACCAAGTGAGTTTTCCCTTAGAGCTAAGGCTAGGGAGCCTTTTAGCCATTTTAAGGTCCTTATTTTCATTTCTTTACAGTCTCCTGCTGAACTTCCATCTATCGTACCCTAGCCCAACCCTCTTTCACTTCTATACAGTTTCTCCTCTCAACAATTCATTGTCTTTCTTTGACCTGCACCTCTTACCCAGTGTTCCATTTTCCTTTTCACATAATCCCAAGCCTCTTTTGACTCTGTTTTTATCTTACATTCACCACTCTTTCCCTCAAATCTATCTTTTTGAGTTTCCTTTCACCTTAAAATCTTCCCCTTTGCACCAGTTTCCCATTCTGGTGTGTTCTATACCTCACTCTTTCAATCTCTCAGAGAACTTCACTCAGCTACAGCTCAGATGCTCGCCTACCTATCTTCTACCTTCACCTTCACAGTGCTCTACTCCATTCAACATTAAGTCCAACTCTTAATCTCTTCTTGACTACATCTCAACTGCATCTTTACGAGTCTAATTTTCTCGTTTCTATTTCTTCCAATTTCCTCATGCTATGCAACTGTTTTCCTCTTTCTCTCACTTTCTTTCACTTCCATCTCCTTTGGTTTTACCTCTTGAGTGTAACTAGAATTTTCATTCTATCACATTCCTATTTTCCTCTGGCTTCCACCTTTTATTTTCTCACATTCATTGTTTTCTAGACACCCTCTCGTCCCTAGTACCCCTTCACTCCTCTAATTGCTTTCTCTTTGCTCTCTTCTCATCTCCAGTTGTCTCTCGTATCGTATTATGGGACAATGTGTTTCTTGTGCGAGTAAAAATGCGCACAATACCAGGCAGAGCTGTTCTGGACCCGCAGATTTAGATAGTGCGAGTATCACTGTGAAAGACCTATTTATTAATCACCTGACATCATGCTTTGTTGCTATTCTGTAGCAGGCTCCCGTGGCCTCTTGTGTGCTTGTTTGGTAATTTAATGCACGCCAGTCAGCTATTATGATCACACACATTTGTTTTTATTAGGTATATTATGAGTGCCTTTAAGCCCATTATGAGATTTAACAAATTAGATTTTGCTTTGGGGTTGGGCTAAAAAAAGTGGTGCAATCCCAATGCAAAATCTGGGCCTCAACTAATTTTACATTCTTTTTAAAACACTGCCACAAAGAAATTGGCAACAAAGGAGAAGCATGTTAGTAGATCTTTTATGCTTAATTGGTTACAAAGTCTGCATTTTCGAATATTTTATAGGGTTAAGACATCTGCTGCAGAGGTGCCCAGTAACTATTAGGGAGTTGGTTGCTGCAGCTTAGAAGTAGTTACAGGGTGCGACCCCTGGTTGTTGCCTTTGGGCCACCAGAGCGGACTTTGTATCCTGTCTGTGTTGACAAGGTGGAGCTGACTACCCCTTTGTGCTGCATTTAGTTCTAATGGCACATAGTGAGTCATTAATGTGAATAATTAATTTGCTGTTTTGGAAAGATAAAGAATCACAGGCTTCAACACTGTTAAGTTGGTTTTGGGTTCCAAGAGCACATCGCGTTTGTGCAATTCCCCACTGCTTTAATGGGGGGACCATGATGTATGGTCATTTAATGTCAGCTTTAGATGATGGATCCCTAAACAGTGTCATGTATGTGCATGTTTGCATTGTGCTGAGGGGATTATCAGATAATTGTTCAAGCTGCTCTCTGATGGATGGCACATGCAGTTTTTCTGAGTCCCCAGATACATCATGCAGTCTGTGTGTTCTCTTTTGTACTGCTGGTCACCGGTGTATTCAACTGTGTAGCATTGGACTGTGTCATGTATGTGCATTTAACTTGCATGATTGAGTAACTGTTAGCAGCGATACTGCGTGTCTCTCGGACCTCTTTCAAGTGCTCGCCCTCCTTTTTCTCCAGCACCCCTCCCCCTCAGGGGCGGCAATCTGAGGGATAGCCCCGGGCACCACAAGCTCTAACTACGCCTCTGGTAGCAGGTCGCCTAGTATTATTATTCAAACTTTTTTAGGCAAAGGCTCTCTAGAGATTGGTGGGAGTTCAAAGACTATAAAATGAGGAGACGGGCTGATGTAGGAAATGGAAGGTTAGAAAGACTGTGCTATGTTCTCCCCTGCATAGATGGTCCAATGGGGCAGCTTACATGGAGTCCTGGATGGCGGGGACGGCAGGGGACTCTCTCATGTTGATTAAGATTTCACTTGGAATCCCAATATAGGAACTACCCCATTATTGATTGCTGCTCATCAATAACACTATGGGCCTGATTCTGATCCTGGATTTTTTTTTCCATACAAATAGGATTTGTAGTTTTTTTCCATACAAATTGTACAAGTCCCTTCCAAACCGTGAAGTACGATTCGTATGGGAAAAATACATACAGATCGGCCCAATCCTTACAAATCGGATCGGGAAAAGCTGTACAACACGGACTTGTAAAAAAGACCATACAAATTGTAAAAAGGCTGTCCAACCCGTCAAGTACGATTCGTACCAGTTTGTCAGCATATGATTTGTATGGAAAATGGCCTATATACGGGAAATAACTCGTACCGGGCAACGAAGCGAACCCCTATATGCCTCATACCCTGGTATGACTTGTTCTGGGGGTACGACTCATACTGGGGTACGGGTCGTATAGAGGTATGAGGCGTACAGGGGTCCCCCCACATGCGAGGCATGTGTATGGTGCATACACCAAAATCGCATATGTACGCACCGTACCCCAAAATTGCCCGGGTACGCACTGTACCCCAAAATCACGTATGTATGCACCGTACCCCAAAATCGCCCATGTACGCACCATACCCCAAAATCGCCCATGTACGCACTGTACCCCAAAATCACGTATGTACGCACTGTACCCCAAAATCGCCCATGTACGCACCGTACCCCAAAATCGCCCGTGTACGCACTGTACCCCAAAATCACGTATGTACGCACTGTACCCCAAAATCACGTATGTACGCACCGTACCCCAAAATCGCCCATGTACGCACCGTACCCCAAAATCACCTGTGTACGCACTGTACCCCAACATCTCGCATTTACACACCGTACATACGTGATTTGGGGTTACGGTGCGTACACGGGCCATTTTGGGGTACGGTGCATAAATACGCGATTTTGGGGTACGGTTCGTACACAGGTGATTTTGTGGTACGGTGCTTGTACGGTGCGTACACGACCAGTACCCCTTCATCGCGTATGTACGCACCGTACCCCACTTTCCGTGTCATCCGTACACACTGTGCATACGCACCGTACCCCTGTATTCATGGGGTGTATGACGTGTATATTGGGGGGTCTGTCTCGTACTGTTTTAGGGGCGTACAAGGCTTTTCCCGCACTTTTTGGCTCTTGTAAAAAAAGAGCCGTACCGCATGCCGTTTGTACGAATCGTACTTGCCGGGTTGTAAACTGCTGCCGGGAATACATGGGAACGTCGCATACAGAGCAATCCGAATCGGAATCGCTTGTATATACGAGTTGTATGGTCTTTTTTACAATTTGTATGGAGTGCGTCTATTTGTACGGATTGTACTTCCTATGTTGTAGGGGCCTCCTTACAAGTACGAGTTGTATGTAGAAAACGCTCCATACCACGGTTTGTACAGCGTTTTTCCAGGATCGGAATCAGCCCCTATATGTTATTGTCAAAGTTAGTCTTATCATACAAAAACATTTTATGACACTTTCCAAACAGTTAATCAACATTAAAACAGTTGCATTAAAGACAATGGAGCACAACCAACAAGATATGTCACAGTGTACAATCAGTAATTACGTCCAATCATGCAAGTGTATTTCCAAAGCAGCGCAGTGTTACGTCGCACAGCGATTGAAGTATTATTTTTATTATGAAACAGGCCTCAGAATGCACTAGAATACACATTTTTCGACCTCAACCATGATTTGGTAATCCTTACACACAATTGAGAAAACAGTAAACACCAACAGTAAACTGTAATTTCTCTATATGCATACAAAGTCAACAACAACTGCTGAACAAAACCAGAGTAAGACAGTTGTGAATAGCTAAAGTGTGGATGACACACAGAAATGTTTTTAAAGACAGAATCTGTGGGATATTTTGTGCTTTTACTTTATATTCATAGCTAATCCTTTGATTTTTTTGCAACCCTGTGGTTAAAAAAAATGGAAATAAATACATTACTTTTATTACGAAGACAAAATTGCATGAAAACAGACTCGGCGAATAAAATTGTTGGGAGTGGTACAGGGCTGCAAGCTCTCTGGGATAACTTTTCGGCCCAAATACTGACAGCTCTTTCAGATTTACTGCTGTTAACAGGCGAGCGTCCTTCTGTACACAATGCTTTGCTTCTTGGATGCAAGCAGAGTTTTGAAGAATATAATAATGTGTTTTGTGATGGATGGCTGTGATTGACTCTGGAGACTGTAATGTTGTAATGTCATGTTCCTTTCTTTGTTTACCAGGCATTTAGTTTTGGATCAGTTCCTTCACAGTTTGGGAGCAGAAGTGTTAGAAAATAGTGTGTGAGCAGGTAAAGTGTCAAGTTCCTTTACTGCTGTAGGCTGCTCTGATAGTGATTTACGTCAAATTAAATAAGTGTTGACATATGTAGAAAAATCCTCTTGACAATATTGCCAGTAATTAAACCACATTGTACCTAAATGCACAGCATTCATGAGTAGTGGCTGCCTGCCAAGAAACCTTAGATGGTCTTCTTCATCTTATAGACAAAATCCGCGAGCAGGAAGCATTTGTGAGTAGGGCAAGAGCAAGCCGGATCTAGCAGGGAACCTGATTTTAGACATTTAAGGATCTCTTGCGTATTTTCCTGGGTCATTTCCAGGAATTTATTTAGTTTTCCATGTTTCAGAGGATGGGTAGATTTCATGACCTCTCTGCCACATTTGAGAGTAAGGAGTATATTATTCACTTTTTCTGGAAAAAAGGTGGCTAACATGTTACATCGAGAGTGGGGGTTCAGATTTGCTATTTGCCTGTTTTGTGATACTGCTCACTAGATTGAACAATTCCTTAAAGGAGTTTGCTGCATTATCAATCTTTAGAGCAAAGTAATTAATTCATGCCCTTCTAATGGCATAATGGTATTTTTTACAGCCTTCTTGGAGATGTCTTTGTCAGTAGCATCCTAAGATTTCCTCCATGCAGGGGATCCAGAAGCATTGGGACTTCCCCTGCGGCCTCTTCATAGACACAAACTGTGGGTTTTCTGGTGGGACTGGGACACCCAAAAAATAGCAAACAATATAAAAAGTAATAATAAAGAAACATCAGAGGGTGTTCATATAATATTCACTGCTGCTGCTGCTTCATAGGGGGCCAACAGCACCCTATCAAATTAAAATAAAACTGTAAGTCTCCTGGATCATTAAATGCATGACAATTATTTTTGAAGTATGCTTGATTCTCCTTAGCACACACTTTTTATCAGCTAATGCACGTATATACATGTGTTTCCACCATACATTTGACACACAAAACTGAATTTCAGTCCTTTTATTCAGGGTGGTTGAAGTTTATTTCAGGAGACGTCACAGCCGACACGTGTTTCGTCGTTTTGGGGAATGTAACCCCCGACTTTTTCAAGGCTATTCTCCAATGTGTCGTTTGTTATTTTCCGAGGTGATAATTCCAACCCTCGAAGGGGTTCTTGTGAGGATGTCGTGAATATACGGAAATCTTCTTTTATTGTGGAAACAAATATATTTCTATCTTGACTGCAAGATAGAAACAACAGAGGGGACGAATAACTCTCCGTCGAAGACAGCGGCTAAAAGCTGCAAAATACTGAACCAATATATTGGTTTCCACAATAAAAGAAGATTTCCGTATATTCACGACATCCTCACAAGAACCCCTTCGAGGGTTGGAATTATCACCTCGGAAAATAACAAACAACACATTGGAGAATAGCCTTGAAAAAGTCGGGGGTTACATTCCCCAAAACGACGAAACACGTGTCGGCTGTGACGTCTCCTGAAATAAACTTCAACCACCCTGAATAAAAGGACTGAAATTCAGTTTTGTGTGTCAAATGTATGGTGGAAACACATGTATATACGTGCATTAGCTGATAAAAAGTGTGTGCTAAGGAGAATCAAGCAGCTTGTGGCATCTGCCTAACCAGAAAAGGATAGTGGTTCTCTTCTCCTTTTAGCACCACTGAAAAGTCATAACCAGAGTACCTACAACTAGGCAAAGTGTACACTCCTCTATAGCGCCAGTACCTAGTAACATTACCACTAGCCTAGCAGTAAAATATTTTTGAAGTATGCCAAGCTAGAGCGGCAGGCACTTCAGCTGGAGTGTAGGGATCTCTTATTTGTAATTCAGTGGCTACATTTTTAGGCTTGAAGAAAGCCTTAAAATATGGTAATGCTTTATTATGACACAGTGATTATTATTAATCATTGCCATGCATTTATATGGGGTGGCTGTCCCTAGGGCCATCCTGGGCTCCAGGAGGGTGTCGTGTGGCCCACATCGATGTCTTCAAAGCTCCAGGGAGGGGGTGGTCCTCAGGGCCCAGGGGTTTGCTACAGACCCCACATTTTTTATGAGTATGTGCCCCGGGGAGGTGGTGGTCCCCAGGGAATGTGGGGGGGCTCTTCCCCAGCACACATCTTCTTTTTATAAAAACAGAGCCCCGGGGAGGTGGCAGCCCTGGGGCTGCGGGGGCCGCGTGCCCCCAGTGTTTCATTATCAAAGCCCCGGGGAGATGGAGGTCCCCGGGGCAGTGTGGGGGATTGGGACCCCCTCACGCATTTAGTTTTTAAAGTCCCAGGGAGGTAGCCATCTCCGGGGCGGCGGGCGGCCACAGTGCTCATGCATACAATTTAATAATCCCTGGGGAGATGGCGGGCCACTGAAAATTAATTGGTGAGTGCCACTTGAACCTGGCCCACCTGGGGGCTTCCAAAAAAGAAACACTTGTTTAAAAAAAAAAAATCTCTCCCAGATTCGTGACCCCAGCACAAATCTGGTGATTAAAAAAGATATATATGCTTTTTGGAGCCTTGGGGGTCCTTGTGGGACCCCCTGATCAGACCTATAGGGTCAAGGTGCTTGTACCCTGCCCCATTTTCTTTTATTTCACCTTTTTATTTACTCTTTTCTTGTGACTCAGTTACCAAGTCACAAGATGGCTGCCAACACTTCCTGGTTTGGTGTGTTGCCAGCCAATCAGAGTGAAGCTCGTGCCCGGGAGGGTTCGGGAACCCTCCTCGGTGCTCAGATATCGAAACTTTTCTTTTTCTAATTTCACAGGAGCAACTGAACGGATTTAAACTGCTTAAACTGCTTGACGAATCACCCCAAAACTTTCAAGACAGGAGCTGACCGGAGCGCCCCATTAGTTTTGTATATTTGGCGAAGATTCGTCAACCGGCGCCAAAGATATTGGCAAAAGAAAAAATGCTTTTTGAAAAGAACGAGGTCCTAACTATAACTACTTACTGGCTACCGGAATTAATGACACTGGATTTTCTCGCCCAGCAATGGTTCAATATAGTATGAATAAGAAACCACCTTTGCTCTGAGTTTATCTAAAAACAATGAATATATGATACTATAAGAAATCCTTTTTGTTTTAAACAAATCATGTGGAGTTACACTGATTTTAGCCCACTCATACACTTTATATTTTAATCATGCACACTGGCACTTTCAGATGTAAATTGACATAGGTTGATAAGCACACACAGGGGACGGAAGTACATCCACCCCACAGCTCACAGTGTATTATACAGGAATGAAGATGTTTCCAAACAGGACAGACATATTCAGGATGTGGATGTGGAACCCTTGGTAAAGAATGGGATATTTTTCCTTTTAAAGTCTTACATTAATCATTTAAACAGTCAATCACACTGCTACTAAATCCTCCATCCAGACACTCATTCTTCAATGCAGATTGCTATATGTACATATAATACATATCTAAATATCGAACCAAACCACATTCACTGGATGATGTAATCAGTGATGTCACTGACCATGTCATGAATGATGTAATAAGTGACATCATCAGCAGTGGATTGCGGGCGCGCGAGTTATAGTTAGTAGAACTAACTATAACGGAGGAATTTCAATGGTTTTGTACGAGTGAAATGTCCAGCTAACTATAACACCCCTGAAACCTATGGTTGTTTCAATGAATTTCTAAGGTTTTTTAAAAGCTAATTCCTAACTATAACATGTCTGAAACCTAGGGTTTTTTCATTGAATTTCAAAGGTTTTTTAAATGACAATTTTTAAATGTAATAATTGTTATATTTACTTTTTTGATACTGATTTTCTAACTTTTTTTTACCTATTCATTTTTACATATTTTATTTTTTAAATTACATTATACATTTTTAACATAAATGGAAAAAAAATTAATATTGAAACTCTAATGGTTTTTTTTGTTTTATAATTTTTTAAAATATATTTATATTATTTACTTTATTGGTTTTTTTTCCAATTTTTTTGGGAATCGCAATCTGCAAACGATGGCTTCTGGACAGCAGCCAGCATCAGATTCAGACCATTCTTCTGATGATGGGTTTATTCCTGAATCTGAAAGGTACACATCAGTGGTTTGGAAAAAAAAATCCATTCCAGAAGGACAAAAAAAGGTCAAAGCAACAAAAGTGACGTGCAAAATCTGCAAAAGGGTTCTTTCTAGATAAGATCCAACCAAGAAGTATTCTTGTGGGACCGCAAGTATGATGAAGCACCTCAAGACTCTGCACCCCGTGAACCTGGCAAAGGAGGAGTGAAGAAGACTTCAGGAGAACCCTCCTCCTGCAGTGGCAAGTACTTCTACTGCATCTTAATCATCGCCAGGACACCCGGACATCAGTCCAGAATTTGCCGAAGTGAAAATCCATTGCATTAAATGCAACAAACTGCTGTACTACGGAGAGCAGTCCATCGATCTGATTTGTACAGCGCAGAAAAATCACAGCTGTTAGATTTTTGTTTATTTTTTTCCCTGAAGTTCACTGTTTTGTTCCTCCTGTTCTCTTTTTTCTTTTAAAAAAAATAAAAAAATCACAAAATCGTTAAAAAAAGTTCAAAAAATATCTTCTCTTGTTAAAAAAAGAGCTATATTTGTATGATAGTGTGTGAAAGTTTGGTTGAATGTATGCGTAGTACATAATTGACTGAAAGAATGCATTAGTAGTGTATGGTGAATGTATAAGTGCAGGACTATAAGGAAGTGCGGCAGCGTGACACTGTAAGCTCTTTAGCTGCAGTGTGATTTGGTACTTCCGAAGCACAGGGATGCAACATATGTACGTATATATGTTGCAAGTCTATGCTTCCCTCTGCACTGCTGCTTAAACTGCAGCCATGTGGTGATACAGGCACCCTTGCACCATGGTGCAAGGAAATCTGTGTCATTTGGAGTTTATTTTTGTGCAGGAAGACACACCTTCCTGCACAAAAACAATCAGTAGAGAAATGTTTCTCCTTCAATGTATGCTGTGCAATGCAGCATATATTGAAAGAGAAAAAATTAGGAGAAATGAAAACAATTCTCCTTGTTGTGCCTTGCTACACCAATTGGAGAATGGTGCAACATTCACACACATGTCCAGATTTATGATTTATGATAAATCTGGAGACGTGTCTTATTCTACTAGTGATCTGTGCAAACACGCACACCAACACCTATAGAACGCCCATTCAACCTAAAGTGGTGTATATGATGAGGTCATTTTTACATGGAGAAGAAAAGCTACATAGAGATCCTTTTCCTCTCCTTGTCCATATGAAAGAGTATCTTGTGCCATCACTATGTTACAAAAAGTGACATATTATTGGCACATGATGCTTCTAAATTTGAAAAATTGCATGAGAGTGACAAGAGGTAAATACAGAGTTATCTCTCCAAAGATGCTCAAAGAAGAATTATTGAAATGATTGCAGTCTTTTAATAGGTATAATGGAATATGTTATAAACCAATCAAGTCTTTTTTTTTCAGGTCACATGGGATCCTATGACAGAGTGATTCCAAAGCTATATAAGTATAAACTGGGTATTTTGAAGACTGTATTAAAGCTTTGTAGCTTCTTGCAGGTCTGCATGCATAATATATAAAGAAATTGACTTGTACTAGGCTTAGTGGCTAGGCCAATCCTTAACTATATAACTAATAAGTAGAGTAATTTCAGTACTGCAAAGAGATAACAAGATACATGTATAAGTACTTAGGTTTTGGCAAAGTGATAGGACATGTTTATGGAGTGGTGAAGGGAAGGGATGGGGCCTCATGTGACATGTGCAAACACACTCTGTGGCATGTTTTAAGTTGAGGAATTTAGTTTTTTTTAATCCTGAAAGTCCTTGGGTTCTACTAGCCCACCATGTCTCTCTATTGAACACCATACAACTGCGTTTCAGACAGATGGTCCAAAGCTATGTCCCATTTTACACCTCTCTGCAATGCAACTCACTGGCACTTTCTGAACATATCTGGTGGGTTAGTTGGTCCCCAGGGACAGTCAGCATTTAAGCCAACTTTATCCCGTAACTTAAAATGCCTATAGAGCATCTCTCCACACTTATCTATTCCGTCTATCTCCCCCTTTCTTTACCAGTGTGCAAACACAGCCCACTGTGCATTTAGTTAATATTACCTTCACAGTAATAGATATAAAAAACACTAATAATTTTTTTCTGTTTTTTTGTTTAATTAAAATTTCTGAAAATTTCATATTTTAGAATTAGGATATGTGAAAGAGAAGAAAAAATACAGTTATAATATATAATATTATATTTTTTACAACACAACATAATTTTACAATTTTTTAAATTATTTTTTTTGCCTTTTTTGCTATTCGCAGAATGTATTGAATTTCACTACAAACAGTGATTTCAATCTTAATCATCACATAACAGCAGGCAAAAAAACAATCAATAAGATTGTTTAGAATAAAACAAAAGTACGTCTAACATATTTTTAATATACTCAACTATTTCTGAACATTCCACAAAAACTACATCCTCATAACAAACCATATAATACAAATCACACATATATAAAATACTTTCTTCTAAAAGAATTTTCTTACTTGAATATGAAAGAACTCAAATAATAATACAATGAACAATTATTTTTAATTTTTATACACTGTAAATAATGTTCTTTAAAAATATATGCTGACAGAATGTGCAAGAAAAAGTCCATACTTCAAATATATACTTTTCCTCTAGGCCAAATAGTATTCTTGAAATCCTTTATATTGAAATTGTCTATTAGTAATCGTATTAATACATATTAATAAATTCCTCAGAGGCCAAATTATGTTCCTAAAACTTTGGCTTTTAAAATATTAGGTAGGAATTTGGTAATTCGTGAGGCAAACATTGTTAAAAAACCAATTGAGCATCATTATACTATGTCCATCCTTTATCGCATTTTAAATAGGCAGTGTAATGTCCAGATGTTGTAGAAGGACCATCATGGAAAATGATTGCTACTGCTACAAAAGTTCTTCCTGATATTGATAGTTGACTTGCTACAAAATGTTTTTATTAAAGTTTCCAATTTTCTTCCATCCGCTGTACAATGGTTTATCATTAAAATTATATATTGTCCATATCTTTGTATAAATAATGTTGATAACATTTCTGATTTGCATTGCCTATTCTCCATGTTTTGATTTGCTTCTTTAACTAGTTTGTTGAAAGACACTACAGTCTGGTAATGTCAAATATAGAAATCTTTCAGTGTCTATGTTAGTGCTAGATGTAAACATACAATTTTCACATTGATGTTCCCTTTTATAATTCTTATAAGAAGAATAGGTCCATAATCAACATCATTTGGCTGTCGCATATTTGTCATGAGTTCTTTGTATTAAAAATATGACCAAATATTAGCGTTTCCAACACTACCCAAAGACTTTCTGGTGTCTTCATGCACAAGTGTTTTAAATACTGGTTGTCCTTTCATAGGAGTAAGTTGCAGTAGATCTCCAAAAACCATGACATGTTTTCCTCCAAATAAACATCATACTCTGTTTTAAGAATTTGCTGCATTCATAAATGCACAACAGCAAGCAATAGGTTTGAGACTATGCTTACCTCATCAATAATCAGAAGAAATTTCTTTTGCACTCCTGAAACTTCATAACAAGCTTCTCCACATAGCTTGTGATATTCCAAGTTGTTTTCCTGCTCCACAGGTAGCATAAGTAAATGATGCAATGTCATTCATTTAATGTTGTGTGCTGCCAACCCAGTTGGAGCAGTTACAACACAAGACAAATGTGAGTCAGTTATTTTCTGTAGATAACTGGTCATTACTTTAATTCAGAAACTTTTTACATTCGAATAGGTGGAAATGATGTACATGCGCATTCTTTCTATTCATGAAGAAATCCATGGTCAATCTGTTGTCTCACCAGCTGATATATTTCTTTCTGTTCAACATTTAGTTGTTCTTCCAAATTTCCTAAGTCCATAATATCTTCCTGAGCTTGATGCATTGCTGTTTCCACTTCATTCATGGCGATTGCCCCTTCATTTTCAAGAATTGGTTCTCCTAGTGGATCTTGACTCTGTGGAGCCGAACTTTGACTGTCTTGAGAACTGTCTCTAGCTATCTCAGCTGCAACAGTAGCTTCTTGATCAATTTCATCATTCAACATTTTCACATAATTTGCAAAAACAGTACATCCTATGGTATCTTTACAAGCATTGAAGGAATCTTCATAGCTCTGAAAATCTCAAAGTAATTCCAATTCTGAACGCCATTGTTTGAACAGTTGCAAAAGTGCTAAATAATAAAATTCCCTTTTATCAGGAGTGTCACAACTCAGTTTTCTGTGATTAATCAAATTTCCTTTCCTTTGTTTCACCAAACATCCTTCGGAACCAATCACTGCATATTTTCCATCATTGATGTTTTCTGTAGTATTCTGTTTAAAAGTGTAGTTTTGCAGCACTTCATAGAGACATATGTTCTCAAGATGATGACTTCTATTTAGATAATATGTGTCCAACATGTTTGTTTTCACAATATCTGTGCTTTTTCTGCTAAATATTCAATTTCTTCAACAGATTTAATTACTCGATTTCACGTTGCAGCAAGACCTAGACTCACCCAAATGATTCTTCTAGATTTTGAGTAGAAACTTGCAGATGATAACAGAGAAAGGGTTTGGCGCCGCGGGAAGGGGTGTGGCACCTGGCTACTGGCTCTGGAATCTGGGGATCACGGTTCGATCACCGGCAGCAGATTAGCCCAGCACCATGTGACTCTGGGCAATAGCTTGCTTAATCTTCACGACGGCCCCCAGTGCCTAGAGACCCTTACAGGTGATTGTGCGCTTTACAAATGTGGATTATTATTATTATTATTATTATCTGAGCATTCATATGCTCCCGTTTCTCGATGGGATAACATCTTCAAACTGAAACTGTATGATTTCTTACTAAGACTCTTCTCATGAGAAATGTCTTCCCACATTCAATTCCGTCTTTTCTGATTTTGTAATGTAGGATGTTACATACCGAGCGACAGCAATGGAATTATCCGCAACGTACTGAATATCCATATTAGCATTCCACATTGAGAGAATAACCAGATTATAATCATTTATGTATTTTGATTCTTCACTTCTTCTCAAATTGTATGTATTTTTTTTAGACTTTCTAGTGATGGTATGTCTCATAGCTGACATAAAACTGTTTACTCTTTCTTTGGATATTACAGGACGTGGAAATCTAAAACGACATTTGGTATAAAACTTTTCCTTAGACTTGCACTTTCGTCAACAGTATTTTCCACATCAATGACTTTGGATTTGTGAGACTTGTTTTCTTCTGTTCTTTTTGGAATAGCACATGTGGCAAATTCTTCAATAAAAGACAAAATTGTATCATCGGAATCAGTTCTGAATTTGGGGGCATCCTTGATCCATATCAGCATATGTATATGGGGAGCACCACTAGCTTGATAATCCACAACTTCTCCAAGAGGAGGATTCTTTTTAGTGCAGATAAAGGACATCATAGCTTCAAATCTATGATTGAAATATCTGCATACATTAACAGGATCCAAAGAGCACAATTCTCCAGGTGTCTTGTATTCAGTATTGTTTATATTCGAATTTGCCTCTCGAAGAAATTCAAGTAAATCATCCCATGCGTATTCAGCACAGCTTAGGGTAAGGAAACACTAGGAGTTCCCACGTTCCTTAGCATACATCATCGGTACCAATACTCAATAGTACCACGCTGACATGCCATCAAATTATACAGCTGAGATTCTAAACGATCATCTCCCTGATGTACTTTATCCATAAATTCCTTTGCCAAAACATTTAGAAGATGTACTCCTGTTTTCAATATGTGGTTGACTGCAGATGAAAGTCCAGACAAGTCACTCTCAAACAAAAGATGAAATATATATGGGATACATTGTCGAAATCTTGGATCTTCTGCATACAATCTTGTTGTCTGATATTCTGATGCAGGAATCTGCACTGATCGCTCCTCATATCATCCACCTTTTCCTGTTGGGAACAACTGCGGGAAACAGCGAGCTTCCAAACATTTTTCCCATACACTCATGGGACTTCCCTTTGCTTTTTTCATTTGGAATAATTCAATAGTATTCCACAACACTTCTTTTGAATGAAGTGGATGCACACTGTAACGTTCTTAGATTTCTTCACTTTTGGACATGTCCACTTTTTCAATTTGACCACTTGACGTTTTAGTATCATCCCCTAAAAGTATTTCTTCTTCTTCCACATACACTTTTTCATAGTACTCATTGTTCTTCATGAGATACAATGTTGCCTTTTGCACTTTCCCAACATCCACTAACTCTTGCCAGATTTTTTCACTCTTAGTAGGAACACCATTACCTAGAATAACTAATGGTTCACTTTCTACATTCTCTACACCAATAGTTTAAATATTTTTCTTTAAATCTAGTGGTAAATATACAACTCTTCCTTTTAATCCTCTCTGTAAATCTGTAGGAGGCAATTTACCTGTTTTAGGCTCCATACTAACAATAGCCTGAAATGGGTGCACACATTGAATCAGAAAAGACTCATACGTATTTAAATCTATCAGTTCTGGAGGAATAGATACCAACTCTAGATTATTATGGACAGCTCTAGCGGGCATTTTATTCTCATCTAATTTGTTATAACAATATTTACAAATAAGCTGATCAGAACCGAAATCAAAACAATTCTCTACCAACAAATAAGTTGCAAATTCCTTCAACTTATCATTATTTTCTCTTTCACTTTTTAAATACAGATCAACACTCCTAGTCTGATTTTTATAGTGAGTTCGCCGGCAACAAATACAAGAATAATTTGGCCTTCCACCTGAAATCACCTTAAACTTTGTCATTTCTTCTTCAAAACCTTTTGTAGAGGTATGTTGCACATTCTCTTCAACATTTTCTTCTATTAATGTGTCAGTTTCTGCACTCTCTTGTTCAGGAACAAAGTAACAAAACTCAATTTCATCACAAACCTTCTTCACATCTGATACTGACCCACGCAAAAGACCACTGTTCAACTCATAGTGCTGGACTTTTTGCAGAATACAATCTTCGGGATAACTTTCGCATTTGAGAATGATGTACTGCTAACATCCTGAAATGATGAAAAACACTTTGACATACTTTTCTAGAAAGAAAAGCCAGAGAATGACCTTGCAAACCAGTATTTTTTCTCACTCTACAAGGATCTAGTCCTTGCAACATCTTAATCTTTTGTTTAACACTTTTTTTTAGTATACTCTCGTAAGAAATTGCGTAAAATATCAATAGTTTCCTGTCGTATACTACAAATACTACTGCAATCCCAAGTATACACTGGGGCTTTAGGTCATGTCCCTAGAACTTCATCAGCTATCACTTCTTCTACATTTCTGGGAACCATCTTCTCTTTCTCAATTGGACAACCATTCCTAACCTCATAGGCTCGACCACTGGTATCAACTGGATGCAATAAATAATTGGTCTGAAAAAAACTCTCTTCACTAAAGAAAGGCTCCGATCTTGAACTGTGTTTGCATTCACCCCAAAGAAATCACAACAATTAGTTCTGTTAATCACTCTTTTCTTCTTACTTTTGACCTCCATAAAATGGATTGGTTTATCTAGTGATCGAATTCTGTTTAAAACTAAAATAAATAATTTCCTTTTTAATTCAAAAGCATTTTGAACATACTTTTTATAAAATAGTGCACTTTTTAAATATTTTTTCACATCTTTAAGCAAGTTAAAAACAGCTCTATTATAAAAAATCTTTTTCCTGATATTTTTACACTTATTTTGCCTTCTTTTACCATTCATTGTGTCTTTGAATGTAATTTTCCATTTACTCCTTTCTTTTTACTCTTATTCCTTTTTCGCGTGGAAGCATTGTTTGTACTTTGTACAATCTGCACACTATTTCTAGACTTTGAACGTTTTTTAATGAAATCTTTTGTTGTCTTACAGGAAGACTTTTTCTTTTTACCCACATGATGTTGGTCATCCAATACTTGTTCTGCAATTTTCTTGAAATAATTGTACTTTTGCTTTGTTTTCTCTTTCTTGATTTTTCAGGCATGATAACTTTATTTTAAAGATGATAAACAATATCTTTACAAAATAATTATGAATACATTAATTTTAATAAACGTCTAAATTATACCTTTCTATTACTATACAAACACATTGCATGTGTTAAGGCCTAGCTCACTGTATGAGTAGTTGGGTAGCAAAACAATCATTAGAGTACTACAAGGAGAGTGCCAGGGAGAATTTATAAGTGGTTCAGTTTTGGCACAGTGAATAGATTAGTACATAGTGTTGAATGGGTCACTACAACAGTGCAACAACAGTTACAGGATGTTTGCTGGAGAGAATCGATACTGCCTGGGGAAATGAAGGTGTGTAAGATAAGTGTGTAGGTGATTAAAGGACTGCATGCATATTCAATAAAGATTTGTAGCAGTCCATGTGCTAAAGCCTGGATTACTGCATGAGTACTTGCGTACTGATTAAATGATTGGAGTACAGCAAGGATAATGCCTGGGTGAATTTATAAGCAGTTGGGTTCTGGCAGAGTGAATGCGTTAGTACATGGTACTGAATGGGTCAATACAGGAGTGCAAGGGGAGTGACAGGGTGTTTCCTGGAGTGTAAGGAGACTGACTGGGGAACTAAAGGCTTCAAACACAAGTGCATAGATGGTTAAAGGACTACATGCAAGTGGATCAGAGTTTGAAGCAGTCTATGTGGTAAGGCTCTAAGTCACTGAATGAGTATTTGGGTACTAACTGAATGAATAGAATACTGCAAAGAGAAAGACTGGGTGAATTACTAATTGGTGAGTTTTGGCACAGTGAATGGATTAGTACATGGTGCTGAATGGGTCACTAGAGGAGTGCAAGGGGAGTAACAGGGTGTTTGCAGGAGTGTACGGATACTGACTGGGTAATTGAAGGTGTGAAAGACAAGTGTGCAGGTGTTTAGAGGACTGCATGCATAGTCGATAGGCGTTTGAAGCACTGCATGTTGTAAGGCATGAGTCTCTCACAATGGTTGCCTAAATGCAGACAGACTCACAGTGTGATTCTAGACAACCAACACTATTCCTTGGACTTTAGCAAAATAGACTCACTAGTCTGAAAAGAGTAACATGACTTCACACATTCTACATATTTCAGTACTGCATTATAGTGGGTAAGCCTGACTCATTCTGTGACTGCATATGCAATGACTGACTTCTAATTCTACCAAAACTTGACAACATGACAGGTTTTAAAGCAGTTATCTATCTGCAAAGACATGAAGTAACCAAATTCTTCTCTCACAATGGTTGCCCAAATGCTCACAGACTCACAGGGTGATTCTAGACAAGCAACACTATTCCTTGGACCTTACCAAAGCACATTCACTAGTCTGGAAAGGGTAGGGTGACTGCACACATTCTACATATTTCGGACCTACACTCTAGTGGGAAAGCCTGACTCATTTTGCGAATGCATAAGCAATGACTGTTTTCTAATACTATTAGAACTTGACAACATGACAGGTTTTAAAGCAGTTATCTTTCTGCAAAGACATGAAGTAACCACATGCTTCTCTCACAATGGTTGCCCAAATGCACACAGACTCACAGTGTGATTCTAGACAAGCAACACTACTCCCTGGACTTTACCAAAACACATTCACTAATCTGGAAGGGGTAAGGTGACTGCACACATTCTACATATTTCAGAACTACACTCTAGTGTGAAACCCTGACTCATTTTGTGAATGCATAAGCAATGACTGACTTCTAATTCTACCAAAACTTGACAACATGACAGGTTTTAATGCAGTTACCTGTCTGCAAAGACATGAAGTAACCAACTGCTTCTCTCACAATGATTGCCCAAATACACACAGGCTCACAGTGTGATTCTAGACAAGCAACACTATTCCTTGGACTTTACCAAAACACATTCACTAGTCTGGAAGGGGTAAGGTGACTGCACACATTCTACATATTTCAGAACTACACTCTACTGTGAAAGCCTGACTTATTTTGAGAATTCATAAGCAGTGACTGGCTTCTAATACTACTTAAACCTGACAACATGACAGGTTTAAAGAAATTATCTGTCTGCAAAAACTTGAAGTAACCAAATGCTTCTATGACAATGGTTGCCCAAAAGCTCACAGACTCACAGGGTGATTCTAGACAAGCAACACTATTCCTTGGACCTTACCAAAGCACATTCACTAATCTGGAAAGGGTAAGGTGACTGCACACATTCCACATATTTCGGAACTACTCTCTAGTGCGAAAGCCTGACTCATTTTGCGAATGCATAAGCAATGACTGTTTTCTAATACTATTAGAACTTGACAACATGACAGGTTTTAAAGCAGTTATCTGTCTGAAAAGACATGAAGTAACCACATCCTTCTCTCACAATGGTTGCCCAAATGCACACAGACTCACAGTGTGATTCTAAACAAGCAACACTATTCCTTGGACTTTACCAAAACACATTCACTAGTCTGGAAGGGGTAAGGTGACTGCACACATTCTACATATTTCAGAACTACACTCTAGTGTGAAACCCTGACTCATTTTGCGAATGCATAAGCAATGGCTGCCTTCTAATACTACTAAAACTTAACAACATGACAGGTTTTAAAGCAGTTATCCGTCTGCAAAGACATGAAGTAACCAACTGCTTCTCTCACAATGGTTTCCCAAATGCCCACAGACTCACAGTGTGATTCTAGATAAGCAACACTATTCCTTGGACTTTAGCAAAACATACTCACTAGTCTGGAAGGGGTAAGGTGACTGCACACATTCTACATATTTCAGAACTACACTCTAGTGTGAAAGCCTGACACATTTTGTGAATACATAAGCATTGACTGGCTTCTAATACTATTAAAACGTGACAACATGAAAGGTTTTAAAGCAGTTATTTGCCTGCAAAGACATGAAGTAACCAAATGCTTCTCTCACAATGGTTGCCCAAATGCACACAGACTCACAGTGTGATTCTAGGCAAGCAACACTATTCCTTGGACTTTACCAAAACACATTCACTAGTCTCGAAGGGGTAAGGTGACTGCACATATTCTACATATTTCAGAACTACACTCTAGTGCAGGGGGCTTAAAACTGTGGGGCGGAACACCCAGGGGGGGCGTGGAGTCTTTGAAAGGGGGTCGCGCCATCCCATCGCACTTCTGCCTGGAACTGCTTTACTCTGGAATCCAAAACGTTTACCCTTAGTTTTGGATTCCAAACAGTGCATCTCAAGGAGCTCTCTGATTGGAGGACATTGTAAAAGAATTAAACTTCATTGACGACTGTCCTCCAATCAGAGAAACTGCAGGATGCACACCAGGAAATGCCGGGAACTTCAATCTTTGTTTGTTCCTGCTGCCTTTCCTGGATTTCCTCTTTGCTGCTGCTGCAGTGTTACAGCTGGTGTCCTCTTCATTCTTCTTTCTCGTGGCTGCCTCTGCAATCCGATCTCCCCGCTGTTTCCTAGTTTTGTAGGGAACCGAAGCTTCGCAAAACTTGAAAGGATACTGCCTCTTTCCCCGCCTTCCAAGCTGGCTTTTAACCCCTCAAAGACACACACACGAAGGATGGCAATTTCCTTTTGTATTCCAAAAGTGCACATGTATAACTACACCATGATACTGTGGTGGAGGCATTTTTTTAAGGGACGCATATCTGAAGGTATGTGATTTCTAGCAAGCTGCTGCACACGCATCATTTGTGAGAATAGCAACCAGAAGAGCGTTCATCCTACACAGGCTTGTGGCAATTTGGTGCATAGTTTTATGGCACTTTAATTACCCGGTGATAATTTAAGAAAAGGTGTCCTTATGTTTGCCACAGTGAGGAAAGCATAGTTTTGCGCATTACACAGAGACTGCACTTTCTTGAGATAGTGAACCTTGGAATTAAATTAAGAAAAAGGATGATCATTAATATCAAACTGAATCTTGATTGTAATCAGCCACTATTGATTTGTATTGGGCATTCTGCAGCCAGGATAACTACTGTTGTAAGAAAACTGCGAGAAAGGTATAGGAGTCGGGAGGGGCTGAAAAGTATAACTCCCTGGGGATTCACACAGTGTCATGCTGTAAAGTAATGTGGCACCACCAACTTTTTACCGTTTTCACTTATTTGGAAGGAATGGAGGGACTGTTTTATGTATGTGTAATAGTTAAGGTAGGTATGTTTACCAAAAAAGAGAAAGCAAGCAATTTCAAACAATTACCTGCTTAACTGATAGAGAAACATGAGGAACTTTATCGCCTTTCAGTTAGCTGTATATCAAAAATAGTAAAATTATTGCAAAAGAAAAATACGTCTTACAACGGCACAAGTTTATAGACTGAAGGTAAATTGTGGGGGAACCAGTTGATATATATATAAGGGATAGTGATGTTGTTATTATTTATCTTTTAGCAACCCCTGACGAAGGGCGCGAGCCGCCCGAAATGCATTGGGCCTTTTTAATTCAATAAACGCTGCTTCAAACGATGTTTGCTTTAATCGTGTTCTTTGAGAAGGTCCGGATGGACACTGAATGGGCATCAGAAACCTGGAAAAATGGCAGCTCTCTTGCCGCGTGTGGACTGACAACATTGTTGACTAAAATTGAGTGATAAAAGAGGATAAAAAATGGATCAAATTGGTAGAACTATGGTTATAAAATTGTTGTTACATTACAAAAGCCAGGAGGCTTCAAACTAGCAGTGCAATTGTTTTTGGGGGTGAGAATTCGCCCCCTATTTGGGAACACGTCTTTGTACTTCGGCGCCATGTGGGCGGAGCGCCTTTCACAATCTGCACGCAATTATGACACAAAAACAAGTAAAAGTATGTTTAAGTTGGTATACGGAGGAGTGCACCTCATCTTCATTCATAGATATATTCATACCTTCTGTCCACAATGGGGTTTGCACCCGTCACAAGAAATGAAAAGAGTCAAGACATAATTACGAACAATGAAGTAACCCACACGGACGGAATAACATCGAGAATCGGTTTGAAAAGTAGTCGTTTTTGAATATGGTTGAAGAACTTTCAATGGGATACTATTCCCTTTTATTGTTGTTATAATGCATTAACACGATTTTAACACAGGATTTCGCATACATGTTACGATTGTAAAAACGAATGGGATTATGGGTATTATAGTTCGTTTAACTTTTAGAAATGAACGATGACGCAACCACCAGGAGGTTTAAGCAGATTGCACGCACCAATGGGAAAATGAGGGAGCTTATAAACTCTGGGATACGTGGGAGGAAAATAAGGGCGTACACCTGACTGCAGACCTACGCAGATCGAGATGGGAAACTTGATGTTTCAGTTAAGCAGGTATGAATGGAGTGACTCTGTTTTTAAAGGGGAGTGAAACGGTTGACAACGAGACATTGCATTGAGATTAGGACGCTAATAGTAATCAACAATATAAACGGGAATTGACAGCAGTGAAAAGTATGCGGTTAAGAAAAGTTGGTTCAGTTTACAAATGTTCAACAGCGTTAGGAATGATGTGATTAGCACGGAGGGAGTATTGAGAGAAACGTGACGGGGGGAGAGTAAGTAAGAAAGCATTGGATAGAATGGAGTCACATAGAGAGGGAAGAGGGTTATATGACAAAATAGGGTGTAAATAGTTTTGGTGTGCTCAACAGGAATTGTCATAATTTAAATAATTTAAAAATGTTTTAGCCTGGGGGGAAACGTTTCACGTAGTAACATGCAGAAAAATTACTTGTATACTGCATAAGAGCCATGGATTATGTAATATGTGAAGTACATTTATTTCGGAATTGCATTTTATTATGACGTGAAATTATGGTAATATAAGGGATAGTGATGTTGTTATTATTTATCTTTTAGCAACCCCTGACGAAGGGCGCGAGCCGCCCGAAATGCATTGGGCCTTTTTAATTCAATAAACGCTGCTTCAAACGATGTTTGCTTTAATCGTGTTCTTTGAGAAGGTCCGGATGGACACTGAATGGGCATCAGAAACCTGGAAAAATGGCAGCTCTCTTGCCGCGTGTGGACTGACAACATTGTTGACTAAAATTGAGTGATAAAAGAGGATAAAAAATGGATCAAATTGGTAGAACTATGGTTATAAAATTGTTGTTACATTACAAAAGCCAGGAGGCTTCAAACTAGCAGTGCAATTGTTTTTGGGGGTGAGAATTCGCCCCCTATTTGGGAACCAGTTGATAGCCATATGGCAGCATTGAGATAATTTTAAGATGGAATTCCTTCCTGGCGAGATATTAAGAAACATGTAAGTTAAGCAAACAAATAACAAAAAGGTGCCAGAAAATAATTACTTAAATTTCACAATGAATTTAACATTAGACATAGTGGAGGAGTTAGGTTTTACTCAGATGGATGAAACCTCACAGAGAATAAAGGGATTGGCAATGGTTGGAGGGGGTCAAATGTATTCCCATATGAGTCAAGTTAGGTGTACAAAAAATGCTATGACTCAACAGTGTCAAAGTACCCATCACTCTTCATTTGTCACCTGCATAGAGTCTAAGGCTAACCTAATTTCTTACGGAGAGGGGGGCACAAAAATATAAGTGCATGCTACAAGCTAATGGCTTGTAGCAGTTCAAACTTTTATTTAACAGGGCACTTGTGTCCTGAGATGACTCAGTGGCAAGGGGGGGTTTGGGGGGCAGCTGAACATCATGAGGTCTGCCCCCAGGGCAGATTTGGGAGGGGGAGGAGGCGAGCAGGGAGAAGCCATTTTGCGGCTTTGTGCTGCCTTGGGAGTAGCCCAAAGGCAGCCCAATTTTAAAATGCAGCCAAAAGGTATTTACGGGGGGTTTGCACTGTCCCAGCCACCATTTTAAGTCTGGTGGCTGGGAGCGCTGTAGTCAGGTTTTTTGTCCAGGCTTTGTGGCGTTTTTTGCAGGTGGTTGGTCAGCTTTGTTGTACTGTGGAGGAATGGCTTGCGAAGATGTTCATGTGCTGCATGTGCTCTGCCCCCTTTTGAAATGTAGTGTTTGTGGTTGTCGGTGAGGAGAAATACCAAGTGCTAGACATTTTTGTCAGGGGGGGGGTCCTTACGCCTGGAAATTTTGACAGGGGGGTCTTGACATCCAAAAGTTTGAAGTCCTCTGCTCTAGTGTGAAAGCCTGACTCATTTTGCGAATGCATAAGCAATGGCTGCCTTCTAATACTTCTAAAATTGGACAACATGACAGGTTTTAAAGCAGTTGTCTGTCTGCAAAGACATGAAGTAACCACATGATTTGCTCACAATGGTTGCCCAAATGCACACAGACTCACAGTGTGATTCTAGACAAGCAACACTATTCCTTGGACTTTAGCAAAACATACTCACTAGTCTGGAAGGGGTAAGGTGACTGCACACATTCTACCTATTTCAGAACTACACTCTACTGTGAAAGCCTGACTCATTTTGTGAATGCATAAGCAATGACTGGCTTCTAACACTACTAAAACTTGACAACATGAAAGGTTTTAAAGCAGTTATATGTCTGCAAAGACATGAAGTAACCAAATGCTTCTCTCACAATGGTTGCCCAAATGCACACATACTCAGTGTGATTCTAGCCAAGCAACGCTATTCCTTGGACTTTAGCAAAACACATTTACTAGTCTGGAAGGGGTAAGGTGACTGCACACATTCTACATATTTCAGAACTACACTCTAGTGTGAATGCCTGACTCATTTTATGAATACATAATCAATGACTGGCTTCTAATACTACTAAAACTTGACAACATGAAAGGTTTTAAAGCAGTTATATGCCTGCAAAGACATGAAGCAACTAAATGCTTCTCTCACAATGTTTGCCCAAATACACACAGACTCACAGTGTGATTCTGGACAAGCAACACTATTCCTTGGACTTTAGCAAAACATACTCACTTGTCTGGAATTGGTAAGGTGACTGCACATATTCTACATATTTTAGAACTACACTCTGGTGTGAAAGCCTGACTCATTTTGCGACTGCATAAGCAATGACTGACTTCTAATTCTACCAAAACTTCTGAACAGGATAGGTTTTTAAGAAGTTATGTGTCACAAAAGACATGCATAAAGCAAATAATTCTCTCACAATGGTTGCCCAAATACACACAGATTAACAATATGATTCTGACAAGCAAGACTGCTCCCTAGACTTTAGCGGGAGAAACACATTAGTCTTATTAAAAACAAAGGCACCACCTACAACCCATCACAAATTAATAACTCACCTTTCAAATTAATTGGTGGGTTAAGAAGTATGTCAGTCACACACCAGATTTTCTTTTACAGAATGTCTGTACTGCACTGCTCTTAGCAAAACCAACAAATGGCAAACTTCCCCTCTCATTCTGCGCACATATACATGTACATATCAAATCACATTGCTTCCCACATTAATTCAAAAGCTAATGCACATTTCTATTGGTTACACATTTCAACCCTTTCCAATTGACATAACTTTGAACCCTACCCCCAATCTGCTTACTGCCTGATACCTTAGTAACACCTCATGGAACATTAAACTGAACACACAGGTCACAAGTTCAGCACACAATGTTGCTAATCCAAACAGCAAGTGTGCTTGACTTTTCAAAATATCAGCTTATCCTACGTAATGTTCCTTTCAAACAGTCTGTGTTAACCAATAAAATAAAAATGCTTTTAAAAAACAGAAACATGCCCCCTAATTTCCATTCTATAATGTTCTCAAATTGCCAATAATTTATTTTCCTTTTTCAAAACTGCATCGTATCCACCATTTTAGAAAAATCTTAGTCGTGGAACTGCCATTTCACATACAGACACCTTCTGAGTGCATCCAGACCTCCCTTCAAGATGCTTAGAGTGTGGATTGTGGGACACAGCTATATTTTCTGGAGCCAAAGGTATGCAGAAAACAGAGGCATTGACAAAGACCTAGCTTTGCCAAATGTAGACATTAAATGGATTGGACAGAGAGGATTAATGTGGCACCAATTGATGCCATTGGTTAAATCCATTCTGCATCTCCAACACCCTGACCTCATAATAGTGCATTGTGGTAGCAATGACCTAGGCACTTTGACAGGGGTAGGTCTGGAAATGCTTATGAAGGACCCCTTTGGAGAATTGATGTCACTTTTCCCCCAAACTGCCTTTGTCTATTCTAACATATGGCAAAGACAGAAATGGAACTGGTCCAATCAATATTGTCCACAGATTGAGAAAGCTAGGAAACATGTGAATAAAGCTCTTTCTGCTTATCTCATTGATTATAGAATGGGGTCCATTTACAACAACAATCTACATTTTAATATGGATGGCATCTATAGGAGAGATCGTGTACATTTTACATATGAGGGTAACAGAGTCTTCATCACCAACTTTAGACTCTGCATCGGTACTTACTTGTAGGTACCAAAATCTCCCAATAAACACAACAGCTCTTTTTAGAGCCACCCAAGATCTAAATACATAAGGTTGATATATATCTGAAAAATTATACTTTTTTTTCTTTGGAGTCGCACACCCAACGCGGTAAAAGTTGCGCACCCAGCGTGTGCACACCAGGAGGCCGCGCTGAGCGCCGCGCTGGGTGTGCAACTCCTAATTTTCCCTTAAAAAAAATTAGCACCTACCACTAATTTTTATTCTCCACAGGGATCCCATCCTCCGGGGCCTATATACAACGTCGGGAGTCAGCATTGATTTTCCACATGGGGAGCTGCTAACATGCAGCTCCCCGTATGGAAAAGCAACCTGGTTTGCATTTTGAAAGAGAGAGCAGGTTTCCATGCTCTCTCTTTCAAAATCCAAACCAAATTTGCTATGGCAGGGTAGGGGTCCGTGAGTGTGAGCACCCCGGGACACTGCAGGATCCGGATCTGGGGGGTGGTGGTCCACAGGGCCATGACAGGGCTCCAGGAGGGGGGCCGCGTGGCCCCCTCCCAAAATTAGCAAAGCCCCGGGAAGGTGGTGGTCCCCAAAGCTGGGGGGTCAGTCACAGACCCCCAATTTGAATATTTAGAGCCCCAGGGAGGTGGCAGTCCCAGGGGTGTTTGTTGTTGGGGCTTGAGCCCCACAGAACACAGGGTATTATTAAAAAAAAATAAAGCCCCAGTTGCTGTTGCCATTTTAATATTAAAACATTTTTGGTACTGGGGGTCCTTGATGGACCCCCTAAGCAGGCCTAGGGGATCAGAGGGGGCCCGTCTGTGTGGTCATCGGCATGATGGTCATCTTGCTTAGGTCCAGCCCCTATGCCGTGCTCCCAGGCTAAGAACCTGGGTGTATGGGTAGACTCTGATCTCACATCTGAACCACATATTAGACGTGTGGCGGGGATGTGATTTGGTGTCATGAAAGGTCTATGCAAAAATATGGACCTCCTTCCAATAGAAGCCAGGAAGATGCTAGTACATGCACTTGTTACTTCACGTTTAGATTATGGTTACATATTGTATCTGGGTGCCACGGTCAAAAGTCTTAACCGGCTTCAGGTGATGCAAAATGCAGCGGCTTGGTCGGTCCTTAGGCAACCGAGAAGGGCTCCTTCTAAAAGAGTCTTGGACGCTCTTCACTGGCTCCCTGTCAGGAAAAGAATTGTGTTAAAGGCCCTTTGTATATGTCACCGCAACACCCAAGGTATTGGTCCTAGGTACCTGCAGAGTCTCATTACTGTCCACAGACCCGTACAGTCCATTAGATCTAGTGGGGCCGGCTTTTTGGTTGCCCCTAAAGTTAAGAGGGCCAGGATGGATGGCAGATCTTTCCGGCTCTTGGCGTCCAGGAGCTGGAACAAACTCCCTCTCGAGCTTCGGTTGGAACCCTCCGAGACCAGGTTTAGAAGAGAGCTTAAAACATACTTGTTCCTTCATTGATAGGCCCGGGCGTCTCTAGTCTGGGCATGGGACTCTATGATCTCTAACTTACTACAGCGCGGGGACACGCCGGTGGGCGTAACCAGGCGCTTTATAAGCTTCCTTATTATTATTATTATTATTACCCTGCATTCATTTTGTGTTTTGCGCACTTTTTGAAGGATTTCTTGTGCCTCAGTTCTACCCTGGGGACGTGGTGGTCACCTCCCCGACGGACCCCCCAATTTGAATATTTAGAGCTCCGGGAAGGTGGCGGTCTCCGGGGTGTGTGGGGGTGGCTTGAGCCCCCCACACAGGGTATCTTCTAAAAAAATAAAGCCCCAGGTGGTGGCGGTCCCCGGGGCTGCAGGGGGCTGTTTGCCCCCCCTGAACTATTAATGCTTTGCCCCGGGGTGGCGGTCCCTGGGGCAGTGTGGGGGGGATTGGGCCCCCCCACTTTTTTTTCAGCATGCCCCCGGGACTTGCTCTCCTTGGGGCTAATTATCTTCGAAGCGCGGGAGTTCGCGCTTCGGTTTTCTTTTTGTCATGGCAGAATCCACGCACCCTGCGCATATTTTACCATTTAAAAAAAATAAAATGTTTGGCCCTGGGGGTCCTAAGCAGGCCTAGGGGGTCAGGATGTTTCTACTCTTCCCCCTTTTTGCGTTTTGCGCACTTTTTTGAAGGATGTCTTGTGCACAAAATGTCTGCCAACACTTCCTGGTTTAGAGTGTTGACAGCCAGCTCGTTGCAGCTCGTGATCGGGAGAATGCACGCAGGGTGCGCTCAGGGTGCGCGGATCCACAGTGGCCATAGATATATATGATTTTACTTTTGATTTTCTCAGCAACTACTGAACCGATTTACACCATTTAACAAAAAAGCACAAGTCTAAACCAAGGACTACCTCTTTTCCAAATTTGGTGTAATTCCGTTTGGCAGTTCAGGCTGTAGCTACGACTGAAGGTTCCTATGGAAAATTGCATGGTGAAAACAAGTTTTGGGACCCACCTTTTTTCTCGGCCTTCACTTGACAAATCACCCAGATACTTTCAGGATAGGAGCGGCCCAGAGCGCCCTTCGAGTTTTGAAAATTTTGTGAAGAATTGTCAACGGGCGTCAAAGTTATTTGGGAATAGAATGTTGCGGATTTCCTATGGAAAATAGGTCCTAACTATAACTACCTACTGGCAATATATATATATCCTTGTAGAACACTTTTTTCGCAACAGCTTCATTCTGTTAAAGCAGGCACAGACCGCAGGTATGTGCTTCAATTATTTTTTATTGTTGGCCACAACGCAATTCAGTCCAGCCGGACCTTGATCACATGACGATATGTATATATATATATATTCACTTAAAAAGCCATAGGTTTCAGGCCTTATATAGTTAGGAATTAGCATTTAAAAAACCATTGAAATTGTTTCTATATAGTTAGTTGTACTAACTATATTTCGCGCACCCGCAATCCACTGCTGATGATGTCACATATTACATCATTCATGACATGGTCAGTGACATCACTGATGACATCACTGATGACATCTCAAATGACATCACTGATGACATCACTGATGACATCATTGAAGACATCTCATTTGACATCACTGATGACATCGCTGATGACATCATCCAGTGACTGTGTGTTTCTGTAAAGTTTAAATATGTTTTACATATTGAAGAATGAGTGGATGTATAAGTGTCTGGATGAAGGATTTAGTAGGTGCGTGACTGACTGTATGAGTGAGTGATTAAATGTGTCTTACTAAATGCATGGGTTAGTGACTAAACTGTCTGAATGTGTGCATCAGTATGTCTGTTGTTGTGTAAGCTGCTGCATGTGTTGATCAGTAGCTATATGAGTGGCTACATGGGTTATTGATTGGTTGCCCAAGTAATTGAATGAGAGACTGCGTGTGTGTGTGGGTGGCTGGGAGGTGTGTGACTCTGTGCATAGATGTGTGAGCAGTTGATTCACTAGGTGTATGAGTTCAAGAGTGCATGTTGAAACATATATATGGGAGGTTGACTGTGTGCATGGGTGTGTTGGTGAGTGAATGGATATTTCAGTGCTACATGTCCAAGTAAGTACATATGTAAAACACAGTGCATGTGAGAGTTGGCATATATAAATGACTATACATGAGAGCCAGTGAATGTGCGAGTGGCTGTATGGATCATTGTGTACTTGTATCAGGGATTGTATAATTGAGTAAGTATATTTTAGTATATGTTTGAATAAGTAAGGTGTTGTGTGTATAACTGTATAGTTGAGGAAATGGAAGTGTGATTGATCCTTTGCATGACTGACTAGGTGTGTGAGTAACTCCATGGATGAGTGACAGTGTGTGTCTGTATAGGTGTATGAGTGCATATGATAGTGTTGTTTTGATGAGTGACGGTATGTATGAGTGATTCTATGGGTGAAAGAGTGAATGTGTGTGTAGACCTAGGAATCAGTGAGTGTGTATGTAGTAACTGGTATTGGTGTGTCAATGGTTTCAAGAATGGTAGCCTGTATTTAACAGTGGGTGTATCAAAGGTTATATTAGAGTGTGAGGAGGTGCATCGTATTATCACATGAGTGATATCATCAGTGATGTGATCAGTGATGTCAAATGAGATGTCATCAGTGATGTCATCAGTGATGTCATTTGAGATGTCATCAGTGATGTCATCAGTGATGTCACTGACCATGTCATGAATGATGTAATATGTGACATAATTAGCAGTGGATTGCGGGTGCGCGAAATATAGTTAGTACAACTAACTATATAGGAGCAATTTCAATGGTTTTTTAAATGCTAATTCCTAACTATATACGGCCTGAAACCTATGTATTTTTAAGTGAATTTGCAAGGTTTTTAAAATGCTAATTCCTAACTATATAAGGCCTGAAACCTATGGTTTTTTATGTGAATTTGCAAGGTTTTTTAAATGCAAATTCCTAACTATATAAGGCCTGAAACCTATTGTTTTTAGGTGAATTTGCAAGGTTTTTTAAATGCTAATTCCTAACTATATAAGGCTTGAAACCATTGGTTTTTTCAGTGAATTTGCAAGGTTTTTTAAATGCTAATACCGAACTATATCAGGCATGAAACCTATATTTTTTTCCAATAAATTTCAAAGGTTTTGTAAATGCTAATTCTATTAGCAGATAACGTTTATATATGTTATTATCCTTCTGGGACCACCTGAGCAGCCATCTTGTTTCTCAGGAGAAGTGAGGCACAAGAGAGCACAAAACAAGAGTGGAAAATGCAAAAAGGGGGCCGGTTGAGACCCCCTGACCCCCTAGCCCTTCTCAGGGGGTCCCAGAAGGACCACCAAGTGCAAAACATTTTATTTATTTTTTTAAATCGTGGGGTACGCACACGGTATGCATACTGTAAGCATACGGTGCACGTACCCTGTGATTTTTTCAATTTTTTTTTGCCTTTGGGGGTACTTATGGGACCCCTGAGAAGGGCTAGAGGGTTGGGGGGTCTCTACCCTGCCCCCTTTTCGTGTTTTCCACTCTTGTTTTGGGCTCTCTTGTGCCTCAGTTCTCCTGAAAACAAGATGGTGGCCAACCCTTCTTGGTTTGGACAGTTTGGAATGTTCGCAGTCGACTGCCAGCCAATCAGAAACTCGCTCGCGCACGTAAGGGTACACGCACGAACGCGTACGGTGATCGCATATAGATATATAATTTGCTCAGATTCAATTTTCTCAACAACTACTGTAGGTATTTTCACCAAATATAGAAAAGGCACTACTGCATACCTGTCCCTACCATTTTGCCAAGTTTGGTGTAATTCCGTTCAGCCGTTCAAGCTGTAGCCGTGTCTGAATGTCCCAGAGAAAATGCCATTTGAAAATTTTCAAATTCAATTTTCTCAAGAACTACTGGAGGGATTTTCACCAAATGTATCAAAGGCACATCTGCATACCAGGCCCTACCATTTTGCCAAGTTTGGTGTAATTCCATTCAGCCGTTCGGGCTGTAGCCGTGTCTAAAGGTCTCTATGGAAATTAAAATGGGCAAAACACGTTTTGGGACCCCCCTTTCGGCCCCCACTTGACGAATCCCCTCGAAACTTTCAGGGAAGGAGCGAAGTGGAGCTGGCCAAAATTCAGGAAAATTACACACAGATTCCTCAATCGGCCCCAAAGTTATTCCCAATAGAATGTTGAACGCATATAGATATATAATTTGCTCAAATTCAATTTCTCAACAACTACTGGAGGGATTTTCACCAAATATAGAAAAGGCACTACTGAATACCTGTCCCTACGATGTTCTAAAGTTTGGTGTAATTCCGTTCAGCCGTTCGGGCTGTAGCCGTGTCTAAAGGTCCCATAGAAAATGCCATTTGAAAAATGTCAAATTCAATTTTCTAAAGAACTACTGGAGGGATTTTCACCAATCATACAAAAGGCACTGCTGCATACCAGTCCCTACCATTTTGCCAAATATGGTGTAATTCCGTTCAGCTGTTCGAGCTGTAGCCTTGTCAGAATGTCCCTATGGAAATCAACATTTGGAAAACACTTTTTGGGACTCCCCTTTTTTCTCGGCCCCCGCTTAACGAATCCCCCTGAAACTTTCAGGGAAGGAGCGCAGCGCAGCGAGGCAACTTTAGGGAAAATTACAGGCAGATCCCTCAATCGGCGCCAAAGTTATTCCCAATAGAATGTTAGGAATTTCCTATGGTAACTAGGTCCTAACTATATATACCTACTGGCTATTGCCAGTAGGTAATATATATATATATATATATATATATAGATATATAGATAGATATTGATAATCTGCTGGCGGTCGCCAGAAGGTAGTTATAGTTTGGACCTACTTTCCATAGGAAATTTTTTTTTGACTTGCCTATGACTTTGGAGTAGTTTGACAAATCTTCATAAAGTCTTCAAAAAGTGTCAATGTAGGTTCTGTGTGTCATGGAAAGTTTAGGTGGGTTTGGTATGTAAGTTCCCACAGGAATGCGTTGTTCCACCTACAGGCCAAACTGCTGGATGGAATTACAGCAAATTTGGCAGAAAGGTAGATGTTGTTTTGCAGATTGTGGTTTTTGTTATTTGATGCAAATCCGTCCAGTAGTTTTTGAGAAATGTAAGCTGAAATTTATAGATATATCTTTGGCCGTGGATATTTCACAGTGGTTTCGCGATTATTCACGGATGCGCATGCCATGGGGAATACTATGATTGGCTGGACGCAACCTGAAAAGAAAGTTGTGGCCACCATTTTATCATTCAGGAATGGTCCTCAGGGCTGAAAATGTGTGTGATAGCTAACATAAGGGGTCAGGATGGGGATACTCTGACTCAAAGTTTCAGAACTGGGGGTGTTAGTGACTCAATTTATGTTTCAAAAATGGGCTTTTTTAATCAAGCGTGATATTTGCAACGCCGCCGTAATCGCCAGCGCAGCCCCCGATGTACCATTGTGGGGATGTCATGACTATCAAGGCCGAGAATCAACAAGAGAGAAAGGGCTAGAGTAAGCACTCCTGTACCCCAAGTAATATTTCGCAAACAACTAAGGAGTGACTCAGTGAAGAATAATAAAGTAACAAAAACCATCTTAATTTGTATGGTTACTAATAATCCCCATTAACCAAAAAGTGAAACCAAAAAGGAGACACCGGCTACTGGAGCAGCCTATGCCCAGTTGTGCCTATAAAGGAAAGAGAAAGAGCTCAAGGTCAACCCGTATTGGGTAAAAACAGTGTGGACGGACAAACTAGGTTCTATATTAGGAAACCTGTGTCCTTTAGTAAAGATAAGCGGTCAACTTGTTTCTGCTGTTATAAATGCTATTACGCTCAGCATTCGTCAGGACCAAATTTTAAATAAAAGACAGGCCTCCGGTGGTGTGCTCGTGGGGCACTAAATGTAAAAAATTGGATTAACTCACAGTTACTGCCGGTGACCACTCACTGAATTTCACAGGAGCAGAAAAACATTGCTAGAGGGAGATAATTTCTCCTTCGGATCTGACGATGCGGGAAACCTTCACGCGGTGTCAGTTTCGAACACACACAACTCCCCGCCTGGTACCTACACTCTCGGTTACCGTCAGTCCGGAAGTCAATCAAGGTGATACTGCGAAAATTAGTGGAAGTATAAAAAAAAATATCAGTGAATCATTAATACACATTGTATTATACTAAGATTCTGATAAATGTTTTATAGAGTTATTCAGATAGTGAGCAATAAGTAACAGGTGACCATTCTAAGTTTGCGCCATTGGAGCTAGAAACAAGGCTTTATTTGTTCAAATCTACGGATTAGGGAGCAGATGATAAATTATGTGGCTAAAACGGAAAATGTATATTTGTGCCTCTTGGTGCACTGCTGCGCAGGGATGAAGTCCACTTGTGTCCTGAGGTCCTCATGACAAAAGAGGACCTCATCGCCCCACCACCAAAGCGCTAAGAGGCGCGTTTGCAGAGTGGTGTAAAAAGGGGCATGGCCTCAGACCACCTCTCTGCAATGCAGCTCTGTGGCGCATACTGGAGGTACCTGGTAGGCTAGTTGGCCACCAGTGACCCCCAGTATTCAACTTACAATGCGCCACGGGCGTTTATGCAGAGTGGTGCAGGAAGGATGGCGGGGCCTCCGTGGAGAAACCAGCTTTTTTTTTATTTTATTTTTTTAGAAGGGGGCTGTGTGGCCCCCCTTCTTTTAGTATTTTTTGGGTCCTGGGGTCCCCATACC
Organism: Lissotriton vulgaris; assembly: GCF_964263255.1. Classification (NCBI taxonomy): domain Eukaryota; kingdom Metazoa; phylum Chordata; class Amphibia; order Caudata; family Salamandridae; genus Lissotriton; species Lissotriton vulgaris. The sequence goes on from NW_028254594.1 coordinate 382,847, forward strand.
TCAGGACTTGACCACTGTTTATTATTAAAAAAAATTCAGCTGGAAGGTGGCCAAGTGGCCCGCCTCCCAAGGCCAATATAGGCCCCGGGGATCCCATCCCCTGGGGCATGGCCAGACTTTTATTTTTTGTAATTTTTTTGGCAGGGGCAGCGTGTCCCCTCCCTAAGGCCAATTATGGCCCAAGGGACCCCATCTCCCGGGGCCAGAATTTCTGGGTTTTTTTATTATTGGGAAAGAGGGCAGTGTGTCCCCCCTCCCAAGCCACTTCTGGCCCCGGGGGCCCCATTCCTTGGGACTGGGCCTCTCTGTTGGGGACTGTGGTGGAGCCCCAATGCCCCCACGGTCCCACCGGCTCCCCGCCTCCTGCAAAGGCCAGATTGCTTTTGCACAAGAGGAGCTGCCGAAATGCATATTCCCTTGTGTAAAAGCAATTCTGCTCTGCTTGATTGACACAAGACCTGTTCTCGCTTCAATCAAGCAAAGCAGAGTTTGCTATGGAAGGGCGGGAGCCGTGTTCCTGCCCTGCCATAGCAAACAGAACTGTTCAGAGGTGGGTACCCTGGGACATTGCAGAAGCCGGCCCTGGGGGCTGGTGGTCCTCAGGGCCATCAAGGGCTTCAGGAGGGGGGCCACGTGGCACACCTCCCAGTATTTTTATGGCCCGGGGATGTGGTGGTCCCCGGGGCCCAGGGGTCCGTAACCGACCCCCAAATTTAAAAATAGAGTGCCCCAAGGAGGTGGTGGTCCCCAGGGTGTGGGTGGGTGCTCAAGCCCCCCCCACACATATTTTTATTTTAAAAAACAGAGCCCCGGGGAGGTGGTGGTCCCCAGGGCTGCGGGGGAGCCACATGCCCACGCGTTTAATTTGCAAAGCCCCGGGCAGGTGGTGGTGCCTGGGGCATGTGGAGGGGGCTCGAGCCCCACCACACACATTTTATTTTGTAAAATATGAGAGCTCTGGGGAGGTTGAAGTCCTGCAGGGGGGCTGCTTGCCCCCCCAAATCATCAATCAAGCCCCACAGGCCCCAACTATATAATTTGTGATTGCCCCCGGGACCTGGTCCAACGGGGGAGCTTAACGATATTTTCTTGCTAGGATTCGGATTCTGCCACTTTGAAACAAGGCCTAGGGGGTCAGGGTGTTTCAACCCTCTCCCCTTTTTGTGTTTTTTAATGTTTTTTCACTGTTTTCTTGTAACTTAGTTACTGAGTCACAGGATGGCTGCCAACACTTCCTGGTTTGGAGTGTTGACAGCCAATCACAGTGAAGCTCGTGCCCGGAAAGGGGTCGCGAACACTCCTCGATGCTCAGGTAATAAAACTTTTATTTTTCTAATTTCTCTGGAACTATTGAACGGATTTACACCATTTAAAAAAAAAAGGGCTCTTTCTGAACCAAGACCTACCTTTTTGCCAAATTTGGTGTAATTCCGTTCAGCAGTTCAGGCTGTAGCTTAACTAAAGTTTCCCATAGAAATGAACATGGAGAAATCGCATTTTGGGACCCCATCTTTTCTCTGTCCCCGCTTGACAAATTACCCCCAAACTTTCAATACAGGAGCTGACCGGAGCGCCCCATTAGTTTTGAAAATTTCATGAAGATTCATCAAACAAAGATATTGGCAAAAGAAAAAATGCTTTTTCAATAGAAACAAGGTCCTAACTATAACTACCTATTGGCGACTGCGCTCCATCGCGGTGGCAGGCGGACTTTGTCCGCTCCCCCATCGTAATAGGCCCCTAAAGCTGAGAATTTTATACATTTGCAAGATGAGAAAAGACACATCGTACTGCCAAACCTTGATAACAGAATAGTTAAAGAGGATACTGCTTAACGAAAGACTAGCGAAAGCAATGAACAAATATTAAGGGGGGGCACAACTTATTTATGCATATCAATATGAGATTCTCTGTTTCAAACAATAGTTGCAAAATGAATAAAGATGAATAGAATATAGAGTCTCCTGGGTCTATCAAAAAAAAGGATAGGAACTTTTAAATATAGTTACTCGTACATTTTAAATATATAGCACACAAGTAATGAAATAATCCTTACATAGTTGTACTTACATTAAGCAGTATTTAATGTATTTTTTTTGTTTGTGTAGAGAACAGAATAAATTGAACTTCACTCACTGAGAGACAAAAAAAATTAAAAACTCCAATGTATGTATTTTGAGAACACAAAATTAATCTAAATCTTAACAAGCATATTGCTACAAAACAATGCACAGGTAAAGCACTAGTACACATACTCACTAAAGAAATCAAGTGAGGTCTTAGCTACTGTCCGAAAATTGCATAGGACAGTGCATAAAATGCTGTCTAAATAAAGTTAGTACCATGATGAGGACTTTACGTAATTAAACTGACGAAGGAAATAGCTTCATATCAGTTACAATTCTGCTACGAGAAGACCAGACATTACAACTCATGTGAAAGCGCTTTTTTTCCAAAATAGCATGTCTGGTGCGATGCATGCGGCTACGTGTAACAAAAAATACTATTATTTGATAAGTGGACCATTACCCATTTTTCACTACATCTCATCTCAATGAGGTTTAAACTATATCAACGAACAACGACTGTTCGATATATATCTGCACATGCATGTGAATACTTTAGTTCCTAGCCCCATGCTGCGAGTTGCCACACATTTTGATGAAATCTTTACCGGTATGATGGCAAGTAACGACTATTGCAGGGGTCTGTAAACACCCCATAGAGTTGGCTCCTTGATGGCGACTTAATTTAAATAAACTGGTAAGAGAAGTAGCCTCGTATCGGTTATGATACTTCTACATGAAGACGATCTGTTACATATTGTGTGAAAGTGCTGTCTTACCAAAAACGCATGTCTTGTGCGACGTATAACCATAACTACTATTCTTTAAAGAGTGCTGCTACCCACATGTTTCCACAATCAGGTTAAAAAAATAGCAACAAACAACACTTGTTCAATATATATTTAAAGATACATGCAAAAACTTTAAAAAAACTTTTATTCTTTGCACATAGTGACTCCTTGGTGGTGTGATGGCCGAGTGACGGGTATAATTGGGGGTCTGTTACCACCACATCAGCTTGATGCTGACTTTTTTTTAACATGAGGGTCACATGCACACATCATGTGTCTATGAATCGACTAGACTGCTGTTTGTAAAATGAACAAACAATCCTCTTCCATTTGCCATTACTACATTATGTGTGTTGAAATGTCAAAAAACACCAACCTGGGTACGATTCATAATCTACTCTATTAAAATGAATGGGACAATTAAAGATGTACCATTCCAGACAAACATCACAGTGATTATGTATATGATTGAAAAATGTATGACTGTTTATTTGCCCAATGTTGGAGTGGATATTGAGAGACATACTTCTATTTAGTGTCTTAAAAAGAGAGCACATTTTAAATGATGCAGCATCAAGAAGATATGCCCTATATTTTAGATAAGTGTAGAATAAAAGAAGCTCTCACATTTAATGCTATGGAAAGTGAGATGACAAGACATTAAGCAAACAATTGGTGATAGATTATGAATGTAATACCCCAGTCTCAATGCGGTGGTGCATTGTGTGCCAATACAGTCTTCTTTGCTTATGGGATACACTGTAGATTATAAGCTAATAACATATGTATGCTTTATACTGAATACGCAATCTGACTCTCTCATAGTTAGATGTTGATATATATAATTATTTTTTAAGAGACGCAATTTGTTTATATAAAATGAATCTTATGTCTTAAATGTAAACATTGCAGAAAGGAAAAGACAATTCACAATTATAAGAAGTAATGTGTGAACGCTTGAAGTGTGAGAATCCAAGAATTATTTATTTTACTGTAAAATATATTCTAAACATTCAAATAAAAAAGGCAATCATATAGTTTGAAAAAGCCAAAGCACGCAGAAAGCCATTAGTAAAATCAAAAAATATAAAAGCTAATAAAAACCAAATTTAAAATTAATTTAAGATGTTAAAAATAGACCGAATGAAAAATTCCCACCAAACTGAATAGGCAATTCTTTATGTGTTCCAAGTGGTAGACAAAACATTTTTGTTCCTAGCAACTGCAGATGATGTTCCCAGAGGCACAGCTTGTAGCAGGTTAATAGAGCAAATGTGTCCCCATCCAGCCCTCACAGCAGCAGCTGAGGAAGTGATCATGGCTAGTAGAGGATCCACCAAACCAGAGCTAATATCCAATTCGCTAGGAGCAGACGCATCCCAGGAGAGCTCGCAAAATGCGGTCAGAAGCAATGAAATTGACAGCAATACAAATGGGCCTTTAAGGGATTCACCAGTATATTTATGTCTGTAGGCTCAACCAATTGCATTCCTAGGCACAAGTTCAAGGCACACTTGAAAGTGCACATCAGACAGTGGAATATGGGCTGCACACAGTTTGGCAAACATGTCAGAATGATAAGAATCAATGCTTGTTCAGTTCCTGATGCAAAGGTGTGCCAAAGCATTGTACATGTAATGTTTACATTTTTCACACTACTTTTCTCACCCTTAGCCATCCCCATTGAAAAGCGAGCTGTTAAAACTCTGTGTTTTTCCTGCTGGCCCATATGTAGAGAAATCAAGTAAACCAGATTTGTTTTTTGTGCAATCTAGAATGGAATCTCCTAATATCCCTAAACGCTCAACACTTTCTCCAATGTATTTTATATTAGAGTGGGAATAGTAAGTCTACACCCTTCAACGTCCCACACATTTGTCAATATGGCTTAGATTGGAATGGAAATAGTAAATCTACAGACCTAAAAGTCTCACACTTACCCCAATGTGACATAGAGTAAAATGTGAATAGTAAATCTACACCTCTCAAAGAGCAACACTTTCCCCAGTGTGGCTTAGATTTTAGTGGGAATAGTAAATCTACACCCTACAAAGTTCCACCATTTTCCCCAATGTGGCTTAGACCGGAGTCTAACAATGTAAGAAAGTCAGATATTAGTCGAGAGGGGTGGGCGCCCCATATAAATAATAAACTCAATCCTTGTCCAGATGAACCACAGAAATAAACCTGTGCTTAACCCTCTGGATGCTTGCACAAAAGCAGTTGGGCCTAACTTGGATGCAATGTGTAAAGTATGAATGCAGCGCTAAAACAGTAATAAAATGAAAAAGCAACAGAAGAAAAGTTCCAAACAAAATTAGGAAATTTAGAGTAAATTTTTAATTAATGAAATGGTGCCAAGAAGCACAAAGTACCAAATCACTGTTATATGGTTGCTCTGGACTAGGTCAAAATCAACAGTTCAGGCCAGCCACGATGGAGCATTCGTCAGATAGAGGGGGTAAGGTTTATTCCTATAGAAATGTACCTTCTAACTTAGGCCAAAGCATGAGAAGCACTTGTCAACAAGGTCATTGACTGTCAGGCAGCAAGCTCAAACTGAAGAAAGGCTCATCGACAATGATTTGCTAAAGTCTCAAACCTCGGTTGGAACTTCGGGTTGGCATTATGATCGTCGTCAACACGAATAGCTGGTCAATGATTGGAACTTCGAGTTTGTAGGAAACGCTGGGATGTTATTGTTGCTGTGAAGAGCTCCAGGCGGTAAAGTCTCGGGTCTGTACATAGGAAGGTCACATTGGCAGTCAGATGCAGGTCTCACGTTGACCTTGTTGAAGTCTTTCATTCGTGAGGAGACAAGTGATGGTTCTTTTTGGCTTTTCACCTGGAGTACAGTTCTTATAGTGATGAGGTAGAAGGAGTACACTCTGACACAAACCAAAGATCCAGGACTTGGGGATTCCCCTATAGGGGATCAGCACTCATTGCAACAGAGGTAAGCAGCAGGGTCTGGGCAGGTCCAGTTGGTGCTCATCAGTTGGGCTGTTGAAGGGGAGGCCTCTCGAAGCTTTCTGTGTCCCTGTAGCATAAGCTGGAGGTCAGTCAACTGAACCATGTAGTCACGTCTGTGGTCAAGATTCAAAGCAAACAGGTCCAGTCTTCCTTCAGGCTTCAGACAGCAAATCAGTCCTAATTCTGTGTCTTAACATGTCCAGGAGTGTTGTGATGAGAGGTTCCAAGGGTGCCAATTTTATACCCCATGCCAGCCTACAAGGCGATACTCATTTATCTAACCTTCCCCTTTCCCTAGGTTTGGCTCCATTCTGTCTGGGGAAATAAAGGGCAGGCATTTGCTAGTGGTAGGGCAGGCATCTCTGAAGGCAGGAAGGGACTGGCTACAGCCCTGGCAACTCGGGCTGAGTACAGCCCCCAAGGCCATTGTGCTAGGGAAAGGATCACCCTTCCCCACACCCAAGGCCCTCTTATCTCCTGTCAGGAAGAAATACAAACAACAGGAGAATCATCAACAGTCATGTGTTCCTGGACAGTGGCTGAGGACTATTTGGTTTAGTCAAGTTGCATTTTCAGAATAGTAATTTAAAATCCAGCTTTACATTTAAAGAGGATTTAAAATCAGAATTACAATGAGTGGCAGAAGTATTTCTCTATTAGCTCTCAAACTTACGTTATCACTTATTAAGTGTAATGAAGTAAACCTGTCTATGGAAGAGGTAGCCTTACTGTGGTGAAAAACAACTTTGGGAGTTTTGCACTGCCAGGACATCTAAAACATAACTTCATATTTCCTACTTTTTAAATACTATGCACCCTTCCCTATGAGCCTTCAGCACCTACCTTAATTATGGCGTATAAATATTTAAAAGGTAGAATTAAGCTTGGCAAAAGGGTTATTTTGCTAGGTCGAAATGTCAGTTTAAAATGCACTACAAGCTACAGTGGCAGGCCCTAGTAGCATTTTATTTACAGGCCCTCTGTATGTGTAGTACCACATACTAAGACCCTATGACCGCATTAAATGGACCAATCAGGTGCATACCAATTTTACTATGTTTAGAAAGGAGAGCACAAGCACTTTACCACTGATTAGCAGAAATAAAGTTTACAGAGTCACAAAAACCAACATAAACCAGTACAGGAAAGGAAGGCAACAATCCAGGGTCAATTGCAGAAAGGGCCATGTCTAAAAAATACACTTTCCCCAGTGAAGTCTAGACTAGTTTACAAATAGTAAATCTACACACATCAAAGCATAACATTTTCCTCAATGTGGCTTTTATTGGTGTGGGGATAGGTAGTCTATGTGTATTAAAATTGTTTTATTTATGCTGTGGTGTGTAGTTGTATAGGTATACAGCAAAAACAATTATTATTATATTTATATTGCATTAGTGAAATTTAATTAAAGTTTAAATAATAAATCATTAATATTTTAAGTTAATTTTACTGCCATATACAATTTTTAACATGACATTTTACATTTTGATAACATTTTATTAAACTCAATGTTTAATTTTGCATGCTTTATTTATTCTTTGTTTTAATATATCGTTTTCAAAACGTTTTTATATACATTTCTCTAATCACTTTTTGGCAAACATGTATATGTTTACATGTAGTATTATTAACATATGTGTTTCATACAGCGGTTGTTTCTATTGTTTGCAAGACTTGTCTCATAATGTGCTGATTTTCTCCAATTTAGGTGTGTTTTACATATCCTTTTTTAATGCAATTTTTTAATAAAACAATATACATTTTTCTAAAATATCCATCTTCTGTAATGTTTAAATAGAGATATATTTGTTTTTATATATTTAAAAGTACTATATTTAATAAATGTCTTTTTTATAATACTTAAATCATATATTTACATTTAGCAATATTTATAATTTTAGATATAGAATATGCATCATTGAAATTTTTAAAAAATATTTGTAATAATTTTACAGTATTAAATGCAAATTATACATTGTTATTTTCTATTGTTTTCTATGGTATGTTAGTCTTTCTTACGTTCATTCAGCAGCCATTTGTTTTACAACTTCGTCAATTTTTTTGTCTATTTTCCTCATTTTATGTTGTTCGAGCCTCTATGTGCTTGCAATTCCCCATTCCTGTTACTCAGATAGTTTTAAAATTTGGGAGGAAATGTTTCAGATTAGTATAGTTATTGTAGGCTGTTGTTTCTTAGGTTTTTATTTCGTGAATGTTAGTTGGGTTAGTTGGGTGTGGTAAGCCTCAAAGCATTGTGATTGTTTTCTTATAATGTCTATTTGTAACTTATGGAATATAGGTGCACTTGAAAAATTCATGTTTGAATTTAGATTTTGATTTTTCTTGTGTTGTGCGGGTTGGTATTTTCTATTTTTTACAAGTGTTTTATTTGAGTACAGCAGACTACTGTTTTTGCCTATTTTTAAAGAAAATACATTTGGTTATATTTTAACTGAGATTATTTTTCATTTTCTTGGCTTTTCAGTGTTACTGGAATTTTTTTATATTTGTATTGTTTTGAGGTTTGGATGGTGCCAATGGATTATATTTTTTATTTGATATTTTACTTCATTGTTTCAATATTTGCTATTTTGGAGGGGTTTAATTTCTCTATATGTTTGAGGATTATTGTATTTTGGTGTTTTCTTAAATTCATGGGCTTTAGCTATTGAAATGTAAGTAACTTATTATTTACGTTTTTAATGGTCTGGAAATGTTAATGTGCTATATAGTTGTTGTTATGGTTTTATTATTTGATATTGTGCTATTTATTTCATTTATATATTTGTTTCTTAAACTTATGTGTTGTGATTTTTAAAAGTTGTTATTGTTGTTTAGTATTTAATTCTTTTTTTATATGTATTAAAACAATCTTTACATTTAAGACTGAGTAGGATTTATTTAAAGTTAATATTTCAGATTAATTTGTACTTTTTTATTATTTACAAATTAAAATATTTTTACAAAACTCTGTATGCTGTTTAGGGTTATTTTATGTATTTTGGGCATGATTTAGAGTTCAGCGGACAGGTTACTTTATCACAAATGAGACAGATAGCCTTTCCATTGTATTAGACTATATTATAATGCGCTTGTAAAACAGAAGTCACGATATCTGTCATGTTTGTGATGGCGTAACCCATCCGCCGAACTCTGAATCAGGCCCCTTTATTCAAAATGTATGTCACCATTGTTCTTCACCTGCATATTACACTGCTTGGTATTTATGCAGCACAGTCAAGCAGATGTGTTATTGTTTATTTTCATTGTTACTGTTTATGCTGTTCTCAATTAATTTTCCTTGGATCAGTCATGAAACTATAATTGTTTCTAAGACCTTCAGGTAGTATACTGTCCCCTATTCATTCATAATAGTTTATTGTTCATGTAACTGGTTTGTTCCATCACCTCTGAATAGCATTAGCATAGAGAGGGCTTGGATGCTAAGACAATATGACGTTTAATTAAAAAGTGCTCTAATTTGATAAAGACATGCCACTTTTGCTCACACCACAGTTATTCTGCAGTTCTGTGAAAATAATGTATAAAACCCTCAATTTTGGGTGTGAGCCAGAAGACTTTCCCAAAGACTTAGATAGCCATGAAACATTTGGTGTACGTGTGCTGTACAAATATATTTAACATAACATAACATAGTGCTAGGCATGCTGTCTGCTTCTCTATTGATTTTGCTTCCCACTTGGGACTTAGGAACTGATTATGAGTTTGGCGGTCCATAGACGACATGCAGGCACTGGCGGTGAGCCTGGTGGTCCAACCACCCTATTACGTGTTGGGTGTTTTGGCAGTGTGAGGACAACTGCTGCCTCACTGCTGCTCCGCTGACAATGCCAGTGGTCTCAGAGCCTGCTGCAGTCCAAGGTGGTCCAATTAGGCTGTGTGAGACCTGGAATGCAAGGGTGACACCCCCCCAATTACAAGTTGCCTCACAGCCGGCAGAAGCCTGGTGGTCCAAGCACGGCATCTGAGACAGCGGAAAGGGAGGGATATAAAGACGAAATTCACATGTGCTCACCTCCACATGTCCTCTGCTGACATGGAGTCCATCCTATCCGTCATGCCGTTGCTCTACCTTCTCAATCACATCCAAAACAGATCGCCAGTAAGTCACACAAATACATGTCACCATAGATCCCTCTGTAAAATGATGCCTCGCCGTGCACCATGCAAGGGAGGTGGGGTCCCCAATTATTGCACACGTATATAGTGTCCCTAGCTGGGAAATTTTCTTAATGATCTGCCCAAGGAAAGCTGTGGGATGCCCTCACAGGCCCAAACATTGGTACTGCACAAGCACACAATACGCAAATAGACATGTGTCAGCATTTCATTAAAAGTGAGCGATGTCTATTTTCCTAAGTGCACCACCACACAACCTCCTCCACAACATTACACAGTTCAATTTCTGTCACATATAACACTTGACAATTATCACTTCTCTGCCATAGCAATATTTGTCTTCACTAGTCATCCAGCTCACCATTTTTCAAGTCTTGTGAAAGTCACATTGAATTGACTTCAACTAAAAAGAGTTTTTGGGATTCCATCATCTCCGACCAAGATGCCTCAGTGAGTATTACAAGATCACAATGCACACATCCCTGCTTCCACTGTGCGTTCAAAGTAACATCAGTATGGATGTGTTCTCAAACTTAAACATACCTTCTCAGCTGCAACTTTGTAGTTGACTCTCACGTATATCCTACATCAAAAGGCAATATGACACTATGGGATAATATAGAAGGTGTGGGAGAACCTCTCTAAGGTCACAATGGACAAACTCTCTGCAGGAAACCTATGCCTCTATCAGCGGGGACCCTCAAAAACAGGGGCACTGGTGCAAACTACATTTTGCACATGTCAGACTAACACCATGTGTACTGGACCTGGGAACTGAAGTATATCAGGGACAACCAATAGCATAACCACATGTCAGGCTTGTGCTGGCCAATGTGGAGGTGCAACTTATGAAAGCAAACACAGCACTTGCAGCATGTGGCAAACATCTAAATGAAGTATCTCTATGGTACATGCTGCAAAATAAACACATGTCCATTCAGAACTACACAACGGGATGACCAGTTAACACCCTCCATGTTTGGATACACAAATATCCAATTAAAACACATCAAACACATACCCAAAATACATCGCATGAAGAAGGGCAAGCTCAATTATGTTGACAGTAGCCAGACCAAGATGTAATACTTACAACATATGTCTGTCCCATCTGGCTGTCAACCCACACAGACATACATCCAACATTTACCCTTGACCTGTCTGACTCCAGCACTGGCTCCAAGGACAGATCATACTAACCACTTCAACTAAATCATCAATCATGGATCAAACAAACACAATTGTATTCGCACACCACTAGCTATACAATAACATCAAGTAAATAGGAAAGAAATGGCAGTCCACATTTCTTCCAAACTGTGAAAGTTTTTAATGAATGGATCAAAACCAATCCAAAAAAAACAAAGGCCAATGGCCAGTCCATATGTAAAGAAATGTCCCACAGCACAATGTTGTGCCAAAACACTTGCCCGATCTAACACTGCCAGGGAACCTCCTCCCAAAGAGGCATCTAGGGGAATTCCAGGCATCTCAATTAAGCAAATTGGGGGGTCTAGGGTCGGTATTGAGAGGGGTTGGATTGACAATGGGAGGGGGCAGTAGCTGAGGCAAAGGAAAGGACAAGGGAAAACTGAGGGATTTCCATGGGAGCCTGGGGTGGTGGGATGACAAGGGATAGGCTTTGGAAGGTAGAGGAAGTGTATGCCTCTATCATGGGTGTCTCTGTTGTGTGTGCTGGTGTCTGTGGGAAATATGTTTTTTTTATGTTTGGGCTATGTCTGTTGGTGTGGGATCTGTGGGTATGTGTGGTGGTACTGCTGAGGGTGGTATGGATCTGTTCAATGGCTGCATGTTGGGGTTTTTGCTGAATTGTGGGGGTGGTGTGGTGCATGTGGCTGTTGGTTTGGGTGCATGCTGACATTTTTGTGTGCTTGGGACAGGTGTGGGACAAAGGATTTGGGGACGAGGAAGAGCCAGGAGGTGAGGTAGAAGACTGGCCTTGATGAGAGGCTGCCGTCAGTGAGAAGGCCTGAGCCTGAAATGGTTTCTGTAGCAGTGGTGGCTGCCACTAACAAAGAGTGGTGAGGCAGGAGGTGGGACAGCACCTGGGACAGACTCCTATCCAATCCCTGTGCTCCAGAGCAACGTGGGGATTAGCCTGAGTGGGCAGGGACGAGGCACCGCTCAGGTGATGGAGTCTGTGGAGTTTCTCCAGCCCGGCTACTGAATGCAGCCGGGCTGGAGATACCTAAGTATGCATATGTGTTTTGGTCAGCCTTTGCATACTTGGGGAGTGCACAAGCACTCCTCCACTCCCCTTCCATGCCCCACTCCTCCACGCACAAACTGACTATCACATATTTATTAGACAACCAGCACAAGCAAGAATTTCATCTCAATAAGCTACATTAGTACTCCTCACTTGCTCAGCAGCACTTATACTGTTATCCACAAATTAGTTTGCATCAGCAGACTGTCCTCTATCCTGGTAGAGTAATTCACTGACTAACACATACCACCATCACCATGTATGGTGGACCATCACAGATGTAGGCTGCTGATAGCAACAGTGGCACACACCACAGCAATCTGACATTCTGAAGGGAAAACCACTTGGCCATGTATGTACACTCCCTGTATCCTCCAGGCCGTATAACAACCTTCATATTCCACATACAGCCTGATATAAAGGTCACATAGTGAGCTTCCATGTTTCACAGTGTCAGATATCACTCTGTTATTCTCTGGCCATGTGGACTACAGAAAGGGATAACATACACTATGTGATCGAATTAGAGTGGTTACAATTACCTCCACAGGATATACCTCCTGCCACATGTGGCGCAGACACATGGGAGACATCAACAAACTGTAGTATATGAAGTTGTATATGTTGCCTTTTAACCAGCTGCAGAACCACAAAAGTCCATTGTCCCACACTTGAGCAACTTCAAGGGCAGCCAAATTGTCACATAAGAATTAGCCCTCTGCAATTCAAGTAAGATGGATAGTGACAACACACCAGTGGGAATAAATGCCATGACCTATTGAATCAAACAAAGCCACAGAGTGGGCCAACCGAAAAAAGTCTCAGGTCAGAGGCTGACCTCTGGCAACATACAGAATGTACTACCTGCACAGTCAAACAGGAAAAAGTGGTGGAGGAAGTGAAACATTTTGTAAAATATCGAGGATCTGTTGGCCTACATGGAGATAAAGCTGTTACTCCAATGGCCAGCCCAAAGTAATGGCGCCACTAAGCCTTTGCCATGGCCAATCATGGGCACAAATCTGCATCAAGCCTTGTCGTCCGCAGTCACTGTACACACAAACCACATTTACAACACTTGCACAGCCTTTCAATTCAGATTGTACATTTTTGTCCCATGATATATGTGACATTGTGTCATGTTGTCCCTTTAAATATTTTAGAATTGTTTGCGGAGTCAACTTTACACATTGCCTTTATGTGGCACTCTGAGGAGGCCATTGCGGTATAGCTATCTCAAAGAGCATACTCTGGCAGATACAGATCTGGGCAGCATCAGAACATTGACTGTACGCATGCCTCACTTCATCCTTACCTGCTCATCACAGGACACATATGGAGCACAGACGCTCAGTCTACAAATATCCAACACCATTCAACAGGATTTTGTAATACATGTGCCAGATGACACCAACAACAGAACGTGCGCACAAAAATGTGCATGCTGCTTACAAATAGTATGTGACTAAACAAACTTCACAATGATGATGTGTAGTACACAGAGACAAGGGCTTTAATAAACATTATATGGATATGTAATTTCGGGACACTAAAAATCTTTATATGACACTCTGGGCACCCAAGCACCATCATAGCCTATGAGTAACACTACCAGATTTCCGTTTTTACAGATAAATACAAACAGAAAATGTAGTGAGCGCGCTTGCACGGCACGTCACGTGGCTACGTGACGTGCGTTGACGTAGAGGCGCGGCAGGCGGAGCGCGGCATTCAGAGCGCGAGCAGGCTGGGCGCAGGACATGCTTTGCGCTCCTTGTATGTATGTACTTGAATAAAGAAGTTGGTACCGTCATCCGACTCCGAGAGTTATTGGGGGAAGAAAGAGTATCATTACAGTGGCGACGAGGGTGGGATACTGACCCACGACCCCCACCACGCAGACTACGAGAAGCACGGCGGAACGGAGTGGTGGCGCAGAAGAAACGAGGAAGGCCCGAGGGTACGCACAGCGACCCCATCCTCATAGGGCACGGCAAGGAGCGCAACGCAACCATCAGCAAGGAGAACAGAGCACCGAGAGCACAAATAGCGACGGTCGAAGAACCCTGAACAACCGAGGTAGGAAGCCAGTCACGGTCACGGCCCACCGGGATACGCACTGGCTACTCCACCTGAACAGGAAAGGGCTGAAAGGAACAGCCCTCCACCCTTGCTCAAGAAGGAAGAGCGAAACGGTGCACCAGGGAGTCCGAGAAGCCTGGAAGGTACGCTACCCGCAGCCCGGGCGGAGAAGATGAATGCACAAGCGGGCTACGCGATAGCGCCAGTCCAGTTCCTTCCCCGACCAGGAGAACCGCTCATGAAATGGGAGGACTGGAAGGAATACATAGACAATTTCATAGAAGTGATGGAAGACGAGAGTGAGGAGAAGTTCAAGCCGCCGAGAAAGAAACGTATCCTGCTGCTGAATCTGGGCCCTGAAGGTCTAAGGATCTACAAAAGCTTGGTGCCGAAGAAGAGAGAGACAGAGGATGACGATGTGTATGCCCATGCGCTGGAAGACCTAGAAGAACACTTCAAACCCTCGGTGTGCGTCTCAGTAGACAGGTTTAACTTCCAGCAAAGGAAGCAACTACCCGGGGAAACGGTGGAAGAGTATGTGGCGGCGTTGAAGAAACTGGCGGTATCGTGCAAATATGCCAACTGGGAAAGTGAATTCATAAAAGACCAAGTGGTGATGCACACCACGTGCACGAGCGTGCAGGACAAGCTATGGGCCGCAGGGGACACCTCTCTCAAGGACGTATTAGTGATAGTGAAAAGGGCTGAACTGGCACGAAGATGTGCTGCGGCTACGAAGAAGGAGATCGTGCCCAGCGGGACGGTGAACAAAGTAGACGAGGAAGAACACCACAAGGATAATCAGGCACGGAAACAGCCAGAAAAGGGTCCCGACAAATGGCGGAACAGCCCAGGCAACCCTGGCAAACAGGCCGGAAATAACAAACGGCCTTGCTACAGATGCGGCAGTTGGACGCACGAGGCGCACGACCGGAAGTGCCCTGCGCTTCGCGCCAAATGCACGTTCTGCGGAATAATCGGCCATTTTGAAAAGGCGTGCAGGAAGAAGGCAGCCAAGAACGCAGTGAAGTACGTGGCCCAAGCATCGGAGGAGCCAGAAGAAGCAGCAGAGGAAGAGGTGATCACAGTCCTCTGCATCTACGACGAAATATTAAGCATAAACGACCGAGGCCGTGGCACCGGCGGAGGAAGAACGATGAAACCCGTCATGGAAATGAAGATCGGAGGCGTCGAAGTCCAGGTGGTGGCAGACACAGGGTCGCCTTACACCATCATCCCCCGGAGCGTGTGGGAAGAGAAGTTCGCTCCGCGACTGGGCCCCGAGCTGGACAAGCTGGACATACGTCCCGTTACCTACAACGGTGATCGAATCCCCATGGCCGGGTGCAGGAGATTGAACTTCGAGTTCAGGGGCAGAGAGGCCAGGTGCAAACTGTATGTCTCCGAGAAAGGTCCCTCCGTCCTAGGGTGGCTCGACCAAGGAGACCTGGGCATCAAGCTGGACCCAGGAGGCAAGGAACAGATATTATTGACGGAGCCGGAGGAAGCGCTGGACACGAATAAATGGAGGAAGAAGTTCCCAACGGTCTTCGGAGGCTCAGTGGGCAAACTCGACAGATTTGCACACAAGATCGTACTCAAAAAAGGAGCTATACCGGTGGCACACAAGGTGAGGAACATCCCGCTAGCAGTGAGGGACGACGTGAAGGAAGAACTTCAACAGCTGGAGAAAAGAGGGATCATCGAGCCGATAGCCTGTGCTGAATGGCTATCGCCGTTGGTGGTGGTGAAGAAACCAAACGGAAAGGTCCGTTTATGCGTGGACCTACGTGAATTGAACAAAAATATAGTGGTGGAGAAGTTTCCTCTTCCCCGGATAGAGGAGATGCTGGCCAGCACAAGGGGTATTCAGAGGTACTCCACCATAGACTTGACTTCAGCGTATCACCAGATAGCGTTACACCCAGAGAGCCGCAGCTTAACATCCTTCATAACTCCCTTCGGATGCTATCGATTCCGCCGCATGCCATTCGGACTAGCCTCGGCGGCTGCAGTATTTCAAAAGCTCATGCATCAGCTGTTTCAGGACCTCAAGGGAGTGCAATACTTCCAGGATGATATATTGGTGATGGGCCAGGACAGGATGGACCACGACAGGAAGCTGGAGGCGGTGTTGGGCATCCTGGAAGGGAAGGGCCTCACAGCAGAATGGGCCAAATGCCGGATAGGGATGGAGAAGGTAACGTACTTGGGCCACGAAATCAGTGCTCAAGGTGTGACTCCCAAGAGTGAAAATGTAAAGGCGATCTGCGACGCACCATCACCAGCTACCAAGGAGGAAGTCAGGTCATTCCTGGGAATGGCGGAATACTATGGGAAATTCATTGAACATTTCGCCTCGAAAACTCACCACATGAGGCTGTCAACCCGCGAGAACAGCGAGTTCTGTTGGTCAGAGGAAGCTCAACGGGAATTTGAAATGATAAAGAGAGAAGTGGCAGGGGCAATTCCACTGCAAGGGTTCGACCCCCAAGGAAGCACCATACTAACCACAGATGCAAGTGATAAAGGACTGGGGGCAGTCCTCATGCAAGACCGAGGTCAGGGGAGAGTCGAGACCATATGCTTCGCATCCCGCACCCTGAATGACACTGAAAAGAGATATAGTGTGATTGAGAAAGAAATGTTGGCGGTGGTGTGGGCCATGTCCCGGTTCCGGCAGTTCCTGTGGGGCACGAGGTTCCGGTTGAGGACTGATCACAAGCCCCTCCTCAAAGTGCTCACATCTAGTGGACATGCGGAAGCAACACCGAGGATCTCGAAAATGTCGCTCAAATTAATGGAGTTCCGCTATGATGTTGAACACATTCCAGGGAACAGGAACAAAGTGGCGGACTACCTGAGTAGGGCGGCAGCGATGGAGCCCAGCACAGAAGGCCCCGAGGCGGGGGAAGAGTGGGTCGCACTCACCGAGGACCTCGAAGTATCTATCAGCAAACAGGAATGGAAAACGGCATATGACGGAGACCCGAACATGGAGCAAGTGAAGGACTACATTGTGAGAGGCTGGCCGGACAAATGCAAATTAGAGCGTGGCCTTGTTCCCTACTTCGAGGTGAGAGAGGAACTATCTATGGATGACCAGGGAACATTTATATACAGAGGGGAAAGAGTCATACCCCCGTCAACGATGATACCCAGATTGATGGACATGTTACATGAAGGCCACCTGGGAGTGGCAAAACTGAAACTAAGGGCCAAGCAGAATTATTGGTGGCCAGGAATGGACATAAGAGCGGAAAGACACGTGAGAGAGTGCCTGAGGTGCCAAGGCGCGGACAAAACGCTCAAACCATTGCGCCCTGCCCTGGGAAAGATTGATCCTCCACAAAACCCGTGGGAGGAACTGTCCATAGACATTTTGGGGCCAGTGCTGAATGCACAGGGTATACAGAAATACATTTGTGTAATGGTGGATCGTTATTCGAAATGGCCGGAAGTAAAGATCGAAGAAACAATGGACACTGAGAAAATAGTGAGCTTCATGGCAGAGACCTTCGTGAGAGAGGGCATCCCTAAGTGTGTCCTCAGTGACAATGGGCCCCAATTCCGCTCTGACAGATGGAACCAATTTATGCAAAGAAATGGAATAGCGTCTAAACACACATCCATATACCACCCGGCGGGGAATGGGTTGGTGGAGCGCTTCAATAGAGTGGTGATGGGCTCGATACAAGCGGCTATTGCAGACAACAAAGACTGGGAGGCGGAGATATGGCACATGGTGTGGGCGTATCGGATAACTCCCACGAACACTGGCTATAGCCCTTTCCAGATATTAAGGGGCCGGGAGCCGTTCACCCAAGACAACAGGATATGGAAGGACAGAGTTATCAAGAGTGAGTGGTCACCGGCAGTGGTGCAAGCCAATCTGAAGAAGGCACAAGCAGTGTATACCAAACACTATGATGCGAGGAGGAATGTAAAAGACACGGCCCTCGAAAAGGGGGAATGGGTGAGAGTAAGACTGCCCACTCTACAGAGAAAAGGGGAAAGTAAGTACAGCAGGCCCCTGAGAGTTGTGGAAATCAAGGGCCGGGCGGCCTTGCTGAGCGATGGAAACGTGTGGTCGCAGGATCGCATGGCCAGGTGCAATAAAATACTCAACTGGAGAAGCAGAGACAACAGGGATGAGAGTGAGAGCAACAGTGACCACTCCAGTGACTATGGAGGTGAAGACCCGGACTTAGGAGAAAGTAGTAACGAAGATCAAGGGGCCAGTGCAGAATGTCAGCCGGAGGAAGACAGCAGTCGGAGTGTGCCTGGCGCGGCTGCGCTAGAGGGTGGACAGAGTGAAGAAGCAACGACTGCCAATTCCCCGGTAAGACTGACGAGAAGGGGCAGGGCGGTGGTCCCACCAGTGAGGTTCAGAGACTATGATATGAGTCAGGACTTGTTCACATAACTCTTTGGAAAAAAGGGAGATATGTAGTGAGCGCGCTTGCACGGCACGTCACGTGGCTACGTGACGTGCGTTGACGTAGAGGCGCGGCAGGCGGAGCGCGGCATTCAGAGCGCGAGCAGGCTGGGCGCAGGACATGCTTTGCGCTCCTTGTATGTATGTACTTGAATAAAGAAGTTGGTACCGTCATCCGACTCCGAGAGTTATTGGGGGAAGAAAGAGTATCATTACAGAAAACAATGTTTTTCCTGACTGTATTAATGTTTAAATCTGAAAAATACTGAAATTGTGCTTCTTGTGATTTCATGGATTCTAGGCAAAGGCAAATAGGCAGCATGGAGATTTAAAAAACAGGATGAGATGTCCTTAAATAGCGGCATATCTTATCATATATTTGTAGTATAGAGCTAATATGTACGTGTGGGTGTAGTGTTTTGTTATATGTGGCTGCTTAATTTATAAAAATGTGAAAAGGAATCCAAATATGAGTGCATGTCTAAGGGTTAAAGAAATGTGGAAATATATAATTTACAACTCTATTTATTCTCAAACCACAAAATAAATATGGACAATTACTAATAAGATGGCCAAAAAAAAAATATGGATAAATACAGATGGAAATGTAAAAAAAAATACCATAAAGCCAGGAGCACTACCTATGAGAGAGGAAGCAATGCAGATCAACTGAGTGGACTAAGGATGTGAGGAGTTTACCTGTTACTCTGGTGAGCCTTAGAGCTGTCCATTCAGGGGGTGGCCTCTTACACCAGCTACTCGAACTCCTCTGTATAGAAGGCTGGGGCCCTCAACCCTTTTGCACAGCACATGATAGCTCCCAGAGACGGCAAGCAGCACCAGAGTTGAGGAGGTGTGGATCACAGCAGTGTCAGTGGGCAAATGAAGAGTTCGGCCCACCTCGTCGTTCAGGTATGCCACATCGGCAGTCTTTAGCATGCATGGACACCACAACATTCAAATTCACCCATGAAACAAACACAGCGTCCTGCATGGTCAACTTCCACATATGATAGCCGAGTATAGCCGAGTATTGAATGTCTGATAAGCTTCATCAGGCACTAGCCCGTTGATTATACCTCATGTAATCGAAAGTGTCACAAGAACTACACGCATCTAAATACATTTATACAGGGGGTGTTGAGCTAATCTCTGTATACCAGTTCACAAAGTGGAATCAACAGCATTCCTTTTGTAGTCCCCACTATTTCTGCCGTCAGTGTTACCACAGTGATGATGCTAAGAACGGGGTGAAAAGATACATATATAGGCTAGGGGGATGTATATGACACAATTGAAGTATGTCCAATGTGTACCTCACTGAAAAGAACGAATCTGGAGGTCAGAAAGCTCATTTAATTGGATTCAAATAGGTCTGTCAGTAAATAAGTGGCTGGATGTGTCATGCGTACATATCACAAACTGAGTCTGCACCTGACGACAATCGTTTGCTGCCTTACAAAACTCACTGTGAACACGGTGATCTTTGTCTAAATATGTGTACATCACACTGCAGAAACATTTTGGCCATTTGGTATATGCTAGGTCTCACTGTCCCTACCATCCATTTTCAGAACTTGAATCCATGGAAGTAAGAGTTGCCAGTAAAGTAGTACACCACTTTAAGTACGTCCCCATACAAGAGAGCGCTCATGCCACCATGTGGGTACTGGGTACCTGACAGCTTGAGTGCCTGGGCCACAGCCATCGATGCACAAGCCTCAAAATCTCCATGTGCATAGTAGCAGTGGCTTGATTGTTAACCGGCGGCCAACATTGTCATTTCCAACAGTCATGCTAAATATGAAATTGGGGAAGTGCAAATAGGCTCATCACCACAGAAGTATATGAATGTGTGTGGCAGGATCAAGCCATGTTTGAAAGGCCAACACACAAATGTGGACAAAAGACCATAACAACTCATACCACATGAGGCCTGCATATATACATCTATGTGTGGTGGTGAACGAAGTCACTCAAACACATCCAACACATTCCCAAATACACCATTAAAAGATATTTAGGCCAATTGTGGCTGACAATGTCCAAGAGTAGTCAGCACAACAGAGATCTGTTTCAAGAGGTCAATAGCCTCCTCACCAAGGGCAGCTGGGCGATGCAGGGGCAGAGATGCATGGAGAAGAGGAGATGGCTCCCCTCTTAGGTGAGCGGGCACAGACCACTGGGTGGGGAGCAGCAGGGAGAGTGGAGATGGAACAGGCGGTCGCAGACATTGATGGCATAGCACCAGGATGGGTGGGATCCACCACCACCAGTGAGTGGATTCATCTGAGTCGATGTTCCAACTGGACCCACTTGGGCCAGTTGCTCCCCCAACATCCTGGGCCATCTCTCCTCTGCTTGCCTGGGTAGATGCTGAAAATACAAATCAGCTTGGTCAAAATCTGTAGCATCGACACACATGATGAACAGCCCAGTACACATAGCAGAACTATTTTTCTGTTATCTAAAACCTTAGCAGTAGCACATGAATGTATGCCACATGAGTCAGACACAGTTGCACACATGCACTGATGTGAACCTGATACAGGTATCTCACTGCAACATATGTGATACTAAAGAGAATGAGTCTAAGAAAGGGCCCAGTCCACACTGTTCACACAACCACATTCACACTTCTTCATATGCTCTCTGTCACAACAATTCTAAATTGTGAATGAAAGTCTAGGAATAGTTATGAATCATGTGTTTCACACCAAAGTATCCTGCAGATAATGTGGGTAAACACTGGTTGAGATGGCGTCCAAAAGCGGTACAAAAGGGGGTGGTGATGGACGGAGCATCTGAATCAATCAAACACTCACACCCAGTCAAAAGATCTGGGTTTAATCCATCACCGTTCTTTAGCCCACTCTGCCACCCCAGTTCAGACATGGCTATATGCAAAACAGTCTGACCCTGTGCCTCATGGGAACAGTCCAGCCCGAACTGCCAAGCCATGTCTTCCCTGGACCGGAAACAAGCTACCGAGGACCGGTTTCTGGCATTCCAGCCGTCTTCAGCTGATTCAGATGCTCCGTCCATCACCATGTCATGGTCAATGAAAACATTGATCCATCAATGATTTTTCTTTCCGAAATTCAAAGAACAGTGATATTCATTCCATAACCTTTTTCAGTCTCCACTCAAAAAAAAAATCACATAGGCGTCTTGTGTTTTCTAATATGGATCCACATTTTATTCAATAAATGCTTTCCATCAGAAGCAGACAAACCAGCCAAGCCTGGAAAGCATTGATTGAATAAAGTTGGACTTTGCGTTAACGTGTCCCAGGGGCAGTGGGACCACATAAAATTGAATGTGGGAGTGTGCCAATAGAATTGTCTTGATATTACACCAGTGCGCCCTTGTTCTTAGCACCCACTGCTTGTTGAATGTTAAGAGAGTAGCTGTAGGAAACAATAGAAAAGGCATGGTTGGGAGCAAAACAGGACATTGTGATATTGTAGCAGTTGTTGGGGTATAACTTACCAGAGTCCAGTCCC
The DNA here is from genome assembly GCF_964263255.1 of Lissotriton vulgaris. Taxonomy (NCBI): domain Eukaryota; kingdom Metazoa; phylum Chordata; class Amphibia; order Caudata; family Salamandridae; genus Lissotriton; species Lissotriton vulgaris. The sequence goes on from NW_028254594.1 coordinate 405,076, forward strand.
TCAGATATTCCTTCCAAGCCCTCAATATGCAGGATGGCCAAGACCTTCACCTCCCAGGGCATGAGTTGTATTGGTGCCTGAGAGGGCCACTGCCAGTCCTCTGTGCCACTAAGTGGTGTACTTGCCACGCATCTGGTGCCTGAGGTCGTTCCACCTCTTTCTGATGTCATTCTGTATGTGCAGGGCGTTACCGACAGCATTCACTCTGTTGACTATCCTGTCCCACATTTCAGTTTTCATACTGTGAGGAGTATGCTGGACTGGGGCTCCAAAATTGTGGGGCTCTACTCTAATGATTTCAATCACCATGACTATCAACTCTTGTTCAGTGAAGGCAGGTTTTTTGGGGGGATCTTGGTGGAAAAAATAAACAGAAGTGTGAGTGGTTTAAGGGAGAGGTACAGACAAGGGATATGGCAAAATGGTGCAAAATTAAAAAAAGATTACAGGTGGTGGAGAGTGCTAAATAGGAAGAAGAAGATGGCTAAGCTGTGAAAAGGGCGGTCTCATTGCTGTGCTGCAGTTGAGAAGCAAATGATGCTGGTCAGGGCTGGGGCGTGTTTTATAGTGGGATTTGCAGTCATGTCTGCTTGGCAAAGCACATGAGGTTTGTAGTTTTTGAATCCATCCAATGGTCAGTGTTTTAGTTTGTTTTCAGTAAGCGCTAAACGTTGCGGTTGGGTACTGCTGTGAGACCACCAGTTTGCCTGCCGATGAACCGCCAACATTTTGAACACTCGCAGGACCGTAGGGTGAATCGCCTTGTTGGCAGTCTGGGTTTCAGACTGCACAATTTGCAACAGGGCGGTCGGCCGGGTGCCAGCAGCAAGGGTGTTGATGTGGTCACCGCATATCACTGGCAGTCGGCCCACAAAACTCATAATTAGGTCCTTAGACTTATTTTTTGATTTTGCACTTCTCTATATTGTCCTACTTACTGAGAGCCTTTATGACATTGACTCTGTATCATCTTAGTTTTGAAACTATTAATAAAACCGTTTAACTATTCTGCTGATCTAGAACTAAGTTCTTCAGGGGGGCCATTTATTTAATTAAATGTGTTTTCTGATTTGTGATGTGTTTGGAGGGGCCTGGACACAGTGTCTCATGAAACTGAGGTTTAACACCGTATCAGATTCTTCAAATTGTGGGCGTTCCAATTGAGGTAAATTTTAGGGTGTCAAATTTTCAAGGTTTCCTGTGCCCACATTATTTCTGCTCAGACTGCTGTAAGTATTTGTTATACGTGGCTCTATTCAACATTTTATTTGTGGGTTTGAGAATAATAACAATAAAATAAACTGAAAAATATATATTTTTCTTTATTATCATTATTTAAACAAGTGTTACATTTTTTCACATTTATTATTATGGTTTAGGTGTTCTTTTATTTTTTCTGAAATGTTTGTTGCAAGTCTTTGACATTTCCTGTTACATAATAGTATCCTTAGTGTTACACGTTTATTAATTCCAAATTATTTTTTTTGGTTTGTTTTACTTTCAAACAATAAGGTGATCATAATTTAGGTCCTGATTATGAGTTTGGCAGTGCACAATATTTTACTTTTAACCCCTTCCATGCTGGGCCGCTTCCGCCGCTGTGCGGTAAACAAAAGAACAGGGGCGGGCCATGACGAACCCCAGCCGTCATCAGCACATGAGCGCCGCAGAGCGTGACGGCTGGGGTTCGTCACCAGCATGGAAGGGGTTAAATAACAACTTGATCATAATTTAGGGCCCGATTATGAGTTTGGCAGTCCATGATACCGCCAAAGTCGTAATAAGGCCCTTAGGGGCATATTAGCAAGGGCTTTATCGCTGCTTTAGCTGCGATTTTTGCCACTAAAGCAGCGATTTTTTAATCTCACTATCAGCAAGCTGTCGCTATCAGCAGTTAGCCACAGCTTCCAGGCAATAACAACCGGTTTGGGGCCCGCTTTGCCTGTCAGCGATATTTATCGCTAATGACATGCAAAGTGGGCGTACCCAAACTGGTAGCGACTGAAAGCAGGAAATCTCACGTTAAAGATGAGATTCGCCGCTATCGCTGGATTTTTTATCGCCGTGGAGATAAACTTTGGTAATACTGTGTTATCTCCGCAATAAAATCCTGTGATAGGAGGCGATAAAAAAATTGCGCTAGGCGCGGTTTGCGATAATAATCGCAAGTTGTTGCTAATATGCCCCTTAGTGTCACATACTCAGATTGACATTTGTAAAGTCTGCATTTCGATGTTTGAAAAATGGCAGCACTTTCTTGGCTATGAACAAGGAACCAGATAACCAACATCTATGCTTATATAATAGCAACAAGCATGCATAGCATGCACTCCTTTTGACCTTCCAACTCAGTAAAGGAGATGTTTTCCATTATTTCATATTTCTTTGTACCAAAGGAGGTGTGCTACCACACAGCAGATAAATGTGGGCACTCAAAAAGACCTGCTTAACAATATATAGAAAAAAAGACGGTTCACTGATAATGACAATGTTTTTTTCCTTTGAGGGGCTCCAGGTAGCAGCATATTCATTGAGGGAGACGTAGCAGTTGCCTTTCATGTCACTTACAACTGAGGTGAATAGCCACACCTTTATGCCAACTACCGATCCACAATTTCTTGTTGTACATGGACATATACAATGTCCCCCTGTAAGCTGATCCCATGAATCAGCTCAGCAGTGAAAGTGGAGCATTGGGAGAGCCACGCTCAGCATGGATATCCTTTTTTTTTATTTTCTATAGCGCAAACCTAGCCCAAGGGCATCAGAGCGTGTTAAAAGAACTAGATGTTACACATCTTTTTCCTTTCTATGCCCAAGGAAATCACGTGATTTGTCCAGAATCACAGGATCTGGAGCCAAGGCTGGTAATCGAACCTGGTACCCCAATTCCAAATGCTGCAGATTTAAATGCTAGGTTATATCTCCTCTCCTAAGCTCCCTCCCCTTCCTCAGCCACTCTCCCCATCCTATACAATAAAAAAAAAGAACAGTGTCTACCACCCTCTGGCTTCCCCCCCTGTTTTTTGGAAACACAACTGAAAAACAAATTACCTGTCTGTTTCTACTCTTTTTGGCCACCCATGTCAACACCCTCCCCTCACCCTACCCGACTTTTTAAATCCCAATCTTCCACCCTTCCCTCACCTTATCTTAAATCTTTCATATCACATCCTAGAGATAGGCTGTTCTCTGCACTAAATGAGAGAGTGGAGATAATTCGGCATGTTTGCAGTGACTCTGTCAGCACAGAGAATCGTGCTGAATGTCGTTGTGAAAGACGCTCTCAGCAGAACACATTCGTCTGAGCGTCACAAGTTTTCACATGCGGTGTTTGGTGATACCCAAGCACCCCTTGCATTCTCTTGGCTCCTTTAGGCCTGCAAAGCCTAGAGAGACGTGAGTGATGCTGGATGAGACAGTCTATCACCATCTGCCATTTTGACTCCACTACCTTCATCGGTTCTAAGGCGAACTGGGAAATGCTGCAGGTCCACGAGTCTATTTATCAATGCTCTGAAATAAGAGCAGTGAATTATGAAATCATAGCAGTGAATAACATGATTCCAATAATGACTCCCAATGAGAGCCATACCTTATCAAACCATGTGGCACTCTGTAAAGAATTACCTGTCCAAGAGGGAATGCTTTCTGCGCTGGTTCAGGCCTGTGAGCTCCATAGTAATTTGCAAGACCCCATGCATGCCTCGAATACAGTGAGCAAGGCCATTTTGCAGACCTACAACTTCCTATGCAACTGTATTTTATTTAGATGATATTGTTTGCAAATGTATGCCATGTGGATATCCTGATAACCTTGCCTGACTCTGGTCTTATAGACAAGCTTGCAACAACCTACTTGCTTTAGCAAATGTGCTGTCAGGGCTGTGAAAATCATTCTCATTGCAGACAAAGGCTTGCTACAGGACATGAAAATCCCTCTGTCAAGTGAAGCATGCTTGCTTACACAGGGGAGGCCTTCATTTACATTCCCTGGGAGGCGGGGCGCTGGTCCTCTCAGGACAAGACACTAGAGTACAGAGACCAGCCTCTTCCACCGCTGCCTGCTGCTTCTGAGCCTTGGCAGCTCAGATCAGGGAGCCTTTAGGGGGAACATGTGAAAGAATACTTTGAAACAAAATCATCTCCGTGGTGTTGAAAAAACGAGGGCCGCAGCCTCTGCCACGAGTCACCGCTTCAGATCTATTTTAAAGTCCTTCTAATGGGTTTTCCATCCAGCCCCTTTTCTGTTGCCTCTTAAGTGAAGTACAGTAAAAAAAGAAATACTGTAAGGATCTGTTTCAGCGTTACCAGATGTTGCCAGTGCTACTTTTAGCCTAGGAGAATATGTATTTCTCTTCCCTTTACACAGCCCTTCGTTTTATGATGGAAAAACTGCACACTCGGCAGAACATTAGGCCAAGAAGAGCTGTATCCTGACCTAGCCAGGTGAAGGGTGTGGAGCACGTGCTCTACTTTTGGAGAAAATTCAGATAAAATATTCCCAGGTTTTGCTAACGCATTAAAATGCAAGTTATATTTGACAAACCAGAAATCCTGTCAAAAAAGGCCCTATTTATGAGGTTACTGGTAATCCCAGACCAGAATTTCTAATACCTTATGGTTTGCGATAACACCACACTCCTGAGGTTCGATTACGAGTTGCATGGTACTGACAGGGTGATAACTACTCACTCATGAACACTGGTTCGATGAATTACACCGCCCCAGAACTGTGCAAAAATGAGTTAATCCCCACGGAAAGGCGCATGCCTGTGTGGATCTAGGGGCATATTATCAAGGGAGTTTATCTCTGCTTTTTTGGCTTTAAAAGCCAAGAAAGCAGAGATAAAATTATCTCCCTATTACCTAGCTGCCGCTAACACCAGTTAGCAACAGCTAGTAGGAGATAGTAACCATCCTTGGCCCCACTTTGCATGTCAGTGATATTTATCACTAATGAGATGCAAAGTGGGCGTGCCAAGATGTTAGTGACTGAAAACAGTCGCTAACATCGCTATCTCCTATTACCAACTTTTGGAGATATTCGCGCTAAGCGGGAATATCTCCAAAAGCTAACACCTGCCCTGAGCAGTTCTTAGCCATGTTATCCAATGGGAGGTGGATAACATGGCTAAAAGCATTAGCTCGCTAATGCATGAATATCGCTGACTTTTCAGCGATATTCATGCTTTGCGGCGATTTTTACCGCATTTGCGTTAAACCTTGGTAATACCAAGGTTTATTTGCGGTAAAAATCGCCGCAGCGCTGCGGTACATTTTTGTCTCTAACCAAGCAATAGCGATAATTATCGCTATTGCTTGGTAATATGCCCCACAGTTTTTCCAGGTGACATTCCAAATGATAGTCCCTTTTACGATTCTCAAATGGTGGTAAATGTGAGCAGGGGAGCTGGTGAGGGGGGTGGGGAGTGTGGAAGAGGGAGGAAAACGACATTGCTTTGAATGGTGGAGTATTACATGTTCCGCCTGTTCCTTGGAATAGTTTGGGCGAGGCCTGAATGCCTTGTAGTGAAATCGGTATTATTGTTCCCTTAGCTGATAAATCAGGGTGCAGGAATAATGGTCCATTCATTATTGAACAGAGCAAAATTAGACCAGGGAATCCAGCTGTGTGGAATTCATAATAAGAGCCTAATGCTTTTCCCCTGAGAAATGGGATACTACTGCAAAACTTGGTATTTGCACACCTATTTCAGTAGGTTTTTCCCAGATTCTGATCACTGTTCTGCAAACACAGGACATGAATAGAATCCGAGTGCGATCACATTTCCGAATGTACAATCTGCATCCATTGCCAAGTTGTAAACATCAGAATGGAGGACTATGTGCAAATTGTACATGTTTCACCCTCTTCCAAAACAGCATTTTGTTCTGTATGCCCCACACCGTTTATTCTGTTTTAACCTAAAGAAACATTTCCAGTGATCACAGCATCTATGGGCTTACTGTACACGCCAGCTATTATCGTGTTTGGCCACAAATTACAGTTTCTGCCCAAAATGAGGTTAGCAGCCCAGCGGAAATCATGACAAAATTTTTCCAGGTTTTCACTGGTAAAATAATTCTGAACTATACACAGAGAATATGGTGTTACTACGGGGCATACCCACAAGGAGCTATCGCCGAATTAACAGCACTTTAACGCAGCCAAAGTCATGATAAATGTACCTTCTCATTCACAAGCTGGTGTTAACGGCCCACAGCACCAGTTTACCCGTGATAGCAGCCGCAAAAACATTGCCATAGAGGACCCCCGCAACTATCGCTAATGAGATGCAGAGTAAGCATTCCCGTGCAAAAAGCCGTAACAACACAACACCTTAACATTCTCAACGACCAGCCAGAACCGCAATAGGAACACAAAACAGACAATAAAGCGCGTTAGCAGCAGGAAATCAACACCTGCTCTGACCTGGTGTAAAGTCGGACGGCAGCCTGTACCACAAAAGGGAGCCCAGCACAGGGTGTCATCGGAAGGGCAACAGATGCCATGGAGCCACTCATCATGCATCCCAGACACCCAAGAGGGCCACAACACCCACTGCCACCACTACAGGACCCCAATTCTCACCCGGAACACCCCCCGGACCTCCATGAAGACAGCGTCCCCCCAGGAAACACATCTGCCTCACAGACACAACATCTGACAATGTGACTGACCACTACAGGCTGAAAGGGACAACTATCCTACGCATCCTGACCATCATCCCCTAACAAGGCTGCGGCAACAACACAGCTGACATCCAACATCCCACCCCCACACCAAGCTGCTGGCTGTGCTGCACCTGTTTACCCCTGGCACACCCCAGCCAACATCAGCCAGAGTCGGGGGAATCTCACAGCCAGCCACATCCAAGTCCCCCACACCTGTCCTGAACATCACCCTGGCACCCCAGTCCCCATACGTCCAACACAATTCGGCGGATCCACTGTAGACCAAGCAAGGATCACACGCCATAGCTGGATGCACGCACATGTTGGGGGCAATCCACAGCACACATGTTCTACCTGTGCCCCCTGGTGACACAGCACACAATCACCGCAAAAGGAAGCACACGTCACACATCAATGTGCAGGCAACATCAGAACACCGTGGGACCTTCACCAATGTCGCCTCCAAATACACAGCCAGTGTGCATGATTCCTTCATCATCCGACAGTCCATCAGCGACCAGCGTTCCCAGGATGGCACCAAGGGAAATGCGCAGCCCCTTGGCAAATTCCAATTTAACATCACACTCACCTCAACTCCACAACCATGCAATTCACAACTCTGGCAATGCACACGTCACAAAATCACAACCAACATGCACAACAACATGCCCACCCAACAGACACAACAGAACAACTTACAATGGTAACCAGGGCAAGCCGTGAACATGAGCCATCAACGGCATGGCACCTCAGCCACACACTAGCTGAATGTGGGGAGAGGTGGCAACCAGGCATGTGTTTAGGATGCAGTAGAACCATGAATGGGAAAGTACACAATGCCAAGAGTGGTGGCGATGTGCTGGACAGACCTCAGTATGCAGAACACACACATATCCACAGCAACCTACACCTCTGGTGTATGGAGTTTCGTGGACAGTGGATGCAACCATGTCACCCAAGCCAGTGGGGGTCCTCGTGGAAATGTTGCCTGTTACGTCCCCCGTAAGCGTGAGCAGAGTGGAAGGGGCCGGCGTACACCAGGCCAGCGTAGGGTTGTGAATAAAAAGCACATAGCCTTGGGCGTGGTCCTCTTCCGGAAAGCCCAAAATCTCTGCCAGGGCGGCACCTCTCACCCCACCATGAGGCAGACGCCGTCCTCATAAGTGGAGTTGCCTGCGATCCTGTGCGCCTGCCATACCCAGGACCGCTGGACCATGAACCCATGAACCCGTCCGGCCCACCCCTGCACAGCCAGGCCACACTGATCACCTGCCGACACCAGCGTGTGTCAAGGAGGGCCCACCACATACCTGTGCAAACTGCAAGCCCGAGGCCAGCGACCCAGCCAGCCTCTCAGACCATTGCTGGCTCCCGACGCTGGCCCACATTACTCCTTCCTCATTCACATACCACACCTCCGTCCTCTTCGGCCCAGTAGGTCCTATATATGAAACTGTGTCCTGGGTCCTGAATGGCAGTGACCCCAAATCCGGGCAAGAGGCCACAGCACCAGACCCACCCCGATCCGTGAAGCATAGTTCCATATGGGCATCTTGCAACACGTGGTGTCACTAACCCTGTTCAACGCTAGCCGGCTACACGCAGTGCCACTAACCCTGTTCAACACCAGCCATGTACACGTGGTGCCCCTAACCCTGTTCAACACCAGCCGATGACACATGGATGAGGGACCAGGACTACCCTGCGGAGCGGTAGGTCTCACATCCAACACCTAGTCGTAAATAACAAATGGCAGAGTCTACACCAGTGGTTGCACGGAGAGGAGTAAGAGGAAGATGCGGCTCAGTCCTGACGAAAGCTGGGTCACAGTCACGGAGGTGACCAAACACGTGGTGCCACTGTACCTGAACTACACAGGCCAGTGGGCCACCAACCTATGTTGGTGACACCCGGTAAATGGCCCGTGCTAACCGCTGCCTCCGGCCTACACTGCGGTCCAGTAGGTCAATGGGTCTTGATTTGGAGATGGTGGAGTTCATATCAGTGTACAGGCATCTTCGCAGACTGCATCCCCTCTCAGCACCGGTGGCACTAAGTCTGTTCCAGGACATTCATGGACACTCACTGGTCGTACATTAATGGCGTCTGAGTCTATGGACTAGGGGCTAGTTTTCATCTTCATTCAGCTAATACCGATTTAGTGGTGAAAACGAGGCTTGCGCTTTCCACCCCACTATTTGCTGCTTCCAATCAAAATCAAACCTTCTGCTTCATGCCCTGGAGGACACCTTCCACTCTCCGCCACAACCCTCCGCAACATACACCTCGGACATTGATGAGGACCCACTCAGGTCGCATGGCCCATCTGTCTGCACCACAAGTCACCGTCCATTGCCCCAGTGCATCCGGGGCTACTAGCTCTGTGCTGGTCCAGTCCGGGACTCCTTCTTCTGAGATATTGGATGGCCCCTGAAGCGTTGGCCTTGGGGTCAACAATGCCATTTCTCTGTGGCCCTGCGCTGTACGCAGCCTCCGGGCCCAACTGTGTCCCACCTGGGCTCACACACCAAAACGAGTCCTAACCAGCCTGGACATCGCATCACTGCAGGAGGCACATGCCACCACCGCAATGACCACCTCCAACCTCCATCTGCCAGAGTCAAAACGGTGGTCCTGACAGACTTACGAAGGAGCTGCACCTTAAAACATCTTGATGAAAGTGTGATCGGAAGATGACCTGACATTATTTTTGTCTGTGAACCAATTGTCTGCACTATTCCTAGTTTTATAGTCTACCTCTAATACTATGTATCATATCGTGGCTGTCCCTGAGCGCAATAAGTAGACATTGTTACTGTTAAGTCATTGAAGATGTTCTCTAAAAAGAAAGATCAGTCACTATTTTTAAGTTGTGTTTTTATATTTTGTTTCATCTACCTTTACAGGATTCCTGTTGTCCCTCTCTTCCTTTATTCGTTGTTTTATTTCTTGCCCTGAAGAAAGTGTAGCCCCGGCTGGGGCCACACACCGAAACGCGCGTTGGCGTTTTCTGTGAAGGGGAAGCTGGATTATATCTACCCCTACCCCCTTTTACCATGACGAGCCATTTTATTCGGTCTCAGGACCGTCTTGTGGTGCTGATTCATTTTTTGTGATTGTGCGAATGTGATTAAAATGTGTGATTGAGATATTGATCTGTATGTTGAATGGGGGTAATTTTGAAGTAACAAATGTGCAGTAAGAATGAGGAGTTTGGGATGATATTTGTTGATAATCTTTGTCTTTGATGTTTTTATATGTATTATATGTATTTTGCTAAACAAAATATCCTTTTGAAATATGTGTTAAATACATTTTCTATCTTTGTACTTATCGAAGTGACTGATCTTCTCTGTTAATTCTTTGCTCAGGTGACAGCAGGCTTAATTGAGGATCCCCTTTTGGGACCTTGTTCAAATTAATTGGGCAGATAGATTTTGTTGATGGTATTCCTGTTGTTCCCCTGTCTACCTGCCCCCATCATTCTCAGGGGTCCCCCTTTTTAGTAGACTTACGAAGTTGCTCAGACCTGTTGTGGATGCCATCATCAGCCTGATACCCTGCTCAGCACTCCAGGTGCCAGTGACTCAGTGCACCGCAGGCCATTGTCCATTGCTGATTGAGTTTTGTGCTGTGGAGCGGTTGCGCAGCTTTGTCACCTCAAACAGTGTGGGGGCCCTGAGACATTGATGGAAAAGATGATACAGGTCTAACACACCCCACTGCATCTGTATTAGGAATATATCAAAGAGACAAAATACAAGACTTTTTCTTCACATGAGCTCACTCATCTGTAGTGTCCCAACCCCAGTTCACTGCAACTCACTGACACTTCTGTTTGCATCTTGGCTGTCCTCTGGACTTTCTCCTGCTCACTCCATGTTGCTCAGCAATTGTGTTCTCTGTTTCGGCTGCGCTGGTGTTCAATGTTCAAGTGGTTGCCAGCACTAGACATTCCATGCGGAATGGCTTACACTCGCCCCACACACATCCAGCACAGGCGTCACTGTACACATGGCCCTGCCAATAAAGAGGCCAGCGCATATGCGGGTAGCCAGTTCAACATGATATATGCATGTGTACCTGTGGTCTTGTCTTGTTGTATGCATGAGGGCCCTGGGCCCTACGACATTACATTGTGCTGTGTACATCGGATGCATACATGTCACCACAGGCAGCGGGTTGATGCTTGGACATGTAGCTTTGTCATCACCCACTCAATTCGTAAGGGGTGTGGCCAGGGCCGTCGTACGCAGAGCCAACACGGGTGTGTGGCTGCTATTTGAGTGCCCCTGGGCATGGTTCTGTACTGTGAATGTGCATCTACATGTGTCTCTATGGCAGTGTGGGTTTCCTTAGTGGGGTGTGGATGGGGGTCCCTGAAAGGTGATAGACACCTATGTATGTGTTCTAGTTTGTATTCGATGGGTTTTGTTGTGCTGACACATGGCATTGGGGTGCCATGTGTGGATGGGTGAAGTGTCATGAACCAGCTGTGCTTGTGTGTACCTCCTGCTGTGTGGTCTGTTGCAGGCTCTGTGTTCTCCTATGAGTGGCTTGGCTGTCCGGGTCCTGGTGGGAAATTGCGTGGGATATCCATGGACTGTTGTAGGGCCTCAGTGTTGACGGTGTGGTGGTCCTCTCTGGCATCACAGATGTTTTATAATCTGTGCTCTGCTGAAGGTGTTGTGTGCCCCCCTGCAATGTGAAGGGGAGATGCATGTTGACATTTTACTGACATGTATGTTGGAGCATTTTGCTGGTTTGCATGCAGACTGTATGGCAATGTACATTGTGACTGTTTGGGAAGTGCTGGATTCTTCTGCGGGACAGTGTACATTTGAACTACATGAGGGATGTGAGGTCGTAAGTGTACATTTCCATTTCACAGTTTCCGGCTCTGTCAGATGTAGTAGGCATGTTTCTGTGCATGTGCAGAGCCAGTTTTGTCCTCTGTTCTGCAGTTTCTGCTATGCACATTGTACCACATTGTCGTCAATGTGGGTGTGCTGTTCTTGCTTTGTGTGTGCTGCATTGTGCCAAGGGGATCTGGGACATGATCCTGGTTAATTGTGGGTGTGCAATGTGCTACACCTCATTGTGCATGTGTGCCATTGTGCCCATCTCCCCCGTATCCTATGGCCCTGTTCGTTGCACACCCTGTTGATGTTGTGTCAGGTCCTCTCGAGCTGTGTCCGTACTCCGTACTCCACACTGATGACTGTGGCCTCTGTTTCCCCCAGCTCCTCCTGTGGGGCTGGACTGCCACCTCCTGTCGCCGTTGCTGCCTTCCTGTTGGCAGCGGGTTTGTGCCTGGTTTAGGTTGCCACGTCATGCCGGCGCCTATTGGCCTCTTCGATTGGCCTCCTCGGCACTCCGACTGCATTCCAGGTGGTCGGCCTGTGGGTCAGTTGCTGGTAGTGTTCTGTCACCTCCATGACGCTGGTCTTGTTTTCCTGCGGTCTGTACCCTGTATTCCTCTCCCTCTTCTCCTTGGCCTTCCCCGACCCCGTTGTTCCTTGCTGGTGGTCCGTGGGGGTTGTGGGGTTCGAGTTGGCCTCTGCGCTGGGTCAGGGTGCATCCATGTTGCTACATGCTTTAGCTTGTTTCTGGTGTGTTGTTTCTGTGGTTTTTATGGTGCATTTTCCCGCCAGACACGTGGGATTTGCAGACCTGGTTTTCGCTACTTTTGTACCGCGGTTGGCCTTGTCGCTTGTTTTTTAGCATTCGTGTATCGCATTTTTGCGGTGTGGCGTTGATTTTCACGCGGAAATTTGACCCGTTATCTGGTGCCTATCACATGCTACAGGTGCTTTGTAAATTCCACGTTGGCACGGGGTTATTTTACCGCCCATAGGCTGTGATGTTGAAAGTTGTGTTACGCTACTCTTGTGGTAGTTATCAAACGTTCTTGTGAATATATCCTGACATGTCTTGTAATCCCAGTCTGACAGAAACTCCTGTTTTGATCAGACTGGTATTTTCGAAGACTTCATACTGAGGGTCATAGTGTTTGAGATGACCAGAAAGTGATTTTTTTTAAATGGATGGGAGGTTTGCCCTTCTCTCAATCAGTAAATATACATAGCTGCCATGGGACCCTAAACCATGTGTCGCAACACTATCAGCCTCAGGCTTTTAAGGCAACAGTGCTTTGCATTCTGGGATTTTTAATAGGTTGTTCTCATTATATGAATAGTACTAAAGGTCGCTACGTCCACAGTGCTGTTGCCTGGTTAGAAATCCAGAGCTGGCAAAGGGTAAACAGTAAATGATAATATTGGCCGCTTTGCACCTATAAATTGTCATAGGAAGATATTCCATACTCAACTGCATGGGTACCGGCATCATGCTAATACAATGTCAAGTCTATCTGTTAAGAATTAACTGATAAGTAACTCTTCTAGCTTACACTTTCGAAAATTCTGAAACATTTTTGTGGGGAAGCAAAACTTACTATCAATCAAAATTAAAAAAGCTTTCTTAATAACTAAACATCCAAATTGATATTCGCTAATAATAATTATTATTACACCACTTGAATTTCACATTTGTTTATGAAAGTGGGATATTTGCTTTCCAATAAATTCATAAGATCTTAAAGTCCTTGTTACCTAGGGGAATTTTCCAGTCTTTCTATTGCACACACGTGATTATACAATTTCTAAACATCGATCAAGAGCCATCTGGCAGAAGCCTTACTCTTACTTTTGATTTTTTTATTTAAAAACACTTCAGGGGAATTTACTGTAGTTTCCATCGTACAACCGTTTACGGTAGTTTGCATGGTAAAGTCAACATGTGTTCTACAATTGGTACACCGCTTCCTTAGGGCTGAAAATGTGACAATAAAAAAGAAAACAAAGAAACCCTAAATTAATTAGTGTGCATTATATGGAAACATATATAACTGATATAAACATTCCACAATATTTAGAGTTTTGCTAACAGTTTGCACCTACTTAATCTGATGTCATATGATTCGTTGTCTATTATGAGATTAGGGATACATGGGTGATTGCTCTTGATCGATGTTTAAAAATTGTATAATCGCATGTTTGCAATAAAAGGACAGAAGTTCTCCGATAGACAACAAAAGGACTATCCAATTTTTTTTAATCTACTGGAAAGCAAATGTCCCTCTTTTATAAAAAAAAATGCATAATTTAAGTTTTGTAATTAAAATGATCAGATATTATTTATAGGATGTTTAGCTATTAAGAATGCTTTTTAATTGTGTTACTTTGTTATAGATTGTTATAGATTTCTAAAGAATGCAGTACAGTATAGGAAACAATGCACATTCCTGTCATATATGTAAAAAAATATAGTTTTGTCTGAAAAAAAGTATAATCAATAAGTCTAAAGATAAGAATATAATTGGAAAGTTCTGAATATCTTGTAATAGATCATTGACATTTTAACTGGCTTAGTCAGTACATTGACATGAACATAATGGAGTCCAAAAAGGATAAGCAAATAAAGAAGAGATGTATCAAATGAAAACAGCAGCAAAGCAAGAGAGGAAAGGAAAGAGGAAAATTGTGTATTACACAGAGGAAGTGAAGATGGGGATGGTATGAGCAGAGGAGTCAGGAAGAAGTAAGTGGAGAGGGAGACAAATATATGATTAGGAGAGTCCATGTTGGGGGGCGTGGCTTGGACGCCGATCGGGATGGCGGCGTGAGCTCGCAGCTCCGCGCGGAATCCCGTTAATTCTCCTGATTCCTGCACCCCGAGCGACCCGTGGTCGACAATTCTGCCCTACGGAGTGTAGGGGGGCCACTGGGCATCGGAGGCTGGCTGCTGGGGGTTCGCTGGCCCCGGGGAAACCTCGATGAACGACAACCGAGGTATCGCCGAGAGTGTGAAGAAAATGGCGGCAGGGCGGACCGACGGCTCCGGACGACGACACTGAGCAGTCCTGGCACCGACTGGGGGGGGGTACCCACTGCTGGGAGATCGGTGCTGTGGGGACTGCGGAGACGGTCCCGAAGATTGGGGGACCGATAACCCGACACGGCTCGGGCCTCGGGGACGATTACTTGCTGCTATCCTTCCTCCGCCCCCTCCTCCCCCCGGATTTGAAGAGTGTGAACCGGATGGTGCCAGCCCGCTTGGTCCTTGGAGTGGCGGGCATCGTAGGGGGCACTTGATCCTGTACATTATTGGGACGCCTGCCTTCCACACGGCAACTGCCGGGACTAGTTGAAACTGTGACGCAGTTACCTAAGATGGCGGCTTCGGGAGGGACGGCGGCCTTGGAGCTGAGACAGGAGGACTTGACGGCGCTGTCCCAGGTGGGCGAGACTCCCCCGCAGACGGACCAGGAGCAGCGGCTGAATCGGCGCCTGGATGCCATATAGGACGCTATCGCCTCAACCAAGGAGGCGTTGCGGCAGGACATTGCACAAGTCGCCACGGGGCTGGGGTTATTGCGAGCGGACCATGCGAAGTTGGCAGACAAGGTCAAGGACCATGATCAGCTCCTATCGGACCTGAAACCGTCGGTGGTAACCACGGAACACAAGATTACGGATATCCTGGCCCGGTTGGATTCGCTGGAGCGAAGAGCGGAGGATGCCGAAGGTCGCAATAGGCGGAACAACGTGCGGGTAGTAAGCCTGCCGGAACGAATTGAAGGGGAGGATGCGGTGGCCTACATGGGGAACTGGTTTCGAACTGTGGTGGCACCGGAGGGGCTTACTCCTTTCTTTACCCTGGAACGAGCCCACAGGGTGCCGGCCCGCCCGCCAACGCTGGGCCGCCCTCCCCGACCGATGGTGGTGCGGCTCCTCCATTATAAAGACCGGGACCTCCTCATCCAGAGGGCTAGGGCGTCGGGCCCGTTTGAGGTGGAGAACAGCAGGGTTAAGATTTTCCCGGACTACACCCAGGCGGTCCAGAAGAATAGGGCATCGTTTCTGGCGATGAAGAAGGAACTGCGGGAAGAGGGCATCCAGTACTCCTTGCTCTTCCCGGCCAAGCTGCGGGTCATCCTGGATGAGAACACGCACTTTTTTCAGTCCCCGGACGAGGCTTGGCAGTGGCTGGAATCGTACAGGGCCGGGACGGACAGGTCACACAGGAGTAGACGGGATCGGCCTAAAACATCTCAGGTCAGACAATCTCAACGGATCCGGTCCAGCAACAGGCGCCAGCGGGAGAAACGGGAGGCCCAAATGGCTGCGGACAAGAGAGAGGCTCTGGCGGCGACGGCGGCCATTACGGGATCCCAGCAGGGTAGTGAACTGGCGGAGACGGACTCTGGCGACGAAGGTGGCAGGACTGGGGAGGACCTTTCGGAAGCGGAGAGTTCGAAGGGGCCGGTGGTCACCCCCCAGACATCTGATGGAATTTTTTGTGGCTGATGTATAGTTGGACCTTGGACACGGATTTGGTAGGGTGATATCCTGTTGGAAATGGGTGGGTTGCCGGGCAGGGTGCCGTTTGGGCATGACGGGATGGGAAGCGCGGGGGGTGGGCTCCGCTCGCTGAGGTCGGCGATAACTCACCCCCCCAGGGCCCTTAAGGCCTTCTGCGGTGGCGACCGCAGGTTAGACGGATGTGTGTATGGTTTGAGGTTTGACCGGGGCTGACGTTGGGTTTGTAGGCTCTGTCCTGGGGAGTGGGGTTCGGGGTGTTTTCTTTTCCAATGTTTGTTTCGGGGGGGGCAACTGCTATGGTGTGTGCACGGACTGGCACTGTTTGACTTGGAATGTTCACTATCAGTATGGGGACGTTACCTAACTTAAAATGCCTGACGTGGAATGTCCGAGGGCTGCGAACTATGGTCAAGCGCCACAAGGTACATGCGTATTTAGTACGGAGGGGGGTTCAGGTTGCCATGCTACAGGAGACCCACTTGACGAAGCAGGAATGTGCAGCACAGCAAAAAAGGTGGCGGGCCAGGTGTTTGGGACCACTTACTCAGCTTATGCCCGGGGGGTACTGATATGGGTGAGAGCGGGGATACGGTTTCAGGTTCTGAACCAAGTGGTGGACCCTGAGGGCAGGTTTGTGGCGTTGGAGGGGCGGTTGTATGGCCGGGATGTGACTCTCTGTTGTGTGTATGCGCCAAATGTTGATCAGGCCCGATTCTTCGATGGCCTTTCCGGGTCCTTGGCCTCCTTCCTAGTGGGCCTGGTGATATTGGGAGGGGACTTTAATTCAATTACGGATGTGGTCCTGGACAGGTCTCACCCTCCCCTTGTGGATTCCCCGGTGCGCAAGTTGGCCATGCACAGGAAGGCTTTGGCAGGATAGATGGGGGTTGCTGGATGTGTGGCGGGAACAACACAGGGATGTCAGGGATTATTCCTTTTTCTCAGCCCTCCATGCGCTACATGTGAGAATTGATTCGGTGCTCTGTAGCGGCCCCCTGGCCCCATTGATCTCTCATACGGAATACCTAGCCAGAACTATATCAAATCATAATCCCCTAGTGATACATGTCCAGTGGCAACGGGAGCGCTCGGCGATTCCAACATGGCGGCTCCAGCCAGACACGTTGGAGGACTCAGTGTTTAGTGATGCGGTCCAGCTGGGCATTGACCATTACTTCGATGAGAATGAGAATGAGGGTTCCACTAAGTGTAGGTCCACTGAGTGGGATGCAATGAAAGTGGTGGTGAGAGGGGTGTGCCTGGGCAGGTTTTCGAACGCGCGTACAGCTGTGTTGAATGCACTTGCTAAAGCGGAAGTGAAACTAAGAGACCTGGAGCGGCGCAGGCCAACCCGACCGGACTTGCAGGCCCGTTTGCTGGAAGCGAAGGAGGCGGTGGCTACCGAAACGGAACGGTTGAGGAGCTACGATTATCGGCTATACGCCATTAAAGCCCATGCTGAACGGGATAAGGTGGGCACGCTCCTGGCCAGACTTGCTAATCCTGATATTAGGGGCTGCCCGGTCCTTAGCGTCGGTAACGCATTGGGCGAAACAGTATATTCTCAGGTGGCGGTACTGGAGTGCTTCTGCGTGTATTATGAGGAACTGTATCGGAGTCAGTTGGGGGTAGAGGCCCACGATATTGCAGAGTATCTGGGAGCGAGGCAGCTTCCGGTCCTTGACGAAGAAGACGCGGCGGATCTGGGCGGGCCGATCACATTGGCTGAGATAAGGGCGGCCATCAAGCATATGGCGCGGAATAAAACGCCCGGTGTGGATGGGTTGCCGATAGAGTTCTACCAGAAGTTTGTGGATAGTTTGGCGCCCAGACTACTGGTGGTGTACACGGAGGCTTTTGAGTCGGGGGGTTTACCTAGATCCATGAGGGAAGCCTTGATAGTGCCTCTGCTTAAGCCCGGCAGGGATGCGACGGATGTAAGGTCCTATCGTCCATTGTCCATGCTGACGGTGGACTATAAAATACTGAGCCGGATCTTGGCCACCAGGCTGGCTCCACATATGACTGGCCTGGTGCACAGGGATCAGGCAGGGTTTATCCCCACGAGGAACACGGCGTTGAATATTCGTCGCTTGGTGGGGGTGATGGACGCTGTGGCGGATGTGAACGGGGCCCCGGCAGTACTGTCGGTGGACATTGAGAAGGCTTTCGACAGCTTGGAGTGGGTTTTTCTGGATGGAGTATTAGAGAGGTTTGGTGTTGGTGAGGGGTTCCGCAGATGGACGAAGGTGCTGTATTCCTCAGCGACAGCACGAGTGCGCCTGGGTGGATTGGTGTCCGCGGCTTACCCGGTCGGTAGGGGCACGCGACAGGGGTTCTCCCTTTCCCCCCTTCTGTTCGCTCTGGCGATGGAACCCTTGGCGGCCCATGCTAGGTCGGGAGACAGGTACGAGGGGATAGACAGCGGTGGGCAGCTACACCACATCTCGCTGTATGCGGATGATTTGTTGCTATATTTGGGCGATACGGAGCGGGCGTTGGAAGGAGCAATGGACCTGTTAGCGGAATTTGGCCGGTTGTCGGGCCTCAAGGTCAATTGGGCGAAGACCTGTGTGTTCCCGCTACGAGCGGAGTCGCCCTGCCCTGCACGTGATCTGGGGGTGGTTTGGGAGCCATCTTGCTTCACTTATTTGGGAGTCCGTATCTATCACGTGACCGTGGACCTATTAGAGGGCAATATCGGACGGTGTGTATGGGCGCTGAGAGGTAGTATGGCTTTCTGGGCGACCCTTCCACTGACAGTGCTGGGTAGGGTTGCTCTTTTGAAAATGGTGGCGCTCCCCCGGCTTCTGTACTACTTTCGAACGCTGCCCATTTGGATTCCTCAGAGGATCTTTCGAGACCTGAGGACAATGGTTATTGGTTTCCTGTGGGGACATGGCCGCCGTAGAGTGGCACTGAGCGCGTTGTTACGCCCTAAGATTGAGGGGGGGATGGCCGTCCCTGATTTTGAACTGTATTACTTGGCGGCGCAACTCCAGGTTCTTACGCAACACGTGGCTCGGGTGTTTCGGGGACCGGAGTGTGATCGTGAGCGGGGGATACAGCGCCATGTGCTGGCTTATATCGTTATGCAGCAGAGACTGGAGTTGCGCGGCCTCACTATGGAGGAGCGGACGCTTAGGTTATGCTGGCAGAGGAGTCTCAGGAGGGCAAAGGCGACCCGTTCCTATGCGCCTGAGATACCGATTGGCATGCTGACGGCCCTACCGCACGGGGGCGATTGGTCCCCATTGCTGGAATGGGAGGAGGCGGGACTTCAAATGGTGGGGGACCTGTATGTTGATGGGGCCTTGGCGCCCTTCGGAGTACTACAAGAACAGTTTGGGCTACCGGACGGGGGGTTCCTCTTACATGCGGCGGTGGTGGCGGCTATTCAGAAGCACTGGAAGGGAGGGCTCACCGAGCCGGGCACGACCATGGCGTGCCAGTACGTAGTAATGGCAGCGGGCACCTTTAAGGCGGTGACCTGCCTCCATAATAGGATGTTACACGAGGGACTAGAACCGCTCCTAGGGCTCAAGGCGAAGTGGGAGGAAAGTGTGGGTAGGCCCATACCGGACGCGACGTGGGGCCATATTTTACGGCGCACGTGGAAGGTCACGAGGAATGCGCGTTTCCAACAGGTGCACTTCTTTGTGTTACACAGGGCCTATCTGACTCCGGAGAAGATAAAATGGTACTTCCAGGTGCAGGACGCGAGGTGCCCGAGGTGCTTGTCGCCGGAGGCGGACATGGATCACCTGTTCTGGGATTGCCCGAATCTGGAGGCCTACTGGGCTGAGGTGGGGGAACTCCTGAACGAAGTGACTGACAGGGAGGTGGACTTTGATATGGCGGCGTGCCTGCTGCTCTGGTTCCCGCACACTAAACACACTAAGGTGACGAGCCAATTCATAGACTTGGGGTTGATACTGGCACAAAGGGAGATTTTGTGGCATTGGAAATCCAAGGGAGGGCCGTCAGTGCGGAGGTGGAGGAATGAGTTGCTGCGGTGGTCAGAGTGTGAGAGTGCGCTCCGAATGAAGCAGGCTGTCAAGCTTGATAATGAGAAAGCCTTGGATACAGCGCGTGCGTGGGAGTTGGTGGTGCAGGCCTTGCGCGACTCGTTGGTGGAGGATGAGGACTGAGTGGATAGGTCCTGAGGGACGCTGCGAGGCATACTAGTTTGGGGTTGCAATTGATACTGTAATGGGATATATACTACAATCGGGAATAAGACACACACCATTAGCGGTTCCAGTGTCATGGGTAAAATTGATAGGCAACAACCGAAACTCTCTTTTGACACCTGCTGCACTCCTAAGGAAACAACAGCACATTCAGACACTGAACTAGATGCAGGGCAGGCGGCAAACAGTACCATGGAAACTGTCCTTCAAACCATACAGCGAAGCCTATATGCTATAAATGGCAAACTGGACGCTCTCACCCAAAGAGTTGATAATATATCTGCCAAGCTTGATTAGCAGGGAGAACGACTAGACGCAGCAGAAATACACATAGCTGCGGTGGAAGACGAATCCAGTGCAACAACACGAAAATGCACTAAGCTAGAAAAAATCCTAGAAGTCATTAAAATGAAAGATGAAGATTTAGAGGCGAGGTCACGCTGCAATAACGTACGCATCATGGGAATACTGGAGAGTACCAATACAGGAAGACTGGAAACTTACGTGGAAGACATGTTGCATGATATTTTTGGAGCGGATAGTTTCTTCTCTGTACTAATCGCCGAACGCACCCACCTGTCACTAGCACCTGCGCCGCCACCGAGCGCCCCACCAAGACCCATCATTTCTCGTGTTCTCAATTACAGGGGTCGAGATGTGATTTTATGATTTGTGTGAGAAAAACAACAAATTGCGGCACATAAAGTTTTTAACTCTTCGAAATGGGCATTGAAAATGAGATGCTCTACCCGGCAAGACTGCGTGTAACCTGCAAGGGGCGAGCGAAAATGCTACCGACGCCAAAGTCAGCACAAGACACTCGCTAGAAGAAAAGCACCGGGCATATGAACACCGACCCGGAATCAGACTGAAGTTGCCAATGATGGTGGTGATGTATATGGAATGTTATTGGCAAGAGAGAAACAACAAATCACCTACCAGGGCAACAACATCTCATTTTACCCAGACTTTACGGTAACCCGTGCAAGCAGCACGTAAGGAATTCAACTCTGCAAAGAAAAACCTGAGAGAAATGGGTATTGAATAAGCGATGCCATACCCGGTGAAATTACAAATGACCCACAAAGGTTGAGTGAAAATGCTAATGGCACCAAAGGCAGCATACAACTTTAAAAACAGGCACTTGCCAGCAGAAAGACACAAGGCCATATGATCGCCGACCCAGAATCTTACTGAGTAGACTCATGATGGTGGTAATGTTTATGGCATAGACTGCGCCCCAGCTATTGTGAGAAGCTGTATCTCATGGCATTTAGGTATGCTTTACTATATACTTTATCAGTAGGTGATCGCCTCGATGTACATGTAGACTACTACAGGCATGTACACCAGGACTATATACAGACTCATGGATGTAAGCCTGATGTGAAAAGTATAGGATTGATGCTCCCCTCTTTAGGAAAGGGGAGGATGGGTATTGCTTATATACTTTGATAGGCATTCATAACTAGCCAAATGATGTAATGATACAATGTGATGGAGGGTTGTAGGAGCTATGTACACTGTTGAACAGCAAACTGATAAAGCAACAATGCTTTATCAGCTCAAGATGCAATTAATGTGCTAATCACACTTACTCTCTTACATATATGGAGCCAAAACACTCAGGTAATACCTGATCACAACCGTTTGTATGGATGTTGATGCGAGCACTCAGCGGCCCCGGAGGGTGCTCCCCGTAACTGTTCTTGCATTGCTAATGTTGTTTCTAAGGGTATGTCTTTGGCATAATTTGGATGCTGAAGTGGGTGGGGGGTGGGAGAGGTTGTTTTTCTCTGGTTTATACAGGCAGTTATGTGCACAGTGCACTACAAACACTCATATCAAAAATAGTCATCTATGTACAACCATGCTGTTGGCGTATGGGACACGAGCTATGTATATGAAGAGAAGGTATATCATCACTATGGAAATATCCCACACTAAAGCATTGAGAACAGACTAATACCATCACCACTTGAGCTATTGTCCTCATACTCCTCATAGTCTAGAGGACTAAAAATACTTGTGAAGAAGGGAACACAATTCCATATAGATCACACCATAACAGATGACCTAGGTCATTATATAATTGTTAACAGCCTTATTAGAGGAAATCACATAGGTCTTATTAATACATATGGCCCAAACGATCTAAAGTTTTTCAAGCCATATGACGGAAACTGGGAGAACTGCCTGAAATAGAATTGCTATGGGGCGGCGACCTAAATGTAACTCTAAATGAGGACTTGGATAGATCAGGGGTAACTAAGGAACCACACAAGCAGGTGGTGAGGGCAATGTTAGATATTATGATAGAGTCCAAAATGATGGATATCTAGAGACAGTGAAACCCTCATCAAATGGAGGCCACGCATAACTCTACAATCCACAACAGTTGGTCACACATTGACTATTGGTTGGGGACAGAGGGAGCTGCCTCATGGACATGACACATACACCACTTGCCAAAAACATTATCAGACCATAAAACAGTCCTGCTGACTATTGAATTCAAACATTATATGCACCCACCATATATATGGAGCTTTAACGCCAAAGCACTATTAGACTCCTCGTATAACGACGCTATCAGACATGCCATTACAAAATATTTTCAACTTAATCAGTCCTCAGTAGACGACTCTGGTTTATTATGGGAAGCGTGTATACGTGGATTTGCAAGAGCACAAATGCCGGAATCCTGAAAGATATCTGCAACCAGCTTACCCAGCGTGAGACTTAGCTGAAAACCTTACAACAGGACTAAGAGCGCACACAAAACACGGCTATACTGAGTGATATATGGAAGATAATGACTGAATACCAGAAATTTGTAGAAGAACTTAAATATATCTCGAAGAGACACATTGCTTGTAAATACGGTGAAGAGGGTAGACCGGGGCGTGTATTGGCATTGGCACATAAAATATGCGCTGGACATACTGTACATTCTGTCCTTAAGATAAAAGACAAAAATGATATCCTACATTATGATACAGAAGGCATACTAAATGCCTTCATGGGCACATATGGTGACCTGTATGCATCACAGGACACATCTACCCCGCAAGAGATCCTATTGTACCTAGAAGACCTGGACAATGCCGATTTTATTCACCTAGCATGGCAGTCCTCCCATATTAGGGATTACTGGATGGAAATTACTAAAACATTGAGTGAGATATTGGGAACCACAATACAATGTACATTTCTGACATGTCTGCTGGGCCTAGTACCCACTATACCATCTACCAAGTTTAAATTCTGTATGATAGCGCTATTATTGGAAAAATGAAGAGTATCAATGTATTGGGGGAGTAAGCAATATCCACAAGGTAAACAATGGATTAGAGATATGGCATATTGTAAAGATACACTAAAGACGTACGAGGAAGAACTTCCTACCGGGTACACCCATGGAAAACTGGATACCTCTGGTTGATTATCTTCAATCTCACCATACTGTAAGATGTGGTCTATTACATAGGTTATTGGACTGTGGTTGGTAATAATGCAAATGTGTTGTACTGTACTGTATTGATTATCAATGCCTATTAAAAGCCTGTATGGTTGTTGTAAAACTGTATGACTTTAATAACATCCATACAATTTTTTTTAAGTATTGTAGGAGTTCTTCCATCCACATAAAAATTTGTTGATGCCAATTGTTAGAAGGAGATCAATTAGATAATGTCTCTTCTCCATAGTTTTATGGGAAGATTCCTAACTCAAGGACCAAATACAATGTCTCATGGATTTAGAGTAATATTAAAATTGACAATATCACTAATTGTCCGTTCAATCACAGACCATAAATTTATAACATCGCTGCAACAGAATTGCATATGATTTAGATTTTCTGGGTGGCTCTAACATTTGGGGGTGTCAATTTAAACCTGATTATGAAGTCTTTCAGGAGACCAACAACATATATGAATAGTCCAAAATCTGTATTGATGTAGAAGGGGAGAGATCTTGTATTTTTTACAATATTTTCATCTGTAGTGCAATTCCTTTTGGACTGGCATCGTTCTGTTCAAGGAATTGAAAGATTCCTCCGCTTTCATGACAATGTCCTTATTCATTCTGTTGTTGACTTTCCCAAAGATTTGATATATGTTACTAGCAACATATTCTTGTGTAGTGGCTTTTAAAAGGAATCAGTGAGGTTTGGGGTGTTTAGTTGGTTAATAGCTCTTTCGAATCTCAAAAATTCATAAAAGTCTGCATTCTGAAGTTTGTGTCTAGACTGTAACATAGCAAACAAGAAAGGGTAGTTGTCGGAACCAGAGATATGTTAAATGGGAGCCTCTAAATTTGAGTTGAAATCTATGGTCTAGGATTATAATGGCTTTGATAAAATCTTTAAAAATATTGAGTGATTGAGGGACTTGTATTTTGCACATACTAAGGATGTTAAAAAAGGGAAAGGGTTTTACAATGCACACGCCTTGTCCTACCCTGACAGGTGGGAGCTATGGAGGTGGCAAAATCTACCAGATTGATTGTCTCAAGAGAAAAGCAGTTTGTTAATAATATAAATTTGATAAATGCAGGCCATCTTTGGATTTATCTGATTTTTGCTTTGTAAGGGCAATTCTGGCTCTTTTTGCTTGTCCAAATACATTCTAACATTGTTTTGTTAGTCACCTTGTAGAAGTTTGCTGGTTTAAAAATAAATTAATCTGTGAGTGTCTCATCATTATTACATATGAAATGCTACCCCAACGTGTCATAAATGTTGGGAACCATGAGTCTAATAAAGGTTTGACTTTGGGAATCATTGTAGCTTATATATGGTCCATAATTTCTTCTATAGTGTTTTTAAATTCTATCCCCAGATATTTTAAGTTTTTAGATTGACATTTGAGTTCAAGCAAACCAATAAATATGGGATAAAGGACGATTTTTAACAGAAATATCTACATTCTGTCACAGTTAATGGAGTACCCTGAAACTAATGCACATCTATTAATTGTTCCCAGTTCTTCTGGTACCTAGGGGGTTGGAGAATCATCAGTCTTGGATATCTGGAGCTGATTGTCTGTCTGGAAGAGACCCTCTATTTTGAAATCATCTTCAAAATGAATACCAAGTACCTGTTGGATCCAGGATTGTAGGACAGATACACAATTCTTGGGATGCTTTTCTGCATTTTCCAGGAAGCCAAAGATCCTGAGGTTACTTCTTCTATTTTTGTCCTCCAGCTCGGTCACTTCTCTTTCCAGACATTCAACCTTTTTAGAAAGATTATTGTTTTCTTCTGTAGTGCAGATTGAGAGCCTTCGTTTTTACCTATATTGGATTCTGCTTCCTGAAGATGGTTTGATAAGGTTTTAAAGTTAATACTAACACCCAACAACTTCCTTTGCAGTAGTTTGGTGTTCAATTTTGTACTTTGAGGTAGGCGATGTAGGGAATTAAAGCATTGTAGAATGAGTTCTATTAGTGCTGGTAGATCTACAGTATCCTAAACAAATAAGTCAGGTAGTGGAAGTTCTTTTTTGGACCTTTTTGTCCAGGTTCCTTGATTTCTTTCAAGTCCCTAATACCTTTATCTTTGGTGCCTGCAATACTATTAAGTAGGTGTCCTCTATGAACCTGCAAGAGTGACGAATGTGCTTAGTAGATCAATCACTTTTAAATATTTTACTCACAGCAAAAAGTCACTGTTAGATTTGGGGTCTCTAGTTGGCAGAGGTAGATACCTTTTACCAAGTAGGGACCCTTGAGTCTAGTCAGGGTAAGGGGGTACACTCCTAAAATAACACATGCTCACCCCCTTGGTAGCTTGGCACGGCAGGCAGGCTTATCTCAGAGGCAGTGTGTAAAGTATTAGTGAAAAAACACAGTAACCCAGTGACAACATTACAGATGGACACCACACAATTTGTAGTATAAAAATAAGTATTTTTATATTGACTTAACACAAGACCACAAACTAGCTTAGATCTCTTTAGATGTAAAATGTGACACTTTAAGTTCAATGTACCTTTGGATGCATAACGCTGTACAACGAAAGTATTGCAGGGAAAGAGACGCATCAGTTCCTTACATGCAGAACTGTGATGCGTCGGGTCCCTACTGCTGTGTAGGGGATGCGTTGGTTCTTCTCCGCGTGGGGAATTGATGCGTCGGTTTCTTATTTCGCTTCCGTGGCGATGAGACCAGCAGCGATGTGATGCGATGAAGATCCGGTGCAATGAAACAAAAATGGCATCTTCTCCTTGATGCGACACGATGCGTACACGCCTGACGGCCGTGCGGTTACTTAACTATTCTTCGGAGCAGGGACAGGCACTGCGACACGCTTCTCCGGTGATGCGATGGCACCTGATGCGACGGTGATACTCTTCTCCAGTGATGCAAGGCGCTTCGGCGATGCAACATCGACAGTGGTGACAGCCTTCTTCAGTGATGCGATGACAGCGGCTGCTGCGGCGACACGCTTCTCCGATGATGCAATGGCGTCTGATGCGACTGCGACATTCTTCTCCGGCGATGCGAGGCGTTTCTGCTAGGCAAAGCAACAGCGGAGGCAGCAACACCCTTTTTCAGTGATTCATTAACAACGGCTGCGGCGGCAGCATGCTTCTTCTTTGTGAGTTGCGATTCCAGACCCTTGTGATATTAACTCCCTCACAAGGCCCAACACAACAGCAGGCACATCAAAAGAACTCTTGAGGAGCTGGTTGTTGAAGTCTGTTCTCCCTGAGACTTCAGCAGGAGGCAAGCTCTATCTCAAGCCCTTGGAGGTCCTTTACAAGTTGAATTGAAAGTAGCACAAAGTCATTTCTCCTTTCTTTAGCAGTCAGGCAAACCACTGCAGGCCGATCTCCCAAACTGCACTCAGCTTAGGTATAGTCTCCTCCTCAGTTTCTTTGGTTCCTCTCCTCAGCAAAGGTTCTTCTTGTTCCCCAAAAGTGATCTAAAATTCTGGGGTCTGGGTCCCCATATTTATACTAGCAAATTATTTGTCCTCTGAAGGCAGAGGGTCCTGTACCCAGTCCAAACCAGTTCTGTGCAGTCCTTGAGCACTTTGTTGACAAGACTCCTTCTTTCCTTTGACAGTGTGGGCCAGGGACACCTGACGCAACACAGGAGGTAGAGCCAGCATTGTGGAAGGCAGGCTTAGTACTATTCAGGTCCCAGATGCAACTCCTCCCACCCATCTACGTGTAGATAGCTCTATTCAGCCCTGTGTCTCCTGGTATCCCCAGCCCCTGTCACTCAAACTTCAGACAAGGAATACACAACCTAGCAGAGGCAGGCTTGGATAGTTAAGCAAGAAAATACCTACTTTCTAAAAGTGGTATTTTCAAACACAGAGGGCCATATGTAGATAATTTCGAAGTAGCGATTTCTAAATAACGAATTTTACTGAATCGGTATTTAGGAATCAGTATTTCCTATGTACGTAATAATTCAGTAAATATTACCGAATCGGAAAAATTCAGTAAATATTTACCGATTCAACAATACCGATCGGTATTTCCGAATCGGTAAATACCGAATCGGTAAATATTACTGAATCGGTAAATACCGAATCGGTAAATACCGAATCAGAAATTCAAAAGAACAGCAATTGAGGAATCAGCCAATCCTGTGCAACCACCACCCCTCCCACCCAGGAAGTGGCCACACCAGGCAGGTGCACACAATCAGAACCTTCTGGAGAGGCTGTGAGTGCAGAGGAGAGAAACAGAGCCACTGCCTGAACTTCGTCTGCAAAACTTTCACTATGGCCAGCCAGGACACAGGAAGAGAAGAAGGGGAAAGAAAAAGGAAACTTAAATTCAGTCCAAAGGAACTGCAGGTCCTTGTGGAGGAGGTAGTGAAGCAGCATACAAAGTTGTTTGGAAAGCAGTCCCTGCAAGTTGCAGAGTCTGAAAAAAGAAAAATCTGGCTTGCAATCCAGTCGCAGGTGAATGCCATCAGAGTGACCCCCCACCCCCCGGACATTGAAGTGCTCACGAAACGGTGGTCTGATATCAGGATCATCACCAAAAAGAAGATGGCAGAACAAAAAAACAAGCCAGCCACATGCCCTGACTGATCTTGAGCAGCTTGTGGAGTCCACAATGGATCCCAAAAGTGTCTGTGGCATCGGAGATGCAGACACCTCTGCCAGAGCTGCTTCCAAACAAGGTAAGAACCATGCACAGCATTGTGCACCCCCTTCCCCTATCCCAAATCCCCAATTGGGATATGCGAATCCCACTCCAGTACAGGTTTTTGTTTAGACCAGCAATGCATTATGGGAGATGTAGTCAGTGACACCCCTACAGTTCCAGGCATTGCACTGAACAACAAGGCATGTGAGACACATCAGCGATAAGCAGGCAGAGGACAATGAGATATTGTGGTAGAAATGTTTTTATATTGTAATGCAGGGCAACAGGAACACTGAGCTAATGTACAATTTCTGTACACAGGTGAGACATCCCGCAGGACAGCTCAGGACAAAGGAGAGATGGCACCCCGGAAGGACATCACTGAGAGTGCCAGTACGAGTGCAGGGCCCACAACACCACCACAGCCAGCCTCACCACCAGAACCAACCTACCACCAGAACCAGCCTCACCACTAGAACCAGCCACACCACCAGAACCACAGCCTCACCACCAGAACCAGCCTCACCAGCAGCAACACCACCTGCAGTGGTCAGACCTAGAAGGCGTGCAGTTGTCAGACTGCAGGAATTTGAGTCCTCCTCAGAAGACTCAAGGGGGGAAACATCTACTGTGCCACTGGATGGCAGCAATGCTGGTTTGCTGTCCACTGCTGAGGGAGCACTCACAGGTGCCAGACGCCGCCGCAGGGCTCGTGAGAGCAGTCCACCTCCACAGGGTGAGAGCCATTGTGTCTTCGGAGGGCTGGAGGCAACCATGGTAAAGGTGCAGCGCCTGCAAGGCAAGGCAATTCAGTCAGTCCAGCGACAAATGAGATGCCTCAATGACATTGACCAACATTGACAAGGGTATTGGCTCATTGGCTGAGGGCTTGAAGGAGATGGCTGCGGGCATGCGGGACATGTCCCAGTCTGTGATGCTACTATGTAACAAAATGGATGAGGACAGAGTAACACGGCGCAGGGAGAGGCAGAAAATGGAGGCCATACGAGGGCAGTGAACCGCCTAGCAACTGCAACTTCTCTGTTCTGCAGGCACTCCGTGGCCATGCAGGAGGGGCTGGTGCACTGCAGCAGTGATGTATCTAGGGGGCTGGTAAAGGTGACCACTGCTCTTGAAGTGCTGCTTACGAGTCAATCTGCCACTACTGGTGCTGTGGAAGTTAGGGACAGCGAGGACATGACCAGTCAGAGCAGCATTACCCCCCTGTAACAGACACCAGGAGGAGCAGCAGACGGCATGCGGCTGCCACTGGTTCCACAGCCAGTGAGGACAGTCACTTAATGGCATCCAGCACTGTTGTGCGTGGCCGCATACGCTCATGCAGCCCACTCTTTCAGGACAGAGTTGGGTGAAGTAACCCATGACTTCCTACTATGAATGTCACAAATTGGAATGCCAAGTTTGGCCGTTTGTGTTGTGGCGAGGTGCCCAGAAATTAAAACTACGTCATTACATTCAACAACTGGCTGTGTCTCCTTACTCACTTAAAAATAGTTGCACGTGATCTCTGCCCGTCTCAGTCTCCCATCTGTTGCTGGTGGTACTCATGCTGCGTTGGGCTCTGGCTGTGCAAATTCTTCATCATTGTCTTCAAAATCAGTTAATTCCACTTCTGTCCCTTTCCTTGTGGCAAGGTTGTGCAGCATTGCACAAGTTGCAATGATTTTGCAGCAGATGATGGGTGTGTACTGACGTGCGCCTCCGCTTTTGTGGAGGCAGCGGAACCTGCTTTTCAATAGTCCAAACGTGCGCTCCACAATGTTGCGTGTTAATTTGTGTGCCACATTGTATCGTCTTACACTCAGGGTTGATGGGTTTAGGTAGGGAGTGAGGATAAATGACTGCACGGCATATGCACTATCGCCAGGTGAGGAAGAGAGTGCCATTAGTCACATACACCAATACACATTCATCTGCAGTAAGTTTAAGGGAGTGTCACAGTTATTTACCTAGCAGGTATCCTTCTCCAAATTCTCCCGCAGTCAGGCGTGTATAGATCCCACTGTTCTGGAAGATGTATGAGCTGTGGGTGCTCCCAGGAAATTTTGCCACGATGTCAGTGATTATGTTGGCAGCATCACAGATTACCTGCACATTTATGACGTGTGTGGACTTTTTGTTCCTGTATATATACTCAGTGGCTGCTGGTGGGCAGATTGGAATGTGTGTGCCATCTATAAAGCCTATGACATGCGGGAACTGTGCCATCTGGTAAAAGTCTGTCTTGGTTTTCAGCAGTTCCTCCTGTTTGTTTGGGAAGCTAATGTAGTGAAGCAATCTCTGCATAATGGCATCCAGGAACTTACTGAAGAAACGGGACAGGCAACTCTGAGACACCCCTCCTACCGCAGCTATCACCCCTTGGTAACTGCCAGATGCGTGTAGATGTGGGCTACAGAGCACCTGCACATGTGGTGGTATGACGTGCACCCCGGAGTGAGTGCAGGTTCCTTATCAAGTCCAGGATGGTGTGGGGGTGCAGCCTGTACCTTTCATGGATCTCAGCCTCGGTCTGTTGGAAGAGTGTGATGTGCTGTCTGTAAATGCGCTCCTTCCGTCTCCAGATCCTCACTCCTGCTGCCTGTAGGCGTAGCCGCCTTGCAGTCACATAGAAAGCTGCCATAGTGATCACACTGTTGCATTTTGGGATTGCTTATATACACTGTAGCTGATTACCACCTGCTTTCAGTCAGTGTTAATTACTAAGTCTTAAATACCGAATTTCATGAAATTCGGTATTACTGATTTTACTTACATCTCTTTTCTCGTTTTTACCGTTTCTCATATACCGATTTGGTAAATAAGAAATCGGTAAATACAGATTCGATAAATTAAAATTTGGTAATGATGAATCAGTATTTACTGATTCATAATTACCGAATACTTATTTTTGGCCTCCTACATCTCAAATGCCTAAATACCGGTCGGTAACAGCAAATTTACTGAATTTTGGCCGTTACCGACCGGTACTTAGCTACCTACATATGGCCCAGAATGTTAAAACCAACTTCACTAAAAGATGTATTTTATCATTCTGAGTTCAGGCATACTAAACTTGAATTTCTACCTAGTTCTCTGAGTTAGTTAGGATTATAGGGTGTTATAATTCAGCTGCCCATTCTGGCCTGTGGGGAACAGGTAGCCTTGCAATAGTGAAAAACAAAAATGGCTGTCATTCACTATCAGGACATGCCACACACATTAGGGCATGTTCTACATTTTACCTACAATGCACCCTGCCCTTGGGCTTACCATAGGGGTGACTAATATGCAGAAAAGGGAAGGTTTAGGGACTGGCAAGTGGGTGCCAACATGGCAGTACCAGACTGCAATGGCAGACCTGAGACACCCTTTACAGGCTGCTTCTGTTGGTGGCACAACCAGTGCTGCAATCCCACCAGCAACATTTGATTTACAAGCCCTGGGCACACATAGTGCACTGTACTATGGTCTGACAAGTAAACCAATCCAGCCCATCATGGAGTCACTAATCCATACATCAATTTACAATAGGGAGACCATATGCACTTTAGCACTGATCAGCCATGGTAAAATGCCCAGAGTCATAAAACAGCCAACAAAAGGTCAGAAAAAATATGGGGGGAAAGCAAAAAGTTCAGGGATGACCCTACAAAAGGTCAAGTCCAACACAACCCTCTTCCAGCCGAAACACAGAGGAGTCCAATCTCTACCCTAATGGGCTTCTCAGCTTTGGGCGATAGAAGATGGACCCTGGACCACATCATATTCCAGTTCTACACCAATCTGAACCTTTTTGGATCCCTCTGTCCATAATATCTGGGCCCACCATGCTAACCCATGGGGAACCTTTCTCCTCACCTGTGGACACCATCTGTGCAACACCTAACCTTAGCTTGCTCACAGGTGTGTCCCAACAGACAGACAGCAAGCCCAGTGGCCACTAACAGTAGTCAATGACGAGACCCAGGCCTTATGCCTCTCAAGGCTCTCAAACCTCTGTGGCGTCAGAGAGCGGGCGCAGTAGCCCCAGGTCATTTGTGCACTCTCCCTCCTGCCAGGTCAGGTATGACATCCTGACACTGACCCACCAGCCTCTGGCCTGTACCCGGCCGCTGGACAAGAGACTGGGGTGGGCTCTCCCACACCCGGCCCTCCTTCTTTGGGCTCTGCACCCTCCCACTTGGAGTGGTACCCCTTCCAGAATTGTCTGGGTGCCTGTAGCAGGTGTCTTGCACAATTCGCCCACCAGTTCGGGTATTCTATCCTGCAAATGGGCTTCCAGGTCAGGAGGGACACCCTGAACCTGGCCATCCAATCTAGGGTCTAAAGCCTCAGACTGCACCAGGGTCAGAGGCGAGGACTCCCTCCCTCAGCAACCCCTTCCAGAGCACTGTGGAGTGGAGCTACATCGGTCAGGACACCGATTACAGTTGCCGCTTCTTCCAGGTCAGACAAAACCTGAACCTGGCTTCCCACCCCAGGGACCAACTCCTGCAGTTGAACACTTGCCTGGCAAACCAGGCAAGTGAGGGTGACACATAACTCATGTGTCGTGTGACAGTCTGCCCGGTGCAGATCTCCAGACCCTTGTCCATCTGACAGCTCGTGAAAATCCCCTTAGACAGAAATGGTGTCACCATGGTCATTCCTTGGTGACTCAGCCCTTCTGGCTGGCCCCTGACCCACTTGTTCTTCCACTGGGGACTCTTTCCCCCTCTAACCCCTCAATCTGGACTTCGGCACCCTCCACTTAGGAGTGGCACTGCCAGACACCAGAACTGGTGGAGGCCTACTTACAGACACTCCCAGTTCACCAGACATTAAGGAATCCACCTCAACGGGCGGCCCATCAGGACAGTCTAGGCTCCCCACCTGGTGTTCCCTTAAAGAACCATCCAGGCACTGAGACTGGGTTTCGGGCACCTTGGGACATGCAGCCCCACGCTCACTCTGTCTCCACTGAGACAGGATTTGAGCCCCTACACCCTCCTACTACACCGAGACCTAGCTGTTCTACTCTGAACCTCTTCCACCACACAGGTCCGGAGGATACCGGAGCCACTCCCCTCAGGGTCGCTCCACAATGCCTCTTCAGACCCTCTGGAATCCACCAAAAGTTCTGCCTCCAAGGTGAGCTCCCTGGGGTCAGAGAACTCACCCTCCACCAGGCGTTGGCATAGCTCTGGAAAACAGGGACTTACAATATGCTCTCCCACAATTGAATCACATAGCCCCACACAAGGGTTAACCAAGCTATCCTTTACCTCACCATCCAGTGCCTCGCACATGTACTCCACACGACTCTCCTAAGATTGGCAAGACAGTATCCGACTCTCTCTGTCATTCAACCCACACTCTTCTGGATGGTGTTCACACTCATATACCAGGACATCAACCTGGGGGGAAACCCTCTTCATGCGCCTCTCATCTAGAGTCAGTAGAGTGTTTCTCCCACCACTAGGACCATGAACCCCTGCATCAGTTTTCCCATTTTCCTCTGGGACACTGCACACTACTGGAGCTAACTCATGTCCTTGAACAACCTGGTGAATGTTAACCCCCTCCTTCAAGTCAGGTGCCACATCTCAAGGTGTACATACTGCTCCCTCAGCACTAGATAACTCGATTTGCTGCCACCATCTGAGCTGGATTCCACCTCCAACTCAGCAAAGCTCACTTCCTGAGCTACACACATTTCTTTTTTCTGGGCTGAGACACTCACGGCCTCAAGTCTCTCGAGCTCCAAATCAAGCTTCCCCATTCTCACTCATGCTCAAACTGTATCCTCTTTTACTCTATGGACAATTTTCTATTCTCCAATTCCAACTGCCCACCCATCTTGAGCTTGGCCAGCTCCAATTAGTGCATCCTACTTTTTTCCCTGTCCTCCAACTCTTCTGGGGACAGGCCCTTGACAGAAACACAGCTACCTACTGGGGAAGCTGTTCTACTCCCCTGGACCAAATGGCCCTTCCAGCTGCATTTTCAGTCTGTTCCATGTGCTCAGGGGTGCTCCTTGCTTCCACCCAGGCCCTCAGCGCCTTTTGGAACTCATCCTTCTTGGTGAGACCAATCATAGTAACTTTAAATCTCCTGCAGAAGTGCTTTAGCTGTCTCACATTGTAGCTTTCTAGTTTCTCCTCTTCGAAATCCCACTCCTCAGATGCTATGGCTGCTGCTTTACTCATGATGGATGAACTTGGCAGTTCTTGTCAAAAATAGAAAATCCAAGGAAAAAATCTACCAAAATGTATGTGGTTGTGTTTGGTCTGCACTTACCAATCACTGTATATGAGTCACACATGCAAGTCCAGAATCCCACCGCTGCCACCAATGTTAGATTTGGGGGTCTCTAGTTGGCAGAGGTAGGTACAGTTGACCAAGTAGGGACCCTTGCGTCTAGTCAGGGTAAGGGGGTACACTCCTAAAATAACCCCTGATCACTACCTTGGTAGCTTGGCATGAGCAGGCAGGCTTATCTCAGAGGCAGTGTGTAAAGCATTTTTTTTTAAATGTTTTTATTTTTGTCACCATTAGCATCTGCAAATTTCACAATAAAAACCCCTTCCGTCTTGGGTGCCCTGGGCCTATGTTCTTGCATTTGTTTTAGGTCGACCAGGCCAACTTCTTTTGTGCGAGGCTTCGTGTAATCATTGGACCGTTGAGACCTTAGACCAGCCTCATTTCCGTACCCCAAGATAGGAGTGGTGGCCAGATGTTTTTATCACTATGGTCCAATTGTGCCATACTCAATGCCGTTCCCAATCAGTTCTCATAAAGCAGAGATCTAGAGTCTTTCCACAATTTACAGATCTCCCTGCAGGCAATTAGGATCAGGCAAAGAAATAAGCCCATTTGCACAGTAGAAAGCTGACTGATAAGGTCATTTTCCAAACCAAAGATGACTTGGGCAAGGTTAAGATTCAGCTTGAGTTTAAAAATACCTTGCATGGCTTACTCCACATTATGCCAAAAGTCTCTTAGAGGGGCACATTCAAAGAATATATGTATATCGTCTGCCTCAACCAAACCACATCTAGAACACTTGGGAGGTGGGCATGGAGCAAATTTTGCTATTTTCTCAGGCGTATAGTACAACCTATTAATAACGTAAAAGTGATTCTTTTTTAAAGAAGCTGGTTTGACGAACTTATATAAGTTTTGGAGAGACAGAGCATACAGATTAACAGATGTATCCCCCAAAAAAGATGAATTCCATACTAAATGGGAGGGGGGAAGCTCTGCGTCCTCGAGATCTAGTAGACTCCTATGCCAAAATCCAACCTCCTTATTTCTTGGATTTACATTCTGAAGTCTATATTCGATCTCCCAATTTCCACCTGTGTTCTCCTTCTCTGCTGAAAACCAAGAACGTAATGGCAAATATTTAAATTGAGAGAAAGAGTCACCAATTTTAGCTCTTAAAACCTCCCAAGGATGGACACCGTCCGAAGATATTAAATCGGACCAGATCAAAATTCCTGCCTTCTTAATAGGGGAGGCTAAATTGTCTTCAAGACAGGCGGGGAGACCCGGGGATTCCCAGATTGGGGCAAAGTCTGAATAGCATCCTATTCCCCATCTCACCTTAACATTATGCCACACAATAAGTGCAGATTTTAATACTTTTAGGCAAACCTTCTTAAAAACCCTGGGCGCCCCAAACTTATAAAGGAAACCAAAACCCCTCCCTCGAAGTTAGCCGTGACACTCAGAATCCTCCCCCAGTTGGTTTCAACAGGGCTAGAAAGTAAACAAATAATATTTTTGAACTGGAAGCCAAGGGAATACCTGAACACATCTGGAAGGGCTAGGCCACCCTTTAATAGTCTTCGTTTTAGCTTCTTCCAGGATAACCTAGAGTTTTTATTAGCCCAGATGAAGCTACCTATTTTCCTTTGAATTTTACCCAAGAGTTTGCCGGGAAAGTCTAGAGGAATAGTACTAAATGAGTATGTCAATTTGGGTAAGATGAGCATTTTGACAAGATTTACCCAGCCATAGATGGTAAGGGGTAGATTCTGCCACCTGGAAAAAAGATGGTCAATTTCCTTAGACACTTTCCTCAAATTGATCAGGGGAATATGAACTAGATCCTGTGCTATAGTGATCCCCAAATACCTAAACTCCCTGCAGCATCTTCCAGACCAACTATCAATGCCCCAGCACATTACCTCATTCTTGGAGGAGTTGACTAAATACCCAGAGTACAGACCAAATTCCTTCAGGGTTGTTTCTACCCTAGGGAGCACCTCCGCAGGATTGTTGGTATAAACCAGCAGGTAGTCTGCATATCAGGCCATTTTCTGCATATAAGGACAACTCACAGCTATAATCTGAGACTTGGGAAGGAGTAATTCGTACATCAAGTCTCAGAGCTTAGGCAAGAGGTTCGATATAGATATCAAACAACAGGGGCGAAATGGGACACCCCTGTCGTGTTCCCCTTTGTATACTGAAACTTGATGTCAATGAGCCATTCAAGAGGATCACTGCAGAGGCACCCTCGTAACATCTAGTGAGGGCTTCTATGAATGTTAAACCAAAACTCATCATTTTCAAGGTCTCCCAAACGGCTTGGCTGCAAAATATGCAGCCACTGTCAAGGGTTCCGACCGTGCCAACGCCAGATCGATGCAAGCAATTAGCTGTAAAGTTTGTTCCCGGATAAACCTTCCCGGAACGAAGCTCTTATGATCTACAATGATCAACAGCGTAGCTACCTTGACCAACCTCCCTGCCAAAATGCTGGTAAAGAATAAGATCTTGTAATACGCATTTTGCAGGGAGATTGGTCTATAGGAATCTGCTTTAAGCGGATCTTTTCCGGGCTTCAAAATTAGCACTATTGTTGCTTCCTTCCATGACGGGGGACCATACCTTCAGGGCTGTAAATATAATTGAAGAGTTTGCATAGTCTAGGGACTATCACATCCTCGAGGGTCTTATAAACTTGAGTGTGAAGCATTTGTGAACTCATACAGTAACCCAGTGACAACACTACAGATGGACACCACACAAGTTGTAGTATAAAAATAAGTATTTTTGTATACACTTAACACTAGACCACAAACAACAAAAATCCACAATATTGCACTTTAAAAATGGTAGAAATAGCTTAGTTCTCTTTAAATGTAAAATGCGACACTTTAAGTTCAATGTACCTTTGGTTGCCTAAAGCTATACAACAAAAGTGTTGAAGGGAAGGTGATGCATCGGATCCTTACACGCAAGAACGGTGATGCGTCGGGTCCCTACTGCTGTTTAGAGGATGCGTTAGTTCTTCTTCGCGTGGGGAGGTGATGCGTCAGTTTCTTACTGTGCTTCTGTGGCGATGCGACCAGCAGCGCTGTCATGCAATGAAGATCCGGTGCAATGAAACAAAAATGGCATCTTCTCCTTGATGTGACACGATGCGTGCACGCCCGATGGCCGTGCGGCGACTCTGCAATTCTTAAGAGCCGCAACAGACCCTGCGACACTCTTCTCTGGTGATGCGACGGCGCCTGATGTGACGCCGACACTCTTCTCCGGTGATGCGAGGCGTTTCTGCGATGCGATGCGACAGCGACAGTGGCAACACCCTTCTTCAGTGATGCAACAACAGCGGCTGCGGCAGCGACACGCTTCCCCGGTGATGCAAGGGGCTTCTGCGAGGCGGAGCAACAACAGCAGCGGCGACACCCTTCTTCAATGATACGACGACAGCAGCTGCAGCGGCTACACGCTTCTTCTTCGTGAGTTGCGCTTCCAACTCCTTGCGACACGCAGTCACTCAGAAGGCCCAACACAACAGCAGGCACTTTAAAAGAACTCTTGGGGAGCTGGTTGGTGAAGTCTGTTGTCCCTGAGACTTCAGCAGGAGGCAAGCTCTATCTCAAGCTCTTGGAAATCCTTTGCAAGTTGAATTGAAAGTAGCGCAAGGTCCTTTCTCCTTTCTTTGGCAGTCAGGCAACCACTGCAGGCCAATCCCCCAAACAGCACTCAGCTTATGGATAGTCTCCCCCTCAGTTTCTCCAGTTTCTCTCCTCAGCAAAGGTTCTTCTTGTTTCCCAAAAGTGATCTCAAACTCTGGGGTCTGGGTCCCCATATTTATACTAGCAAATCCTTTGTCCTCTGAAGGCAGAGGGTCCTGTACCCAGTCCACACCAGTTCTGTGCAGTCCTGGAGTACTTTGCTGACAAGACTCCTTCTTTCCTTTGACAGTGTGGGCCTGGGACATCAGACGGACCACAGGAGTTGGAGACAGCAATATAGAAGGCAGGCCCAGCCTTATTCAGGTCCCAAGTGCAACTCCTCCCACCCATCTACGTGCAGATAGCTCTATTCAGCCCCGTGCTCACTCACCCTGTCTCCTGGAATTCCCCAGCCCCTGTCACTCAATCTCCAGACAAGGAATACACAACCTAGCAGAGGCAGGCTTGGATAGTTAGGCAAGAAAATACCTACTTTCTAAAAGTGGTATTTTCAAACACAGAATGTTAAACCCAACTTCACTAAAAGATTATTTTATCATTCTGCGTTCAGGCATACTAAACCCAAATTTCTACCTAGTTCGCTGAGTCGGGTATGATTATAAGGTATTTTAATCAAACTGTCCATTCTGGCCTATGGGGAACAGGTAGCCTTGCAATAGTGAAAAACGAAAATGGCTGTCATTCATAGTGGAGAAGTGTAGCTCAATGCTTAGAGCGGCAGACCTTGATGCAGAACGCTGGCCAGGGACCAGGGTTCGATTCCCGCCTCGGCGGGTTTCGGGCTTAAATTCCTCTGACCGGATATTCTAGCCTCAGTGCCGATTCTAAGCATGGGTCCCACACTGCAACTCTGGGCAATAGCTTGCTTAGTCTCCACAAAGGCCCCCGATGCTCAAGGGATGCCTGGTTTCACCATGGGATGCCCAGGAGTGGACACCCCACAAGGAAAAGCCAGGAGGGGTTCCCTTGTGGTAGGTGTATAAGCGCTGGGATCCCTCTGGGTTACTGTTCGCGCTATACAAATACGCCACATTTACTATCAGGACATGCCACACACAACAGGGCATGTCCTACCTTTTACCCACAATGCACCCTGCCCTTTGTCCTACCATAGGAGTGACTAATATGCAGAAAAGGGAAGGTTTAGGGACTGGCATGTAGGTGCAGTTGCCCAGTTAACATGGCAGTACCAGACAAAATGGCATACTTGAGACACTCTTTACAGGCTGCTTCTGTGGGTAGTGCACTGTACTAGAGTCTGACAAGTAAACCAAACCAGCCCATCATGGAGTCACTAATCCATACATCATGTAATGTAATGTAATGTATGTGTCTTGTAAAGCGCACTGCTGCCCTGAGGCATCGTGGCGCTGTAGACCGCTGGGGAACCCGTCCTGGCTATCCCTGTGAGATGGTCCCTATTGCGTATCTCCAAGGTGAAACCAGGCATCCCCGGCGAATTTGGGGGGCCGTTGTAGAGATGGGGCAAGCTAATGCCCAGAGTTGCCGAGTGTGATCCCTGGTTAGAGTAGAGAATTATCAAGTCCGCTGACCCTGGTCCACAACCCCAACATCAATTTACAATATGGAGAGCATATGCACTTTAGCACTGATCAGCAGTGGTAAAGTTCCCAGAGTTATAAAACAGCCAACAAAAGTTGGAAAAAATACCGGAGGAAGGCAAAAAGTTCAGAGATGACCCTGCAAAAGGCCAAGTCCAACAGACACTTACACTGCAGAAAGAGGGCTAATGAACAGCTTTTAAATATGTGCTCCCAGCAGTTCCTTTTCACCAAGATATGTAACCACAACCAAAAAGACTTGTGAGAAATGTAGCTAAATAATACTCCTTGTAACAAAAAGATAGTCACTGTGTTTGCCTGTGGTTTGACGAGAATTAATACATTACACTGTATAAAACAGCTTATGCAAATATTGTTCAGTCTTGGTAAACATTTCAAAATCAGTGCCTCCACTATGTATGTCGATCGTACTATGAGTACAGCACAGGATATAGTCTGTATCCAAGAGACTGCAGTCTGGCGGGAGGAGTGTGTCACATGTATTTTATGTTGATCAAAATATAAGTATATATTCTTAGTTCGTATTGTGACATATCCATAGCCAAATTCTTAGTGCGCATGAGACATCTGGTAGAAATATGTTGCTGGTTATAATCAGTAGCATGTATTGCATATTACAGTGCGGTGTGCAATCTCATAGTAATGAAAGCTAGCGCTCGCAGTAAAAGGTCGATAAAGGAGCAAGTTTCCCATATAATTCTTACTTTCATAGCACTCTTATCTCCAAAATCGCTATAATGTGACCACAGGGAGTGCCTCTGCTACAAAGGCATAGAAGGCCCAGTACGTCACTGGTATACTGCAGGAGCTCTAGACTACAACCCCTGGCGTAATGCGTTGTGCCAATATCGGCAACATTTCTCCGTTCTCATACAGCAACATACATAAATAAACCACACGACACCTTGTTAGTGGAGAAAATTGCTGCAGGTTTATCTGCATATCAAATATGCCAACATGGTGGGTTATCTTACAGGCGATCCAAGGGCAGGCCAGCCCCTATGCCGCCTGCCCGCCTGATGAGCCAAATGCCACTGTGGCTGTCGCCAATGGGTGGTTACCAATTTTGGGAGGGGCCACCCCTCCTATCAGTGGACCACCAGCCCACGCCCTTACTCACGCCCCGACTGGTGGGCGGGGCGTTCCAGGCATCCCCGGTTGCTCAGATCCACAACTGCACGTAAGACTAACAGGCCACCGTCGTTCTTCCAGGGGCACACGCTAAGACACCCCTGGGTATCCTTGGCTTAGCACCTTTGTTGTGCTGCTGCATATAGTACCCTTCTGTACCTTGCAGACTCTGGATCGCCCTGTAACTCCTCCACAGCTCTGGGGTGGCCACTGTCACAACCAGGGCCCCCCACCAAGGCAGATATTCCTACTTATATCCTGCTGCTTCTAAGGCCTCCCTAAGATCCAGCAAGAATAGGTCCATGCCCACCCTGGAGAGGTGAACCCCATCCACCTCCCAGCATCCAGTAGACATGGCATGAAGTAAACCATGACTGATGAAGCCAAATCCCCTTTGCTCAGTGAATTTACGCATCTCCTATGTAAGATCTCAATGGCTTCCCCTGATCGGGCTCCTTGCCACACTGGACGAGGTGTAATTTCAGACCACCACAGTTCACATGCCCCCAGCTGATTGCTCAACCTTTCACATGGTGTCCCTTATGTCTTGGAGCAGGACTCTCCTCCCCAGTGCAGTCAAGTCATTCCCTCCCAAATGTATGATCAGAATATGAAGTGGAGCGATCCCACCCCCAAGTCTCTGCTGCGGTTTCCTCATCAGCTCGTTCCAGCGCATACCCGTGTAACCTAGCCATGTTATCTTTGGTGGCGGAGAAGCATTGATGCCGCTTTCTGTCCTCAGCCCACTGTGCCATCTAGCAATGCTTGAATGGAAAATTACCCAGACAGTGGTACCTGGTAAAAAAGAGATATTCTGTTTGCGAACCATATTTATTGTAAACGTGTACACATTCTAGTCTACATTGCACAACAAAAGACATCACTGCAACATAATTTGGCAACCAGGGCCAAAACTGTACAGCCTTATACACATACATGCAGGTTGGAACATAGGGCTTCAGAGTCCTCGCGCCACACCCTTCTGCTCAACGCCTTACATATCGCTTGTAGCTTTGGGACTCCCAGCTCCCCACCTGCTTAATTCACTCTGGCGGTATAAAAGGGGGTGGTGATGGACGGAGCATCTGAATCAATCAAACACTCACACCCAGTCAAAAGATCTGGGTTTAATCCATCACCATTCTTTAGCCCACTCTGCCACCCCAGTTCAGACATGGCTATATGCAAATCAGTCTGACCCTGTGCCTCATGGGAACAGTCCAGCCCGAACTGCCAAGCCATGTCTTCCCTGGACCGGAAACAAGCTTCCGAGGACCGGTTTCTGGCATTCCAGCCGTCTTCTTCCTGGCTTGCTTGAATCCAGTGGCAAAGTGAGCAAGGGACTCACGTCTGAGCATACCCTGCCACACTTATGGCGGCCAAAACTGGTACAAAAGTGGGTGGTGATGGAGGGAGCATCTGAATCAATCAAACACTCACACCCAGTCAAAAGATCTGGGTTTAATCCATCACCGTTCTTTAGCCCACTCTGCCACCCCAGTTCAGACATGGCTATATGCAAATCAGTCTAACCCTGTGCCTCATGGGAACAGTCCAGCCTGAACTGCCAAGACATGTCTTCCCTGGACCGGAAACAAGCTTCCAAGGACCAGTTTCTGGACTGTTCCCATGAGGCACAGGGTCAGACTGATTTGCATATAGCCATGTCTGAACTGGGGTGTTGTGGGAAAGGGGTCATCTCCTCTCTCGCTCTCACGTACGCCTCCCGGAAACGGTGCTGCTGAAAATGAGAGAGAGCGTCAGCAGCCACATTCTGCACCCCTTTATTGTGATGAGCCCTGCTGTCCACATTATTTTTTAGGCATGCCCTCACCAGCTCTCTCAACAGGCACAGCACCAGGGGGCAGCTTGCCGAGTGTGAGTTGATCGCTTGGACAACCACTAGGTTGTCGGACCAGATCAGGACCCTCTTCGCTGGCAGCATCCCTGGCCAAAGGTGGAAAGATATTACTATGGGGTAGAGTTCCAACACAATGATCTTGGAAGAGATCTTTCTCTGCTGCTAAGAGTTAGGCCACCTCTCAGCACACCACTCCTTGTCCAGGATGAACCTGGACCCTTCCCTTCCAGACACTTCAGTGAACAACGTCAACTCTGCGTTGTTAGCCCAGGGTACGCGCCAGATGACAGACCCATTAAAGTTGCCCAAAAAGTCCGCCCACATTAGTAGATCCTCTCTCATGCCTCTGCTCTGCTTCACCATGTGGTGCTTCTTTTTGACCGAAGCCATGGCTCTGGCCAGCCTGCGCACAAAGACTCTCCCAGCGGGAATTACCCTGGCAGCAAAGTTGAGTTCCCCACGGATAACCGAATCTGCTGGCCCAGGTCCTGAACCTTGTCCGGAGGCAGCTGGCATTCACCTACCACGGTAACCAGTTCAATCCCTAGGAACGTAAGCACCTGCGCAGGGCCCTCTGTCTTACCTGGTGCTAGGGGGGCCCCCAGATGATTCGCAAGGGTCTGAAAGTCAGAGAGTGCCGCATTGCATTCCTGCGTGCCATCCCGCCCAATGAAAAGGAAATCATCCAAGTAGTGGGAGACCCCTTCCACTCCAAAGGTTTCCTGTAAAGCCCATTGCAAAAAGGAACTGAATGCCTCAAAGAGAGCACAAGAGACCGCGCACCCCATGGGCATGCATTTGTCAAAAAAGTACCAGCCATCTAGCCTGAAACCCAGCAGGTGTTGGCTGCTCGGGTGCACTGGTAGGAAGTGGAATGCCGATTCAATTTCCACCTTCGCTAACCAGGACCCCTTGCCCGCCCTCCTGACTAAGTCCAGCGCCACATCTAGAGTACAATATGACACAGAGCAAGTTCCCTCCTGAAGCCCATGGTTGACTGATTCCCCTTCAGGGTAGAATAGGTGGTGAATAAGTCTGTATGCCCCAGGCTCCTTCTTTGGTACCACTCCCAGCGGGGAAACTATAAAATTGTCCAGTGAAGGCTCCCTGAAAGGCACTGCTACCCTCCCTAACTCCAGTTCCTTCATGACTTTGGCCTGAACTACTGCTGGTAGGTCCCTGGCTGACTTGAGGTTGTCCGCCTCCCTGCTTGACATAAGGGATCACTAAACCTTCCGAGAACCCCCCATTAATAAAGCCCTGTCCACCTTGTTAGGGTATCGTGTGAGGAGGGAGAGGATGTTTTTCATGTTGACTGGTGACGGCCCTTTGAGTGCTTGGGGAGCAAGCATGCAGGGGAATGCCAGAGGGTTGCTAAGCTTAGGTGGAATGACAAGTACGGTCGGGGCGCTGCGCGTAGGGACATGTGCTGAACGGATTGATGTTTCTGCTTCCATCAGTGCTGCCTCAATTGTACTGTTTACCATTGGCTGACGGTTTCTTATCCTG
Source organism: Lissotriton vulgaris (assembly GCF_964263255.1). Taxonomy (NCBI): domain Eukaryota; kingdom Metazoa; phylum Chordata; class Amphibia; order Caudata; family Salamandridae; genus Lissotriton; species Lissotriton vulgaris. The sequence continues at coordinate 449,514 of NW_028254594.1, forward strand.
CTTGGAATGACATGAGGTCGAGGGATGTTGGCCACCGCATTTGCTGCAGGCATGCTGGAACCTACACCTGATCCCCTATGAGCATGCCCCTGCGTTAAAGAGATTGCATGTTCCAGGTGACACCCTCCTAAACCCCCTCTCTGCCCCCCCACACCTCCCTCATTAGGGCTGCTTGAAAGCCCTTGTTTTTGACTGTGAGTACCCCGAGCCTGGGTGAGCCCCCCCTGCACCTTAGGCTACATCACTATGCCACGCTCCGCTCGGGCCCTTATATGGTCCATCCACAACTGGACCTCCTTTTGATCCCACCCCATCTCTGGGCATACTGCCATCTTCTTCCTCAATTTGCGGTCATAGTTCAACCACCCTGACCCCACCCCACTTTTGTGCTTCCGTGTGGATCAACCTTTGGTATTGCACCAGCGACTGCCCTTGCGCAGGGAATTTTTCCAAGATCACTGACTGAAAAATGGAGAAGACTGAGTGCCAGTTGTCAACCGACTTCTTCGGCTATGACTGGAACCTGACTTTCTTATCCTCATCTTTACCCCCAACCCTACGAGCATCCTGGCCATGTTGGCCAAGCAGGAGCAGGGACAAAATGTCTAGAAATTCGTGCCTTCAGATGAATTCCTTAAGAGCAGGCGGCACCTCCCAGGACAAGGAGCTGCGGCCTAACAAGAGCGGCGTGTGAGTGCCTGGCTTGTGCCCTGTTTGCACCCCGGGGTCTGCAATGTGAGAGCATTCGCTGCTGCAACAGGCTGGATTGCAGTGGAAGGAGCGACAAGAAGGGCACTGAGCATGGCCTGGGTGATGATCGCCGCTGCCCCTGCTGCAGAAGGCCCCCACCTTGATGTGTTGCGCTCCCATAGTGCCAGCTGAAGGTGCCGCACCCCAGAGAGTCGGAGTCTGGTAACCTATCCCCAGAACACCACCTGTCCCAGCAGCTCCCAAACCCTTGCTAGTGCCCTTTAAACCAGTCCTTGTCTGAGATCCTAATATGCGTGCTCCCACGGGGGGGACAACTGTTGTACTTTATTGGGGCTCCCTTGGAGGTCCCACACATTCGCTGCCACTGCTATCATTACCTCCCAATTTTTCACAGTGTGGCCCCAGCTGTGGCGCTATCTTCGGCGAGACCAGATCTGACCTCAGCCATGAAGCTCCTTAACATGTCAGTGAGCTTAACCAAGTCCTCAGATGTAGTGAAGGTCGCTTGGGGCGTGCCACCAGTGGGGGAGAGACTAGTCCTTGTATCAAGGGCAAGGGAACGGCTGAGGCCCACTTCAGGTAGCGGCCACGGCACGACTCTTGGGTGGCGGCGGGTCTGCCAGGAAGACTTTGACTATTGCCCTGCGTGTCCACTTGAACCGGGAGGGCCCTGCCTCTTCGCTAGGCTCCTGCTCTGTGGTCGAGCCCCCACAGATGATACTGGAATCTCCGGGATTGCTAGCCTTCAATAGTTCAGTGGCCCAAGCCAATCCATTTAAGCTGGGCGAATTTTGCGAATCTCGCGTTCGCGAATTTTGCGGATTTGCGAACTCGCAATCCGCAAAATCCGCGAATTCTCGCGAATTTGCGGATTTTTTTTTTGTGTTTGCGCGGGTTTCTGCCAGTTCGCGAGGGTTTTGTACAATGTCGCAAATTGCGAACTTACCTGTCGGGTCGCAAGTTTCGCGAACTTGTTGTTTCTACGTGTCCAGCCTGTTTGGGACACTCTTCTTCATCACTGCCACTCTCTGTCACCACTGCCACTCTCTGACTACTCATGCCACCCTCTGGCCCACCCATGCCACCCTCTGTTTCATCACAGCACCATCTGGTTGTCCAGTCAGTGTACATTATTGTGGCAACGCAAGCACACCTTCCCTGCCTCAAGTGACCTGAATTAATTTGGGGCTGATTAATGTGTCACAGAATATTTTTTTAGCTGGCACCTGCTTCCTTAGTGCTTCCTGATTAGTGATCTTTTGCACTTGCTAAGTGCTTTCATTGTTGCAAAATTAGTTACAACACCTGCCCTGCCCCAACTGACAATAATGAATTAGGGGCTGATTATTGGATTTGAACCTCCAGCCTGGCTCCTGCTTGTCTCCCTTAGCTGTAATTCAGGACCTTTGTGGCATATGTGTAACTATTCTGAGGTTCAGAGCAGGGTCACATAATAGTTGCAACTGGCAACTGAACTCTGGAGGGGCCCCTCAGGAAGCACTACAGGAAATGGCTACTAATGATGAGCCTGAACTTTTGAACCTGGTAAGTAGTTTCAGTTTTGCTAAGATCGTATTTCTGCAATTTTGCACTTATTCGCGGGGCGCGAAGTTGTACTGGGAAGCCGCGAACTCACGCGAACAGTGCGAGCAGTGCGAGCAAAATCCGCTGCTCGCGGATTTGCGGATTTTGCGGGAGATTCGCGAATCTCGCGGATTGCGAATTTACCGAAAATCCGCAAAATCCGCGAGCGAAACGGATTTTCCGCCCATGCTTAAATCCATTGGTCTTGGCCAGTACGACGATGGCTGCTAGCTGTGCGTCTTGGGAAGTACCTGGCTGGGTTTCCTCCACTTGGAACGTCAACGTGAAAAGCGAAGGGGGTCCCTGGCTATCCATAATTAACCTGAGTTGGCCGACTCAAACTGGAAGAAAATACAAATGTGAGCTGCAACCCTGACAATTGAGAACAGACACTCCCAAGATCCTCCTGTTGTCCCTTCTGCGACGCTCAAATCTGCACATGTTCTTACTATATTGAGTGTGAGCTAACGTGCTGGAATGGATGATGGTCAATGTGTGCTTCAACAAATTCTGTGGTGGAGATTAAGCAGAGGTTAGGTAGCTTACCCCCCACACCGTGGTCTTGCACCCCTTGTGCAAGCTCAACCCCGCGTCCGTACTTACTTTCCTGAATGTGTGCTATTGTGCTTATTGTAAGCAGTAAAAAACAGAGAGGTACCCCTTGTGTAGGCCAAGGGAAATGGGGTTATTCAACCTAGGTAAGAGAAAGGGTTCCCTTAAGGCACAGATAAAGACAGGTATAAAATAATGTACCTTATGACTTAACAAATACATGCAACAAAATATGGAAAAGTTAAAAATTCATTTATTAGAATATATTAAAAAACAATCAATAGGGATAACTAAACTAAATCCCTGAACTAAAACAAGATAAAATTGAAACAATACATATAATTGCGACCTGCACAATTACAAGCGGACAGAACAGTTACAACATATATTTGTTGGATACAGGTTTGTATATTCTTTCTCCGCTCTAATATCACCAGAGTAGTATCACTACCAAATCAGCATATCTATTATGGTGTTGGAGACTTGAATTATACGCTTTAGGTTGCGTCGACGCGTTTCGGTGATAACTCTTTATTATGATCACCTTTATCAAGACATAAATTTTGTCTGCCAGAACCAGAGGGTATGTAAAAATCGCCCTAGGAGTAAATGTCATGCAGAAAATTAGTAACATTTTTAACTCAGTGGACTTATAGCATTACTGTAGTTAATACGTGGAAAGAATCACAACATATTTACAATTCATTGTCTTCTGTCATCTCTATTACTTATGTTGGTTACAATGGACACCATTTTCTCTAGGTTAACATGTGCATTTTTTCAAAATATTAGAAAAACAGAGAAACTATTTACTGGAAGTGGCTCATGGCTATTGACTTTGTCGCTCACAATTTGGCCACATGCTTTATCAACAATAAAAATTACTGCAAACATATCCTGTATTTTCCCAATATGTCTTTAGCTAACAAAGCAGTAAGTAAGGCTATTTGTTCTGAAAACGTTTTAGAACCCTTCCTAGGTAACCCAATTATACTACCTAGATTCCACATATAAAGATTTTTTCTAGAAACGCAGGTAAGGGGCACTTGGGGCCTCAGATTTCACTACTCTTGAAACAAAGTGGGGGGTACGGGTCCACTAAACCAGTTGAATTGTAACAAAGAACACCCAAGTTTCAGAGATAGACGTATGGGGTAGTAATATTAATATCAGCTTACCCTGGGATAATATTGACGATCCTTTATAGGGATCACTTCACGTTTCCTAATTGGAGCGTGGGCTTCTGTAGTCGCCTTATACAATGCTGCTGGTAGTAGTATATTTCTGTTTCTGTGGTAACATGGAGTTTTGCATTAATGCATATCTTATATAATGCTACATTGTTAGGGATAGAAGAGATAGTTTAGATTCATGCCTACCTGTTCTGAATAAATGCGATCTTTTGTTGTCCCCCTGACCATAGGAGACCAAGGAAAAATGGTTGTGTTGTAGACCACAAGTATTATATGCAATCAGGCCACAATTGCCTGCACCATAGGACAAGAAAGAAAAACCAAGGAATATGGGTTAGCTAGCGAGTTTTAACATAAAGCTCGAACAATCAATAGCATCTGTTGAAAGGAAGTTACCATGTATAAATATAAATATCACGAATTCTCCACTTCTGACAGGTTATGTTGCAGAAGGTTGCGGTTGTAATTCTCTTTTAGGCTTCACAAAGATAACCTAAAAGCAATTTAAGATGTAATTTAGCTAGTTTTTTTGGCTCTAAGTTACTCTCCAGATATACTAATCTAATTGAGTAAGAAAATTAAGTTAGCTTACCTAATGGGACGATCTAAGGTTTCACAGTCCCTTGGTCATCGTGATATGGCCAAACATAATGAGAGTCTACCTGTAAATAAGTTATAAACAGGCAGTCAAGAGTTAGAGCTATACCGGATTTAAATAAGACCTACAGTCTCTATTAATTTCCTTCAGAAATCGAAGTAAGGCCAGGATGTTCACTCACCTAGTTTGTAGATAAGGGTTCTGCTCTCTGTGGGGGTCCGAGTCGTGTGTCAGGACTAGCAGAGTTGCTTGTGGTTATATCTATGGGACTGTCCAATTGGACTATCCAATCAGGGGACCCGAAACATGGATATTACCATCTGACAATGCGGGTGTCCTCCATGACAACAGACGGTTTTTGGTAATATCCACTTGTCTGTCCCTGATCCTTTTCAGCGAGGTATGTAACTCACACGACAGTGTCCCCTGATTGGATAGTTAGATCCAATAGACTCAGTTTTCCTTTAAGAAACTCATTAGCATACTCAGTATCCAGTATCCTGTCCCGGATAGGTCGATTCAATATCCAATCAGGCAACAGTCCCACGAGCAGAGGCTTAAACTACGGACCAGAAAGGAAACCATGTTTCGGGTCCCCTGATTGGATAGTTAGATCCAATAGACTCAGTATCCCTCAAGAAACTCATTAGCATACTCAGTATCCAGTATCCTGTCCCGGATTGGTCAATTCAATATCCAATCAGGCAACAGTCCCATAGATATAACTGCAAGCAACTCTGCTAGTCCTGACACACCACTCGGACCCCCACAGAGACCAGAACCCTTATCTACAAACTAGGTGAGTGAACATCCTGGCCTTACTTCGATTTCTGAAGGAAATTAATAGAGACTTTAGGTCTTATTTAAATCCGGTATAGCTCTAACTCTTGACTGCCTGTTTATAACTTATTTACAGGTAGACTCTCATTATGTTTGGCCATATCACGATGACCAAGGGACAGTGAAACCTTAGATCGTCCCATTAGGTAAGCTAACTTAATTTTCTTACTCAATTTGATTAGTATATCTGGAGAGTAACTTAGAGCCAAAAAAACTAGCTAAATTACATCTTAAATTGCTTTTAGGTTATCTTTGTGAAGCCTAAAAGAGAATTACAACCGCAACCTTCTGCAACATAACCTGTCAGAAGTGGAGAATTCGTGATATTTATATTTATACATGGTAACTTCCTTTCAACAGATGCTATTGATTGTTCGAGCTTTATGTTAAAACTCGCTAGCTAACCCATATTCCTTGGTTTTTCTTTCTTGTCCTATGGTGCAGGCAATTGTGGCCTGATTGCATATAATACTTATGGTCGACAACACAACCATTTTTCCTTGGTCTCCTATGGTCAGGGGGACAACAAAAGATCGCATTTATTCAGAACAGGTAGGCATGAATCTAAACTATCTCTTCTATCCCTAACAATGTAGCATTATATAAGATATGCATTAATGCAAAACTCCATGTTACCACAGAAACAGAAATATACTACTACCAGCAGCATTGTATAAGGCGACTACAGAAGCCCACGCTCCAATTAGGAAACGTGAAGTGATCCCTATAAAGGATCGTCAATATTATCCCAGGGTAAGCTGATATTAATATTACTACCCCATACGTCTATCTCTGAAACTTGGGTGTTCTTTGTTACAATTCAACTGGTTTAGTGGACCCGTACCCCCCACTTTGTTTCAAGAGTAGTGAAATCTGAGGCCCCAAGTGCCCCTTACCTGCGTTTCTAGAAAAAATCTTTATATGTGGAATCTAGGTAGTATAATTGGGTTACCTAGGAAGGGTTCTAAAACGTTTTCAGAACAAATAGCCTTACTTACTGCTTTGTTAGCTAAAGACATATTGGGAAAATACAGGATATGTTTGCAGTAATTTTTATTGTTGATAAAGCATGTGGCCAAATTGTGAGCGACAAAGTCAATAGCCATGAGCCACTTCCAGTAAATAGTTTCTCTGTTTTTCTAATATTTTGAAAAAATGCACATGTTAACCTAGAGAAAATGGTGTCCATTGTAACCAACATAAGTAATAGAGATGACAGAAGACAATGAATTGTAAATATGTTGTGATTCTTTCCACGTATTAACTACAGTAATGCTATAAGTCCACTGAGTTAAAAATGTTACTAATTTTCTGCATGACATTTACTCCTAGGGCGATTTTTACATACCCTCTGGTTCTGGCAGACAAAATTTATGTCTTGATAAAGGTGATCATAATAAAGAGTTATCACCGAAACGCGTCGAAGCAACCTAAAGCGTATAATTCAAGTCTCCAACACCATAATAGATACGCTGATTTGGTAGTGATACTACTCTGGTGATATTAGAGCGGAGAAAGAATATACAAACCTGTATCCAACAAATATATGTTGTAACTGTTCTGTCTGCTTGTAATTGTGCAGGTCGCAATTATATGTATTGTTTCAATTTTATCTTGTTTTAGTTCAGGGATTTAGTTTAGTTATCCCTATTGATTGTTTTTTAATATATTCTAATAAATGAATTTTTAACTTTTCCATATTTTGTTGTATGTATTTGTTAAGTCATAAGGTACATTATTTTATACCTGTCTTTATCTGTGCCTTAAGGGAACCCTTTCTCTTACCTTATTGTAAGCAGCACAGTGTGTACCTTGGCAAAATCTGTTTGTTTACTGTCTGTGGGGGGGTGGTAAATCGACGTTCCAAGTCGCAAGTCCGGTCCTGCCCTGTTTAGGGAATAAAACAAGCATGATGAACGGGCCACAGACTGTTCAAACCCTACCAGCCCCATGCAGGTACCTTGCCAGTGCGTTTTAAATCCCCTGTCCCTGTGCCCCATCAGCTGCAAACCTTTTGCGACCTTCTGTTGCCTGGTGCATATCAGTCCTCCTGCCCTTGCTTACCATGCCAACCCTGTTGCAAATGCGGACCGTGTGCCGCCTGAAGACATGTCGGTGGGCGTTAACTCATCGTAGCGATCCTGTAAAACAAAGCATAAATAAGACAGACGTGGACCCAGTAGCCCTCATGCTACTGGTACCTGGCGAACAGGGTAACCTTGAACCATGAAAGTCCTGCTGTAAGAATAGCCCTCTGCCCGAGGCACTTGTTAATTTAAAACAGTAATGGAGTGCTAGCAAACGCACCGCCTTTATTGAACATTCAGGCACCAGAGATGAATGAACTGCCCGGAGGCACATGCCTGCTGAATGAGCCCTAGCATGTACCACGCTTTCCCATGCACATTCAAGCCTGGGAGCAGCACAATTAATTAAAAATCCCGAAACATAATACGGACTAGTACTAAGAGTGAAATGGGCCGTTCCGCATGAGTTGGAGGTAAAGAAAATTATCATGTGATTTGAACGATAATGTAAGAATAACATAGATAAGGTTGTCAATATTTAAAAGGTGTGCGGATCACCGATCCAATAATCCTAGATACGCACACACATCATAATAATTAAACATGTCGAAATGGCCAAGTAAGGTGTGAGTATCACGGATAAACTGTATCATGCACACACAAAATCGTCACCATGACAAACGCTAATGTTAATTAGCAGTGGAAGTGCACACACTTTAAGAACATTCAGCCTCAATTTAAACAAGGTAACAAGATGTACATGTCATTGATAATGCCCCAACGATACGTATTCAGTGCCCAAAGTTAAATGTTAGTGCAAAAGATACGTGTCCTTTAGGTTGAACCACATGAGCCGATGCTGGGCAACATAGCGATCAACTCCATTGATTGCACATGGGACTATTTGGTTGGAAGGGGTTGCTAGGCAACACACCGTGCCATTGTTAGGCTGCCGGAGAGCACCGGCACAAAAGGAGTGACCAAGGCCTAATTTTAAAAAGCACTTATCTGCAGTTGTGAGCTGTGTTAAATACCCCAAAGCACCGCTCTGAATTGAAGCGCTCGCATGACATTGCTTTGCCTTGCAACGTTCAGGCACGGACGACGCGTGAATTGCCCAGCAACACCCGATGTGGGCGCGACGTGCCTCCCTCCCAGCTGAGATCACGCTCGTGGCGGCTCGCCTACTATTCCCATTACCCTACGAGCAGTCGAGTATCTCACCTACCTCCCGCTACGAAGGCAAAGAAATGCAACGTTTCCTCGCTAATTGGGAGCGCATTCTCCGATCTCTGCACTCATACCTAGTCATGGCGGCGTCCCAAAGCTCCACCTACAGGCATCGTCACCCCCATCCCCTACTGTCCGGGCAGTGTACACCTCTTATAAAAATGCCCAGAATCCCCGGGAGAGACCGCGAGCCCCGGCACCACAGTCGGCAGCGCTAACTCGACCCAAGAGAAGGGAGCCTTTATGTGGGCCTGAATTAACTATATTCATGTGGGCACGTGGGAGATAAGCGATAGCGACGCCCCCCCAGTGACGCGGAACGCATCACTGTTGCCCCTTGGAGCGTGGGCAGTTCAAAGGGGGGCTTGGGGGGGGGAGGGTGGCCGACCCCCGGGCTGTTTGGGAGGGGCGGGGGTGGAGATTAGGGACCACGGCGGCCATTTTAAGATTTGGGCTGTAATTCGGTATAGCCCAAAGGCAGCCCAGCGCTTAAATGCGCTGGGCGCCCACTCCCGGCCACCATTTTGTCATTGGTGACCTGGTGGCTTTGAGTGTAGCGGAGTTAGTTTTGTCAGGTAGTTTGGGCGGTTTGTCAGGCAGCGCTTTGGTAGTCTCAGGGCAGGTGTTTTGACGCGGTATTCAGGTAGGGTTGTGCAGGTGTTCAGGGTTGTGACAGCGGCGTGTGTGGTGCGTGGGGATAATGTCGGAGGACGACGTGAGGGTCCTGGAAGCGATTTGCCTGCTCAGCGATGGCAGGCAGGCTGGACCTAGTGCTGGGGGACTTGCCCGGGCCATTGCGCCCAGCTCGACAAGCATCGGCCGGAGTAGCCGCTGCAGTGGCGGCTTGTCTGTCGCCGAAGCGACCGAAGCTGGTGTCGGCTGTGGAGTGGGGCCGCCCCCGTGGGCAGAAGACGACCCCCTGCGGCGTGGTGCGGTGAGTCGTGGTGTGGCGTTCCCATCGCAGTCTTTTGTCGAGGTGAGTCGGGGGGGAAAGGGTTGGTGGGCGTTGGAAGGGGGGGGTGGTTGGTTGAAGCGGCGGACTTGCGCCTGGCGAGCGGCGGGCGGACTCCGGGCCTGGTGAGCGGCGAGCCGTTTCAGCGCCGGGGGAGGTGGAGAAGGCGGGCGGGGCCCGGGGAGGGAAGCGATCGGCTCCTGCGGCGCTGTTATCGGCTTCAGGAGTTCAGGGCGGGGAGCGGGGGAAGGGCCTGGGCTGCTGTCAGGTGCCCCGGAGTGTGAAGCGGATGGTTGGCAGGAGCGGCAGGGGGAGGAGAGGCCTTGCACAGTGGCGGATCGGGTGCGGAGCGATGCGCAGGGGGAGATCCTATTTTGATGGCAGAGGCCCCAGCATTGGAGGGTGTGGGATGGCAGGGGGGAGGGGCCGGGGCTGTAATCATGAAGGAGGACATAGAAGCGATGCGGCAAGTGGGCAGGCGGGCGAGTGGGGCCCTGGAGGCACAAGAGGTGGACTTGGTAGGGGGGGGCAGAAGAGTGGGTGGGGGGATGTCGGTGCTTTCCTGGAGGGGGGGAGGTCGTTGGACCAGGCGGAGGGGGCGAGAGCGGACAGGCTGGTTGAGGAGGCCTTGGAGGGAATGGGGGGTCGGTTAGCCCCCTGTTGTTTTCTTCACCATCCCCGCACAGGCAGCAGTGGGGGTCCTTGGGGGTAGTTCTCTGGGGGAGGGGGAGTGGGCACTGATGGGAGGTGGGGGGGGGGGTTTCAGTGCCCAGTGAGGGTACAGGGCCAGGGTGTGTGTGTTTTGCCTGAGGGGGAGCTGGATCCGGCGGGGGTTGAGCAGGCCTGGGAGGGCTTGGATGTGTTCCCAGCATGGGCGGAGGGTGTGCGGGCGGTGGGGGGGAGGGGGTGGGGATGGCAGACGGGGGGTGCGTGTGGCTCAGGTCTGAGTTGGGGGATGGGGGTGTGCCTGGTCATGGGAGGGGGGCCTGGAGAGGGGAGGGGTGTGGGGGAGGCGGGGGAGGTAGGAGGGGGGCGGTTTGCGGTCCTATTAGGGCATGTCGGGCAGGAGGGTGATGAGGATGAGCAGGGAGGGGTCCCCCTCCCTCCATTCCCAGCACAGGGGCGTGTGGTGCATTTTAGGGGGGCAGATGAGGGCCGGGGGGGCGGGGATGGGGTAGGTTGCAGGGTGTTAGGGGCAGCAGGTCAGCTAGCGGTGGTCGTACTCCCAGCACTCCAGTCCAATGTTTTTCCTTTCAGGATAGGGTCCGTGGTGCGTCGGCAGACTCGGTAGGGCGGTGTACGGCCCAACGGCACCGAGAAGAAGGGAGGGCAGAGCCTGGCCCGGCACGACCCGTGCCGGCGGGGGATCCCGACGCGGCCAGTGCACGAAAGTCCGGCGCGACTTCACTGGCCCCAACAACCGGCACGGCCCGACGGACGGCTGGCACCGTGGATGTTTCTCTTCCCTTCAGGCAGCGCGAGGGGGAGTATCAACGGGCACAGCTGGCTCCCCCAGTGGCAGTGTTTTCTGCTGGTTGTAGCAATGTTGGGTTGAGTAAGGCCCGGAATGTTAATTATGTGCAGTAGCCTCTAGAGTTGGAGGAAGTGGTGGTGTTGGATTACGATGAGGACAGCCCAGAGGAAGGGGAATGGAGGGGGGATGAGGAGGGCGGGGACTTCTCATCTGTCTTCTAATGTGTTACAGACCACACAGGTTGGTCAGCTGGCAGCGGCATTGGGCTCCAGGAGAGAATACGGCCCTGCCGCAGGGGCTCCTCGGACGGCGGACCCACCCGGGCGGTCGGCTTGGAGAATGGTGCCAGGGCAAGCGCCTGTACTTGATCCAGGTGAGCGTGCTTTTACAAAGTCCAGGCCAAAGATGGTGTCAAAGGGGTCTGGAGGGGACTGTGCCGGGGAGGAGCTGGGTGGTAGGCTCCACTGGGGACAAGGGGTGCACGAGGCAGGTGAGCAGGCGAGCCCACGGGCCAGACCGATGATGGTGTCGGTGGGAATTGGAGCTGATTGTGTTGTTGGGGATGAACTGGGTGGTAAGCTCCACAAGGGGAAGTATGTCAAGGACCAGGCAGTGGGGACGGGGGGGTCAGACATGGCCGGGATCGAAAGTGGAAACGGAGGTGAATACAGATCCGGAGGTGGCAGGTAAAGAGCCGGTGCCGAGTAAGGAGCTGAAGTTTAAAAGGCCTCCGTATGTGGGGGGTGACCAAACCGCTGGGGGCTCACCTGATTCTGGCCACGAAGGAGAGGATTTGGAAGGGGGAGTATGTGGAGATCTTAAAGTTGTTGCACAGGAAGGTAAGGTCCAAGGAGGGGTCAAAGGAGGAAGAGTATGAACTGGCAAAAAGACCAAAAGTGCTGCTTACTATTGAGAACAGAACGGCAGCATTTTTAATATATGCTAGTGTATATTGCGAGAAGTTTCCCGAGCGTAGTGTGTCCATATTTAAATATATGGACGTAATCAGGAAAGCGCAGATCACAGGTGGGGGGTATGCCTGGGCCCAGTATGATGAGGAGTTTAGAGCCAGGATGGCTTGGGACGAGGAAGCAAAGTGGGGTGAGCTGGATGCGGATTTGTGGCAGCATACCATGGGGGTGTCTGCTGGGGGTAAGACGGTATTCACAGACAGTGGCTTGCCCTTAGTCTATCGGCCCTTTCCAGGGAAGCCCACCCGGAGAGGGGTGGGGTCTGCAGCTGCCACGCTGGGGGGATCAGGTCCTTGCTGGGAGTTCAATAAGGGAGTGTGCACGCGAGAGTATTGTAGATTCAGGCACGAATGCTCGCAGTGCGGGAGGAAGCACCCTCTGGTCAGATGTTGGGGACTCAGGCCGCAGGGAGGCCAGCAGTGGCACCAGGCAGGTGGTAATGCAGCAGGACCCCCTCAGCAGGCACAGGGAAATAGGGGGGTAAAGGACCTCAAGGGGCTGGGCCAAAAGGCTCCTACGCCGGTTAATCTGGCATCCTTGAGGGCTGCTTTGAGGAATGATGACGATCTGGAAGCGAAGCAGGTATTGTTGGAGGGGTTTGCAGAAGGTTTCCATTTGGGGTATGAGGGGCCTATGGAGAGGAGATTGGCCAAAAATTTGAAGTCAGCATTTGAGCACAAGACAGTGGTACAGGACAAGTTGGATAAAGAAGTTCGTGAAGGCAGGATGGCTGGCCCATTCCAGGATTGGCCGTTGCAGGACTTGATTGTCTCGCCAATTGGGGTGGTGCCCAAGAAGGAGGTCGGTCAGTACAGGCTCATTCAGCACCTATCGTGGCCTGAGGGGTTTTCTGTCAATGATTTTATTGATGGGGAAGCAGCTTCAGTGTCTTATTCCTCAGTTGACGTTGCAATGTCACTAGTGGTGACCGCGGGCGCAACTGCGGAGATGGCAAAATGCGACATTAAATCCGCATTTCACTTGCTTCCCGTACATCCGGACGACTGGAGTCAGTTGGGCATACAGTTTGATGGTCAATGGTAGGTGGATAAGGCTTTACCGAAGGGCTGTTCAATGTCTTGTGCGTTGTTTGAGTGTTTCAGCACCTTTTTACAGTGGCATTTTACACATCAGGCTTGGTTGGGGGTGATTACACACTACTTGGACGACTTCTTTTTTGTGGGTTCACCGGGCACGTTGGAATGTCGGTGGGCCTTGGACAAATTTCAGGCATTGATGAAGGAGTTGGGGGTGCCTTTAGCTCCGGAGAAGACGATGGGGCTTTGTACTACAATGCCATTCCTGGGCATTGAGCTTGATTCTGTCAGGATGCAGGTGCGCTTGCCACCGGAAAAGAAAGAGGCCATGCTGCTGTTGCTGGGGGTCATGCTGTCTAAGGACAAGGTGACGGTGAGGGATATCCAGGTCTTGCTAAGACATCTCAATTTTGCTTGCCGGGTGGTTAGAGCAGGGAGGACTTTCTGCAGACGTCTGGGGAGGGAGCTGTCAGGTCACCATTTGCCTCACCACCATGTGCGTTTTTCGGTGGGTGTGAAGGAAGACATGCGAATGTGGAGCACATTTTTGCGCTCGTTCAATGGTATCAGGGAGGAGGAGTTGCCATGGGATGTTCAGATTTTCTCGGATGCGGCAGGCAGCGATGGTTTTGGAGTCTATTGGCAGGGGAAGTGGTGTGCGCAGAGCTGGCCGGAGCAATGGAAGAATGGTGGTCGGAGCATCACTTTTTTGGAGTTGTTTCCAGTTTTGGTGGCTTTGACTTTGTGGGGCGAAGATCTGATACATAAGAGAGTGTTGTTTTGGATTGATAACATGGCGGTGGTGCAGATCATCAACAGGCAGTTGGCCATGGACAAACAGGTGTTGAAGCTGCTGCGGGTGTTTGTTCTTGGTTGTTTGAGGCATGACGTTGCTTTTAAGGCCCTGCATATTCCTGGTGTGGACAATGACATTGCGGATGCTTTGTCTCGTTCACAGTGGGAGAGATTCCGTGGGCTGGCCAAGGAGGCGGACAAGGCACCAACACCAATGCCGGAACATCTGTGGTATGTAGGGTTGTACAACTGGTGGTAGGTTTGTTGTCTGTTTCTACTTGCCGGCGTATGCTTTGGCGTGGGAGGACTTTTTGGCGTCAGGTGCGCGTAGGAGGGTGGAGGAGTGGAGACGCTCGGAGGATGTGGTGCAGTTTTTGCTGGCATTGATGGACAAGGGCCTTTCGAAGGTGACGATTGCGGGGAAGTTATCGGGTATTGCCTTCATGGGTAAGTTGTTGTGGGGTTATGCCCCGTCGGCGGGAGAACTGGGAAGAAGGATGTTGGAAGGTTGGGACAGGGAACGGGGCAGGTCGGCTCTGGTGCGCAGGCCGGTGTCATGGCAGTTGTTGGCACGGTTGCTTGCGGTTCTTCCTGCGGTGGGCAAGGACGGTTTCGAGGTTTGCCTGTTTTCCACACTTATGGTTTGGATGTTTTTTGGGGCGTTCAGGGTGTCGGAGTTGTTGGGTGCCAGAGCCAACGCGGGTTTGTTGTGGCAGGATGTTTTCTTAGCGGAGCAGGGGGTTCACATTTGGCTGAGAGGTGCAAAAACCGATCAGAGGTGTCGGGGCAAAGGGTTTTGATTGGAGGCAGTTTTTGCGGGATTCACGTGCCCTTTGTGGTGGGCGAGGTGTTGGAAGAGGGTATCTGGTGGTAGGGCGAGTGCGCAGGTGTTTTTGCAAGCGGATGGGAGCAGGGTGTCGGATTACCAGCTTCGGATGGTGATGCGGAAGGCATTACGGGAGTTGGGTTTGGATGGGTATCAGTTTGGGACTCATTCGTTCAGGATTGGGGCGGCGATGGAAGCCAGTAACCAAGGGTGGTCCAGGGGTGAGATTATGCGGCTGGGGCGATGGTCTTCTAACTGTTTCCAGCGCTACGTTCGGAGCAATGCAGATGACGCGCTTGCGACTTCCTCCTTTCCATGATGTTCATATTTTTCTTGTTTCAGGTTCGGTTGCGGGCCCCCTTTTCCCGGCTTTGAACATATGGATCGTTGGGCATTCCTTTGTGAAGTGGGCTCAGGTGCAAGCGTGGGAGTGCTATTTCGGACAGATGCTGGGTTTCAATGCTCTCTTTTTTAACATTGTGTGGAGAGGAAAAGGGGGCATGTTGTGGAGGGACTTGGTTCAGTCCTTGAATTCCTGGTTGGTTGGGGGGCAATGTCCAGATGTCTTGCTATTACACCTAGGCGAGAATGACCTGTGTGGGGTGATGGGGTGGTGTTGCTGAGAGCTATTAAGAGGGACCTGGCTATGTTGAAGGAGCAGTGGGCGGGTTGCCATGTCTTGTGGACGGAGTTGGTGCCCCGGAGAGTTTGGAGAGGGGCACGCAATCCTAGAGCGATTGATCGGGCGCGCAAGAAGGTCAACCTGGAGGTTTCTCATTGTTGCAGGGAGCTGGGTTTTGGTAGGGTTTGTCACAGGGACATCAAATTTGAGGCGGTGGAATTTTTCAGGGGCTATGGGGTTCATCTGTCCCGGTTGGGGATCGAGCTTTACTTGCTCGAGTTGAGAGAGGTGCTGTCACGGTGCTTGGTGGTGCGGGATCACCACAGGGTGGCCTGAGGTGGGGGGGCGGTTCCGGGTTGCCCCCTTTTAAGATGTTAAGGTTGTTTCCGGTTTTGGGGGGCAGAAAGAGGGGGTTAGTTACCTACCCCCCGTCTTTCTGGGTGGCGGAGTTTGGCGGAAGTTTGGCCAGGGTTGGCAGAGTTTTTGATGGGATGGTTGTCAGGGGGTCTTTGACAGGGATTGTTGAGCGGTTTTTGCGGTTGGGGCATTTACAGTGTTTGGGGGTTAGTAAATGATGAAAAGGCAGGCAGGGGTGTTTGCGTTAATAAAGATGTTGGTTTTATAAGCATATGTATTGTGTTGAATATGATATTGTATGTTATTAATGTTGTAATGCTGGGGCGGGGCTCAAAAGACCAGTTAGGGGCAGGGGAGGGGGGGCAGGGTTAGTACGTTAAAGTTAGTGAAGTTAGTTTTGTAAGGCATTGCCGAGGTTTATTTATTGTAATGTGCACCTGTTCCAAATAAAGTGGCCTTTTTCACACCTAGAAGTCGTCTGTGGTCTTCTTCCCCCCCACCCCTCCCTCCCAAGGAGGGCTTGGGGGGGGGCAGCCAACCACCGGGAGGCTCCCCCCCGGGCTGTTTGGGAGGGGCGGGTGGAGATTTGGGACCACGGCGGCCATTTTAAGATTTGGGCTGTAATTCGGTACAGCCCAAAAGTAGCCCAAAGGCAGCCCAGCGCTTAAATGCGCTGGGCGCCCACTCCCGGCCACCATTTTGTCATTGGTGACCTGGTGGCTGGGAGTGTAGCGGAGTTAGTTTTGTCCCCTCCCTCCCTCCCCTTTTTTCCCGATTTGGGATTTTTCCCCCTCCTGCGGGGTGGGATTTGCCCTTGGGTTCTCTGGTGGGGGGGGGTTGTATTCTTCAGGGATTTTTATTTTTGCCCCTTTCCTTCAGGTGCCGTTTTTGTTGGTTCTGGTGCACAGGGGGGGTTTCTGTCTTGTCGCTTGGAGCAGGTGCCTCATTGTTGGGTATGCGGAGTTTGGCGGAAGTTTGGCCAGGGTTGGCAGAGTTTTTGATGGGATGGTTGTCAGGGGGTCTTTGACAGGGATTGTTGAGAGGTTTTATGGTTGGTGCATTTACAGTGTTTGAGGGTTAGTAAATGATGAAAAGGCAGGCTGGGGTGTTTGCGTTAATAAAGATGTTGGTTTTATAAGCATATGTATTGTGTTGAATATGATATTGTATGTTATTAATGTTGTAATGCTGGGGCGTGGGCGGGGCTCAAAAGACCAGTTAGGGGCGGGGGAGACAGGCGGGGTTAGTACGTTAAAGTTAGTGAGGTTTAGTTTTGTAAGGCATTGCCGAGGTTTATTTATTGTAATGTGCACCTGTTCCAAATAAAGCAGCCTTTTTCACATCTAGAAGTCGTCTGTGGTCTTCTTCCCCCCCACCCCTCCCTCCCAATGCAGGCAGGGGGGTAGGAGATGGCCGGCGGCGGCTGGCGTAAACGCATACAGCCGCATAGCCCGGAGTATACAGCCACAATGCCCGGACCTGATCCCCCCCGTAGGGGCATGAAGATGGTTAGAGTGGGTGGGGGGGACCTGGTAGGACTCCGCAAAATCGCATGGCCTGAAGCGACCACCACCCGCGGGAGGGTCCGAACTGGCGGAGAGCGAGCCCGGGAGGTGGGGGTGCCCTAAACGAGTTGCTTGCTCCCTCTGCTTCCCAAGCGGGAGCAAGCTCCCCACCACAGCAGGTCACCCGGGGGGAAAGACGGAGGCGCGTCAGCTTTTTGTTTACCCACCCGCCTGAGTCCCAGGGCACCCACTGGCCAAGCCCAAGCAATCCCCGCATGACCCGAGGGCCCGAGTCTGGCCGGGTCCCAATGCGCCAGGCTAAGAGGCATTCTGCATGCCTCAACCGCCCCATAAGCGGTAGGAGTGCTCCCCCCCACTGGAGGACCGCCGCCACAGCAGGAGCACAGAGTAGAGGCCAAGTCTCAGGGCAGAAAGGGGGGGGTGGATCGGGACTCACTGCGGCAAGTAGGCATTCCCAGCGGCCAGGTCAGCGAGACGGGCAGCGATCAGGTCAGCGAGACTGGCAGCGGTCAAGAGGCTGCACAGTGGGTGGGGGAAGGCTTTTGAACCCTTGCCCCCCCCCACAGCCAGAAGTGACGCAGCCAGCAGACCCCTGCTCCCTAGTCCAGGGAGCCTAGTCTGCTGACTCCTGTGCCTTCCTGTGGCACTAAGGCGGCCGCCCTGTTGAGGGTCCCCTACGTGGCCCCCCGGGCAGCTTTGGTAATCGTGAGGAACGTCTCAGATCTGCAGGCAAGGCTGGGCACGATCTGTCCCCAGCACGCTGACAGAGCCAGAAATGACAACCCCTGTGTGGTCTTACCTGTAAGGATGCAGTGAGACAGCGATGAGGAATGTCTGCATTCTGGAGGAAGGGTGGGCCCGGTCCATTCACAGTGAGCTACTAGAAATTGAGGTCAGTTTGCAAGATCACATGCAATCAGATTCCAATGATGGGCATATTTCTCATCTCTATGGAGAGTCTGGAGCAAACAGAATGCTTCTGGTCGTCAAATATCGCATTTTTAGGAAATAAATGTTCATTATAAAGTTATAAAGTTTCTCCAGATGCAGTTCTCAAGTTAGGCGGCCATCTTGCATAGCGCAAACCATGTCCCCATGCTTTTTTGACTTCGATTGACATGAAACAATGCAACATCATACCTGTTGCTTTTCACTGTCATGTTTTAGATTTATTTGTAAGTTCGGGCTTTTCTTTAATATATACTTAATTTGTGACAGAAATACAAGGTAAAAAGTTGCAGATAGACCTATGTGGGTCTAATTTTGGAGTTGTGGTTGAACACGTCCCTAGCCTGGCTGGTCTTGGAAAGCATGTCTCATGTTTGCTGCTTCTTTCTGAACTGCACGCATTGAACTCAAGCCACAGAAGTTAAAAAGGCTGAGCTGTTGCTTTGGGATCAGGGCAGAAGTCGCATTCAGCAAAATACAGACCCAGTTTGGAAGTATATAATTTCAGCCGGTGTGGTTTCTGACAGGCACTTTCCAATTAGCAGTAAGATCAGCGAGAGGGCTAAAACAACTGGTGACCAAATTGCTATTTGAGCATGAGGTAATACTTTGTATACACGGTTTTACAATGTGGTGCACCTTTAGTGCTTATTTAAAATCATACATGCATTCATTAAAATAAAACACAACACCAGCGGTCGTGACATCAGTAAGGCACGCTGCTGCTAATATCCGCAAAAGAACCATGCCATAGTTTAAACGCAGTTTTGCCAAATGAGCACAACTTGGAAATCTTACACAGCGAACACACTGCTGTCTCCTCCACTCATGTCATGCTTACATTGGGCACGTATCGAACATGAAGGGAATTATTTACTTTATACGAAAAATGGTAATGCTGGAATATATTTATGGAAGACACAGTCAGTTTCAGTTCATCAGAGCTTCCTACTTTTAGGAAGTCTCTTTTGCAATCAGTCAACAGATATTATTTTTCCAGATACATCTATACTACTATAATAAAGCAGAAACTTTCAGGCTTTGAGGCGGGTAAACTCGGGAACCACTGCGCCAATCTACACACCCGATACACCGTTGAAATCGGCAGGGTGTGTAGATGGTTATAGGCTACATAAATTAAAAAAATAAACGTTATTTAAAATTTTAGATTAAAAAAAAAGTAGTCCCTCAAAAGTAGTGCCGGGCGCGACGTGCGTGGTCACGTTAGGAGCACGGGAGGAGCGGCGTCTGAGGAGCAGCGGACATTGCGCGGGGGAGGAGCGGTGACGTCAGGAGCA
This sequence comes from Lissotriton vulgaris, assembly GCF_964263255.1. NCBI lineage: Eukaryota > Metazoa > Chordata > Amphibia > Caudata > Salamandridae > Lissotriton > Lissotriton vulgaris. The sequence continues at coordinate 469,055 of NW_028254594.1, forward strand.
GAGGACCGGCGGCAGAGGAGGAGCGGCGGACATGGCGCAGGTGAGGCGCGGTGGTGCGAGCGGACAGGCGGGAGCAGCGCCGGCGGAGGTAAGGGCACTCATGTAGGGGCAGGCGGGGACGGAACAGGCCGGGCTGGGCGGGGGACGGGACGGGCCGGGCCGGGCCAGGCGGGGGACGGGACGGGCAGGAAAGCCTGAGGACAAGAAAGAGGAGGCAAACGGTGCACTACAAATGTCAGACAAACGAAGCATTGCAGGAGGAAAAAGTTACGTCTGCAGGTTACAAAAGTGAGGCGGGAGGGGGCCCTGAAGCTTAATTGCTCCCGGACAACGTCGGAACGGGCTGCTAGTCTTTAAATATAAGGCCATTCATTAGCAAAATACACTTAAATAGTATTAGAAATCTATATATAATTGTTTTGATAACTATGTGCAGTTAAACCTCTTATGAACACTTGCTAAGGGTTGGCCCTGTAGGGCCTCGTGCTAGAGTTAACAGAAGGAGCGCTCGCTGCATTGGTGTCTTGATACAAGTGTGCCCTGTCCTGTGCAGGACAAGAGTGTTGGCTTCTGTAACGACAAAGTTGAGCTGTACTTTGCTGAGCAGAGATTCACAGACTTTGGCAATAAAGCAGCTTTTTAAAGACTTTAAGGTTTCACATAGCTGAACCTGCACATTTGAGAAGGGTGTCTGACCCTTTCAGTCCTTGAGCTGCTCAATTTGATTTGATTCCATTTCTATGGATTTCATATGCCTGCGTTAACATTGATTAATCTGTTTTGTTGGATTCTAGCCTGGATATTCAACAAGCATGGACAAAGCCAATAGGGTTGACTTTAGTGTTAAGTCTCATTGATTGTTGTTTTTATGCATGTAACACAGAATTCCAGAGACTAGCTTCAAAGTGCATATTCATACATGTATTACATACTAAACAACAATAAAATACCACATTTTATGGTTCCCTTAAATATCGATATTCAATTCATTAATTGACTTGCCTCAAATATAACACTTGCAATCACAGGCCTGCACAAATGTGCACCCACTGGGGCATATTTATGAGAGGCTTGCACCAGTGTTGCGCCACAAATAGTTATGTAACGGTGGCTCAAGCATTAAGTGATATTTATAAAATGAGGCATTTGAGAAAAAAATGTGTTGGTGTTAAGGCTTGTGTAGGGCAAAGCTGAAGTGAAATCAGATTTGTCATGTAACATTTAATATATGCAATGTAGGTGTTCGCCTACAAAATCTGACACAACTGTAACTAAGTGATATTTATGGCTGTAGCTCTGCATCATGCATTGTGTGGAAGCGCAATGCAAAGCTAGAAAGGTGCCAGAATTGCTGCACATCGTCCAATCAGGTGTACGAAATGACACAGTGGCTGTGGTATATAAAAAGGAACAACCAAAAACATTTTGGCAAGCTCATGTACGACATGGAGGTCTTCATACTGCAACTCAGAATAGCTATGAGACTACCACCACCACCACCACTACATGTGAGACAGCAAAGGAGGAGGGAGAGTGCTTTCTGGCAGCGCCTATCACTCATTGACCTCAGGGAGGAGGAGGTCATACAGCTCTGCAGACTCAAGAGGGAGTCCATCATGGAATTGCTGGAGAAGATTGCACCAAGTCTCCAGCCCCAACTGCATGGCCTAATAACATTCCACCACAAGTCAAATTGAGGACAGTGCTCCACATGCTGGTGTTAGGTTCCTTCCACATCACAACAGCCAGAGTGACAGGAATTTCACAGGGAGCACTCAGGGAAACTTTTTTGCGTTCCTTACCTCTGTTTTGGATTCCATAATCAGACTCACATCCCAGGACCTTCTCTTTCCTAAAACTACACAACAACAACTGGACACCAAGCAAGGATTTTGCCCCATAGACAGATTTCCCATGTTCTTGGGGCAATTAATTGCCCAAGTGCAAGTGATGCCCCCTGATGCAACATCTAACCTGTACAGAAACTGCGAATACAAATACTCTATTATTTCCAGGCCACAGTGGACCTTAAGGGAATGATCATAAATGTGCTGGCTAAATATCCTGGGAGTGCACATGATGACTTCATCTTCTGCCACAGTATCATCAATGAGCAGTTTCAGAATGGCACATATGCGAATGGCCTACTCATTGCAAGGAAACCACGGATATACTTGATACCAACTAAGAAGTTTTAATGCATAACATAATTGCCATCTCTGTGTTTGTGTGTGAATCTGATGTCATATGCACATAGTAGGAATAACGGACTCCAACATGTAGACAATTATGTTCCATTGTGTAATTCCCTCACTAATCATGCAAATGGAAGTAGGGAAAATCACCTATGAGAAGTATTGTGCCAACTCACACTGTGTGAGTGGACAGAATTTTCTGCACTGGTTACCAAACACTTATCGGGTTCACAAGTGAAGTCAATCTGAGTAGAAAGGGTACATATTAGCTAATTATGAGATGTGTGTATGTGCGGTGGCATATCTAGGCTTGGTAATTTGTTAAAGTAGTTTCACAAAAACAATGGAATGGGTGTTGAACAAATCATGTTCCTAAGTAAATATCTCACACGCCAGTAAATTTTAGGTTGACCAAAGTAACAGAAGCAATAATGGAAGAAGGTGTTTTAAATGTTATTTATGTTGTGCACTGCAAGTGTAGTTTCAATTAATCTGTAAATGGCAAATCTAGATGTATGGGGCATATGTATGAAGCCTTTTTCCCGTTCGCAAATAGGCTGATTCTCAGATGTATCATCCCAAAAGGGCATTGCAATGTAGGGAATAGCAACATTTGCAATTCCCTTTTTTGCAAATGCATGTAAGGAATCGCAAATTGGGATTCCTTAAATGCAATGCTGGAACCACCCAAGTTGTGCGATTGGGCCCTAAGAAATCGCAAATTACCACCAACTTCAAGTTGGTGGTAATTTGCAATTTCTTTGAAAAATTCACTTTTTTGCATTTTGTTAAGTGCCAAGTGGCACACATACATGCCCTTAAGGCATGTATGTGCGGCACATGTGCATATTTCAGGGGTTCAACAGGGTGTCCTTTTGACACCCTTGCACCCTTGAAATTGCGAATCTCTTCCCATTCATTCCTATGGGCCTCATGGCCCATTAAAATGAATGGGAAGGTATTCCTTAATTGCGAATCGCAATTTGCGATTCACAATTAAGGAATATTAAGGAATCGCAATTTTTATTGCGATTCCTACATACATTCCATTTTGAAAGTCCTGAATAGCGATTCGCTTAAAATCGTTATTAAGGACTCGCAAAACGATTTGTTCATATATTTGCCCCTAAATGTGATACTAAAAGTACAAAGTACACATATGCCATTTTTACAGTCTAGGTCCAAACATACACCTAGTCATCAACCCACATTGACCTACTTCTTCAATGTGATAGATGGCCAGTTTGGTGGATCCAGTTGCCTACATTTCCTGCATCTCAGTCCTTCAATGTAGAACTGACATAGTCGACTAAATGCTGTAAAACATGTCATACACCAGTAAATTACATTGAACCAAATACAACCAGGGTAATGTACCACAGTGTACTCAGGATCCTAATCTGAACACTCTCTAATCAAGGCATATAAGTACTGAATTACCCACAAGGGAAAATCACATACATACATGTGAAATCTGAAAGTACATTATATAGGTCTGTAGTATAAAGTAACCTTTGTCTACATTGGCTTGTCCCATATAAAATGGTCTACATTGTCATAGCTATGGTTCAAACTATGTTTAGCACAAAACCTTGCCATACAAAATGCATTAGCTGCTGTATGACAAAATATTTTATAACTGTCCATGTCACATGCTGTAAATGCACTACTTGTACAGGGCAATAATCCATGCTAAATTAGGCGAATAAATCAAGGCTGTGCTAATGTCATTTAGGCAAGGAAGGATGTCATAGGTGTCAAAAGGATCAAGGTATGTGTGAGTGTCAAACCTGTTTTGTCTGTCACAAGCTACATAGGGCTAAATATATATCCCAGTAATTCAGATTATAATTTTGCACATTTGCACATATATGGTGAGTAAATAATGTAGAGCTGTTAAGAACATTCCAAGGTATTTCTCATAGAAATCTACTGCATAAATTTGACAGTCAGCATGTAGAAGTGTTCTATATCGCAGAACGTGGACAATATGCGTACACCTTACACATGTCAGTTAAAAGTATAAGAAATGTGTATGAGTTTGCCATCATACATATCACACATGTTCTATTATGTCTAAGTATCAATGTGCTAATTCATTTACTGTTGTATTTTTGTGCTCTTCAGGTGCCCAAAAATATGGTTACAGTCATGGTCATGACCCCATTCACCAATCTACAGATGTAGGCCAAAAAAATTATTTAACAGTGCACTCACCAAGACAAGGAATTCTGTTGAGAGGAGCTTTGGGTCCTAAAGCCCAGGTTCAGATGCCTGGTTATGTCATACGGAAGACTATTGTACTCACCCCCTATATTGTGTACAATTATCCTCATTTGTGCAGACGTGACCAGGTCATGGCAAATTATTTTAGTTAATCAATATCACCTGATGGTAAAACAGATGGAAAATATATGAATTTACTAACCATTAAACACATTTTGGAACTCATTTATTGTGTTGTATATATGTGAATATCAATGTAAAAATCTATTATCTGACATCTTCTCAGATAGATGTAGGCCTCAACATGTAACAATCATGTTGTCTAAGCGGCTGATCAACATTGGGCCATAACTAAAAAAAGGCATTCAACACAGCAAGACCATGTGATGCAGTGTGCTGCATGAAAGGGACAGGGTGGGAGTGCGACATATCTATATAGTAATGGGCCATTCCTGTCCTCACACACTCAAGCAGTGAGGTGCAGCACAGCAAGTCATCCTGCTGTGTTCTGCAGCATCAACGTATTTTTCATATGGTATTCAGCATATGATGGATCACAAATCTCACAAAATGTTAGCCCCTGAGGCAAACTCTCAATTTTAGTATGTCCTACATATGGACTAGCATGCAGAATACCAGCACTTTTAGAGGAGCAAAATTCGCAGCAGATACCATTACAAATCATGGGTGACAATTGTCAGGGACAAATGCCTAGTCTCAGGTGTAGATACCAAAATGTCATTTGCAAAGAATGCATATGTGTATGTGTTGGAATACACAAAGCAGCATGCATGTAACACATTTCCTGGGAAGATTGGTGTGAAACCCACAGTTGACAAAATACACATCTAATATGCTTTGCATTAATGCAGACACCACTAAGGCCACCCAATGGGCCGCACTTAAGGCGGTTCTCAGGGGAGAATTTATCTCCATAGCCTCGGCCAACAACAAGGAACGTGCTCAGAAAAGGGCTGAAATAGCCCAACGGGTCAAGGAGCTGGAACAGATGCATCAACGCACAGGGGTGGCGCGAGCTTGGCGCCAACTCTGCACGGAGAGGAAACTGCTAGCGGCCCTAGACCAGGATGTGGCAGAATACGCCGCCATATGTCTTCAACACGCCTACTACACTGGAGGGGACAGATTCGGGAAACTCTTGGTTAGCAAGCTACGAGAGCAGCGCCAAAGGCAGGGCATCCGCGCTGTTAGGTCCTATCGGGATGAGCAGGTCACGGATGATGCGGCCATCGCTGCGACATTCGGTGACTTCTATGCCAACCTATATGCGGCAGACACATCCGATATGTTGGCAAGCCAGGGGTACCTGGACAATGCGTCTCTCCCATCGCTGAATGGGGCACAGACGGAAGTCTTGGATTGGCCTATCGGGTTGGAAGAGGTGATATCAGCGATATCCCGCCTCAAGTTAGGGAAGTCACCTGGCCCTGACAGCTACTCGACGCCCGACCGTTGAGAAGCACCAACGCCCTCCTCCTCATCCCACCCCTGAAAAAAAAGAAAACCACACAATCTTGCTCTTTCTCTGGATATGCCCCCAGCATATGGAATGCTCCCCCCAAAGACCTATGCTGTAACCCCTCCTACATCAGCTTTAAAATAGAACTAAAACTGCACTTGCTCAAGAAATATTGGGGTCCATAATCCTTTCCTTCCCCTACTTTTCCCTCCCCTCCTCCTTTTCCTCTACTTTCCCCTCCCCGCCTTCCCCTTTTTTCACCCTCTTCATTCCGTACTCCCTCAAATTAATTACTACCCCCCTCCTTTGTCTATTCTTCTCTACCCCCATACAAGCCCCCAATCCCTCCACCCTACTTCCTCCTAGCCCTCCTCCATCTCAGGACAATATATATATTACTCGACCACTTGTACCCATTTTTTTATGTTTTTCATCCCTCTCGCTGTGACATATGTTACTTTGTATTTTCCTACATGTTCTCTTCAATCAAACCTATGTGATATCCATGATTTGAACAATTGCAGTATGCCTGTAAAGCGCTTTGATACCCCCGGGTCCAGCCAGCGCTATATAAACCTTTTAAAATAAATAAATAAATAAACAGCACATTATCCTGGGTGCTGAAACATCTACTGTTCTTTAACATGGAGGGAAATTAAGCACCAAACTGTGTGACACGCCAGGTATGGGAACACATGGAGAGAAATATTGCCTTTCAGCGGGAAATGGTATAGTCCAAAGCTCTGTTTTTAATATAAAATCAGGGCCTTTCATGGTCATATCACTGAAAATATAAGATTTGAAAACAATATTTTTGTCTACGGGTGCTTGTGGAAGACAATTTCTATGGATTTAAATCTGGACAATGCTAAAGTGATTCTAGTATTTTACTGACCTCTGCTAGTCGTTTTCTCTCAAGAAAGTTAAATAGGGGCAGTTGCCAGAAAAAAAAAGAAAGACCCTCAGCAGAAAGCAATTCTGTTTTTTACTGACCTCTGCTGGTCGTTTTCTTATCAAGACAGTTAAATAGAGACAGTTGAACAGAAAACAAAGTCCCTCAGAAGAAGAAGACAAGTCCTAGGGCTGATCTCCAGAGCCCACAAAGTACATACACAAATAAGTATATAATAATAAGTATATACTAAAGTATATACAAGAAGTCTTGAATGCTCGACCTAAAAATGGGAGAAGGGAGAGACACCAGAGAAAATAATTAAAGACAGATACTCTCTAAGGATCAGGACATTCCCAGAACCATTGCACCTCGAGAAGAACAGAAGCATGTAGACATCTGTACACTCAGAAGACAAAGAACCGGGTGTGATATATTTTGTATAATTAACTTACCTTTTTTTCAGTGCAGATGAACTATGACGAGCTCAGTGTCCAACCTCGACCCATTACTGAATCCTCGGACTCAGAGAGGGGAGCCAAGGTTAATCAAGTCCCAAAATAACGTTCAAAGTTCAGAAAGTAAGTCCAAGTGAAATGTGAGCCTGGGTAAGGGCAAAAGGGAAAGGAAAGCGAACTAATAAGGGACACAACAAAAGTGCTGGGACGAAGTCAGTGATTAACAAAGTGGCATTGAGGGAGCCAATAGAATTCGGAATGTTAACAGACACCTGAGCTAGTGCAGGTAGAGGTTTTAGACTGCTGCATCTACTCCTGACCCAGAAGTCCCCCCTTAGTTACCCTAATTGATTCCCTAGAAAGTTACTGGACCTAATGTGCTAATCTCCAACTACTCATTTTAAATAATTGCCATTCCTGACCTCTCTTAACTTTAAACTATGCATGGAAACCTTTTACTATATTAGGAATGTGAGGCGTGCATCTCTATAGTTCTTTCTCGCGCAATCCTGTGTTCCAGTATAACGTTATATTAGCACAGAAATGCGAGACAGACAGGAACTACACCAATGTTTATATGGTATTACAAATGTTGTTATAGACTTCCATTTTCATTTGAGTATGACCCAACAGGTGCAGGATGTTTTCCTCATCAAGTCTATAGACAGTCAATACTTGCTGTGAACTAATGTTGTTGAACATGTTGCTATGCATTTTATACATTGCTCTTTTCTGGGTTTTTGAGTTCCAGTTGATTTTAGGCAACCCTGATAGCCCCCTGTAATGCTTCTACATTGTCAAGAGTAGCTCTTCTCCTTCTGCAGAAGCCAAATGTCAGATCAATAGCAGCATGTAGCTATGGTTTTGTGTTGTAAACGTAGATCTAGTGCAACAGGAGCTTTGAGTTGAAACTTAATAACAGGAGTTTGAAGAAAGATCAGGCATTGGATGTCTCCAAACACAATTTTTTGTCCTAGATATGATTACCAATGCTAATAGTGCTTTACCCCTCTGAAAATGTATGCTATCCTCGGAGGATCAGGTAAAAGCATTGTCCAGCTCTTGCTTTGGGACCTTGAAAATGCTGAGGAAAGTCTTTCCTTGGATCCCTCTGGATGCAAGAAAGACCCTCATCCAGGCGTTGATTGTGAGCAGGTTGGACTACGGGAACGCTCTCTTGGTGGGCGCCAGGGAAGAAATCTTTTCTAGGCTCCAGATAGTGCAGAATACTGCGGCAAGATTGGCTTTGAAGAAAACCAGACGTACCCTGTCCCGTCCTCTACTGCTATCTCTGCATTGGCTGTCCGTAATGAAGAGAGCAAGCTTTAAGCTTCTGATCTTGGTGTTCAAAGCAAGGCAAGGCCTGGGCCCGGCATACCTAAAAAAGAAGGTTAGAGCATATATCCTGGGGCATCAGCTGAGATTGAGTAATAAAAATCTGTTAGTCCCTTGTAAAATAAACTGGGCCAGAATGGGAGGTCGTGCCTTTTGTTATCTTGCCCCCTTCCATTGGAACAGGCTAGGTTTGCATGGCTGTTCGTCTTTGGGGCAATTCCAAGAAAAGCCTAAAACCTAAATAATTTGCCTGTTCTAGGGACACAGGCTGAGTGGGTGGTTGGTTCTCCTGCTGCTAGGCGCCGAGAGATCCCCTTTGGGATGATTTGTCGCGCCATACAAATGTTAAATAAATAAAAATATAGTCAAAGTCATCACAATGGAAAACTGAAAAAAACCTGTCAGTCTTCCAAGATGCTCCTATGTTCAGATTTTTTAAACTCTATCTTGTTAAAATGACAAGGAAGATGGCTAACCTACTGAAACACATGTGGAGTGTTCATTTTGGACATAGTTTGAGAAATCTCTCATTAATTATTTCTGGACATGTAAAAGTAGATGAGTCCATAGATGATTAAAACATCCAATTCACATCTCTTTTTTGAGACAGCAGTTTTTCAACAGTGCTTAGCAAAACACAGAACAATGAAACTTAATATGAGGTTTCGTTGATGTAGCTTGAGCCATAGTAAATGCTCTAAATGCCAGAGCACCCCTTCCAACAATATGGCACCCAGTGATTCCCTACTTTTGTCATCAATAAAGAATATTACCACTCTAGTTCTTCATTTAAACTGCGTACTTAAGGTATTACTGACTAGGTGGGATAGACTGACAGGTTGCTATTATGAGAAGCATATGTTTCACTCAAAATGCCAGACTTTCTTCTGATATAGTTAAGGAAGAAGTGAATTTACAGAAAATTAATCCAAGTTTCAGCTCCATGGACGTCTAATTGATAATTTCCATGAAATAATGATGAGTTATAGCTGTCTTTTTTATTAGAGAAGGATGATGTAATTGCTGGAAGGGATACACAACTCTGACAAGATGAAGTAATCTTAAAATGTAACGCAGTCCCTAGTAACAGTGTAGTTAATCAAAAAAATTTAATTGACAGAATTTTAACAACTATCTAACAATACATTTCAAGTGAAATAATAGAGAAACAATGTCGGGTTCTAATACAAACACATTGTAATGTAAGTATTTCTCTCTTTTTTTTAATTTTTTTTTATTGGTTCAGTTCTAAACCGATATCATTTCATATTCATAATATAGTTATACAATTATACACTTCCAAAAGACAGGGAGAAACAATAAAGACTATACATAAATAAAAACAGTACAATAAGTGCGTATTACCAAATATAAAACAATATTGATATTACGCTACAGTTTAAACCTTCATTGATCTCGATACATACAAAATCATTCCTCAACCCCCATATGATCAATCATCGCCTGCCAGACCTTGATCCCCCTTTGCTTTTTCTTAATTGACTTAGTACAATATAGGTTGTATTCCAAGTAGAACACATTGTAAAATTTTGCTCTCCACATCTCATAAGCTGGAGCTTCCGGTTTCAACCACATTGAAGCAATGCAGAGGCGAGCAACTGCCACCACCATGAATAGCAAGTATCTGTACTTGCGATACGATAAGAACACATCCAGGTCACTAGATAAACCAAAAATAATCATTTCCCTGGAGATTATGACATCAGCTTTAAAGACATTTGAGAGAAGTTGTACAATGGATGCGAAAAATGGATTTAGCGCACTACAATCAGCAAATATATGAACAATGTCAGCCATGTTAGTTTGGCATCTAAAACATTTCCCATTATAACTATTGCCCCATTTTGCCATTTTTGCAGGAGTATGATAAAGATTAAATACAGTTTTGTAGTGCTGAGAACGTAAATTTGCCGATAGAATAATTTCAACCGCAGTATTAATAGAGTCTTGTAAGGGTACAGAGCTAGTATCTAACCTCATCGACCATTTGGACTCCTGCAGCACAAGATCATCCTGATGTAATTCAAGTAGATAGTTATATATAATACCAATCCTTGTCGGTTTGTTGAGAATTGCCAATAGCCCATTAGGCAGGATAGGTATTGAATTTAAATGTTTGAAAATAAAGTCTCGTAGCTGTAGATACTAAACAAAATCGTTCTGTTGGATTGCATAGGTATCTTTAAGCTCTTGAAAAGATGACATTATACCGTCTTTAAACAATGAACCAACCATTTTTAAGCCTTTTTCACCCCAAATATGCATTCTATGGTCCCAAAATACAGATGGTAGCAGTTCCGGGGAGTCGCAAGGAGTATGATAGTTAATGCGACGCAAATGCATAATTTTGCTAATCATACGCCAACCCTTAAAAGCAGTGAGCACCAGCTTAAATTTGGTTCTCTTGTAGTAGCTAGGTTCGTAAAAATGAAGAAGCATCTGTCGTGCTTGTGGGCCAAGTAATAAATAAAAAATAACAGGGTCCTCAAATTGAGGTGGGTCAATCCCATTTACAGCAAACTTAATATTCTGTAACAAACAAGACAAATAATATAATACAAAGTTTGGGACGCCCCAACCTCCCCTCAACATAGGAAGTGTCATAAATTTAGATGCCCGACGCGGGGATTTCCATCCCCATATGAATCTTTCAACCGTTGCTTGAAGTTTCCGCACTTCTAGAGGTGGTACCTCAAGTGGTACTGACCTAAAGAAATACAGTACTTTAGGGAGTATGGACATTTTAAGCACATTGCGTCGTCCCACCATAGATAAATGTAAACAATCAAGTTTCTCTAGTTGTTGTTTTATTGATCGTATAATATCGGTCCAATTGACCATGACCAGATCATGGAGAGATAGTCTAATTTTGATACCGAGGTACTTGGCTTCTGGGGTCGCTCGGCTATCATTAGGGCATAATCCTGGCGTGCATACAATTTGTGTTTTTGAGATATTGAGTTTATACCCTGCTACCCGACCAAACTCTTTAGTTATAGCTTCAATCTCGGGAACTGCAGCTTCCGGGTCTGATGTTACAACGGCAATGTCATCTGCATACGCTAGCACACGCACGCTGCTCCCCGGAAGCATCATAGATGGTATATGCGGTGATGTAGGTAACGCCTGTAGCAGTGGGTCAATGTATATGGCGAATAAGAGTGGTGAGCAGGGACAGCCCTGACGTGTACCACGACTGATATTTACATACCCTGAAAGCTGCCCTGAAATAACAGTCTGTGCCCTGGGATGCCTATACATAACCTGAATAGCCTGCAAATATCGAGGTCCAAACCCCACTTTAGTCATGACAGCCCATAGATACGGCCATGAGACGCGATCAAACGCCTTTTCTGCGTCTAAAAATACTAAACCTATATTGTTATGCGTCGTCTCGGCGTAGTCCAGGGCTGTAATGACTCGACGAATGTGATTAGTTGTGTCCCGCCCAGGTAGGAATCCATGCTGTTGATTAGAAACCACTCCAGGGACCACATGGATCAGCCGGTTCGCAAGAATTTTAGAATAGACTTTGACATCGACATTGATAAGCGATATAGGCCGATATGAGCCAGGCAGATATGGGGGCTTATCTTTTTTCTTAAAAACCGCTATAGTAGCGTCGTCCCATGATGGCGGTGGATGTCCTGACTGGCAGCTATAAATGTCTCTAGCATATCATTTTTATTAATTGGAAGCAGTTTAAGATATAACTCTAATGGCAATTTATCAGGGCCCGAAGCTTTGCCCAATGCTAAACTTTTAATAGCTGTCTCAAGGTATCTTGAGAGTTTTTCAAGAATTTTATACCGAGCTGTACACTCAAGACAATGCTTCCCCAGATTTAATAGAGCAGTTTGTTAACAGGTGCTATTCGGGATATGCTGTGGAGGATAGTCAAAGAGAGGAATTGGAAGCTCCAATCATGATGCTAGAACTTGAGACAGCTATTAAAAGTTTAGCATTGGGCAAAGCTTCGGGCCCTGATAAATTGCCATTAGAGTAATGTAAGTATTTCTCATCGATCGTTCAATGCATTTAGAAAAAATATGCCATTTTACAGAAATAGTGTGAATTACATTGAAAATGCCAACAATCTGGGAAACAACAGCAATATCCCTTGTTGCAGATCACTGATAGATAATTATGGACTACAACAACCAACTGGAAGTGTGCTTACCCTTGGGGGGATAATAGTGTTCAGATATTATTTTTATAATGTTACATTGTACAAGGCAAGTGTGGGATGGAGTGGTGCTAAACTCTCTGTGTGGTGATTTTCAAATTCATATCCTTCTTAGACATTGTGGTTCTGTGGTCATGCTTTGGCCTTGTCTAATCGCCGTGTTGTAATTGTCAATGCATTTATATAGAGCTTAAGGCCCCTGAGGAGTCATTCAAGCTCTTTGTGGAGAGTAGCACGATACTCCGGAATGGAATCCAAGGTTAGTGGTTTATCCAATGGTGTCAGGGTTTTATTGGCTATTGGGATATGTCATATGTTCTCAAGATAAAGAAAGCAAACTCACATTCTATGCATTTTACTCCAATTTCTTTGTGGTAGAGTAAAGTAATTCCAGTTAGATGTGCTCATTGGTTGGGTCTATGTGGTTTCAGGGCAAATACTTAGTGAGATAAATCGTTAGGCTCGCTGAAGTTACTTATTGTTAGGTTTCCAGGACAAAGTTTTAAATAAGAAGAAATGTGTGATCTACGAATGAGATATGAGTCATTTGCAGAATTACGATAAGAGACATTAAGCCAGACATGCTAGTGAATGAGGGGAGCCTATACTCAGAAATAGAAGGCATGCTGAAAATGGAAGGTAAGGGAAAGGTCACTCTGAGGAGAGAAAGGAGAGAAATTAGTTGTAAGTCAATGTCAATTTCTTTTGTAGAGTTTTAGGAGGATAAATGAAGGAACAATCTGTCCAAAGCAATATGATATATATAGTGCTCCATGTATGGGACACACAATTTAAACGTGTGAGTCTTAGGGTACAGATAATGCACACATTAAAAGCCCAAGCATGCAGTGTGCCAAGTCCAGGACTGTCCTTTTAAACATATCAGAAAAGTAGGACAGGGTCTACATGCTGCTCAAGGGGAGTTCTGTTACAGCAAACAAATGATGGGCGGAATGCCGACAATGCAAACATTCTCCCCCATTCAAAAGATCTGGGTTAAATCCATTGTTCTTTTGCCCACTACGCCACCCCAGTTTGGACCCAGCCATATGCAAATCAGTCTTGACCCTGTGCTCCATGGGAACAATTCAGACTGAACTGCCAGGCCAGGTCTTCCCTGGACCGGAAACAAGCATCCTGGGGCGTATGTTTGCTCACCATGCCATTCCACTTTGAACCCAACCATATGCAAATCTGTATTGACCCTGTGACCAATGGGAATAGTCCAACCTGATCCAGGTCCTCCCTGGACTGGAAACAAGCATCCTAGGACCCCTCTTCAGTCAGGATAGCTTGACTCCAGTGGCATGTAGAGCACGGGGCCTACGTCTGGGCGTACCCATCCCACTCAGGGTGACATATGCAAAATCAACAATTGATGGACAGAATACAGAACAATGTCATACATTCACCCCAGTACAGATATCTGGGCCTCAATCCATAGTTTTTTATCACAGGATTCAAGCTAGCCTGGCTGATGAAGGGTGTTACCCAGAAACCGGTATCAGGATGCTTGTTTCTGCTTCAGGGAAGACCTGGCAGTTCAGTTCGGGTTGGAATGTTCACATGAGGCACAGGGTTAAGGCTGATTTGCATATTGCTGTGTATGAACTGAGGTGGCAAAGTGAGAAAAAGAATGATGAAGGAACCAACCAAGATCTGTGACTGGGGGTGAGTGCACGAAAAGTTTTGGTGCTCTGTCCATCATCTCCTTGTGTTTGCTTTCAACAAAATTACCCATTTTGCGAATTTTGAAAATCATTGATTTTATACACCGGATTTGTGAATTTGCATACAACCACACTTAGTTCTTGTGTCCTGTTTGAATATATATGGACCCCCCATCCATGTTCATGAAAAATCACACACAAAACCAGTTACTTTACCAGTGAACCCTCTAGAAGGAGGATTGAGAACCATCGGTGCTCTGCTTTTATACAATGACTGAATCTGCATCTTCCATCCAGGATAAGCATCCACACCTGTTGAGGATGAGGAGTAAGACACACCACCTCACAGAAAAGAAAATGATATCTGGATGCACTTTACTATACCTTCTGGGTAAAAGAAGGTAACAGCAAAATATGTGCGGTGCAATATTTGCGGTAAGCAGTTTTCTAGAGAAAATGCAAAGAGGTATCCAAGTGGAAGCACCTAAAAACAAGTCATGATCAGTGACGTCACTGATGACATCTCAAATGACATCACTGATGACATCATAAAGTGAACATAAGTCTTTTTAAGAGTTTATGGGTGTTGAACATATCTACTAACCTACTACAAAAGTACACTACTACTGAGTGATACTACTTCTGACATACATTAAGTGAGTAGCTGCGTGACTGTATATATCCTTGTGTGTAGGGATGTATAATTGGCTGTATGGGTGTATAAGTCAGTGGTTGAGTAGTTGTTTGGGTGAATGAGATGCTGTGTGAGTGGCAGTACCATACCATACCATACCATACCATAAACATTTATAAAGCACTCGGCCACCACAAATGGCGGTGTCCCGGCGCTAAAAGTAACAGCGTTGTCAGAGAAAAGGAACTAGCTAGAGCAAATCAATCAGCTATGTTTTCAATGGCTTCCTGAAAGTGGATTCCGATTCTGCTTTATGCAGGTGATTAGGCATAGAATTCCAAAGAATGGCTGTTCTTACTGCAAAGGTTTGCCCACCAATCTTGGCTTTGGCAAAGCGAGGAGTGTGGAGAAGCATCTGTGAGTTGGATCACAAGGTCCAGTTCTGATGATATTTATGAAGTCTCTGTTTCAAGTATCCTGGACTTCTATCTCTTGAGGCTCTATAGGCAAGAGACAATGCCTTAACCCGTTTACCGCGGCGGCAATACTGCCGCGGTGCGGGGGGATTAATGAGTGGGCAGGGCCGCGTCGGCAAACGGACTTGCGGAGCACTACAAAGGTAGTGCACCTGACGGCCATTGGTGGACAGAAGCGCGCAAGGGGTTAAATTTGATTCCCCTTTTCGCTGGGGGCCAGTGAAGCCTACGCAAATGAAGAGAAATGTGATGTCGGAGGGGCAAATTTCTGATGAACCTCGCTGTAGCGTTCTGGACTGTCTGCAATCTCTGGGTGAGATAGGCAGGGAGACCCAGGTACAAGCTGTTAGCATAGTCCAGCTGAGTTGTAATAAGGGCAGGGACTATTGTAGCCCAACAGTCCATTGGCAGCAGGTGGAGTAATCTTCGCAAGGATTTAAGTTTCCAAAAGCAAGCTCTGGAAACTTGATCAATCTGGGCCCTGCCCAACAGTTTAGAATCGAATTTAAAGCCTACATTTATGACAGGTGACAGGGATGGGAGGGGGTTTAACTGCGTCGGCCACCAGAGCTCTACCCGTGGGGGTGAAGGTTAATTAAAGAACATCACCTCTGTTTTGTCAGCATTTAATTTCAGGCATTTGGCTGTCATCCAGGAGGCAATCTTGGTTAGGCAATGCCTGAAGCTGTCAAACGCAGCCTTTGCAGTGTCTTTGAATGAGAACAGAAGCTACGTATCATCAGCGAATGATATCATTCTCACTCCACAGTGTTCCACTGCAGATGCCAGAGTAGCAAGATAAACATTAAACAGGGTGGGGCTTAATGCTCAGCCCTGAGGTACTCCACATATCATGGAGCAGGAAGAGGAGACATGATGGCACAGAAAGACCTGCTGAGACTGTGCATCCAGAAATGAATGGAACCAGTTCACGATGGTCCCCGAGATACCCAACTGTGCCAGTCGGTCTAAAAGAATCGAATGAGAGACCGTATGAAAGGCTGCTGACAAGTCCAACAGCACAAGAATGGCACAGCTACCATGGTCATGGGATTCTCGAATGGTTTCTGCCACTTCAAGCAGAGCAGTCTCAGTACTGTAGCATGTCCTAAAGCCGACTGGGAGTCATGAAGAAGGTTATTGGACTCTAGGAAGTCAGAATGCTGTCTCTGAATTCCTTCTCCAGATGTTTTGCAAGAGCAGGCAGGAGCAAGATGGGCCGGAAGTTCTGGTGAGTTAGTGGGTCTGTCAATGGCTGTATGGGTGAGTGAGTGGTGGTGTGAGTGGCTCTACAAGTGGGTGTGTCGTGACTGCGTGGGTGAGTGAGTTGGTGTCTGAATGGCTGTAAGATTGCATGATTGTGTGTTTAAGTGGCCATATGGCTGAGTCAGTAGCTGTTTGAGTGTGTGTTTGGTTAAGAAGGTTGGTGTGTGAGTGCTGTATTGCTGAGTAAGTGTGTATAAATGGTTGTGTGCGTGAGTGAGCGGATGTGTGAGTGTTTGTATGGATGTTTGAACGGGTATGTAAGTGAGTTTGGGAATGAGTATGTGAGTGCTTGTATGGGTGAGTGAGTGGCTGTCTTTAGAGGCTGAATGGGTGAGTGAGTGAGTGGGTGTATGACTGACTGTGTAGGTAAATAAGTGGATATGCGAATAGTTGTATGGGTGAGTGTGTGGCTATTTGAGTGACTGTATGGATGAATGATTAGTTGTATGAGTGTTTATATGGGTGAGTAAATGGTTGTGTGAGTGGCTGTACGAGTGAGTGATTAGGTATGTGAGTGCCTCTATGGAGGAATGAGTGGGTGTGTGTGTGAGTAATGGAACAGGTCTGTGAATGGGTATGTGAGTGGTTGTATGAGATTGGGAGTACAAGAGGGTGTAAAGGAATGTGAGTGGGTGTGTGAGTGCTTCTATGGATGATGTTTTCAGTGATGTCATCAGTGATGTCATCATCGATGTCACTGACGTCATGAGGGATGTAATATGTGAGGTCAGAAGCAGTGCATTACAGGGGCATAAGTTACAGTTAGCTCAGGTAACTTATAACTGCTGAATTTCACTGGGTTTGTATGAGTGAAATCAGAGCCTAAGTATATTGTTCCTGTAACCTTTTTTCAGTGAATTCCTGTGGTTTTTAATTCTATTTCCTAACAATAACACCCCTGTGACCTTAGTTTTTTAAGTGAATTTCTATGGTATTTTTAACTAGAAGCCACTTTTGCGGAGTAGTGGAGAAAGGGGACGGTACCCCCGACAAGCTCTCAGGAATCCTGCTGTGCCAGCCTTACTGGAGGTAAGAGGAGGGCTTCTGGGCCCCAAAGTACCCTCAGCATCCACAAGGACGTCATCCCCCAACCAGTAGTACACCATTAGGAGTGCTTGCAGAGTGGTGGAGCCAAGGGCTTGGTCTTTGGAGACCTCCCAGCAATTCTGCTGTGTGGGACTCACTGCAGGTAACAGGACTGCTTGTTGATGCCCACTGACACTCTAGAGCCAAGGGAACTACCTCCCCCAACCAGCTGTGTACCAAGAGCATGTTAGCAGAGTGGTGGGGAAAGGGGGCATGCCCCCTACCACTTGCCAGTTGTTTTGTTTGATTATTATTTTTTTATTAGGGGAGCCGTCCGCATGTCCCCCGAACCCAGGCCAGTTTCGGCTCTGGGGACTCTATCTCCCAGGGCCCAGCCTTGTTTTGCTTTTAATTTGCCATGAAAGGGAGGGGTGCCAAGAGGCCCCCCTCCCTGGCTGATTTTGGCTGCAGGGAGCCCAATCCCTGGGTCCTGGCCTCTAATGTAGGTGCCCCGGTCCTACCCAGGGCAGGCATGTAGTAAACAGAAGAAGGTCCAGTCCAAGTAGTTTCTTAAGTAGATTTATTCCAGGTATGATGTTAAGTAGAGCCCCACCCGGAGCAGCCTTCCTGCTGCTCCACCCATCCACAAGCTGACTCACACATGCACCCACATTTCACTCATCAACATTATCAAGGCAGAGGGGGCTTCAAGACCCTGCGATACCTGCCAGCCCCACTACTCCTGCGTAGCTAGAAAAGTTTTAAATGAGAGGGAGCGCTAACATGTAGCTCCCTCTCTATAAAAGCAATTGTGGTCTGCTTTCAGCAAGCAAGAGCTTGCTGAAAGTGAGCACCATTTTCTATGGCTTGGTGGGAGCAGCAAACAGCTATATCCCATGAGTGAGCACCCCGGGGGATAGCAGGAAACATCCCTATGGTGTGGCAGTCCCGAGGACCATCTATATCTCTAGGAGGGGGCAGAATGGCTCCCCTCCTTTGTTTCATTTTGCCCCAGGGTAGTGGTGTTCCCTGGGGGTGTAAAAGGGCCACACGCCCCTTGTGCTTAATTTAAGAAAAGCCCCAGGGAGGTCCCTGGGGCTGCCGAAGGCGACCCCCAGGGCTGCATCTGTGTCCGAGCAGCCTCCCTGCACTGTGTAACATTGAGTCCAATGGAGGTGTTGTCCTTGGTGCCAGAGGGGCCCAAGAGGTCCCCCCAATTTTTACTAAAATAAACCCGGGGAAGTGGTGGTCTCTGGGAATCAATGAGCCCCAGGAGAAGGGGGCCACGCAGCCCCTCCTTTAAAAAAAACACCAAGGATATGGCCCACCGGGTGGTTGATTAGAAACATAGCGCGAGGAGTGCTTCATTGTTTTTGACATTTTCAGTGGGTGTCACAAATCCAGCATGACTCCAGACAAAGTTTTTTCTAATAAAAAGCTTTTTCGGCCCTGGGATGTCTCTGTGGGGTCTCCCCAAGAGGCCTAGGTGGTCAGGGTGCTTCTACCCTGCCCCCCTCTCTTTTTATTTAATCTTTTTTTCTGTTTAACCCAATAACAACATGGCTGCCAACACTTCCTGGTTTGTCAGCCACCAAACAGATCTCAGCACTGGGGTCGCGGATCCTCCTTGTTCCATAGCTATCCAAATTTGGATATTCCTTAATTTTTAAAAACGACTTAATGGATTAACACTAATTAACAAAAAGGTCACTTTCCGGAGCAACAGCTACCTTTCTGCCAAATTGGGGGCAAATCAGTTCTGCATTTCAGGATGTAGCCATGTCTAAATTTTCCTATGGAAATTAACATGTGGAAAACGGATTTTGGACCCCCCTGCTTGATGGATCACCTCAAAATTGTCAAGACAGCAGCTGAAGTGAGTGGAAAATTTGTTTTGAACATTTTTTGAGGATTCTTCAAAAGACACTAAAGTTACTGGCAATTAAAATACCCTCCTTCTATGGGAACTCGGTCCTAACTATAACTACCTGCTGGTGACTGCCTTGTCATAGTCAGGTCAGCATTTTTTGTGTTGCTAATGACTTTGGCACAATTTGATGAATCTTCACAAAACTTTTTTATAAAGTTCTCTTTTCTGCCTAGTTTGTCATCCATTATGTCATTTGAGATGTCATCAGAGATATCATAAATGATGTAATAGAATATGTAATGAGTGTTTTAATATGTGAAACACACGCAAATCTGATTGAACGGCTGAGATGCTTGAAATACTGGGCACACTAGGAAAGAGCTCACGCAAAGGCTGATCATGCCAGGTCCCTTCTGACCTTGCTGATTAAGCAAGACTAACAAATAGGCCTCATTACTGCGTTAATGCCATCGGAGGGCGTGTTGAGATAAGCTCAGCACGAAATATATACGTAAGTATATCAGTACATCACAAAGCACTGGAAAGCTAGCACTCCCCAATCCCTGTAAGGCTTGTCTTACTCTATGTTCAACTGGGCCATGGCGGAAGAGTAGCACTGTGTAGGGAAGATACCCTGGGCTTACGTAAATTCCCAATCTCTGCTAATTGGGACACGATTTTAACATCACTCCAATCAGATCTAGCGTCAGTGGAGACCACTAGCACTCCAGAAGAGTTGTAATCTGTACAAGCACAAGCAGGCTCACCAACAATTCTGTACTTACATGTAGTACTGCTCTAAGGCACACACACTTAAGTATGTACATGATGAGGCAACTCTGCATCTCAAGGTAAGTTAAACGTTTATTCAATGAAGGTGAGCACCATGGGCAATGTTTGGACACATGCTTAGTTAGTTGTACCCTTCCTACTCCCCCATATTTAAGTTTGAGGCCTCCAGTTTAATCCATAATCACATGAAATGAAGCTCTCATACAAAATTCAATATGGTCCCTGAGAAATATGCATGGGACGGTAATAGTGACATTCTGCATAGAAAGGTATCCGGGGTACACATGTATTTGTCATTTACTTGGGGTCCTACCCCACCCTTTGTTTATGTACGAACTGTACACCTATATCCATAAAGCGGGGCTATGCCCACCCTCTAATGCATTAGTTAGAACAGTAGTAAAAAAGGATAAATACTGCACTTTCTGTATGTCATTGTCATACCTTGCACAGCAACAACATTCACTGTATTATAACAAATGTCTCATGTAAAACCAATGAACAGCATCAAATAATTAGTTATTTAATATGTGAGATCATAAGCAGTGTGTAAGTTATACTAACTGTAACTGGTGAATTTGTGTGTTTTTTTAGTTCAAGACGTTAACATTGTCACTGACATATTCATCTAACTATGATGTTACTGCAACGTTTCATTTTTTCAGTGAATTTCTAAGACTTTTTTGAAAAACAAAAATAGATCTTTTTATCACACAAACTATAATGTTACTTTAAATTTTGTTTTTTTTCAGTGAATTCCTAAGGTTTTCTTAAAAAACGAAAATATGTGTTTTTATCACACATAACTATGTTACTTAAACCTTCGTTTTTTTCTGTGAATTTCTAAGTTTAAAAAAAAATAGAGCTTTTTTTATTACACGTAACTATAATGTTACTTCAACCTTTGTTTTTTTTCAGTGAATTTCTAAGATTTAAAAAAAATCAAAAATACTTTTTTTTTATTACTCCTAATATAATGTTACTTCAACCTTTGGTTTTTTCAGCGAATTTTTAAGATTTCTTTCAACAAAAATAGATCTCTTTATCACACCTAACTAAAATGTTACTTCAACCTTTGTATTTTCAGTGAATTTCGAAGGTTTTTATTTTTTTAACAAAAATAGATCTTTTTATTACACCTTGCTATTATGTTACTTCAACCTCCATTTTTTCAGTTAATGTATATTTAGATATATCTTCAAGGGGTTATGTTATACTATTTATGTTATCTTATACATCATTTATGTGTTATATGATATGTTATGTGTTATATGTTATGTTATGTTGTATGTTATGTTATATGTTATGTTATGCTACTGTTTTGGTAGCATTGCAGGGATTCTGCAGAGTCATAGAACTATGCTTGGGACCATAGAACATTAATAGGCAGGGACTAAGTCATCCTACCACCTTAGTACTCATGAGCCGGGACCGACTAGATATAGAGTCTCACTTGCCCTCCGACACACTCACAGAGGTACAAGTAATTAGACACCCCAGGACACAACACTTCTGACCCTCTCAGGAATCGGGTTATAGGGCACACCCTTTCGCTCTCACACTCGTACTCCTGTACCATAGGATCTGAAAGAAAAACGAAAAAAGTTTAAAATGTTTATTTTAACTATTCTGTTTTTCTATGCAGTATACGTGCCACAATAAGTAAGAACATGCCTAACACAAACACGGTCAGCATAGTAAGTAATCCAAAAATCATAAAAGGAGCTGTCATCATATAAGACAGGATAACCTAACCCTGCCCCTTCTACAGAAAAAAAATGATTATACATCAAAAGTTCTCAGTTTTTTGGCAGCAGATCACATACCTCAGCATGAACAGAGGAAAGTTCTACATCTCAGGTGCAGTCACAATATCTTGCCTGAAAAGATCCCTCTGCAAGTGTGTTGTTGTCAATCTGTGCATACCTATATGACAAATGTACGTGTGGGCCTGCAAAGGCCATATGACAACCTTCCACTTGGTCAGGATGGTGGCACCAAAATTACGACAGAAATCAAGAGATAAGCCAAATCAAAGCATATAAAAAAGTGTAGTTAGTGTCTTCTATAGGGACTATGGCCAAATTGGAAGAAAATATTTTTTGTGAAAAATGTATCCAATTATAGCGTATCGCCCGGACCCAGGATGTAGGATGCTAAGTGAAAAAACAGTGATTCCAGTAAGAAATCCGAACCTTCCTAATTAGAAATGTCAGCCATCCAGTTGAGCAAATCAAAGAAACAAGCTGACTTCTTGTATCCAGTTGTTGACAAGACCATCCAAGGACAAAATATGTTGATTTTGAAGAAACTGAGATCCATAGGCGCTGCTCAGTTGCACAGGGATCACCTCCGGCAACTGGTGATTAAAACATGGGGTTGCATACAAGCAGCATACCCAAGGAACAGTCCTGGTTGTGGGCCACTAAGAAATCCATCACAACTGCGAAATCCAGGCCAGAATTAGATGGTGTAGCAAGGCAGACGTCCAGGTCCTATTGAAAGGGGCACCGGATGTAATGGAATAACGGTTGCACACAGGTGAAGTAAGTATAGTGGAAGGTTAGACTAAATTCAGTATCCAGAACGTCTAAGGGCGCCACCCCAAAATGTTGTAGCATTTGTTCATGTCTAGTTGCAGTGATGCCTGCCTAGGAGCGGCCACAATTGGAGCAGCCATTGCAGAATAGCAGGAATTGCACAATGATGTCGCAAATTAAACCGAGCATCAGTAGAAACCCACCGAACAAGCTAGAAAAAATTGAATGCATAAAAGATGGGATTACTCTAAAAACAGTTTGAAAAGATTCACAAGGCCGAAGACCATTATTTAAAAAAAAGTATGCTGGGCCTATGGTATCAGACACATTAAATATTCGACTTATCAATTCACTAAAATATAGGGGGAGATTTGTGTTTAACAATGACTGAATTTTACTAGACGTTCTGTCACCTGCAATTCAAAGGTCTCACGTACTGAAGTGAGAGTCACTTCTTGTTGAAACAATAACACTTTGGGGCCCATTAGGATGGCGGGCGGATCGCCCCCGCCAGACCGGCGGAAGCCACCGCCGGCCTGGCGGGGCGATCCGCCCACCATCCATGCCGGAATGACCCCCCGCCATATTAACATGGCTGGCGGGTCCACGCCGGACGGAAAGTCAGGCTGCCGCTTTTCTGCCCCAGTCGCCTTGCGGTGTCTATCAGACACCGCCAGCCATATTACAATGGGCATTTTCCAATGCCTTTCTGTGGCGACAATGCTGCCACGGAAAGGCATGCAGAGTCTACCTGCGGGGGCCCGTTGCGAGCCCCCAGGGACTCCGGGGGAGTGGGGGGTGCACATGGAGGGTACCTATGGTACTCCCCTGCATTTCAAAGAACAACGTGGCAGGCACCGCACAGTGCCTGTCACGTAGTGCTTAGAAATGCACAACATGTATTTTTACCATTGCGGCGGGCCACTGTGGCGGGCTCATCGTAATTTCCCCCACGGGACCCGCTCTTATGGCGGGCGGTCCCTTGTACCGCGAGGATGGCGGGCGGGCAAAGTCCGCCCGCCATCCTAATGGGGGCCTTTGAGTCTGTTTAACTTATTGAAATCTGTTTTCAATGTTGGAATGGCAACATAGCAAACTATCTGCACTTCCTTGTGGAGGGGTAAACAGGATTTTGTTGCAACAAGTAACTAACTGGGAAACAGATACCAAATATGGGATTTCCATCCGCAGACCACAACAGTCATGATTATTAGGAATGAGATAGCTTCCATACGAAAGTAGTGTGAGAGTGGGAATAACTGTGGCAACAGGAGTTCCTTTCAAATAACAGGCCAGATAGGGGCAGAAACATTACACACGCCGTGAACTTTTACTTGTTGACACACAAGGGTATGACCGACAGTGGATTTGCACTCCTCCTCTGTAAGAAAACTTTTTCTCTCAGCTCATTGACAATGATATGCAAAAGGCAGGGACCATAACTAATATATATAGCTGCTCCCAAGGGGTTCATATCTACCTACTTGTGCATTGGAACTACCCTGAGATGGAGTTGGGCAATGTTCCAATAGAGTATAACTATTTTGGGGATGCTGTCCATTTGCACCATGCCAAAAATGGTGCCCATAGTGTTGATAAAAGAAAAAATTGCATAGTTAGCAGAATTTAAATATAAATCCTCAGTGTGTAAGGCAGTGTAATATTGCAATTCAGAAAACATAGAATTCACAGTATCGACATCCCAATCGTCCATTTGCAATCCAGACACTATCACATCACCCATGGTAACATGGAATACGGTATCTGCAGTGCCTCTGTAGGACCAAGTACATTGAATGGTACTTTATCCCATACAATTCCATTGGTCACTGGGACAGTTTCAATGTTAACAAGACACTGATCTCTTTTCATTTTATACGAGGAGGAATGTGGGGCCAACACCCCATCAAGAAGTTCGGCAGCAGAACGTTCTGGGAGGTAATGGCCATTAATCAAAAGGAAAGAAACTGTTAAGAATCCAATACACATGAACAAAAATATCATGGAAAACAGGATTCAGATATATATCCAAGGTGAAACCAGATAAGTGTGTTTTAACCAGGAAATGAGAACACAAATCCGCGCTGGGGGTGAGGTTAAAACAGAAGACAATAAAGAATTGTCTGAAGGAAAGTTATGTTGATCGCTATAGTAACCAGAAAAACTCAACTGGAATAGTGGGGTATGGGATTCTGGATGTAGACCTGAATCTTGCACTCTTGAAAGGCCCTTGAGGGGTGGATCAGAATAAACGATTTCCATTGTGAGGTGTGAAGAAGGTAAAACAGGTACCAGGTCAACTGAAGACTCACCCTGTCTCTACGGCAGCCAGGGAGAATCAGAATTAATGGAGCTGTAAAGGAACATCCTATGTCAGGACACCTCTAGGCACACTATTGATGATTGGCCAAATGTTGTAACTTGACATGCTCCATGGAAACATAGTGATTGTCTTTGTATCCTGGGAATTGAGGTAAAATGACAATTCAGGTACCCTGAAGACCAAGCACTGGAACAGTAGCACGGTAGGCAGGAACAAATACTTTCATGATTACCAGCTTTTCACAAACCATATCTCTAACTTTAGGAAGCCAGACAGAAACAGGATTCAAAACTGCTGCATCCAAAGGATGATTAGAAGGCAAATCAATGTTGGTCAGAGCATCACAACACTTTTGTAAATCCTGTAAGACAGCACAGTGGTTATCTACGTCAAAGGTTGCGATAACCACCACAACGTCTAGACCATCAGGGTCTGGAACAAACATCTGGATGCTAAAGAGCATACAGGGTCCTCCCAGAAATCTTCTTGGGCAATTATTAAGAGCACGTTGAACCCCATAAACATGAGTTAACCAGCCACGTCCCTAACCTAAAATCCTTACTGTTAAAGATTGCTTTAATTCATGGTTCATCCACTCCACCACGTAATTCCCCTTATGCCTATATGAAGAAGAGAAATGCACCTGCACCCCTATTGACATCATTAAATCACGGTATGCCTTAGAAGCAAAAGCCGGACACTAGTCTGCATGGAAAGAGCCACAGGCATAAGTTCCGACAAAGGCATGCAAATCTTTTATAACAGTGCAATCATCAAATCTGCACTGTGGCCAGACCCAGAAGAACTTAGTGCAAGAATCCACTTGCAGCCAAAAATTATTTGAATGCATGATCGAATATAAGAGGCCCACAATGATCAAGAATAATACATCCAACCCACTGATTGGAAATAATTAGGTGTGTCTGAGGTGGTTGACTGATAAGTATATCGAGAACAAACCCTTTGAGGAAAGGGAGTACCATCCTGATTTGTGGCGATGGCTGCCACAATGCCATCATCAATCTTAGTCATAGAATGTGTAACTGCAGCTCCTGCAGATTTGACTGCTTCATCAGCCATCAAATTCCCAACAGTATTTACAACATGTGTAATTGGCAGGCATTCTTTAAGAGCTTGAGGCAGTTGGCTTTCATCAAATTAGCAACTTAGGTCATGCACACAATAAACTCGTTTTTTGTGTTGGGGTTTTCTCCAAGAAGTTGAAGAGACAGAATATCGATGGAGAAATTCCGAGATGCAAGAATATCTAGTCAAGAATATCAATGGTGTAAAATATCGAGGTACATTTTTTCGTTGTTAAAAATATAATTTTTGTGTATTTTTGAAATATCAATTTTGGAAATATCGATGTCAAAAATATTGTTGTAAATATTATTGACTATTCATACTTTTGTGTGTTTGTTTAATGTTTAAATTCTTTTAAAAATATTTCAGTAGTAGTTATTTTATATGTTTTAATTTCTTTTTTCAATTTTCAAATGTATGTTTTTATTGTATTTTAACTTATTATTAGGAGCAGTATGTTAGGTTTATAGGAGATAAGGGTGGGGAGTAATTTAAATATGTTGCTTCAAACTGTTTTTTATTTAAAAAGATATATTATTGAAAAATGTATTAAAAAGTTGTACAATTACATGTTTTAAATTTGGAAACTTAGAAATATAATTTTTTTTAAATCAAGGGAAATTTAGAATAATATTTTATTTATTTATTTTTTATGAAGAGCAAAATTTAAATATTTCTGACAATTTAACATTTTTGAAATATTGTAATGTAATATTAGTCGTTTTATGTAATAGTTTTTTAAAAAATGTTTTAAAACAAATTTGGAAATATGTGTGTTAAAATGTTAAATAAAAAATAGTATATTTTTATAAATGTATGCATTTTCATATTTTTTATTTTTTTGTTTTTTATATGTATAAAATGTTTACATTCTTTAGCACTTTCCCTTAGTTTATTTGTTTTGGAGTTTGAATAGTATTTTTTTTGTTTATTATCCAGCACTTTCCTTGAGTTTAGTTAGTTTGGAGTTGTAATAGTAAATTTTTATGGTTTATTATCAAGCACTTTCTCTGAGTTTAGTTGGTAATGGAGTTGGAATAATAATTTTTATGGTTTACTATCCAGCAATTTCCCTTAGTTTAGTTGGTTTTGGAGGTGGAATAGTATTTTTTGATGGTTTGCAATCCAGCACTTTCCCTCAGTTTAGTTGGTTTTGGAGTTGGAATAGATTTTGGAAAAGGGGGTGGTCATGGACAGAGTTTCTGAATGATGCAGAATACTCTTACCCAGTCAAGAGATCAGGGCTTGATCCCTCACCGTTTTTTAGCTCACTGCACCATCCCAGCTCAGAACCTGGCTACATGCAAATTGGTCTGTTCCTGTCCCAGTGTATGATGGGAACAGGGCAAACCAAACTACCAAGCCAATTCTTATACTGGGAAGGAAACAAGCTTCCGGGGACCGGTTTCTGGCATTTCAGCCATCGTCGGCCCGGCTTGCTTGAATCCTGATGGTGCAATGAGCAAGGGACTCACGTCTGAGTATACCCTCCCACACTTAGTGTGAACAAAATCGATTTTGGAAAAGGGGGTAGTGATGGACAGAGTTTCTGAATGATGCAGAATACTCTTACCCAGTCAAGAGATCAGGGCTTGATCCATCACCGTTTTTTAGCTCACTGCACCATCTCAGCTCAGAACCTGGCTACATGCAAATTGGTCTGTTCCTGTCCCAGTGCATGATGGGAACAGGGCAAACCAAACTACCAAGCCAATTCTTATACTGGGAAGGAAACAAGCTTCCGGGGACCGGTTTCTGGCATTTCAGCCGTCGTCGGCCCGGCTTGCTTGAATCCTGATGGTGCAATGAGCAAGGGACTCACGTCTGAGTATACCCTCCCACACTTAGTGTGGACAAAATCGATTTTGGAAAAGGGGGTGGTGATGGAGAGAGTTTCTGAATGATGCAGAATATTCTTACCTAGTCAAGAGATCAGTGCTTGATCCATACCGATTTTTAGCTCACTGCACCATCCCAGCTCAGAACCTGGCTACATGCAAATTGGTCTGTTCCTGTCCCAGTGCATGATGGGAACAGGGCAAACCAAACTACCAAGCCAATTCTTATACTGGGAAGGAAACAAGCTTCCGGGGACCTGTTTGTGGCATTTCAGCCGTCGTCGGCCCGGCTTGCTTGAATCCTGATGGTGCAATGAGCAAGGGACTCACGTCTGAGTATACCCTCCCACACTTAAGTGTGGACAAAATCGATTTTGGAAAAGGGGGTGGTGATGGACAGAGTTTCTGAATGATGCAGAATACTCTTACCCAGTCAAGAGATCAGGGCTTGATCCATCACCATTTTTTAGCTCACTGCACCATCCCAGCTCAGAACCTAGCTACATGCAAATTGGTCTGTTCCTGTCCCAGTGCACGATGGGAACAGGGCAAACCAAACTACCAAGCCAATTCTTATACTGGGAAGGAAACAAGCTTCCGGGGACCAGTTTCTGGCATTTCAGCCGTCGTCGGCCTGGCTTGCTTGAATCCTGAGGGTGCAATGAGCAAGGGACTCACGTCTGGATATACCCTCCACACTTAGGGCTCGATTCTGATCCGGTAAAATGCGCTCCGAAACGTCTTACGGAGCAATTTTCCCCGTACGAATCGTACCCATACACGTCCCCGTACGTACGACGAAGTACGATCCGTACCAGGAGCCAAAGACCGTACGAGTCGTACAGGACTCCGTACGACTAAAATATCCATACAAGTCTCACTCGGAACCCGCTGTACGTGACATCACTATGGTTCGCGGCTGGTTCTTACGACCCAGCAAGTACGATTCGTGTCGGGTACGCAACGTACGAGCCTTTTTTTTACGGGAGCTGGAAACAGCCGTAAACGCATAGTTCGCGCCGAAACAAGTACAGAACGCCCCCACCCCGGGGACGCCGCGTACCCCCCATGATCGCCGGGGTACGCGACGTACCCCTGCGATCATGTGGGGTACGCGCCGTACACCCAGCGTACTTGGGGTACGCACCATACCCCAAGTACGGTGGGTGTACGGTGCGCACCCCATGTACGCTGGGTGTACGGCGCATACCCCACATGATCGCAGGGGTACGTCACGTACCCCGGTGATCATGGGGGGTACGCGGCGTACGGTGTGTATGTGATTGAGCGCTTTTCCATACGAATCGCCCTTACCTGACGCCGACCGTACGAATAGCGTCCTGCTCACCCGGTCCGGATCGTACTCGCCGGTTCGTACGGTGTGTTTACGAGTCGTAAGGAAACGGCTACGAATACGACTCGTACGGGAGATTTTTTTTACCGGATCGGAATCGAGCCCTTAGTGTTGACAAAATCGATTTTGGAAAAGGGGGTGGTGATGGACAGAGTTTCTGAATGATGCAGAATACTCTTACCCAGTCAAGAGATCAGGGCTTGATCCATCACCGTTTTTTAGCTCACTGCACCATCCCAGCTCAGAACCTGGCTACATGCAAATTGGTCTGTTCCTGTCCCAGTGCATGATGGGAACAGGGCAAACCAAACTACCAAGCCAATTCTTATTCTGGGAAGGAAACAAGCTTCTGGGGACCGGTTTCTGGCATTTCAGCCGTCGTCGGCCCGGTTTGCTTGAATCCTGATTGTGCAATGAGCAAGGGACTCACGTCTGAGTATACCCTCCCACACTTAGTGTGGACAAAATCGATTTTGGAAAAAGGGGTGGTGATGGACAGAGTTTCTGAATGATGCATAATACACTTACCCAGTCAAGAGATCAGGGCTTGATCCATCACCGTTTTTTAGCTCACTGCACCATCCCAGCTCAGAACCTGGCTACATGCAAATTGGTCTGTTCCTGTCCCAGTGCATGATGGGAACAGGGCAAACCAAACTACCAAGCCAATTCTTATACTGGGAAGGAAACAAGCTTCCGGGGACCGGCTTCCGGCATTTCAGCCGTCGTTGGCCCGGCTTGCTTGAATCCTGATGGTGCAATGAGCAAGGGACTCACGTCTGAGTATACCCTCCCACACCTAGTGTGGACAAAATCGATTTTTGAAAAGGGGGTGGTGATGGACAGAGTTTCTGAATGATGCAGAATACTCTTACCCAGTCAAGAGATCAGGGCTTGATCCATCACCGTTTTTTAGCTCACTGCACCATCCCAGCTCAGAACCTGGCTACATGCAAATTGGTCTGTTCCTGTCCCAGTGCGTGATGGGAACAGGGCAAACTAAACTACTAAGCCAATTCTTATACTGGGAAGGAAACAAGCTTCCGGAGACCGGTTTCTGGCATTTCAGCCGTCGTCGGCCCGGCTTGCTTGAATCCTGATGGTGCAATGAGCAAGGGACTCACGTCTGAGTATACCCTCCCACACTTAGTGTGGACAAAATCGATTTTGGAAAAGGGGGTGGTGATGGAGAGAGTTTCTGAATGATGCAGAATACTCTTACCCAGTCAAGAGATCAGGGCTTGATCCATCACCGATTTTTAGCTCACTGCACCATCCCAGCTCAGAACCTGGCTACAGGCAAATTGGTCTGTTCCTGTCCCAGTGCACGATGGGAACAGGGCAAACCAAACTACCAAGCCAATTCTTATACTGGGAAGGAAACAAGCTTGCGGGAACCGGTTTCTGGCATTTCAGCCGTCGTCAGCCCGGCTTGCTTGAATCCTGAGGGTGCAATGAGCAAGGGACTCACGTCTGGATATACCCTCCACACTTAGGGCTCGATTCCGATCCGGTAAAATGCGCTCCGAATCGTCGTACGGAGCAATTTTCCCCGTACGAATCGTACCCGTACACGTCCCCGTACGTACGACGAAGTACGATCCGTACCAGGAGCCAAAGACCGTACGAGTCGTACAGTACTCCGTACGACTAAAATATCCGTACGAGTCTCACTCGGAACCCGCTGTACGTGACATCGCTACGGTTCGCGGCTGGTTCTTACGACCCAGCAAGTACGATTCGTGTCGGGTACGCAACGTACAAGCCTTTTTTTTACAGGAGCTGGAAACAGCCGTAAACGCATAGTTCGCGCCGAAACAAGTACAGAACGCCCCCACCCCGGGGACGCCGCGTACCCCCCATGATCGCTGGGGTACGCGACGTACCCCTGCGATCATGTGGGGTACGCGCCGTACACCCAGGGTACATGGGGTACGCACCGTACCCCAAGTACGGTGGGTGTACGGTGCGCACCCCATGTACGCTGGGTGTACGGCGCGTACCCCACATGATCGCAGGGGTACGTCGCGTATCCCGGCGATCATGGGGGGTACGCGGCGTACGGTGTGTATGTGATTGAGCGCTTTTCCGTACGAATCGCCCTTACCTGACGCCGACCGTACGAATAGCGTCCTGCTCACCCGGTCCGGATCGCACTCACCGGTTCGTACGGTGTGTTTACGAGTCGTACGGAAACGGCTACGAATACGTCTCGTACGGGAGATTTTTTTTACCGGATCGGAATCGAGCCCTTAGTGTGGACAAAATCGATTTTGGAAAAGGGGGTGGTGATGGACAGAGTTTCTGAATGATGCAGAATACTCTTACCCAGTCAAGAGATCAGGGCTTGATCCATCACCGTTTTTTTAGCTCACTGCACCATCCCAGCTCAGAACCTGGCTACATGCAAATTGGTCTGTTCCTGTCCCAGTGCATGATGGGAACAGGGCAAACCAAACTACCAAACCAATTCTTATTCTGGGAAGGAAACAAGCTTCCGGGGACCGGTTTCCGGCATTTCAGCCGTCGTCGGCCCGGCTTGCTTGAATCCTGATGGTGCAATGAGCAAGGGACTCACGTCTGAGTATACCCTCCCACACTTAGTGTGGACAAAATCGATTTTGGAAAAGGGGGTGGTGATGGACAGAGTTTCTGAATGATGCAGAATACTCTTACCCAGTCAAGAGATCAGGGCTTGATCCATCACCGTTTTTTAGCTCACTGCACCATCCCAGCTCAGAACCTGGCTACATGCAAATTGGTCTGTTCCAGTCCCAGTGCATGATGGGAACAGGGCAAACTAAACTACCAAGCCAATTCTTATACTGGGAAGGAAACAAGCTTCCGGGGACCGGTTTCTGGCATTTCAGCCGTCGTCGGCCCGGCTTGCTTGAATCCTGATGGTGCAATGAGCAAGGGACTCACGTCTGAGTATACCCTCCCACACTTAGTGTGGACAAAATCGATTTTGGAAAAGGGGGTGGTGATGGACAGAGTTTCTGAATGATGCAGAATACTCTTACCCAATCAAGAGATCAGGGCTTGATCCATCACCGTTTTTTAGCTCACTGCACCATCCCAGCTCAGAACCAGGCTACATGCAAATTGGTCTGTTCCTGTCCCAGTGCATGATGGGAACAGGGCAAACCAAACTACAAAGCCAATTCTTATACTGGGAAGGAAACAAGTTTCCGGGGACCGGTTTCTGGCATTTCAGCCGTCGTCGGCCTGGCTTGCTTGAATCCTGATGGTGCAATGAGCAAGGGACTCACGTCTGAGTATACCCTCCCACACTTAGTGTGGACAAAATCGATTTTGGAAAAGGGGGTGGTGATGGACAGAGTTTCGGAATGATGCAGAA
Source organism: Lissotriton vulgaris (assembly GCF_964263255.1). Lineage (NCBI taxonomy): Eukaryota > Metazoa > Chordata > Amphibia > Caudata > Salamandridae > Lissotriton > Lissotriton vulgaris. Next base: position 502,084 of record NW_028254594.1, read on the forward strand.
TACTCTTACCCAGTCAAGAGATCAGGGCTTGATCCATCACCATTTTTTAGCTCACTGCACCATCCCAGCTCAGAACCTGGCTACATGCAAATTTGTCTGTTCCTGTCCCAGTGCATGATGGGAACAGGGCAAACCAAACTACCAAGCCAATTCTTATACTGGGAAGGAAACAAGCTTCCGGGGACCGGTTTGTGGCATTTCAGCCGTCGTCGGCCCGGCTTGCTTGAATCCTGATGGTGCAATGAGCAAGGGACTCACGTCTGAGTTTACCCTCCCACACTTAGTGTGGACAAAATCGATTTTGGAAAAGGGGGTGGTGATGGACAGAGTTTCTGAATGATGCAGAATACTCTTACCCAGTCAAGAGATCAGGGCTTGATCCATCACCGTTTTTTAGCTCACTGCACCATCCCAGCTCAGAACCTGGCTACATGCAAATTGGTCTGTTCCTGTCCCAGTGCATGATGGGAACAGGGCAAACCAAACTACCAAGCCAATTCTTATACTGGGAAGGAAACAAGCTTCCGGGGACCGGTTTCTGGCGTATTTCTGGAGTTGGAATAGTACATTTTCATGGTTTATTATCCAGCACTTTCCCTTAGTTTAGTTGGTTTGGAGTTGGAATAGTAATTTTTTAAGGTTTATTATCCAGCACTTTCCCTGAGTTCAGTTGGTTTGGAGTTAGAATAGTGATTTTTTATTGTTTATTATCCAGCACTTTTCCTGGGTTGTGTTGGTTTTGGAGTTGGAATAGTAATTGTTTATGGTTTACACTCCAGCACTTTCCTTGAGGTTAGTTGGTTTGGAGTTGGAATAGTACTTTTTTCTTAGACTTTATAAGTAAAAAAAAACATATGAAAGGAGACATATGTCAGTTATTATTGTTAACATTTTTATTCACAAAAACTTGTATTTATTTTAGTTGTTTACAATTATATTGTTTGTAGTCTGTTTTGAAATACCATTTTTGAAAATAATAAAAAATGTGTTTAATGAATTTTGATGGTATTCAGAATACATTATAAAGCATAAAACATTATAACATAAATCTTTAATGTACATTGCAACATTACAAATATATTTTTACATACATATTTTTTAAAACAGTTTTGAAAGATGGTACATTTTTAGGGAGCATAATCATGTAGTAGTAAGGTAAGTGTATTTTTAGTTCTTTCATTATAGACTTTTTGATTTTGGCTATTTATCATTTCTTTTAAAGAAAAGCAAATATTTTAGCACATTTAATTTTTACTAGTCAATGGGGAGGTAGTCCTTTTTAATTTTTATTATGTGGTAATTTTTTCTGTTTCCTCACTTTTCTGTCTATCTGTTTCATTTTTAGGTCATTTCGGAAGATGGAACTTCGTGGTTGGGAGCTGCGTTTCGATGGTTAAGGTAACTATGATTTAATTTACTTTTAAGGTAGTTTTATGGTAGGGAGAGGTAGTAGTAGTGTAGTTAGACTTTTTAGGGTGTTACGTTTTCTTTTTCTGTGTAGTTTGGCGATGTGTTATGTAGTTTAGTGTTTGACTTGGTTTGGAAGAGTGTTCTGTAGTGTTCGTTTTGTGATGTTTATTTATGTTATGTTGTATTTAATGTTGTAATTAATGTGTATGGGTTTATATATCTTATTGTGGGAGTGTGTTAGCTTTTTTTCTGTTTCGTTAAGGGATGGTGCTGAAAATACGTTTTGTCTTTTAACAGAAAATGTATTTTGTGTCTGAAATAAATTACTTTTTTACATTTCGTTTTATTTTGGGGGTTTTGTTATTGAGAGGATTGCATCACTTGAGCCTTTTTTCTACAGTCATATTTTTGCATGTTTTTGGGGGGTTTCCTTATTGAGAGGATTAGCATCGTTGAGCCTTTTGAATGGATTTGTGTTTTGATTTATCTACTATAGGTTTTTTTGTTTTTGAGGACCATCTACTGCGGCACAACTGCAAGTTATTTGTTATCATTATGGGTGGGAAATAGTTTTGATAACATTTGGTTTGCTTGTTTCTTTTTTATTTGAATAATTATGTTATGTCATATATTTTTATGAACATTTTTAACTTTTAAAGGACATATTTATCAATTTAAAAAAAGAGTAGAAATGTGTTGTTCAAATGTTTTGCAATTTTTAAATGCTGCATGGTGTTTGCTATTGTTTTTTGTTTAAAGTTAGCCATTTGGCTATTGGGTCCAGGTATTCTAGTCCTTTATTGTTTAAGTATAGTCGAGTTTGGTGTTGTAGGTATTTGTACATTGTTTTGTTTGCTCAGTAAGTTTAGCACCTATTTTAGTGAGGGATTGTTCTATCCTCAGCTCTTGATAACTCTGGGACTCATTATGATGGCGGGCGGACATCAGTCCGCTTGCCATCATAGTGGTGCTGGGACCCACCGCCAGAAGTGTGGTGGTCCCAACAGCCCAATTAGGATGCGCCCACCAGTATGGCTATTGGGGCTAGGTATTCTTTTTAACGTTGGAACCGTGCTGGCTGCAGCACCGCTTGCAATGTTAAAATGCCCCGATGTGCATTTCCATGCACAATGTGGCAGGCACTGCACGGTGCCTGCCACCTTGTAGATGGCAATGTAGGGGGTACTATGGGTACCCCCAGTGCCCAACGGGCACACCCACCACAGAGGGGGCCCACAATGGGCTCCCCGAAGCCAGCCCCTGCCAGCCTTTCCATGGAGGTTCCACTGCCATGGAAAAGCTGGCTAACGCCAGCATTGTGATCGGACAGCACCATATGGTGGTGGCTGCTCGTTGCACCCGCCATACTTGTGGAATGATTCCTCCCGCCATCCTAATGTGGCGGGGTGAAATGGGAGCCAGATGGAGGAGAGACTGCCACCTCCAGCCTGGCTGTGGCGGTCCCTCCGCAATCGTAATGAGCCTCTCTGTTCTTTTTTTGATGGCTTCTATTAGTTTGTGTAAAGTCGGTGGGCCTCTTCCTATTGTAGCTTGGAAGGTATTGTGCCATCCTTCCACTGCATTATTTGTTTTAGCTTTTTGTGCTACAGTGATATCATAGACGTTCCACTAGGGGACTTGGAACATTGGTGGTCTTCCTTGCCCTGAGTATGTAGTGTTCCTACCCAGGTGTCTTCAAAGTAGTCAAGGAAGGGTGTTAGTTTTGCTTCGTTGGCTTGGTAGAAAGGACTTTTAATATATATATTATATTCGTTGGCTTCTTCTGTTGTTGATACATAGGTCAGGGCTATTCTTTTTTTATTTGATAGACAAAGTTGTTGTTTGTGGTATAACCTATACTTAGGGTAGATTTTTGCAGATGTCTCCAGATACTTTGGTTGAAATGATAATAGCAACCTTGTATTGCAGTACGTGGAAATATTTTTAAAATTGATTGAATCATTGCTTGTTGGAAATCTATTATTATTTTGTGTAGGAAGTAGTTTTTTGTCGGTTGTTTTATTACTGTAAGGAGTTCTATGTAGGTAGTATTTTGTTTGTTGGGGAGTAGTGCGTATATGAAGGGGATGTTGGTGTTCTCATATTCTCCGTCGATGGCATAGAGTTGGTAAAAGGGCTTAGGGCAAACTTTAAATGTCCCATTCATCATCCATGTTTCACACTGTTTTAACTTTTGAATGATGGTGTTGGTGGCAAAGAGGATAATTCTTTTTCATGACTGTTATTTTCATATAGAATGAATTTTTCGTCTTTGTGGGTGACTGTGTATTCTTGTAAAATGTGGATTGCTCCAACGGTTTGGGTGGTGGGTGGTGTTTGAGCAGTATATCTTTTAGTTCTGACTATTCGGCGTATTAGAGTGGGGATGGATGGTAATTGTCCTGTTACATGTTCATTAACCCTAGTTAGTAAGTTTTGTTATATTTGGGTACTGGTTAGTTGGGAGCAGGTGCTTGCTTCTTTGATGGTTTCTAAAACATCTCTCACCTCAATTTCTGTGACATTGGGGGGATGGTTGTGTTCCCTGACATTGATAACATTAGTTTCTACAGTTGTTGCTCTCCCATAGCAAGAGTTGGCGTAGCATTTACTACATTTCCAATAGGTTTTGTTTTCAGTTTATTTCTCCTGCGTGTAAGTGTAGCCCATGTAGCACAGAAGTAGTTTTTCCTTTGGGGTTTGTGGACGGAATTGGCTGAAATTTTCAGGAAAATTGCACATTTTGTTTCTGAGCAGCCCCTGAAAATTTGGGGGGGTTTCATCAAAGGGGGGCCGAGAAAAAAGGGGGGTCCCAAAATGCGTTTTTAACATTGAGTTTTCCATAGGGCGTTTGGCCTCACTTTTAGCTTGAACGGCTGGATGGATTTGCACGAAACTTGGCAAAATTGTAGGGACTCTTAGCCTGATGTGCCTTTGCTGGGTCTCAATATATGTGCTCCAGTGGTTTTTGAGAAATTAACGTTTTAAAATTCGCCATTTTGTGTTTCGTTTTAATTAAATTACAAGATGGAGGAAAAACTATGTGTGAAATGGGTTTAAGGGGGTACGGGAGACGTATCCTGACCCCCTATGTTTTTGAGGGTGGCTGAGGAGGCTCATATATGTTAATACTTGTCTTCCAGCGGCTGCGTGTGAGCGTTTTTTTTGTTGTCGTTTTTTTTTGCTGAGTGATGTTTGTTAACGTTCGATTCGAAGGAAATCAGGAAGTGTTGACCGCCATTTTGTCACTGCGAGTAAATATATTGTTAAAAATAATTGTTATAAATTAATTCGTATTGATAAACATTGTCTGCGCCATCTTGCTTTTTTTCCAATGTCACACTTTTGTCGTGCACGGCAGCCATTTTAGATGCCTTGACCAGACCCACTCTCTGCACGCTGCCGATCCTCAGCATAGCTCCCCACCCTCGCAAGCATCTCCCCCACGCACTGGTCACCCCCGCTCTCTGTCTTATGCATGGGCCATAAACCTCCCCCCATCTGCGCTGCTCTTCCCTGAGAATCACACCCTGTGCCCGCCCGACACCACCCTTTCACCCTATTCACTACCGCACCCTCTGACATTTCTCTTCCTTTGTGTCTGATTGTCCAGGCCGGTCCCAGGCTATCACGTAGCTCTGCGGATGTAGTTTATGGCCTCAACTGTAAAGAATCACCCCTCTTCAAAGGAGTTACAGTAGATCAAGGCCCCCACCCGATGAGATCCGTCACACCACACGCGTTCCTACTATCTGATAACCATTCTGTATTGTGATTGGGGAGGGGACTCTCACTGTGAGGGTGTGTGGGACCGAGCCTGAAGCGGAAGATTCCAGGGATGCCTTTTTGTACATCAAAGTCTTCACAATTATGTGTCACATTAAAAATATATAGCACTCCAACAAAGTAGTAGGATTATAACACTTTAATAACTTATAAATATATACATCGCAACAAAAACAGTAAACACCTTAATATCCTGGGCGGGTGATGGAACTGGGATTGTTAATGGAAAAACATCTACAGAGAAAACTGTTGGTGAATTATACTTCTCCGGAAATTTAAAACTCACAAATGTTTCATTTGTGTAATCGTTTCATAAACATGTACATTAAAAAACTAAATACGCTCCACTGTTTTAGAAAATTTTTACAGCTTGCTAGATCACCCTTTAAAGTTACAACTACGAAAACCTACTTACTTAAGCTGTTGAATTCGGCTTCAAATGTAAAGCATAAGTTCAAGCTAGCATATCATATGTTTAAAAGGTTAAACATAATTGATATGCAAATTTAAATACTACCCTTTCTTAATGGTGACACTTTATCTCTCCTATATCCCACAATTTCCAGGAGCAAAGCAAAAGAAATTCTAAGGCCCTGAAGAAATAAGGCTTACTGTGGGGTTCAACTCAATCTGGTGTTTGGGCGCTTCCATGTTTTGGGGTGATATTCTGTGACAGGGTGCAGGCACCAGAAGAATTTTAGTCTAATTCATCACATTGGAGAATGAGGGTCTGGGTAAATATCTAATCTGGTGAAGAACCATCCCTTCTTTAAACCCCATGGTGACCAACTATAGTTTATTCTCTATTTCGTTCCCTTGCCATAACAAAATAAAAGTCTTGGGTTATTTATGGAAGGGAAGACTTTTTGTTTCTTCCAATTTTTAAAAAAAAACAAAGGTTTAAGGAAAGGCAACCCTTAATGTGCATGTTTTCCACAGAAATTTGCCTTTGAAAACTAGATGCAATAAATAAGGCCGAAATCTGTATTTTGTTTTTGGATAAACATGTTATTTGTGTCTGTGTATTCATTTTTATGCATGACTTTATATGGAATGGTTAAAATAACTTATGATGCAACTTAACAGGAAAGATCACAAACATTCCAATGAGTGCTATGTCCCAGGTTTTACATAAAGTGGTGTTTACCTAGAGTGGTGCTGTGTAGGACACTCTGAATGGAAATTAACCAGAACTATAACCATCTACTTCCAATAATATAACTTTTATGACCAAATTACGCAAAGATTTAGCTAATCTGCTAAAGGGGGGAGTCGCCATTTCTTTTGATAATTTATTCACCCATCCGTAGCCTCTCTAATCTCCATTACAATGTGTTTGTTGCTGTCGCTAGCTGATGAAAAAACTAAAGTGACAACTTCCTCATCCTTAATTTGTCTTTCTTTGTTCCTTAAGATGTCATCTGTGTCAACCTCTTCTGAGAATGCAGATGCGTTAGGGATTTCTTTGTGTTTCTTAATAGCATTGGTGTCTGCACACTTCTTTGTCAATTCTGTGGACATGACAGCTGCTTCATAGACAGACGATATCTTTGTTAAGTCATTAGTGTTAAGTGTGTCTGAAACTACAGTGCCCTTCTGTTTTACTTTCCTCAGACACTACAGAGTTTTGTGTGTTGTTCTTCTGAGCGACAATTATTCCAGAGGTTATTCTAGCGTTTCACTTGCCATTCAGCGGTTTTCCGCCCGCTTTTGCTGCACTGTGCCTCGTCAGTAGCGGTCTGTTGTGCGAATAGTCCCAAGGCAGCAGAACGCGCTGAGATCTGGACGGCACCCAGGTGATGTCCAGTAAGTTGCCGCACTGGTTTTGGTATCCTACAATGCTGCTCCGAAAAACGGCGTGGGGCGCCCCGGGGGGGGGGGAGGTTGCGTGAATGGGCCTCCCCAGGTGGAGGCTCGTCTGCTGTAGTGGGGCGCCCCTTTACCGTTTCAGTTGCCATTCCGCCCGCTTTTGCTACACTGTGCTTCTTCCGCCATTCAGCTTTTTACCGCCCGCTCTTGCGGCTAAGGCGTCTCGCTCACCATGTAGTTGAGTTGCTCCCACTCTTGCGGTGCAGCGATAAGCGGCTGCCACAGGACTCTTAAAATGGCGTCCGGCTCTTCGGATTTGGGCGTGGTCCACTAAAATGGCCCTGGGACACCTTGGAACTCATACGCTTGTCTGCTAGGGCTTGGGCCCCATTCTCGAAAGCGTCCCCTCAGCCTTGAAGATTCTACAAAAGTCTTTGGGGCCCCTGAATCCCACAGGCTTCCGGTGGGGAGCGGCTGCCATGATTGCTTGCGGAATGGCCACGACGGAGCTACGAGATGGTGTTGCTCTCATGCTGACGCCAGCTTCAGTCTGAAACATCCAGAAACACTGTAGACTATCAATTCGATGAGTTCTGGTGGAGCCCCAACGTGACCCGGTAGGGAAGAACTTGCCCTCCCCTTTTTTGAGTGATGGTTCTTGTTGCCTGTCCCCTCTGTTGTCATCTAATGGAACCTTTTTTGATTGCCGAGTGAGAAAAAAAAGGTGGGTCTTTCATCGTTTGGGAAAAAAAAATGTTTTAGCCCAATGAAAAGTGTTATTTTTAGGTCATATGATCAAGCCTTCCATCATTAGGAAACCAAAAGTAAAATGAACCAATGAAAAGTTTTATAAACAAGTCACATGACCTGTTATGCGGCTTTGGGCTATAAAAAGCGAAGAAAATCCGTTGGCCCATGAGGCGGCGTCAGTAGCGGACCAGAACCAGAACTATAACCATCTACTTCCAATAATATAACTTTTATGCCCAAATTACGCAAAGATTTAGCTAATCTGCTAAAGGGGGGAGTCGCTATTTCTTTTGATAATTTATTCACCCATCCGTAGCCTCTCTAATCTCCATTACAATGTGTTTGTTGCTGTCGCTAGCTGATGAAAAAACTAAAGTGACAACTTCCTCATCCTTAATTTGTCTTTCTTTGTTCCTTAATATGTCATCTGTGTCAACCTCTTCCGAGAATGCAGATGCGTTAGGGATTTCCTTGTGTTTCTTAATTATCTGTTTCAGTTATTGAACATCCTAAGGTTTTATGACATGGGGAACAGTAGTGATATCCTGGGCGGGTGATGGAACTGGGATTGTTAATGGAAAAACATCTACAGAGAAAACTATTAGTGAATTATACTTCTCCGGAAATTTAAAACTCACAAATGTTTCATTTGTGGAATCGTTTCATGAACATGTACATTAAAAAACTAAATACGCTCCACTGTTTTAGAAAATCTTTATAGCATTCTAGATCACCCTTTAAAGTTACAACTACGAAAACCTACTTACTTAAGCAGTTGAATTTGGCTTCAAATGTAAAGCATAAATTCAAGCTAGCATATCATATGTCTAAAAGGTTAAACATAATTGATATGCAAATTTAAATACTACCCTTTCTTAATGGTGACACTTTATCTCTCCTATATCCCACAATTTCTATGAGCAAAGCAAAAGAAATTCTGAGGCCCTGAAGAAATAAGGCTTACTGTGGGGTTCAACTCAATCTGGTGTTTGGGCGCTTCCATGTTTTGGGGTGATATTCTGTGACAGGGTGCAGGCACCAGAAGAATTTTAGCCTAGTTCATCACATTGGAGAATGAGGGTCTGGGTAAATATCTAATCTGGTGAAGAACCATCCCTTCTTTAAACCCCATGGTGACCAACTATAGGTTATTCTCTATTTCGTTCCCTTGCCATAACAAAATAAAAGTCTTGGGTTATTTATGGAAGGGAAGACTTTTTGTTTCTTCCAATTTTTTTTTAAAAACAAAGGTTTAAGGAAAGGCAACCCTTAATGTGCATGTTTTCCACAGAAATTTGCCTTTGAAAACTAGATGCAATAAATAAGGCCGAAATCTGTATTTTGTTTTTGGATACACATGTTATTTGTGTCTGTGTATTCATTTTTATGTATGACTTTATATGGAATGGTTAAAATAACTTATGATGCAACTTAACAGGAAAGATCACAAACATTCCAATGAGTGCTATGTCCCATGTTTTACATAAAGTAGTGTTTACCTAGAGTGGTGCTGTGTAGGACACTCTGAATGGAAATTAACCAGAACTATAACCATCTACTTCCAATAATATAACTTTTATGCCCAAATTACGCAAAGATTTAGCTAATCTGCTAAAGGGGGGAGTCGCTATTTCTTTTGATAATTTATTCACCCATCCGTAGCCTCTCTAATCTCCATTACAATGTGTTTTGTTGCTGTCGCTAGCTGATGAAAAAACTAAAGTGACAACTTCCTCATCCTTAATTTGTCTTTCTTTGTTCCTTAAGATGTCATCTTTGTCAACCTCTTCCGAGAATGCAGATGCGTTAGGGATTTCCTTGTTTTTCTTAATTATCTGTTTCAGTTATTGAACATCCTAAGGTTTTATGACATGGGGAACAGTAGTGATATCCTGGGCGGTTGATGGAACTGGGATTGTTAATGGAAAAACATCTACAGAGAAAACTATTTGTGAATTATACTTCTCCGGAAATTTAAAACTCACAAATGTTTCATTTGTGTAATCGTTTCATAAACATGTACATTAAAAAACTAAATACGCTCCACTGTTTTAGAAAATCTTTACAGCTTGCTAGATCACCCTTTAAAGTTACAACGACGAAAACCTACTTACTTAAGCTGTTGAATTCGGCTTCAAATGTAAAGCATAAGTTCAAGCTAGCATATCATATGTCTAAAAGGTTAAACATAATTGATATGCAAATTTAAATACTACCCTTTCTTAATGGTGACACCTTATCTCTCCTATATCCCACAATTTCCATGAGCAAAGCAAAAGAAATTCTGAGGCCCTGAAGAAATAAGGCTTACTGTGGGGTTCAACTCAATCTGGTGTTTGGGCGCTTCCATGTTTTGGGGTGATATTCTGTGACAGGGTGCAGGCACCAGAAGAATTTTAGCCTAGTTCATCACATTGGAGAACGAGGGTCTGGGTAAATATCTAATCTGGTGAAGAACCATCCCTTCTTTAAACCCCATGGTGACCAACTATAGTTTATTCTCTATTTCGTTCCCTTGCCATAACAAAATAAAAGTCTTGGGTTATTTATGGAAGGGAAGACTTTTTGTTTCTTCCAATTTTTTTTAAAAAACAAAGGTTTAAGGAAAGGCAACCCTTAATGTGCATGTTTTCCACAGAAATTTGCCTTTGAAAACTAGAGGCAATAAATAAGGCCGAAATCTGTATTTTGTTTTTGGATACACATGTTACTTGTGTCTGTGTATTCATTTTTATGCATGACTTTATATGGAATGGTTAAAATAACTTATGATGCAACTTAACAGGAAAGATCACAAACATTCCAATGAGTGCTATGTCCCAGGTTTTACATAAAGTAGTGTTTACCTAGAGTGGTGCTGTGTAGGACACTCTGAATGGAAATTAACCAGAACTATAACCATCTACTTCCAATAATATAACTTTTGTGCCCAAATTACGCAAAGATTTAGCTAATCTGCTAAAGGGGGGAGTCGCCATTTCTTTAGATAATTTATTCACCCATCCGTAGCCTCTCTAATTTCCATTACAATGTGTTTGTTGCTGTCGTTAGCTGATGAAAAAACTAAAGTGACAACTTCCTCATCCTTAATTTGTCTTTCTTTGTTCCTTAAGATGTCATCTGTGTCAACCTCTTCCGAGGAAGCAGATGCGTTAGGGATTTCCTTGTGTTTCTTAATAGCATTGGTGTCTGCACACTTCTTTGTCAATTTGTCAACGCAGGTCCAGAATATAGTCAAAATGTCTCCAGCAACCAGCGGTCGGAATACAACCCCTTTCAGCAGTCCAAAAAGTTCTGTTAAATGACAAGAGAAGGGACAGGCAACAAGAACCTTCAGTCAAAGAGGGGAGGGCAAGTTCTTCTCCACTGGGTCACGTTGGGGCTCCACCGGAACTGATCGAATTGGTAGTCTACAGTGTTTCTGGATGTTTCAGATTGAAGCTGGCGTCAGCATGAGAGCACCCAATTCTAAAACAGTAAATGCTTGGATAACAATCAATCAAATGTAGAGGGAAGCAGGCACGACGGGTTACAACGGGGGCAAAGGCTTACGTTACCTACCCTTCACTATCTGCAAAGAGAGAATACTCCTAAATGAAAAGAAGAGGGGGGGTCAGCGTTCAAAGCACATCAGCGTGCATAAATACGAAAATGTTTTTACCTACCACGTACTTGACATTTTACAGCTTTTCATATTTGCTATTAAAAAACCATTGAAATTCACTGAAAAAACCATAGGTTATAGACCATATATAGTTAGGAATTAGCATTTACAAAACCTTAATTTACTCGCACAAAACCATAGAAATTCGCATATATAGTTAGTTGCAATAACTATATATCGCGCACCCGCAATCCACTGCTGATAATGTCACATATTACATCATTCATGACATGGTCAGTGACATCACTGATGACATCTCAAATGACATCACTGATGACATCACTGATGACAACTCAAATGACATCACAGACAACATCACTGATGACATCAATCATGTGATAATACGATTAACCTCTTCAGACTCTAATATAACCTTAGATACACTCATAGTAAACAGACACTCACAGACTGTCACTCATCCATGGAGTTACTCACACACCTAGTCAGTCATGCAAAGAATCAATCACACCTCCATTTCCTCAACTATACAGTTATACCCACCTTACATATTCAAACATATACTAACACATATTTACTCTCTTATACAATCCCTGATACAAGTTCACAATGATCCATACAGCCACTCACACATTCACTGGCTCTTATGCACAGTTATTTATATATGTCAACTCTCACATGTACTGTGTTTTACATATGTACTTACTTTGACATGTAGCACTGAGATATCCATTCACTCACCAATACACTCATGCACACAGTCAACCGCCCATACAGCTGTTTCCACATGCACTTTTGAACCCATACATCTAGTGAATCAACTGCTCACACATCTATGCACATAGTCACACACCTCCCAGTCACCCACACACACACACTCAGTCTCCCATACAAATACTTGGGCAACCAATCAATAACCCAAATAGTTACTTATATAGCTACTGATCAACACAAGCAGCAGTTTACAGAACAACAGACATAATAATGCACAAATTAAGACAGTTTAGTCACTAACCCATGCACTCAGTGAGACACATTTAATCACTCACTCATACAGTCAGTCATGCACCTACTAAATCCTTCATCCAGACACTTATACATCCACTCATTCTTCAATATGTAAGACATATTTTAACTTTACAGAAACATACAGTCACTGGATGTTGTCATCAGTGATGTCATCAGTGATGTCACTGACCATGTCATGAATGATGTAATATGTGACATCATCAGCAGTGGATTGCGGGTGCGCGATATATAGTTATTGCAACTAACTATATATGCGAATTTCTATGGTTTTGTGCGAGTAAATTAAGGTTTTGTAAATGCTAATTCCTAACTATATATGGTCTATAACCTATGGTTTTATATATATATATATATATATATATATATATATATATATATATATATATATTCACTGAAAAAACCATACGTTTTAGGCCATATATAGTTAGGGATTAGCCTTTACAAAACCTTAATTTACTCGCACAAAACCATAGAAATTCGCATATACAGTTAGATGCAATAACTATATATCCCGCACCCGCAACACCAAGGGGCGCCCCACTGCAGCCGAGGAGCCTCCATCTTGGGGGCGACGCACAGCATCACATTGCTTTCCAATGCAGTCAGATGCTCAAACAGCCCCCACTGACTGACGCGACCTCACAGGCCAACGGGGCGCCCCACGCCGACTTTCGGCGCAGCATTGTAGGATGGCCACACCAGTGCGGCAACTTGCTGAACACCACCTCAGTGCCATCCGGATCTTGGCGCGTTGTGCTGCCTTCGGCCTATTCGCACATCGGTCCGCTACTGACGCCGCCTCACGTGCCAACGGATTTTCTACGATTTTTATAGCAGCGCGTAACGTAAGCATAACAGGTCATGTGACTTGTTTATAAAACTTTTCATTGGTTCATTTTACTTTTGGTTTCCTAATGAAAGAAGGCTTGATCATATGACCTAAAAATAACACTTTTCATTGGATTAAAACATTTTTTTTTCCCAAACGATGAAAGCCCCACCTTGTTTCTGGATGTTTCAGACTGAAGCAGGCATCAGCATGAGATCACCACCATCTAGTGGCTCCGTCGTGGTCATTCCGCGAGCAATCATGGCAGCCGCTCCCCACCGGAAGACTGCAGGAGTCGGGGGCCCCCAAGACTTTTGTAAAATCTTCAAGGCTCAGGGGACATCCGAGTTCCAAGGTGTCCCAGGGCCATTTTAGTGGACCAGGCCCAAATCCGAAGAGCCGTCCGCCATTTTAAGAGACCTGTGGCAGCCGCCTATCGCTGCACCGCAAGAGTGGGCGCAACTCAACTACATGGTGAGCGAGACGCTGTAGCCGCAAGAACGGGCGATAAACAGCTGAATGGAGGATGAGGCACAGTGTAGCAAAAGCGGGCGGAATGGCAACTGAAACGGTAAAGGGACGCCCCAGTACAGCAGACGAGCCTCCACCTGGGGAGGCCCATTCACGCCGCCTCCCCCCCTCCCCCGGGGCGCCCCACGCCGTTTTTCGGAGCAGCATTGTAGGATGCCAAAACCAGTGCGGCAACTTACTGGACATCACCTGGTTGCCATCCACATCTCAGCGCGTTCTGCTGCCTTGGGACTATTCGCACAACAGACCGCTACTGACGAGGCCTCCCCCCGCACCACCCGGGACGCCCCACGCCGTTTTTCAGAGCTGCATTGTAGGATACCAAAAACCAGTGCGGCACCCAGGTAACATCACCTGGGTGCCGTCCAGAACTCAGCACGTTGTCCTGCCTTGGGACTATTCGCACAAAACACAGCTACTGACCATTGTTGCTTCTTTTTTAAAAAAATGTTTAAATGTATTTAATGTTTTTGTTGCGTTGTATATATTTATAAGTTATTAAAATGTTATAATCCTTCTACTTTGTTGGAGTGCTATATATTTTTAATGTGACACATAATTGTAAAAACTTTGATGTACAAAGAGGCATCCCTGGAATCTTCCGCTTCAGGCTCGGACCCACACACCCTCACAGTGAGAATCCCCTCCCCAAGCACAATACAGGATGGTTATCAGATAGTAGGAACGCGTGTGGTGTGACGGATCTCATCGGGTGGGGGCCTTGATCTACTGTAACTCCTTTGAAGAGGGGTTATTCTCTACAGCTGGGACCATAAACTACACCTGCAGGGCTAGGTGATAGCCTGGGACCGGCCTGGACAATCGGACACAGAGGAAGAGGAGTGTCAGAGGGTGCGGTAGTGAATAGGGTGAAAGGGATGTGTCGGGCGGGCACAGGGTGTGATTCTCAGAGAAGAACAGCGCAGATGGGAGGAGGTTTCTGGCCCATGCATGAGAGAGAGAGCGGGGGTGACCAGTGCATGGGGGAGATGCTTGCGAGGGTGGGGAGCCATGCTGAGGATTGGCGGCGTGCAGAGAGTGGGTCTGGTCAAGGCATCTAAAATGGCTGCCGTGCTCAACAAAAGTATGGCATTGCAAAAAAGGCAAGCTGGCGCAGACAATGTTTATCAATAAGGATTAATTTATAACAATTATTTTTAACAAAATATTTACTCGCAGTGACAAAATGGCGGCCAACAGTTCCTAATTTCCATCGAATCGAACGTTAACAGACGTCACGCAGCAAAAAATAAAAAAGCTGCTCACGCGCAGCCGCTGGAAGACATGTATCAACATATATGAGCCATCTCAGCCACCCTCAGAAAACATAAGGGGTCAGGATACATCTCCCGTACCCCCTTATACCTAGTAATTTAATTAAATAGAAACACAAAATGGCGAATTCACGTTTCGCTAACAGTTTGCGACCCAGTTCACGAACCGAGAAGCGCTTCTACCGCGAAAAATCACATTTTTATTATTTGCCCCACGGGACCCTTTAATAACTCCAACATCATTTCTAGGGGGTCAAGAGGGGTCTACCTTGCCCCCTTTCATTAAATTCCCCCTTCGTTTTTCTCCTCCTCTTGTCTCTCGATCTTACCGAGAGACAAGATGGCGGCCGCACCGGACTGTTTAGAATGTTGACAGACACTGGAGAGCCAATCAGCTTCGCTACGCAAAGCTCCGTTACGCGAAAAGATCGCGATCTGGTGCGCTATCTGGGACGCTGTCACAGATATATCTGTTTTTTTAAACGCTAATTTCTCAAAATCCACTGGAGCACATATATTGAGACCCAGCAAAGGCACATCGGGCTAACAGTCCCTATAATTTTGCCAAGTTTCGTGTAAATCCATTCAGCCGTTCGTGCTAAAAGTGAGGCCAAAGGCCCTATGGGAAAATGAATGGGAAAAACGCGTTTTGGGACCCCCCTTTTTTCTCAGCCCCCCCTTGACGGAACCCCCACAAATTTTCAGGGGCTGCTCAGAAAGAAAATGTGCAATTTTCCTGAAAATTTCAGCCGATTCCGTCCACAAACGCCAAAGTTATTAGACATAGAATTTTCAAAAGTTCCATAGAGAAAAAATCCTAACTATATATACCTACTGGCGACCGCCAGTAGGTATATATATATATATATATATATATATATATATATATGGAAGAAAAGGTTGCCACCTAGGTGGGAAAGCACTTACAGGTAGGAATTAATGCCAGCGCAAGGGCGCGAGCTGCGAACAGAGTCCCTTTCCTGCCAGACGCGTTTCGGGCCAACGCCCTCTTCAGTGGCAGCACATGTGACATGACGGCAGCTGCAGGCACCAGTAAATACCCTCAGTGATTATGCACAGGTGTAAAACCTGAAGCAATGCTTTCTGGGACTGGTGGTTCGATAAAACCCAAGTGGGTCGCCGCCGCCATTCGCATGCAGAAAAAGTTTTAAAGGGATTGCCAATGTCCCCGCAAGCACCCCGCAAGTAAAGGCACCTCCTGTACCACAGGAAGCTGCCCAAATGAGGCAGCCGTGGACCCGCAGTTTGTCCGCGGATGTGCAAACCCGCGACCGTGGCCGGCCGCTAACAAATGGAAGAAAAGGTTGCCACCTAGGTGGGAAAGCACTTACAGGTAGGAATTAATGCCAGCGCAAGGGCGCGAGCTGCGAACAGAGTCCCTTTCCTGCCAGACGCGTTTCGGGCCAACGCCCTCTTCAGTGGCAGCACATGTGACATGACGGCAGCTGCAGGCACCAGTAAATACCCTCAGTGATTATGCACAGGTGTAAAAGCTGAAGCAATGCTTTCTGGGACTGGTGGTTCGATAAAACCCAAGTGGGTCGCCGCCGCCATTCGCATGCAGAAAAAGTTTTAAAGGGATTGCCAATGTCCCCGCAAGCACCCCGCACGTAAAGGCACCTCCTGTACCACAGAAAGCTGCCCAAATGAGGCAGCCGTGGACCCGCAGTTTGTCCGCGGATGTGCAAACCCGCGACCGTGGCCGGCCGCTAACAAATGGAAGAAAAGGTTGCCACCTAGGTGGGAAAGCACTTACAGGTAGGAATTAATGCCAGCGCAAGGGCGCGAGCTGCGAACAGAGTCCCTTTCCTGCCAGACGCGTTTCGGGCCAACGCCCTCTTCAGTGGCAGCACATGTGGCATGACGGCAGCTGCAGGCACCAGTAAATACCCTCAGTGATTATGCACAGGTGTAAAACCTGAAGCAATGCTTTCTGGGACTGGTGGTTTGATAAAACCCAAGTGGGTCGCCGCCGCCCTTCGCATGCAGAAAAAGTTTTAAAGGGATTGCCAATGTCCCCGCAAGCACCCCGCAAGTAAAGGCACCTCCTGTACCACAGAAAGCTGCCCAAATGAGGCAGCCGTGGACCCGCAGTTTGTCCGCGGATGTGCAAACCCGCGACCGTGGCCGGCCGCTAACAAATGGAAGAAAAGTTTACCACCTAGGTGGGAAAGCACTTACAGGTAGGAATTAATGCCAGCGCAAGGGCGCGAGCTGGGAACAGAGTCCCTTTCCTGCCAGACGCGTTTCGGGCCAACGCCCTCTTCAGTGGGAGCACATGTGGCATGACGGCAGCTGCAGGCACCAGTAAATACCCTCAGTGATTATGCACAGGTGTAAAACCTGAAGCAATGCTTTCTGGGACTGGTGGTTCGATAAAACCCAAGTGGGTCGCCGCCGCCATTCGCATGCAGAAAAAGTTTTAAAGGGATTGTCAATGTCCCCGCAAGCACCCTGCAAGTAAAGGCACCTCCTGTACCACAGAAAACTGCCCAAATGAGGCAGCCGTTGACCCGCAGTTTGTCCGCGGATGTGCAAACCCGCGACCGTGGCCGGCCGCTAACAAATGGAAGAAAAGGTTGCCACCTAGGTGGGAAAGCACTTACAGGTAGGAATTAATGCCAGCGCAAGGGCGCTAGCTGCGAACAGAGTCCCTTTCCTGCCAGACGCGTTTCGGGCCAACGCCCTCCTCAGTGGCAGCACATGTGACATGACGGCAGCTGCAGGCACCAGTAAATACCCTCAGTGATTATGCACAGGTGTAAAACCTGAAGCAATGCTTTCTGGGACTGGTGATTCGATAAAACCCAAGTGGGTCGCCGCCGCCATTCGCATGCAGAAAAAGTTTTAAAGGGATTGCCAATGTCCCCGCAAGCACCCCGCAAGTAAAGGAACCTCCTGTACCACAGAAAGCTGCCCAAATGAGGCAGCCGTGGACCCGCAGTTTGTCCGCGGATGTGCAAACCCGCGACCGTGGCCGGTAGCTAACAAATGGAAGAAAAGGTTGCCACCTAGGTGGGAAAGCACTTACAGGTAGGAATTAATGCCAGCGCAAGGGCGCGAGCTGCGAACAGAGTCCCTTTCCTGCCAGACGCGTTTCGGGCCAACGCTCTCTTCAGTGGCAGCACATGTGACATGACGGCAGCTGTATATAGTTATGAATTAGCATTTACAAAACCTTCTTTTACTCACACAAAACCATTGAAATTTCATATATAGTTAGTTGCACTAACTATATATCGCGCACCCGCAATCCACTGCTGATCATGTCACATATTACATCATTCATGACATGATCAGTGACATCACTGATGACATCACTGATGACAACATCCAGTGACTGTATGTTTCTGAAAAGTCAAAATATGTCTTACATATTGAAGAATGAGTGGATGTATAAGTGTCTGGATGAAGGATTTAGTAGGTGCATGACTGACTGTATGAGTGAGTGATTAAATGTGTCTCACTGAGTGCATGGGTTAGTGACTAAACTGTCTTAATTTGTGCATCATTATATCTGTTGTTCTGTAAACTGCTGCATGTGTTAATCAGTAG
This sequence comes from Lissotriton vulgaris, assembly GCF_964263255.1. Classification (NCBI taxonomy): domain Eukaryota; kingdom Metazoa; phylum Chordata; class Amphibia; order Caudata; family Salamandridae; genus Lissotriton; species Lissotriton vulgaris. The sequence goes on from NW_028254594.1 coordinate 520,700, forward strand.
CTTTATGATTAAGTATATGGGTTATTGATTGGTTGCCCAAGTATTTGTATGGGAGAGTGAGTGTGTGAGTGGGTGGCTGTGAGGTGTGTGACTATGTGCATAGATGTGTGAGCAGTTGATTCACTAGATGTATGCGTTCAAAAGTGCATGTGGAAACAGCTATATGGGCGGTTGACTGTGTGCATTAGTGTATTAGTGAGTGAATGGATATCTCAGTGCTACATGTCAAAGTAAGTACATATGTAAAACACAGTACATGTGAGAGTTGACATATATAAATAACTGTGCATAAGAGCCAGTGAATGTGTGAGTGGCTGTATGGATCATTGTGAACTTGTAACAAGGATTGTATAACAGAGTAAATATGTGTTATTATATGTTTGAATAAGTAAGGTGTGTATAACTGTATAGTTGAGGAAATGGAAGTGTGATTGATTCTTTGCATGACTGACTAGGTGTGTGAGTAACTCCATGGATGAGTGACAGTCTGTGAGTGTCTGTTTACTCTGAGTGCATCTAAGATTATATTAGAGTCTGAAGAGGTTCACTGTATTATCACATGAATGATGTCATCAGTGATGTGATCAGTAATGTCAAATGAGATGTCATCAGTGATGTCATGTGAGATGTCATCAGTGATGTCATCAGTGATGTCATCAGTGATGTCATTTGAGATGTCATCAGTGATGTCATCAGTGATGTCATTTGAGATGTCATCAGTGATGTCATCAGTGATGTCATAAGTGATGTCACTGACCATGTCATGAATGATGTAATACGTGACATCATTAGCAGTGGATTGCGGGTGCGCGATATATAGTTAGTGCAACTAACTATATATGAAATTTCAATGGTTTTGTGTGAGTAAAATAAGGTTTTGTAAATGCTAATTCCTAACTATATATGGACTATAACCCATGGTTTTTTCAGTGAATTTTCAAGGTTTTGTAAATGCTAATTCCTAACTATATATGGTCTATAACCTATGGTTTTTTCAGTGAATTTCAATGGTTTTTTAATAGCAAATATCAAAAGCTTTAAAATGTCAAGTACGTGGTAGGTAAAAACATTTTCGTGTTAATGCACGCTGATGTGCTTTGAACGCTTCCCCCCCCTCCTCTTTTCTTTTAGGAGTATTCTCTCTTTGCAGATAGTGAAGGGTAGGTAACGCAGGCCTTTGCCCCCGTTGTAATCCGTCGTGCCTGCTTCCCTCTCCATTTGATTGATTGTTATCCTAGCATTTATTGTTTTGGAATTGGTTCTCTTTGGTTCATTCTCTATTAACAAACAAGCACAGAGTTGCAATACTCTGTTTAGTCTTTGCAGATAGTGAAAAATCGTTAAAAAAAACAAAAGGAATCAAGCAAAATCAGTAAGCCACTAATGGGATCTCTTTTTGACCTCGCTAAAATAGAAACATTAGGAACAACCCCTCATAAGAAATACGAAACTAGTGAGAGGAACTGAGCTCGACACCATGATGGCTGCAAGACAGCTCGGCTCCGCCGCCCACCCCGCCCAAAATAACGACAAACCCTATGCAAATATTATAAATATATACAACACACCAGCAAAGTAACAGGGTAAAACGTTTTATGAAATAACTATTTACATGGCAGCCTGCTGCAACATCGATCCAAATGCATGCCGCCATTCCCGGGATTTCTCCTACCCCCTCCTCAAGTCTTGTTGCCCTGATGTGGCCTAAGATCGCCCCCGGCATAGGCGGCCGGCTCCCGGGGTCAGGCGGAACTTTTTGCCTTTTAGTGACTCTTTCATTCTGGACCTTGTCCCACAATCCGTTTGACCTGAAGACACGTCCTGCGGTGCCCTAGTCCTACCATCACATATTCCTGCGCCAGGAGACGGCGTGGGGTGCACTAGAAGGGAGAGGCGGCGCGAACGAGCCTCCCCCACCTCCCCAGGTGGAGGTTTCTCAGCTACACCCCAGCGCTTCACGCAACCAGTGACTTGCGCCCGCTCTTCCGGAACAGTGCCTCCCTCGGCCAGCTGAATTGCGCCTGCTCCACACCTTGTCCCACAATCCGTTTGACCTGAAGACACGTCCTGCGGTGCCCTGGTCCGACCATCACATATACCTGCGCCAGAAGACTGCGTGGGGTGCACTAGAAGGGAGAGGCGGCGCGAACGAGCCTCCCCCACCTCCCCAGGTGGAGGTTTCTCAGCTACACCCCAGCGCTTCACTCGACCAGCTGACTTGCGCCCGCTCTTGCGACACAGTGCCTCGCTCAGCCAGCTGAATTGCGCCTGCTCTTTCTATTACAACGTCTCAACCGCCATCCAACGGAATTGTACCCAATCTTGCGGTACACCGACAGGCGGCTGCTCCGGAGCTCACAAAATGGCGGTCGGCTCCACAGACTTGGGCCTGGCCTGCAAGGATGGCTCTGGGCAACCGTGGAACTCGGACGCTTGACTGCTAGGGCATGGGCCCCATTCCCAAAAGAGTCCCCTCAGCCTTGAAGATTCTACAACAGTCACCGGGACCCCCGACTCCCGCAGACTTCCGGTGGGGAGCGACTGCCATGATTGCTCGCGGAATGGCCACGACGTAGCCACGGGGTGCTCTCATGCGGACGCCAGCTTCAATCTGAAACATCCAGAAACACTGTAGACTACCAATTCGATCAGGTCCGGTGGAGACCCAACGTGACCCGGTAGAGAAGAACTTGCCCTCCCCTCTTTGACTGAAGGTTCTTGTTGCTTGTCCCTTCTGTTGTCATTTAACAGAACTTTTTGGACTGCTGAAAGGGGTTCTGTTCCGACCGCTGGTTGGTGGAGACATTTTGACTATATTCTGGACCTGCGTTGTCGCGTAATGCGTCATATGACGCGCCGCGTTAGCGCACCCGGAAGTGCTCGGTGCGCGAGGCGCAGCTTCCCGGAAGCGATCCAGGGCGCGGCGCGCAGCGCGTAACGTAAGCATAACAGGTCATGTGACTTGTTAATAAAACTTTTCATTGGTTCATTTTACTTTTGTTTTTCTAATGATGGAAGGCTTGGTCATATGACCTAAAAATAACACTTTTCATTGGTTTAGAACATTTTTTTTTCCCAAATGATGAAAGCCCCACCTTTTTTTTTCTCACTCTGACTTGTAAAGCAAAGGACCCAGATGCATTTACAGTTTATCACTAACAATGTTCCAGGCTAATGTATTTTCCCGGGAAATTTACAACTGTCCTGCAAGTAAAATATTCCTATTTCGAGAAAAAGGGCGTTTCTTTGTCCCATGAGGGAGCCGTTGAACAAAAGAGGCTCGACCTGCTGTCTTAGTCGCTGATAGGCATGAATATGGGATTCTTATTGATCACTTTATGTTGCAGGAGTGGAAAACACAACAGCCCTTGACCATTTATCTTTACTGCTTTCCTGCGTATTATACCTTTTAACCGTCATGTAATCGGGCTGCTTTATTTCACTTGCCTTTTACTGATTCGAAAACAGTGGCTATTATTCAAAACTTTACCAATCTAGGTACTACTACTATGTTTTGTTTTTAAAACCTTTATTGTGAAAATGTCAGTATACAAATACGGGCCTATAACCACGTGGGCCGGCCACGGAGCAAACTGTAATCGTATATGATGAGGGGACATTTACACTGTAGAAGAACGTAATGGGCGGGCCATTAGGTTGGAAGAACTAAGGTGTCTAACAGTTGCGGAATCGGTGGACCTACATTTTATAATTAAAGTACGACAGGGCCAGTTACAACAAAATTATCTAGATATACATTTGCGGGCAAGTACCATGGGTGACGTTAATTCGAACTTTCAATAGTACAGTAATCAATAACACATCAGAACTTAATATCAATAGGGATATCCAAATGTTCAATCAGTACTCGTCCCCGCCCGCCATGTGCTTCAAAACTGCATACGTATCTTGTGATATCAAGGCTGGGCAACCAGTACACAACAAGGAGTTACGAGTCGCATTTATACCGGCGCCATTTTGGGCGAGGCCTGGCAGGTCCAGGATATAGTCAAAATGTCTCCACCAACCAGCGGTCGGACCAGAACCCCTTTCTGCAGTCAAAAAAGGTTCCGTTAAATGACAACAGAAGAGATAGGCAACAAGAACCATCAGTCAAAAGAGGGGACGCTTTCGGGAATGGGGCCCATGCCCTAGCAGGCAAGCGTCCGAGTTCCAAGGTGTCCCAGGGCCATTTTAGTGGACCAGGCCCAAATCCAAAGAGCCGGCCGCCATTTTAAGAGTCCTGTTGCAGCCGCCTATCGCTGCACCGCAAGAGTATGCGCAATTCAGCTGGATGGTGGGCGAGACGCTGTAGCAGCAAGAGCGGGCACAACTCAGCTGGATGGCGGGTGAGGCACTGTGCCGCAAGAGCGGGCGCAATTCAGCTGGATGGTGAGTGAGGCACTGTGCCGCAAGAGCGGGCGAAACTCAGCTGGATGGAGGGTGAGGCACTGTGCCGCAAGAGCGGGCGGAACTCAGCTGGATGGCGGGTGAGGCACTGTGCCGCAAGAGCGGGCGGAACTCAGCTGGATGGCGGGTGAGGCACTGTAGCCGCAAGTGCGGGCGCAACTCAGCTGGATAGCGAGTGAAACGCCAAGGGGCGCCCCACTGCAGCTGAGGAGCCTCCACCTGGGGAGGCGGGAGAGGCCCGTTCGCGCCGCCTCCCCCCCCCCCCCCCCCCGGGGCACCCCACGCCGTCTTTCGACGCAGCATTGTAGGATGGCCAGACCAGTGCATAAACTTGCTGGACACCACCTCTGTGCCATCCGGATCTCATCGCGTTGTGCTGCCTTCGGCCTACTGTAGCCACAAGTGCGGGCACAACTCAGCTGGATAGCGAGTGAAACGCCAAGGGGCGCCCCACTGCAGCTGAGGTGCCTCCACCTGGGGAGGCGGGAGAGGCCCGTTCGCGCCGCCTCCCCCCCCCCCCCCGGGCACCCCACGCCGTCTTTCGGCGCAGCATTGTAGGATGGCCACGCCAGTGCGGCAACTTGCTGGACACCACCTCGGTGCCATCCGGATCTCGGCGCGTTGTGCTGCCTTCGGCCTATTCGCACATCGGTCCGCTACTGACGCCGCCTCACAGGCCAACGGATTTTGTAGGCTTTTTATAGCCCAAAGCCGCATAACAGGTCATGTGACTTGTTTATAAAACTTTTCATTGGCTCATTTTACTTTTGGTTTCCTAATGATGGAAGGCTTGATCATATGACCTAAAAATAACACTTTTCATTGGATTGGAACATTTTTTTTTTCCAAATGATGAAAGCCCCACCTTTTTTTTTCTCACTCGGCAGTCCAAAAAGGTTCCGTTAGATGACAACAGAGGGGACAGGCATCAAGAACCATCAGTCAAAAGAAGGGAGGGCAAGTTCTTCCCTACCGGGTCACGTTGGGGCTCCACCGGAAGTCATCGAATTGGTAGTCTACAGTGTTTCTGGATGTTTCAGACTGAAGCTGGCGTCAGCATGAGAGCACCACCATCTCGTGGCTCCGTCATGGCCATTCCGCAAGCAATCATGGCAGCCACTCCCCACCGGAAGCCTGCGGGAGTCGACTTTTGTTGAATCTTCAAGGCTGAGGGGACGCTTTCGGGAATGGGGCCCATGCCCTAGCAGGCAAATGTCTGAGTTCAAATGTGTCCCAGGGCCATTTTAGTGGACCAGGCCCAAATCCGAAGAGCCGGTCGCCATTTTGAGAGTCCTGTTGCAGCCGCCTATCGCTGCACAGCAAGAGTGGACGCAATTCAACTGGATGGTGGGCGAGACGCTGTAGCCGCAAGAGCGGGCGCAATTCAGCTGGATGCCAACTGAAACGCCAAGGGGCGCCCCACTGCAGCTGAGGAGCCTCCACCTGGGGAGGCGGGGGAGGCCTGTTCGCGCCGCCTCCCCCCCCGGGGCGCCCCACGACGTTTTTCGGCACAGCATTGTAGGATGGACAGACCAGTGCGGCAACTTGCTGGACACCACCTGGGTGCCGTCCGGATCTCGGCGCGTTGTGCTGCCTTCGGCCTATTCGCACAACGGTCTGCTACTGATGCCACCTCACAGGCCGACGGATTTTGTAGGCTTTTTATAACCCAAAGCCGACTAAAAGACAGACCAAAGCAGCCCATTGTTGCCACTCCGGGGAAGGAGGGGCAAGGACAGTATCAAGCGGACGGTGAATGCTTTGAGATGGATGTTGCAGCAGGCTGCCATGTAAATAGTTGTTTAAAATGTTTTTTTTTAACGTGTTTACTTTGTTGGAGCGTTGTATATATTTATAAGTTATTAAAGTGTTATAATCCTACTACTTTGTTGGAGTGGTATATATTTTTAATGTGACACATAATTGTGAAGACTTTGATGTACAAAAAGGCATCCCTGGAATCTTCCGCTTCAGGCTCGGTCCCACACACCCTTACAGTGAGAATCCCCTCCCCAATCACAATACAGGATCCTTATCAGATAGTAGGAACGCGTGTGGTGTGACGGATCTCATGGGGTGGGGGCCTTGATATACTGTAACTCCTTTGAAGAGGGGTGATTCTTTACAGTTGGGGCCATAAACTACATCCGCAGGGCTAGGTGATAGCCTGGGACCGGCCTGGACAATCGGACACAGAGGAAGAGGAGTGTCAGAGGGTGCGGTAGTGAATAGGGTGAAAGGGAGGTGTCGGGCGGGCACAGGGTGTGATTCTCAGGGAAGAACAGCGCAGATGGGGGGAGGTTTTTGGCCCATGCATGAGAGAGAGAGCGGGGATGACCAGTGCGTGGGGGAGATGCTTGCGAGGGTGGGGAGCCATGCTGAGGATCGGCGGCATGCAGAGAGTGGGTCTGGTCAAGGCATCTAAAATGGCTGCCGTGCACGACAAAAGTGTGGCATTGGAAAAAAAGGCAAGATGGCGCAGACAATGTTTATCAATACGGATTAATTTATAACAATTATTTTTAACAATATATTTACTCGCAGTGACAAAATGGCGGTCAACACTTCCTGATTTCCTTCGAATCGAACGTTAACAGACGTCACGCAGCAAAAAAAAAATCCGCTCACGCGCAGCGCTGGAAGACATGTATAAACATATATGAGCATCCTCAGCCACCCTCAGAAAACATAGGGGGTCAGGATACGTCTCCCGTACCCCCTTATACCCATTTCCCACATTGCTTTTCCTCCATCTTGTAATTTAATTAAAACGAAACACAAAATGGCGAATTCCCATTTCGCTACCGGTTCGCGAACCGGGAAGCGCTTCTACCGCGAAAAATCAATTTTTTTTTTTTTTGCCCCACGGGACCCTTTAATAACCCCAACATCATTCCTAGGGGGTCAAGAGGGGTCTACCTTGCCCCCTTTCATTAAATTCCCCCTTCGTTTTTCTCCTCCTCTTGTCTCTCGATCCTACTGAGAGACAAGATGGCGGCCGTTACGGACTGTTTAGAATGTTGACAGACACCGGAGAGCCAATCAGCTTCGTTTCGCAAAGTTCCGTTACGCGAAAAGTACGCGAACCGGAGCGCTACACGGGACGCTGTCACAGATATATCTGTTTTTTAAAATGTTAATTTCTCAAAATCCACTGGAGCACATATATTGAGACCTAGCAAAGGCACATCGGGCTAACAGTCCCTACAATTTTGCCCAGTTTCGTGCAAATCCATTCAGCCGTTCGAGCTAAAAGTGAGGCCAACCGCCCTATGGAAAAATGATTTGGAAAAACGCGTTTTGGGACCCCTCTTTTTTCTCGGCTCCCACTTGACGAACTCCCTAAATTTTCAGGGGCTGCTCAGAAACAAAATGTGCCATTTTCCTGAAAATTTCAGCCGATTCCGTCCACAAACGCCAAAGTTATTAGACATAGAATTTTCAAAAGTCCCATAGAAAAAAAATCCTAACTATATATACCTACTGGCGACCGCCAGTAGGTAATATATATGTATGTATATATATATATATATATATTACCTACTGGCGGTCGCCAGTAGGTAGTTATAGTTAGGATTTTTTTCAATGTTAAATCTGAAAATTCTATTTGGAATAACTTTCGCGCCGGTTGACGAATCTGCCTGAAAATTTCCTCAAAATGGCCTCGCGGCGTTCCGGTCCTTCCCTGAAAGTTTGGGGGGGATTCGTCAAGCGGGGGCCGAGATAAAAGGGGGGTCCCAAAACGCGTTTTCCCCATGTTAATTTCCATAGGGCGGTCGATTTCACTTTTAGCCCGAACGGCTGAATGGATTTCCACCAAACTTGGCAAAATTGTAGGGACTGGTAGCCCGATGTGCCTTTGCTATGTCTCAAGATATGTGCTCCAGTGGATTTTGAGTAATTAAGGTTCAAAAAAATATATATATCTATAGCAGCGCTCCGGTAAGCGCACCGGTACGCGCACCCGTCGCGTCACGCGACTTGCGCGCAGAAAGCTGATTGGCTCTGGGGTGTCTGTAAACATTCTAAACAGTCCGGAGCGGCCGCCATCTTGTGTCTCGGTAGGATCGAGACACAAGAGGTGGCCAAAACAAAGGGGGAAATGACCATAAGGGGGCAGAGTAGACCCCCCTTGACCCCCTAGGTTTGATGTGGGGGCCATAAAAGGGCCCCACGGGGCAAAAAAAAAAAAAAAAAAAATTTTGATTTTCGCGGGGTGAGCGCCTGGTACGCGCACCGGTAAGCGTACCGGGGAGTGTACCATGGGGAAAAAGAATGACAGTTTTAAAAGTAGCTGATTAGAAAAAAAAATGTTTAGTTGTTTTTTTTATATATACACATACATATATATAAATGCATATGCACATATATATATGCATATATGTCTATATGTGTGCGTGTAGAGAGAGGTAGAGAGGTAGAGGTGTAGAGGTAGAGAGGTAGAGAGGTAGAGAGTAGAGAGTGAGTAATAGAGAGTAGAGAGTGAGTAGTAGAGAGTAGTAGAGAGCAGTAGAGAGAGTAGCAGAGTGAGTAGTAGAGAGTAGTAGAGTGAATAGTAGAGTGAGTAGTAGAGAGTAGTAGAGAGTGAGTAGTAGAGACTGAGTAGTAGAGAGTAGTAGAGAGTAAGTAGTAGAGTGAGTAGTAGAGAGCAGTAGAGAGTGAGTAGTAGAGAGTGGGAGAGAGTAAGTAGTAGAGAGTAGTGGAGAATATTCCAAAGTTTGGCACAGCACCACTTTCACAATGAGTCCAATCAAATCATATCACTTAGAGTACTTATTGAAGCGCTGAATCTTGGTGTATATTCAAATGCTTTTATTTTCCTTAAGTTTATGTACCACAGCCAGCCGAAACGTTTCGTTCTGTACAACAGAACTTCTTCAGGGCGTTCTTATTTCCTTCAAGTTATGTCGGTATCCCGTTGTCATATAACTAGATATTTCTTCCAAATGTTAGACGAGACATAAGTATATTCTTATTAAAAATGACTAGGTATCAATTTTACCCACACAATTCGGGCAGACTTGAGTAATTTATAGCATCCTCAAAGTCAGTCTTTCAAAAATTCCAAAGTATAGGACATGATAATCCAAATCCAAATGTTTCTCAAGAAAAGTCATTTACAATCGTTCGGAATATCGGTGTTTGGGCAGATATGATCCAGGGACCCCCAGTATGCAAGGGGAATTAGTCCCCCCTCTGCAAAGGCGCCAGTGGCCTGCATTGCAGAGAGGTGTAACAAGGGTGTGGCCTCATTACACTTCTCTGCAATGCAGCTCCCTCGCGCATACTGGAGGCTCCTGGTGGACTAGTTGACCCCAGGGACCCCCAGTATGCAAGGGGAATTAGTTCCCCCTCTGCAAACGCGGCAGTGGGCTGCGTTGCAGAGAGGTGTAACAAGGGGCATAGTCTCATTACACCTCTGCAATGCAGCCCCAGGCGCATACTGGAGGTTCCAGGTGGGCTAATTGGCCCCCAGGGGCCCCCAGTATGCAAGGGGAATTAGTTTCCTCTCTTCAAACATGCACGGGGGCTGCGTTGCAGAGAGGTGTAAAAAGGGTTGTGGCTTCATTACACCTCTCTGCAATGCAGACCCCTGGCGCATACTGGAGATTCCTGGTGGGCTTTCAGGTCTTATATAGTTAGGAATTAGCATTAAAAAAACCTTTGAAATTCACTGAAAAAACCACAGGTTTCACACCAGTTATAGTTAGGAATTAGCATTTAAAAAACCTTTGAAATTCACTGAAAAAACCATAGGTTTCACACCAGTTATAGTTAGGAATTAGCATTTAAAAAACCTATTAAATTCACTGACAAAACCAGTTATAGTTAGCTGGAAATTTTACTGATATAAAACCAATGAAATTCCACGTTATAGTTAGTTGGACTCACTATAACTTGCGCGTGCAATGCACTGCTGATGACGTCACATATTACATCACTCATGACATGGTCAGTGACATCACTCATGACATCACTGATGACACCATCCTTGTGACATAGTGACAGACCTCCTTTCACTGTAATGTAACCCTTGAAACACATATTCAAAAATAGAAACTGAAATTTAAAAAAAAATGGAGATACCCATATCAGTTACAACAAGCAATTCAGTAATTCCACCATCTATATGCACATCCAGTCATTCACCAACAGTTCTATATAGTCACTCATACATATACTCACTCATCATATGAAGTGATACACCTATACATCCTATTACACACCGACAGTCATCCAAAAGTTACTCACACACATACTCACACGTGCAAATAAACTATTGAACATCCATTTATTTGAATATAGAGTTATACACACACTTCCACCTTACTTGTATTGAAAATTACACATATTTATTCTCTTAAACAATCACTTATAGAAACACATACTTATTTAAACAGGAACTCTTACAATCTCTTACTCTCACATATACTCACTTATATACATCAATATTCACATATACTAGATTAAAACATATGTAGTTACTGATAAAGACACTAGTAAGACAGTCATTCACTCACTAACAAACACATATACACACTCATCCATCCATACAGTCCTGCACATATGCTGTCTTCAAAACACATACAAACAGCGAGTCAGTCACTCATGCATCTATGTGCTAAGTAATACCCCCACCAAACCATATAGACACTCATACTGATACTAAGAGAAACATCTAATAACCCATATACATACGCATGTAGCTACTTACCAACACATGTAGCCACTTATACACAAAGCGAAACAATAATATATATATTTAAATATTTAAACATTACTCACTAATATTTATTTTTCAGAAAGACACATATTCACTGGATGGTGTCATCAGTGATGTCATGAGTGATGTCACTGACCATGTCATGAGTGATGTAATATGTGACGTCATCAGCAGTGCATTGCACGCGCAAGTTATAGTGAGTCCAACTAACTATAACGTGGAATTTCATTGGTTTTATATCAGTAAAATTTCCAGCTAACTATAACTGGTTTTGTCAGTGAATTTAATAGGTTTTTTAAATGCTAATTCCTAACTATAACTGGTGTGAAACCTATGGTTTTTTCAGTGAATATATATATATATATATATATCCTACTGGCGGTCACCATTAGGTAGTTATAGTTAGGACCTCGTTTTTGTTTTCTCAATAATTTTAGCACTGGTTGATGAATCTTTGAAAAATTTCCAAAACTTGAGGCCCGTTCCGGTCAGCTCCTATCCTTAAAGTTTTGGGGTGATTCGCCAAGCGGGGGCCGAGGAAAAAGGGGGTCCCAAAAACATGTTTTCTCCATGTTATTTCCCATAGGAAACTTTAGACACGAACACAGCCCGAACTGCTGAACGAAAAAGTTTGGCAAAAGGGTATGTCTTCGTTCAGTAAGAGGCCTTTTTTAAATGGTGTAAATCTGTTCAGCAGTTCCTAAGAATTAAAAAAAATAGAGGTGAAAAAATCAATTTCCTATAGGAAACTTTAGACACGGTTACAGCCGAAACTGCTGAACGGAATTAAACCAAATTTGGCACAAAGGTGGCCCTTGGCTCAGAAAGAGACCTTTTTTAAGTGGTGTAAATCTATTTAGTAGTGGCTGAGAAAATCAAAAAATAAAAGTTATCTAGAGGAGCAGTGGATCCGCGGATACTTCCGACCAGGACCTGCATTCTAATTGGCTGTCAACACTCCAAACCAGGAAGTTTTGGCAGCCATCTTGTGCCTCGATAGAACCGAGGCACAAGAAAACAGTAAAACAAATGCACAAAACAAGAAAAGGGATCAGGGTAGAAACACCCTGACACCCTAGGCCTGCTCAGGGGTCCCACAAGGACCACCAGGACCCAAAAAAGCATTAAAAAAAAGAAAATCCGCTGATTTTGCACTGGGTGCTTGAATCTGGCCTAGAAAAAAATAAACCAAAGTGGGGAAGTGCAGTCCCCCGTGCTTTGTTTAATTGAAGCCCCCGGGTGGGCCAGGTCCCGGGGGCAGTAAAAAATGTGTGGGGGGCCCAATCCCCCACACAGCCCCAGGGACCGCCACCCCCAGGGCTTTTTCTAAATATTTGCGGGGGCAGATGGCCCCCCTAAACCCCGGGGACTGCCACCCCGGGCTTTAAAAAAAAATTAAACTACCTCTGTGGGGGGCTCGCCCCCACCCCACATGCCCCTGGGACCGCCACCTCCCCGGGGAATAAGTATTTAAATGTGGGGCCCCGTAACGGACTCCTAAGCCACGGGGACCACCATCTCCCCGGGACTGTGTACATTTTGGGAGGGCCCCTCTCCTGGAGCCAGTGATGGCCCTGGGGACTGCCACCCCCCAAGGCCGGCTCCTGCAGTGTCCTGGGGTACCCACCCCCAGGACACTGCTGTGTGCAATGACAGGGCGGGAGCATCCTGTAAATGTAGGGGGCTGAGGTGCCAGCTTCTATAAGGGGATTGCTGCGACGGGATCTGCAGGTCAATAAGTACAGGGGAGTGGTCGGAATATGTATGTGCCAGATGTGTCACCCGCACGACCCAGTGTGCCATTGCAGCGGATAAGAAAATGTAGTCTAGTCGGGCCCAAGTGGAGTGCACCGCCGAGTAGTGTGTACCTTCCTTCCCAGTGGGGTGCACGTGCCGCCAAGAGTCTAGAAGGCAGCTGTCTTTCGTGAGGTCTTATAGTACATTACAGGTGTTGGTATAGTGGGCAGGGGATGTATTAGACCTATCTTAGTGTGGATGCATCACAGTATTGAAATCTCCCCCACAAACAACATACGTGGTATTCAGCTCCTGAATCCTACTCCAGAGCTGAAGGAGTGTATGGGGCTCATCATAATTGGGGCCGTAGTAGTTGGCAAAGGTTACATCATATGAATTTAGCCTCCCCCATGGGAGACAATAACTGCCTCCAGCGTCCGACTTTGTTCCCCCAGCACAAAAGATAGACCTCTTTTAATTAAAATGATAACTCCTCAGGCATGAGTAGAGTAAGAAGCAAAGGAGCGGTAAGCCAACCATCGTGATGCAAACTGAGGCACTGTTTGTCCCGTCGCGGTTTCAGGGCTTAAATGTGTATCCTGTAACATGGCAATTGAGATATGATGGCGATCTAGGTAGCCCAGCACTTGTCTCTTTTTCCTCGGGTGGTTTAGCCCGCGGACATTCCATGATAGTATTGTAACAATATGCTTATCGCATGTACCATCTGTCATTCCTTATAATATAAAGGTATAAACCCAGGCCAAACAGAACAAGAAAGCACAAACAAGGCTATTTAAAACAACAAAATGTATAAGACCAAAAACAACAAGGTACTATACTGATGTATAAAAATAATTTAATTATACTGATAAAAAAGGATTAAACACATACAATTATATGCATATAATTTTTTTGATACATTTGATACAATAAAAAAACTTAATTGCTTTTCTTATTAAAAAATGAACATTCGTTATAATGGAAACACTGTAGTGATGTTGTAGTTATTTCAAAAAGGAGCGTGGGAGGCTGTTTTCTGTCCAGGACAAAATCTCATCCAGCCAAATTTCTAGAGAGAAAAATACTTTTAGATTCCTCGGATACATAGTACCATGTGTTTATAAAAACAGTTTTAAGTTTTTCTTTCTATTCTAGAGACAGCATGTTATTTCACTGAAATAGCCAGGTTTGTAAAGAGCAATACATTCAGTCATAAAGTTTGACAGAAAACAGCCTCCCACGCTCTTTTTTGAGTATGTGTTTAATCCTTTTTTATCAGTATAATTAAATTATTTTTATACATCAGTATAGTACCTTGTTGTGTTTGGTCTTATACATGTTGTTGTTTTAAATAGCCTTGTTTGTGCTTTCTTGTTTTTGTTGGCCTGGGTTTATACCTTTATATTGAATTATTGCCCTGACCCAGGAATTAAATCCTTATCAGTGGGTCCTTGATACATTCCATCTGTCATTCCGACCATATCTATAATCCATTCTCAATTGTGCTGTTGTGAACTCTGTACAAGAACACGTAGTCATACATTTGTGTAAAAAATTCCCTTCCACACACACTCCGGCCTCCCGAACTAGCCAGGTAGAACATTACCTACCCCCCCCCCAGAACCCCCCATCAGAAATCTTACTACTTAAGGGAACCGTGCCAGTGTCCTCCTTCCAACCTCCCACTTCCTCCCAAACCGGTCCCCCAACGCGCCTGGCATGTATCCTTCCCTCCCAAAGACCCAAACAAATTACGTTAAAGTCACTTCTCCTCTCGAGGGATTTTGGGGGTAGTCCCACCCCAACAATAGTTCAGTAAACACACCAAAAATTAAGAACCAAAGCCCAATTATGGGGGTACGCCCTCATCCAGGGGCCGCTAGGGGCCTTCACCGCACCCACTCTTCCTCTCTATTTCACCCATCCACAACCCCAGGTATCTTAGGGATCGTTCTGACAGGACGGAGGTGAGTGTTTGGGCGAATCAATAAGTCTAGCAATCAACAATTTATGCAGCTATACATCACCAGTCGGCATAGCGTCCAGAGTGTCCATGGTCACTGCTCTGCTATTGTCTGTAGTCCGGTTGGCATCTTGGCGTCAGCTGGGTTCCGACATTGGCGAGTGGGATCTGGAGCGCTGTCGGGCAGACTCCTCACGGGATGCTGATCTACGATTGTGTTTAAGATATTCCTCCACTTGCTGAGCAGAGGTAAAGAAATGTTGTTTCCCCCGGTGATGGATCTGCAGCCTTGCAGGGTACAACATAGCATATGTGATTTCTTGCGCTTGTAACTTCTTCTTCACTGCTGTGAATTTGCGGCGGGCATCCTGCATGGCTTGAGTAAAG
Organism: Lissotriton vulgaris; assembly: GCF_964263255.1. Lineage (NCBI taxonomy): Eukaryota > Metazoa > Chordata > Amphibia > Caudata > Salamandridae > Lissotriton > Lissotriton vulgaris. The sequence continues at coordinate 535,924 of NW_028254594.1, forward strand.
TCTGGGTAGAAGGCTAAGGTGGTGTTCTCGTATTGGACTGTACCTTTTTCACGTGCCAGGCGTAAAACAGCATCCCTTTCTCGATAGTGCAAGAAGCGCATTATCACGGGGTGCGGCGAGGCTCCGGGGGGGGGGGATCTATGGGCTCTCTCAATGACCAGGTGTGCTGAAAAGGCATCCTTGCCAAATAAGTCCACTAGTAGGTGTTCCAGAAAGTCCTCCATGGCCCTGTATTGGTAGATTCCGCAAGGCCTAGCATACGTACGTTGTTCCATCGGGAACGGGCCTCCAACTCTTCATTCTTGTCTCACTAACTTTCAGGAGTTTGTCCATTGTAGCACATGTTGCTTATTAGCTACTGCTCCATCTTCCAGCCCCGACACCCTCTGCTTCGCCTCTTTTAATCTTTCTTCATGCTGGTCGAGTTTCACTACTACCGATTCCAGCCTATTATTCATTGTGTCCATTTTAGCGTCAATTGAGGTGAGGCTTTGTTGCATACCTACCAGTAACGCCGTCCACCTCTCATCGCTTTGCGAGTATCAAACGTGAGTTTCGCTTGCTTGGGTTCTATTCTCCCCATGTCTGCTTGTTAGTTGCAAAGCACGGAGCGCCGTTGAGGAGGCAAATGTGCTGTCCACCTACGGGAAACTATCCACCATATATACCATCCTACGTCCTGTAGGTGGCTTTGATCCTCTTCCCGCCAGTTCTATTGGGGTGGAGGGGGGGAGCTAATTGAATTAGCTGAAGCGGTAATTCCAAGGTACAGTTCCTGCTGGTATCTTAGGGCGGATAGGGGTCCCTTGCTGTATGGCACCCAATCACCTGTGGGGGCACCCAATCAGCCCGTGGGGGCAGCAGCTTCCGAGCGCGCCAAATGGTGGATCAGCGTTTACAATATGGTCAATTTAGCCATCCATAGTTATTCATGCTGCCTTATCTCCACTCATGTCTTCTGCATTTCATGTCCCAGTGTACTGTGGTTATACTTACCCCCAGGATCACCAGCCGCCACCGCCTTCCTCCCTTGCCTGTGCTCCTGCTGGGTTGGGGGTGGAGGGCAACTTGTAGGTGTATAAAATGGTGGCACCAGGGTAGGCGATATGGTGTGGTCAGCTGCCAATGCCCAGGTATACCCTCCTGTTTTCCTTGAACCTGTTTGGCTCCTCGCGGCAGCACGTCGCTGAAGTCCGTGCCATTTATGCCCCAGTACCTCTAGTTGCATGATATCGCTCTGATCAGGGCCCCGGTCCGGTACTGTTTTCCGGCCGCCGTGGGCCGTGCAAGGGCCCCCAACCACGACCGCCGCCTAGGGTTGTGTAGGCTCAGCTCCTGCTGGGGTGGTATCACGCGGGGAGGAGGTGCGGGGGGTCCGCCGAAGGCCTGCAGCAAGCTCCGCGACGTGGCCCAGTCTGCCGCGGTTTCCTGTGACGTGCTCACCCAGCTGAGCGCTCCAATCCTTTCTCCCCTCCCACCGCCGCCAAGGTCCCCGGCTTAGCAGACTGGTCCACAGCGATCCACCTGCACCAAATTTCGATCGTAGCTGCAGGATGCTTTCCGCTACCCAGTGGTGGTGGTCTAGGATTGTTTTGCGTGCATGGGATGGGGTTTATGATTATATATTTGCCTGTAACGGCGGGAGCCTCACATCAGTGCTGCCATGTTGGATCAGCGCCACCTAGCGCCCCCATCACTAAGATACACTTAATCAGTCAGTTATACAGTCAGTTTCACACAAACAAAATCATCCATTTAGACACCTATATAGCCACTTATTCGTCCATCGACCTCGCCATATACAGATATAAAACATATTTAAACTTCACAAAAACACACACTCACTGGATGATGTAATCAGTGATGTCATGAGTGATGTCACTGATCATGTCATGAGTGATGTAATATGTGACGTTATCAGCAGTCCTTTGCGGGGCGCGAGTTATAGTTAGCAGAACTAACTATAATGGGGGAATTTCTATTGTTTTGTACGAGGAAATGTCCAACTAACTATAACGCCCCTAAAACCTAAAGTTTTTTCAGTGAATATATATATATATATATATATATATATATATATTTTTTTTATTAATTATTAAGTATTGAAGAGTAAAAATGTTTATATAAATATTCCATTAAAAAATATACTTACATATATATTGTTTTGCTTTTCTTGTTGGATATTTGTTCGATATTGTGGTTTATTCACTGGTTTCTTTTTTATGTTGGGTAAAAAGGAGAATGTTATTTTTATTGAAGTGTTACATTTCAAAGTCATAGTCATAGTAAACTTTATTTCGGTTTTACATCAAGTAAACCATAAAAGTCACAATAAAAAGGTCCACAATCCTTAAATACAAACATTAAAAAGCATAAAATTCATATCTTCGAGAAAAATACTACCAGTGCAATTGCTATAAATTTGTATGTCAAAGTTTCACAAAATAGACACATAATAACATACTTAAAACCAAAGGTATCACTTCCCCCACTGTTGTCTAATATTCTAGGCAGGCCCTGGTACTCATCAATGATTTCAGGTACCATAGGATAAAAATAATATACTCCGGTTTCAACAACTGTAGGTACAAAAGGGCTGGGCGCACCTGACTAAAGTTAAGCCTCTTCAAAAACGGGAGTCAAAAATGTCTCCCTGGCACATCATAATATTTACAGAAGAACATAAAGTGAAGCAGATCCTGTGGAGACAGGTTGTCGCAGCCACAGGGTGCTAACACCTGACCTCTTCTGGACCCCTTCGGCACCGTAATTAAAAGATGAAAATAGTCAAGTCTGAACCTAGTCAACAGAAAACGCTCATAGGTGGACAAAGTCCTAAAAAGGTAAGGGTCTGTTAGTGGCTCAGTTGTTAGGGTCATATATTTGCGAACGCTAGGTTTAAACAGTTCCTGATCATCCCTTTCCAGCTTCCTTCGAGAGAAGAAAGCCTCTTTAACAAAATCAACATTTTTTTTGTAATAGCTGAAGGTTTTGAAAAGAGGTCAGGACGACCCAGCTCTGAAAAGCAACCTTTAATATACCACAGCCAGGAGACTTTGGACATATAATCCAGGGACATACAGTCTGTCATAATTTGCTGGGTTAATTTTAACACCTTGGCTGCGCAGGATATTCCTCTGCTGTGCTGGGCCATAATGATAATGGGTGTGGTCATGACGAGCTCAGCTCGTCATGAGCACACGAGCACCGTGCCTCATGACGAGCTGAGCTCGTCATGAGCACCAAAGGGGTTAATTCCGTATTGAGCCAACACTTGAGCCAAAAAACAAATGGGCGCAAAGCAAAAATATTGCATAGAAAGGGAATCCCTAATTCTTCGCGAGCTATCAAATTTGATAAGCCAGTAGGCATTCCCAGCAGGCGTTTAAAAAAATTATTTTCTACCACTTGCAGTGAGTCTGCCGTGGTGTACCCCCACACTTCGCTGCCATTACTTACAGATGATACATCTCATATACTGAAAATGAAAATGTTTCAAATGTATCAAATAACTTTATACGTGTACACAAATTTTTTTTTATGCCTTTTATGATTTTTATAAATTGAATAAAGTGTATTTGACTGACTGACTGATACACCCTTCGCTTGATAGATTTTCAGCATTGCTACAATTGGGTGCTTGCCCATCTTAGCAGCAAAGCTGAAAATTGGGGCAACGGTTCTGCTAAACTCTCCCTTTTCCCTTTGGATGAGAGGTCCCCATTTCAGACGCTCATTCATCACTATCCCCAGATAAGAGAAAACAGCTGTTGTGGGAGTCTTCTAGGGGCCTACTGAGAAACAGAACTTTTTCTTTTGTCGTGGCCCCACCTGCATAATATATGATTTAGCATTGTTGATCTTAAGATCACGGGACCCCATAACATTCAGAAAGGCATCCAATAAACATTGCAGCCCTCTGGCAGTTCTTGCTATCAGGACAGCATCATCCGCATAAAGGAGGACAGGGAGACCCCGACGACCTACATGCGGAAAGTCAGCCCCTGTCGATACCAGGGCTTTCTCCAGGTCGTTTATATATAGATTAAAGAAGGAGGGTGCCAGGATGCAGCCCTACCTCACTCCTCTCTCAATATCAAATTCCCTGGAGACCCGGAGATCCTGTGAATATCTAATGCTTGCCTTGGTTTCTCTATGCAGGTCCATCAGAAAGCCCACAATAGGGGCCTCAACCCCCATGGCCCTCATGGACTGCCACAGCCTAACCTGGTTGACACTGTCAAACGCGGACGATAAGTCCATGAAGGCCGTGTAGATTGTACCCGGACGGGCCACTGTGTACTTGCCAAGGATCAGGTACAAATTTAAGCATTGGGCCACTCTAGACTTCCCTGCCCTGAATCCATATTGGGTATCGGAAATGATGTTACCATCCTATGCCCATGAAGATAACCTCTGCAGTAAGGCCCCTCCCATAACCTTTACTACGGAATCGATGAGGGAGATAGGCTGGTAACAATGTGTGTTATTACGGTCCCCCTTTTTAAATACTGGGACGATGGTGGAGATTGCCTAAGCAGCAGGGCAACCGACCCTGGCCGCTGCATTCAGTACAGCAGTCAGGATCGGGGCCCAGGATAAGGGGTCAGATTTAAAAATGTCTGGCAGAAGTCCGTCCGGATCCGGAGCCTGTTTGCGCGACAATCCAACAATTCCTGACTCTAGCTCTTCCCTCTCAAAAACCATGGGATCAGTAGTTGGTGAATAAGATGGTGAATCAAGGTTGCCTGTCTGGTCCTTAAACATAAGTTGGAAATGAGCCACCCATTCCTCTTCCGTTATGTGAGAGCCAAGAGTATTACTTTGATCTTCAAAGGACAGTGGTCTGTTTACAATGCCCCAGAACCGTGAGCCATTCCTCAGCGTACTTGCCTCCACAAACTCCCTCCATGTTTCCTCCTTGATTACACTTTTACGTTTAGCTAGGGCCAGTTTGTATCCTTTCTGGCAGGCCTGAACGTGAGTAGGGTTCCTCTGCACGGTTTTCAAAGCCTCCCTTAACTTATGTGCTGCTTGCAAACAGAAGGAATCGAACCATCTCGGGTTAGGATTAAGGACCCTACATGCTTGACCCCTCATAAGTTCTCCCATTTTACATGAATGGCGCTAAAGGCACAAATAACATTCCCAGGCAGACTCTCCGGGGGAGCGCAGAGGGCAAGTTCAACTGCGCATGTGTTTCTTACCTCCCTATAGAAAGCATCCGGATCAAACTGGGACCATTTTAGATGGCGCCCGCCATCTGTAGGTCTCATTTTACCCATTTCTACTACCCTAGGCTTACAAGAAAGTACGAACAACAAAAATGCACACAGAGAGGATTATGGTCACTATAACCTACATCTTTGATAGTAAACCCCTGAAAGAGGGACTGAGATGAAGAAGAGACTAGAATGTGGTCTATGAAAGGCCTGTGCCTCTCCCTTTAAAGGTGGCAATCAGGGTTTTGCTATTTGGAGCACAGTGGGACATCAATGACCGCAGGTCAAATTCATTACCTAAGTTGTTTAATTCGTCCCCCTGTAAGGAATGTTCGTAATGAAACCCCTCCATTCTATGGCATCCCATATCGCTTATGTTCGTTGTCCTAGGATCGCCACATGGGTGAATATTAAAGTCTCCCAGGACCATCAAAGAATATAAGCTTAGGTCACACAATTTCCTTATGTAGTGACTCAATTGAGTGATGTTACCCTCCTTTTTACCATTGGGTGGGTTACAAAAATGTATCAGGGTCATTTTGTGTTTCCCCTTCCTAAGAGTAATTGCTAATATATCAGATGCGGCGGTAGGACAAATTTGTACCAGACAATCATTGGTCCGGTACATAGATGACTAAACCTCCTTTTGCTCTACCGCTAGTTGAGAGGGTTGCAGGGACAAAATAACCTTTAAATCCCTCCAGAGGCAGGTTATTATTCACTAGCCAGGTCTCTTGTAGGCTAATTACAGAGAATTGCCTAATAAACTGATGCCACAGGGGGTCACTGAACTTGTCTGCCAGGCCTGCTATGTTCCAGGATATGACATTGCTAACCACCTCTGGGGTTATCTGCACAGTTTGTGGTAAGAGGGGGGAGTCAAGAGAGTGGACTCTGACTTTGTCATCAAACTCTGACTGACCTTCTGTTGGACTCTCGGTTCTACTACCGGCTCCTTAAAGATATCCAGTCAGTCACAATCCTCCAACCCCGATAGCGTAGAAAACCTATTTGCTAATGCTAGGGGGGAGGTACAACATAGTTTGAGTTGGGGCCCCATGAATTATTAATCCCATGATATGGTTGTAGATGTCCATAGTTGTTGCCTACGTTGGTTATATATGGCCTGCTATCTTGTGGTCGTTCCCTATCTGTATTCCCCCTGTTGGCCCTGTGGCTTTTCACTCTGTAAAAGAAGCCATGGGGTAATGCCTGTATTAAGGAACCATGAGTTTGCTGGCCTGCTTGAACAGCACCAAATAGGATTCTTTCTGCCACAGCTGTCCTGTTGAAATTAACTATGACGCAATCCCCAACACGCACCTTGGTGGAGCTGCCAACCCATTTCACTCGCCGTACCATAATAATGCTGCGGTCTAATCTGGGTCCTGCAGCGGTATTATTTGATAACCAATGAAGTACCTTGTTCTTCAAGTTAATATAGTCTTCAAACATACCAGGAGGAAGAGGAGGAACATTACCAAAAACAACAACATACAGGGTAGATTCAGGAGGGAGAACTACCTGAGGTCCACCAGGTGTTTGAACATCCCATGGGCCAGTGAATTCCCTATTTACTGGCTGCGCAGATGGCATCTCAGTATGGGATTTAGATACATTTCTCGTGGTGCTTATACTCGGATTTGCTTCTTGAACTTGTGTACATACAACCCTACAATTTTTGCAACATTCCAGATGGCCCCCCGCAAGACCAATCTCAATTGCTGACAGTATCTCCAGAATAGGACTCAATTTGGTGTCCAATAAAGTGGGCATTAACTTGTTTAAAGTCTTGGTAGTTTGTGAGTCTAAATTAAAGGCTACCAGTTTGGATGCCAAAGGTTTAATTAAAGGTTTGGGGGCTGGGGTCAACTCGGTTCTTTTAGCTTTGCTCTCAATGGCTTGGAGCTTACGTTTAGTACTCCCCTGGGCAGTGGATTCAATGGACTGTGGAAGCGGTTGAGTTAATGTGGGGCACAAGGCTTTAACACTGTCATTTCCTTGAGGTAAAACAGTGCTTCCTCTTCTGTTCAATAATGATAGCTGGAGAGAGGGGTAAGTGCAGGGATCCTGGAAGCAATGAACGGGGAGCATCATTAACAGGTGATGAGCCTTCCATGACCTCAAGAACTGTAGGCGACCCCTGGCAATTATTAGAACGGGGTGAGGACAGATCAACCTGAGGCACACTGAGACTGTGTACAGACAGACCCGGACAGTTAGTAGTTGATCTAGAAAGACGCCTATTCACGAGTTCTATCTCTTTATCAATGATGGCAGCTGATCTCAGCAAGAAAGAGTCCATTGTAGTGACTGTAGAGGAAGTGTAAGATAAACCTATCGTAGTCTTAGACCCAGTAGCCCCCGTCTGAGCCTTTCTCCTCCCCATACCCTTAAAGAACTTAGTATTGCCCCAACATGGGCATAAACACCCACAAACACAGAAGCACAAGCACTAAATGATGGGAAGATGATATCTATACGGTGTACACACGGGGCAATACTTGCTTCAGCTGATAGGCTCAATGAAAGATCCCCAACACTTAAATCAAGATGAACTTTGATTCCACACAGCCAAATAATGGCCTACACCTGGCATCAGCACCACATAATGATGTACCCCACTATGTCCAACAAAGTCTTTTAAGGGAGGTTGTTTCAAGTTCAGCCCACCTCCATAAACAGGACACGTCTCGATGTCCAGTTGGTAAAGACAAAGAGCGGTGGCCCAGCAAAGCCTCTACCAGTCTTAGACGGGCTCAGTCGGGCCCGTCCTTGTCTTGGGCTTCGCCTTGCGCTTGCATGTGTGTGTCTCACGGTGAGAGAGCTTATCAAGCACCTCCTGGCGCTTGCTGATGGTGTGTAGGGCAGGCGCCACAAAGGAGATGCCGGGACTTGTAGTCCTGCGCCGATGATGACAAGGCGGCAAGGCGGCAAGGCGGCAGGAGCTGCGAGGATCCTAGAAACATTGCGGTCTCCCCAGACCGATTAGCAAGTGCAAAAGGCAGTGTCCAGTAAATGGTTCAGATGCGGTGCCCCAGGAGCTCAAGCCCCACTCCGCTTATCAAGCGCCTCATAGCGCTTGCTGATGGCATGTAGGACAGGCACCACAAAGGAGATGCCGGGACTTGTAGTCCTGCGCCAATGATGACAAGGCGGCAAGGCGGCAGGAGCAGCGGGGATCCTAGAAACGTTGCGGTCTCCCCGGACCGATTAGCAGGTGCAAAAGGCAGTGTCCAGTAAATGGTTCAGATGCAGTGCCCCAGGAGCTCAAGCCCCACTCCGCTTATCAAGTGCCTCTTGGAGCTTGCTAATGGCGTGTAGGGCAGGTGCCACAAAGGAGATGCCGGGACTTCAAGTCCTGCGCCCATGATGACAAGGCAGCAAGGCGGCAAGGCGGCAGAAGCAGCAGGGATCCTAGAAACGTTGCAGTCTCCCCAGACCGATTAGCAGGTGCAAAAGGCAGTGTCCAGTAAATGGTTCAGATGCGGTGTTACATTTAGTTTGCTTATTTTGTTTATTTAGCCTCTATTTTTATTTAGTTGTTAAAAAAATACTTACTATTTTTAGTTAATGAAGGTCATTTTGTTGATGTTGTTTTGTTTAAGTCTGTAGGAGCTGTTAAAATAAAAGTATTTATTAGTTATGTTTTGCTTTTTTAATACATTTTCTTGTTTTCATCAATTAACTATATATTTTTTGGTTAAGATATATACTTACTTTGTTTTATATTTATTGTTAATGTGGATTTTGTAGTTGTTTTGGAAGTAAATCGTTGTTTTGAATTTTCAAGGTGGAGTTTTAGTGAAGTTCATTCTGTGAAATATAAGGGGACATATATTATAGTTTTAGTTAATTTGTTTATAATTTTTTTTCTTTTAAGCTAATTTTATTTATTTATTTATTTAAAAAGTTTTTTTCTTACCTTTAGTGCGAGTTTTTCTGATTAGTTGTTTGTGTAGAACTTTTTTGGTCTGTTTTATGTCTCGCAAACTTTAATGCTTCTCGAGTGTATGTATGTTTCACAGTAAATTTTGTGTTCATTATTGATTGCTTTAAAGTGTTCAGTTAATTATTTAGAGTTTTCTATTGGTTTGTGTTCATGTAGTTTAAATTTACTGGTGGAGATAGATTTTTTGTAATTTTTTGGCAGTAAAAATTTAATTTTGTTTAATGTTAATTATGTTTATTTAGAGGTCGATTCCGATTCGGTAAAATCCCCTACAAATAGCCGTATGGAGCATTTTTCCCATACGAATCGTTCACCTTCAATGTCCCCGAACGTACGATGAAGTACGATCCGAACCCAAAGCAGATCTCCGTACGAATCGTACGAAAGACCATACGACTTAAGAATCCGTACAAATCGCATTCAGAACACGCAGTACGCGATGTCCGTATAGATCGAAGCAGCTTTTTCCAACCCAGCAAGTATGAATCATTACGACAACACTCCGTACGACTCTTTTTCTACAGGAGTTTGAAACGTCCGTAAAAGCTGATTTTGACTCTAACCGTATGCGAAACTTGAGTACACCCCATGATTGCAGGGGTACGGTGCGTAGGGTTATGGTGCATAGGGGGACGGTGCATAGGGGTATGGTGCATCAGGGTACGGTGCATAGGTGTACGGTGCGTAGTGGTACGGTGCATCTGGGTACGGTGCGTAGGTGTACGGTGCGTAGGGGAACGGAACATAGAGGTACGGTACGTACCCCCATGATTGCAGGGGTACGGTGCATATGTGAATGTGTTGCTCTCCGTACGAATTGCTCATACGACGTTTACCGTACGAATTGCGTTCTCGGTCCCTGGTCCGGATCGTACTTGTCGGGTCGTACAGTATGTTTACGATTCGTACAGTTCACCGTGAGGGTCCGAATCTTACGGATTTTCCCTTGGTTTTCGTACGGTTCGCAAAGTGTCAGACGTATTTTTTTCCTACGGATGGTACTACGCGATTCGGACGGATTTTTACGATTTGTACGGAAACGGCTACAAATTCGAATCGTCATATGGATTAGTTTCCCGAATATGAAAAGACTCCTTAATGTTTGTTTTTATTTTGTTTAGTAATATAATTTAAATGTATGTGTAAATAAATGTTATATATTTTTTATATGTAATATATTTATGATATTTTTTTAATGTTGTAGTGTTTGTTAATTTATTTATTTTTCATTCTTATGTGTTTTTGCGTTTTAGTTTTATTTATTTTGTAATTTTTTTGTGTTTGTTTTTAATATTTGATATATGTTATTTGTTTATATTATTGAAAATAGATACATTTTATGTTTGAATGTTATTTTTGGTATGGTTTATAAGTATTTTATCGATGTTTGTGTTGTCAATATTATGCATATCGATGTTTTTATTGTGATATATGTTATTTTAATTTTATTGATATTTTTGAGGTTTTTTTGTTGTCAATATTTTTGTCATCGAAATTTTGTTTATCGATGTGTGTGTTATTTTAGTTTTGTGTATTGGGTGTCGATATTTTTGTATACGATATTAGCGACTCGAGAATTTTGTAGCTCGATATTTTAGGAGTCGATGTTGTATCAGTGATCCCTCCAAGAAGGAAAGTATGAGTAGTGTGTCATGGATAGCGTTAGCCACAGGGATCATTTATGCATTGAAGAGGGTGGGACTAAGTGATGAACCTTGAGTAACTCCACAAATTAGTATGTGTGCTTCACAGGTAAAGGTGCCAGGCTGACAGCTTGTGTCCTATTTGTTAAAAAGGACTGATCCTTTGCAGAGCTGATCCTTTGCAGGGCAGATCCTTGAAGACCAATCTCGTACCGGCTCCTGAAAACGATGGGGCGAGAGACCTTTTCAAATGCTGTAGAGAGGTCAGGTCCAGGAGAATGAGGGCTGTCGTGTCTCCTTTATCGAGGGTCATGCGAATGAGTGTTGTTTTTGTACTGTTGTTGGGCTTGGATATAGACTGCATGGTCTCAAAGAGCAGGTGGTTGCTGAAGTTGTTGGTGAGGAGTCTGTTGATTAGTTTCTCTAAGACCTTTGCCTGGTATAGTAGGAGGGAGATTGGTCTCTAGTCGGAAATAGTAGCTGGGCCAGCAAATGGTTTCTAGAGCAGGGGCATGTTTTCAGGTGTTCGGGAATGTGACAGAGTCGATGAAGGCATTGAGAATGGGTGTTAAGTGCTTTGCTGATCTGTAGGAGTTATTTAGTGAAAGTGTGGCGGAGACATGAGTCACGAGGGGCCCTGAGCAGATGGTGTCTATCGTAGCAGCGATTAATGGGGGTGACCGTCAGCCATGAGGTCAGGATTTGTTCTCAGGATGTGATGGGAAGTTGAGTTGCATCAGTGACAGGGTCCAGTTGAAAGTTGAAATTGCTGAATATGGAGGGAATTTTGTCACAGAAGAATTCCAAGAGCTTGTTGCAAATGTCCTGTGAAGCGTTGCTGTAACTAGAGGCCGCCTAATGCTCAGTGAAATCTTTGATGAGGGAGAAGATTTCCTTGTTGTTGTTGGTGGTGGCAGTGTTGAGGTGACCTACAAGCACTGTGCACATGGTGTTGTATATCTGCTGGTTTTAAGTGTCTTAGGGCTGATTAGGTAATGCCTTTATCTGATTTGTCTTGACTTGCTATCCATTTGCGATCCAGTTGGTTGCAGTGGTGTTTCGTCAGCCATAGTTCCTCTGTGTACCAACTGGCCTGTGGTCAGGTCTTGAAGTTGGTTTGTGCTTGGAGCCAGAGTGTTGGTGCATGCAGTGATACAGCATAAGACGATCTTGATGGCTTTCAGCAAGTTGCTGGTGTGCTCGGGCTGGCATGTGGAGAGGGTAAAAGCCCATTTCTCATTCTGCAATGCTTTTCCAACTGTGACAGGAGGTTCCGGTGGTAGTAGGTCTGTGGTGGTGTGGGATGGGTATGTGAAACTGATGAGGGTGTGGTCTCCTCAGGTCGTAGTTACTGTTTCGTTGACTCTGATGTTGCTGATTGTGGAGAAAATCAGGTCCAGTAGCTGTCCGGCGATGTGGGTGGGTTTGGTAATGTGCTGGACTGGGCCAAGGTTTCTGAGGTTTTCCAGAAGGGTCATAGTGTTTGGGTCAGTTAGGTCTTCTAGGTGAATGTTAAAGTCTCCAAGGAGGAGGAAAGGTCTGCCATTGATGATAAAGATGAGGCAAAGTCTGTGATGTTGATGACAAAATTAGAGCGGGTCCTGGTGGCCTGTTTACAAGGGTTCTGCCTAGGGAGAAGTTAGCTATGATGCTCATCTCGAATGTGAAATGTTCCATGTAGCTGGTGGGGATGTCTGAGTAAGTGATGCAACTGATGGTATCTTTGAATATGATGGCGACTCCTCCTTCGGGCTTGTGCTCACTGTCTTGCTTGACAATGTGTTAGCTGACTGGGATGGCTGTAGCCAGGTCCCGTGCAGAGGTTAGGTTTAGCAATATTCTCATGAGCACTTCAGCTGCCATTAAATAGTCCTTGGGTGGGCAGGGGGGAAGGAGTGCAGGGTACTGTGGTTAGAAAGTCAATGATGTCGCTTCCTGCAAAGAGGGATGATAAGAAATTGAGTGATGTCACTTCTTATGCAGACGGGTTATGTGACCTTAAGGACACTAAGGGGCTCATTATGATGACGGACGGGAGTCCATTCGCGCTGGTGGCTGAAAACATTCATTTTCCGGCTCCAGGTACAGTCATTGTGATCACCAAATTACAATGGTCCAACAGAGGCCATTTTCCTTCCACCGCGGTCTTTCAGGCTCCGCGTGCTTTTTTGCATATGCAAGGGTGGCGTACGGAGCCAACAGAGCAGGAACGGCGTGCAGAAACACGTTACATCCGCCAACCAGATTACGATGTTGCAAACAGCCCTTCCCACCGCCGCGTAAAAAAAAACCCACGCCGCGGAAACACAATAACGGAGAAGAAAAGCCAATAAAGGACCCATCTAAACCACCAGAGCCCCCATGGATCCATCGCACTACAGGCTTTCCCATAGCTTTACCTGATGCACCGCCGGCAGACAAGATGCCACCCTGTACAACAGCAGAGGTATGTATCAATCATCAACACGCATGCAACCCCTAAACAACTACAACACCCAGCAAGCTTGGTGCGACCACGATGAATGTGGCAACCTACCAAATGCAAAGCGCGATGCCCACCCAATCCTGATGAGTGACCCTCACTGCCCATGAAGGCAAAAGGGGCCAATGCCGAGCACCACAGTTACAGAGCACGCACACCGCATCATAGGAGTGGACATGTGGAAGAAACATACATTGCTCTGACCGACATCATCAGTCATTGTCAGCCAAGTGGGCATGTATACACAATCCATGTGCATTTGTGCATCATTCAGGTGAACATTGCAATGTTAATTATGCAAATTCCACACACACTCATGCAGGACTGACCCCATAATGTTCACATGTGTGTGTCCACAGTGCTGTATATCCATTTTGCGCTGTCCAGATAACACTCACTGCCCTCATCCCGTAATGCTGTTGTGTATTGTGGGACTAAAGTTTACAGTCATGCAGTGACAGCAGCGACCTGCAACTCAGCACTGATGCTGGGAAACACAAGTCCTGGGCCATCTAACAAAGGGGCAGCTCATCCTTGATGTAGCAGTGTACCATATGCAGGGAGGGCAAGGTGCGTTAAACACAACCCAAAATGGGACATCCTTTGTCCTTAAGAAGACATAGTTGGTGACATGGTTCATCATCGGGGTCCCACCCGAATAGCCGAGTGCCATCCAGGTGTGATACGACACCTGACTACAGTGGAGCTGGTTTTCTTTTTATATGTGCAAGACAGGTAATCGTGTGTTTAAAAAGTACCCGATCTTACCCACTCAAAGAATTTATTCTGGAGTGTCAAGGATACTATTAAAATGTGGGACACCAGTTGCCCTGTTAGGTGGGCTGTCGGTGTATAAAAAGGAGTCGTATTGTGAATTAAAAGAGGTCTACATGTTTCAACCTATGTGTCAATTATCAGGTTTTCATCAGGACCAATGTAGTACCAGCGGGACGGTATGTGCACGCTAAGGCGAACCCTATCCACGTTGGTAATTGATGTAGAGTCACAAAATGAGACTCTCAATTAAAAGAGTATTTTTCTCCTGTGTTACCGGGAAAAAAACATGTGAAAGGAAAATAGGGAAAAGGGTTGTGGGTGACATACATACACGTACAACACATAACAATAACATGTCAATCCGTGATGAGTGCACCTCATGTTGTCCGAGCTACACCAGTGATAGTGGTATGGGGCCGGACTCGTGTGGTGATGGCCCATGTGTTATGGCCATTAGGACACAGATATTGGGTACTGGTGGGTGAGGAACAGCCGCATCTCTGTGAAGATCAACCCACAGTATCTACGATACCGTGTCCGCCTACACCTGGTGGGAGGCCCGTGCTCGTGAGAGGGGCCGGTAGGCACTCTGGGTGTCGTACCTCGTGGTAGAGGTTAAAGCATGGTCGCCGTGCTCGTGGTAGTGATTCATGCGTGATAAAAAAATACGAACAGCACTGTATCTAATCGTGTCGCACTATCCAATGAAAGTTATGAGCGCAAGTAAAAGGTGTGCACAGCATGCAAGGAATGCGTCGCCAAAACAGACCAATCTTACTAGGAGCACTGCTAATTAAGGCTCCATGAGCACCCCGGACTGGCAAATTCCTCGCTACGATCTATTGGGAGGAAAAGCAAGGTAAGGGTGGATTCGACAAGAATCGCGGATCGGGGGGGCAACGGTTTCCCCAAAGCAACAGTCTTACTTGTGAGGGAAGAGATGGGCGCCTTTCGGGCCTATGCCGTCCTGGCGGGGGCTCCGTAGTGTTACTGAACAGCCCATTCGTCTCAGTAATAAGGAGTATCCCGCTTCCGGGTAGGGCGTGGCTTCCTAGTGTGTGTCACTGGTAGTTGGTGACCAATAGAAATGCAAAGATGCGGGGGCTCATCTGCGAGCTCCGCCGCATCATCAGTTGTCAAGTGCAGTACTAGCCACTCATGTCGCTGTGAGCTGAGGTGGCTGCCGTTGTTCAAAGTAAAACAAAGAAAACTATGCATCACCGAAGTAAACATTAACAAGGGCGAAATAGATGTTAAGGTTAGCGGTGTGCCAGAGAACCAGTGTCCTGTCCGGACTTAGGCCAGCTTGTGAAGAGGGTGTTGAAATGATCAATAAATTGACGTCTACAGTGAGACGAACAAAACGAATCATCCAACAGAGAGATATCGTGATCTGGCAGTCAGATTTCTTGCACGTATGAATTGTTGCGCACAAGGTGGTTGGCATAACGGATGGCAAAAGTTAAATACGGGGAGAGATATGCAAATCGCAAAGATTCATGGGCCTGACCCATGCAGAATTAGTCATTAGTCAATGTCCATAGTGTGTTTCATTAAAAAGAGTTTGAGGAGAAAGGTCTGCGTCCTTGAGACTATAAACACAATTTAGTATGGCAGATTCTTTTAAATGGTTGGCTCTCAGTAACTCGGATGTTGATCCACCACTAGATTACCGAGTTCCAAGGAATATTATCATTCAGGCCAGTATTATGCGTTGAAAGTCTGTAGATCCAACGTTGTTCCTTCTTGAATAGACTTTGGGAGAGGTTGGTTTCCCCTCGACCTGTTCTATGATCGTCCATTTGATGTCGTTGGGACTGTGTTTCAAGGACAGGAAATGTTCCGTTAGTTTAGTCATTGTTTTCTGGCAGCGGATGGTGCTCCTATGCTCACATATGCGTTGTTTTATTTTTCTGCTGGTCATCCCTACATACTGTAGGTTGCAGGGGCATGTGATGAGGTACACCACGTTGGAGCTGTTGCAATTGGTGTGTGCTCTGATTGAAATAATGAAACACAAAAGAGAAGACCAGGTCAATGGGGTGTTTAAGCTACACTAGTGTCTACGAGATAGGGAGGGGATGCGTGAAGAGTTGAGTCACAAATGGCTTCAGAAAAATCCCATCAGACCACCCTTGCGGCGGAGTATCGTCATGTGGGAGTTGGTCAAGTGATCCAAACACCGCCTGGACCATCTGGTAATGGTGCGGATAAACCTCCTGAAGCCAAATTGTGCTCGAAAAAATGGTGCTTGTATGGTGCAGTGCTCAAATTGCAGTGAAGGATAAAACTAACTACTTAGGCAGACCATGATCTACTTGAGATCTATCTAAGTGTCAGGGTTAAAACTACGCCTAGTAGCTGAAGACTTTGGCTACACTATGGCGCTGTGCAGATCGGCCGACATGTTTCAGCCTATAAGAGAATTTCTCTGGCTTTCTTCAGGACCTTTAAAAATGTATAGCTACTGCGACTGAAAAATTATAAGTACAAACATTGTGAAAATTATATATATGGTGTGATACATATAACTACCAGTAACTTGGAACACCAATGTACACTGGAGAAAGAGAAAGATATCTTCTTCCTGGAGAAACACAATAAACAACAAACATTTGTTTAACACGCATGCTAGCCCCACCTACATATAAACTGTACAGACAAAAACACCTGCAAGAAACGTTTGCGTTCTGCATTTAAATGAGCATACTAGCTCTGTCACGTAGAGGCATTTCCTCACAGTGATACTCACCCATCAATTGTGTGGGTGATGACCTCACCTCGCCCGGCGACCGCTCGGGAGAATGAGGCCCTGCTCTATAGTGTAGAAATAAAAGGGCACAGTAAGTACACAAATCCTCTGTGCCCAGCCAAATTGCTCTACACAAATAACCCAATAAACGTGTGTTAGATGTCCAATCAGCCCCACCATGCCGACAACTGTTCCAGACTAGAAACCAGCGTAAATTAAGTCCTACATGGATAATCAAGAAGAGTAGCATAGAACGGAAGCATTGTGCAATGATGGTCTAGGCCACTAAGTATCTACCTTGCTGTTACATGGAAAGTTCCAATAGTCATGGTGTGTAAGGACAGAGAACAGAGCGCTCTCCATCAAATTACTTCTAGTAAATTTGCCATCCGGGCTCCCTACTACTCAACTACTGGTTTCAGTAACTAAGGAGTCAAGAGCCTTACCTGTCCGTCGTTACCCCTTGTTCAATGACCGAGCGGAAGTGGAGGCAACAGTTATCCCGCCCCACTTCCTTTTATTGTTGTGGCTAATTAGGTTAATAGACTCCATGAAGTGTCCAATCAAGAACAGACTCTGCCACAATATTAAAAAACTATGCCACCTCTAGCGGCACTCTAGCTGCTCTGATTGTCCATATCTTGCCTTCTTCCAGAGCTAATGTCTTGGTGTTTTCGGTAAGGGGACAGACGCTGCAATTCCCGCATTTGTAGTGGCCTGTAATTCTGGGTAGGCCCCAGGCGTTGAGTACCGTGGGTTGTTCTTCGGTTATCTTCCTGGGTCTGGTTTTCACTACGCTATCGCGTATGCTTCTTGCCCGTTTGTAAGAAAAAAAAAAGGCTTGTCCCATTTGAGGTTGCCTGTGTGGATTATTTTCCAATGTTTATTGATGGATTTCGAGACTAGGTTGGACGCTGTACTGTAGGTTAGAGGAATATCCTCTTGCTCCCTGACGGTTTCTTCCAAAAGTGCCTCACGTGGTTGGTTCCTCGCACGTTTTTGGCATCTATTGAGGATTGAGGATCCTGTTGGGATAACCCCTTGCTTGAAGTTTGGATGTCAGGTCACCTGCCTGCTTCCGGCAGTCACTGATTTTACTACAGTTTCTCCGAATTCTCAAATATCATCAGTTGTCAAGTGCAGTACCAGCCACTCATGTTGCTGTGAGCTGAGGTGGCTGCCGTTGTTCAAAGTAAAACAAAGAAAACTATGCATCACCGAAGTAAACATTAACAAGGGCGAAATAGATGTTAAGGTTAGCGGTGTGCCAGAGAACCAGTGTTCTGTCCGGACTTAGGCCAGCTTGTGAAGAGGGTGTTGAAATGATCAATAAATTGACGTCTACAGTGAGACGAACGAAACGAATCATCCAACAGAGAGATATCGAGATCTGGCAGTCAGATTTCTTGCACGTATGAATTGTTGCGCACAAGGTGGTTGGCATAACGAGTGGCAAAAATTAAATTCGGGGAGAGATATGCAAATTGCATAGATTCAAGGACCTGACCCATGCAGTATTAGTCATTAGTCAATGTCCGTAGTATGTTTCATTAAAAAGAGTTTGAGGAGAAAACAGTCTACAAGACAGGTCTGCGTCCTTGAGACTATAAACACAATTTAGTATGGCAGATTCTTGTAAATGGTTGCGCATACCGTCCTGCTGGTACTACATTGGTCCTTTTAATAATATCCATGACACTCCAGAATAAATTCTTTGAGTGGGTAAGATCGGGTACTTTTTAAACACACGATTATCTGTCTTGCATATATAAAAAGAAAACCAACTCCACTGTAGTCAGGTGTCGTAGCACACCTGGATGGCACTCGGCTATTCAGGTGGGACCCCGATGATGAAGCATGTCACCAACTAGGTTGGTGAGTGAGGGGTCTTCTTAAGGACAAAGGATGTCCCATTTTGGGTTGTGTTTAACGCACCTTGCCCTCCCTCTACTGAGGCTGGGACTTATTCATACGGTCTAACTCCCTTATTGTTGTTTAACTATTGATCTAGAGGACTGGGAGTCCCAACCCTGCCTTCACTGGCTAATACCCTTCCTCTCCATATTGTTTATGAAAAAAAAAAAGAATAAAAAAAAAAGAATTGTACCATATGCCATAAACATCGACTTCTTTGGATGTGGTAGTGTCAGTATGCCAAGTGAGTGAAGAAAAACAATGTTTGAATGCAGGTCACTTGTGCTTTTCATGTGACCATGAGTCCTGTCAATGTTGTGGCTGTGTGAGTTTCTGGGTAAGCTGTTCACCACATCTCATCTATAACTCAGCCCATGCTTGTGTACCCTGACATATGTAGGAGGGAACCACCCATCTTTCGACCTGTCCCGACCTGACAATGATGGAGGACATTGAAATCATCCAGAGATTCCGTTTGGATCGCCACACACTACAAAACCTATATGCCCAGTAGTTAAAGCCTCATTTGAAGCCCAAAAGAATATGGCCGGCTGCATTGTCTGCTACAGTGAAGGTTATGGCTGCCCCGCATGTCTTCGCTACTGGGTCTTTCCAGTACACTGTGGCCAGCGCCGGTGGGATGTCACAGCCCATGTTCAGCATGGAGTTGTGTGACGTCCCGTCGGCATTGATGCTTTACAAGGACAGAAATGTCCACTTCCTGAGGAAGGATGAATTGGCAGCTGTGAAGGGGGAGTTCCATGACCTGGGAGGCATTCCAAATGTAGTGGAAGTCATTGATGGTACCCACATTGCCCTCGTTCCGCCACAGGCAAGTGAACACATATATAGGGACCACAAACACTACCATCCCATCAACGTTCAAGTGGTATGCCCGGTGGATCAGATCATCTCACAGGTGTGTGTGTGTGTGCAAAGTATCCTGGGTAGGCCCATGACTCCCACATCCTGCGGAACAGCACCATACACCAATTGATGGCTAATCTGCACCTCGAGTGGGCCTGGCTTGCTGGTGAGTGGGCTGTGTCAATGACTGTGATGTATGTGTGACATGCTGCTCTCCTCACATATTCAGATCACACTGTTTGCCTGTTTGTCTCACAACTAGGTGACTCTGGGTAGCCCAATAATCTGTGGTTGCTGTCTCCACTGCGGAATCCAACAATGCTGGGGGAAGTCCAACACAATGATGCACACGGGTGGACACACCCTGTGATGATGAGCACTTTAGAACTGCTGAAGTCAAGATTTAGGTGCCTGGAAAAGACTGGTGGTACACTTATGTACTCACCACAGAAGGCATGCCAGATGGTAGTCGCCTGCTGCATGCTACATCACCTGACCTTGCGCAGAAGGATCACCCTGATTCTGGATAATGATGAACAGCAGCAGCCCCCTGCTCCCAACACACACAAACCCAGTGACGATGACAGTGGTGAGGAAGAAGGCTTTGATCAGCGTCACCAGCTCATTGTCAACGACTTCCGTTGAGTGTAAGTAAACAATGAGCGACTATGACTGTATTTACGTGCCTTGCTGTTGTCTCACAAATTTGAGAATTGTTTCTGGCATTTTGTACACATACAGGACTATGCGCAGGATGAGAAAACTTGTTCAGGCACCCAGAAGCACCATAAGCACAGGTGCGAATTGCCATGGTGCCCCACTAGCTCTCCTACTCACACAGAGGTATTCAAGCGCCTGTACACAAGTAGATAAGTAAAAAGACAAGAAACGCTGTGAAATGTGCATTTTTTACTACAGTGTCAAAACTTGCAAAATACGTGCCACCACAATTTGAGAATGCATGAGTACAAAAACAGTTACCATGGTGACACATCCATAACACATGAAGCAAGATGTCACATCAATAATCCCTCTGGACACAGACCCACAAGCATATCCCCCCACCCCTTGCTGGGAGGAGTTGTATGAGATGTCCCAGGTCCATGGGCTTTGTCAGCAGACCCCATTCCTCAGCCTATACATGGTGAAAAGTACATCACATGTGCTCTGTCGCTATCATCACTGAATGGATCACTCTGCAAGTGTAGGGCATCTAGCCCGCCTTCCCATGACATCTAAAAGGCATCCGTGTCATTTAGCAGGACTGAAACTTTGTTAAATTGGGGAGCTAGGGACAGACCAGAACAGAATGACTAGGGACAATGTTCTTCGACCACGGACAGAATTTTCAGACAGTACTCCTGGTCCATGCAGAGGAAAAGCTCTGCAGACACTTCTCATGTGACAGACATATACTAAGGAACTTGCAAAATAACTACGCCATGTAATATTCATGCGCTACAGCTGCATAATGTATGCCCGGTTCATGCCAGTCGACAACGTCCACGATCGTTAGATGACAGCCTCCCCTTGCTCAGGTTTGTGGTACCAAGAAAAACAGATCACAGAAGTCAGCATAGTCAAAGCCAATGCAGACAGGGCTAAAGTCAGAGAGCTGAATGACAATTCATCTCAGGAGGCGTGAAAAAGGCAAAAAAATATTGAATAAGTCACCAACACTTCCTGTCGCTGTTATGTAGTTACGAATCCAAGGAGGCACAGGCAGCTTCGAAGGCAATCAGTTCCAAAAGATGATCCAAATCATCTTCAGTAAAAAGGGCCGCCTTTCAATCCAGCAGTATGAAGGAACAGATGTGCTCCTTGCACCACAAGGTTGAAAGGAGCATCCCATGGCAACCTGGGAGAGGTTCGATGTAGGCATGGCATAGGAGCCATTGGGCAAACGCACAGGCGCAGATGTCAGCCTGTCTGAGACATTGAAAGGCATTCCATAAACGTGTATTACCAAAGCAGTCCTGGTCGTGGACCAACAAAGGACTCACCCACTGCCCATGATCAAGGGCAGTAAGGGATGTGTTGGAAAGACGGACATCTATGGCCTAGTGATAGGGGCATCTGAGGCAGAAGAACACAGGTTGCAAGCAGGTGAAATAGGCATATCGGAAGGTTAGCCAATAACTGATGTGTAGCACAGCTAATGAACACATCTAAAGAGAATCTGTATGCGGCCATGGAACAGTTGCAACTGACCGGGGTTGCCCTGGACCACTAGACGATCAGACATGGTGTGAGGGCAATCTCAGAACCAGCATTCAGCTGTACAGCCAAAGTAATGATCTGAAACCGCTACATGCAGAATGAAAATTGGAGGAATGACAACCGGTAGGATTCCAGAAATAGCATGAAACGAAGGGACAAGGCCAGAGCCCACAAGTTTAAAAAAAGTGTGCAAAGGCCTTCAGTGTCAGAAGCTAATAATAATTTGTGTGTCAGTTCCCTGAGAAAAAAGTGTGTGTGCCTTGTTCAGCAGTGACTGAATCGCTCATGGCGGTCAAGACACCTGGTATTCGAAGGTCTCCGGGCTGATGTGGGAGCGACGACTTGCCCAAACAGAAGCCCATTGTGCCAGCACACTTATTGAAGCATGCTTTCGCTGTGGGAATATGAGGCCACAAATGAATATCCACAATCTCATATGGGGGAGTGAGGAGAACATTGCTACAGCAAGGAACATGTTGTGCTACAGTTCCTATATACGTGATGCCTGCCCTGTGACCGCAGCAATTGTGCTCATTCAGGAGAAGATAACTTCGGTTGTTAAATAGATTTAGCGTGGCCATGTTGTAAGGGATTGGTGTTGATGTGGTTAAACATGCATAAATCGTACATGTCACATGAAAAGCGCTGGCAACAGTACTTGAGTGTGTGAATGCGACAATGTCGCCATCGTCCACATGACAAGATGTGTTGTAAAGCTGGCTCTTGTGGGCACACTGCGGAGGATTTAATTGGTCTGCACTATGTAATCTGTGACAACTTCCGTCATGTCCATGTTGATGTTGTTAGGGGCATGGGAGCACACTGCTTCACCTCCCAGCACAGTTCATCCCTAAAGATTCAGGTAAATGCAGTTCAGTCATAAGGCTTACTTTTCATGGGACAGAAGTGTTTTGCCTGAGTTGGGAAGGGAGAGGTACAGAGACCCGAGTGGATTGTGGCTCCTCCCTCAGGAGACCCTGATCACAATGTATCTAACCTCTACTGATGTAGGATGATAACGCGGCACACAGGTGTCTAGGTATTGACAGCACTGACCAGCATCCAGCCGTGGTGACTCACTTCCACAGAAAGACAAGTAAGCATTCCAACTGCAGTGCATTTGCCAGGATGCTGAGGGGTAAGCTGTGCTGGGGGGTGAAGTTGTGTGCTCCCATTGCCATTCTGTCCATGTTGATGGTGTTGGCCTGTGTTAACTGTTATGCATTGTGTACTGTGTTGCCTAGTGTAGTGCTCTTTCTGTATTACCAACATATGTCAAATCACTGTCTTTTCCTTGTGTCGTTCCTGGTTCCTCTACTCTGTCAATAGATTGTTGCATTCACGTCTCATGATACATTGCAATGTGAGTCAACATGCTACTTACTATGATAAAAATGTCATCCTGACACAAAGGCATACAGGTGTGATTTGTGTTTATTTGTCAATGAGTGACAGGTGAGGGTTGAAGTTGAAAGTGATGGTACATGGATAGTTCAGGTGGAACACACAATGATGAGATTCTACAGTCCAACTAGAATGTTGTCTCTCTACAATGTCAGTACCTGTCAGCCCAAATCCTGGCTATCTCACAGTGTCTCACCTGAACTCATAGCCTTCCCGGAGTAGCAGGTGATTTTGGAAACCTCAAACATTACCCTTTAGTCCTTAAGAGAATCATGAAAACAGATCCTCTCCTTTTGTTACTCACTCACTCATGCATGCCTGTGGTAAATACAAGAAAGACATGAAGAAAGTGTACAATACATTTATTGAAACCTATTGTAGTCTATTATGAAGCAAATGTGCTGTGATCATTAGGGAGATCTAACTGAACAAAGTAATTAGCATTACTAACAGGGTTTATAGGACAAATTATCCATCGGATTAAATCTGCACCTACATGTGTGAGCACAGTGATATATTTGCATACTCTGAGAGTGGCCTAAGACCTCCTACCTGGTGTATGTAATTAGGTGACCACATCATGAGTGTAAACATAGTTTATGCGGGGCTGCTTGTCAGGAACTGCATTCATTCCAGATCAGTCCTCTCTGCCATAATCATCCTCTCTAGCCCCCAGGGATGGGGCACAGTTTCTCTGATAAACCTACTGTGTTGGAAGATTCAGCTCTGTGACTGTGTTGTGTCTATTGTTAGGAGTTGCTGCTGAACAAGCAGAGAAAAACAGTACACAATGTTGCTATGTATCTGGTGCAACTCTGTTGAATATGTGCAGATAAAATCCCAGGAAGAGTCCCTGCATAGCTAACAATACGTACAGCAGATTCCTAGAATAATGTCATTAAAACATGTGTATTATATGTGGTCATGCAGAGCAAATGCAAAAAATGCAAAACTAAGGGAGAACCAAAGTGGGCCAATATGGGAATTCACTACAGAGGCTCAGAGTCTGACCCACAATACCACAGAATAGCAATGAGGCAGGCAGTCTCACAATCACCAATGTGCTCCAGGGATGCATGGGGTACTCTTCTCACATCCCCACCATGCCACATACTGTGGTGTCTGACTCCACACAAGGAAGCGTCTCACTCCAAGTTAGAAACTGTTGGTTAAGCACTTAGAGATGTACTTTGCAGCCATTGCTATCAAGAATGAACAAAAGAGGTCCATGCTTCTATATCTGGCTAGAGAGGAAATGTACAACATTTCCAGGAACTTTGTTGAGACCGGACCACCTTTCACATATGCCTCGCTAAAGACTGCACTCAGCTACTACTCTATGCAGCCGAAGGCCAACACTCTTTGTTAATGATTTGTATTGCACCAGACCAAGCAACAACCTGATCAGTTGGTAGACGCTTTTTGCAACTGACTCAGGGAATTATGTCAGCACATGCACTCTCCCAGATGAAATACACAAAATCAGAGGCCAGGTCATACAGGGCTGCATGTTAGTAAAAGAAAGAGACACCAAATCCTGCAAGATCCCGGGAAGTCAATGCTGCACACCCATATGCTGGTTCACGCCAAGTAACGTTCCCAAGACTGAGCATCAGACATGGAAGTAGCACTATAGAGCTTCATAAACATACCCTATAAAACAAAAATCCAATGAGCTGGCACCTGGAACAGCGTTATAGGACAGCTCTCACTGAGGTCTTCCTGATGGTCTGGTGACCCATTCCCACACACCGGAGAATGCCCTGTTATGTTCAAGAAGCCCTCTGCAATTGGCAAACTAAATCACTACACCAAGGTGTGCCACTCAACCCCAGTACTGAAAACCAACCCTAAGAAAACAGTGAACAGCATAGAACCCATGCTGAGCACTCTGGAAGATGACATGGACAACAACAAAGTGGAAGGCACCCTACATGTCATTCAGGCGCTTAAGTAATCTTATGCTCAAGCAAGGACTGCTTCAAAATGCCAAATGAAAAATGAAAGGCAGATCTTGATGACCACCATTGACACTTGGGTGCCCATAAAGATCATGGTGCAAGAGCTTTTTGAAAGTCTTGATAAAAAACCCAAGTGCCGGGCAACTCATGTGAAAATATAAAAATATGTCAGCACCAAACACTTCCCATTAGTTGCATGTTTACAATCAATATCGGCTACGATAGGTCGGTAGCACACACGAAGATATATATCACCACAGAAAGAAAAGACATGCGGCTCAGCTGTCAAATGGCTGAAAGAATTCAACTTTTACAATTTTTGCTCAGTTTATGCATGCTAACTTTGAATTAATTGCTGGAAGAATTCCAGACGCTAAGCCGCGGCATAGGGGCTTGCAATAGAAGCTGGTGCAACTCCATATAGACCGCTATATCCAGTCACTAGCCCTGAGTCCTCAGAGAGTGGCTTTCCATCTCACACACAAAGTGGAAGAAGAGTTAGCCTACCCTGTGGGTATCCCCAATAGTAGTAACCATGAAGCCAAAGTAGCGAGGCGCAATGAGGTTGTCCGTGGACATGTGCATCCCGAACCCAGCCATTAAGCAGGTATGACTTTGGATACCAACCATCAATGACATTGTCAGCATAGCAACAGGATCCTGTTGTTTCACAAAATGAACCTTAGAGGGGGTACTATCAACGCGTACTAGCCCCAGATTAATGGTACGTCACAACATTCTTAGCCAACCAGAGGTAAAAATGCCTCAATTTTGGCATATACAGTGCCACCAAAATACGATACGAGAGGTGCTGGTGGGGATCCAGGGAGGACATCAATGTCAGCGATGACATCATGTGGATGCCTGCTACTGGAAGAGTACTTGGGCCAGGCTAGTGGTCTCATGCCCCAATTTAGCTACCCTTAAAGTGCCTCTCTGCAAACTCACAAGACAACCACTCTGTGGTCATGGGGATCGAATCAAGAAAGAGCATTCCAAGACACCAAAATGGCCCTTTCAGCAGACAAGCACCTTAATGTGCTTTGACCCATGAAAAGACTCAGAACTGGCTGTGAATACCAACCCCAATGGAGCTAGGGCAGTCCTGTTGCTGAAGCCGGCAATGTCGGAGGTGGGCCCCTGTGGCATATGCTAGCTATGCTCTCAAACCACAGAAAAACACTACTCTCATACTGATAAAGAAGCAAAAGCCATCTGAGAAAGTTGATAAAAAGGACCCCAGTGTGAAAAGTTGTTCAAGCATTTTGCATCTCCTGCAGCTGTTTATTCTTGTCTTGCCCTATGTGTCTTAAATCTTGCTTTTAGCTTCCCTTTCAAATGTGAGAAACTGTGTGTGTGCAGAGAAATTTTTCTATCTTTGTGCTACACCCTGTATGAGTTATCTACACCTTTCTAGGGAAGCAGAACATTTGTAACCAAAGGCTTAATTGAAAATGAGCTGTCGCCTACTGTCTGTGTGCTGACTGAGCTTTCTGATATGCTATTTATGAATAATGGGAAATGCCAAACATATTTTGTGAAAGACTATAAATAAGGTGAGTTGGCTGCAACCAGCAGAGCTTGTTCGAAGGGCCTGGCATCTCATCCATCAGTTTGAACTTGCAATAAAACTGCCTCCATGACTGTAACTGTTTGTCTCTCATTTCGGGAACCAGATTTTCTGCACTCACAAACTGGGGGCTCATCCAGGATCCATCCACCAAGTCAATACAGATGGATATTCAAGTTCAAGTTCAGTAATTTGTATAGCGCACTACTCACACAGAGGGTCTCAAGGCGCTTGAGGGAGGGTGGGTGTGAGTGCCGCAATCAAAGGGGATGGTTAAGAAACTGAATGACTTTGAAGTACGTACCAGCAGAAGGGATTGCATGTCCCATGGTCGCAGTCTGAGGAGATCGCCGGCAAGATTGACGCAGCTGGATACTTCTGAACCTGAGACACACGCAGTCATCAAGACGTGTAAGATGTATGATGACCAACTGTATGATGAATTAATATGATAGATGTCTCTTAATGTAATATGATGATGTAGACCTCCTATTAAGTAGGACACAGACGCAACATCTAACCAACACAAGGCTAACTCATTATGAACTATGTTTATTTAGCTTACGTGTCACAATACACCGATGTAACAAACTCAACCCAGCAACCCTACTGCCAGTATCGACAGGAAAGAACACTACTGAACATGATTGTCTATTACTGACAGAGGAACACGCCATGGGCCGTATCGATTTGCAGGACACTGCCATGAATGAAAGAGATGGAGATCTATGGGCGGATGGTTCATGTTTTAAGTTCAAAGATGGCACCACATACCTATGGCACCACAACTGGAACATACGCCATAACAACACTCCAGACAATAGTAGAAACATGAACGTTGACAGATGTATCTGCCCATGCTTCAGAACTGATAGCTCTCACAACAACATGTAAATTAAGTACAGGTTTGACTGTTAATATTTATACCGACAGCCAGTACACGTTTGGTGTGGCCCACAACTTTGGGAAATTGTGGGCCAAAAGAGGATTTCTCACTTCTCAAGGATCAAAAGTTAACATGGGCCATTGATTGTATGGCTTTTGAATGCATTGTCTGTACCAGCTAATGTTGCTATTGTTAACCCCTTCCACACTGATGACGAGCTGGGCTCGTCATGGCGTAGCCTCCTCGCACGCTGATGACGAGCCCAGCTCGTCACGTAACATGCGCTTTTAAAAATCTCAGCGTACGAGCGGAATTCTGCTAGCGCGCATGAGGTTAAATGCAATGCCCACAAGAAAAAATTGGATGATGTAGGCTATGGAAACACATTTACAGACATGGTGGCAAAGGAAACAGCACAGAATATTCTTTCAATGATGTATGTGGTTTGGCGAAATGTGCAATATAATGACATTTTAGAATATGATTTTAGTGAAAAGGGTACAGCTGATTTACAAAAACAAGCTATGCCAGAAGAATTGCAGAGATAGAAGGAGCAAAGTATCTGGGTAAATGAATGCGGGAAAGACAAAACAGGTACCAGGTATATGTTACCAGACAGTTTGTTATATCCTATCACTTTGATAATGCATGGGCCCTTACATATAGGGCGAAATAGCATAGTGAATAGCATGAGTCTGTTTTGTGAAACAACAATATAAGAAAAAAGGCAGACAGAATTTTCAAAAGTTGTATGGTATGAGTTCAACATAATGCCGGAAAGAGAATATCAACTCCAACAGGCCATTCTGCACCAGCAGAAGCGCCGTTTGAGCACCTTCTGATGGATTTTGTTTAACTACCTCCAATTAATAAGTACAGGTATTTTTTGACTGTGGTGGGCCTTGTTTAGTAAATTCATAGAGAGCTATCCGACGTAAAAGAATGTTTATTGAAATACCTATTTCATCATTTTAGTTTGCCCCAGATAATTTCCAGTGATAATGGTGCTCATCTCGTCAATAAAGTGATGCAGTGGGTGAGCAAGGCAATGGGCATTCAACATAAATGTCACTGCATTTATCACCCACAGGCAGCAGGCTCTGTGGAACGTAGGAATGGCTTTTTAAAATAAAAAATAGTGCTGAATCCACACTGACTTGAATCAATGCTTTGCCCATAGCCCTGTTGGGTATGCATACTACACCAGACCCCACCACTGGCTTCATTCCACAAGAATATGTGACTGGAAGACTGGAAGACTGTAAAGAAGCGTCCTGTCCCTGGGCTTCAAGAAAGAGAAAGTCGCCGTCGCGTCACGTGTGCCCCATGGAAGCCGCCGCCAAGAACCTGAGGCCAGCGGTAATTGCCCCAGCTCCGCGAGTGCTAGTCGCGTAGAGCTCTGCAGGATCAGCGTGGTCGAGCGCTGAAGAGGATTTGAGAGGAAGCGCTGTGTGGCGCCAAAACCGGGAGCTTACCCCGGGTACGTGTGGTCAGCGGTGCACTGCGGAGACAGAGTTCGGGAGCCTACCCCGATCCTACCCTGCTGCTCCGATTGTTGAGGAGCGTGTGAGGCATTGAGGAAGCCTCGAAGAAGTGCTGGGGAAAGAGCGCTGGTGTGCGCTGAAGCTAGAAACCTACCCCCGATGCATGAGACACGGCTCGCGTGAGCCTAGTTGAAGAGACCGCCGCCGAGAGTGAGGCGGCCAGCAGTGCCTGCCTGCAGCTCCGTGGCTGGAAGCCACGTGGAGCGAGATTGTGAGTGCGCTGTCGAACGCTGAGCTCCGATGCTCACTCCCTAGTGCGTGGTCACGTGGCGAGTGAGGTGGGGACGTCGGGAGCCCACCCCGGTCCTGCCTGCGGCGGAGAACACTCCTGGGTGAATAGCGTTGACACCGGACGTCTGAGGGAGATTTCCAGGCCCCGCGTAGTGCGCAACTGCCGGGTGAGTGCCCGATTGAAAAGTGAAACTAAAGAAGAGCCAAGTCTCGTGAAGCATGAGAGTTTGGGAGTGGCGGCCATCTTGAAGTCAGGCAGTTTGCTCCAATCCCCTGTCAGGGATCCAGGGCGGCCATCTTGAGGTCAGGCAAGCAGAGTTTAGCAACAAGCCTTGACAAACATAAGAAAACAAGCACTGGTGGATGTAAGCAAACAAACATTGACAAGTACAACAAAGTTCCAACAACCCAACAAGCATTGGTAAATGCAAGAGACAGATAAAGGCAACAGTAAAGCCACAGCAACACAACAAGCACAAGCAAGTGCAAGGGTTCACAATAAATAAGCACGAGCAAATGTAAAGGGAAAACAAGCACGAGCCAATGCAAGAGGCTGAACAAGTAAATAGGCACGAGCAAATGCACAAGGTAAAATAAGAAAACAAGCACAAGCTAAGGCAAGAGATGAAACGAGTACACAAGCACAAGCGAATGCAAGAAGTGCCATAGAACAAGCATAAGCGAACGCAAGAAGAGTAACTAAACGAGCATAAGCAAATGCAAGATACAAACGAAGACAACGGTAAACACAAACAAGCACTAATAGAAGTGACCAGAAGAGAAAGGAACAAAAGTGTCAATAAACACAACAAGCACTGGCAAGTGCAAGAGATACACTGAAAACAAGCACAAGCAAGCACATGTTTCAAGTATAAACAAGCCCGAGCAAATGCTAGCCTCGACGTAAACAAGCACAAGTCCACACAAATCTCGAATGAAACTAACACAAGCAAACACAGATCCTGAACGTAACAAACACGAGCAAAGGCAAGTACCGAAGTAAACCTCCGGCACCACGCGAAGATAAATGATCAACAGTAAGAAGAGCTAAGAAATCAAATGATCCAGAAGCATGAGTAAACGAACTTCAAGGAAGCATTCTCTCATCATTGAAACCACTGGATAACCTGTGCTAGGCCGAAAAGAAATGCAAGAACGAGATGTCAATGGCGCCACGTATCATCGTGGAAGAGCCCCAAATTACCCAGCAGCTAGCAGGCCACCCTAACGAAAGTGGGAAGTTGCTGAGCCAAGCGTCACGTATGGAGCAGCTGAGTGGTGGCCATTTCGAAGTCAGGAAATCCAAGCCTAACTCATTGAAGCCTACCGAGACAGTCGTGCTAAGGGCGGACAGAATACAATAGTCACCCAGGAGTAGCGAACCTGCCCCAAATCAAAGGAGACGGCTAGACACAGGATCTCGGCCGAAGAAGGTCAGCAAATAAGACGGGAAGCAAAGTGAACAATCCTGCGACGGTAGCAGACGAAAACATTCCTCCCTCATGGCGGTGGTAAAAGCAACCCACCGGTCAAATCCCTGCATTGAAGTACGACCCCCAGTGACACAGACTGACAGTCAGAGTTTGGGTCCCAAATGGAACCGGTGGCTGGAATCACTGGACGATTTTCTTGACGCAATCGGTGAACGAAGAGATGGAAAATGTCTGACACTACTCCTCCAGCTAGTAGGTCATGAGGGCTGACGCTTAGTCAGAACATTTCCTGAAAAGGACACAGAGACCTATGAGAGACTCCAAAAGAAGCTACGTGCCCATTTCCACGCACAGGCAGACGTGGATCATGATCGCATTGCCTTCAACACCGCACGGCAGGAACAGGGAGAACCATTGCCAAAATGTATCAACCGCTTGCAAAGTCTGGTACAATGCTGCCATTTCAACACATTTACAAACGAGGAAGCAGTTCGGCTCTGGATAATCGAAGGCTGTTCAAATCCTAACACAAAGCGCAAGATCCTTCGAGGGCATTGGTCGCTAAAGGAAATCATCAGGAAGGCCGAAGTTGGAGCGTGGGTCAAAGCAAGAGACGGATCAAAGGAACTGCACCCGAATGCAAGACACCAAGATACCTGGAAAGAGTCACCCCTCATGTCTGGGAATAAAGCTCAAGTTACAAACAAAACCAGAAAGAGGGAGGGTGAAGGCAGACCAGAGATAAGACAGCGGGAGAGGCAAAGTCATGGATACTCCGACAGAGACATGGAATACTCCGCGTCAACAATACGAAAGACAACCTCAAGGAGTTGTTCACCCTCAAGGAGCCATTCAAAGTATGGCACAAACTATTCTGAAGAGGATGACACCCATGGACACGATGACAGCCTACACAACAAGCGGGTGAGAAAGACAAACTATAGACGATTGGACCAATCATGTCAACACTGGAATTCGGTGCACAAACAACCCCGAGCATCCCACTATTCGCCAAACTCTGTAGATGAGTCCGAGGAGGCATCAAGCAGTGGGACACATCACCCCCATGGCATGGATGCCAGTGCACCAAACAAACGAGAAGAAGAAGCAGCAAACCACATAAGGCGGAGTGATTCACTCCGACACCGGAGAGGCAAAGACAAACGCACTCATGACACCCAAGACAACGAGGAAACTGAGAGGAGGCCATTATCATTATACGAGAGAAGCAGAGACGAAGTACCCTGGGATCAAACACCAGAAATAAACATGTGGATATCAAACAACTTCTCCAGTGAGATGGCACCGAAGCCACTGCAAGAAAGGTACCTAGAGAAACATCCCAAAGAGAACTCCGACGCTACGAGCAGCCCGTCACGGCCTACCTGTGTCAGAAATCTACCATTCAAGACACGCCCAAAGGAACGTTCTCGAAGGAAATCAGCAAAAGACTCCTCCGATTCAGAAAGCATGTCTGTTCGATCCCTCTGGTCGACCAAATCATGGTCCCGGCAACGTCCATGGCATCAATCACCCGAACACACCATCGGACCAAAGGACATTCTTCCCATCAAGGGCAAAACATCTCACACCAATGTCTCAGAAGACAACATCACATCACAAGACAACCTGTCATGTCGGTCACAGGTATGTCGAAACATAAAGAATATACCTGATGGGGTCAGCGAGGCTGACTCAAAGGACCTACAGAATGAAAACAGGTATAAGGGACATTACACACCGGATGAGAAAGGACTATCCAGTCACTCCGCAAGGAAAACTTGATGTGCTGACAGAGACAAATCATCATCAGCGGAGAGGGAGGCATGCACGTGTTCAGACAGTCAAAGGGTTCACCAGTCCCGAACGCGAGTGGGAGTGGGTGAATCAACCAGCGGCAGCAAATGAGTCCCCGGACCAAACCCGGATGACCTTTCCAAACGGTGTATCACCATCTGGTATGCATGACATTGAGCAGGAGGACAGTGCTGCCCTCGACTGGAGAAGACAAAAGGAAGCAAAAGTATATGCTGGTGTTCGGAAGAGAACCAGAACAACATCCTCCCATGAAGGAGATCAAGCATCAATCGAACAAGAGCCCCAAAGGAAGACAGACTGCCGCATCACGAGGAGCCCTTCCTGGTCACCTCACGAAGGGCATTTGTGATCGCCCCGGAGACTGAAGAGGAGTGGATAGCCCAGAACCCTATCGGAAGCCGCCATGAATCTGGGAACAAGAGGATCACACGAGACATTTCGCAATTTCAAAGATGAGTCCCTGTAGTCACAGAGACTTTTGTCAAGGCAAGAGAAAGCCACACCATGGAACTGGATATGTGTCTTCATAGCTTAAACCGGCGGCCTGCAGACCCGCGTGGCTGATCGAGGAACTACAGATATGGTGGGTGGATGCTAAGTTTATTTTGTTAACAACGGGGGAGATGTAATGTCGGGATGCAGTCTAGTGGTTGGGGTGGAGCTAGGGGGAGGAACAGGAACAGGAGGGGCGAAAGGGGACAAGCTTAGGACAGTTAGAGTAGGGACCAGGACGAGGGAAGCAGCAATCAATAAAGCTCCCTGATGTATGAACAGGTAGTGTCTGTCGTCATTCCTACCAAGACACTACACCAATGATGAACGCCTATCACAAGCAGTTAAATGTCTCATATTGTTGGGTGTGCTTAAAGCTTCCCTGTGTAACACAGAACGAAATGCTGTTGCATTTGGGTTTGGCGCTCAATGATTCTTGTTATATTCTATTTTAAGCAGTGATCACCTGGCTTTCTGGTCAGATGGGTACTGATGTCAGACACACATATAGAGATGAAATAGGGGTAATGTTACATTGTACCACCAGTGGGGAGAATTTACCCTATAGTGATGCTTTCAATGATTGTATTCTGACTAAACGATATAGGCAATTCA
The DNA here is from genome assembly GCF_964263255.1 of Lissotriton vulgaris. Lineage (NCBI taxonomy): Eukaryota > Metazoa > Chordata > Amphibia > Caudata > Salamandridae > Lissotriton > Lissotriton vulgaris. The sequence continues at coordinate 569,707 of NW_028254594.1, forward strand.
CCCAGAGGATGAATGCCTTGATTTCTAACACTCCCACTTCATTCCTTTAGCCCCCGGCCTGATGAGTGAAAAGTGGGCAAGGGCAATGATATATCACATCAACGCTTCGCAAGAGTTAGGATGGTGTAACTGTAACCATGTATTTAGTTTGGCCATGCCTCCTGGCCCTCACTACCAGCAGCAGCAGGAGAGAGCGTTTGATTTGTCTGTGGACAGAAAGCGTACCCTTGGATGCCTAAATGTTGGGGAGGTTCTTGTTATTTGGGCCTGGTCCTCCCCCATATTCGACACCATCCTAAAGAACATGTCAGAAAACGTATGCTAAAAAATAGGGCAGTTAGAGGGAGAAGGGAAATAGATCAGACTGATACCTAGGTTTAGTAGTTGGGCTATTTGGCACTGGGAATACTACCTATGCTACCTATGCTAGGGGTAGCAATGAGTTCCAGAAGAATGAGACAATTATCCCATTGGCTGGAAACAACAAAACATTAAACAAGTGCCCTAGAAAACATAACAGGAGAAATGGTAGCATCAGGCATGTAATGCATCAACATCGTATGGTGCTCTATAAAATGGCATGTGGAAAATGTTGTACATTTATCCCCAATAACACTCCTTCCCCCCGCCCCCGTCAAGAGTTTACAAAGCAATAGGAAATATATATGATATAGGAGTACACCTGCATAACTTTGCTGAACAAATGTTGTGGGATGGCATTTCTTCCCTATTTGGGGCTTGGGGCTGGAGAGTATTGAAAGGTATAACATTCAGTGTAATAGTTATTCAGGGATGTTGTAGTGCATTATTAAAATTCCAACATGCTGCTGGATGTGTCTGTCAATGTGCCGAACTATGCTTGCAACAAATGTTCATCAGACTAATACTCATCATGAAGGGTGAAGTGACTATACAAATGATGAATATTGACATCAATGGATGGTGAGAGAGAGAGGAGAGGTGAATGGTTGAATAAGTGTTCAAAGGGCAGATTAGAAAGCAGAAGAAAAGGGACACTGCTGTAAACAGTTGTTTAACCGCTTTGCATCACTTGCAGCCATTTATTCTTCTTTTGCCCTTTGTGTAATAAACCTTGCTTTATCTCCCCTTTGAAATGTGAGAAGCTCTGTGTGTGTGTGCACAGAACTGTTTCTATCTTTGTGCTACACCCAGTATGTTACCTGCGCCTGTCAATGCAAGCAGAACATTTTTAACGTTATGTGAATATAAGCTGGCACCATTAGTCTGAATACTGACTGCACTTTCTGACATGCTATGTATGAATAATGGGGAATCCAAAGTCTGCAATATTTAGCAAAAGACTATAAATAACGTGAACTGGTTGCATTCAGCAGAGCTTGTTTTAAGTACCATGCTTCACATCTCCCACTTTGAACTAGCAATTCAACAGTCTCCATGACTGTGACTGTGTGTCTCTCATTTGTAGTACCAGATTTTGTGTTCTCACACATTCAATGGGGGTGTTGACACTTTCATCTGTATCTGAATAGACATCCCCTCATAGTGCATATGAATCACACGCCTCTCATCCCCCTTTTCTGAGGGTTAGCATCCAAGCCACCACTTGAGTTATAAAAATGGATTCTGCAACTCCAAAAGTACTAGTTCACCATCAAGTACAAACAGGAAAGCCAGAATCAAGTAGATTATGTGTCTCGCCATGCCCGGCTCATTACCGCAGAAGAGGAGGGACTCACAAGGGATACTGCAGAGTATGTGAGACTGGTAGTAGAACAATCAAGACCTCTGCCATTCAAGCTGATGACTACCTGCAGATGGTGGTGAAAGTAGTCTCCAGAACAACATGTTTCATAGAACAGATGTGGCCAAACAAGTGCTGACCTCACTCCACAATGTGAGGCATGAGCTGCCAATATTTGTATAGGACTGCCTCCTGAGGAACCTCAGGCTGATCATTCCATAGCATTTAACCCACCGGGTGGTTAGCCTAGCTCAAAGGTCACGCCAAAGTAGGCCAAGGGCATGGCTAGACAAACATGGTGAATATACAGTCAGGAGGTGTGACTGTGCAATGTAGTTGCTAGCACTGAACGGGCAGTGCCAATAATAACAGAAGAAATCAAGCATCTCCCCTAGGACCAAGCCAGCGCTGGGCTTGGGTGCCTGCCTGAAGAGCCCTACATGTTAGTCATTAATGATGACCATTTGAAGTACCCAAAAACAGATATAGTACCATCCACCACAGTGAGCAAAATAATCCTAAAGGTGGAAATACTAATGGCAACACATGGCTTCATTTCAGAACTCCACACGGACAGAGGACCACCATTTAATGGCCAAGAGGTGACCGAGTGCCTACAGTCCAGGGGCATCAAACACCACAAGATTTCATCCAAGTGGCCGTAATCAAATGTAGAAGTTGAATGCTTCATGAGACCCTGGGGAAAGTGATAGGATTTGCTCAAGCTACTGGCCAAAGTGTGGAGTAGGCCCTCTCCTTCTTCCTGGAAGACTACAGACAAACCCCTTATTTTACCACAGCCACAGCTCCAAGCGTGCGATGCCTAGGTTGTTCAGTGATCAATAAAATTACCCACCATCCAGAATCGATGGCAATAATCCTGCCTGAGGACAGGTGGTTCCAATGCCGACAGGTTCAAATGCATAAGTTAGTAGACGGTGAAAGGATTAAACCAGACAACTAAGAGTAGGAGATTTGGTTAACAAGGCATCAAACTCTGACTCTTACTTGAGCCTACCTCATGGAGAATCATTAGAATTTGGGGTGAAATGATATCCACTGAAAGGGGAACTAAACTGTTACACTTAGCATCTCCACCTTAAAGATGTTCTAGAGGCCAGAAGCCCATCTGGAACCCAAGGAAGAGACAGATCTAGAGGAAGGAAGGGAGGCTATTGTTGAAGAGGAGGTCAACAGAAAAAGGATGGACAGCGATGTGTCATTATTCACTGAGCAGTGGGAAGGTACTCAGAAATGTTGCATAACCAGTGGTGCAGTGGAAGTGGAATGCGACCAAACCCTGTCACCTACTAATGCTGTGAAATCTAAGAATCCCAGAGGAGAGACCCATTGATATAATTTAAGAACTGATCCAATCCTGTCCCAGAAGTTCAACGACTTTCTGATTTGATAATGTTTCTATTTTTTGCTTGGCACTGTTTTTCTGTTGGTCTGTTTTGGGTCCTTTTATTTGAGTTTGAGGAGGTGTGTAGTGTTGGACGTTTCCAAGGCATGTCGAGCTAAGGATGTGTAGGCATGGGTGCACCTGCGAAGGGAGGACTAATGGTACAGTCTGTAATTATGTCATCTAGCTCATAAAAGGGCGCTGTCATCCAGCCCTGGGAAAGAGCCAGTTACAGCATCTACTGAGTCTGTGTGTGTGTTCAGTGCAGAGGTTCAAGGCCCAACCCGCGACAACACAGTCATGTTTTGTGGTCTGCTGAGCCAGTTTGTACCGTTGATTTCCCTAATATTAAAACAAGCATTGCCTGCTGCAATTTCAAAATCCATGCAGTCTTCTATGCCTTGTAAAACACTTATACAGCTCAAAACTGTCCTAATTTTCAAACATAGACCACTTTTATAGCTATCTAATTCACTAGAGGGAGCCACTTTCATTTTGGTGCCCTAGCCTGTTCTCTGTCCCCGACAGACCTTGTTTTGACTATAAGTTCCCCCTAGAAAATTGAGAACTATATAAATGAATGCTGCTTTCTGCCCCTGTTGCCATATGAATCAGAATTTGCCAAGCCCTGGTAACATACAGCAGATTAGGCCTGCCGAAGCTTACTAGGAGGGGGAAATAAGAGTTACTGCACATATCAGAAGGCACTCATAATCAGGGCCTACAGTATAAAGGCAGAGGATCTTACTGTTGCTTATGCATCTTCTAGGTCTGAAGATAGTCCCGGTGATGGTCACATTGAGGTGTGCTGTTGGCAAATGCTACTGTAATAGGCAACTATATGGCATACATGGGCTGTGTTGCGTGTACATTATTGCTTAAATCACATGCACTAACAATTTTCAATCTCTTTGCAATCTAATAATGAACAATAGCATAGCAGACTGAAAACCGTTTTTTTATGGCAGACTACCATAGTACAATTTTCCCTTTATACAAATAAATATCTCCAAACTGCTCCTAGAGTGATTTATATATAAATATGAAACATATTGTACATTTTAGGCCAGGAAAAGGCAAACGCCCTCTGAGCATGTCAAGTCTGTAGGAAGTGATTAGCGTTTGGAAAGTAAGAGCACAGATTGTTGAAACCATACTCTGTATCAAATGCATGAGAACATTCTCAAGTTACTACAAAAGGGCCAATTTAGGATCTCGTTGGGGATTTGCACAGGAACTTGGATAGTAAAACGCTTTAATTCCTCATGACTAAAAAAGAAACTTTAAAAAAAGTGATGATCGCACAATAAGGATAGCATAGAGAGACTTTCAATAGTCTTCCAAATAGCAGCCCGGTTGACTTTTTTAGAGCTATCAAAGCACTTCCGAAATTCCTAGAGGGGACAACTCTCATATAGTATATTGAAAAATAAATGGAAACTGATGCAATTCAACTTGTTTGATCACCATATCCAATACTAAGATTATTTAATTCTAAAAAAACCCAATGACAAACACGTTCCAGTTGTTTTAAATCATGCATCAAAGTTGAGGCAACATGTAGCTAATATTAACATTCCTTGTATGTTATTAGTGTGGTGCAGTTGTAGGATGCATACACAAATTAAGCTGATTTGCAAAACAAAAATTCTAACAGTGAATTTTCTGATACGTACACTTTTACCAATTAATCAATCAATCAATCACTTGTAAAGCGCGCTACTCACCCGTGAGGGTCTCAAGGCGCTGAGGGGTGGGGGTGCTGCTACTGCTCTAACAGCCAGGTTTTGAGGAGTCTTCTGAAGGTGAGCAAGTCTTGGGGCAGCCACAGGTGAGTAGGGAGGGTGTTCCAGGTCTTGGCGGCGAGGACGGATAAGGATCTGCCACCGGATGTCGTTTGTTGGATGCGGGGGACAGCGGAGAGGGCGAGGCTGGAGGAGCGGAACTGGCGGGTAGGGGTGTAAAAACTGAGTCTGCTGTTCAGATAAGCTGGTCCGGTGGTGTGGAGTGCTTTGTGTGCATGGCTGAGGAGCTTGAAGGTGATCCTCTTGTTGACTGGGAGTCAGTGTAGGTCTCTCAGGTGGGGGGTGATGTGGCTGCGACGAGGAATGTTGAGGATCAGTCGGGCTGAGGTGTTTTGGATGTGTTGCAGTCGTCGTAGGGGTTTGGCCGGAATTCCTGCATAGAATGCATTGCCGTAGTCCAGCCTGCTGCTGACGAGGGCTTTGGTCACCTCCAGGATCCATTTGAAGATCCTGCAGAGCATGCAGAGGATGTTGTAGCAGGATGAGGAGATGGCGCTGACCTGCTTCGACATGGAGAGGGAGGAGTTGAGGATGAATCCTAGGTTGCATGCGTTGTCCGTGGGTGTTGGTGCTTTCCCCAGTGTGGTAGGACACCAGGAGTTGTCCCAGGCAGAGGGGGTGGGGCTGAGGATGAGGACCTCCATCTTGTCCGAGTTCAATTTCAGACGGCTGCTCTTCATCCAGTCGCCGACGGTCTTCATTCCCTCTTGGAGGTTGGTTTAGGCGGTTTGCGGGTCTTTGGTGATTACCAGAGCAGTGCAAAACTGTGTGAAAGTACAGGGGCCTCGAAGAATCCTCATGTTTAGATGCGCAGACATATGAAGCTTCACACAAGATGTGCACACGCAGATTCCATGGTTTGTGCATCCATGAGATTTTAAGGATGCTGATTTTTAGTTGTAGACTTGTATACATGCAGAATTTGAATATTCAGATCTAGTGAAAAAATCATAAAGGTGGTAGTGGCATTTATACACACCTATCTCTCTTACTCGGAAGTACAAAAACCAATAAACCATAAGCATACATAGCATAAATGCCATGCATGGCTAAGCCATAGTTTTCTTCCTCTTCTTCTGCAGTGCACAGATGCCCCATCCACACAATAACATCAAAAGCCTAGAATCAGAGGAGGAACTTCACAGAGAAGCCAACAGACATTGTGGCTCACTAAGTTGTGGCACTTTATGATAAGCTCCTCACCAATACTGACCTGGGGTGGAGGAGCTGACCCTGGTGGGGCAAGAAGAAATAGCAAATTAAGAAGAAACACATAAAAAGAAAACCTTACTAGAATAAATGTAGTAGATTCATTGGTTAGTGGTCATCCCATAAAATCTTTTGGTGTAGTAAGAACTAATTAACTCCCATGAAAGTTATCATGCGCTACTGATAATATTAGAGTTGTATTAACTCCCATGAAATTTATCACAAGCTACTAATATTATTAGTGTTGTAATAGTGACCATATCAGACACAATTACAGTTCTGGCCTCCCCATACAAGATCGCCAACAGTGATCACCTTAGTGCAGCGGGAAAGGTTGGAAGCAGTGAAGTAAAAAAGGCTTTATCAATTTGGAATGGCTCTACACGGGTAATACATTAGAGCCATAGCTGCAATGCCCGTGGGACAAAGGTAATAATATGAGTAATAAGGCTTCCCGACTCCATATGATTTATCACCCCTATCTGCTTTAAATATATTTAGAAATGTATCAATTTTTCTCCAAACTTCAGCTTCAGGAAAAAGTTTTGAAAATAAGCATATTTTCATCTTGAATATATGCTCTACAATTTCGGTAAGCATATAGTAAACCAACCAAAAGGTTCTAGTTGAACAGGACTGGCTGCACACAAGATAGCTATTTACAGATACCTGGAGAGCTACCAGTTGCTCCCCAGCTATTAGTTTGAGAAGCCAGTCCAGAATCCTATCTTCAACTCCTCACCACAGAGCAGCAGCACAATTCCAGGCTTAGTGAAGGAAATCTACCCCCTTCCTGCTACATCTCTGGCAGGCCGCTGAGCACCCAATATTCTACTCAGTTTAATCGGGGTAAGGTAGGTACAATGGACATAGTTCAAATGTATTATTTGAATCTCGAATTGCTAGATATCACTTTGACCGATGAACATGTCACTCTCCATTCTCTATCCGTGAGCTGTTTCCCAGGTCAATGCTCCATGTAGGTTTAGACATCAGTTCCTTCATAGTGCCCTGAGGGCCTTATAAACCAAGGGTATCAAATGTCTACCCTCTCCTATGTTAAGCAGCATTTGAAGGGTCTACGGCTACGCATCCGGGAACTCTGTCTATATGTCCCTGGATATGGAACCTCCTCCATTGATAATGTCTCCCTGACTTGGAAGGGAACGAAGGGGACGAAGTGAGAACCAAACTATTTCAAAGAAAAATGTGCTTGGTAGGGAATAGATTCTGTATTTCAGTCTATTGGAAAGGGATTAGCTAAGATAGCCGAATGGTTAGGGAGCATAGGTGGAGGAATACTAAAATTGCTTTTGACTCCTCTTCTGGTTACACCAATCTGTATTGCATGTGTCCTTTCTTCTTAAACTTCTGTAAAGGAATTTCATCAAATGGTTGGTTAAAATGTGGGATCAAGAAGCTGTCAGCAATTAGGGAAAGAAATAGTGTAAGAAATTGGGTGGTTCGTTGACTGGGGTGTGACCCCTGGCCAAGCAGCAAACATAATCCATCTCAGTTTAAGGCACTAGCAAACCCCAAATTAATCTGTGCTCACCCCCTGGTACCTTGGCACAGAGCAGTGAGGCTTAACTTGGAGGCAATGTGTACAGTATTTGTGCAGCACTTCAAACAGTAAAACTGTGAAAACACAACAAAAAAGGAGCCCACAACAATTTTTGAAACATAAAGTGATTTATACTAAATAAAACAAGACTCAAACCACAAACACCCAGTTAGCAGAATCAGAGATATTACATGTTAAAGTTTTTAGGGAAAATAGCACCAAATGGTGTAAAGTTCCATCTGTCTACTGGATACAGGGACCCAGTTCGGCCCACTGAACTGACTACCTTAAATCCTGGTTTTTGGAGCATTGCGTGGATCTGCTTCGAAGATGCATTGCACCGTCGAAATAATACGTCGGTCCCAAGATGAAGCAAGGCTGTGGTGTGAGGTCCTGTTGTGCTGACATTGAGGATCCTGTCATTTGGGCTTGTGATGCAAAGTCCAGCATCAGGGATGCCGTGTGCAGTCGAGGTCATGTATCCGTTCTGAAGAGCTGTGAGGCTGAAATGCGAAACCCGAAGTCGGCTTAGAGGTTGCCATAAACAAGAGATTGGTACCTGTGTAAATTACATAGAAAAACACAACATCTCATCCATGCGAGGTCCAATTCACACAGTAGTCTGCATTTCAGGAGTATTTCTGACCGCATCTTGGAAGCGGCAAAGGAGCATCGTCTGCGGCTGAGGTCAAGTTTGTGACGCCGCACAGTGCTGAACTGAGACTGCGGGACAGCTCTTTTCCCAGACCTACTCTGGCTGCGACAACAGCACCCTCACTCACTCACTCGTGGCAGTGGTTTCGGGTGCGGCTGTGCTAAGCTACATACAATTATTGAGTGCTATTGACAATATACAATAATACCTGCTGAACAGCCAAAACTGCAGAACTGCTCGTGAACTGCCTCTGAACTGGCATGAACTGTTTGCAACTTACCTGAGGGGTCAAGTGTGTGGCAGAATGCCAGGGGTGGCTATCTAAAGCTTGTGGTGAACAATGGAGACTGGGGCTAGTCCGGTTGAGGAGCAACACCCTATAAAGCTAAGTCTGGTTGCAGTGGTCTATTGGCTGTTAGATCAGTGCATGTGCGGACAGAAAATGCGCTAGGCACTAGGCTTCTGCGGCAAGTGGGAGGTGGCCAGAGTGGCTTGTTCATGCAGCAGAGCCTTGATGGAGCCTTGGAGAAGAAGACCACCCGTGTCCCAGTTTCAGTACAGGGGCAATCGGAGTGTGTTGCTGTGGATTGTAAGGTCTGTGAAGGCCTTTTTGACTTTTGAGGGTGATCCTGAGTTACGACCCTGATTTTCTGTTTGGCCTACTCACAGCTTACAGATGGGCCTACACTTGGTCTCTTCTAGTTGCTGGTCCCTTGCTCTTTTGATTGGAGCCATTGAATTTCAAGGTTTCTTTTGGGTCGTACCAAAAAGGTTGGTGTATGTGCGAGGCTTATTGGACTACAGGAGTCGTTGCTCACAATTTTCATCATGCCAGTTGCCAGTTGACCACCATTGAGGAAGCATTTAAACCTATAATACTTTCATAAAACACAGGTTATTTTGCCCCACCTTACTCTAGAGAGGTTCTCCAAATAATCTCTGAATAACTAGGAAAAACAACATGACGCCACTGAAGCTCCATTCGGGTAGATTGATTCACTTACGGACGTGTAAAAATATGAAATTTAATCCCCTCAGGAAGAAGGCTGCCCATTTAAAACTAATGAAGGATTCAAACCCTATTTTTTCTCTTTTTAAAAAAGAGAGCATGGATCTAGATGACATTGGGGATATTAACCCAAAGTAGGGTACAGAATCAAACGTTGCTTCAAAATCTACCTCTTTGTCCTCACCCTCCCTGCCCCTATTGTTATGAATACTATCAATTTGGTGTCTGTGGAGGATGTCAAATATCATAATGAGGATCTCAATAATCACAATGATGATTTCACTCCCCCTGACCAACCACAGACAAAAGGTTTGAAGTTGCATAATAGTACTCCTATGGAGTTATCATCTGTAGTCTCAGAAATGCCTGACACTCCCGACTTGGAGCTATTCTGGGACTTCTCTTTTAATGTTCGAGGCCAATATGTTCCAGTCCCTGAATCCCTCGTGTGCCTGGAAAGAATTCTATCATCCATTTTAGCCCTTCTTGAAAATACACTAAATAACAAGGACCACATTCAAGATACCTTATCGACAATCCTGAAAACTCCAGTGAGTTTTAAGGGAGAGTAAGACCCTCTAAATCAGGTTATGCAGCTGATGTGTAATGAGAGGAGAGGATGCAACTCATCCAATTTAAGTACAAAGTGACTGTCCCACATGCTGTTATCAAAGTTTGGTGCTAATGACTGTGGGTTACAAGTTGGTAAATCACCAAGTTTGAGGGTTGAGGCCTCTTTACAGTCTCCACAAGCAAAATATATGTATAAATACTGTGGGACTCAAGCTGGTAAACCTCAAATTAGGAAGATTTTTGGGATCCTTAAAAATCAACAGAACAAGGAAAGCCCTATTTTCTCTGTAAAATCTCTTTCATTCTGGATCCCAAAACCAGCAGCCCTTTGTTCACCGGAGAAGACTGCTTGTTCTAGAGCGGATGCTTTTCCCATTTTTAGGTTTAAAGAACTTGCCAAAGTGACCTTGGATGATACTCCGGTGCCTGTTCAGTCCAAAGGGAAGGCCAAAGTAGAAAAACCTTGCTTGTGGAAAAAGAATAAAGAATTTTTGAAAAGTGCCCAAACAAATTTCAGTTTCACAGAAATGGCGGAACTACCTCGGATGAGGTTTTGGTAAATAAAACTGTCAATGAAAGCAGACATGTTCTAAGGGTTAATAATGTTTAATCCTCAAAGATTGCTGTGTCTACCATTGCTCCCCTGGATGGTATAATTGCTGATATTCTTGTGGCTGCTCTTTTTCCCTCCCCCCAATATTTTGTTAATCAGCTGCAGAACCTTTTGTGCTGAGTCAATAGATAATACAAATACTGCATAGGCTGGGGGAAATTACTCTTCTTTCTCCTCTCTGACTGCAGTTACTTCAATGTTAGACTTTGTAGCATTATTTGATAAAGACCTAACTTTGAACTGTTTATTTTTATTATCATGTTTTGTAGATATTGAGACCTTGAAGATACTTCAAAGTAGCGATATTTACCTTGTTATCCTACTGCATTCCCCTTTGGTGAGTAAAGCAGGGGTCCTGTTTCAATCAAACATAGCTGCAAACCTGGTTCTCCAGAATGACTCCCTTTGGTGTAGAGAGATTGATGTGATTCCAGTACTCTTGGACAGTTAAAACTATAATCAACAATATAAATATTTGTGGTAATCTCATTCCCAGAGTACCTTTCCTCGGCTTCGAAGGAGATACCTTGTAAAAACCCAAATCTTTTACAGGTCTCAATAGTAAAGGGTGGGAGGTATGTGGTTAACCACGGTACTAAGGGGTTTGAATCTCCTCCTTCTATAATAGAGGATGATCGCTTTAAATAGAATTGGTTGGTGGCACACATAATGATTCCCATATATTTGTCCATTATTTAAACCTTATAGTTAATAATAGTTTAACTGTGTGGTCCTTGAATACAGTGGGCCTAATAAATAATCTGGAGCAGGTGGAATTTTTAAATAGTTTGAAGGTTGATGCAATCTGTGGTCAGGCAACATTGTGCACCTCTGACCTCTTCCTTGACAGCTATTTTGTATAGAGCTGTAATGCTGATCCATCAAGGAAAGGACATGCAAAGGGAGGGATAGCTACTTGGTTAAATATCAACTTCAAATGGAATTATAATAGTTCCATGGATACTCTAATATTTTTCAGGCTGTAAAAATGCCCCCAATCTTGGGTGGGAACTTGAGGGATTCCACTCCAGTTGCAAATGTTTATATTCGCCAGATTGACATCCTAATAAATTGCTACCTGACCTTTTTGCCTTTATAAGCAAGACTGTAGTTCAGAGGGATGAACTTCATGTTATTTTAGTGGGAGGTTTAAATTGTAAGGTCTCTAACCATTCTATCAGCTTGTTTGCTGATGTTAAAAGAGAAGAAGCGCTTCATATTCCCCTTCTCTTCCCTTCACAAATGAAAACAGATAAGAAAGGACAATTACTACTGGGCCCACTAAGAAAGAATGGCTGTGTGATTTTAAACAGTAGACTTGTTCATGATTCACTTGCTCAATATACTGATACATCTTCACTGAGCTTCTCTATAATTGACCACCTTATTGCCTCTTACTATACCAGTGAACCTATATTTGATTTAAAAACTATAGACACCCCGCTTAGTGATCACAGAACTTTATTTTTTTTCCCTAGAAGTTAGTATGCTTCCAGTGGGTTGGTGGAAATTTGATGGTGCCAAGTTCTAGTTTAATAAGAATTCTTATAGAATGGATTGCAAGCAGGATCACTAACCTAAAAGTGTTATTGTAAAGGGTAGTTAATGATATAGGCCTCTGAAAAAAGAATGTATGCCATTGCTTTAGCCAATTTATCAAGCAGATTATCAGTAAAGGTGTTAAGAGCCATACTAAGTTATCTCTTGAACCCCTGTGTCTGGTGCTCCTTCTTTAAATAAAGAAATAGTTAGATTAATTTGACATCAATTCGTCTCTTTCTCTCAGGAAAGAGTTAGACTAATATCCTTATTGAAGAGGATAAGAAATCATTTAAAGATCGGTTTGAGAAAACACAATTTTAACCGAAATAGTTTGATCTAAGAGAAGCCGCATTTAGGAAAAATGCAAGATAATTCTCGGAAATCATTGCAGATTGTTGTGGATCAAAAGTGAGATTGCGCCCCTCTCCCATCAGTGAGGATATATGGTGCTGTTTTATCATGGATTCATATGCAGATAATCCAGGTGTTGAATTTTATATTGGTGATCTCCCCACAGTTTTTCTTTCTTTCTCATATTCTGTTGTCTAATTGCATAATATTTGCCTTTGCTTTGTCTTTAAGAGTATTCTTACCCAACATTTTGTCATAATATAGTCAAGCTCCAGATCTGAAAGTTTAAGTTAACGCTCAACACGTTGCAATTATGTTTTCAGTTTCATACCTGCTCTTCACATGTCTATCCATTCCACTGTTATAAGTTTAATAACAGTGCAAAGCTGAGCTCTCTCTGAAGGGACCTGGAATACCTCTCTGATTGAATCATACAAAATCTTTATAAATCTACAACTGAAACTTTATACAAAATGTTCCTGAGGTCTGCAAAGTTACACATTTTGATTTCCTGCAATTTCCTTTTCAGCCCTCCACCTTGTGAACTCATGCAGTTTGAGAAAACACAAATAAGACATCATTAAGAGTCCTATGGCAGATGGGAGTGTGCTTTTGGATTAGGATTACAACTGGTGAGGAAATAATGCCCTGCTCTGCTCTTATCCTCCACAGGAATTTCACAAGTAATTTGTGTGGGGAAAATAATGCACATTTCAAAAGGTTTGAGCTGGGAAAAGGGGTAAACTTGCTATTATTCACTATTCCAAGGTGCAGAATTCGCAATCATGTCATAATACTATTTTATTATAGAAAGGATTATTAGGTAAAAACGTGGTTGGTTTCAAGGTTATCCATGAAACGCATTTCAAAATTTGGGGCAAAAACTGCTCCCATGGATGTCCCTATGGTCTGTTGAAAAAGGTGGCCATATATCTATATCCTGTATATTGGGCTTTCTGCTAGCCCCCTGCACTCCCATATTTTTCTTTATTTAGTCTAGTCAGGTGGACCACCTCTTAAATATGGCCACCTAGTTTTCCCCTCCACCTCTCTTTACCTTCTACACACCTGTTTATCGGATATACACATGCGCGGCCTCTCTTCGCATCTCCGTCACCGGGTAGATGCATGCATTTAAACGCCGGCATGATCCATATACCCTCCCGGCACCGATGGTCTCCTGTATGGATATTCTAATTTCTCGCAGTAAGCGCGTCACCCAATTACTATGTATGACCCTTCATTTGTTGAGCCTTTTTCTCTGTTGTAGCCTGCCTCTGTTGTTGCAGGCATGTTTATTTTTCATGGTCCACGGCCATACATGCCAATTGACCCGATTCAGGCGGGGGACTACTGGTTTGTCAAGCCCAAAATGGCTTTATTTCAGCTGTCTCCGTCTGAAATTGCATTTTCTACAATGGAAGTCAATGGGGAATTTTCATTCTCCTATTTTTTACTTTAAGTCTCCCACATCCCTGTCCTAAAATTCACCCAAAATACACCAAAGTACACCAGATCATTATAACTATTATCCAAATGACAACAAATAAATCCGAAAAAAAGTCACATTATATATATCAGTTTGTCACAGATCAATGTCCTTTTAGTGTAAAAATTGCAAAAAGTCTTGAATCAGGTCCTTCCATTTTATTAACAGCAGCTGACGTACGTTTCGCCCCCTGGGCTTTCTCAAGACTCAAGTTACAAGATATATTTGTTTCCAGTTTATTGTATCCCTAATTGTATTTAGATAAACTCTCTTATGATTTTTTTCCGAATCAGTATGTAGGGCGAAGTACCAACCCAACAGCAGTAGAAATTCTTGGAAGATCTGTCTCTGTTCCAAGCAATGCCTCACAAAAAAAGCTTAGTATTTTGTTTCAGACCTTGGTAAGTCCTCTCTCTGTCACGATCGCGTTACTTCCGTTCTTGAGGAACGGTTACCACGAAATGACAGAGAAAGGCATTGCTTTGGTTTTTATGTTTTCAGACCAATTTTAGCGGTTAGTCAATATACTGATGTTCCTCTGGGTGGTCCCCTGTGACCCTCAATTCAATTGGATTTCTCTCCTTACCCGAGGTTGTAGAACCGGTTACTATTGACCTTCCCAACTGAACAACCTTTGAATTTTGATTATTAACTTTTCCTTCTACTTTGCCATGGATGGTGGATTGGTTATTTGTACATTGATTATTTTAGTAAGTTTGCTGTGTTATTTTTCAACTTTATCTCTTTACAAGCATGCCTCTGTGCTGACAACAACTATGGCTACTGCAGACCACAGCCACTGTTTATTTGCATGATATAGCCCATTAGAGACACATGTTGTCACCTGTCCCATGCATGTATGAGTGGGTTGATCCTTTATGCAGTAGGTAGGATCTTTAATTCTTTTTTTCTCACCACTCCTTTTTTCCCTCCCATCTTTTCTCCTTTCCTAGCCGGCAAAATTTCTCTCAGGCATAATTGCTCATGTCTTGATGATGATGCCTAAATCATGTTAGGGGATCGAAACGTTGTCGACCTCAGTACGATGATTTAAATTGTTGATTTGTATTTGTTCACATGTACATGGGTACTTAAAGATTATTTGTGACATAACTATTATGTTTTCCTTGTAGTCACATAAAGTAATGCCTGAGTTTGGAAGTTTTTTAACTTCCTTTGTGGTTGTTTCCCTGATCTATTAATCTGCTGTTAATTTGTAACTAAATAAAAACATGTATTTTCCATTTGGAAATCCTACACAGCTCTCAGTGTACTTCTATGTATCTGTCTGTGTTGCGCTATTTCACAAGTAAGGGACCTTTGTTCCTTTAAAAATACTTATACCATTGGTCCCTTAATACCCTTGGGTTTCACTTGCTCTTGAAAGCAGAGCTTGCCCTACGGCACTCCTTACATAGCTCTAACTCAAGCTGTCTCAAGGATGATAAAAGCAGCACCAGAAATCGGAAGTAAAACAAGCATCAAAAATGCAATAGGTCTCGCATTTGTTAGAGTTAGAGTTATTGGCATTGTAAATGCCATGTTTTTTTACTTGCCCATGTAGCAGAGTTAATGGGATCTGTAGTGACATTGCACAGCCGATTAGCCACTGGCGGTGAACTGAAAATAGTCCGCAAACCAGCAATTAACAAAAACAAAAAAAGAAGCGGGTAGTGGTGGGTGTTGGCAGTAGGGATAATAACGGTAATCACTGTGGAACATAACAAACATGCATAAAACACTGCTATGCAAACACTAGTAACAAATAGAACAAATGCTGCATAATCCAACTATAAATATGTGCACCAATGTCCTCTGCACCTAGAATAACACACACCTTTGCATGTCGCAAGCATTTGCAATGCAATAGGGCGAGCATGTGTTAAAGTTAGAGTTAGAGTTATTGGCATAGCAAAAATCATATGTGATATGGTTATGTGTGCGGCATAGAGAACGTATGTGAAGATAATTAGCTGCTGTCAATGTATGTTGATTGTCAAGTGTAATTATTTGTTAGTGGTTGTGGCAAGAGCAGTAGGTAGCAATATTGTGCATTGTTTGTGTAGTTGTAGGCATAAGCGCAATTAAAAAGTCAGAAGTCACACACTAGATACTAAAGTGGCGTGGGTTGCACTACTGGTCTAGTTTTGCATGGGCACTAGTACAGTAGTGTTTAAAAAGGTTAAGACCCACCATATGGGAAACGCAGTGGCGCAGTCCGCTAAAAGTAAATGCAGCAAAACAAAGTAGCAACTCACGTTGGAAGCCAGAAACACAGACCAATGCGCCGCGCTCCGGGAAAGTAAATGCGACTAAGCATCTTATTCGTAAAAAAACTGTTCTGTGATGGGTTTGATATAACAAACGTCCCGGAGTGTCTCAAGGTTTATGCAAAGCGTCAATGCACATTGTTTTCCTGGTAATGCACGATGCTTTTCCCCCTCTTTTCACTTTATTTTATTGTTTTGCGCAAATGTGGGAGAGTTGCAAGATAAACCAAAGCGCACTGTTTTCGGAAAATAAAAGCGAGATGAAATGCACAGAATGCGTGCCAACAAAATGCGTGGATGTAATTGTCTCGTAAACATTACTGAGCAACGAGACCGCGAAGTAGCAACTCACGTTAAAAGCCAGAAACACAGACCAAAGCGCCGCACTCCGGGAAAGTAAATGGAACAAAATATCTTATTCATAAAAAAACTGTTTTGTGGTGGGTTTGATATAGCAAACGTCCTGGGGGTGCCTTAAGGATGAATAACAATTCCTTCATACATTTAAAAGTGCAAACCGCTCACATATTTACAATTACTGGCGCATCCCTGCAAATCAGCAGGGATGCGCCAGTTATTGTGCGCTACAGCTACGCCATCATGGATGCGCCGCATTTAGAATGCGACGCACCATGGGGCAAAAAGGCACAGATGCGTGACGCATTTGTGCCGTAAAAGAGGCGCATTGCTGGAATTGCGTTGCAAGCGTGACGCAGCTCCAGCAAATCTCAGGGAGCCCTATCTAGTTAATGCTGCGTCAATCCTTACGCCTGCTTCAGGCAAGCGCAGGGTTTTGACGCAGCATGGGCCTAAAAGTGACTGAGTGAAATCTTGTAGTTTTCACTCAGCCACTTTTAGGAGGCGTTCCTGCGCCGGAACAACTCCCCCTGCGCAGGAACGCCTACATGTAGCGCAGGGCTTTACAACGTGACGCATCTCCCAGATGCGTCACGTTGTAAGTACCTCCCACCATGGCGCAGGATTTGCACCACTGCTGCATCACAAAAGAGATGCAACAGCGGCATAAATGAGGCGCAAGGGGCTTGTAAATCTGAGCCTTGGTATATGATGGTAGCTGTGTTGTTTGTAGACGCTACCATGTTAAAATCCCACATGTTTGCATGCTGTTCCCTCGTCCCCTAAATGTATTTTTGGCATTTTGTAACATGTAAGTGGCACTTTTTTTTTGATCCGCAATGAAAATCTTAAAAGTCACACACTAGATAATAACGTGCCTTGGGTTGCGCTGCTGTTTCTTGTCCCTCACTTTATATTAAGGGGCCGATTTACAATTACTGGCGCATCCCTGCATATCAGCAGGGATGCGCCAGTAATTGTGCGCCGCAGCTCCGCCACCCTGGATGCGCCGCATTTACAATGCGGCGCACCATGGGGCAAAAACGGCACAGATGTGTGACGCATCTGTGCCGTAAAAGCGGCGCATTGCTGGTGATTCGTTGCAAGCATGACGCAGCTCCAGCAAGGCTTGGGGGGCTCTATCTCCACAATGCTGTGTCAATCCTTACGCCTGCTTTAAGCAGGCGCAGGGTTTTGACGCAGCATGGGCCCAAAAGTGACTGAGTGAAATCTTGTAGATTTCACTGAGCCACTTTTGTGAGGCGTTCCTGCGCCAGAACGCCCCCTGCGATGGAACGCCTCCTTCTGGCGCAGGGCTTTAAAACGTGACGCATCTGGGAGATGCGTCACGTTGCAAATACCCCGCACCATGGCGCATCTTTTGCGCCACCGCTGCATCACAAAAGTGACGCAACTTTGCGGCGTAAAAGAGGAGCAAGTGGCTTGTAAATCTGCCCCTTAGATTGAAGCAAAATGCCAAGTGTGCCGAAAATAAATAACGCATTTTGAGTGACGCACGCTTTTTAGGTGAGGTTGCTGTGTTTTTGGGAGGCACTGATGTACTTAGTTTTTTCGTTGGTGCGAAATGGTTTTCTTTTCTGTTTACTTTATTTAAGTGCTTGGCGAGATGACATGTGTAGAACAGTTGATATGGCAATACCGGCACAAACATTAGCACATTAATATTTGTTGTGCTTTTATTGTAGGAATAGTTGTGCACGGGCATTAGTACAGTAATGTTTAAAAAGGTTAAGAACTACCATATGAGAAATGCAGCGGCGCAGTCCGCTAAAAGTAAATACACCAAAACAAAGTAGCAACTCGTGTTAGAAGCCAGAAACACAGACCATAGCACCGCACTCCAGGAAAGTAAATGCAACAAGTATCTTATTCATAAAAAAACTGTTCTGTGGTGGGTTTGAAATAACAAACGTCCTGAAGGTGCGTTAAGGGTGTATAATAGCTTTCGGCTTCATCACAAAATCGCATACTACTCCTTAAAAGCCACACATATTTAAAATTCAATCCCAAGGTTTGTGTTATGGACCCCTACGGCTTAATAATAAAAAAAGCTCCCCCTAAATTAAGTGCTCCTATATAAGTAACCCAGCGACAGTTTGCAAAAGTAAATGCGGCATAACAAAGTAGCAACTCGTTTATAGAAGCAATTAAGAAGCCAGAAACATAAACCAAACCATATAACAAACGTCCTTGAGTATCTCAAGGTTTATGCAAAGCGCGATGTACATTGTTTTCCTGGTAATGCGCGCTGCTTTTCCCCCTCTTTTCACTTTATTTTTATTGTTTTAAGCAAGTGTGGAAGAGTTGCAACATAAACCAAAGCGCACCGTTGTGGGAAAATAAAAGCGGGATTAAATGCACAGAATGAGCGCCAAGAAAATGCATGGATGCAATTGTCTGGTAAACATTACCAAGCAATGTGCCCGCGAGTACAAATTCCAGTCTGTGAAAACAACATTCTCATAAAAGCGGACGCGGGCCATCTAAAGAAATAAAAGCATTGCCTAAACACATGATGTACGTGAAGCTGGCACCCCAGCAAGTAATTTAAATAAACACATGATGTACGTGAAGCGGGCGGCCTAGCAAGTAATTTAATAATCAAGTTGTCCCTAAACAAAACTAACAAAGCCACACAGCGCAATAAAACAGTAGTTGGTTGGTGCTGCTTCCGATTAAAACGGAAGGGATCCATCGGATCAAGAGCCAACAGAAACAAAGATAACAACAGCAATGCCAGACTTAGACAAATTGCAAGGGGCAGGAGAAATTCCATAGACTTTGAGCCAACATACAGATTACATTATGTCTCGCTGAGACAGCTCAATCAGTGCATGCGCTGCCAATGTGAGACCTAAAAATGGAGCTAAATGCTCTGTTCACTTTTTGTAGTTTCTGGTCCTAACCATTCCCCTGACCTTTATCAGCAAGCAGAAGTCTGGTTAGTGGCTAAATCTGGGACAAATCATGTATCCTGTGATGTCACTGGGGGGGGAGGGCGGGGGATCAAAGTCTGCATTATGTCACTTCAGCAACTCTTGGCACTTGGTTTATTGATGTTTAGCCCGAAGGTCAGAAAATGTAATTCATCATCAGACACATATGTCAGCACCATGCTCGGATTAGGAGACTGTGCTGATAGTGACCTCTCGATGACCAGACAAGTCAACGACGTCTCATCATTGTGCTTCAACACCCTGCGCATGCTCCGAAAGATCTTCCGATGGATCCCCACCGAAACCAGGAAGACGGTCACCCAGGCACTTGTCAACAGCCGTCTGGACTACGGAAACACCCTCTACGCCGGAACCACAGCCAAACTTCAGAAAAGACTACAACGCATCCAGAACGCCTCCGCACGACTCATCCTGGACATCCCCCGACACAGCCACATATCCGGCCACCTGAGAGACCTGCACTGGCTCCCCATCAGCAAGATGATCATGTTCAGACTCCTCACCCACGCACACAAGACCCTCCACGACCTGAACCCCAAGTACCTCAACAACCGCCTGACCTTCTACACGCCCACCCGCCA
This sequence comes from Lissotriton vulgaris, assembly GCF_964263255.1. NCBI lineage: Eukaryota > Metazoa > Chordata > Amphibia > Caudata > Salamandridae > Lissotriton > Lissotriton vulgaris. The sequence continues at coordinate 589,831 of NW_028254594.1, forward strand.
GCTACGATCGACCAGCCTCGCCCTCGCCACCGTTCCACGCATCCACAGAGCCACCACCGGAGAAAGATCATTCTCCTACATGGCAGCCAAGACATGGAACTCCCTCCCCATCCACCTTCGGCTAACCCAGGACCATCTCTCCTTCAGGAAGCAACTCAAGACCTGGCTTTTTGAGCAGTAACGGACCCCTCTCCCTCAGCGCCTTGAGACCCTTCCAGGTGAGTAGCGTGCTATACAAATGTCATGATTGATTGATTGATTGATAGTGCTGCCTGACTATTGCCCCGCTCATAGGCAGGTGCAGACAAAATTCAATTTAAGCACCATTTATAGACTGTTCAGACATAGACAGGCTCAACCACAGTTGTTTTTAGCACCCTAAACACTACTGATTGTGCACAATGAAGTCATGATACAACCTCAAAATGATTGTTCATTAACCTTTTTTACCTCTTCTTTAGCCATGAGATTTTGCCTCGTGCAGTGCTCGGTGTAAAGTACAATATTACAATAATACAACACTTCACTCTATAACCAAAATATTGCACAGTTTCAGGCAAGTTACCATACATCTGGCGGCATTGGAGCCACCGGTTAACCCTTGTGACAAGTGTTTCAGGTTTCCTCTGGTATCCCAAGTGCAGGGGCACAGCTTTGTCACTGAGATTCATCAGGTAGGAATCTCAAATTACCCAACTAAACACGCGGTGGTCATATAAACCATAAGAATGGTCTAGATTATTGTTATAGGTAGAGAAACATTACATTCTATTAACTCAAACAGATGCTTGTGTAGCTCACATCCTAATCTCAAGTATTTAAAAGTGCACTCACATGTTATAATAAAGAACAAGCATTTGCAATGCAATCGGTCTCGCTTTTGGGACCTTAAAAGTATTTACTCATGCTGGATATTATTGCATATTACTGCGTATTCTGTTTTGTGTGCAGTGACCACTGACAATAGGTTTTAGCCTTCTAGGGGAGTTCACATTGCAGCATCTCACTGTTGGCTGGTTGTTCCTTTGGGAAACTTCCAGATAACTGAAGCAAAAGCCGCAGATTGTAGACTGGCTACAAAGTGAAACGCAGCATCGAGGCTGATTGCAGTAGGGACATGGCTGCTTCTTGGCTTTTCAGAGCCTTTATGCTGCCACCTTCTAACAAGAGCTGTAGTTTTTAAGCCCCCTCCTCAGCAGCAGGAGCTGCAGCCATTATACTACATGCAGCCGTTACGTGAAGCAAGAACTGCAGCGTCTATCCCAAGTGCTGCGAGACCTGCTGCCGCAGACTGTTCTAGACTGGCTGTTACAGGAAACTTATATTCGAGCCCAATCACGGCGATTTTGGAAAACACACCATCATATATAATGAGACACTTTTATGCAACTTTTTTACACATTTCCGAAGAGCAGAGATATACCATAAAAAGTAATTGGTATGAAGTCTTTTTTTTGCAGTGCGCTTTTTTTGTCAAGACAAATTTTATACATGAATAAAACAAAACCACAGGACACACGATAAGTAGGCAAAACTTTTTGCATGCCACCAGCACCCACAGAGTTATGCCACAGCCACATTCTCTTGCCCCTAATGCATGTGCCAATGTGTCGCTACCTCTGCATTTCCCCACCTCCTCTCCTACAGAGTAACCAACAGCATGAGCCCTCTGCCCCAATGTGCCCACTGTCCCCATGCGCCCTCTGCCCCATGTACTTCTTGCCCCACGTGCTGTCTGCACTCACGAGCCCTATGTCCCCACGCGCACTCTGCGCCAGCAGAAGTCCTGGAGAGATGCCCCAAGGTGCATTCTTACACCCCCTGAAATTACCAAGCATTTCCAATGCAATAGGTCTCGCATTAGGAAAGTTTGAGCTATTGATATTGTAAATGACAAATTTTTATTTATGTGTTGGTTCTGAAAATAGCGAAATTAATAGCTTTGTCATTTACAATGCCAATACTTTTTACTTTCGCAAATGTGACACCTATAACATTTGTAATGCAATATGAGTAGTATTTACTTGACTTAGATGTATTGATATTACAAATAACAATTGCTTTTAATTTTTTTAAAATAATTAATACTTAGATAAAAGTTATTGTAATTTATAATGGCAATAGCTTAAACCTTTGTAAATAACTTCTGTGAAGATTATGTTCAGTGTATTTTATTGTGACGAAAATCCAAGAACAGAAGTGAAATATTAACATCTTTTTGTGACATTTGTAATAAAGCTTGAAACATTGAGAGAACATATTTGAATCAGTTGTTGTTGAATGGTTACAAAGATTGATGCTGTGGTAGCGCTGAATAATGTTGTGGTTGCAACGAGTGATGCTGTGGCGTTCAGTGATGCTGTGGCGTTCAGTGATGCTGTGGGAGCTCATAGTGATGTTGTGGTGCCCCTGAGTGATGCTGTGGTGGTGCTGAGTGATGCAGTGGTGATGCAATAGATAGATAGAGTGTAATTATGTGGCGTGTAACTATGTGGCACTGAGTGGTATTTGGAGTGTATGTTGCATTGAGTGCAGTGTAATTATGTGGCGTGTAATTATGTGGCACTGAGTGGTATTTGGAGTGTATTTTGCGTTGAGCGCAGTGTAAATATGTAGCATATACTTATGTGGCACTGAGTGGTATTTGGAGTGTATGTTGCATTGAGTGCAGTGTAATTATGTGGCTTGTAATTATGTGACACTGAGTGGTATTTTGCGTGTTTGTTGCATTGACTGCAGTGTAAATATGTGGCGTGTAATTATGTGGCAATGTGTGGTATTGTCTGGAGTGTATGTTGTATTCAGTAGAGTGTAATTATGTGGCGTGTAATTAAGTGGCACTGAGTGGTACTGTTTGGAGTGTATGTTGCATTGAGTGCAGAGTGTAATGTTATGGAGTGCGCTCTAAATACATCACCACTTAATAAAATCATATTATGAAACGGCGGAGGCGCAGAGGGAGGGCACATCTGTCACTGAGCATAGAAGGTTGTGTCATATAAATGGAAGGATACAATAAATATAAAATCAGCTTTGGCATCCGCTTTATTGAAATTATCTTCATAGTGTTAGGACTTGAACGAAATGCAGTGTGGTATTCCATAACTACTCAACACTAACGACTGCTTTTGGACTGATATCGGAAGACTGTTTATGGGTAGAGAAAGAGCACGGCATGGCTGGGACAGTACACAGCATATGACGTGCATACAGACACTCGAAGCTGGCTAGTGCTCTATACAGCTCTTCAGTGAGAGGGAGGGAGGGAAAGAAGGTGGTAGATGGGGGTGTGACGAGAGAGAAAACTAGGGAGGCAGAGGAGCGGATCCCTTTGAAGCATGGCCTCGCGGCTGTGAAAGATAAGAAGAAGGGGAGAGAAAGAAGGCTGTAGATGGGGGTGCTACGAGAGAGAAAACTAGGGAGGTGGGGGAGCGGATCCCTTTGAAGCACGCTGCAGGGGGCAATGCAAGGGCAGTAGCCTAAGGGATATGATAAACAAACATTTGCAGAAAACGCAGTACAAACGATGTACATCTTTCCAAAGTAGGAAAAGGAAATGGCTGGTAAAATAAAACATTTGAAACATGAAAAAGCCCATGTTTTTTTTTCATAGTAAGGGTTGGGAGGTAAGCATAGCCGGTAGGAGAGTGAAAGGAAAAGAGATGGGGAAAATGAGCAAATCAGCCAGTGACTAGTGTATGCTTAATCGCACAAACGTCTCATCAATATGTACAATTACATAATGGGATGGAGCCGGTCACAGAAAAACATATCCGCCCTTGTGAATCTGCAATCAGAGCCCAGAGTGCAGCAGGGGTTAAATAAATATCTAAAAAAAAACTGTTTTCTGTGCAATGCTCACGCCAAAGACACCAGTGATAAAACAAGCACTGACGACCGGCAGCCACGACGCAAAGTAAACATTAACAAGACACCCGCAATAGAGGCACGAACCACTAAAAGGCACGATTTGCGGGCTGATATATGTAAAAACCGTGATAATGCGGATTTAAAAATAAATGGCGTCGCTAACACCAATGGCAAGATCATGTATAAATCAAAGCAGTTTGTACATTTTAACTAAAAGCACAAATAATGAAGGCTGGTACGTGTAATAGTAGAAACGGACTGAAAACCCAAAACCGCACAAGACACCCGCAATAGAGGCTCGGAGCACTAAAAAGGCACGAGTTGCGGGCTGATCAAAGCAAAAATAAACGTGAAAAGCAAAGTATTTGGTACATTGTATCAAAAAATACTAATAATGCGGGCTCATAAATGACAATTCACTAGTAATGCGGCTTGATAAATATTTATCGTAAACGAAAGCAAAAGCACGCGTAAAGCAAAGCAGTTTGGAGATTGTAACAAAAACCACTAATAATGCGGGCTGGTACATGTGATAGTACAAACGGGAGCGAAAATCAAAACCGCAGACAGCGGAAAAGCAAGCTTCGTAGTTAAAAGGCCCAATACAGCCCTGTTAACATATACCTAACATGTTTTAAACTTGTGAAGTCGCTACTTTGGGCTTCAAGAAGACAGAAGCCACGCTTTACATCAAATGTAATAAAGACCTGTGAAGTCCTTGGGTGCGGCTGCAATGCAGCAAAGATGCAGAGTACTAAATGTGAAAATCCAAAAATGTTGTTTTGCGAAAGAACGTAGCTCATACGGAATGCACAAAGAAGCTAAAGTTTAAATTAGTTGCTACAGCGGCGCAGATATCACTAAAAATGCGGGCAGTGAAATGTGAAAACCGTAGTAATGTGGGTTGAAAAATGGCGTAGCGAAAATAGAAGGCAAAAGACGCTAAAAGCCAAGCATTTGGTACTTTGTAACAAAGAATATTATTAATACGTACTGCGAAATAAACAAACACTAATAATGCTTGAGAAATGTGTATGCTTCAATTAACATCGAGATGAAGTTAAACAGCATGAAAACAGGAGCTGTGCTTTTATACAACGGATGCAGTCTCTGGGAATGGCAGTGGGGAACGGATTTGGGATGAGGAATGAGTTCCTTAGGCAGAAAGCAGTCTAACGGGTGGCATTTTGTCAGCCCCTGGGATGGTAAGTCACTGGAGAGGGCGGTCGCGAAGGACGGAAGTTGGCAGACAGTCTTGAGGGGTTGTGGCCTGTGGGTGGGGCAATCTGACTAATGGGGGGGTTTGGAGTAAGAGCAAACTCACGGGGTGTTAATGGAAGGAAAGGCAGACTCACGGGCGGTATAAGGGGAGGAGTGGATTTGCTGGGGCAGATTCACGGTGTCAAAGCAGACTCATGGGCGGTAAGGGAGGAAAGCTGGTGAGGCAGCCTCCCGGGGGGAAAGCCAGACTCACGGGTGGTAGAGGGGAGGCAGACTCACAGGTGGTAGGGGGTGGGAGGTGGACCCTGTTTGAAAAGGGAAAGCAAGTGCAAGACAAGCACAATATGAATGAGAATTTACGTATTCAAATAGCTTTTGTCCGCACACCCGGGTTGAAACTGGGTTTGCCAAAATAGTTACCTAATCGGCTCTAAATTACGAGAGACCACAATAAAAACAAAAAGCCAACGGTTTTCCCTGTATGAAAATTCTCTAGGCTAGTTTGAAAAACAAGCAATTAGGGGGAGGAGAAGGGAAGCCAGCGCATGCTGAGGAAGCCTGTGGGAGGGAGGCTGATGGCTTTGAGGTGGGGAAATGTGCGTGCTTGTGGTCACGTGATTTCACGTGAACTGTTGAAAATCCACACTCGGGGAAATATTCTGGTTTCACCGCAATAGGTCTCTCTACGAGACCTAAAAACGTTTCTCTTCTCCGAAACAGCCTCAATGCCCTCCTCCCACAAAACAATACGGCAAAGCCCCCGCAACACTGGTAAATATGCAGGGCCGGACAAATACTACTCTTAGCTGTGCTGGCAGTCCCTTACCTGCACTCCCCTCCTCCCGGGCACCGCTCAGCCTCAGGTCCTGGCAGGGCAGCGGCACCAGGGCTCGCTCAGCCGCATCCCCAGCCCGCATCTCACAGCATCCTCACACAGAGCCGAGCCAGGCTTTCCAATCCACAGCATTCATGCCAGGTGATGTTTCAAAAGAGACCAAAAAGAAACAAGAAGGGTATTTCCAGGGCAGGTCAACCCTGGTCCACAGCTCTTCTCTTGGAGACCGGGAATGGCGCCTCATGCTTCGGAGCCACTTCTTACACTTTGTCATACTTACTGCTCACCCTCCTGGGAGAGGGTATTGGATGGAGAGCTTCCCCTTCAGGAGTGCAGCTTCCCTGCCCTGTAACGAGACCTTCCAAAGTTGCTGGAGGTGTGAGTAGAGGGGCGGGGACTGAATGGATGGATGTGTGTGGATGGATATGGATGAATGGGTTTACGGATGGACGGCTGGGTGTTGGAGGTTGATGGACAGATAGATGGATGGGAAGAAGGACGTGGGTGGATAAATGGATGGGAAGAAGGACGTGGGTGGATGGATGGACGGGCCCATCACTGGGTGACTGATTGCTGGCCAAATGGATGACTGAATGCATATATAGATTGATGAATGAATCAATTGGCCAATGATGAATGGATAGCTGGATGGATGGCTGTGTGGGTGGAGAGACTTGCACCACACAATGGATGGAGTTTTGCCTCCTCTTGTTAAACGTGGTAAGGGACCCGCTGCGCCTCTGGGAAATCCAAACCACAATCTGAAATGATGAAGAGTGTCCTCGCCTCCCCGGTACATCTCCTGACTCCGATGCCCCTGAAGTCCATCTACCTTTAATTACTACAAGTCCAGGAAACCCAAACAGCAGCCTGAAAGGACATTGTTGCTCCAGTCAACCCTTTCACTTCCCTGAACTCGTTTCCAATATTTCCACAATGAGCTTCCTTGAAACATCATCTAAATTAGAAATTTCGTCTGTGGCCGTACACGTTCCTCATCTCCAGATGTCAAAACTCTAAAATGATTGTTGGGAAGCTGGACAAGCACTCCCCTCTAATTATTCAACATGCAACTACAAGGGCGAAACTTGCACGTAAATAACATGTACTTCACATTAAACAAATAAACAGTTAACAATTCCTGCTTTCACCAATACATAATGTAGCACGCAAGACACATGATCACGGGAGCACTTTTAAAGATTCTTTTCTTTCTTTGTGTTTTTTGTTGTGGGACTCGAGAGGCCTGGTGCAGGGAATATGAAGTGAAATATGACCGCTACCCTTTGGCAACTGCTGGGACTTGTACTGAACCGGAGGCGCTAAATAAATTGCATGATTGTATTGCGCATGTGTTCTGGAAACTGCCATCTTTTGGTCAGGCAAAATAAGTCATTAGCAGCATGTGACAGCAAAAAGAGTGCAAATTCACACAGCCAATCCCACAACAAACAAGCATTTAAAATGCAATAGGACTCGTATTTACGAGAGACCTATTGCATTAAAAAACGGGAGTGCGGGCATTAATAAAGGCACAAACATGAGTAGGGGGCTAAGGGGGGGCAAAATGTCACGGACTGCAGGAGGGGGTGGGGGGAACACAGGGAAGAAAATAGCATTGAAGTAAAGGGGCTGATAGCCTCGAAAGTATACAAATGACGACATGGCCGTCAGGAGGAGGGACAAACAATCCAAAAACTAATCAGAAGACAGCATTTGTGATCTAACCTAATCAAAAAGATGGGTGGAGAGTGGGCGGAGCTCCCACGAAGCTTCCCCGCTATAGTATATACTGTATGCCTTGCAAAGCATGCATCGCATGCACGCTGCAACGCTAGGCGAGACCTAAAAATGAGGCGCTGTATTATCCTAGGCAAATAAACCATCTGCCTAGGATCGTACAAATTGAAAAAGTAGGAAAGCTGATGTTGAATCAAAGGTAACTGTTTTGACTTTTTTTCTTGGCTAAGGATGAGAAAACCTGATACGGAGATAACAGACCCGGGCCCACAGATCCAACTATAAAACCAAAAATGCATTTATTTGGGGGGGGTCACACCCCAAACACGTCCCCTAAAGCTACGCCCCTGCCAAAGTGTAGCCCACAATCTGCAGCTCACTGAAATTCAAGGCATTTCCTTATAAGACTTTAGCTTTGAAAGGCTAGCAAGGTTCAACTGTGAATGCGTATTCTTGAAGAGAAAATTTTGAAACCCGGATAGTTAACACATCACTAGCACACAATAAATAGAATGTCAATGTACTGTTTATAGAAATAACACTGTTTTTTGCTTAAAGGTTAAACAGCTCAGTTAAATGTGCCAAATCTCCGTTAAATACATTGCAGCCTAAAGTGGCGTCAATACGACAAAATGCCAGCACAAGTATTTTATCAGACGCAGGGTACATGGAAGCCAGGTCAGTAGTAGGAAATAAAGCCACAGTCTTGGGGTGCAAACACCATTTTTGTTTAAATGCTCTGCTGTAAGCAGTTAATTAAAATAAATAGCACAGGGCTCCCGAGACCCTCGCCGCCTCCCGCATATATCCTGAACGATATCCTGATTACGAAGACGGGTTATTGGAGATGAAACTCAGCTGATAGGTTAGCTGCTTTCAAAAATTGATTCGGACTTCGGGAACCGCTGCTACGACAACCTGAACTTTTGAGGCCCAGCCCAAGGCGACGCCTGGGGCTCGAGTCGCTGAGACGCCCAGGCAGTAGTTGAACAACAATGGCCCGCGGGGCTCTGCTCATTGCCTTGGAGTTAACTTTCGGTTTCGCTTTTGGGTCTTTGGCCTTATCCTATCTCAAGATCGAGCTGGTTGCCCGAGGTCTAGCCGAACTCTGTGAATCCACTGTGCACCAACGGTCGCGAGGGTCTGTGTGCTGAGCTACAGCTGCTGTCGCCTGCTTTTGAAGACTCCGGTGGGTTGACTGCCAAGGGCCATTTTCATCAGGTCTCACAGGCCCCTCGGGGGCACATTGCCCAACATGGCGGGCAGGCCCGACAACGAGAAGCGAAAAACCAAGACGCCTCTTCGGGGGGGAACCATTCATATGAATGTCATGGATCAGTATACCCATCCCGAGGGGTCCCCCGGTGGTACGAATAGGACCCTGGAAGAGGCAAAGGAAGACCCGGCTGCGTCGATCGAGTTGACTCTATAGGATGTCATGGGTGCCATTGCTGGTATTACGACTTCCATTGACCAGCAATATGAGGCTCTCGCCCTTAAGCTCGACACTGTAGCCATTGACGTCAACTTGATTAGAGCGGACTTATCGAAGACTAATGAGAAGGTCAAATCCTTAGATCTGAAGACCTCCAGCCTCACGACCGACGTGTCCGACTTACAGACGGAGGTCGGCAATCTGCGATCCTCCAATGATCTCATGGCTCGTCGACTGGAGGACTTTGAAAATAGGGCTAGACGCAATAATGTACGTATTATTGGGGTTCTTGAAAAATCGGAAAATCCCGCTGCGGATCTCCTTGTGGAGGATCTCATCCTAAATTATCTCTCCCCAAAAGGCCTAAGTAAATTCTTTGCTGTGGAGCGTGCCCACCGAGTGCCGGGTGGGAAGCCGAAGCCGGGTGCCCCTCCGCAGCCGATTATCGCCAGAATTTTCAACTTTATAGACAGAGACGCTATCCTGCAGGCATCACAGGTGGGCGGCCTGTAAAGTTTGAAAACACAACGGTGTGCTTCTACCCGGACTTTACCCAGTTCGTTCAGAGGCAGAGGATGGGGTTTCAGGGGGTGAAGCGACGGTTGAGAGACATGGACTTGAAATACGCGATGCTATTTCCAACCAGGCTCCGTATCGAATATGAGGACTGGACGTTTTTCTTTGATCGTCCCGAGAGAGTGAGTGACTGGCTGGATACATTACCAATGCGGAGCGATCGAACGGAGCACTCGGGTGGAGCAGAGGGTGGCGTGCCGGAGCAAGAATGACAATGTGGTTCCTGATTTCCGAACAATTAACATACCATACAGCTCGGTTTGATGTCTTTCATACTTATGTGATGTATGGTGGCATACCCAAGGGTGGCGGGGGGAGTAGGACTCTTTCCTCCTCTGGGTTTCTTCTTGTAGACTGGTTTAATGTTAGGGCGACAGACGCACTGCAAAATGGGGTGGCTTTTGAGTGTAACGCAGGGATGCAGGGTGGGGGATTGTAATGGGTCCATGTTGGGGGGTGGAGGGGGGAGTTTGGGTATGTTTAATTTTTTCTCAAGGCAACGTATTGTTTTATTCTCGGATCTGGGTACTGTGTTTGCTATGGGGTGGATTCTGCATTCATTTCCGGGATGGGGGGTAGTGGGTTGAAACTGCTGTGTTGGAATGTCAATGGGTTGGGGGATAGGATACAGCTGGGGAGTAGTGTTGCAATTGCTGAGACACCTCTCCCCTGATGTTGTGTTGTTGCAGGAGACGCACTTGATTGGAAACACTTGCCATGCCATGAATCGGCGAGGATATCGTCTTGCTGTACACTCTGGGTTCACTACTGGTTCTAGGGGCGCGGGCATCCTAGTCAAGAACTCTCTCCCCTTGGAAATAGACAACATGATCCTTGATGACAGGGGGCGCTAGGCTGCTCTCACAGGGAGGTGGGAGGGGAGGACTGTCTCGCGGATTTCTGTATATGTCCCGCCTGGTCTACAGACCTCGACATTTGCTGATCTTGGGCGTGTGGTACTGGGGCTTCCGGATGGTATCCTGGTGATGGGCGGAGATTTCAACTCGGTTGTCTCCGGTAGTGTAGGTCGCTACCCCCCCAGAGACCTCACTAGGTCACAGTCTTGGTTAAGTGGGTTTTTGGAGACACTGGGTTTGGTAGATTGTTGGAGGTTGATGCATCCGGGATAGGTACAATACACCTTCCACTCTGGGGCCCACGGCAGTCTCTCTAGACTTGACTATGTTTTGATGCTGGCTGTGCAGGCCTCCTCTGTTAGGGAGATTAGGCATCTGGCCCGGGGTATCTCAGATCACTCCCCACTGTGGCTCCAGATCGACACTAATATGGGAATCGAGGGACGGGTTGCCCCGATCAATCCCTGGTATCTTCGCAACCCCAAAACACGTGCTGAGTTGATCAAGTCCCTGGATCAGTACTTTGCTGAGAACGAGGGGTCCGTGTCTTCTTCTGTGTCACTGTGGGAGGCATTTAAGATGGTCATTCGAGGACAGGCATTATTGTTAATCGCTGGCGCCAAGAAAAGTAAAAATGAGGGGGTGGTCCGTTTAGAGACTGAAATAACTGAGCTAGAAAGGGATTTGGAACTAGGTGTATCTCGTAACAAGCTTCCTGCCCTCAGCCTCAAACAACCGGATTATAGGGCCCTGGTGACGGATGCTGCTAAAGTCATGAGTAGAGAACAGCAGGGCAGGCTGTATGATGTGGGAAATAAGGCAGGGATACTGATTGCTTGGCTGGATAAAAAGGAGAGGACGAGTGGTGTGGTTCCTGTGATTGAGAAAAATGATGGAGTGTGTGTGACTGACCCGACTGAGATTGTCCAGTGTTTCGTGGAACATTTCCAAAATGTTTATTCCCCAGTCTCCGATAGACCGGAGGAAGACTCCCACCTGTTGCTGCATGACATTACATTGCCTCGCCTGTCGGATTCAGATAGGGACCTAATGGACGCTGCATTCTCAGCTGACGAGGTGGCCCTCGCTATTCGCTCTGTGCGCTCGGGCAAAGCTATGGGCCCTAATGGTCTTCCCATCGAACTCTACAAGTTGTGCCCTGACAAAATGGCGCTGTATCGCCGTGATGTTTTTAGAGTCGCGAGACATCGGCTCCCTTCCTCGTGATCAGCGTCTTGCTACCATCGTAGTGATTCATAAGGAGGGGAAACCGCGGGATCGCTGTGCGTCCCACAGGCCCATTTCGCTCTTAAACGCCGAACCATAGATTCTCGCTAAGTTGCTGGCAAATCGCTTGATAAAAATAATTAGTGACTTGATTCACCCGGTTCAGTCCGGTTTCATCCCACACCGCAATACATCACTTAACCTGAGGCGCTTGCACAGTGTTCTTGCGAGGGTGGCGTCGCTGCGTGAGCCGGCCTTTTTGGCTTCCTTTTGGCTTCCTTGGATGCTGCGATGGCCTTTGATACGGTGGAGTGGCCGTACCTCTGGGAAGCTCTTGCGAAATTTGGCTTCGGTCCAGTTTCATTGGCTGGGTGAAACTTTTGTATGAGGAACCATTGGCGCAGGTGGTAGTGAACGGTCGAGTGTCTAAGCCCTTTGTTCTCGGGAGGGGTACGCGGCAGAGCTGTCCGTTGTCCCCACTTCTTTTCGCCCTTGCCCTGGAGCCTCTGGCTGCCTGGCTGCGATGAGAGCCTTCGATGAAGGGTATTCAGTGGACCCCGGACTTCGAGGATCGCATATTGCTCTATGCAGACGACATTTTGTTGTACCTCACGTCCCCTCGTAAGTCGTTGAATGTATTGTTTGATGTGCTCACCTCGTTTGGACGGAACTTCGGCCTTGTGATCAATTGGACCAAGTCCTGTGTGTATGTGCTTTTGGGTGATAGCCCCCCTTTACCGCGCGGATGTCCCATCCAGGTGTTGCAGACGGGATTTAAATACTTGGGGATTTTTATAACTTTAGATCCCGTGGCACGTTATGATCGTAATCTTCTCCCTCCTCTTCAGAGGTTTAAATCTGACGTTGCGGGCTGGCTCAGGCTACCGCTTTCACCACTTGGGCGCGCAGCTGTTTTTAAAATGATGTCCTTACCGTGATATCTATAGGCGCTCCAGAATACGTTTGATGTTATTCCGGCGAGTTATTTTCGTGTGGTGGAGAGTCTGCAGATTGATCTGGGATGGACGCTCGCGTATTGCCCTCTCCAAGCTCACACTTCCCTGGTACGATGGAGGTATAGCACTTCCGGATGTCAGGCGATATTATTGGGCCTCTCAGTTGGGAGCGATTAACCATGGAATGTATGGACCAGCCTCTAACCCCGCATTCGAGATGGATAAGTACTTGTTACCGGGTGGAGACTATAACAGGGCCCTTTATTCCAAAGCAGCGGGAAGGGAACTCTCGGGACCCACCAAGATAGAGGTACGAGTGTGGCATGATGCGAATGTGGTAACGGGATGGAGGGATCGACTGACCCGTGCGACTCCGCTTTCCGCGTCTGAAAGACTGGGTGGCCTGTGGAAGACGAAAGGATTTGAAAAGTGGGATATGATTGGTATTAGTAGGGTGAGTGATCTGTGGGTCAAGGGTAAAATCAAGACCTTCGAGGCACTGAAGGTAGAGTATGAGCTGAGTGATAGGGAATTCTTCCGTTCTGCACAGATTACCCACACATTGAGTTCGGTCTTTCCTGAGGGTACTGAAATCCCCGAATCCTCCCCATTAGAAGATCGGGTGCTTGACGGCTACGTGCCCAACAGCACTATTTCTTTGATCTATAAGAAATTGATTAATAATCGAACGGATCTGTTGGTGCGGCTCAGGGAGGTTTGGACCAGCGACGGTTTAGAGTTGGACGACGAGGACTGGCAGTCAGCGCTCTCCTCGCCTAAGGAGGTCATGATTCCGGGCCGTCTCCGACTCGTTCAACTTAAAATCCTACATCGGATATATGTCACTGGCCCGCGATTGATTCATATGGATTATTCAGTGGATGGGTTATGTAAGCGCGGTTGTGGACTGGTTGGAACCTTCCTCCATATAATTTGGGAGTGTCCGGAGGTGGTGGTGTTCTGGAATCATGTACATGCCGTGATGGAAAGAGTCACGGGGTGGCATTATTACCCGAAGCTAGGCGTTGCCTGTTGAATGTCTGGGAACCGAATGACTATGATGTGGCACAGACGCAGTGGGCGACCCTTGGGAATATGATTTTCTAAGAAAGACATCACGCAGTTGTGGGGCTCCCAGCGGCCGCCCACAGTTGTGGCGTGGAAGGAGAACATGGACTGGTGTATGTTCAGGGAGAAGACGGCGTATGTGGCACGGGGTAGACCCAGGAAATGGAATAAAATTTGGACCCAGTGGAACTCCTACCGTGGAAATGTATGCACGCCTCCATTCGTGGAGACCCCAGAGGTTCCCCTTTCCCCCTGATCCGGCATTCCAAGTCTTGTGTAGCTTTTATGATCACTGATTCTGTTTCCTCACCGGACCCCCCCCTTGCAGTAATGATGTTTGTATTATATTGTACTGCAGTTGCCCTCCTCTCTGAACACATGTCTGAATGTATTGTCTCATTGCCTGGTGTATAAGTTCCTTTTTTTCCTTTAATCTGTCAAGATAGCAGTTAACCAACTTTATTTGCTAGGGTTTTGAGCTTACTCCAGAAGAGCCTCAGCCTATCAAATACTTTTGATGGGGCCTAGGCCATCTTTGCCGATCAAAACACAGGAAACAGGGACAGTATTTGGTCACAGGTGAGATAAAGTGGCCATGCCAATAGTCTGTTATTTTTTAACTATACACTCACTACATCCTTAACCTTCTGCACAAAAACATGAAGAATTGTAACATTTATGTAGTATGCACCTGTCTGAGTTATAGTTTCTAATAAAATCAAGTATAATATGGTGTTACACATAGAGTACATCACCACAATTCATTTGAGTAGTGATACAATGTCCATATCAGCAAAGAACTTGTGATCGTGTCATTGATACTTTAATCTATATGCCATTGTTAATTTAATTAATGGTTTTATTTATGGACTATCAATGTTGATGTAATGTGATGCGTTATTTATTGATGATGTCACTTGGGATGTCATAAGTAATCTATGTATGTACTTTGATGCAAACATCTTACTTCTGATAGTACAGTAGTTCTTATTGTCCCTCAATCTACATCTCAAACTCTTTCCCTTGTGTGTGTTTTTTCAGATAAAGTTGTCTGCACCGATTATTCTGTCCTGCTCGAGAGTAGAACGCAGAATGGTGCACGTCCTCTGCAGAATGTGATGAGCGGCCCCTGATACTCTAATATTTCACGGATATTCATTGGCTTTGCACTGAATGGGGGCCCTTGTAGAGTTGGGGGACTCTTAAAGCATTGGGGATCCAATCCCCCAACAATGATTGTACAGCATATGAAGAATGTGCCACTGCCTGAACAGAAAAATGTGTGGCTAAGTGGGTTTTTCGGAGGCATCTACTCTCTTGATCACTGGATGAGATGAGGTTGTGTCCTATGATATGATGGTTCCTTGTAAGTCTACCCTGCCGTCATTGAATCCGCAATAACTACAATAGGGTACTCATTAGTAAAGTCATGGGGAAGATATCTTTTAGTAAGACATCTAAGAAAAGCACCGTTATCCACATGTTTCTACTCATTCTGCACCACTTCTCTTATAGAGGCATGAAAGGGAAGTGACTGAGGCTCCTTTCCTTGATATTGTAAAACAAATATCACTTTCCTATGACACTTAGCTTTCAGGTAATGCCACATTAGTCTTAATATGCTGCAGGACCTCCTTTAACTCCTGGCACTGGATATATCTTCCCTTTACATCCCCCTGCTCCTCCTGATTTTCTATAGAAGTGGAGTCAAACTTTAGTTTGTTAGAGGAAATGGGGTTCCCCTCCGCAAACCACAAATTGAATCACCTGCTGAATTTCAGCTAGGGATCGAGGCCACTCAGGCTCTTCCTGGCCCTCAGTGTTATATGTCTTCTCTTGTTCATTAGAAGCACCCTCCATATCGCTCTGCTATCGGAGTTCTCAATGACTAAGGTGTCATTTCCTCAAAGTCGGACTAGCTGTAGTGTTCATCAGGCATTTGCCCGGTAGGCTGGAAGAGTGAGAGCCAGTTTTGGACCACTGGTGGCCAGTTTTGCAGCTGTGGTGGCCAGTTTTGTTACTGGGGGCCGGTTTTGCAACAATGCTGCAATATCGGCCCCCAGCAACAAAAGCAGAAGTGCCAGTTTTGTTAAGCAGCAGTATTTCACGCATGTCCCCCCCCGCCCCCCGGGAAACAGCCATTACAACACAACTAAATCAACGCACTACCTTTACAACGAAACTTTTACAACGCAGGATCCATTACAATGCATGCCATTACAACGCATGCCATTACAACGCAGCTGCTATTACGACGCATGCCTTTACAACGTAAGTATGAGTAAGTATTTAATTAAATTTTAACCCCTACACTATCCAACACTTACCCTACTATTACACCCCCCTGGAGTTAGAATAGTAATTTTAACCCCTACACTATCCAACACTTACAATACTATTACATTCCCGTTAATTAAAAAAAGAATGCTTACCCATACTTACGTTGTAATGGCATGCGTTGTAATAGCAGCTGCGTTGTAATGGCATGCGTTGTAATGGAATGCGTTGTAATGGATCCTGCGTTGTAAAAGTTTTGTTGTAATGGTATGCGTTGTGAATGTATGTGTTGTAAAACCCCACCACAGGGGTGAGGGCATGTCTGAAAAAAATTGCCAGTGCTGCTTTGGGTTCCCAGTCCAGTCCTTCATTCCTGCGCTTTAATAGTCAGGCAACAATACTGACATGAAGGATGCATTGAGTACGTTGCCCAACAACTACATAAATGCATTAGAGAGCCATGCTTTCGTGTACAGCACCAATATGCCGTGACTTCCTGAGTGGCAGCATTTAGTGTGCTCACCGCGGGCTCCTTGAGAACAATGCAAACCCACTAGAGCAGGGTTTCTTCCAGGGCAAAAACACTGCACCACATGCCTCTGTACACTTAAAGCATGCCTATATATGAGTCCGATAGAGCAGGACTTCCCTCCAGAACAATGGGTTTGCTATAGCAAGACTCATGGTTTAAAATTTCACTTACCTGAGATTTGCTTCAAGGTTCTCTGCAGAAACTAAAAAACAGAATGAGGAGTGTGTGGGCCTTCCTTTTGTGTACTGTGTACAAGAAAAGGGAGCAACCCATCTAGGAAACATATAGACCGTAATTTGTTTTGCTTTAAAAGGCTCCGAACATAAGACCTAAAACTCACATAGTAACAACTGTGGTGAGAAAGATGGATGAGGAAGTTATGCTGTAGAGTCGTGGAGATCACACCTGTTTCCTCTGAAAATGTGAGGGGAGTGGCTTGTAGATACCAAGTACAACCCCTGCATGCTGGAAGAGGGAGGAGCCTGTAGTTTTCTTTCTGCTTCACCTGTGCCAAGTGTCACTCATCTGCAGTCAGTCTAATGCAAAGTAGTCATTATCACCTTATTCCCACACTTGACACTTATTGTCATGCATTTCAGAGCTCTATGAACTGAGCAGCAACATTGCTCACAATGTGGAAGCTGTCAGAAATGTGTAAGATAAATGATGCCACTGAGCTCTGAATGCATGACAGTCTGCATTAAGGCACTGCCAGCTTGATATAAGGAGCGGTCACAAGTAGCTCAGAATGGTTACAACACAGGCGCACACTGCGTTGGCTGCTACGTCATCATGGCTGCCATTTGAGCTGCCCAATGTTTCGCGTTGCTGAATGTGCTATATGGACAGCCATCCTCCCAGTACAGAGAGTCACTCTGGCCCTACGGTGACTGCTGCAGAGAGATCCTCCCAGAAGCTGAATTAAACCACGTTTATGACCTCGAGAGGCTTTTTTATTTTTTATTTTATTTTTATTTAATGCGTTTTTATATAACGCTGAGTTTACCCGAAGATGTTGGAGCGCTTCACAATAGGAACAGTAGTGATACAAGAGGAACAATTACAAGTCAGCATGTTACAAAAGTAAACGTTGCGTTGCATAAGGCAATAGTGACAATTGTGCATGTATCAAGAGCAAACAAAATACAAGAGGTAGCAAACGATACGTTACAAGAGGAAAAAGTGACATGTGTGTATGTTACAAAAGCGTACAAAGTACAAGTAGAGGTATAATACTGCACTAAATGGCAGATACTCAGAACACAAGAACAAATGTTACATTATATGAGGCAATGGTGGCACTTGTGCATGTATCAAAAGCAAACAAAAAAATACAAGAGGTAGCAAACGATACATTATACGAGGGAAAGTGACGTGTGCATGTTACAAAGGAGTACACAATACAGGTAGAAGTATAATACTGCAGTAAATGGCAGACACTCAAACCATAAGAACACATTAGGAAGGCACTTCTATAGTCATGTAGAACAGAATTTCCAGTAATGGAAGGACTTCCTTCATATAATAGAGGGCGTGAATTAAATTTGGAAGTGTCTTTGAGGGAGGAGAGCTTTGAAGGCCTGGGACGAGGTGGTGGTCCGGAGCTGAGGCGGAAGTGAGTTCCAGATTCGCACCGTGTTGCACGCCATGTGAGCTGGACACTTCCACGCTGGCAGTTGTGAACGTGCAGAAAGTGCTTCACCTGCAGCTGTCTGTGGCTTTGGTGGCCGGGGAGACAGGTGGCACCTGCAAAACATGGGATATCACCTTTAAGCTTCAGGAAAATATTGAAGATGGCCCGCCCCTCTCCCTTCACCTCCCCCTACCCTCCACCTGAATGATCAACAGAATCCTTGCTGACCAAAATCCAGAGACATAACTAGAAAAATACAATGACCCAAGCGATCAGCTTGAGCAGAAACCTGCAGATAAAGGCGAGATATGAATTCTGTTTTGTATCCAAGGTTGATTACAGTTTGGGGAGGAGGACCCTGAAAGGTAAACGAGGAAGGTTGTCACACGGTTCTTACTGAAGATGACTGCACATGGACCTTGAAGCAACTTAAGAAAGACAATAAATTACTACACTAATACCTCTTTTCTTACACTTGAATTATCCAGTCACGACCAGTAATGAATTAACATGACTGCTGCATGCTTCTGTGTACTGCTGAAGTTGCAGGAGCTAGTACTCTTGACACTAGCCCTGAAGGAATGATCGGGTGATCTCCATTAGAAGTTAAATTGCACATTCAGTCAGCTCGTGCTATATAACTAACAACACTTTTCAAGTAAAGATTTTAAACACCTGTACATCATTACAAAAACTTAACTACAGGTCCCAGAATGCAAAGTACTGTAGCTTAATAGACAGGACTGGCATTAGTTGCCGCACTTGACATTCCACCACTTACCGGTTATATCAACGTTTTGCTCTGAGAGAAGGCCTCGGGAGAGCAGAGCTTGAAGATTGAGAGTAATAGTGTTTTATGTACCTAAATGAAGGGGTAGCGGAGGGAACCAAAGGAACAGATTCTGGAGCCAGAATTGAGAAAGTGCTAATGACACTCAAAGGGAAGGGGTGCTTCAGAAGCCTAAAGTGTAATGAGTTGTCACTAAAGTAAAGGGATACTACATATTGCAAAATAGAGTCAATGGTACTGGTACAAGGGTTGAAGGGAGGGGGCATGCTGGAAAGAATGCTGCAGAAGAATGTGTGGAGGACAGATTCAGTGGAGCAAGAGGATGCTGATAAATTCTGGATGATGGGATCCGTAGAATGTTCCAGATCCTGAAAGCTGGGTGGTAACTGAAAGAGTGCTGCAGAAGGTGAGAACACTGATGGTGCTACTTGAGTTTGAAAGTAAATTAATCGCTGCAGGAACTTGGAGGGAGGGAGTGATGGCAGTCTTGGATGCTGACAGGGGCCAGAAGAAAGTGTTGGTAGAGGAATTCCACATGGGTCCTCCCGGTCCCAGTCCTTACTACGTGAGGCAGTCCTGCCTCCACCCAGCCAATCACAACGCCAATACCATAAGTCTGCATAAGCTCCGCCCACCTACCACCACGTCTGTTTGTTTTCTGCTCTGACGGCGGTGGGAAAACTGGTGCCCCCGGGTCCAGTATTTGATTCCTGGCTTGGCGGTAACATGAGTTTCACACATTTCTTTTGTTAATTTCTGTATGTGTATGCACAGCGCGGCCGCTCCGGTCCTCCGGTCAGCCGTGCTCCTGTTCTGGGGTCAGGGCGCACCCCGCTCATGTGCTGGGCTGTGGCAGGGAGCTCTCTTGGTGTCCTGGCCTTGGGTCGTTCCGGCGCTGCTGCTCTATTGCAGGGTCTGGCACAGGCGGCCATGCTCTTTGTGATCTGTGACTGTGGGTGGGGACTGCAGGGCTGCCCTTTTTTGTTTCATTGCTCCAGTCTCACGTTGCAGGACTTGGTGATTGAGGGCAGTATTTATTGGAGGTTGCTAGGCGCTTCCTTTTGTTGTGTGGTGAGTTCCTGTTTGGTTTCTCCGGGTTTTCTCACCATGAGTGAAGGTGCTTCTTCACCTGTGCCTGCTAAGGCTGTTTCCAAGGAACATACTGTTTAGGATCTGCAGGAGGACGACATTTTGCAGATTTCTAGGGCTGATTTACAGGACTTGATAAATTCTGCAGTCCAGTCTGCACTGCTGGAGCCTGCTGCTAAGCGGGCTAAGGATGATGAGGAGGACATGGACAATTCACTTAAGGGGAAGTATGTCAGGGCAAGGTGTTTTCTGATATGCTGGTCCATATTCGGGAGATGCTTGGTTTTGACTCTAAATCCCTGGCTGATGAGGGGTTTTACGCACAGTCTAGTTTTTCTGTGGTGGATGACCTTCCCTTCCATGAAGTCCTGAAGGATATCCTGACTAAGGAATGGCTTAAGGTCGACAAGAAGGGTATTCAGCGCTTTCTGGGAAAGCGGTATCGCCTGGCAGACTTTGATTCTCAGTTCACTGCGATTCCAAAAGTGAATTCTCTTTTGTCCTCTATGGCATCTGCCTCCTCTTCCTCTTTGTCGTCAGAGGAGGCTTCCCTGACAGATCAAGTTGCCAGTAAGGTGGAGTCTACTCTCAAACGTTCTTACGCCGCTTCTCACTTTGGGGTGCGTGCTAGTACTTATGCGGTTTATCCCTCACAGGTCTTGCTGAAGGATTTTGAAAAGCTGTTTGATGGTCTTCAGGATCAGGGTGACCCTACTCCTGTGTTGGCTCAAATTGAGGTCTCCTCTGCTGCTGGGGCGGCAGTGGCTGGAAGGAGGTCTCTATGGACTAAACCGCGGCGTCTTGAGGCTGCGCAGAAGGCTGTGGTCCATAAACTTCCTTTTGAGGGTCCCAGACTCTTTGGGGACGCTTTGAATGAGATGGTGCGGCGCTCTTCTTAGGAAAAGAAGTTGTTGAAGCCTTTTCAGTCTGCACCTAAGAAAAAGTCTTTTTTTCAGGAGCAGGGTTTTCAGGGGGTTTTGTCCTCTCAGCCTTTTCATGGTCAGGCCCGTGGTCGGGGTCCGCATTCCATTATAATTTCCTCCTCAGCATCAGAATCCCTCTGGTGCAGGACAGAAGTGACTATGCCGTTGTAGGGGCTCGCCTCTGTTTGTTTCTGGACCGGTGGTCGGCTCTGATTTCCGACCAGTGGGTCTTGTCTGTTATCAGGTGGGGTTACCAGAGTCCCTTCTGGGGCTCTCCTCCTCTGGATTCTTTTCTGGTTACCCCGTTGTCAAGAGACACCGTTCGAAGGTCTGCCATGTTGTCCTGCATCGCCATGCTGTTTCAAAAAGGGGTGAGTGTGCCGGTTCCAGTGGAAGAAGTGGACCTGGGGTTCTATTCCCATCTGTTTCTGGTACCAAACAGATGGGACCTTCCACACCATATTGAATTTCCGTTCCCTGAACAAGTTGGTGCAGTTGGATCATTTTTGGATGGTCACATTGCAGTCCGTCATCCCCCTCATCCAGGAGGGCGATTTTTTGGCTTCTCTGGACTTGGAGGACACCTATTTTCATGTTCCAGTCCATCCTGCCAGTTAGCGGTTCCTAAGGTTTGCAGTCCACGGGATGCACTTCCAGTGTCAGGGTCTGCCGTTCAGACTCTCCACTGCTCCCAGGACTTTAACCAAGGTATTGGCTCTTGCTGTGGGGGTTTTGCAACTTTGGGGTTTCTCTGCGTTTCCCTATATTGATGATTGATTGGTCTCTGCTTCCTCCTTTCTTAAGGCTCTTCTGGTAGTGGAGGCTACGTTGACCCTGTTCCGGGAGCTGGGGTTCAAGGTGAATCTGGCGAAGTCTCATCTGGATCCTGTTCAGAGGCTTCAGTTCATAGGGGGTCTGTTTGACACCTCTCTGGCAGCAGTGTTTCTCCCTCCTGTTCAGATCCTTACCTTGCAGACTCTGTTGCGGGATCTGTTGAGCTGTCCCTCTACGCCGGCTCATGTTTGGTTGCGGGTCCAAGGATTGATGGCTGCGACCATTGCTGTGGTTCCTTGGGCTTGTCTCCATCCCAAGCCCTTAGTGACTCATCTGTTGGCTCGGTGGGGACCCCTCCCGGCGGATTATGAGACTCTGGTACCTCTCTCTCCTGCTCTGGTTCTGGACTTGGACTGGTGGCTTTGCACTCCCAATATGGAGAAGGGGGTGCGGTTTTGTCTTCCTCCGCCCCTTTTGTAGACTACGGATGCCAATCTTTGGGGTTGTGGGGCCACTTTGGGGTCCTTGGAAGCAAAGGATTGGTGGTCTCGGGGGGGGGGGAAGCGCCTGTTCCTTGAACTGGCGGGAGTTGGCGGCCGTCTTGGAGGTGGTGCGTTTTTTTCAGGTTCATCTCCATGGGTCAAATCTGTTGGTTCGTACCGACAATCAGATGGCTCGTTGTTACTTGAACTGTGAGGGGGGACGAGGTGCGCGTCTCTGAACCAGTTAGCCTCCTTGATTTGTGCTTGGATGGAGTCTCATCTGCTGGTCTTAAGGGCGGTGTACATTCTGGGACAGTTGAATTTTCATGCAGACGCTTTGAGCCGCCATCTTCCCTCCTCTGTCTCTTCCAGTCCATTTGCCTTCGGTTCAGGATTCCCTGGATCAATCTCTTAGCCTCTCCTCACAACACTCTTCTCCCCCGGTTTTGTTCGAAGGTCCTGTGTCCTCAGGCTTGGGTGGTGGATGCTCTTTCTCCTGCCCTGTTTGTCTCCTGTGGGGGTGTGGCTAAGGGAAAGAACATTTCCACTTCCACGATCAGTCGGTGGGTGCGTTTGGCGGTCCGCCAATCTTATAAGTCTTTGGATCTGCCTCCTCTGTCTCAGGTGCAGGGGAGTTTGACGCGTTGTGATTCCCTGGCCTTCGGGCCTTCTGTATGTATTCCCTCCTATTCCCCTCCTCGCGAGGGTGATGCAGAAGATTCGGGGGAAAACGTTTCGGTCCTGTTGATTGCTCACTTCTGGGCTTGCCGCATTTGGTTTCCTCTCCTGTGGTGGCTGGCAGAGGGTTGGTTTGTCTGGTTCCTTTGTGTCCGGCTCCTCTTCAGTTTCCGCTCCTGTCTCTGCCTTGTCTTTGCTGCTAGCTGCTGATGGCTTGGCTCTTGAGTGGTTGACGTTGGAGTCTTTGGGCTGTTCCTTTGTGGTGGCTTGTGACATTCAGTTGTCACACCACCCTTCGACCCTCAAGTGCTTTGGTCGACATTAGGGTTCTTTTGTCTCTTCATGTTCTTCCCATGGG
This sequence comes from Lissotriton vulgaris, assembly GCF_964263255.1. Classification (NCBI taxonomy): domain Eukaryota; kingdom Metazoa; phylum Chordata; class Amphibia; order Caudata; family Salamandridae; genus Lissotriton; species Lissotriton vulgaris. The sequence continues at coordinate 613,152 of NW_028254594.1, forward strand.
GTGGTTCCTGTGCTGGGAGATCCTGCTTCTGTGTTGGATTTTCTCCTGGATGGTTTTTTAATAGGCCTTTCCCCTTCCACTTTGTCTGCTCAGTGGGCGGCGATTCATGCTTCTAGGGGTCCTGGGGCATCCTTGGAGGTTATTGCCCCTTTGGTCAGTCGGCTTCTTCGGAGCTTTCGGTTTCGTTGGCCGGTCTCTCCTGTTCTCGTTCCTTCTTGAGATTTGCCTACTGTTTTGCGGGGTCTACAGTTGCCCCCTTTTTGAGCCTCTGCTGAAGGCGGAATTGTTGTGGTTGTCCTCTAAGGTGACTTTTTTGCTGGCCATAACCTCCACTCGCAGGTTGGGTGAGTTGGGTGCCTTGCTCATTTTGTTTCCTCATTTGCAGTTCCTGCAGGATCAGGTCATTTTGCGGCTTGCTTTGGCTTTCCTGCCTAAGGTTTCTTCCAAATTTCATTTGCAGCAGGAGGTGATTCTTCCTGATTTGCCTACTGAGGGGAATTCCCTTGTACCCACTTCCTTGGATGTTTGCAGGGCTCTCCAGATTTATCTCCAACGTTCCCTGGAGTTTTGGATTTCTCCTGCCCTGTTTGTCTCCTGTGGGGGTGTGGCTAAGGGAAAGAACATTTCCACTTCCACGATCAGTCGGTGGGTGCGTTTGGCGGTCCGCCAATCTTATAAGTCTTTGGATCTGCCTCCTCTGTCTCAGGTGCAGGGGAGTTTGACGCGTTGTGTGTCTGCTTCCTGGGCTGAGGCGGCAGGGGTCTCTATCCAGGAGATTTGTAGGACAGCCAAGAGGCAGTTCCATCACACTTTTATGCGACATAATCGGCTTGATGTTTTACATGCCTCTGCTGACAGTTTTTCTGTTGGCGTCGTGAACGCTGCTGTTCCTTGATCATTTCTTGATTAAAGTTTTGTACTTTGCATGGATCCCTGATGTCCTGCATTTTTTATTGGTTCTCTGCTTGTGAGTTCCTCACGTAGTAAGGACTGGGATGGGGAGGACCCATGAGGGGGTAATGTCTTATTACTTACCAGTAATCTTCATTACCCCGATTGGGGTCCTTCTTGTACCAGTCCTCTTCCCTCCCTCCCACTGTGTCTTTGTCAGAGTCTTGTTGATAACAGGCATGGCGGTAGGTGGGTGGGGCTTATGTAGACTTAAGATACTGGCGTTTTGATTGGCTGGGTGGAGGCAGGACTGCCTCACGTAGTAACGACTGGGACCGGGAGAACCTCAATCGAGGTAATGAGGATTACCGGTAAGTAACAAGACATTTCAGCTCGGCCAGTTAGGTTAATTTACAGTTTCTGCTTCTATTGGGCACAGTTGGTTTGCTCCGACTTGATAGATCTTACAAACTAGGGCAATACGTCTACTGGCGTATCATGATTAGTTACACAAAGTGTTACACATAAGTGATGGAAATGTAACACATTAGCAGGGCACAAGCATAGAAATGTCACACATAAGCAGCCTTATATACTTGGCAGCTATTCTGCTTTCACCTCACAGAGAGTCTGTGTGGGTGGTAAGCAGCTTCTCTTACAAAGTTCACGTTAAATAATAAATAAATGGATATCACATAGTAAATTAACAGACCTAATAGTTGATGCTTTACCCTAAAATGTTTACTACAGAGGAAGCCGCTGTCACGCGACATACTTGCACCATGATATTTTTTTTCCTGGGAGTCACAATTCACGAGGTTTCAGGGAAAATTTGGTGTATCTTTCATTGCTTATAATGTGGCAGGACCAAAATAATCTTTAAAGTACTGAAAATGTCAATATTTACATAGCTTTGAAGGGAAAATATTAACAGGGATTTCGTTTGAGGACAACTGGGGCTGTTTTATTTTTTTCCTAGAATACAGATTGTTTACTCAGAGGACACAGTAATAGATTAGTAGTAAATAACGTCTAGTGTGGCACCACCCTTCAATCCTTAGGTTCCCTCTGTCTACGTTCACATTTGTTGTATTTGAAAATTAAGTCATAGTAGAGAGAGTAGATCATACAACATGTTACAGCACAGTCAGAGCGAAGAATACAGGCGTGAATCAAAGCATTTCCTCCAAAATCTGAACATTGCACTACCCGAAACCCAGATTTCTATAATAAAAAGTCACACAATCATTTTGTTTGTAAAGAAACACAGGTTGAAATAAAAGATGAAGGGACCTAGCCGTTTTCTAAAAATTGTAGAACGCTTCAGGTGTCTCTTACTGTAATCGTTTCCCTTTAATTATACTTTAAAAGCCTTGTTCTTGAACATCGACTGACTTGGGCCCTTTATTGTTAGCCAAGAGAAGTTCGTTTACCTATTAACTGGATTGTTTCTTTCTTTCTTTCTTTCTTTCTTTCTTTCTTTCTTTCTTTCTTTCTTTCTTTCTTTCTTTCTTTCTTTCTTTCTTTCTTTCTTTCTTCATTTATATACTGTGTTTGGAAAACACGCCAAGCAGCAGGATATTACCACAGAGCATTTGGGAGGGATAACATGTATAAGTCGCATATACAATAATCGAGTACTGGAGAAGAAACGAAGGCCTTTCAAAGCCCATAAAGGCCACACATTGGCATTGGACCGCATACGTTTTACTGTCACTATGGTGATTGTTCATTACGCCCATTACCTCCTCGTAATTCCCCAGTACTGGAATAGTCTTCCCCTCTCCATTCGCTCTAATCCCACTTACCCCTCTTTTCGTAAAGCCCTGAAAACATTCCTTTTTTCCCAGGCCTTCCCTTGTTAGCCCCCTCGGATGCTTTGTAGAGCCAGGTACTAGTTCTCAGCGCCAGGAAGCCGCTTGGCCACAGTGCGCTTTAGTAAGTCCCTTTTTTCATTTCATTTCATTTCTTCCTCGCCACATGATTAACAAAGAGAGCTTCAGCTCCACACCAGAACCCTCCAAAGCAAAACAGTTAGCCTTCCATGCCTCCCATCCCTTCCCAATATGGCTGACCTTGGATACCCATGACCTCTATAAGAGGTGGGCCGGCCCAACACATCAGCCTGTTTTTTGGGTCCCGGGCTACAGATCCTCTGGGGGGGGAGGCCCTGCTCTAGCGGGCTCACCGACTGGTTCCCCCACCTTCTGGCCCTCACGTGACCCTTATGGGTTTCCTGCTCTGCTCTAGCGTGTTCTTGTGGGCTCATAAGTTTTGGTCTGCCCTGAGCTCCCCCCTTGTACCTTCATGCCCCGCTATAGCGGGCTCTGGGGTTTGGGCTCTGCCGTTTGGGGACCCGGCACAGTGGGCTCTGGCGGGGTGTGATTTCAACCCTGCTTCTAGGGCTGCTGCAGGCTTCTCTTTGTTTTTGAGCGGACCAGTTTCGGCTCTGGCCTGGGCCCGACTTGGCCTCCTGTTGCCTTTACCATTTTGCTGGCTCCCACAGCACAAGAGTCGCGTCTCTTTGTCTGCGGTGGGCTTCCTGTGTTTCCCGCCCCACCCCCATGTCTTGTGGTGTTTCTGCCCAGCTCTGGCGGGCTCCGGGGTATGGGGTTTTTCTTGGGTGGTCCTGCATGGACTGGCTCTGCTGGGGGGTCTTACCTTGCTTGCCCGGCTACTGTTGTGGGCTGGTGCTGTTGCCTCTGTCGCTTCCTGTCCCGTACAGATGCTGCTTCCTCATCCATTCCTCTGGAGCAGGGTCGGAACTGAGGACATCCTCCAGGCTGCTCTTTTCAGAGCTTTGACTCTGCAGCAGGACTGGGCTACTCTGCGGGCGCTGCCTTTTGACCTAGAGGCGCTTACACCCCGTTCGCCGGGAGCGGGCTGGTCTATGTATAGGATTTTGCTTTGTTTTAGTGTAATGATGTGCAGCTTGTGCATTTGTGATGTCCCTTGTGTGGCACCAGTCCTTCGTATGGTCTCTTGCTGGATTCCTTCCTGTGCTTTGAGCATTGGGTTCCGGTCGCCTTGCTGCTCGTTGCCTTGGTTTTTCTGTTGGTTAAAGTTGCCTGGCTCACTCTCATGCGCTCCTCGCTGGTCTCTCGCAGTGTGTTGACTCCCTGGTTTACAGCTGACAGTGGGAGTGGGCAAGTGTTGTTGAGCTCTCGTCTCTGCTCGGATGGGTCCTGGTGACCCTGTGCTGGGTTGCGGGTGCAACGTACTCTAGGTGAGTGATCTATATCTGTTTGATATGATTCTTGGAGCGGTTTTTCTCTTCTTGGTTTGCTACTTTCAGTGGAGGTTTGTGCTGTATTTTTGCTTTCGGGGTACGTTGGTTCCCTCTTTATGCCTGGTATTGACGGACCTGCTTCTTTCTCTGTGCATAAATGGTCACCATCCTCTTGGGTCTTGTGCCTCTGGTCGCACTGGCTCCTTCGGCACAAGGGTTTGCATACTGCCTATGTCTTTATGTCCTCTACGTCCTACGTTTTTTGAAAATGTTCTTCTTGTTTGCCTGCTGGTCATCCCTAACTAGATGTTGTGGTTTGGTGTGGTCCTTTTTTTGCAGCAGCATCCAGGGGCCTTGTGTGCTCTGTCACGTGCACTGCTTGCCGAAGCGTTGGGCCCTTCGGAGTGTTTTTCTACCAGAGGGCTATGGCTCTTAGTAAGTCTTGTGCCGCTGGTGCACAAGCTCCCACAGGACCGGGATTAATACCCTGCCATTGATTTCACATATCCCTTGATGGTACATGTTCCTACGTTCATTTTCAGTTATGTGTTCCTGCTCTGGTGTTTTCCTGGGATGGTTAAAGGTATTTCACGGGGTCATGGCTTTGTCTTGTTGGCTGTGTGTTGTCCCTGTCTCCTTCTTCCCTTCCGGGTGTTGGGCCTGCGGTCAATTCGTTCTGGATGCTCCTGTTCCCGCCTGCTCTCCATTGGGGTGCTGGGTCTGGCCTGATTGGTCGTCCACCTAGGGGTTCCGGGGGCTGTTGGCGGCTGCGGGTCTGGTGGGGGCAGGCTACTGATGGCACCTGGCCGTCATTCTCTAGGCTGCTTCCGTGGTCTCCGGCAGGGCTTCTTGCTACTGCTGCTTTGGGCTTGCCCTCACCTGTCCAGGACCGCTGCTGAGGGGCCCCTTTCTCGTTCGGATTCTTGGCTCTGCAAGTGACTGCTGGGCCTCTTGTCTGGTCCGTGCTTCTCCTCGGCTCCCGGCCTTTGACCTTTATCCACCTACTGCTGTGCCGATCCGTTGTCGGTCTTGCTGGTCTTCCTGGTGCTTTTCCGGGGGGGGCCTGTTCAGGTGAGGTCTTGTGCTCTTCCTGTTCCTGGCAGTCCTCCTTGGTTTTTCCACTGGCCCCCTTGCTTTCGGTTGGAGTCTGGGTCCTCCTCGGAGTGTGTATCAGGTTTTCTGGTGCCTTGTGGGCAGGCGGTGCTTTGCATTGTCCTTCTCTTGGGGGCTAGTTCCTTCCGGTTGTCCTCACATGCTGCTGGGCCGTCCTGGGTTCTGGTTCATTCTTGTCTTCACCTGTTCCCATGTGGGGACTTTCTCTTTTCCCGCTCTCGGTTCCGTTTGGCTGGTGGTTGTGTCTCCACGGTTTCAGTCTGGGTTGGTGGTGTCCGCTCTCTTCCCGTGCCTTTGGTCGTGGGTCAGGCACACAGTACCCCCTTTCTGGCCTGTGGGGCTGGAGGGCGTGCTGGGGTTCCCGGTTGGTGCTGGGTCATTTGGTCCCCCTGCTGGCGGTTTTCTCATCTGGCTTCTGTTGGCCGTTCCTTGGATTGTCTGGGTTTTACCCCTGCCCTGCAGGGGCTTCTGGTTTCTATTCTGGCCCTTTGCTTAAGGGGGTCTAGGCTTGTTTGGCCTGGACAGGGCATTTGACCTCTTGGTGGTACTCTCCTGGGTGCTTCTCTCTTGTTTACTTGGGTCTGGTGGCTTTGTGGCCTGCTGCGTCCACTCCCGGTGCCTGTGTTTGTCCTCATGGTCACAGGTACAGATCCTGGTGGGTTCACTCAACCTTTCATTCTTCTCTGTTTGATTAATTGAGTTCCATTGAGTTGGGTGACATTTTGCATCTGTTCTTCTACTCCAAGCTGCCCGTTATGCGGGTGTTATACCATGGTGCCATGGCTCTATGGTGTGTTTTGTGCTTCTGGGGAACACTGGTTTGCGCTTGGCAGGGGTTTTTCTCCTGTACCTCTTTCGTCGTGTCCCACGTTGGCTTGCGTTCAACCGGTGCCCTTACTTGTCAAGGGTTGCTGGGTTTTCCCGGTTCTCTTTCGCCAGGCGGGGCCCTGCACTACCTGTGAAGATGTTGTACCCTCTTCTGCTTTGTTCCTAGTTTTGGGGGCCGGGTCTGGAGGCTTTGTGGACTCCTCCATCCACTGTTGCGGCCTTTGTTTGACCTCATGGTCTCAGGTTCGGTTACCTGCAAAAGCAAATTACACAAATTTTGCACACCTCTACCTTGGTACATTGGTCAGAGTTACTGCCTTGTACCCAAATTAGGGGGCCCAGCACCTACATTTGGACATATCTTGCTTTCTGCACATATTTAAGTATGCTGAATATTTCCATGAACCAGCCTTAATGAGAATAATGCTGTGAGCTGCGTTTCTGAAAGTATTAATTGTTTTGCAGACCCAACTGGAAGAGCAAAGCTTCCTCGACACTCAAGGAAGTTTCTTCACAGTTTGAGAGTGAAGGAAACAAGCATGAGGGGCTAAAGCTTGGCTGAGAGGGAGACATGACCTGATTTTGGAGGTAGTTACTATCTTGAAAGCTTCCTAGTGGGCAACACAGGGATGGGACAAATATTAGGCTCAGCTGCAAATCACAGTAGGGGTGATAATATGGCATCACCATGTTGGATGGGTGCCCCATCAATAAAAAGAAAATCTCCATACCTGCTTACAACCTATCACAGTCCAGAGGACTAAGAAAGGGCATTTGAAGATCAAAGAAGGACCAGCCATAGCTGACAAACTCCTACTAGCAGGGAGACCCTTGATGTATAATTTGGAGTTGTGTGAACTGGCAGTCAAAAGGCCAATGAAAAATCAAGCTACTAGCAGAGGACGGCCCGGGACCAGGGTTCGATTCCCGGCGCGGCAGGTTTCTGGACCAGGGTCAGCGGACTCGATAATTCTCTCGCCTCGGTGCCCACTCTGATCAGCGATCACACTCGGCAACTCTGGGCATTAGCTTGCCTCATCTTCACTAACGGCCCCACCAGACCGCCGGGGATGCCTGGTCTCACCCTGGAGATACCCATTAAGGGACCATCTCTCAGGGAAGCCAGGAAGGGTTTCGCAGCGGTCGAAGCGCCTTGGGACCCTACGGGTAAGTAGTGCGCTATATAAATGCCTATACATACATCCTTCAAGGGAACAGGAAAGCTTTTGGGAAAAGAGGCCCTCTTGACCAATCAGATTGCTCTATTATATTGTTGCATGCTTGTGTTTCTCCCAATAGAGTCCCAGCAACCCAACCATCCAGATGTACATACATTTTGAACTTTAATGTCTCAAAAACTACTGGACAGATTTACAAATTACAAAAAGCACTCTTTCTGGCTAAAGATCAAGCTTTCTGCCAAATTTGGTGTAAACCTGTCGAGCCGTTTGGGTATGGAAAATTGCATGGAAAAACTTTTAAGGAAGGAGCAGAGGTGGATGAAATTGTTTTTGGATCGTTTTGTGAAGATTTGTCAAATGGCACCAAAGTTATTAGAAAACCAAAACACGCTCTTCCTATGGTAACTAGGTTTTATCTATAACTACGCAGTGAGTGCTTAAGACCTCACAACTTACAACACTCAATCAATCAATCAGGGGTTTGTTAAAACGTGACTACTCACCCGTAAGGGACTCAAGGCGCTTGGGGTGGGGGGGTGCAGGTTCCATTCCATCAAGGAGGGGGTCTGTCGAAGAGCCAGGTTTTGAGGTTTCCTGCGAAGATGTGGAGCGATCTTGTCTGTCTAAGTGGAGCGAAGGGCGTTGGCAACGAGGAAGGAGAAGGAGCGGCCTCCTTATTTGGTCTTTCTGGTAGGGGGACCACAGCGTAGGAGAGCTGGGCTGATCATAGGGTCCTTTGGTGCGCGAGGAATTTGAGTTGGCTGTTCAGGTATGCTGGTCCAGTGCCGCGGGGTCCTTGTGTGCGTGGGTGAGCATCTTGAAGGTGATGCTCGCCTCAATTGATTCAGATGCTCCGTCCATCTCCACCCCCTTTTGTACCGCTTTTGGCCGCCATAAGTGTGGCAGGGTATGCTCAGACGTGAGTCCCTTGCTCACTTTGCCACTGGATTCAAGCAAGCCGGGCTGAAGACGGCTGGAATGCCAGAAACCGGTCCTCGGAAGCTTGTTTCCGGTCCAAGGAAGACATGGCTTGGCAGTTCCGGCTGGACTGTTCCCATGAGGCACAGGGTCAGACTGATTTGCATATAGCCATGTCTGAACTGGGGTGGAAGGGTGGGCTAAAGAACGGTGATGGATTAAACCCAGATCCTTTGACTGGGTGTGAGTGTTTGATTGATTCAGATGCTCCGTCCATCACCACCCCCTTTTGTACCGCTTTTGGCCGCCATAAGTGTGGCAGGGTAAGCTCAGACGTGAGTCCCTTGCTCACTTTGCTACTGGATTCAAGCAAGCCGGGCTGAAGATGGCTGGAATGCCAGAAACCGGTCCTCGGAAGCTTGTTTCCGGTCAAGGGAAGACATGGCTTGGCAGTTCGGGCGGGACTGTTCCCATGAGGCACAGGGTCAGGCTGATTTGCATATAGCCATGTCTGAACTGGGGTGGCAGAGTGGGCTAAAGAACGGTGATGGATTAAACCCAGATCTTTTGACTGGGTGTGAGTGTTTGATTGATTCAGATGCTCCGTCCATCACCACCCCCTTTTCTACCGCTTTTGGCTGCCGTAAGTGTGGCAGGGTATGCTCAGACGTGAGTCCCTTGCTCACTTTGCCACTGGATTCAAGCAAGCCGGGCTGAAGACGGCTGGAATGCCAGAAACCGGTCCTCGGAAGCTTGTTTCCGGTCCAGGGAAGACATGGCTTGGCAGTTCGGGCTGGACTGTTCCCATGAGGCACAGGGTCAGACTGATTTGCATATAGCCATGTCTGAACTGGGGTGGCAGAGTGGGCTAAAGAACTGTGATGGATTAAACCCAGATCTTTTGACTGGGTGTGAGTGTTTGATTGATTCAGATGCTCTGTCCATCACCACCCCCCTTTTGTACCGCCTCGACAGGGAGCCAGTGGAGTGTGCACAGGTGTTGGGAGATGTCAGTGTTTTGGCAGGTTGAGGACCAGTCTTGTGGCGGCGTTCTGGATGTTCTATAGCTTACGGTGAGGTTTTTGTTTATTCCAGCGTAGAGTGCGTTGCCATAGTCGAGTCTGCTGGTGACCAGGATGTGAGTGACGGTCTTTTGGGGATCGAGGGGGATCCATTTGAAGGTCTTACGAAGGAGGCGGAGCGTGTTGAAGCAGGAAGACTAGACGGAGTTGATCTGGTGGTCCATTTTGAGCTTGAAGTCCAAGATGTTTCCCAGGTTGCGTGCGTGGTCCGTGGGGGTTGGCGTGTTTCCGAGGGTGTCGCTCCAGACTTCGGAGTTTGGGTCCATGATGAGTACTTCTGTTTTGCTGGTGTTCAGTTGTAGGCAGCTGTTTTTCATCCATTTGGCGACGTCTTTCATGCCTTCTAGAAAGTTGTGTCTGTTGGTGTTGGGCTCGTTGGATAGGGAGAGGATCAGTTGAGTGTTACCCGCTTATGACACAATGTTGAGTCCGTAGGTTCTGATGATGGGGGCGAGTGGATCCATGTAGACGTTGAAGAGCATCGGGCTGAGGGAGGAGCCCTGGGGGACTTCGCAGGTGGTAGGTTTGGGTCCGAGAGGAAAGGGGGAAGTCTAACCCGCTGTGTCCTGCCAAAGAGGAAGGATCGGATCCAGTCGAGGGCCATGTCCAGGATTTCTGCATCGTACAGTCTGCATAATAGGGTGCAGTGGGAGACTGTGTCGAACGCCGCTGAGAGGTCGAGGAGAATGAGGGCCTCTATTTCTTCACTGTCCAGTAGAGTGCGGATGTCGTCTGTTGCGGCGAGGAGGGCTGTTTCCGTACTGTGTTTTTTTCTGAAGCCGGCTTGGGAGGAGTCGAGGATGTTGTGTTCTTCAATAAATGTGGCGAGTTGGCTGCTGTTGGCTTTTCGAAGACTTTCACTAGGAACGGGAGTAGGGAGATGGGTCTGTAGTTTTTGAGGTCGGTGGGGTCCGCTGAGGGTTTCTTTAGGAGGGGGTCGACGTTGGCGTGTTTCCAGTCATCGGGGAACAAAGTGGTTGCCAGGGAGCGTTTGATAGTGTGGCGGAGCTTGGGTGCGATGGTGTCGGCGGCTCTGTTGAAGATGTGGTGGAGGCAGGGGTGCGTGACGGCACCTGAGTGGATTGACTTAATTGTCTTCAGTATGTCTTCGGTTGTGAGGGCTGTCCAGTCATCAATCGCTGGTTTCCGGGTGTCGGGGTGGTTGGTGAGGGTTCAGTGTGTTGGTTGTCTTCGTCGAAGTTGTCGTAGATGCTCTTGATTTTATGGTGAAAAAAAGTGTTGAGTGTGTCGCAGAGGTCTTATGAGGTAGGGATGTCAGTAGACTTGCTGGTGGGTTGGGCGAACTCTTTGTTGACGCTGAAGAGTTCCTTGCTGTTGTGCACGTGGGTGGACATTCTGGTTTCAATCGCTTTTTTCCTTGTTTCTCTGATGAGTTGATGGTGGGCTTTGGTGGCAGCTCTGAAGTTGCTGTGGGCTTCTGTGGATTTGGTGTTCCTCCAGGCCTTTTTGAGGTGGCGGCAAGTGCATCTGGACTCTTGAAGTTTGGTGGTAAACCATCTGGCTGGCTTTCATGGTGCGGTATTGTTGTTCTTCTTGAGGGGGGCTATGGTGCTGGTGCTGTCCGAGATCCATCTATGCAGGGTTCGTGCTGCGGTGTTGGGATCGTCGTTTTCTGTGATGGTTGGGGTGGAGTTGTTGAGTGAGGATGGGAGCTGGTCGTCAGTGATTTTGGTCCTAATTTCTTCGTAGGAGCAGGTGCTGGTGTCTGTGGATGGTGGGTGTTCTAAAGGTGAAGTGGACGCAACAATGGTAGGTCCATGGGAGTTCGGTGGTGTGACTGGAGTTTTCTGTAGTGAAGAGGGGGTCGAGGGTGTGTCCTGCTGAGTGTGTGGGCTCGGTCACGATCTGGTGGAGTCCAATGTTGTGTAGGCTGTCCAGGAAGGATGTGGTGTTGGGGTCCAGTTGGTTGAGGTCTCCCAGCAGGGTGTAGTTGGTGGATGCGATGGCCTGTGGGGAGATAATGTCCGTGATGGAGTTGGGGAAGGGCCCTGGGGGAGGGACCGCAGGGCCAGCAGCGGCAGAGATAGGTAAAGGGAGGAAATAAGGGATAAAGAAAAAAGGGAAAATAAGAAGAAATAAGGCACACAGCAGCAGCGATGCAGAAAAGTGCAGAAAGGTGAAAGATAAAAGAGGGTAAGAAAACTAGTGCAAACGAGTGAAAGAGCAGAGCGAGAGGAAGGGAAAATAAGCAGAAATAAGGCACAAAAGAGCAGAGATGCAAAAAAGTGCAGAAAGGTGAAAGACAAAAGAGGGTAGAAAAACGAGTGAAAGAGCAGAGCGAGGGGGCGTGGCTAGCTGCCAACAGCAATGGCAGCTGCCTGAAAGAGCTCCCACCGTCCCGTCACGTACCTTCCCTTATCCTCTCCCCCCCACAGAAATTCTTTATGCCCAGCTGTGTGGTCCCGTTCCAGGACCCCCACTGAGTGCTCCACGGTTCCTGTTTGCGGCCAGGCTGATTCAGTGCCCGGGAAGGATGTGTATGGCGGCCTCGCGATGACCGCGACTGAGTCGGCGACCTGAACGATTCGGTAGGGACCGATCCGGGGCAACGACGGAGCTCCACTGCGGCGAGCTTTGGTGGCGGGGTCCCGGGCCGATATCGGCCACACTGCAGAGGAGTCTGAAGGGGTCATGGTGAGTTGCATCCGGCACGCAGGCTTGGTGCCCTGTGTGACTACACGACTCCCCGGCTCCTGGGCCTATCCAGGGGAGCGTGGACAAGGACCTCGGCGGCCCGAGGGAGGAAGACTTGCGGAGAGGAACAGCAGGCAAGTGGGGAGCTGAGGACTGCTGATACCGGTTTAGTGCAATTAGCCTGCTGTCTTGGGATGGCAACCCCCCCCTCTAGAGACTCACTGAAGGGGCCATTCTGCCTGCGGCTCGCCAGGAGCCGAGACAAGGGAGGTGGAGGCCCTGGCATGCCCGCTGGAATATCGGAGTGAAGTGAAGCCTGCCACCCATGTGGGGGAGATCCTTGTTGGCCTGTACAGAGCAGGGGGAGCTAGAGATAGTAGTTTTGAGTGAGAAGAGCTTGTTGTTCCGCTCCCTATGCCCACGGGGCTGCTGCTGCTTGGGCCCCTGATGTCTGCGATCTGCATCACTGGCCCTACAGCCTAGAGACGGGAGCGCACCCTCGGCTGGGGGATCCTTGGGGCGGCTCTGGCTGTGCACAGTGTGGCCCCCGGGCAGAGAGACCCTTACAAATTGTGGAAGACATGCAAGCCACCCCTGGAAAATTGACGGCGTGGTGACAGTGGATCGGCACTCCAAGTCTGGACACACAGATATGGTGAGGTGTGGGGTTGTAACCCGAGACTTGCGTCCATCCCCCTGCCTGCGCCGCTGGGCAGTGCAGTGGCTGTGACTCCCCCTGTAGCTTGTGAACCACGGCAAGAGTACACTACAGAGACAGCATTGGGAAGAGTTTACACGGCACTGCCCCCCCCGTGACTGACTTCACCCCGGGCAGTAACAAACTGCACTCCGACATGGCGTCAGGAGGAAAGGGCCTCTGGGGCAACCCCCAGAAACAGCTTGCGTAATTCGCATGGTCCAAGTCCGGAGAAAAGGATGACTCCCCGAAATCTGATACAGGTGGTGGTGCGACGGCACCCACACAGGATCACGAAACCCACTCTGCACGACATCATGGCGGCCAACAATGGGATACACACATCAGTCGACTCAGTCAATGTGGAGGTCTCACTTATCAGAGCTGACTTCCGCAAGATGGCTGAGAAGGTCAAGGAACTTAAAATCGTCACAGGTGCCCTGCAGACAGACACAACAGAACTGCAATCCCAAATGCTTGAGATGCAGAGGAAGCAGGAGAGGATGTCGCAGCAACTTGACGACTACGAAGGCCGGGCCCGTCGCAATAACATTTGTCTTTTGGTGATTCCGGAAAAAACGGAAGGGCCTGCCGCGGATCTATATGTTAAAGATCTTATCATAAAACACCTCAAACTTATCCAGCTATTTCTCTATCAAAAGAGCCCACAGAGTGCCGGGCGCAGGCCGAAACCGGGGGCACCCCCAAGACCCATGATTTCATGAGTTTTTAACTACAGAGACAGAGACATCATCCTACAGACGGCACGCTCCAATCTCCCTCTGAAGATTGACAACTATAAAGTGGCCTTCTTTCCCTACTTCACTGCCAAGGTCCAGGCTCGAAGGCGCAGCTATCAAGCTGTTAAAAAAGAATTGAGGGACAGGGAGGTCAAGTATATAATGCTTTTTCCTGCTAGGTTGAGAGTCGAACACGACAGCAAGTTCTAGTTTTTTGACTCCCCAGGGGCGGTCTGGGAGTGTATGGAAGGCTGGAGCACATGGGGGGTAGGAGGAGAGACAGATCGGGCAAACTAGGTCAGCGTTGAGAAGTCCGGGTGGAGAAAGATCGCGAAGACCTGGTAGAAAAGGACAGTCGGCTAGAGGAGCAGGACTGATGGACCTGGATGTTAAGTCCGACAATCCTACAGGTGGTGAGAAGTGCAAATAGGGGGGCCCCCGGGGGGGAGCTATATCCAATGTAAGATATTGCCAGTTAGGCTGTTTCTGCAGTTATGACATACTATGTTTGATTTTCAGCTATATAATCAGGAGGGACTTCATTACATCAAGGTGAAGGGCAGAGTTTCCAGCTATTGTGATATGAATGGACGGGAGGGGGGATCACTTTACCCCGAGTAGTTTCAGAATTCTTGGGGGGGAGAGAAGCACTCTGCCAAGTTTGGGGGTAGGTAGTTTTGAATCCACGGGCAGGGGGGCAGGGAGGGGGGAGGAGGTGAAGGGGGAAGAGAGGGGAGATGTTTAAAGGGTAATTTGTTTATTGATACAAGGCTTGAGGCAAAGATCCGTGTCAGTGTCTTGGACAGAAGAAACCTCACTACAAAGCGAAGAATTGATAGGTATACATGATGTAATTTAATTATGCTGAACAAAGGACAACAAACTCGGACACAGCAGATGTGGGTTCTCTCTTATGCAGCTCTGATCCGACTAGGGAAAGGGAAGGTAACACACGACTATGGGGCAGGACAGTAAAAGATCCCTGACTGTCATGTCCTGGAACGTCAGTGGGATGCGGGACAAGATAAACAGGGGGATAGTCCAGCAACACCTTAAAAGGCACCCACCTGATGTGGTCGTCCTGCAGGAAACGCATTTTGTAGGTCAAAAGTCCTCAGACTCAAGAGGTACAGCTATCTTAGTGGAAAAAACGACGCCCTTAATTGTCCAAAAGGTGTGGGCTGACACAGGGGGCCAGTTTGCAGGAGTCGAGGCCCAGTGGGACGGGAGGGGTATAACTGTGATATCTGTCTATATACCACCCGCTAGGGGCAAGACAGCATTGGAAGACCTAGGTATTAAGCTGGCAGGACTTCAGGAAGGCACACTGATCATGGGGGGAGACTACAATATGACTCTGGACGATACAGTATTCCGCCAACCCCCAAGGTCGAAAGAAACAGTTAATGATCTCTTGGCTGACTTCGTGCAGGCGTTCGGTCTGGCAGACGTAGGTCACATACTCCACCCCACATATAAATTGTTTACTTTCTCCTCCAGCTTCCATCGGAGCCTATCACGCATTGACTACTTTCTTACACAAATGTCCGATATAGGTAACTTTTCCCAATATAGGGTTCTGCCGAGAGGAATCTCAGATCATTCCCCAGTTTTGATAGAACATACACTTTGGGAACACCAACCTTGCTCCACTATAGACATTAACCCATGGCTTCTACACATCCCAGCTATTAGGGCCGAGCTCCGCACCCACACAGAAAACTATTTTACTGAAAACGTGGGCACGCTTACCTCCACACAAACGCTCTGGGAAGCATTTAAGGTGTTGCTCAAGGGTCATGCCCGGTCGTTAAAAACCGGCTATATCGCAAAAAAACGAGAAGTACTGACTAAATTAAAATCCGACCTTCTCGAGCTAGAACGCGAACACTCACGGGATCCCTCGCCTGCTCTAAGTCATAGGCTCCTCCTAAAATAAGGTGAAGATAAGATAAAGACCAGGGAACAGATGGTGGCTAAGCATTGTGCGACTCAACATAGAATATACGAGCATTGGAATAGGGCGGGCAAGATGCTGGCGTGGCTAGAGAGGCGGGAACAGGGCTCCAGATGGGTGCATGAACTCACAACACCAATGGGTGAAATGGTGGCACACCCGAGGGCTATAGCAGAAGCGTTTGCCGATTACTATGAAAGAGTATACTCACCCTGAACACATTACACAGCGGAAGATTCATGCCAGCTCCTCCTGGACAGCGATGTGCCTAGCCTCTCGCAGGCAGATAGAGACACCTTGGAGCAAGAGCTAACGAATGAAGAAATAGGTAGGGCCCTGGGTCAGTTAAAATCAGGAAAGGCGATGGGGCCGAACGGCGGCCCAGTGGAATTCTTGAAGGCCGCCGCCTCCCTGACTATATCGCATTTAAGAACCATGTATGAAGAAGGACTAGAGGGAGGCATGCTGCCGCTGGATCAAAGAGTGGCCACTATTGTAGTTATTCAAAAGAAAGGTAAGCCTCAGGAGAACTGCAGCTCTTATAGGCCAATCTCGTTCATGAATGTGGAGACCAAGATATTGGTAAAAATCCTGGCTAACAGGTTAGGGGCAGTCGTCTCCTCATTGGTCCACCCAGACCAATCCGGCTTTATGCCAGGCGCAACACAACCCTTAATCTGCGCCGTCTCCACAGCGTAATGGCCCGCAGACAATACATTGAAGAAGATGCAGCGGTACTATCCCTTGACGCCTCTATGGCGTTTGATTCCATAGAATGGCCATACCTATTCGAAGTGCTAACCAAGATGGGGCTAGGGCCTAAATACATAGCCTGGGTAAAGTTGTTATATACCTGAGTGCTGGGACAGGTGAGAGTAAACAAGTTTACATTAAGGACATTTGAGCTACGCAGAGGAATGAGGCAAGGTTGCCCGCTATCCCCGCTGATTTTTTCCCTCGTACTGGAGCCACTGGCGGCCTGGGTGCGTAGGGACGTGATGGTGCGAGGATTGCGCTGGGCACCAGATGTTGAAGACCTCATATCATTATATGCGGACGACATCCTCTAGCATCTCCCTATAGATCGATGAGGGTGGTTCTTGATATCTTTACGAACTTCTGTAAATACTCGGGGTATGCAATTAATTGGCATAAGTCAGTACTGTTTATGCTAGGAGATGATGTGCTCCGTCTCCCGACGGACTGTACAATAACAGTCGCAGAGGAAGGTTTCCAGTACCCCTGGACTTTTGTCACCTCAGACCCAGACTGTTTCTACAGCTCCAACTTAGCCCCACACTTGGGCCAGATTTTGAGCAGACGTGAAGCATTGGCGGACCTTACCCCTGACACTGGTTGGAAGGGCGGCACTCTTCAAAAAGCTTGCTCTTCCGCGCTTTCTGTATGTGCTACAAAATTGCCCTCATAGAGTCCCAGACTCGTAATTCACAGTGGTTAATGGGGAGGTTTGCACATTTCTGTGGGACGGTAGAGCCCCTAGGATTGCTCGAAAAGCTGGTACGATGAGGGCACCAATATACAGCGATATTACTGGGCAGCCCAATTGGTGACGTCAATCACTGGATTTACCACCCCCCCCCCCCCAAAAGCCCCGGGTATTCCCTCGACAGATATCAAACTGATCGATCTGGATACCTTGGCGCCCTGTATGCCACAGGCAGGAAAAATAAGGGAAAGTTCTTCGGCCCGACCAAACACACTCTAGACATCTGGCGAATAGTTACCTCTTGGTTGGGTTGGACAGGTACTCTCTCACTGGCCACACCACTATGGCTTACTCCCTTTAATATATTGGCTCAAGACATGGTTAAACACTGAATTAACCCTTAACCATCTGATCATGAAAGATGTTATGTGTTTAGAGCATAGTAGTGCAATCCCATGGTTGGCCTATCTAAAAAAAAACTTTTTGGACCTGGGACGACCAGATTTATATACTGACCCTTCTGGCATAACAAACCAAGATGTGGATACCATAAAAAAAACAATTTATGTTAAGGGCAAGAATGAGCCGAGAAGAAACTGAATTGATAAAACCTACAGTTAGACGCCATTATATGTTAGTTCACTCACCTGCACTTGAACCTTATTTACGTTTTGTCACTAATTCATTTCACAGGTTTCTTTTAACGAAATTTAGGTTCAATCTTATTAATTTTTATTTGGGCACTTTTAACACTTGGATAAAACCAGAGTTAGCTCCACCTTGCTCTTGTGATAATTTTTCTGTACAAGACACCATGCACTTTATTATGTTTTGCGATTTATTTTCTGAACAGAGAAAAAAACCTTTGTTACCTGTTCTAAGGGAAGCCGGTTTCTCCCAGGTGAGACCAGCCATGTTTTATTTACAATCATTGAAAAATATCCGCATTACATTTTGCATGGCAAATTTCTTAGTGGCGGCAGCTAGATCAAGAACACGCAAGAATTTAGTAAACTTCCATGTATAAATTGCCTTTATAGATTTTTTAATTCTGTTTTTTACTATAACACCCTGTCACATTGAATTCGACGAAATGAAATTGTATTTTACTTGTAAATAATATGTTTTTATGCTCTTTGTATGATTTTTAACTAAATCGAATAAAGATAATTTGACTGACTGGCTTACTCCACAACTGGGTCGGTTGGGCTACCAACCGGGTTTTGATAAATGGGATCTGATAGGTATATCCACAGTCAAGGATTTGGTTAAAAAGGGGGCGATACTGACCTTCCCTGAGCTCCAGGATCAGTACCACCTAACGCAGGGGGAGATGTACAGGTACATGTATATTAGACACGCGCTGCAGACAGCATTTCCTTCTCCAAAAGACATTCCGGAGTCATCACTCCTAGGGACTGCTTGCTAGATGGACCGCTCGACTCAAAGGCTATATCTTTGACATATAAGAAACTGAGTAATAATCTCCCAGATGACTTCCCGAAGCTTAGGGAGAGGTGGCAAAGCAATATAGGACCCATAGACGATGAAGACTGGCAGGCAGAGCTAATGTCCTCACGCGTAGCGGCAATAACCCAAAGATTTAAATTGATTCAGCTTAGGATACTCCACCGATCATACATGACAGGGACTGTTTTAGCGAGGATAGGGTCTAGACCCGATGATCGCTGCATAAGAGGTTGTGACCAAACGTCCACCTTCTACCATACACTGTGGTCCTGCCCCAGGGTACGTCCCCTGTGGGGGGGAGCCACAAACCGTATGAGCACGGCCCTTGGGAAAAATATCGACCTGACTCAACAGTTGGGACTCTTGAACATCTGGGGGGCCTCTGACCTGACCAAAGTTGAGCAGCAATTCACTACATTGGGATGCACGTTAGTGAATAGAGAACTGCCCAGGAGATGGGAGAGTGTAACCCCGCCTCGTACTATCATGTGGGTTATAGAAATGGATAGATGTATGCTGGCAGAGACAGAGGTATACAAGATAGGATGCCCCAAGAAGTGGGACATGAAATAGTCAAAGTGGAACAAGTACAGGGGAGACTTATGTGTGTCACCAACTGTTGAACTAGAGATGCGCCGACAGGGGAGACAAGAGGAAGAAATGTATGGGGCACTGGTGATTAATGGCTTTATGCAGGATCTTGTGTCTGAGAGAGTGTACTATGTCATCTAAATATGTACTGTATGTCTGCGACTTAACTCAATAAACAAATAAAAAAAAAGATAAAGCAGAGCGAGAGGAAAGGAAAGTAAGCAGAAAAGAGCAGAGATGCAGAAAAGTGCAGAAAGGTGAAAGATAAAAAAGGGTAGGCAAACGAGTAAAAATGAGTGAAAGAGCAGAGCGAGAGGAAGGAGACAGAGGTCCACTGGACCACCAAGGATGAGGCGCAGGGAAACCTGCTGGTGGAGGAGGGCCTCGATCACCAACACTCAAGACTGCAGGGGCAGGCCTCACTTAATGGTGGAGCTGTAAGGGTGGGAGAGCAATTTCACTGACAATGAGTCAGTGGTCTTGCTCATTAAATGTTCAATGACATCACTGCTATATTACTAATGACATCTGAAATAACGTCATTGATGACAACACTGTGTGTGTGGGGGGCACAAGTTATACTTTCTTCAGTTAACTCTATCTGGTGAATATCAGTGTATTTTTAGTTTAAAACATTATGGTTCAACTGTCATTTTCATATAACTATAATATCAATGTAACCTTTGTTTTTTTCAGTATGCTTAGGGGTGTGTGTATGTGTGTGGGTGTCTATATGTGTGTGTGTGTTGGTGTGTGTGTGATTCACCTCAATTGGTGTTTTTGGTGTTCAGTATTGTATGGGCCATGGCTGAGACAATGGTGATGCCTCCAATCTTTGTGTCAAAGGTGGAAGAGCTTTATGTGACTCTCATCCTTCTAGGCTTCTGATCCAAGGTGTTTTTCACCTTGGATCAGAGTACAGAGTATGGAGACCTAGGTTTAGTATGTATGACCTCAGCACCGGCCCATGGAGGGTGTTTTGGTGGGGCAGAGAGGCGGGGTGGGGGTGCTAAAAACTGGAGTATGGATAATTGAAGGTAAGTAAACAATTTAAGTAATAAAACTAATTTCGTAGCTCACCCTGCATCACATTTTGCGATGCAGGGTGCTCTACGAAATTTGTTTTATTAATTAAATTGTTTACTTACCTTTAATTATCCATACTCTGGTTTTTAGCACACCCCACCCTGCCCCTCCCCTGCCACGCCTCTCCGCCCCACCGAAACTCCCTCCACGGGCCGTGGCTGTATGACCTTTTATACTTGAAAATCCAGATCACACCCATTGAGTTGAATTAATAGAGAGGGTTGGTCCTGACGAAAACTAATTGCCCAATGTAGGGCATCCAATATGGTCTGAAACATGTCAAAGTTCCATCCATGGATTATATAATTCCCCTAACAAGTTTTTAATCCTACCAACTGGGGACCTCAATAAAACTGTCTGTTCCACCAGAAGTTAGTTCTAACTTTTTTGTTCTTTACACTTTTTACTCCTTTTACCCTAAACTGTTCATTGTCGTCTCCTATCCACTTTGGTGGACCTGCTCTTGGGGTGTCAAGAACACCCCAAGATGGTCAATGTAGAAGCCTGTATTGGTGGTCGTTTACACCGATGTGAGGAGGGCCCTGAGAATGAAGCATGCCTCCTCGGCAGGTGAGAGCTTCCATCCTAAAATTAATAGGTTTTCCTAAGCAGATTGCACCATAATAAATTAACTCCTTTCCAACCAGTTACCATTGTCAAAGAATCTACACTTGCCATTTTCCTAAAAACGTTTATTGCACTGTGTGATCCATGCCATTCAATATTCTGAAAAATTCTGATTGCACAGTTTGCATCCCTATATAGTGTAATAGCTTTGCTCCTTCTGTATTTAGTCAACAGTCAATAATGATCGTTCACTAAGGATCTAGATAATTTAATTTCAAACACCGTAAAATCATCTACTTCAAGTTACATTGAGTCAATTTTATGGACGCTCATCTCATCTAAAATGTGATTAACCTTAGGTGCTCTTTGCAGAGAGGTCTATTTTATCTATTTTAGAATAAAATAAAATAAAAAGGGGAAATAAATACTTGAAATTTAATCCAATATAAAGATTATAGGCAATATTTTCTTGCTTTAGAGTAACCCTCCATGACAAATTCTAGCATTGCTGTCTTCAGTGCTAATGTTAACACTACTACTACTATTACTACTACTACTACTACTTCTACCGATGGTATACCTACCAAATCCAGTGGTAGCACTTTCCCAATAACATCAAGAGTACTGCCATTCTTGCTACTACTACTACTCCTAAAATCAATACTAGAACTGGAATTACTGCCAGCAGTAGACTCTCAACCACTTATCCTAATTTTAGGGCTACTACTGACCCGACTACCATTATTGTTGTTATTATTACTACTATAAGTGCCATTGCTTCACATACTATTTTTAGAAGTAGTTAAACAAATATTACTGCTGACTGTTAGTACAACAAACTAACTACTAATGTGGATATGCCTGCTGTTTTACTACTATTGATACAAGTAAACTTGTTTGAGCCATAGAACTGCTACCCTAAATACTTCTTCTACTACATGTGGCCCGGAAGCAATTTTTAGTACTACTAGTTTTATTCCAAGTGCTACAACAACTATTGCTACCGTTATTATAGTTACTAGGGCTACTAACACTTGCCCCAAAACTCCCTTTATTACTACTTCTAGTACTATGTCTAGTGGCTAAACTAAATCTGATGCAACTTTTGAAATAGGGAGGGGGGCAAGACGAAACACCTGTTGGCGAATTACATGCTGGGAGATCTTATATGAAATTATGAACACTAATAAAGAATTGATGAAATCTGAAGAGAATTACTATTGAATTTACTTTGGACTGTTTGGATCCTTGTTTATCTAATTGATGTTTGCTATGTTCTTGTTCTGTTGTTTATGGTAGGCAGACTGTTCCTCCAATAAGCAATCACTTAAGCTAAAACTAGAAAATTGAGACTATAAGGTGTGCTGTAATTAGAACCTCATCCCCAATAGTTCCAGTGTGGTCCACATTCGTGTGCACCTACAGCACCTCAGGGTAGTAGGTGCCTAAGGTTTTTTAGCACCCAATTGTTATTTAATCTGTGTAACTAATTGAACTATGTCACGCTCTACATTGTTTGTATAATAAAATTGTGTCTAAATGAATGGTGCGGACGCTTCCTTTGCGAACACTACTACCTAATTTTGCTGCATATACCTATGAACCTTAAGGTCGGGTGAAACTTTCTTGTAGAAGCTTAAGGCATAAACACGGTACAAACATTAAGATTAAAGGTATTGCTATCAGTAGCCCGGTTGTGGTTCAATATTAGAAACATATTCCATATCTCTTAGTTCAGCAAGTTAGCCCCTAAATGGGATTCTCCAGGCACCCTTGAGTGCACGAGGGACAGATTAAGTCGTCCACGTATTGAAGCAAGTATAAGTAAATGGGGGGAGTTGGTTGACGGTGGTAAACTAAAATGGTGGGAATGCATACACGATGGAACAAGAAGCACTTTATAAAGATGCAAAAACTATCAACTGCTTAAGTGGAATGAAGCATGAGATTGTGACCATAAAGTTGTGTGTCAAATGGAGCTAGAGCTACAAAATAGTTCACTGAGGAAAAAAAGGAAATCAATTGTGGGCAACAGATGAGAAGCAGAACACACTATATTGCCTATGGGAAAGGTCTAGAAAATGTATGAAACGTTTCTTTAACATACTTTATAACATGGAAAAATCTGCCTCCCTCAAGAAAAATCTTTTTTCACTCTCCATAGGATATATTGGGTGCCATGGAAGTTGAGGAAAATCAGATAGCAAGCAACAAGTTATCTCCAATGTGGGTCTCTCGAGAGAGATAACTTACATATGTTTATTACATGGCCAAAGCTGGACAGAAGCTGCAGACTGAAGCAGTTTGGAACAGACAGTGAATAGGGAACTGAGAGTCTGCAGGGAAAACACCAGTACAAACAACAGGAAGGCAAAGCAGGAAAACAACATGTAAACTGGTAACGTCGAAAAAACATGAGATTTCATAGTGCAGCATAAAAGCATTCAGAAGTGATTGAAACATAGGAATGTGAAAACGTAGAAACATAGAAAGTGTGGTGCTGATAACTTCTAAAATGTGTCAAAATGAAATAATGCCTGCATAATAAAGCAACTGAAATGATTAAAATGCTTAATTCAGAAATAATCAATAGTATGGAAACCTGCAGCTTACTCCTATGTTATGTGATAAAAACGTGTACTTCAGGATGACATATTAATATTTGTTTTGAAAATAATAAACATGCAAATGATTTTTTCAGTAGTGCCTAATATTAACATGTAACGTTTAAAGAAGAATAATGATAGAATTAATTAAGGTAGTGGAAATACAATTATTAATGTATGTTTATATTAATCATAATGTGGTAATGATTGCACGAAATTTAATGTAGGCCTCAGATGCTTTTTTTCTCTTTTTTACAACAATGGACTCACTTTTGATTTAGCAACACATATGACAGAAATATATCAATATTATTGCAAACCCAGGGAGAGTGTCTGGGAACGGACAGACTGTAAGTAAAGTGAAGATTTCTTCTGAGGAAAGTATGGAAATATAATGTTATTGGGACCTAATGAATTTGTAAAAGGATTTCTTAATGCTTCCGGATTTCTTAGTGAGGTATTGATCACATCATGAGCAGCCCACTGTGAACCAACAATGGAAACCATACGGGCCGATGTAAAGAATACTTTGTGGGTGTAAACTGTAAACATTTGGAAGTATAATTGCCCCTTGGAGGAGGAGTCGGACTGGCTGTCATTTTTCATTTACCCTGCCTGGCATGCGGTTGGACTGATCTGTGATTTTCCCTTAATGCCAAACCTTCAAACTGAACTTTCCTGACTGTTTCAAAACCTGAACTTTGCCTGCTGGTAAAGTTGAGCAGGAAATAACCTTTTGGCTTAAGGATTAACTAACTCTATTCTATGACACTCTGTGCTTCAGTGCTGACTGAATCAGATCTCTATCGAAGACGGAAAATATCTCAATCATATTTGGTTTGTATGATCTAAATGCTGAATCTTGTTTTTTCCAATGTTTCTCTCTCTTTCTATGCAACCAGCAAATGTTCTTATTGAATCTGTATTGTATTGTGTGGCTATTTGTACTAATTAACTTTATGAATTAACTGCTATTAAATCCGATTGTGAAATGTGATTTCATGTTCTGACCATTCAAATTGAGGCTGTAGATAAATGTTTTCCATGAGTAATCAATATCATATGTGCATCATTTCTTGGAGTGAAACTTTCTTGACTTAAGGTACATGAATTTGGTGGCAACTAGGTATTGGTGATTAAATAGGCATGTATTTGGCATTTCTTTATTCCAAGTCCTCATAGGGAAATTTGCCTCACATTCTCTAGATATCCAAGTCCCTGTTAGCTCAACAAAAATATCCATTGGAGGGGCAAAAATCGATAATTAGTATGGTGAATACTTTGTAAAGTAAGAAAAGTTATATGATTATGGGCCTTGTTGCTGATTTGAAATGTTGTAGAGAGATGAAATTTGCAAAGTTGCATCAGTTTTCTGGTAGCTTGCCAGATCATTAGTTTGACTAATTATGTTATGAGGAGACTTGGTTAAAAGGTGTTTTTGGTAGCTTAGAAGTATTCGTCGGGCTCTGACTGATGGTAATATCGTAACTCGCCGAAGACTGAAATGGACTTGTGATCACAGAAGTATTATGTCATTTTGTGAAAATTGAATGTCTATATTGATATTGTATTGAGTTTAGGTCAGTCGAGGCCTAAGTGAGTATGGGTCCGTCCAATGGTGGTTGAGAATGAACAGTGATTGGAAGCTGAAACAATATTAAGGAAGTGAGTTCACAGGATCAAAGTGAAATAAAGAAATCATGAACTTCTTTAAGCTATTACAAGCTTTATTACACACATCCCAATTAGGGAATGAGTTACTGTGGCTCCAGACGGTATACCTGCCTTGCAGATTTCATTAGAGAGCAGATATCACACTTGTACCTGGTTGGAGAATTGGGTAAAATATACTGAGAAGGATGGTCCCTCAGCATTTCCACAATACGGGACATTTAATGTAAGGATTTTAGGAAATTTGAGGAGACAGATGAATGATATGAAACCTAGTCCTAGACCCATGCAATATGAGGCCCTTGAAGAATGAGAACACAAACCACATTGAAGGTTAAAAGAGAAATGTTAGAGGAGAAATAAAAATACGATAAATTGATATGCAGAGGCAACATGGGATTCCCAGAAGAAAATATTGAGACAAGATGTTGCTTTGGGAGCTCAAATGTATCCTGTAATGGTAGCTGAAAATAAGAAAGAAGAAAAGTGTAAGGAGAAAAAGAAACCAAAAGCTCAAGTACTCACATTGACAGTTGAGAGTTTGGAGGATATAGATGATGAATTATTGAACAAACTATTACTAAATAGATCTCTAACTTATAATGAAGAACAGAATAGGTCAGGGAGAAATCCGTTTGTGGGTGTAAAGTCAGAAGCCTCACCTGTGAATTTAGATCCAGCCTACAAAGGTATTCTCTTGGACGGAGATTAGACTTCTAAGAGAGTATGATTTTCAAATGTGGGCATGACAAATAGTCCTGATGCATTATCAGTTCTAGTGACTATAGGTTTTGATTGGTCCTCTATATCAAACAGGAGGAGGAGTTTCGCAATTTCATGCAATAACAGTTCCAACTGGAACTATAGGAGAAACTCATTCCTTACATAAGACGAACAAGAATGCCAGAGATCAGGGAACATTATCTACGCCGGAAAGAATTCACACCCATGAGAGTGGTGTGGAGATATGTAAAATAATTAATTCTACCATGGAAGGGGGAATAGAGCCATTAATAGGCAGCACAGAAAAGAGTCTTGCAACACCAAGTAGGAGTCGGCAAATAATTACTGGGATGGTTTTGCGAAAGGGAAATCAGAAAACAAATTCACATGTAGTGCAAAAAGCAGGAGAGGCTAGTGGAGAATCTCAGAGATCAGAAACGAGTACATCAATGTGGCCGTCCCTGAAGAACTTCATGATTGGATTAGAGATTTTGCTCCTACTGGTAGTGTAGTAAGTAATACAAATTGAGGTACGAACATAGATGTAAGCAAATTAAAAGTGGAATTAGAAGAAATTATATTGATAATTATTAGTCCAGAGAGACTATTGAAATATCGTGATGAGGAATTACTATTTATGTGTAAGGATATACCATGAAAATCAAGAAATACCCATGAGAAATCTGCTGAGGTAGCACTTAAATATGGGGTGGATGTAGAAAACCCAAAGCCTTCCAGAAAACATATCGATTGGATTTCAGTGACACAGTTTTGGAGAGTTTGAATCCTTCTGGAAAAAGACTGCAGATTAAAGAGTTATTAACTACTTTGAAGCCATAGGAAGAATTAGAAAGATGTGAAGGCAGATAGGTTAAAAAGAAAGAAGATGTGACAATGTTTCTGCCCTTATGCCCAGTGATAGAAAAGGAAAAGGGTTAAGCAGACGTAATGGCATATCCCATGAGAGAAGTACCAGGAGGAGGGTATGAACATGTCCCCTGGAATAGACAGAACATATTGTCCTTTACCAATGATTTTCCAAGGTTGAGAGAGAAGCCTGTTGAGTGGTATAAACAGGTCAAAAGATTTGTGAAGGTTTCAAAGCCCTTGCTAAAAGATTTGGATGCTCTGTTTGATAATATGGTTCCAACAGATTTATGGGTGAAATGTAAAATTGCTGTTTATTGGCCAGAGATGGAACTTGCTAGAGATCTAAAAACAGGTGCGCCATCGGCAGAAGTAATGAAAAAGTACAATCAGGCCATTAAGTATTTGGAAGGAAAGATTTAATCGAAAGAAACAGATTAGGTAAAAATAGATAGGGCTACTCAAGAATTGAAAAGAGTCAGTTCATGCATACTACGAGAGACTTTTACAAGTGTTCAAACAGTGTAGTGGAATTGAAAGCGTGTCAGAGAAAGATATGTGACATTTTGTGTATCGTTTTGTGTATGGTACGAGCATGATCCAGCAACATTTATTTTGTTAGCAGATGAAATACTTTGTTATGCTAAGTATTGTGGAGATGATATGGATTTGTGTCACAAAAAGTTAAAGGAGAAATTG
The DNA here is from genome assembly GCF_964263255.1 of Lissotriton vulgaris. Classification (NCBI taxonomy): domain Eukaryota; kingdom Metazoa; phylum Chordata; class Amphibia; order Caudata; family Salamandridae; genus Lissotriton; species Lissotriton vulgaris. Next base: position 640,170 of record NW_028254594.1, read on the forward strand.
ATGTTGGCACAAATAAGAGCAGCTAAGAAAGGATATGTGAGTCTTGATTCTAATTGTTTAGGCTTGATACAGGGAAATGGTTCGACTACCACTGGAATGAAAGGTGTGATGGTAAATTCCTTGCAAAATTTGATGCCTCAAGGAAGGAGACGAGGATCAAATATAGAGATATTAAAAAAGACGTACCCAAACTACCCATGTCACAGTTGTGGCAAGTTCGGGAATTGGAAGCACGAGTGTAAGCCTAATTTGGTGAATCAGGTAAATGGACAGACAATTGTGACAGGTGCAGATGGGATGGTACAGTCACATGTTGAATTTAAGGGGTCAGAATTAAAATATGCCTCAAGCTCCCTTGCAAAATTTGAATGGACAGTTGCAGAAATACAATAGGTTACATGCAAATGATCAAGAAAGTCCAAATGTACAAGTGGCATCACAATATTTGTTGCAGATGAATGACAGTGACTCATATACACCCCAATGGCTGTGCATGAGAGGGGAGGAAGAATGCTTGCTTGGCACATCCTCAGAGGTAGATCCAAATGGTCTTTTATGTGGATAGCAAGGTAAATGGAACACCTATTTCATTCCTTGCAGATACCAGTGCTACCTGATCTACTGTGAGAACTGGGGAAATTCCCAAACAACCCCTCTCTGGAAAAAGAACCCAAGTAGTAGGAATATCAAATCAATTGATTTCAACCCCAGTGACAGAACCTATGCAAGTTCAGATTGGAACCTTTAAGGATTTACATAAATTTGTGGTGTGTGATTCCAGTCCAGTAAGTTTGATAGGGCGAGATTTGTTGTGCAAAATGAATTGTTCCATTTACTGTGCTCCAGAAGGAATAGAATTTCATACCAAAGACGAGGATGTAGTGTTTAAAATGTCTAGACAAAAGACAGAAGTAAGGGGTTTGTATCCCTTAATTACTGAAAATGACTCACCTCCTGTGTTAAGAGACACAGGGGAATATGTAGGTAATTCACATTTTGCGATTCTCAAATAGCGATTTTTAAGGAATCACTATTTGAGAATTGCAAAGTGGAATGTAGGTAAAAATGTTAAAAAAAAATTGTGAATCTCAAAAATTCCTTAATTGCGATTAGCAAATTGCGAATCGCAATTAAGGAATGAGTGTCCCAAACGATTCCTATGGGCCAAGAGGCTCATAGGAATGAATTGGGATACATTCTCAAATTGCGATTTTCTATGAGAAAATCACAATTTGAGAATCGCAATTCCAAGGGTGCCAGGGTGTCCAAAGGATACCTGCTGCACCCCTGGAATGTGCCTGTAAGTACATGTGGTGCATATACATGCCCTAAGGGCATGTCTGTGCTCCACATGGCACTTTGAATTAAAAAAAAAAAATGTTTTGAAAGGAAATCGCAAAATACCATCTACTTGGATTAGGTGATATTTTGCAATTCCTTAAGCCCAAATCGCTATTTTAAAGGTACCCCTACATAGCATTTAAGGAATCGCAAAATTGTGATTCCTTAAATGCTTGAGCAAAATAAGGAATCGCAATTTTTGCAATTCCTTATTATGCTATGTGGCACCTAAATACCAAATGGCCATTTGCGATTCGCAAACGCCAAAATTCTATGAATTCCGGCGTTTGCGAATTGCAAACGCCTACCTACATATGCCCCATAGTCTTACCTGAACTATATGTGTTACAAGAAAGGACATTGGACTGATGAGCAGCTCCAATTCGAATCACAGTAAAACTGAATGCAGAATAACCAAGAACTCCAGCATATAATTTAAGACCTGAAACTACTGCTGGAATAACACAGTTGATTGGGACACTGATCTAACGAGGAATTTTGGGAGAGATTTTGGGCAGTCCATGTAACTCACCTATCATGGGCATACAAAAAGTGAACTGGAATATAGTCTAGGATTTGCAGAAAATGAACCAGATTGTGATACCTTGTTTGTCCAACAGTACCAAAGCCCGGTTGTGATTCTATATCAAATGAATGGTTTTTGGTGGTTGACTTGTATTGAGCTTTTTTCTCCATTCCCTTGCATCCGGATAGCCATTATTTATTTACGTCCTGATTCAGAAATCGTGTTTTTGCATGCTGCCGAGTTCCACAAGGATATAAAGAAAGCCCCTACATTTTTTTTCAAATATTGAAGACACATTTGAAATCATTGGAAATGCCAAATCGCTCTGTGAGGGTGCAGTACATTGATGATTTATTAGTTGCATCGGGAACTAAAGAAGCTCGTGTTTCTGATACTGTTGCCTTACTGAACCATTTGGCAGTGAATAGACATTACATACAGTTTCACCAGCAAAACTCCATTTTGTAAAGAGAAGTTCTTTATTTTGGACACCACATTGAAAAAGGAGTCAGAAAAGTGTCATAAGATCGAATCACTGCTATTTTACAGATGAATCCACCTAATACACAAAAGGAAGTTAAAATGTTTTTGGGAATGGTTGGTTATTGCAGGCAGTGGATATAATAGTAGATAATCAAGCCGTTTTAGAGATTGACACAAAAAGATGTGTCTGATCTTGGTCCTTGGGAAGAAGAATGCATGTGCTCTTTTCTTGAACTGCGAGACAGTTTGTGTCGGGCGCCAGCATTGAGAATACCTGACTTAACAAGAGTTTTACTCTGTTTTGCAGTGAGTGCAAAGGTTGTGACTATCGGTTTTAACGCAAATGCACGGAATTGCTGGCAGACCTGTTGGGTATTTTCTGATACATTAGATCCTGTAGCTTCTACTTTACCTGGAGGTTTGAACGCTGTTGCTGCAATATGTGTGAGTTTGGAGCAGTATGAAAACATTGTTATGGATCATCCTTTGAAAGTGGATGTGCCACTTTCTGTTGAAATTTTGTGAACTCGAACTCAAATACAGCATCTCACGAGTAGTCGGTTAACAAAATATGAGCAAGTGATTCTAGATGCTGAAAATGTGACTGTGATGAGATGCACAAGTTTGAATCCAGCTACCTTGATGTAGTTGCCAAGACATGAAGTTGTAATGGAAGAAGCTGATCATGATTGTCTTGACATGACCGAATTATGTACCAAACCGAGTCCTGACATCCAAGATGCCCCGTTGCCTGAGTAAGATCATGTTTTGTTTGTGGATGGATCATGCTTGAGAGATTCAGGAGGTACTTTGCGAGCTGCGTATGCAATCTGTATTGTGGTGGGTGTAGTAGAATCGTCGGGTTGAAAGGAGCGTATTCAGCACAGGTGGCTGAACTGATTGAACTTACCAGTGCTTGCAGCATTACAGAACAAATGAGAGTAACCATTTTTACGGACAGTCAATATTGTTTTGGGGGGTACATGATTTTAGGCAGTTGTGGTCTCAGCTTGGGTTCATGGCATCTTCGGATTCACAAATATGAAAAGGAGAGTAACTGAAAAACCTAATGATGGCACTACAACTGCTGGCTCATATTGCAGAGGTGAAGTGTTCTGCCCACCAGACTGGCCATGATTATGTGACAGTTGGTAATCGCTATGCTGATGAGACTGCGTGTTCTTGCACCCTAAATTCTTACATATTTAATGGGAAATCTTTGTAGGAACAGTCTGATGACACAGAATGCAGATTGATGTTTTCAGTTGTGGAAACTTGGGAAGAAATCAGAGAATTACAACATTCAGTACCACAAACAGAGAGAGAAGGGTGGATTAAAGCAGGATGTAACTCTGAACAGGAAGATGAGGTGTGGGTGTACACGGATGGGAGATCTGTATTGCCAGATAACCTATTGTGTCCGATGGCAATGGACCTGCACATGTGGGAAGAGATGCTATGTTACAACTTTTTCACCAGACCTGGTACAATCCACAATTTAGAGCCATTGCAGAGAGTCTGTGTCAAAGATGTGTAATATATCAACAACAGAATGCAGGAAGAAAATCAGGGGTCAGTGTGAGTCAAATTTGAAAAATCGGGAGGTTGATAAAATCAGTACCATTGAGTTGGGTAACAAAAAAAAGTCTGTTATTCAGCGTCAAGATACCTACAGGTGAAAGTGCGCTTTACAAATATTATGTTATGTTATGTTACCCGCATGCAGCTTGATTTCATTGAAATGCCCCCTTGCAATGGATTGAAATATGTCCTTGAGAATGTGTGTTTGTTTTCTTGTTGGGTAGAAACTTGCCCCACAAAAAGAAATGATACCCTAACAGTAGCTAAACTGCCTCTTAGAGAGCAATCCCTAGATTTGGATTTCCAGTCTCGTTGGAATCAGACAGATGTACCTACTTCACAATGAGGTAGTACAAATGCTTTGTACTGGTTGGTAACAAGGGTCAAAGTGAAGGGGATTTAGCTAAGAGAAGTATTGACTCAAATGATGTGAACAGTGTACCAGAAATATGAGTGCAAAGCGAAGACATTTGGCCGAGAAAATCTGAAAGATTAAGACACACAATGACCACGGAAAAATACCTTCCCCTATGATTGAAGTCTCCAGTCAGTCTGAGCAAAGTGACATGGATGGAGAAGAATTCACAGAGCAGAGAACAAAGAGAGCACAAACACCAAGTGAAAGATATGCAGCTCCACAGTGGACATTTTTAGCTGCTGCAAATGACTGGGAGAAAGAATATTATGCATTTTGCTTCAAAGATTGCATCTTATACAAACAACCATGAGAGAACTGTGAAAAAGGTGTTGGGGAAATAAAGGCCAAAGGAAAGTGAAGGGACAAAGACAGAATGACAAGACAATGACAATGACAAGTTACTGCACAAAGCCTTATGATACAGAGCATTATATAAAAAAAGGAGTACCTCAAGCTCCAAGATAGAAAATCAAAATCAAATTTCACTAAGACATTAGTGTATATGTGCTTGCTTTTTAATTGATTTTGTTCTAATCCTTAATAATACTAAATCTACCTCATAATGTTCATCCAAATAAAAATACTAATTGACATGTGACCACAACGACTGAGGTGACAAAAGTGTAAGAAGGAGTGGTGGTAATTAATGATTTAACAAGCATTGACTTACATCAAAATCGTTCAATTAACAATTTGTCACCAAATATGTTTACTAAATGATTGTATGAGTATGTTGACACTATGGATGCAAGAGATTGCTATGTGTGCATGCAACTACCTACTTCTGTGTCTGAAGGGGTGACATCATCACCTACCCTTAACATATGGTATATCTTGTAGTGCACTAACAAGTTTATGCTATTGTAAAGGGCAGTTTTAATATTATTACTCAAATTATGACTTGATTTTCTCGGAAATTCCAGTCAAGAAGAATCTAAATATAGTACTAGATGCACATGATGCTGAAGTAATGGGGGAATTTTTCCACCCTACACCACCTATAGATACTGTATATGCACATTGACATAACTTGACTTGTGCTTTGCATAGTGTAGAAATAGACTTTATAAATTCAGTAGAAGTTCAACGAGAGGAAATGAAGAGAAATCACATCCATGGGCACATAGGGAAGGTGAATATAAAAAGGGAGAGACAATCACTGCAATGACTCTAGATTAGCAATATAAAGAAAAGCATTGCATATTGAGACGCAAAACAGAACGTAACAATAAATGTATTGGTTCCAGTGAATGTGAACATATCTTTCTACTTATGGGAGGTTGGAGACTCTATTTAGCACTATTAGATCCTGTATTTCCAGGCGTATACTTTGTGGAAAAAATGCTTATTATAAATTACCTAAACAATGGTATGGGAGTTGTTTATGAGAATAGTGTTTCCAAAAATGTATCATATAAAGGAAAACAGTGAAACCAATGAAAGAAAACTTACATGCTTAAAGGAGAGGAATAAATGCTGCTGAAATTATTAGGGATATTTTTTGAGCAATAATACCCTCAGTTGAGGTAATATTAAATTCACACAAAATTCTAAAACTTTCAACTGTAGTGGATGAACTATCAATGGATACTGCTGGCAGATTTTTAGTAATTGATACGGAAATAGTTGTATTAGGTCCATGGTTTTACAAAATAGACTTGCTTTAGATGTACTCTTAGCCAAAGAAGGCAGAGTCTGTTGCATGCTGACAGTTCAGCAATGTTGCACTTGTATCCCTGATAAAAGTAAACATTTGAAGGGATATATATATATATATATATATATATATATATATATATATATATATATATATATATATATATATATATATATATATATATATATATATATATCGTGGAAACAGTCCCTCCCGACAAGAGAGACTCAGAGGCCGAAGGGGTTTTCTGAGAAGCCAGCTCGTATTTATTCTTCTTCTGGCAGCGGTGGCGAATGCATTTCGGCTTTGACAGCCTTCCTCAGCGCCCAACGCAGAACACACCCATCAATCCCCACCTGTGTAAAATACTGTCCAGCGCTCGCTGCTCCTCCCCCTAATGATGTTGTCACACCCATAGCAGTTTGTTGTGGATGAATAAACTACAGATCCCAGCAGGCACTGTAACGTCCAGCCTGGGTGGGTGGTGTGGCGGAGTGAGGCAAAACAATGGGTTCGCGCTGGTTACAGGTAGGTTGTGTGCACATCCAAGTTGAGGAACATCCACGGCCGGCTCCCTTGGTCCCCTTGCTCCGCAACTTCCAGCTCCACAGGAACACAGGCGGGGCAGGGGCAGTCAATGCGGACTTTGCACCAATCGGTAAAATACCTAAGTCTCCCCGGATTTCCTGTGGCTGCTGGCGGTCCAAAGGAACTGTCGATACCTCGACGTTTTGCAGCTGCAAGCAGTCTGATGCCAGTGTTTGTCCTTTGACCTTTGGTGTCGCGGGGCCTTCCGTAATGCGTCCCTGGCAGGCGCAGCAAAATCTCGTGGAAACAGTCCCTCCCGACAAGAGAGACTCAGAGGCCGAAGGGGTTTTCTGAGAAGCCAGCTCGTATTTATTCTTCTTCTGGCAGCGGTGGCGAATGCATTTCGGCTTTGACAGCCTTCCTCAGCGCCCAACGCAGAACACACCCATCAATCCCCACCTGTGTAAAATACTGTCCAGCGCTCGCTGCTCCTCCCCCTAATGATGTTGTCACACCCATAGCAGTTTGTTGTGGATGAATAAACTACAGATCCCAGCAGGCACTGTAACGTCCAGCCTGGGTGGGTGGTGTGGCGGAGTGAGGCAAAACAATGGGTTCGCGCTGGTTACAGGTAGGTTGTGTGCACATCCAAGTTGAGGAACATCCACGGCCGGCTCCCTTGGTCCCCTTGCTCCGCAACTTCCAGCTCCACAGGAACACAGGCGGGGCAGGGGCAGTCAATGCGGACTTTGCACCAATCGGTAAAATACCTAAGTCTCCCCGGATTTCCTGTGGCTGCTGGCGGTCCAAAGGAACTGTCGATACCTCGACGTTTTGCAGCTGCAAGCAGTCTGATGCCAGTGTTTGTCCTTTGACCTTTGGTGTCGCGGGGCCTTCCGTAATGCGTCCCTGGCAGGCGCAGCAAAATCTCGTGGAAACAGTCCCTCCCGACAAGAGAGACTCAGAGGCCGAAGGGGTTTTCTGAGAAGCCAGCTCGTATTTATTCTTCTTCTGGCAGCGGTGGCGAATGCATTTCGGCTTTGACAGCCTTCCTCAGCGCCCAACGCAGAACACACCCATCAATCCCCACCTGTGTAAAATACTGTCCAGCGCTCGCTGCTCCTCCCCCTAATGATGTTGTCACACCCATAGCAGTTTGTTGTGGATGAATAAACTACAGATCCCAGCAGGCACTGTAACGTCCAGCCTGGGTGGGTGGTGTGGCGGAGTGAGGCAAAACAATGGGTTCGCGCTGGTTACAGGTAGGTTGTGTGCACATCCAAGTTGAGGAACATCCACGGCCGGCTCCCTTGGTCCCCTTGCTCCGCAACTTCCAGCTCCACAGGAACACAGGCGGGGCAGGGGCAGTCAATGCGGACTTTGCACCAATCGGTAAAATACCTAAGTCTCCCCGGATCTCCTGTGGCTGCTGGCGGTCCAAAGGAACTGTCGATACCTCGACGTTTTGCAGCTGCAAGCAGTCTGATGCCAGTGTTTGTCCTTTGACCTTTGGTGTCGCGGGGCCTTCCGTAATGCGTCCCTGGCAGGCGCAGCAAAATCTCGTGGAAACAGTCCCTCCCGACAAGAGAGACTCAGAGGCCGAAGGGGTTTTCTGAGAAGCCAGCTCGTATTTATTCTTCTTCTGGCAGCGGTGGCGAATGCATTTCGGCTTTGACAGCCTTCCTCAGCGCCCAACGCAGAACACACCCATCAATCCCCACCTGTGTAAAATACTGTCCAGCGCTCGCTGCTCCTCCCCCTAATGATGTTGTCACACCCATAGCAGTTTGTTGTGGATGAATAAACTACAGATCCCAGCAGGCACTGTAACGTCCAGCCTGGGTGGGTGGTGTGGCGGAGTGAGGCAAAACAATGGGTTCGCGCTGGTTACAGGTAGGTTGTGTGCACATCCAAGTTGAGGAACATCCACGGCCGGCTCCCTTGGTCCCCTTGCTCCGCAACTTCCAGCTCCACAGGAACACAGGCGGGGCAGGGGCAGTCAATGCGGACTTTGCACCAATCGGTAAAATACCTAAGTCTCCCCGGATTTCCTGTGGCTGCTGGCGGTCCAAAGGAACTGTCGATACCTCGACGTTTTGCAGCTGCAAGCAGTCTGATGCCAGTGTTTGTCCTTTGACCTTTGGTGTCGCGGGGCCTTCCGTAATGCGTCCCTGGCAGGCGCAGCAAAATCTCGTGGAAACAGTCCCTCCCGACAAGAGAGACTCAGAGGCCGAAGGGGTTTTCTGAGAAGCCAGCTCGTATTTATTCTTCTTCTGGCAGCGGTGGCGAATGCATTTCGGCTTTGACAGCCTTCCTCAGCGCCCAACGCAGAACACACCCATCAATCCCCACCTGTGTAAAATACTGTCCAGCGCTCGCTGCTCCTCCCCCTAATGATGTTGTCACACCCATAGCAGTTTGTTGTGGATGAATAAACTACAGATCCCAGCAGGCACTGTAACGTCCAGCCTGGGTGGGTGGTGTGGCGGAGTGAGGCAAAACAATGGGTTCGCGCTGGTTACAGGTAGGTTGTGTGCACATCCAAGTTGAGGAACATCCACGGCCGGCTCCCTTGGTCCCCTTGCTCCGCAACTTCCAGCTCCACAGGAACACAGGCGGGGCAGGGGCAGTCAATGCGGACTTTGCACCAATCGGTAAAATACCTAAGTCTCCCCGGATTTCCTGTGGCTGCTGGCGGTCCAAAGGAACTGTCGATACCTCGACGTTTTGCAGCTGCAAGCAGTCTGATGCCAGTGTTTGTCCTTTGACCTTTGGTGTCGCGGGGCCTTCCGTAATGCGTCCCTGGCAGGCGCAGCAAAATCTCGTGGAAACAGTCCCTCCCGACAAGAGAGACTCAGAGGCCGAAGGGGTTTTCTGAGAAGCCAGCTCGTATTTATTCTTCTTCTGGCAGCGGTGGCGAATGCATTTCGGCTTTGACAGCCTTCCTCAGCGCCCAACGCAGAACACACCCATCAATCCCCACCTGTGTAAAATACTGTCCAGCGCTCGCTGCTCCTCCCCCTAATGATGTTGTCACACCCATAGCAGTTTGTTGTGGATGAATAAACTACAGATCCCAGCAGGCACTGTAACGTCCAGCCTGGGTATATATATATATATATATATATATATATATATATATCCAACAAATATCCAAAAAAATCCTAACTATATATACCTACTGGCTATAGCCAGTAGGTATATATAGTTAGGATTTTTTTCCTATGGGACTTTTGAAAATTCTATGTCTAATAACTTTGGCGTTTGTGGACGGAATCGGCTGAAATTTTCAGGAAAATGGCACATTTTGTTTCTGAGCAGCCCCTGAAAATTTGGGGGGGTTTCGTCAAGGGGGGGCTGAGAAAAAAGGGGGGTCCCAAAACGCGTTTTTCCTATTTTAATTTCCATAGGGCGTTTGGCCTCACTTTTATCTCGAACGGCTGAATGGATTTGCACGAAACTTGGCAAAATTGTAGGGACTGTTAGCCCGATGTGCCTTTGCTGGGTCTCAATATATGTGCTCCAGTGGATTTTGAGAAATTAACGTTTTAAAAAATTTATATATCTGTGACAGCGTCCCAGATAGCGCTCCAGATCGCGTACTTTTCACGTCACGGAGCTTTGCGAAGCGATGCTGATTGGCTCTCCGGTGTCTGTCAACATTCTAAACAGTCCGGTGCGGCCGCCATCTTGTCTCTCGGTAGGATCGAGAGACAAGAAGAGGTGAAAAACGAAGGGGGAATTTAATGAAAGGGGGCAAGGTAGACCCCTCTTGACCCCCTAGGAATGATGTTGGGGTTATTAAAGGGTCCCGTGGGGAAAATAAAAAAAATTTGATTTTTCACGGTAGAAGCGCTTCCCGGTTCGCGAACCGGGCCGCAAACTGGTAGCGAAACGGGAATTTGCCATTTTGTGTTTCGGTTTAATTAAATTACAGGGTATAAGGGGGTACGGGAGACGTATCCTGACCCCTTATGTTTTCTGAGGGTGGCTGAGGAGGCTCATATATGTTGATACATGTCTTCCAGCGGCTGTGCGTGAGCGTTTTATTTTTTTGCTGCGCGACGTCTGTTAACGTTCGATTCAATGGAAATCAGGAAGTGTTGACCGCCATTTTGTCACTGCGACTAAATATTTTGTTAAAAATAATTGTTATAAATAAATCATTATTGATAAACATTGTCTGCGCCATCTTGCCTTTTTTGCAATGCCACACTTTTGTCGAGCACAGCAGCCATTTTAGATGCCTTTACCAGACCCACTGTCTGCACGCCGCCGATCCTCAGCATGGCTCCCCACCCTCGCAAGCATCTCCCCCACGCACTGGTCACCGCCGCTCTCTCTCTCATGCATGGGCTAGAAACCTCCTCCCATCTGCGCTGTTCTTCTCTGAGAATCACACCCTGTGCCCGCCCGACACCTGCCTTTCACCCTATTCACTACCGCACCCTCTGACACTCCTCTTCCTCTGTGTCCGATTGTCCAGGCCCGTCCCAGACTATCACCTAGCCCTGCAGATGTAGTTTATGGCCCCAGCTGTAAAGAATCACCCCTCTTCAAAGAAGTTACAGTAGATCAAGGCCCCCACCCGATGAGATCCCTCACACCACACGCGTTCCTACTATCTGATAACCATCCTGTATTGTGATTGGGGAGGGGATTCTCACTGTGAGGGTGTGTGGGTCCGAGCCTGAAGCGGAAGATTCCAGGGATGCCTTTTTGTACATCAAAGTTTTTACAATTATGTGTCACATTAAAAATATATAGCACTCCAACAAAGTAGTAGGATTATCAAACTTTAATAACTTATAAATATATACAACGCAACAAAAACAGTAAATACATTTAAAAAATTTTTGGAAAAAAGAAGCAACAATGGTCAGTAGCTGTCTTTTGTGCGAATAGTCCCAAGGCAGCACAACGTGCTGAGTTCTGGACGGCACCCAGGTGATGTTACCTGGGTGCCGCACTGGTTTTTGGTATCCTACAATGCAGCTCAGAAAAACGGCGTGGGGTGCCCCGGGGGGGGGGGAGGCCTCGTCAGTAGCGGTCTGTTGTGCGAATAGTCCCAAGGCAGCAGAATGCGCTGAGATGTGGATGGCACCCAGGTGATGTCCAGTAAGTTGCCGCACTGGTTTTGGTATCCTACAATGCTGCTCCGAAAAACAGCGTGGGGTGCCCCGGGGGGGGGGGGAGGGGAGGCGGCGTGAACGGGCCTCCCCAGGTGGAGGCTCGTCTGCTGTAGTGGGGCGCCCCTTTACCGTTTCAGTTGCCATTCCGCCCGCTTTTGGTACACTGTGCCAAAATCCGCCATTCAGCTGAGTTGCGCCCACTCTTGCAGTTCAGCGATAGGCGGCTGCTACAGGACTCTCAAAATGGCGGAAGGCTCTTTCCTTTTTGGGCCTGGTCCTCTAAAATGGCCCTGGGACACCTTGGAACTCGGACGCTTGTCTGCTAGGTCTTGGACCCCATTCTCGAAAGCGTCCCCTGAGCCTTGAAGATTCTACAAAAGTCTTGGGGGCCCCGACTCCCGCAGGCTTCCGGTGGGGAGCGGCTGCCATGATTGCTCGCGGAATGACCACGACGGAGCCACGAGATGGTGGTGCTTTCATGCTGACGCCAGCTTCAGTCTGAAACATCCAGAAAGAAGGTGGGGCTTTCATCGTTTGGGAAAAAAAAATTTTTTAATCCAATGAAAAGTATTATTTTTAGGTCATATGATCAAGCCTTCCATCTTTAGGAAACCAAAAGTAAAATGAACCAATGAAAAGTTTTATAAACAAGTCACATGACCTGTCATGCGGCATAGGGCTATAAAAAGCGTAGAAAATCTGTTGGCACGTGAGGCGGCGTCAGTAGCGGACCGATGTGCGAATAGGCCGAAGGCAGCACAACGCGGCAAGATCCGGATGGCACCGAGGTGGTGTCCAGCAAGTTGCCGCACTGGTGTGGCCATCCTACAATGCTGCGCCGAAAATCGGTGTGGGGCGCCCCGTTGGCCTGTGAGGTCGCGTCAGTCAGTGGGGGCTGTTTGAGGATCTGACTGCATTGGAAAGCAGTGTGATGCTGTGCGTCGCCCCCAAGATGGAGGCTCCTCGGCTGCAGTGGGGCCCCCCTTGGTGTTTCACTCGCTATCCAGTTGAGTTGCGTCCACACTTGCGGCTACAGTAGGCCGAAGGCAGCACAACGCGCCGAGATCTGGATGGCACCGAGGTAGTGTCCAGCAAGTTGCTGCTCTGGTGTGGCCATCCTACAATGCTGCGCCGAAAGTCGGCGTGGGGTGCCCCGTTGGCCTGTGAGGTGGTGTCAGTAGCGGACCGATGTGTGAATAGGCCGGAACCAGCACAAGGCGCCAAGATCCGGATGGCACCGAGGTGGTGTCATAGTTGAGAGTTCTGAGCAGTGCTTGTAACACTGTCTGAAGCTTATTTGCACCTGCTGCAGCTTCACTATCGCCCTGGTGTGGCCAAAGATCGCCCATGACATAGGCGGCCGGCTCCCAGGGTCTGGCGGAACTTTTTTCCTTTTCCTTTCTGCATCTTGTCCCACAATCCGTTTGACCTGAAGACACGACCAGGTCCCTGAATGTGTGCAGGGGGACGCTATTGATTGAATCAAAATGGCGGCTTCACACAAAGCTGACTCAAGCGTTGCTGCTGATGCTATACAGACAAAAATTGGTTTTCAGTTTGTACATTCTTCAGGATTTTTCCATCCAAGGCTGGTTGAGAGTTTGTAGAACAATGGCTTCAGATTTTCAACATACTACTCTTCAACATTCTTCCTAAATGTAACAATGTGAGACTCACTAGGAGAACGGCTGTTTATCTTTCCTTTCAAAATGCTGCCAACAATATTTTCTGAATGGAAGACACCATCTTGTAGCATAAAGGGCTGCGTCAAGGGTGGTATTGCCCAAAATGGCGCCGGTATAAATGGGACTCGTAACTTCTTGTTGTGTACTGGTTGCACAACCTTGATATCACGAGATACGTATGCAGTTTTGAAGCACATGGCGGGCGGGGACGAGAATTGATTGAATATTTCGACATCCCTATTGATATTAAGTTCTGATGTGTTATTGATTACTGTACTATTGAAAGTTCGAATTAACGTCACCCATGGTACTTGCCCGCAAATGTATATCTAGATAATTTTATTGAAAGTGGCCCTGTCGTATTTTAATTACAAAATGTACGTCCACCGATTCCGCAACTGTTAGACACCTTAGTTCTTGCAACCTAATGGCCCGCTCGTTACGTTCCTCTACAATGTAAATGTCTCCTCATCATATACGATTCCAGTTTGCTCCGTGGCCGGCCCACGTGGTTATAGGCCCGTATTTGTATACTGACATTTTCACAATAATGGTTTTTAAAACAAAACATGGTAGTAGTATTTACATTGGTAAAGTTTTTAATTTTAGTCACTGTTTTCGAATCAGTAAAAGGCAAGTGAAATAAAGCAGTCCAATTACATGACGGATAAAAGGTATAATACGCAGGAACGCAGTAAAGATAAATGGTCAAGGGCAGTTGTGTTTTCCACTCCTGCAACATAAAGTGATCGATAAGAATCTGATATTCAGGCGTATCGGCGACTAAGACAGCAGGCCGAGCCTCTTTTACTCAACGGCTCCGTCATGGGATGAAGAAACGCCCTTTTTCTCGAAAAAGGAATATATTTTACTTGCAGGACAATTGTAAATTTTCCGGGAAAGTACATTAGCTTGAAACATTATAACATATATGTTTAAGAAAAAATAATGTTCGAAACCAATAAAAAGCGTAATTTTTAGGTCATATGACCAAGCCTTTCATCATTAAAATAACAAAAGTAAAATGAACCAATGAAAAGTTTTATTAACAAGTCACATGACCTGTTATGCTTACGTTACGCGCTGCGCGCCGCGCCCCGGATCGCTTCCGGGAAGCTGCGCTTCGCACACCGGAGCACTTCCGGGTGCGCTAACGCGGTGTGTTATATAACGCATTACGCGACAACGTAGGTCCAGAATATAGTCAAAATGTCTCCACCAACCAGCGTTCGGAACACAACCCCTTTCGGCAGTCTAAAAAGTTCTGTTAAATGACAACAGAAGGGACAGGCAACAAGAACCATCAGTCAAAGAGGGGAGGGCAAGTTCTTCTCTACCGGGTCACGTTGAGGCGCTACCGGAACTGATCGAATTGGTAGTCTACAGTGTTTCTGGATGTTTCAGACTGAAGCTGGCGTCAGCATGAGAGCACCACCATCTCGTAGCTCAGTCGTGGCCATTCCACGAGCAATCATGGCAGCCGCTCCCCACCAGAAGCCTGCGGGAGTCAGGGGCCCCCAAGACTTTTGTAGAATCTTCAAGGCTGAGGGGACGATTTCGAGAATGGAACCCAAGCCCTAGCAGACAAGCGTCCGAGTTCCAAGGTGTCCCAGGGCTATTTTAGTGGACCACGCCCAAATGTGAAGAGCCGGCCGCCATTTTGAGAGTTCTGTGGCAGCCGCCTATCGCTGCATCGCAAGAGCGGGAGCAACTCAACTACATGGTGAGCGAGACGCTGTAGTCGCAAGAGCGGGCGGTAAACAGCTGAATGGCGGAAGAGGCACAGTGTAGCAAAAGCGGGCGGAATGGCAACTGAAACGGTAAAGGGGCGCCCCACTATAGCGTGTCTTCAGGTCAAACGGATTGTGGGACAAGGTCCAGAATGGAAGAGTCATCAAAAGGCAAAAAGTTCCGCCGGACCCCGGGAGCCGGCCGCCTATGTCGGGGGCGATCTCAGGCCACACCAGGGCAACACGACTTGGGGGGGGGCAGGAGCAAAGCGCCCCCTCCCAGTCCGCGCCATCTCACCGCCCCTCGGGGGCCTCCGTCAAGCGGTTTAGGGAGGCACCGCATCACATTGTTTTCCAATGTAGTCAGGTCCACAAACGGCCCTCACTTACTTTGAGAATAGTGAAGCTGCAGCAGGTGCAAATAAGCTTCAGACAGTGTTACAAGCGCTGCTTAGAACTCTGAACTATGGCACCCAACATCCAGGACTTATGCCATTTGAGCATGGCAGTGACATCGAAGCAACTCAGGGACCAAAACCATGAACGTACACTCACGTATGAAAATCTTACTTGGGGAGGGGGCAGGAGCCAAGCGCCCCCTCCCAGTCCGCGCCACCACACCGTATGTTGAAAATCTGAAGCCATCGTTCTACAAACTTTCAACCAGCCTTGGATGGAAAAATCTTGAAGAATGTACAAACTGAAAACCAGTTTTTGTCTGCATAGCATCAGCAGCAACGCTTGCTATCAGAGTGCATGAGTTTCATGCTCGATCGATTGAGCTAGCCGGATCGGGCAACAAAAAGTATAAAATAGTTATGTAAATAGTTATTTAATAAAATGTTTTACCCTGTTACTTTGCTGGTGTGTTGTATATATTTATAATATTTGCATAGGGTTTGTTGTTATTTTGGGGGGGGTGGGTGGCGGAGTCGAGCTGTCTTGCAGCCATCATGGTGTGGAGCTCAGTTCATCTCACTAGTTTCGTATTTCTCATGAGGGGTTGTTCTTAATGTTTCTATTTTAGCGAGGTCAAAAAGAGATGCCATTAGTGGCCTACTGATTTTGCTCGATTCCTTTTGTTTTTTAAAATGATTTTTCACTATCTGCAAAGACTAAACGGAGTATTGCGAATCTGTGCTTGTTTGTAAATAGAGAATTAACAAAAGAGAACCAATTCTAAAATAGTAAATGCTTGGATATCAATCAATCAAATGGAGAGAGAAGCAGGCACGACGGATTACAACGGGGGCAAAGGCCTGCGTTAACTACCCTTCACTATCTGCAAAGAGAGAGTACTCCTAAGAGAAAAGAGGGGGGGGGGCAGCGTTTCAAAGCACATCAGTGTGCATAAACACAAAAATGTTTTTACCTATCACGTACTTGACATTTGACAGCTTTTGATATTTGCTATTAAAAAACCATTGAAATTCACTGAAAAAACCATAGGTTATAGACCATATATAGTTAGGGATTAGCATTTACAAAACCTTGAAAATTCACTGAAAAAACCATATGTTATAGACCATATATAGTTAGGGATTAGCATTTACAAAACCTAATTTACTCGCACAAAACCATAGAAATTTGCATATATAGTTAGTTGCAATAACTATATATCGCGCACCCGCAATCCACTGCTGATGATGTCACATATTACATCATTCATGACATGGTCAGTGACATCACTGATGACATCACTGATGACATCATCCAGTGACTGTACGTTTCTGTAGAGTTTAACTATGTCTTACATATTGAAGAATGAGTGGATGCATAAGTGTCTGGATGAAGGATTTAGTAGGTGCATGACTGACTGTATGAGAGAGTGATTAAATGTGTCTCACTGAGAGCATGGGTTAGTGACTAAACTGTCCTAATTTGTGCATCATTATGTCTGTTGTTCTGTAAACTGCTGCATGTGTTGATCAGTAGCTATATGAGTAACTATATGGGTTATTGATTAGTTGCCCAAGTATTTGTATGGGAGAGTGAGTGTGTGTGTGGGTGGCTGAGAGGTGTGTGACTCTGTGCATAGATGTGTGAACAGTTGATTCACTAGATGTATGGGTTCAAAACTGCATGTGGAAACAGCTGTATGGGTGGTTGACTGTGTGCATGAGTGTATTGGTGAGTGAATGTATATCTCAGTGCTACATGTCAAAGTAAGTACATATGTAAAACACAGTACATGTGAGAGTTGACATATATAAATAACTGTGCATAAGAGCCAGTGAATGTGTGAGTGGCTGTATGGATCATTGTGAACTTGTATCAGGGATTGTATAAAAGAGTAAATATGTGTTAGTATATGTTCGAATAAGTAAGGTGTGTATAACTGTATAGTTGAGGAAATGGAGGTGTGATTGATTCTTTGCATGACTGACTAGGTGTGTGAGTAACTCCATGGATGAGTGACAATCTGTGTGTGTCTGTTTACTCTGAGTGTATCTAAGGTTATATTAGAGTCTGAAGAGGTTAATCGTATTATCACATGATTGATGTCATCAATGATGTTGTCTGTGATGTCATTTGAGTTGTCATCAGTGATGTCATCAGTGATGTCATTTGAGATGTCATCAGTGATGTCATCAGTGATGTCACTGACCATGTCATGAATGATGTAATATGTGACATCATCAGCAGTGGATTGCGGGTGCGCGATATATAGTTATTGCAACTAACTATATATGGGAATTTCTATGGTTTTGTGCGAGTAAATTAAGGTTTTGTAAATGCTAATCCCTAACTATATATGGTCTATAACCAATGTTTTTTTCAGTGAATTTTCAAGGTTTTGTAAATGCTAATCCCTAACTATATATGGTCTATAACCTATGGTTTTTTCAGTGAATATATATATATATATAGTAGCCCTCAGTTTGGAAGAAGCCACAAACCGGAATTCGTTCGTTATATTTATTGAAAGCACCATGCAGGCAGGCAGCTGCAGGAAAAGCATCCATCTGTATATAGCCAAACGCGTTTCAGGAATTACATCCTGTCATCAGTGGCACAGCATGCTGGGTGAAAAAGGTGTTTTGCCTCGCACTCTTGATAACGGAGATCCTGCCCTAGTGGGCGTGGCTGTTTGCTGTTGTTTTTGCATTTGTCACCCCGAGTGGGACAGGTATGCTCAGACGTGAGTCCCGTGCTCTCCATGCCACTGGAGTCAAGCTATCCTGGCTGAAGACGGCTGATAGCCAGAAACCAGTCCTAGGATGCTTGATTCCGGTCCAGGGAAGACATGGCTTGGCAGTTCGGGCTAGACTGTTCCCATGAGGCACAGGGTCAAGACTGATATGCATATGGCCATGTCTGAACTGGGGTGGCTTGGTGAGCAAAATAACCATGGATTAAACCCATATCTGTGACTGGGGGTGAATGTTTTGCCATTGTGCAACATTCTGTCCATCATCTTGTGTGTTTTTCTGTTCACCCTATGTGGGAAGGGTATGCCCAGACGTGGGTCCCGTGCTCACTAAGCCACTGGAGTCAAGCTATCCTGGCTGAATACGGCTGATAGCCAGAAACCGGTCCTAGTATGCTTGATTCCGGTCCAGGGAATACATGGCTTGGCAGTTCGGGCTGGACTGTTCCCATGAGGCACAGGGTCAAGACTGATTTGCATATGGCCATGTCTGAACTGGTGTGGCTTGGTGAGCAAAGTAACCATGGATTAAACCCTGATCTATGACTGGGCGTGAATGTTTTGCTATTGTGCAACATTCTGTCCATCATCTTGTGTGTTTTGCTCTTCAGCATCTACATGGCGCCCCCCGCCGCCATCGTCAAACAGCATGGGCTCAGCATATTATCCTACGCTGATGACACCCAGCTCATCCTCTCCCTCACCAAGGACCCCAGTACCACCAGACTCAACTTCCAGGAAGGAATGAAGGACGTCACATCCTGGATGAGCAACAGATGACTGAAGCTCAACTCAGAGAAGACAGAGGTCCTCGTCCTCGGACCCTCCACCTCTGCATGGGACAACACCTGGTGGCCCACCACCCTCGGCAGCACTTCGACCCCCACGGACCACGCCCGAAACGTCGGCATCATACTCGACTCCTCCCTCTCCATGACCCGACAGGTCAACGCCGTTGCCTCCAGCTACTTCAACACCCTTGCGTCCTCTGAAAGACCTTCAAATGGATCCCTCCAAATCAAGGAAGACCAATACCCACGCACTCATAACCAGCAGACTGGACTATGGAAATGCCCTCTTTGCTGGGATCAACAAGTCTCTGCTCTGCAAACTCCAGACCATACAGAACACCACAGCCAGATTCGTCCTTGGTATCCCCCAACACGAACACATCCCCAAACACCTGTGCAACTTCCACTGGCTCACTGTTGAGAAGAGAGTAGCTTTCAAAATACTCACCCATGCCTAAAAATGCCTCCACAACACCGGACCCCAATATCTCAATTAGAGAATCTCCTTCCACATACCCAAGAGAAACCTCCTATCCCCCGATCTTGCCAAAACCCCTTGCATCCACAAAGCCAGAAAAGGTGGGAGCCTTCTCCTACATCGCGGCCAAGACCTGGAACAAGCTCCCCATCAACATAAGATGCACTCCCTCCCTGAACATCTTCAGGAAGACACTCAAGACCTGGCTCTTCAACTGAACGGAGCTGCTTACCCCCCCCCCCAGCGCCTTGAGACCCACACGGGTTAATTGTCCGAAAGACCAGGTTAAAAGACAACCAGAGACAATACATGTCAACAAAAAATATAATTAAGGTTCTTTGTAAAGGAACTATGGTCCTGTTACTGAAATGGAGATCAGACATCAACTGCTTACTCAAGGATCCTTCTGTTGATTAAACTAATCAATTGCCCCAGCAGATCACATCAGCAAGTGCCATAGCAAAGAAGCTCAACAATCCTAGTTCTGATTTCATCACCTGGATTTAATCAGAAGGACCCAATGAGATTAGTTTATGCAATATACAACCACTTTCAGAGGGCCACGGGGCAAGCAGGAGCTTCTGGACCAAATTGTGGGGGTTGTGGCCTTATACTGCTGATGTCCAGGGGCCTGACCAACTGTGGATCCTGAGTAACTGGGCCAAGTACTACTCCTTCAGAAATTGACATTTGTTGGTAGCGCGGGCCAATTAGGCGTAGTCTCCACAGAGAGGAGTTAAATGTACAGTGTAAACAGACTCACAAGTCAATGCACATGCAGCAATGGCATATATGCTTGTAAAAAAAACTAGTGTAAGAAATTGGGTTATTATTTGAGAGGGGTAAGAACCCCACTCAAGTAATAAACACAATCCTCGGCAGGGTGAATCACTAAAGTTACTAAATAAACCTGTGCTTAATCTTCTGGTAACTTGGCACAACAGCAGTCAGGCTTATCTTAGAGGCAATGTATAACGTTTTTTGCAGCACTTAAACAGAAATAAAGTGAAAACACAAGACAAGAAAAACCCCAAACCAATTTAGAATAATAGAGTGAAATTCAATAAATAAATTGGTACCAAAATGACAAGACTCCAATCAGCAGAACCGGAGACATGAGTTTTTTAGGTTTTAGATGGAAATAGCTCCAAAAAGCACAAATTGCTACTTGCGGTTATCTGGTCATACTAGACTGGGCTAGAGACACAAGTTTAGGCCAACTGCTATGGAGCACAGGTCCGATAAAGGGATTAGGTTTGTCCCGCTGAAGATTTACCTTCTGAAATCCATGCAAGAACCTGCTGTTCACATTAGAAGAGGCCGCTAGGAGGTTGTTGTTAGAATGAGTAGTAGTTCACTCATTGAAGACAGTTGCTGTTTTGGTGTGAAAAGCCAGGTATCACTGGAGCTCTAAATTGGCTGTTGTAGCAGACTGTCACTGGTGGCGTGAAGTGCAGGACTCATGGAACCTCATGTTTGGGGTCATCACAGCCAGTCACTGTTAGCACGGCGTTCAGGTCTTAAAGGAGCTTTGCATTGTCAGTCGTCATGCACAGTCATTGTTCAGCACAAAGAGTCCACATTGTGGTCATGAGGAGCCCAAACATCTGTATTTTTCACCTGGAATTCAGGAGGAGTGAACACTGATGCCAGTCAAATGTCCTGAACATGCGGACACCGCTGGGATATCATGACTCACTCCAGTAGAGGCTAGCTGCAAGGTTTCGACAAGTCATTGGCAGGTCCAGTAGATACTGGTCAGCTAGGCAGCTGCAGGGCAGGCCTCTGTAAGCTTGTTGTGTCCATGTAGCTCAAACATGAGGTCAGCCAACTGACAGTTAAAGTCATTTCTGGGGAGCCTAGGTACAAGGCAAGCAGGTTAAATCCTCCTTCTTCAGACAGCAAGGCAGTCCTTTTCTGAATCTTCCAATGACCAGGGGTGTTCTAATGAGAGGTTCTGAAAGTGCCACTTTTATATCTGGTGTTAGCCTTTGGTGTCAGTTCTGCCCCGTCCCCTGGGTTTGTCTCCAAACTGTCTAGGGTGATAAATGCAAGGGCTAACCTGGTGTCAAGTTCCATTGTGTGTGCTGCAGGCAGGGCCCCTTTCAATCCAAAAAGGGTACAGCTCCTCCTTAGCAATCTTGCCAGGAAGACCCACACCCCCTACACCTAGGCCCACTTTGTCCTAATGTCTGGGCAGAGTACAAAACCAACAATAGGGGAGCCCTTAACATGCCTTTTGCATTTTAGAATCTCCATGACTCAAATTCCAATCTGCTAGAATGACCATGAAAAGCTTTTTCAGAGACCTGAGCCTCTCTTAGATTATATAGTCAATCATTGAGGATCCATTAATATGTTTAAACACTGATTTGGCAGGTAGATCCTCTTCCATTCCCCCATCGATTATCACATAGCCTATCTCACAGAATACCTCCAACATATGTACCCCTTGTCTGTCTGCTTTGTAAATCTATGGAAATATCATCACTGGGATGTTGTTAGCTTCCTACGTATCAGTATTTCTGTATGTATCCGATATGGGCTATGACGCTTTCACATTAAAGACCCCTAAGATTAGAACTCAGTCAGCCTATTCCCTTTCATTTACTGCAGCAACAAATTCAGGTTGATATAAATAACTAATTGTATTGTTTAGCACTGTTCAGTGCGGGACGCACTGTTCCCTAGTGCAACCATGCGCTTTATAAATGTTTTTATAATTAATATTGTGATCGAAGAGGGATGCATACATTAAAAAGTAAGTGAGTGAATAACTATTTTCCTCACAGTACATATTAAAACCAAACAATAACCACTGAACTTCATTACTTGGATGAAAAAAGCATAGTTCCAAGGGCAATTAACAGAAAGACCTCTTCTTCAGCCTAAGAAAGCAATTGATTGATGATCTGAAAGCAGGCGTGCCATATTCCAGGATAAAATCCATCATTCATGGCTAAATCAGCAGCACTGTAGCCTCCTTTGCATGCTTCTATTGAGTGCACCTCCTAACCACAACTAAGATCTTATTCCATCCTTGCAGTTATCCATGTCAGTGGACTCAGGTTCGTAGGGGATGTTAATCACCCTGCCACCCAAACCGGCTTGTGCCATTATAGAGTGGGACCTCTTTGGCCAATTCTTGTGGTAATACCAAGCGATTTGTGGGGTGATATCTACACTTTTTTACGAAAGATAATTCATTAACCTCCAGAAAATCCTTGTGCATGAGACAAGCAGCTTGGATCATATCAATGCCTCTACTGTGAAAGATACTCCAATGCTTTAGAAACAAAAATGGGGCAATAGTAGATAACGATCTTCAGTTATCACCAACTTTATGCTTGCTGAACTATTCGGTCTGAACTGCTCATATATATGAATTAGATTTTCGACCTATTTGGTGAAGTTGATCCATCATCAGAAAGATCCACAACATCAATTGTTGATGTGAGTATATCTTCCTCAGTAATAGACAATGGAGTAAAGGTTCCTGACACTGTGACTGACCTATAGTGTGAGGCATTTGGACCAATTGAATGATTTAATCTCAGTATAAGGGTATGAGATCCGAAGTGTTTTAGGGAAGATGGATTAAACTTGTGGTCAACAGGGTAATCCTTTCCTGCCTGCCAGAATCCCTGTCAGAGGGCCACGGGGCAAGCAGGTGCCACTGGGCCCCACTGTGGGGGGGTGATGCCTTTAACTTCTGATGTCCCGGGGGCCTGACCTACTATGGGCCATGATTAACTGGGCCAAGTAATACCCCATTCAGCACTTGACTTTTAGTGGTAGCATGAGTCAAGTAGCTCAACTCACCAGGGAGAGGTAGGTGTAACATATGCACAGGCTCACAACTCAAAGTATAAACAGTAACAACAATTAGGTGGTTTCCAGTTAAATACATGCTTTTATGAAAAAGGAGTATTTTGATGTAACACGTAGAGCATAGCATCGGTACACTGAAATAACCTCCAAAGTTTCTTAAGGTCGGTGTGCTAGCGTCATCCTGGGCAAAATTGCAGAGTCCCTCTGTCCAGTTTAGCTGGTCTGTTATTCCACATTCGATAGTAGTGTTGACTTCCAGATGTGGCCCACCATAGTCACACACAAAAAACTTCTATTCTTTACCTTAAGGGTTAAGTCAGTAGCGCTGGGCTGCTGTTTTTGTGCAAGTTCTGGCACTCTCGTCCTCACACGGCCCACTAGTCTTGGCAGGCAGGCAGACTCTAGGCACTCTCCTTTTCACAGGATAGTCTGCTCTTGCCAAGCAGGCAGAACGCTAGTGCCCCAGGCTGTAGGAAAGTGCTTTTGATTTCCTGAGTAATGGTCCTCACTTAGCAGGGAGACTGGCAGACTGTGGTCCCCAGCCCAAGTTAAAGTAGCAAAAAGTCTTGGTGATCTTCTCCCTCATGACTAGATGTGCAGTTCAACTTTTGAAGTCCAAATCCAAACTCATATGCAATTTGTGTCAGGCCTTTGTAATTCCTGTTGGGGTGTCAGCTCCTTTGAAGTGCTATATCCAGTTGACTGCAATTTCTCAAAGAGTCAATCTGACATAGTAGGAGTTGCTCTAAATCTGATTGACTCACAACACAGGACAAGGGAGTAACTGGATATCACTCCTGGATTTCGGCCTCAACTGAAATTTGCCCCTTAATGGTTCATAGGCCTAAGTCTTCCAATCTATCTTGGATGTGCACAAAAGACTACTTCTCACCTTCCAGTGGCATATGTCCCGCCCCAGCTCTTAGGAATGTCAGCAATAAACATCTCCAGTTTGGGGGTTGCAGTCCTCACTTCTCCAGCCTCCCTGGAGCCTGTCCTTCCAAAATGGAACCCACAGGCCTCCATGTTATGTGTAACACACAAGCACACACATGTAAGTATCAAACGCTGTCTGGATCTATAGAGTCCAGTAAGACCATAAGTAAGTTAAGGACACACCAACTAAACTTTACACCAGTGGGCCAGTAGGCCCCACTTCAGTGACACAGGTAAAAATGCCTGTTAACATCACTGATTCTACAGAACAAAAAAAGGGAATCCTGCTTCTACCATGCTTGTGTTACTTACATTCAGGTAAGAACCTTCAAGGGGGTAGCGCTTGGTGTGACCCTTCCAGTCTAACCAGACCACATGACTGAGATAGGCCTAGGTCATGGTACACACTTATGATCCAGGTTTTTCCATGACCAAAATTCATTACAAGGGATCCAGTTATCCATGCAGCTGGGTCACTCACTGTAGGGCTGCAAGTTTTTCACCATACAGGGGGCTGTCTCTCCCAGCACTGCTGATCCCTGCTTTGATTAATTCAGATAGCCTGTCATGGCAATGATTTACCAATGGCTCTAACGTGCCCGGCGCGATTTTCTGTGACTTGGGCTTCATAGTTTTTCCCTCTTTTGCTTTCCTCATCCAACCTTTCTCATTTGTGTTAGGAATGGCTTTGCCTGGGCTTTCTTATTGAATATAAGATAGCAGGGGGCCCTATAAGCCTGAGCCGGTTGAGGTTTGTGGAACAATTCTTTTAATGAAACGACTGAATTACAAGGATCATTTTTTAAAGTGCATCTTTTCACTGTTACTTTTATCTCTAATTTTATTGGTCTACTTGTGTTACCATATTGTTTGTGTATTTATTCTTGAGGGAAGTATGTAGAGGACTGAGAGGCACTCCAGGGACATTTCTTTTTTGATGGCATACTTGCACATCTGCATTTAATGTACGTGGAAGAGGTTCAGCCATTCTAGAGTTACCAGGATTCTTACAAATCAATCCTGGAATAGCACATAGATCTTCCAGAATATGGCCTCATTTGGAAGTATTTTTTTTCCAGCAACTTCTCTGTAACACTTGCAGTGCCTATGAAAATTTTGCTATTGTTACCATGTACATTGAACAATTTTTCTAGATGCAAATCTAATAAAGCTGAAATGTCATGATCTCAACAAAAAAAAAAATCCTAGGAGTGCTGTTGAATAAGGCGAAGACTTCCTTGGTCCCTATAGTAGGTCTGTGAGGCGGTAATATTGGCCCAACTTTTGTATCCAGTTAGGTAACCTTTAGTAGGAGGAGATTTAGAGTTTAATGCCTTCAGGGATCCTACTTATAAAGATTTCCGGTTTTTATTCTGTGGAAAAATCAAGCCACAGCGTGCCACAATTCGCTCAAAGTTGTGACTGGTGCAGCCTCCTACATAGGCATAGCTTTTGATCTAAATATTATATGTAAAACATCAATGAAAGAATATATAGTAAATAATGCTTACATTTGGGGTACAATACTAAATAGCTTCTTTCTTTGGTTTTATTACAAAGTTTTGGGATTTCTTGATTAAAACGTCCCTTTATTCCCCCTATAAAGTCAGTTTAGATCTGAAGCAATGATGAATTCAACAGTTTGGGGTCTGGTTCAAATAACATACTTGGAAATATATTCATAGCTTGATGTATTCTCGCACTTTTCGAGCATGACACATTCTTGGAAATACACGCAAAAGTAGAGTGCATCTGTAGCTTCAATTTCTTAATCTAGTGATACAATACTTTTGGAATGACCAAGGGTCCCTGAAACGACGCAAGGACTTCTGTGGGGAGGAATTAATATTAGAAACAAGAATGCAGTGCTATTGTTCTGGGGGTAGCACAGACCTTTTTGGTAAGGTTTCCCAGAGCGCAGTTTTCTAATGGTCATTCATAGCCTCCTAGAAAAAACTCCTGATACTAAGTGGAATATTAGCAAAGGATTTTCAAAGAACAGGAATACGAGGTTTTGTCTGATTCTACTCCCTGTAACTATCAAAAAAAGACGATTACAACTTTGAAAAAGTCTGTCATACGATCGAAAGTTACCTATCCACTGGTAAATGTTTTGCAATTGAGAACTCTGCATTAATGGCAATGGCAATTAAAACGATATGTCTTCTATCCCCTGTCCCCTCAGTCATGCAGGCATGGGTTTTATGTACATGTGTAGTTCTCTGTAATTGGTTGAATATCACTATAAAGACAAGTTACCATTGTAGAGAACTGAGAGAGATCAAGCATAAGGGAAGATCTTCCGGGGAATGATAGGTTGGGGAAACAACCTTCCTCTATTGAAGCTGAAATATTTAAGTGCTTGCCTTCCACTTCAAGCAGTGCTGCTTTGCCCCGTCACCCATTCTCAACTCCCCAGCTCTGGCTTCAGCTCAAAATTGTAAGAACAGAGGGCATTTTTACTATGGGAAAAGTGACGCAAAGGTGGCACAGGGCCCTTGTAAATAAGTCCCTAAGAGTCTCTTGTTTCCAAGGGCGCAAAAAGTGAATTTGTCCCGAGATCCCTGACAGAACGCCTCATTCCGCTCACAGCATGCGACAAGTGCCTCCTTCTACCCTGACCTTCACTTACCTGACTCTGCAGGCCACCATAACCACACAGGCTCCTCCGCAAATGTGAAATGGCTGCCGTGGAGGGCAATAGCAAGAACCAATCCGTAGGGAAAGAGCATGCGCACGACCCGCTAACTCTATGATCTCAAATCAATTGCCACTATGCCAACAACATTGGTGTAACACAAAAAGGGGGAAGCATTCACAGCCTAATTCATTGTTTTGGAACATAGCCAATCTTCTGCCTCAATGAATCAATGCAGATCCCACATTTGCGACCCCTCAGAGTTACCTCAACCTATCATTTTTCAGAGGCTCATGAAACAACTGCAATTTACTGGGATAATAATATTACACAGAGGCAGTTCAGTTTCTGATGTGTGTTGTAGGAATAGTAACCATGTACTATAATAAAGAAAAAGACATAGCTTTTTATCTAAACATTATATGTAAATCACCAATAAAAGTAGTAAATAATGCTGACATTTAAGGGTTAATACTCATTTGCTATTTTCTTTGGTTTTATTACAAAGTTTTAGGATTTCTTCACTAACAGATCACTTTATTCCTCCTTAAAGTAAGCTTATCTCCGAAGCAATGATGAATGCAATAGTTTGGAGACTGCTCCAAAAAACACACTTGGAAATATATTTATACCTTGATGTATTCTCACACTTTTTGAGCATGACACTTTCTTGGAAATGCACGCAAAAGCAGAGTGCATCTGTCGCTTCAATTTCTTAAACTAGTGATACAACACTTTTGGAATGGTTAAGGGTCTCTGAAGCGACGACGCTAGGGCTTTTGTGGAGAGGTATTAATAAGAGAAACAGGAATGCAGAGGTTTCTTCTGAAGCATGGAATTACTTTCTGTAGAAAAAACATATGAAAGTGACTCAAGGATTTTACAAAATCCTCAGAAAACCTCTCCATTCGTGATGGCTTCTTTAGCTTTGGCACAAGGACAAAGAGAACACTACACGCCATGTCCTTTTATCAACTCTTGTCAACTTTCCTTTGGCACTTTTTTCAATTGATCTATGACGTTACACAACAAAAACTGCAATGTGATAGACACTCTAGTGCAGTGGCGACCGGTGAATTTAAGCAGATCAAATTTTGACCAAAAAGGAGGGTCTGGATGGGCTTCAGCCCCTTCACCCTCTGAGAATTAAAATGAAAACGGCGACATTTGGAATTTTACAGCACTGAGGTTCCGTGACGATCGTAAGTGGTGTTTTCGACTCGCACGAATATGGTCGAGTCTGGTATCTATGAACCGCAAATGACGAGTTTAGTGGGTGTGCGCAGTTTCGCTGTGCTAACCTGAACCGTTCGTTTGTTTCGTGGGTTTATCTATCTGTACCCACGGGTTCCATCTTAGATACGGCATCCATTTTGTCTCTTGCCCTCAAGTAGTCAGCGAATGGACGCTGTCCGCTTCGCGACCCTGGGATTCCCAAGACTCTTGCGGAAGACACATTTCCTTTGAAAGTGCCTTTATGATGAGGGGGATGATACTGTAAGGCAGATGGCCCTGCTCGAGGCTCATCTTGCCGTGCCAGTCTATTGTCTCAGCCGTGCATCTCATTAGGCACGTCCCTTTGATGCCTGCAGCTCGTGTTTCCCGCTACCACCCCTTTTACACCCTTTCCGATCTCCCCACTGTTTCTGCCTTCCTCTGCACCTGTCCTTGTTCCTTCTTCGATCTGTTTACTGCTGATTGGAATGTACTAATGGTGGGAAGATGGTTTTTTACAGTTGGGAACCGCCAAATGTTTCTGTACTTATGTTCCGGACCTTGAACACATCAAAGCGACCCCTCTTGGGGATAATTATGGGAACCAAGTTGTAAACCTTTGTGTACCATGTTAACCTATGAGAGAAATGTGTATAAAAAGGAGCGATCCACAGTAGCAAATTGAAGCAGATCCTGCGAACATACCCGCTGTGTACTTCACGTGACTTCTGTGTTCCCTGCAGTAAATAAACCTCGAATCTTTGACGCCGAAGGAAGTGTCCCGTGTCTCTGTCATTTGTACGCCGGAACAGGTTACCCACGAAGGTTTCAGGTGTTGTCCCCTGGCACCGCTGGGTCTTAAATAACCCAGTCCTTCAGTTGGCGCCCAACGTGGGGCTGCATCAGTGGTACCGGTCCAAGCCCGACGATCGTGAGGAACTTCGTGTGAAATCTCCGAGGGAAGGTGCACCCCGCTTCATCGATCCTGTTGTCGAAATAAGTGGCCCGACGACTTTTCCCGCGAAGATTCCCGCCTCCTGACGGCTGCGACGGACTGCTGCCCTGACTGTAGACCTGTTTTGGCGCCTGGCGTAGACCTTGGTACAGCGAGACGATTGATGGGCCTTCCTGGTGACGCCATCGATCTTTGAGTTAAGTATTTGTGGGTCGCTCCCAGAGTCCTTAGTTGTGGGTGCTTAGTTGTTGCATGGTTCCATTGCATTTGTGGTTCTTAGTACTTGGTTCCTTGTTGTGTTATTTGACGTCTGCAGTCGCCAAAAACCGAGGGTTTTTGCTCTTTGCTGGGACTTGGTAAATCCCGTAACCCTTGAAGTTTGTGAAACTCAGCTAGTGTGCAAGATGCCTGGCCGTAGTACTTTGTTCAGTTGTTTTGGTCGTTGTGGTGCGGATTCCCGGCTGGAGGACTCGTGTCCGATACCTCCGGTTGGAACTCCAACTTACGAATTGTATAGCAAGCATGGGTTAGGTCCAATTACCTTTAATGAATATTGGATTCGTTACACCAAAAAAGATGGTGTCCTTAGTTGGCCACCTCATGGTAGTTTCGAGACCCCGATTTTAGATAACCTCGAGGCAAAATTGTTTAAGAAAAAGTCAAGGCCGGCCATGTTTGATGCCTTTCGGTTGTGGCGCAAAGAAGCCAAACAGAAAGAAATCAGACAGACAAAACGTAATCAGAGAGATGGAGTTGCTACCATAGTGAAGAAGGCAGAACAGTTCCAGCGAGATAAGGAGGAAAAGGAAAAGGACGTTTTCGATAGGCTTCAGCGTATGTCTATAGATAAATGTTATCCCGCTTTGCCAACGGAGTCGGATAAGAAAGAGGAATCAGTTGAGGACCCTCTAATGTCCTATCTTTTGTAATCACCACCTCCATACGCACAGGGTACCGCGGCTCCTGTGGTTCCCCCTGTACCTGCTCCTGTGCCTGTTCCTCAACCTGTTCCTCAACCCGTACCCGTTCTTCCGATTGTTCCTGCTCCCTTGCCTACTGCTGTTCCTACTGCTCCACCGCTTGTACTTCCTCATACTCCTGCTCCCGCTGCTGCTCCTGTTCTACTTACTCCTGCTGTTTCGCCTGTTTCTGACTCTTCTCTTGTTAATCCCCTGTGTTATACTTCTCCATCTACCCGACGTCGTACCCCCTCTGTTGCTGCTAACTTTTTCAATTCTCTTGGACCTATTCTTGAGTCCGCTGGTTCGGACGGTCCTCAAAGACGTAGTCAGCTTCCCGGTAATAGGGAACGTGCTGCGCTGTATAATATGGCGATGGCTTGGATGAGACACCCTCTTAGAAATCCTCCACGTGCAGTGCTTGAGACGTTCTGTCAATTCAATGTACCGACACAAAGATACGTTTTCGAAGAAATGTGTAAAGTTTTACGTGATCAGATATCGGCAGATGCATCGAACGATGTATTGACTGCTTTAACTAATCTGCAGCTTCAGTTTTCGAGCGGAATGATAGTCGATTCAAATGTTCGACGCGTTGTTGAGCAGTTGTTATCTTTTCGTCCTTCTATCATGCCTAGAGCGTTGTTTTTAGAAGACATTGAAGGACCGCCAGCAGCGCCTGGTCAGTACCCCATGCGCGAAGTTCCACCAGTATGGATGCCTGGCGATCCTAATGCTAACCCCATTATTCCACCATACTTCCAAAGGGTGTGGATACATCTTCCATGGAAACGATCTGAAGTTTTGCAGGTGAAGCAATCTTTGCCTGACCCTCGCAAAAATCCTGCAGGATATTATAAAGAATTATCGCAGCTTGTAGACGCTATGATAATGAATCTTGCCAATATTGATATGCTGTTTGGCAATGTCGTACCGCAACCGGTATGGGCAAAGATTCGTCAAGAAAACCATGCGGTAGAATTAGGTGGTGATTGGGCTGCTATTGTAGCGGCAGACGCCTTGCAAGTTGGTGGGGCTAAACCTGAACAGTTGATTGTTGATCTCCCTCAGAGAATAATTACCCTAATGAAAACGCTTATGCCAGCCATGAAGGTAAATTGGGACAAACTGTCCGCTTGCAAACAAAAGAAGGATGAGAGCGTCTCTGATTTCTTTACGAGATTCGAGGAGGCTTTCATTGACCACAGTGGTCAAGATATGGGTACCGAAGGTGGTCAGAGGTTGTTTGTGGACAAATTTGTTTCAAATTTGCTGCCTGACTTAAGCAACAAATTACGAAATTCTGAAAGTGCATGGGCTGTTTCTACTTCTGCTCAAATATTGGCTACGGCTCAATATTATGAGAATAGGGAGAAAGAGGAGAACGATCGTGCTGATAAAAAGATGAAGGGACTCAAAACTAAGGTGTTGTTGCAGCAGGCGTATCCTCCACGTTCGAATCAGAATGATTCTCAACAACGTAATCGATCGCAGTCTCAGCCTAATAGGTCACAATCACGAAATGATCCCTCATCGCAGAGATCTTCGTTAGGGTACAATCAGTGTGCCTATTGTAGACAGGAGGGTCATTTGAAATTTGATTGTCCAGTCCTCAATGAGCGTAATAGTGGTAATTTGTCTAGAGGAGGTCGTGGTGGTTCCCAACAGACATCACGTGGTAGAGGTCGCGGTGCTCAGAATGATCGTTCCACTAATACTTCTGACTCCAATAATTGTTTTGATCAGCGTGGATCGTCACAAGGGCGATCTGCTCAGTACAATGTGGATGATTATTACGTCGATCAGGATGCTGACGACGGTAATTACTAGGACAGCCATAGACAAGGAGAGGGAGTAGTATCACTTCCGGTTGATCAGAGCGGGCCTTACGTCGCAGTTGCCACCTCGGGCGTCGTTGAGCCTTTTCTGTTGGACACTGGTGCAGCGAAAAGTTCCATCAAGCATTCAAAACTCCCTGGCGCACCTTTGTCTGGCTTAACCAATGTTTCCGTTGGATTCTCTGGCGCCCCTGTTAGCAATCCGGTTTCGTGCCCTTTGCCTCTTACAATTGGACCGCGTGAGCTGAAAGCTCCGCTAATTTTGACCACTGGTTGTGGTGAAAATCTCTTGGGCCTGGATTTGCTAAAACGTCTGTATGCGAATTTGTATTGTTCTCCTGCGGCAGTAAAGCTTACGTTAGGTGAGAGAGTTGTCTCTCCTATGTATTTGTCTCTCGATAAGCTTCCACCGGAATTGAGTTCTCTTCCTGCATCTTTGTGGGCAACAGGTCCCAATGACGTGGGCCTGCTTGACATCTCCCCTTATGTTGTTCATTTGAAACCTAATGTGCGGTTGCCACGTATTCCTCAGTATCGTATCTCCCTTGATGGTGAACGAGCATTGTTAGCGATCATCTATGACCTGATCGAGAAAGATGTTATCGAGGAAACTCGGGGAAACGTGTGCAACAGTCCTGTGTTACCCATTCTGAAACGTACTGATCCTTCGAAACCACCTGTTTATCGTTTTGTTATCGATTTACGGGAGGTAAATAAAATTGTGATTCCTCAGTTCCCTGTTGTGCCTGACATCACGGCGCTACTGACTTCTATTCCAGCCTCGGCATCTTGGTTTTCAGTAATCGATCTGAAGAATGCGTTCTTCAGTATTCCGATTGCTGAAGAAAGCAGAGACCTTTTTGGTTTCTCTCTTGGTGGCCGTAGCTTCCGGTTTAAACGTGCTCCTCAGGGCTACTGTGAGAGTCCGTCGATTTACAGTCAAGCCTTGAAGGGTCAACTGGATGCGTTTATGTTGCCGGCTGGTGCGGCTTTAATCCAATACGTTGACGACTTATTGGTGGCTGCAGATACTCAGGACATTTGCAAAATTGCCACTGTATCGTTGTTGCAGCATCTCTGTGACTTACATCACAAGGTGTCTCCTTCTAAACTTCAATATTGTTGTCAAGAAGTAACCTATCTAGGTCACTTATTGTCAAAGGAGGGAAGAAGGTTGACCCCAGAGAGAATTGCAGCGATTGCCCGAATGACTGTGCCAACAACTCAGAGAGATGTGCGTGCCTTTTTAGGTATCACGTCATACTGCAGACAGTGGATTCCAAATTTTTCATTGTTAGCGAAACCATTGGTGGCTCTTACGTGCAAGGATGTTTCAACACCTTTACCATGGACGGAAGAATGTCAGAAAAGTTTTTCTGAACTGCGTGACGCATTGTGTTCGGCTCCTGTGTTAGGTACCCCTGACTATAGCAAGCCGTTTACACTACACGTTCACGAGAGGGAAGGTTGTGCGTTGAGTGTCTTAACGCAACCTTTCGGTGATAAGCAACGTCCATGTGCATATTTTTCCTCGACCTTGGACCCGGTAGCTAGAGCATTACCGAGTTGTTTGAGAGCAACAGCGGCAGCTGCGGTGTCCATCCGACAATCAGCAGGGTTGGTCATGGATAATATGCTTACGGTGATGGTTCCGCATGCAGTTGACACTCTTTTGAATCGTACGAAAACTCAGCACTTGACGAGTGCGAGGTTGTCTGGGTATGAGTTGACGCTTTTGGCAAGTCATATTCAGATAAAACGTTGCAATGTCCTGAACCCGGCGACTTTGTTGCCAATTAGTGCAGAGTCAGATGAAGTAGCAGCGCATGACTGTTACTTAAGGACTGAGGAGGAAACAAAAGGTCGAGTGGACCTTAAAAACACTCCTTTGGAAGATCCCGATGGGACTTTGTATGTGGATGGATCATGTTTTAAATTGCCGAATGGTGATGTGACGACTGCGTATGCTGTGGTAACGTTGAATACTGTTGTGGAAGCTGCAAGATTGAATCAGAACTCTGCCCAGGCTGCAGAGCTGATCGCTCTAACTAGAGCGTGTGTGTTGGCGAAAGGGAAACGAGTGAATGTGTTTACCGACAGCCAATATGCTTTTGGCGTCGCTCATAGCTTTGGACGATTGTGGAGAGAGAGAGGTTTTATGACGTCGCATGGTACGAAGATCCAGCATGGACAGCTTGTGAATGATCTTTTGGATGCACTTACGTTGCCTAAGCAGGTAGCGATTGTTATGTTATGTTATGTTATGTTATTAAAAATTTATAAAGCGCGCATACGCCCGAAGGCTTCTTGGCGCTGTAGTGCGCATCGTAAGGTGACGGATGATGTTGGCCGTGGTAATGCGTTTGCGGATGAGACTGCTAAGGAGACTGCCCGGAACCTTAGCACTAGAATGTATGTGACGAGTTCGGTTAGGTGGCCTACAGAGACTAGTATGTGTGAGGACACTATTGAGAGTGTGAGAGCAATTCAGAATGAGGCCACCGAGACTGAAAAGACGAAGTGGAAAGAGAGTACGGGAAAGTTGGATGCGAATGGTTGCTGGGTTGATTTGTCAGAGCACAAGAGATGGATGTTGCCAGATGCATATGTGCTGGCTGTTGTGACGATGGCACACGGGTTAGAACATATTAGTGCGAAAGGTATTTGTACGTTGTTGTCTCCTGTGTGGAAGAATGATGGTATTACGAAATGTGCTGAGAGATTGGTCAAGAATTGCATGATATGTATGTTATACAATCCTGGTAAGGGGACCCCACACCTCCTAGCCATTTTGCTCCCCCTTCATATCCCTTTGAAGTAATCCAGTTAGACTTCATCCATATGGAGCGATGCAATAACCTGAAATACGTTTTAGTTGTGGTTTGCGCATTCTCCCGATGGATTGAAGCCTATCCTCTTAAAGATAATACAGCCTTGTCTACTGCGAAAATCCTGCTGAAGGAATACTTTCCTCGGTATGGAATGCCCCGAATTGTATGGTCTGATAACGGAAGTGAGTTTGTAGGGAGTGTGATGAAGAGTGTGTGTAAGGGCCTTGGAATTAATCAAAAATTCCATAGCGCCAATCATCCCCAGTCAGCAGGTTTGGTTGAGGGGTATAATGGCACCCTTAAACTCAAACTGGCTAAGATTCAGGCTACGACTGGCCTTTCGTGGCCTGACGCCTTGCCCCTTGCTTTGTTGTCAACAAGGGCAACAGTACACTCCCGAGTAGGGCTCAGTCCCTATGAAATAGTGTTCGGCCGTCCTGCGAATGTTTGGGGGGTTCCTAGACCGGGTGTATTTTCTAATCTTGAGTACCCAATGTTGATTGATTATCTTCATGATCTGACTGCTAAACTGAGGTTAATTCACCAACAGGTTCACGAAGCACTGCCGACGCAGACGGAGGGTCCAGGCCACCAGCTCCAACCCGGAGACTGGGTGGTTACTCGCAATTTTGCTCGCAAAAAGAATTTGGAACCCCGCTTTACTGGACCCTTTCAGGTCCTCCTTGACATGAGAACTGCCGTCCGTTTGGAAGGACGCAAAAATTGGGTGCATGCCACTCATACCAAGAAGGTTCCTATACCTTTACCGGCAGACTCATGGGTAAGGAAGGGCATTGCTTCATCTGAAACCGAAGGACTACCGACCTTTGTACCCTTTAGCGATGCACAGCCTGTCGGAGAATCCTCAGCGCAACAGAAAGACATTGTTGAACACTTGCCATCACAAGACTCAAGATCTGAACAATCGACTGATCAGCAGAACTCTGTTCCTTCATCGGATCCATTGTTTGATGAACAGACAGGTCCTGGGAAAACTCGATACTTTTTGCGATCCAGTACCAGAGACAAATAAAGAATTTCCGTTCTGTCCCTTGACAACTGCATTATCTCGTTTGCCACGATCAGTTTGAACACCCGTATTATTGTGATTATTTTTGTAAAAATTGAGTTTCGTTCCACATGTGTTTTTGCTTCCACAGCTAAGAGACTTTTTGTATATACATTGTGAGTAAGATACCTTGCATCCAGGTGTACCGTAGGGCCGCGCGTGTACTTCCTTCTGGTTAGTAGGTCTTGACACTAGGTCAAAGACCGTCGGTTCCTGGGAACTCCTAGGGATTGACTACTGCTACACAGAACGAAGTGCGTCAAGAAACGTTGCGGACGGTTGTAGGGGATGGCGTTTTCGAAGCTGATGGACTTGGAAGAAGCTCAGGCGCAAAGATTCAAACTGCAACAAATTGTTCGTACCAAATGTTTTACGTTTCAAGTGTTCCTACTGTTTCTGACTGTTTCTTCGCTATTGGCGGGTGGGGTGTATTACATGATGTCGCACTTCTTACCTTCTGCCATACCTACTCCTACTTCTGAACCCAAATCTACCTCCACTGCATCCCCTCATTCTTTCCATATCTTACCCGAACACGAACAGGCTAGATGTGCAGAATTCAGAAATAATTCCTTTATCCAGCTCCTTCATCAGCACCAGTTGGTGGTTAACACTACTAATTGTTTGGTGTGTGGATTAATGCCACATACCACGGATAAGGGAATTCCATATCTGGTTCTACCTTATAGTTCCCAGGGTTCAGCTCGAGCATTCCAAACAATGTTTCGAAGCGCACTAGATTCTTACCCCAGTCGAGAGCCACGTTCTCCCTACTCTGGTCCTGGCTTGTATCAAAAGCCTTTGACTATAGCGATAGAGGATTTAGATAGAGATATCTATGAGCCGTCGCTCATCCTAGAGGAAGAGGTACAAGCCTATAGGGTCCTGAGTAAGGTCGAGTATAGTGCGCTCACTGGTGAAAAGCAGCTCAGGAGCTCGCCTCCGATATGGGTTGTACCCCACCTTGGTAATTTCTGTCTAATGGGTCGTGGCCGAAGATCGAAAGCTCATCTTGGAGAGAGTGCTTGCTCCGAGACTTATATCCTGCCGATGGTCTCGTCCCCTGTGTTTCTGGCTGCCAAGGGTACATACTTTGTGCTTGCCTACATGAGGGCAAAAGGAGCATCTGAGGTTCCGTGACGATCGTAAGTGGTCGAGTCTGGTATCTATGAACCGCAAATGACGAGTTTAGTGGGTGTGCGCAGTTTCGCTGTGCTAACCTGAACCGTTCGTTTGTTTCGTGGGTTTATCTATCTGTACCCACGGGTTCCATCTTAGATACGGCATCCATTTTGTCTCTTGCCCTCAAGTAGTCAGCGAACGGACGCTGTCCGCTTCGCGACCCTTGGATTCCCAAGACTCTTGCGGAAGACACATTTCCTTTGAAAGTGCCTTTATGATGAGGGGGATGATACTGTAAGGCAGATGGCCCTGCTCGAGGCTCATCTTGCCGTGCCAGTCTATTGTCTCAGCCGTGCATCTCATTAGGCACGTCCCTTTGATGCCTGCAGCTCGTGTTTCCCGCTACCACCCCTTTTACACCCTTTCCGATCTCCCCACTGTTTCTGCCTTCCTCTGCACCTGTCCTTGTTCCTTCTTTGATCTGTTTACTGCTGATTGGAATGTACTAATGGTGGGAAGATGGTTTTTTACAGTTGGGAACCGCCAAATGTTTCTGTACTTATGTTCCGGACCTTGAACACATCAAAGCGACCCCTCTTGGGGATAATTATGGGAACCAAGTTGTAAACCTTTGTGTACCATGTTAACCTATGAGAGAAATGTGTATAAAAAGGAGCGATCCACAGAAGCAAATTGAAGCAGATCCCGCGAACATACCCGCTGTGTACTTCACGTGACTTCTGTGTTCCCTGCAGTAAATAAACCTCGAATCTTTGACGCCGAAGGAAGTGTCCCGTGTCTCTGTCATTTGTACGCCGGAACAGGTTACCAACGAAGGTTTCAGGTGTTGTCCCCTGGCACCGCTGGGTCTTAAATAACCCAGTCCTTCAGTACAGGATCTTAAAGGCATGGCTTATGAAACACTCATAAAATATTTCAGAGAATTCCTGGTTTTCCAAGCGACCTGACTTCCCCTATATGTAGATTGACCTTACAGGAGCATTTAATCACACAGAAAAAATGGATTGGCAATAAAACATTGAAAAACTGACAGTGCCTCTGTCTGGAAAAAGCAGGATTTTTGCTTTTTCTTACATTTTGAAAACACATATCGAGGGCCATAGTTGTTAAGGGATTGCTTTGCTCTTGCATCATACAGGGTGTTGCAAGGGCAACACAATCCCTAAAGTAGAGTTACCAAGCAACACAAGGCCACCTTGCGCCTTGCGTGGCCCGTGTTGCTTGGTAAATCTGGAATAATGCGAGGAAGTCAAGTCGCTGCCCTGAGAAGACGTTCAATGGGTGAAGCGTGAGTGTGTTTGCTCATCCACCCATGGATTTTGGCGCATTCCAAGATTTGCCAAGAAACGAAAACCTGTGAATTCATCAAAATGCTACACCTTCCTCTGGGAGGCACAACGGGGAGAAATATCTTTATGTCTCCTCATTGTTTCCTCTTTCTAAGTGTGATTCATTCTGCAGTAAACCTAGAAAGAGGAAAATGTCTCTTAAGAAAGATTTCGTGCAGAAAGGTGCCTTACCATGGAGCAAGGGTGCCTGCGTTGTCGCAAAGCAGCACATTCTGCGCAAGAAGAGGACAGGAATGTGCCATGTAATGTACAAATTTGGTGCATTCCTGTCCTCTCCCGTGCACGCAGTGTAGTTCAGGAAGGTGTCTTGCTGCATTGCTTTGCATGATAGTATGATAAATCTGGCCCGCATGTTTAATGTCGACAATCTACTTGGTTAGAAGCGGGTATTGAAAATGCACACATATCATACTCTATAAATAAGTCACATATACAAATGCAATGATGTGATCATTTGTGTTTGTAGTATACACAATGGCATACTTAAGTATACATATGTACACAGATTCCAAGCAGATTTTGTGAATTACTGTCTTATCTCAGGTGGATACTGGACCTCATACTGCATAGTGGTAGCACTGAAAGAACTTGGGGCATATCATAAAAAGCTGGCCTAGTTCAAGGCAGATTCCAACACATTTTCGCCTGTCTACAGCACAAAACAGCTATACCTCCGATATTCTCTGAGTTACTGCTTGAACTGCCAGAAACCGGCCCTCGGAAGCTTGTTTCCGGTCCAGGGAAGACATGGCTTGGCAGTTCGGGCTGGACTGTTCCCATGAGGCACAGGGTCAGACTGATTTGCATACAGCCATGTCTGAACTGGGGTGGCAGAGTGGGCTATAGAACGGTGATGGATTAAACCCAGATCTTTTGACTGGGTGTGAGTGTTTGATTGATTCAGATGCTCCGTCCATCACCACCCCCTTTTGAACTGACACAAGTCGGAAACAGAATCCAGTAATTGTATTTATCTGTTTCTGAGCTGTGCTGTCTGGAGCTCACGCATGAACTAGAAGAATTTCCAACTTAAGTGTACGCACTTTAAAAAGTGTAAACACTTCTGCTATGAGCTAGCACAACAGGTCATGTACAGCCTTAGAAAGGAGTGCAAGAATGCAACTGTTTTGTGGAGCTTGCAGACATTTTTATCACACAGTAAAAATGCAATTGCATAGTAAAATGAAACTGAAAGCATTGGTGTATATAGAGAAATATGCTCACAATCTAAAGGACAGCTGCTAACCTTAGTCACTTGTAAAACTAATACAAATAGAAAATATTGTATGTTGATTACAAGGTTAGCTAATGGCTCTGAATCATTGCAGACACGGTGTTCCAGTCTTTTAGACATTTGAAAATGTATTGCATTCTGTGACTTGTAAACTGATTTGCTCAAATTGAACACAATGGACAAAGATACTAGCTTAAAGTGGATAATAAAACGAAAATCCAGGTCCGGAACATTTGTCCCTGGCACCAAAAATTATATGATATGGTTAATGCTTGTTCAGGAACACCATTATTCACATACACATTTGCAATACTGCTTCATCAAACTAACTTTTTGAGCTTCGGTAATCAGATTACTTTCATTTGAAAATGTATTACATTCTGAGACTTGTAAACTTGATTTGCTTAACTTGACCCACAATTGACAAAGGTACATGTTTATAGTGGTAAATAAAAGGAAAATCCAGATCTGTCTTTGTGTTCCTGGCAGTAACAAATGATTGGACATCATTCATACCTGTTCAGGAACATTAATATTCACATATGCATTTGCAATACTGACGTCATCAGCAGTGCATTGCGGGAGTGCGAGCTATAGTTAGCTCAACTAACTAGAAACTCGAGTCCCGTACCGGTAGTGTCCCAAGCTCCATCAGCACTCTAATCCTATCCCCCATATTGCTTAACTCGTAAATGATTCACATTTTGTATCCAACGGGTTTGTGGCACAGCGTCTCACGTAACAACATATATGTATGAGGTCACGCCAGCTGCTGCTTTGGTATGCAATGGGTATGCAGTACCAAGCCGCGCTTTATGTCATGTACGTATGGCGTCGTGCCCGCTGCACGTTACGTATGCGACGAGTGCACGCTGCCAGGCCCTGTGTTGCGTCATAGACGTATGGTGTCGCGCCGGATACGCCATTCCCTCATTTTTTTATGTCTCAAACCTATATCTAAATAACTTTTCAGTGTATACGATAACAAGCGATAATCTAAAATATTTTAAACATTTATATATTTCCAACTGTAATAAACTTGTAATATAGTAAATATATTTTCTCAAAATTGCTTCGGGTGCGGTCTCCTTGCGCGCTGGGTGTGCGATTGCCATGTGACCTTAAAAAAAAGCATTTGATTAGTTCATAACATTTCCCATTTTAGCAGTTGGAAAACGCCACCCATTTTAGTCTTTCTCTCTACAGCACTTGATGAGACACACCTTCTGCTTCAAGAGCTTTTTTGAAAACATTTTGCTATGTACACATATCTTACATTACACACAACATACAACCATCATCTTCATCAATATTCATGGTCTGTAAAGTAGCCTTCCACCTGTGATAGCCATGCACCTAAAAGTTACATAACCAAAGTTTTTCCCACTGCCAGAGGTAACATGGGTGCATACGCTGTCCACAGCACAATGTAATGTGTTACGGCCCAGAGGCAGTTTCATGCATAGATAATGAACACACGGACACAGATAGATAGTGGAAGTGGGTATGGGCACGTGCGCTCAACACCTTTTTATTACCAGGGTCACATATCCAGTGACGTCTGTGCTGGATGCATGTAGGGTGAGTGTAAACCAGCCCCAGGGAATGGTTGCTGCTAGCACCAATTACAACAGTAATCATTGGATCACACACAGAGATGCAATAATAAAAGAGTCAATAGTTTGTGCTGCAGTAAGGTGGGGGAGTAGATGTGAATTAATACAGAAAACATTCTATCGTAAAAGAACCACAACTTGTGGTATACTGAGACACAAGCAATAGATCTGAAATAATACACAAAAAGATAGTTTCATAAAGGGTCCATCAGTTCTAGTGCACTCAGATAGCCATATCAAAAGCATCCCTTTCCGAGACTTGCGTTCTTCCCACCTGAGTTTGTTAGTCATTCCATCTTTTAAACGCAAGAAGCATGGAGGCTCTGGATTTGCTGTCTTGGCCCCACAATTTTGGAACTCTCTCCCAGTGGAGATGAGGTCTGAGACCTCCTGTGCACCATTTAGAAAACTGCTCAAGACCTGGTTGTTTGCTCAGGCATATGGAGAATAAATCTACTTCCCTGCCACTCTGTTCTGCCTCTCTAGCGCCATGAAACCGCTTGGTGTACGTGCGCTTTACAAGGGCTTTTTTTTTTATGACCATCAAAATATATCAGCAAACAGCCTAGAGCGTAATAAAAACAAAGACATAGTATTTCAACATACAATATCAATCGCAGAGTAACTCGGATAAAGAAAATTGTTTACAGTGAAATGAAAAATTTATCAACTAAATCAAATTAGCCAAAAGGGTTATCCCAATTCCCCCTGTATCCACTGCTGAACAGGCGCCCACATTTTCATTCCTAAAGCTCTTTTTTTCCTCCCCTTTGTTCTATAGATGGCATTCTCTACATTATACATAGCTAATAGGCGAGCCCTCCAGGTACAAAAGGATGGGGGGTCAGGGCTTATCCATTCTTGCGTGATACAACCCTGCAGAATTGCCATAGAGATGAATAGCAGGTTTCTCTTTTCCACTACCATTGTATCAGAAAACACCCCTATCAGTACTATCTCCGCAGTTAATTTTAAAGAAAATCCAAGTAAGGCAGAACGAAAAAGTTGGATTGCAGGGAGTAGTAAGGTTAGTTGTGGACACAGAAAAAACATATGAGCTGAATCAGCTGCGTGCATACCACATATACTGCATGATGTACCAAGTATTGAACCCCATTTCGAGATTTTTGCCGGGGTATAATAAAAATCGGAGAGAACCATGTAATGCTGTGTGCGAGTTCTGCCTGTTAACAGTATGGAATTAGCCAAGGAAATAGAGTCCTCTAACATGATATTGTCATTTTCCAAGCCCAGCTTCGCAACCCATCTCTCTTGAACACTAGTTAAATCATCTGGGCATAATGAAATCAAAAATTATAAAAGAAGCCAATCCTTTTTTTGGAATAGAGACTCTCAATCAGGGAAATCTTCTGTAATCCGGATTGTTCTAAAGACGTTAGGTTGTTAACAAACCTATGCAGCTGTAAATATTTAAAGTAATCAGCGTTTGTAAGATTAAACTTGAGTTGAATTTCTGGAAAAGGTATGATATGATTATTCTGCCAAATATCACCAAGGTAATTAATGCCACAATTCCACCATCTTGTCATTATATGATCTCTAAAGACGGGAGGAAAAATGTGTAATGATGTCAAAGGGGTGTATCTCAAAATTTTTAAGATACCAGCATGGCGCCTAATTAATTTCCAAGCATGAAACGCTGCTTTCAGGATCTTAAATTTTGTTTTCTTGTAGTAACTGGGTTCTACATTTTTTAGCAGGCAGCCACGAGCCTCAACCCCTAAACCAAACTCATATATGGATGGAGCATGAGATTCTGGGATTTGCGCCCTAGGACCAATTATCAAAGGAGTAATAAACTGTAATACAGATGCAAAATAATAGAACAACAAATGTGGAGTACCCCACCCTCCCCTTGCCTTAGGAAGAATCATCTTCTTATAGGCTCTGCGCTGACGCTTGTAGCCCCACAAAAACCTCTTGGCCATCCTCTCCAATTGTTTAAAAAAGATAAGAGGGAATTCAAGCGGCACAGCCCTAAATAAATACAAGAATTTTGGCAATATTAACATTTTTAGCACATTATTCCTCCCATATAAGGACAAATGGAGATGGTCAATGCGCTCCAGAGTGGAGTTAGCCTTTTTAAGAACTGTCGTGAAGTTGAGTTCTGGGATAGCCGACACTGATGTTGTGATCTTCATACCCAGATATGTCGCCTCAGACACGATGTTAATGTGTGCAGTGGGATTCTGACCCACGAATATTGTTTGGGTTTTAGATAAATTCAATTTGTACCCCGAGAAAGCAACAAACTGGATTGCAAGCTCTTCAATCTTTGGCATTGCCCTTGCGATGTCTGTGGGATCACCACCACATCATCCGCATAGGCAAGCGCTCTATAGCTAATACCCGCAACATCCACTGGAGTTATATCCACCGCTTGGTTCAGTTTGTTAAGAAAGAGGTCGATATAAATAGCAAACAGAAGCGGTGAAGACGGGCATCCCTGTCTTGTACCACGATGAATAGAAAACAGACCAGATTTGTTAGCCCCGAGTTTGATACAAGACATTGGTGATTCATATAGAGCTTTCAGAGCCATTATCATACGTGGACCAAACCCTATCAACGAGAGCAAATCCCAAAGGTAGGGCCAGGGCCACCCTGTCAAATGCCTTCTCAGCATCCAACAGGGTGAACCCTATAGAGATGTTAGTACCCTGTGCCCAATCCATAAGGGCAATAACTCTACGGACGTGGTCCGTAGTACCCCGCTCGGGAATAAACCCATGCTGCCAGCGTGAAACTATAGAAGAAATTACCCCTGAGATTCGCGTGGCTAAGATTTTAGAGAAGACTTTGCTGTCAGCGTTGATTAGTGATATCGGCCTACAAGAGGCCGATTGAGAGGAGTTTTGTCTTTTTTAAGAAATGCCATTATTGTCGATTGTCTCCATGAGGCTGGAGCAACCCCCTTCTGTGCCTCAAGAAAAGTAACCAACAGATCTTGTTTTAATATGTGCCTGAATAGTCTAAAAAACTCCAGTGGGATACCATCTGGTCCCATAGCTTTACCAACAGCAAGAGAAAGCAAGGCTGTCTCGATTTCATCCCAAGTGATATCAGCATCCAGAGTCTGTGCCTGAGCGGTAGTCAGTTTCGGGGTGTTGTCTAAGGACGTGAAATTCAGAACAGAGTCTCTAGAGTAAAGTAGGGTATCCTGCCCTTAGAGCTTGGAGTAAAACTGCCGGAAGACCTCAAGAATTTCCTCAGGAGTATTGTGAATCTGACCTAAATCATCCTGTATTGCGTTCACAGAATTGAAGACCTCTTTTTGTTTTAAAGTTTTCTCCAAAATCCTCCCCGAATTTTCCCCCATTTCATAAATCTGTGTTCTAAATATTGCCACCTGCTCCGCCAGTTTGGTGGCAAAAATCTCATATAGCCTTGCTTTGTGTATAGCTAGAGAAGTTTTAATATGCTCTGTATCTTGAGAAAGACTAATAGCAGTAACTAACTTTTCCTCCCATTCCTGTACCGCTTCATAGTATACATCAAGTTTATTCCGAATATTTTCTTGCTTCTTAATTGAATATGCTAATGTCTCCCCTCACACCCCGGATTTAAAAGCGTCCCAGACATTTTGAACAGAAGCACTCCCTCTGTTAAACTAAAAAAAAACCCTGATCCACTTCGCCATATGATCTAAATATGATTGATCTGCCAAGAGTTTCCGATCGAAAGACCAAGGCCTCACCGCTGCGATAGCAACGGGGCCTGTTTTGACCTCTATCA
The DNA here is from genome assembly GCF_964263255.1 of Lissotriton vulgaris. Taxonomy (NCBI): domain Eukaryota; kingdom Metazoa; phylum Chordata; class Amphibia; order Caudata; family Salamandridae; genus Lissotriton; species Lissotriton vulgaris. The sequence goes on from NW_028254594.1 coordinate 685,044, forward strand.
GCACCGGATTGTGGTCTGATATTATTCGCGGAAATATCTCAAATAAAATATTATTAATAAGCCCAGCAGAAGCAAAAAAATAGTCCAGCCGCACAAACTTCTGATGCGGGGCAGAGAATTTTTCTCATACCCCACATCACACAGACCAAACTCGACTAGCAGACCACGTAGTGCCTTAAATATCTTCTTTTTTAGGCCTGGATAAATTGAAGAGCCCCGGAGATCCAATCCCCGTTCCAAATGGATATTTATGTCACCACAGATAATTAAAGGTGATGGCCAGTCAGCTAACTCTAGACTTAAAAAATTCAAAATATCAGGGTCATCCGAGTTTGGAGCATAGATTGCATAGATTGTCCAGATTTTACCATCAATACTGATCTCAATTATCATCCATCTGCCAAACTGATCAGCTTTAGGCCGTTTAAGAAACCCCAATCCTCTTCTCATTAGAATGGCCACCCCTTTTGTAGTAGTCCCTTGGCGAGTACACCCAAGTAACTGCGGACCCAAGTCATTAAATAGGTTCCTATCATTCCATGTAAGGTGCCTTTCCTGGAGGCACAGTAGATCTATCTGCATACTCTGTATTATTTGTGCACAAACCCCTCTCTTTTTCCTGTTGTTGAGACCACATATATTCCAAGAATAAATCCTCATTTTGCCCATCTTGGTAATTTATTCAAACAAAGCAGGATTGACCCCACCGGTGTCTTTATGTTCAGCAGTGACATCCCTTTAGAAGAAATTTTTTTTTTATGATTCATATTCAACTTAGAAATTATCTTCACTTTCATATTTATATTCAAATTCACTTTACAAAGCCAATCGCTCTCGGCTCCAGCGTTTCTGACTTTGCTTGCCCCCCTCACCCCTCCCCACCCACCCAGTCCCTCCCCTTTTACCCCCCCTTACCCCACCCTGACCCCAACCCAAAAAGGGCAAAGGGACTGAAAATGTTTATACTTTCGCAATATGACATAAAAAGAAAAGCAAAAAAATGAAGAATTATGAAAAAATATAAGGCTAAATCGTTTTCCCTAATAGATAAGACACACAAAAGCATCAACAAAGAACAAAGCGGCTACCCCTCCCCCGAAAATAGAATCATAATGAAGCTAAGAACTCTTTAGCCGCCCCCTCAGATGTTAGAAAGTATGATCTCTCTTTATAAATAACTTTCAGTTTTGAGGGGTTGAGAAGAAAGGCCTATGCCCCCTTTGCCTGAAACAATGGTATTAGCTGGCGAAACTGCCAGCACTGTTGGACCGTTGCATGGCAGTAATCAGGACGAACAAAGAATTCCAGGCCCTTCCCCCTACATTTTCGATCCGGTCTGGCCAGGTCATAAAGAGCCTCTCTAGCCAGAAAGTTATTTAAACAGATCATTATGGCTCTCGGTTTAGCATTTGTCCAGATCTAGTGTTTTTTTGGAAGGGAAATCTGTGGGCCCTTTGAAGTTCCACATCCCACTGCCAGTGGGATAGCTCTGGAAGGCCTCAGAAAAAAGCTCACTGACATACCGCCTTACATACCCCCCTCACTCCCCTCGGGAATGCCCAGAATTCGTAAGTTATTACGCCGGGATCTATTTTCCAAGTCAACAAGCTTTCAATTGATCTCATCCCTTAGGCCTTCCAGGGAGGACAATTGTGACTTTTGTTGAATCATAGTGTCTTCAACTGCCGAAATCCTGCCTTCTGCCTCTACAACTCTAGCAGTTGTTTCATTGCTCGATTTAGCCACACGCCTTAGGTTGTTTTGGAGCCTGCGGACAGCACCTTGAGTACGCAAGTTCTCGGCTCTCATTTCCTCCCGATGCTGGAGCATAACCTGATATAGTGTGTTCAATGTAATCTCAGGAATCTGAGGCCCTACTATCGTGTCCGTAACATCTGCAGGCATAATTGATGGAGAACCCGCGCTATCCCCTTGTACCGTGAGTACTGTGTTTTCCTCTGCTCCCCATTCTGGCCTTCCAGGTGACCCATCCATGTCGGGATCCTCTTCTCCCTCAGAACTGCGTAGCTCCTGTGTCGAGCTATTCACACTGTTGGCGCTCATATCATCCCTCCACTCCGCATCTCCTTCTAAACTTTCTGATTCAAGGGCAAAAGATAAGTCCGACATGGAATAGAAATTTCCAGCCGAGTTAACCGAATCAGTGTCCCCCACAGGAGTCGGTACCTCCTGTAAATTGGGTCCCACGGGTAGCACCTCTAGCTGCTCTTGCATGCTTAGCGACCCGGAGATCACAACTGTAGAAGAAGGGGGCGGCTCTAGAAGAGTTTTACCAGGAGCAGCTTTTGATTTTCCAATTGACTTAGCAGAGCTCCCCACATTCCCTGCATTACCCACATTTCCAGCATTCTTGATGTATATAGATGCGGGGATCTGAGTAAGTGTGTGAATTGGTGGCAGGTTTGCTTTACCAATAGTTGTCGAGTTATCGCTGCTTACTTGGCTGCCTTTATCTTTATTTAAATTCCTTTTTTAAACATCCCCGGTATTTTGAGAACCGCGCCAGTCCTACAAGTCCCAGAATCCTCTGTAACAGTGTGGCTCTGTGCAGGAACAGAAGCAGGTTCTGTAATTTCAGACAAGGAATTCACGGCTACCTCAGATGCTAAAGTTTGATTACTCCAAATGTCACCTGTAGTGGAATTGCTGCTGTGTTCCATCTGCCCCGCTCCCGTCACCGCTGCTGCTGTGACTGCTCGGGCCTTTGGCTTCTGGGTCTTAGTTGTTGTGCCAGAAGTCGGGTTCTTGGGAGCCATACCGCTTCGAGCGCTACTCCCCTGACGCAGCCGAACTCTGGAGCAGGCCCCCCTGCGATCTGATCGCTGAAAATCTGTGCGCCTTTCACGGTTACTTTCACGGCTCCTTTCCCGGCTCCTTTCGCGGCTCCTTTCGTGGCCCGCTCCGCCGTAGTCCGCTCCTCCCTCCAATGCTGCCTGGAAACTGTGGCTGGAAAACGCCACACAAGTTGAAAAGAGCGCCGAAGACTACACCACAAGTCCAACCTCATTCCAGGTGAGGCAGGTATTTGCCAAAACCGTAATTCTCAAAATAGCTCCCCAGGGCTCCGCTCAACTCTCACAGAGCACTTATCCGTCTTAGCAGTAGCCAGCAACCAGCAAAAGGGAGCGAGCACAGCGAAAGCACCACTGCAGCTACTCACTCGGACGCTGCTGCGTCCGCCATCTTGCCCCCGCGCTTTACAAGGGCTTTTAACATAACATTCAGCATGTGCACAGCCAGCGATGATGTGCGATACGGGCGGGCCGTACTACCGAGCAATGTCTGTTGCCATCAACACTGCGTCACCTTCAATAGCGACTCGATCTGAATTGTGAACACTGCTGTCTGCAGTGTAGGCCAGAGAGAGTGGTCAGCAAGGGCACACAAACAAGTGGCGTTGACTTGAGCTGCCCAGTTTGTCATACACGAAACAACAACAAGCGTGTGCGGAGCCGGTGATGATACGTATGCGTGGTGCGGGCAGAGCGTACTGGAGCAATGTATTTTGCCTACAGGACTGCGTCAACTACAGTAGCAACTCAAATCTGAATTGTGAAAACTGCAGTCTGCAGTGGAAATTGAAGACGGTAGTCACACAGACATCCATGAATACTTTTTCTCACTTCCTCTTCACAAAATACAACAAAATAAATTACAGAAAACTCTCCAATAAATAAATCAAAACAATTCGAATTGCGATCTCTGCTGTCCACAGTGTAGATTCTTTTTTTTAAAAATATGATTATTGAAGTTTTACACAAAATGAGAAAAACCAGGCAGATCAACAAAAGGCAGGAATTGACATGATCCAAGTAATATCAATCACATTCAGCAGTGCAAGAGTCCCACATCATAGTAGTAGAAAAATAAGAGGAAGGTACAATCTATTAGCGCATCTGACACACATGTGGCCCCTCTCTTAGAGTTCTGCATAATCCCACATCAGACATCGTTTTACCAATCCAGAAGTGGCACGTGTAGATTTGGAACAGTAAGTGTTAGGAGCGAGGGCCTCTTTACAGTATAGGGTCTTGTGTGTTGTGGGTAGTCGTAATCAAGGGGGGGTATCGTCACGGTCAGAGGTCATCTGGATGGGTCTCCTGGTCATATATAAGGGCCAAAAGTTTTTGGGTCTGTTGCGGGGTGGCAATAACTCGCTGTAATTTTCTGTTTGAGTACAGCAAAATGATACAAAAGGGGATTATGAACGGAGCGCTTGAGCAAATCAAACACTCACCCTCACTCAACTGATCTGGGTTTAATCCATCACCATTCTTTAGCTCACTCCACCACCCCAGTTCAGACATGGCCATATGCAAATCAGTCTGACCCTGTGCCTCATGGGAACAGTCCAGCCCGAACTGCCAAAGCCATGTCTTCCCTGGACCGGAAACAAGGAGTTAGCTATGGAAGCACACAGTCTGATACACCTCAACGCAGGGAGTTGTGTAAAACCAAGCAGCAAGTAATATCGTCCATTGTGGGATCAAGACACCGTTCCATTGTTGGGACCTAGAGTTGGTTGCACCTGGTTGAAGGTAGTACCTTCATCTCCACTCTCAGATGCAGTTCTAACTTCGTCCATTGTGGGATCAAGTCACCGTTCCACTGTTGGTACCTGTTCGTCTACGGTGTTAGTAGTATAGAGAGCACTCCACGGTGCTGTGCCTCAGGCTTGGCGCTGTGTGCCTGTGTCGCGGTAGCCAATGTTGATCTCAGGAGCATTCCGAGCTTGCAGACCTCGTACCAGGAGCTTCCGCCGGCACGTGGTGGGCCCTCTTTCACATATGGCGGTGTCAAAAGGTGAACTGTGTGGTATATATGCGTCGCAGTGGCCATGAGTACCAGCAGGTTGAGAGCATCATTCACGCAGCCAACTTCATTCACGGGTTCAACCTTGTGGCGGTGTAAGCTGCCCAGACCTGGCAGACACGTTTGCCATTCCGGAACAAAACCACACCCAGAGAAATGTGCTTTTATTCATACCCCTACGCTAGCCTTGCGTACGCTGAGCCAGCCCACTACGCTAAAGATTTGGGGGGGCATGATCGCGCTATGTTTCCGTAATCTTCCCTACTGACTGTACTATCATGGTTGCGTCCACTGTCTACTTCACTCAATAGACCATCAGTGTATGTTGACATGTACATGTCTATGCTCTGCATACTCAAGTCTGTCCGCACATCTCCTCAACACTTTGCATTGTATACTTTTATAATCGAGAATCACTTGCCACCTTCGCACATACTTTGCTCCCATCTCTCCCCGCATTCTCCATTGTGTGACAGAGGTGCCACGCCATGTTTGGTTTGTGTACATGACTAGCAACGGTTCCCACAGTACGTAGTTTTGTTGTGTCTGCTAGGTCTACATGTTGTTTGTCATGTTGTATGTGATTATACAAGGTAGCACGTTTTTTCATGAGAAGTGGTTTCACCCAATTACATAACGCTGTCTTAAAGAGGATACAGCAGTTTTTCTCACAGGTATAAACTGCGACCACAATGGCAGTCATTCATTACTATCAAAGAATTCCCAACTGCACGACGCTTCTAAGCTTACAGCCCCCAATCTTGTGTGCTTTCTTAAAAGCACGCCAAACTCCCACAATCAGACCAACATTCACACAGCTTTCTAACGGCACTTATCTGCTTCTAAAGAACATCCACTCCTACGGAATGTGAGCTGGCATACCATATGTCCTTACTGTTTCAAACCGAGTAACTTTCTGTGGCAATGTCTATTCCCACCCACACAAAGTAACTCCCAAACTTCAACTTGGCCTTCAATTCCTACTTTGAAAACAGATTTCATTAAACTAACCAAATTGAAAGAGCTTTTGTTCAGAACAGAAGTGTCCCTCACTTCTCCAAAAGAAATGTATCGTCTGCCGATAGCCCAAACTTCAAGTAAAATACAGTCCCTTTTAATTACAAACCTCCCATTACACTTTGTGAATTGTTACACAATTTTCAACACATCTCACAATCAAAGTCTGGCACACTTTTTTAACACGGTCTCCTCCACCCTTGTCACAGGCTTTCAAACTGTTTTTATGTATCATCTGGAAATATATCAAAATAAAGCGGGCACACTTATACGTGGCTTTTATTGACCTTAGGGCAGCTTTTGACCTTGTCCCTAGAACTGCTTTATGGCTAAGAATGAGGGACCAGGGTGAGCCCAGTGAAATCTTGGAACAGATTGTTAGGCTGCATGAGGACAACTACGCCAGGGTTAGATGGGGACCAAATGGAGAACTGTCTAATCGTGTTATTATAAAGCGAGGTGTTAGGCAAGGATGTGTGCTAGCACCTACATTGTTCTCCTTGTACGTTAATGGCATACCTGACACCCTCTTGGGCTGCGAGCATGACTCTCCCAAGCTGTGTGGTGACCTTGTGCCCACTCTGCTATTCGCAGATGATACTATTTTAATATCACAGACTCCAAAAGAACTACAAAATTTGCTAGATACCTTTCAGGTTTACTGTGATACTAAAGGTTTGGAGATTAACTTGTCTAAGACTAAGTATATGGCGATTAATCCCCATAAAGGGTTTAGAAAAACACTGACTGTTAATAATGAAATGTTAGAATGGGTGCAAAATTTTTATTATTTGGGTATTACTCTGGACACTAAATGGATTGGAAAACTCAAATAGATAAAACCAAAACGACCCTCACCTGGAACCTAGTTCCAATAGCGAGACCCCACATGAGTAGTTATACTAGAGCAGTCTCCCCAGCATTAGAGTTATATAAATACAAAGCCCAATCAGCCTCACTTTATGGTGCTGAACTATGGGGCTATGCTGTTAAATGTGCCTTTACTACAATAGAGAATGTCTTCTTTAGGAAAATATTAGCAATTCTGAGGTGTACACCCTTACTTCCACTTATAATGGACTTGGATATCCATCGCACTGATGACCATGCGGTCTTAAGACTTTTGCTGTATTGGATCCGCGTATGGTCAACAGATCAACTAGTAGATTATCGAGAAGCCTTAAAAGAAATTATTAAAATAAAAAATGGAATAAGGCTGGTACGGCTGAACCACATTGAGGATTGGTTCGCAAAGCTGGGGCTAAGTCATTATTGGGATGACCCTGAGAGTCTCACCTTGAGTTGTAAAAAGTTGCTAAAAAAAGTTATTGGGAATTTGTCCTAAATTTGAAATTGCACAATCCGGAACTGGGGACTTTAACTCTCAGATACCTTGGTATGAAGACAGTAAGCAGATTCAAGACCTTTATGGACGAGATTCTACCAACTTTAGCTAAAACGTTGCATTTAAAATTTCGTTATGGCATACTACAAATTAAAAGAAACATTACGAAATGGGTGTGCAATGATGATAATGATGGAAATGATGATTTGGTTAAATGCGAATTGTGTAATACCGGAGCCAAATAAGACGAGGCGCATGTATTATTCTTTTGCTCTGCTTACACACAGCTCAGGAAAAAGTGGATAAAACCTATTTGCCGCCTTCTGGGCTTTAGACGGTTCAGTGAGGCAGAAATAATTTTAAGAACTGAAACAACCCAATCCATTGTTTTCAGTGTAAGCAGATATCTCTTTTCTGTGGAGATAGTAAGAAGGAGAAGGGGTATCAAGCTTTAAATTATAAAGGGCTAGATCTAGATGGTATATGATTTTTATAATGGACACTGTATTTATTGTTATAAAATCGCAAATGCCCCTGATTGACTTTCAATTAAAAACAATGAATTGTGCATAACATGGGTACGGAATGTGAATTAGATTCATGCGGTTTTATGTTTTTTTTAAATTGTATGTACATCTTTTATGGTTTCTGTTTTAACCAAAATAAAGATATTTTGACTTTGTGAATTGTTACACAATTTTCAACACATCTCACACTCAAGGTCTGGCACACTTTTTTAAAACGGTCTCCTCCACCCTTGTCACAGGCTTTCAAACTGTTTTTGGTATAATACCAGACTTCATTCATTTGATCATCTCTGGAATAACAGGAACAGTGCCCATAATTCTCGCTCTCTCTGCAGCCATCCTACTACCATTTTTGCTTGTAAAAAATGGCTGCGCTCCCTTTGGTAACAACCATGTCCAACAGAATACGCCTCTATGCGAAGCTACATCAATACCGTGAAAAAATGGAACAACTTTTCAGGCTGCCTGCCTCTATCTATTATCGGAGTCAGCTCCAACATGACATTTATATACACATATGCAATCTGCGTGCAACCATCTTTGTATTGCAAAACTTGCCCATTCGACTGGCGAATGGATGTACACCTTGCCAACATCCCAACAATCGCTCCCGATATCCAGCAAGTAATGGACTATCTTGAAAACCATGAACTTGATTGTTCAGGCAGTGGAACATTGGCAGATGCAACACAAAAATGTATTGTGGCTGCATTGGATTTCTCCGCAGCTGCAAAAGATCTCCTTCAACCTGCGACCTTTGACAACATTGCAGATTGCCTGTCAATTTAAATTGCTGCTCCAACATTCGAGGAACATTACTGTCCCTTCGAGGATATAAATTGGATCGCTTCGCTTTTCTCACACGATGGCAACAATGACCTCTTGGAACATTACGCATCTCAAGCCGCTGAAGAACTTCCGGACTCCAATCTCAAAGACTTGTAAGAAATTCACGTTATTCTTGGATTGATTTTTTCCAACTTTTTTGACGTTTTCCTTTAAATTCTTTTAATACACTTCAATTGAACTACTTTCATATAATAACTTTCTAAGTATGCTCAGGCATTTGAACTCTGTTTTCATTATTGCCCCTTATGTCTCCAGTCTAACCAGGGATGGGTGATGTATGGCCTATGCAAATACGCTATTTACTTGCTAAATTAGCCTAAACCCGACATCATTTTGAAACCATGTCTATTCTTTGTGCACACGTCTCTCTGCCTGTCTATTATCCACGAAGCCCTTTCACACAAATATACTCATCATCAGCCTCTGCTCACAAGCTGGCGTTCAAGATAAAAAAAAACGACATTGTTTAGGAACTGGTTGGCACAGTGTGGTAATTGCATCCTACCTTTATTTTCATTATAGAATTTAGTCATTCATGTCTAATAGCTATTGTTTATGTCACATGGAACTGTAACATGTAATGTGGAATTCACTGATGCAGGAGCTTCAGTTTGAATACAGCAGAAGCGGTTGGAGTTTGCCTCAGCTCGATGCCTTAGCTCTTTGCCCAAGAATGTTTTTTTGAAACAGCTGAAGACAATAATGTATGGTTTGACTAGAAGGGTACCAAATGTGCTTTTCAGAAGTGCAATGTTTGTGTTCCTCCTCAAAGTTCCGATTTGAGTAGAACACGCACTCGATTGAATCTACTGTACAAGAGAATGCTGACTGTTCTACTGTTGATACCTAAGAAGTTTGATGATGACATTTTGCAATTTCTTTTTGGTTGATTTCCTAAAGGATACATGTGTTAATCGTATCCTACCTTTATTTTCATTATAGAATTTAGAGTCATTCAAGTCTAATATGTATTGTTTATGTAACATGGAACTGTAATATGTAATGTGGAATTCACTGATGCAGGAGCTTATGTTTGAATACAGCAGAAGCGGTTGGAGGTTGCCTCAGCTGGATGCCTTAACTCCTGCATCAGTGGGTCCATTTATGGCACTTAAATAAAGACACTTTTTAAATAACTTTCAAACTCCATCGCTTTATTACACATAGCCACTTTCTTAGACACACCTGATTTCACAATTTGTCTTCTGTGGCATTGCAACGTTCTGCATTACATTCTTAACGATTATTTATTTATTCCTGCTTGCTAAAAAACTGCATTCGAGTCTTCAGACAGGTAGGGGTGAGTAGGTTGTTTCCCACTCCCTGTGAAGTATTTCGGGGTTCCCAAGGCCCACACGCTCCGGAGATAACCCACTCACACTCAAGAACTGTTGGCACGGAAACTGTAAAAGGCAAAGAACAAGTATATTAAGACCCCATGGGGTGGTGGTACACTCAAACAGCACCCTTCGGCAATGCAAGAGGTATCACACCGAACATCGGTGCGGCCTCATTTTATATACAGTTTTGGGGCAATAAAAGATAGGCGGCACAAGTTAAGACACATTTTCGAGACATATATGGTCATGTTTTGGAATACTGCCAGCTCATTGGAGGGGGCACAACTCCGCTGGTCAGTTTGGTGCACATTCCTGAAGATCTACGGGTCAGTGGGAGCTGCGCATGTGCGGCTTGACCAGTACTAAAAATAGCCTGTTGCTGGGCAGACAAGAGTGGTCAGTGGAACGGACAACGGACTAAAGGGCACGTCGGCCACGAGGCCGCTCATGGTCTAAGATGGCCGCCGTAACATTCAAAATGACGTTATCATATATAGCCAAGTTAAGGAGGACAACGTGTAGGTTCAGCTAATCGCTAATGCGGCCGGGCCAAATACGACAGACGACCCTTTTAGCGTTTAGCTGAATCTACCTCATAATGAACATAATCAGAATGTTCGTCCTCGATGTCTATTAACATAATTTGTGTCACCTCTTTGTGCAGCATCATTTTGTCATGGGCAAGAGCTCGCCTTGATGGTAAGCAAGCTGATAAACACATTGAACATAAGGCCGGGCCACATTGAATACATAAGCATATAAAAAACATTGCTCCCACAAGTATACAAAGAATTGTCAACAGTTTCCAGCCCCAAGTTACAATCATGGACCAGAAGCATCCTGAAAGTGTCCAAGTTCCATTGTCCGGGTGTATTTCAGCAGCTATTTTATGCAGCTTGGAAATAGCATCATACACAGATGGAGAATTGTCCGGGACGTATACGCAACAGCTGCTTCCGATAATTCTACATGCCCCCCCGCGATCAGCCAAAACAACGTCCAACACCATTCGATTTTGGAGGGTGACAATTCTGGAAATCTGTAGTTCCTCGGTAATATTCCCCAGGGCAACGGCAGTGTCATTCGCAACAGCCTCGACAACGCGTGTCAGTCGTCTGATTTTCCGGCTGTTCAATGCAGCCCCCACAAAGGAGAATAGTCCCAGATTAAAATCCACATACTGTTGTAATGCAGTGTCCGTTTGATCAATGTCCTCTAGGGCAACAGTTCGTTTAACCCTGTTCAAAACGAAATCGTGGTACAATGTATAATCGTTGTGGTACATTGGAGGAGCAATGAATACAGGAGGTAGCCCAACCACCCCACCGGAAGCTGATGGTACCCCTTCGTTCCACAGATAAAGTATGTATTTCGAGATGCAACAAATGAAATGCCATTCGGGCTATCAAACGTGAGAGTAATGTTACATTCACTTTTCCCCACTGCAATCGTGCCCTTGTTTCTAATACATAAATCGGCTTTTGTAGCAATGACATTTATGACATGAGCACTAGATACATTCACATTTCGCTGATTGCTATATACGCGTGGGGCAAATACATTGTCAGGCTTATACTCTTCCCATTCGAAACGTGTGCCCTCAGCCCGGGGAAACCCATCCTTGTCATGGGAACATACTTTATTCAAACGGAAAAGCACCCCCCCTTTAGTTGGCCATCTCAGAGTAAAAAGGAGGGTGTACCAGGCGTTGCATGACCCATTGTGTGAAAACGGGAGTGGAATAAGTGGGGTGCCCCCTCTCTTCTGGTGCCCAGGCAACATTCCACACACCCAGCAATTAGAGGTATTGGTCATATTATGCGTGTGGTGAAGAATCTGAATGAAGCTGTTATTTAAATACGTTTGGCGATGGCGCTCTTCATGGAAAGGCAATGTAAAATGAAAATGTTCAGACGGTGCCGGGGTAGTCGGCAGCAAATGTTCACGTACAGGCACCACAAGTTCGACTACCCAGGCTATAACAGCTATCACCACAATGGTCAAAACAAAGAGAAAGGCACCCAATATTTTCTTATCACGAGATGCCGTTGATGCCATAGTTCAAGAATGTTCGTGCAAAGTCTCAGATACACGTATGTGTATACCTAAAAAAAGAAAAATGCGGTGCTGAACTCCGAGGTAGCCGTTGTTTTCTTCTCCGGGCCAAGACGGGTGTCGCTACTCTGGCAGAACTGATCCCCCCCCCTTGGAATTCCCGGTTTCCGTTTCACAAACCTGGAGCGCTAACCAACCAGTCATAAAAAAGGAACAAAAATCTTCTTATCGTGGACGTAGATCGTAGCGCTCTCTTCCGGTAGCAGATTGGTCCGGGAAGGCTCCCTCCACTTCGGCTGACGTCACAGCTGGGCTCTTTTCTTTCTCCAAGATCTCCTTATAATCAGTCAACACAGCAGGAGTCACCAGATCTGGAGAGACACGGCGACAATGTGTCGAATGCACCCACCGCTTCCTGTTCGTCACTCGTACTGCGGTGCGGGTCGCCAGGAGGACCTGCTCGGGGCCCTTCCACCTGGGCTCCAGACTGCTTGCTCTCTCAAACGAGCGGACCATTACATGGTCACCAGGATGAAGATCGTGGCCCTCTCCAGTAGAGTTATCAGGGAGCGCTTCTCGAACCTGTTGATGAATAGAGAGCAAATCATTTGTTAATCGTGCCAAATAATCATTCATCATAACACAAGGCACATCATGTATTAATCGCGGCTTGGGCACCCCCCAGATATTCATAGGGCGGCCAAACACCACCTCATAGGGCGTAAGGCCAGTTCGTGAGTGGGGTACTGATCTAAGAGATAGTAGTGCTAGCGGCAACGCATCTGGCCACTTCAACGATGTAGACGCCACAATTTTGGCCAGCTTAAGCTTCAACGTGGCATTGTACCGCTCGACCAAACCTGCTGACTGAGGGTGGAATACAGCGTGGAACTTTTGCTGAATCCCTAACCCCTTCAGTACATATTCCACAATCTTTCCAACAAAATGGGGCCCATTATCGCTCCACAGAAATTTGCAAACTCCAAAGCGAGGAAAGAATTCCTTAAGCAACACCTTGGCTGTTGTCAAAGCCGTATTGTCTTTCGTGGGGTAGGCCTCAACCCACTTGCTAAAAGCACACACCACCACTAGGACGTACTTCAGGTTATTGCAGCGCTCGAGTTGGATGTAATCCATTTGAAGCACTTCAAATGGTGCAGAAGGTGGAACGAACCCTCCTTTCGGAGTATGGGTCCCCTTTCCAGGATTGTGTTGCAAGCATACCAGGCAGGTCTGCACTACTCTCTTTGCGGTATTCGCAATCTCGGGATGTTCCCAAACTCGTGTTAAAAGCCGAGTGATTGCAAGAGCTCCGACATGGGCCAGTCCATGTGTCATCTGGACCATCGCCTGTAAGTAAGCCGCAGGCAATTTCCACTTCTCCATGTCTTTGCTTCTCCAACAACCCTCGTCATCTAGTACCCCATCTACTGCCCAAGCCGCAAGTTCAGATTCTGTGGCTGATTTTTGAATATCCCTTATCTCTGCTCTAGCATCACTCCATCGCTCAGCCTGTGATTGTACCACGTACATGGGGGAGCTAGTTCGGGACATAGCCGTTTGCCTTGCTATGCTGTCTGCAAAGGCATTTCCTTGACCCACTTTATCCGTAATCTTTTTATGGGCACTGCACTTTACTATCGCTACTTTCTTAGGGCAAAGCAACGCATTTAGGAGATCACGCACTAGCTCTCCGTGCATAATGTGCTCTCCGTGTGATGTCAAAAACCCGCGTTCCCTCCAAAGAAGCCCGAAGTCATGGGCCACTCCAAAGGCATACCGGCTGTCCGTGTATATGTTCACACATAATCCGGCACTCAATTCGCAGGCTCTTGTTAAAGCTATCAGCTCTGCTGCCTGAGCCGATTTTTGTGGTATCCTAGCTGTTTCTACCACTGTCTTAAGCGTCGTGATCGCATATGCTGCGGAAGTCGTACCATCTGGCAGCCTTAAACACGATCCATCAACCCACAGTTCCCCATCCACATCAGGAAGTGGCACATCCTGTAAGTCAACACGACCCTTTGTCTGTTCCTCAGTCAGGAAAACACAGTCATGATGTTTTTCTTCCTGACCCTCCTCGGCCGGATAGGGCAATAAAGTGGCAGGGTTCAAAGTAGCGCATCTTTTCAATGTTATGTGCGGCGCTAAGAGTGTCAGCTCATATCCTGTAAGTCGTGCACTCGTAAGGTATTGGGTCTTTGTTTGGTTTAACAGGGCATCTACCGCGTGAGGGACTAACACCAACAATTTGTGTGATAACACTATGCCCTCACTCTGTCGTATAGCTACTGCTGTTGCTGCTACCGCTCGAAAACACCCAGGCAACCCTCGTGCTACAGGATCCAAAATGGCAGAGAAGTATGCACATGGTCTCTGCTTATCCCCGTGTAACTGCACTAACACTGACAACGCGCACCCATCATTCTCGTGCACGTACAATGTGAAAAGTTTCGTGTAGTCTGGTGTTCCTAACACGGGTGCGGAACAAAGGGCCTGCCTCAACTGTTCAAAAGCTTTCTGACATTCATCTGTCCACTCAAGAGGCATCGGTGTAGCTTTGGACAGTAATGCTAGCAAAGGTTTTATGATATGTGAAAAACCCATAATCCATTGCCTACAAAAGGACGTCAACCCTATGAAGGCACGCACATCTCTCTGCGTGCGGGGGACTGGTGTGTCTAAAATTGCTTGAATTCGATCAGATGTTAATGCCCGCCCCTCCTTAGACAACAGATGACCGAGGTAGGTCACCTGGGGTCTACAGTATTGAAGCTTTTTCTTGGAAACCTTGTGATTGTTTTGTGCCAAAAAGGAAAGTAATGCAAGCGCACTCTGTTCACATTGTGCATAGGAGTCGGCGGCAAGCAGAAGGTCATCCACGTACTGGATGAGCGCAACGCCAGACTGCAATTTAAAGGAATCTAGTTGTCGTTTCAAAGCCTGGCTGTAGATGCTAGGGCTTTCAGTATAACCTTGGGGAACACGACAAAATCTATACGATTTATTATTGAGCGTAAAACCAAACAGATATCTGCTATCTGGGTGCACAGGGATGGAAAAGAACGCATTCTTTAAGTCAATAACGCTAAAGGTGGTGGCCGTCGGTGGAACCAAAGTAAGCAAAGTCGTGATATCAGACACCACCGGGTATTGGGGAATGACAATTTTATTTATCTCACGCAAATCAATAATAAATCGGTAGATCTTGCCATCTGAGTCTCTCTTAAGAATCGGTAAAATAGGGCTGTTACAAACATTATAAGGGACCTCCTCCACCACCCCTGCAGAAATCAAGTCCTGAACAATATGTGTCAGTGCAATTTCACCTTCTTTCGAAATCTTATACTGTGGCACTCGTGGTAGAGGGGCCCCCTCCTTAACAGTAATGTGTATTGGTGGAATGCGCATCTCTCCCACATCCGTATCTGAGGTCGCCCACAACGTGTGCGGCAGGGAAGCCAAAGCAGGGATGTCTAAAATGGCATAAAATCTGTCAGGGTCAGGGCAATCATCAGGGTCAGGGTAATTGTCGTTCAGAATAACCCGCACTCCCTCTGGAGCGCAGCGTATTGTTGCTCGAAAATATTTAAGCAAATCAATGCCCAGGATATTGTCTGGGGTATGAGGTGATAACAAAAATTGGCCAAAGCTAAAGTATTTGTCAATGCATAGTGCAAGGGGCTTGGACAATGGGCTGGGGGAGGGTGTGCCATCAAACCCTACACACGTAATCATTTCGCCAGACAGGGGAGCCCTCGGAACCAAGTTTTTCGACAGAGCGCTACGAGTAGCTCCTGTGTCAACTAGAAATTGATCAGTAGAACCCAAAATACCCGCTGTTACATATGGACCTTGCTGATCTACCGGCACTTCAACTGATTCCTTACCCCATCCTACGCAATCCTATGCATGCACATAATCCTGGTGTTCCACATTCTCTCCTTCCGAAATCTGATATTGATTCCGTCTATCAAACGTATTTCGTTCGTCCTGGCCACGGCCCCTCTCCTCAACCTGTCTACGATCACCTCCGCCACCTCTCGTTCCAGTATAACCTCCTCTGGACCTTCCACTTCCTCGACCACGCTGACTACGCTGCTCACGAAGTACCGGACAATCTTCGGCCCAATGCCCAAACTCCTTACAATAAGCACACTGATCCTCCGCAATGTCCGTACGACCATACGATGCGTTTCCTCCACCTCGTCTACCTCTATCATTCCCTCTACCCTGTGTGCCCCGAACCTGCGCCAACATCACCTTCGTTTTCAATTCCTTCGCCTTTTTCTCTACACTTTCTTTAGCCTCCACTTCCTGCCGCTCATAATACTGAGCCATAGTTAACAAGGACGCAGGGGTCGCCGTGGCCCAGGAACTCTCACTCGACTTCAATCGCTTTGCAATCTCCGGTAGGAGATTAGCTACATACTTATCTACAAACAAATGCCGACCCGTATCGTCAGTTAAAGATTGACCACTGTAATCATGAAACGCCTCTTCGAAGCGTGTAAAGAAATCTGAGACCGTTTCATCGGGTTTCTGCTTGCACGACGTTAACATGGTCCAATCAATCTTTTTGGGGGGGACGAGCGTTTTTAATTTATTCAATATAGCTGCCGGAAGGTCTAGAATTAACTGACAAGGCTTACATGCTGGTTCTCTATCCAGATCTGCAGCATTTATGTCTTTCCATGTCCCCCCCAATATCGTTTCATCATTATTTTTACGAATTTGCCTCCACATATCAGGTGGTAAAATCAGTCCAAAAAACAAATCTATATCCACAAGCGTCATCACACAAGACGATATAGCCCCCTCCACCCCCTCATAAAATGCCGCCGGATTCTTCCGAAGATCAGGTAAAGAATTTTTCAATGCCATGACATCTGCTCTATTCCATGGCGTGTATACCCAATTATACACAAAATACCCTTTCGCATCCTTCGACAATTTATCATCATCCGTACCTTCCCCTTTTGGTCGAACATACAAAGACGCGGCTTCACGCATAGGCATAACATGCAACGCAGAACTCTTATCTGAACCACGGAGAGAACACTCCTTAGCCCGCCCGTTATTCTCCAAGTCGGACTCCTTTTGCCTCCGTTTTCGTTCCTCCCGCAATTGGGTTGTCTCATCCCGCAGCTTGATCAATTGCTTGAACAGGTCGTCAACATCTGAAAGATCAAAATCACCTTTAGCTAAATTCTCACGATACACCGACAACACTTTAGGCTCTAGCGTATCAGAAAGTTCACGATATGCGTTTACAACTTCATCCGCCAGACTGGACAAAAAATACATTAATTCAAGATCCGACCACCCTTTCTTTTCTGTTAACAACTGCTCCTGAGTAACACAATGCTTATTCACTTTACGAGCCCAACTGCGTAAATGAGCGGACCTCTCCGCAGTAAACCTGAGAGCCGATACCCCCTTCTGGCTCAACTGATCCTGTCCATCATCCTCGGAATCCGCAGCCGGAGCCGTCGGCGAAACGTACGGAGGCGGTGACCGATCTAACAAAGAAAAATCATCAATTTCATTATTAAGGACAGGATAAAGTGGTCGGCGAATAGGAAACTGACCAGTCGTTTGCAAATTACGTTCCCGTTCCTCCCTTTCTTTCTTCTCCTGAGCCTCCTTTTCCTCAAGCTGTAAAGCCTTATCCCGAGCAGCCTTGCGCTGCTCTTTGTCCGCCAAGGCAACCTCACGCTTCATTCGCTCACGCGCCGCTTTCTCCCACATTCGCACGCAATCAAACATGTTTTGTCTAGACCTGCGTTGAAACATACATTGCTCTACAAATTGTATTTTACTCAAATCATACGACCCGTGTAGAGGCCATTGCAATTCAGGATCGGCCTTGGTGTATTTATGCCATAATTTACTGTACATAATAGGGGGAAGGCCAAATTTTATGTACATGTCCCTATTTGGAGTTCCCTCTGGGGGAGCCGGCTGTGATTCCGCTAACCTAATTGAGGTACCTTCTCCAAGACAACACATTCCTCGGAGTGTGCTGAAAACAGGCATGTTCAAAAAGTATCACGAAAGCGTGACACCGGACAAAATGGCACTTACAGTTCTCCACACGATTGTGCCGCTCAAAGGAAAAAAACAAAGTTAGAGAAACATCTCTACATGCCTGCCTATGTGAAGTGCGCTACACATATAAGTTCAAAGATCACAAATTCACACTGTTAGCTAACTCAAATCAAAGTTCGTAGGACTCGGCAAGCGTCCGAAGACTACCTCACCGATCACAAAGCACAGATTTTCAGTAAGCGTCCGAAGACTACCTTACCGAACACAAATCGTAGAACTTCAGTAAGCGTCCGAAGACTACCTTACCGAACACAAAGCTTACCAAATTCTCAAATGTCCAGATTCCAACTGCCAAGGTCTTGTAAGCCAAATCAGCCAAACGGCACTTTCTCAGCGATGCAGACACTTTGAAGACTCAGTCGGAGACCGGCGCCACCTGGAAGGTCAGATCGGAAGGAAAGGAAAAAACACCGTGGCAGCCAAGACTCGGGTCACTCGTGGCAGCGCGCGCCCATGGCGGGTTTCCAAGCCTTCGTCACGACCTCTCCTTCGGGCATCCGAGTCGCCGATGAGTCCCACCAGAGTCGCCAATTGAAGTATTTCGGGGTTCCCAAGGCCTACACGCTCCGGAGATAACCCACTCACACTCAAGAACTGTTGGCACGGAAACTGTAAAAGGCAAAGAACAAGTTTATTAAGACCCCATGGGGTGGTGGTACACTCAAACAGCACCCTTCGGCAATGCAAGAGGTATCACACCGAACATCGGTGCGGCCTCATTTTATATACAGTTTTGGGGCAATAAAAGATAGGCGGCACAAGTTAAGACACATTTTCGAGACATATATGGTCATGTTTTGGAATACTGCCAGCTCATTGGAGGGGGCACATCTCCGCTGGTCAGTTTGGTGCACATTCCTGAAGATCTACGGGTCAGTGGGAGCTGCGCATGTGCGGCTTGACCAATACTAAAAATAGCCTGTTGCTGGGCAGACAAGAGTGGTCAGTGGAACGGACAACGGACTAAAGGGCACGTCGGCCACGAGGCCGCTCATGGTCTAAGATGGCCGCCGTAACATTCAAAATGGCGTTATCATATATAGCCAAGTTAAGGAGGACAACGTGTAGGTTCAGCTAATCGCTAATGCGGCCGGGCCAAATACGACACCTGTATAGTATAAACACATACTAACACTACTTACACAGGTATGCTACAGAGGCCAATATCCTACAGCGCCCACAGCACATCACTTTACAGCAATCAGCTCATGGCTTCGGCTCACGGTTTCATCCCAGAGTCTTCAGACCGGTACTAGTGAGTAGATTGCTTCCCACTCCTGCTATACTCTAAACGCATACTAACACCACCTGCACAGCTATGCTACAGTGGCCAGTATGCTACAGCACCCAGAGCACATCAGTTTATAGCACTCACCTCATGGTTTAGGCGCACGCTTTCATCCCCGAGTGTACCAGCACCTCACCTCACCACCATCTCCCTCTGTGTAAAACAGCACTTTCACACCAGTAGGGGTAAATACTTCGCTTCAGCCAGTATGCTACAGCACCCAGAACACATCAGTTTACAGCACTCAGCTCTCATTTTAGGTGCACGCTTTCATCCCTGAGTGTACTGGCACCTCACCTCAACACCATCTCACTCTGTGCAAAATAGCACTTTCACACCGGTAAGGGTAAATACTTTGCTTCGGCCAGTATGCTACAGCGCCCAGAGCACATCACTTTACACCACTCAGCTCACGGTTTAGGTGCAAGCTTTCATCCCCGAGTGTACCGGCACCTCACCTCAGCACTATCTCACTCTGGGCAAACAGCACTCACACCGATAGTTGTAAATACTTCGCTTCACACTCCCTGTACAGCACACCCTAATCACCCCATAGAGCTCACATCGCTCCTACCCTCCTCTTTCACCCTTTTTTCCCCTTACTCACTTCAACTGAATCCCTAAATGGCTGCCAACACTTCCTAGTTGCAACCGTTCGCAGCCAATAAGCAGCAAGCTTGTGATTGTAACGCCTCAGCCAATCAGATGGCAGAATTCCCAAATATCGATATCTGTAAATTTTAATATTTCTCCAAAACTACTGAACGGATTTATACCAAATAAACAAAAGTGTGCTTTCTAGACCAAGACCCTTAATCCCTGCCAAATTTGGGGTAATTCGGTTCACCCGTTCAACCTGTAGCCTTGTCTAAAGTTTCCTATAGAAATTACATGGCCAAAACATGTTTTGGACCCCCCTTTTTTATCGGCTGCCCCTTGACGAATCACCTTTCAACATAAGAGCTGATATAAACAAAGAATTAGTTTGGAAAATTTCATAAAGATTGATCAAACGACGCCAAAGTTGTAAGCAAAACAAAAAATGCTCTTACTATGGAAACTTGGTCCTAACTATAACTACCTACTGGCGACCGCCAGTAGGTTATTTATATATATACTAGCAGCCCGTCCCGACGTTGTCCGGTATGAAATGCTGCCGGCCAGTAGTATATTGTTTTGGAGGATTTTGTTTTGATAGCATTTCTTATCTGTGACAGGCCTGTGAAACGCTCCGATTCACAGTGCACTGCTGGTGCACTTAAGAGTGCGCGCTGAGTAGTGTGTGAACTCGAGTTTCCCTACTTTATTTTTCCTTGCAATATTATATAGCGTGAACTCGACAACATGGCATGAGCACAATTTACATTACAGAAGAACACATTCATTTGTGGTAGGCACGGGGAGACAAAGCGATTTGCCTGGAATCACAGGATGTTGAGCTGATGCCGAGATTCGAACGTAGCTCCCCAGCTCTAAAGTTCGCAATTCTAGAACTTGTGGTGGGAGGTGTGTATAAAAGTGTATGTCGGGGCTGGCCATCAATGAGAGAGACCTGTGCATTTTTCAAATGGGTGGTGAAAAAATATGAGTATGATGCTGGAGATGTGAGCCACCGTGCCACCAATGTACTTACCGGGGGAGGGTAAAAACCCATTATTCTGCAACTTTCTTTCCGCATACCATCACTCTGTATTCTTTCATTACGAAAGTACCATGACTCCGCAATGCCATTATAACGCATGGCATTACATTTTATATGCTTTTACCATGCATACATTTACAGCGAAATTCGTTGTAAATGCATGAATGGTAAAAGCATTTTTTTTTATGTTTGGATAAGGTAAGTATGGGTATAGGGGTATATGTTTTGGGGTACTGAGGTATGTGTTTTGGGGTGTTTGGGTATTTTAAGGGTTCAGATATAGTTTTGGGTTATGGGGTACAGGGGTAGGTTTAGGGTTTAGGGATAGGTATGGGTTTTGGGGTACAGGGGTATTTTTAGGGTTCAGGGCTAGGTTTGGGTTTTGGGTATAGGGGTATTTTTAGGGTTCAGGGCTAGGTTTGGGTTTTGGGGTACAGGGTATATTTATAGGGTCAAGATGGGTTAGTGTTTAAGGGTGTTGGGGTATTTTAAGGAGTAAGGGTGGGTTATGATTATGGGTTGCAGGGGTATTTAAAGGTAGCAGGGTGGGATTAGCACACAATATGAGACATGGCATGAAGGGCGGAACGTACCACACGCCCCCAGCATTTTTCATGCCCCAGCACACGCCCACAGCACAACGCAGACACGCCCACAAGGGACTATTTTGCTGGCACGGTTCTTTTACCTTTTAAATGTATATGGTGGGCGTCTGCATAGCCTATGTCCTTCTGCTGCAACTGCCCTTTCCAACGCTGTATTGGGTGTTGTGATTGGTGCTGTGGTTCCTGAGATTACCCGCCTCAAAGGTTTGGGCTCTCTCTTTATTATATTAGTATAAATATATGTGATCAAGCTCCTTCATGGAGTGAAACGGGTCATGGGAGACATTTGTCTGTGAATTTCCTGATTGATTAAATGGAATACACTGCTTACACGAACTTTGGTGTGGTGGCTCATTACTAAACGAGGGATTTTGGGGAAGCGGTCCGCACCTGAACAGACCCGCCTTGCTATCGGCGGTCAGGAACTTTGGTTTTATATATATATATATATATATATATATATATATATATATATATATATATATATATATATATATATATATACATATATATTCACTGAGTTTCAGGCTTGATATAGTTAGGAATTAGCATTTAAAAAACCTTAGAAATTCACTGAAAAAACTATAGGTTTTAGGGGTGTTATAGTTGGCTGGACATTTCACTCATACAAAACCATTGAAATTGCTCCGATATAGTTAGTTGTACTAACTATATCTTGCGCACCCGCAATCCACTGCTGATGATGTCACATAGTACATCATTCATGACATGGTCAGTGACATCAATGATGACATCTCAAATAACATCACTGATGACATCATCCAGTGAATGTGGTTTGCTTCGTTATTTAAATATGAATTATATATATAGCAATTTGCATTGAAGAATGAGTGGATATATAAATATAAATATTTGGATGGAGGATTTAGTAGCAGTGTAATTGACTGTTTACTTGACTAATTCATAGTGTCTCAGTAAATATAGTGGATAGTGACTAAACTGTGTGAATATCTGTATCACTTTGTCAGTTGTTGTGTAAACTGGTTCTCCAGTTCGTTACTAGCTATGTGAAAGTCTATATTAGTTATTGATTAGTTAACTGAGTATTTGTATGGGAGAGTGAATGTGTGTGTGGTTCGGTGGGGAGTGTGTGACTGCCCAAAGATGTGTGAATAGTTGATTCAGTAGGTTTATGAAAATAAAACTACATGTTCTAACAGTTGTTTGGGTGAGTGAATATCTTTATGGGTGTTTTGATGAGCAAATATATTTCTCAATTGTACATGTCCAACAAACTAGAAAAATAAAAGGCAGTGTATGTGTCAATTGTTGTATATAAATAAGTATACATAAGACTCAATGATTGTATGAGTAACTGTATGGATAACTGTATGCTTGTAATAGTGATTTTATAATACACTAAGTATGAGTTACTATCTAAATGAATAGATGAAGTGGTCTTTGCATAAGTGTGTAGCTAAGTAAGTATGTAAGTATGATCCATTGTTTGCATTAGTGAGTAGGATGACTTCATAAGTGTTATGGTGTGTAATGTCGATATAGGTGTATAAGTATTTTTGATAGTGTTCTATTGTTCATTGACAGCATGTATGACTGAATCTACAGGTAAGTGATTAGATGTGTGTATACATCTAGGAATCCCTGAGTGGGTTTTTAGATACTTGTATTGCTGTGTCAATGGATTCAAATATGATACTCTGTATTTTACAATGAGTGATGAAAAATTGTACTAGTGTATGAAGAGGTGTATGTGATTGTCACATGGATGATGTCATCAGTGATGTCATCAGTGATGTCATCTGAGATGTCATCAGTGATGTCACTGACCATGTCATGAATGATGTAATATGTTACATCATCAGCAGTGGATTGCGAGATATAGTTAGTACAACTAACTATATCGGAGCAATTTCAATGGTTTTGTATGAGTGAAATGCCCAGCTAACTATAACACCCCTAAAACCTATCGTTTTTTCAGTGAATTTCGAAGGTTTTTTAAATGCTAATTGCTAACTATATCAGGCCTGAAACCTATGGTTTTTTCAGTGAATTTCAAGGGTTTTTTAAATGCTAATTCCGAACTATATCAGGCCTGAAACCTATGTTTTTTTCAGTGAATTTCGAAGGTTTTGTAAATGACAATTTTTAAATGTATTAATTGTTATTTGCTTTATACTGATTTACTACATTTTTAAAACTATTTATTTGTATATATTTAATTTTTAAATTACATTACATATTTTTAATATAAATTAAAAAAATGGTTTTAAAAATTATTAAAATTGTAATATTTTTATTTTTTTATTTTATATATTTTTTAATTTATATATATTTTATATCGCAGGCAATGATATCCTATGGAAGGAAATTCAAGTTACTGTAACTACGAATAGAATTACTTTTCAGGATCAGTAGTGGGCTAAAAGATGCAGCACTGACGTCTGTCGTGATAACAGGTGAGTAAATCGGAATTCGTAGTTCGGCTGATTTTAGAGGAATTTTTAAAACTTCCAAAACTCCACACTTAGAAAAATTTCCAAGTGAAACCAGTCAATGTTAGTCTATGGAAGGAAATTCAAGTTAATGTAACTACTATTAGAATTACTTTTCAGGATCAGTAGTGGGCTGAAAGATGCAGCACTGAGGTCTCGCATGATAACAGGTGAGTAAATCAGAATTCGTAGTTCGGCTGATTTTTGAGGAATATTTTTAAGTTCCAAAACTGCACACTTAGAAAAATTTCCAAGTGAAATCAGTCAATGTTAGCCTATGGAAGGAAATTCAAGTTACTGTAAGTATGGTTACATTTACTTTTCAGGGTCGGTCCTGGGCTCAAAGATGCAGCACTGACGTGTCTCGTGATAACAGGTGAGTAAATTGGAATTCGTACTTCGGCTGATTTTAGAGGAATATTTCGCTCAATAGTGAAGGAAGGGGGTGGGGCCTGAGGTGACATGTGTGCAAACAAGCCCTGTGGCACGTTTTAGGTTGGGGAATATATTCCTCTTCAATCCTGAGGTCACCTGTGAGCCAACAAGACCACCAAGTACCTCCAGTATGCGCCAGGGAGCTGAGTTGCAGAGAGGTGTTCAGAGGGCACGCCCCCTTTTTACAGCACTCTGCAACTGGAGGTCCCTGGGGGCCAACTAGCCCACCAGCAACCTCCACTATGCACCAGGGGGCTGCGTTGCAGAGAGGTGTAAAAAGGGGCATGACATAGTAGGTAATAACCTACTATATATATATATATATAACCTACTGGTGGTCACCAGTAGGTAGTTATAGATAGGACCTAGTTTCCATAGGAAATCCGCAACATTCTATTTGGAATAACTTTGGCGCAAGTCGACGAATCTTCGAGAAATTCTCCAAGAAGATGGCCCGCTCTGCTCCTTCCCTGAAAGTTTCGGGGTGATTCATGAAGCGGGGGCTGAGAGAAAAGGGGGGATCCCAAAACATGTTTTCCCCATGCTATTTTCAATAGGAACCTTTAGGCACGGCTAAAGCCCGAACTGCTGAACGGAATTACACCAAATTTGGCAAAAAGGTAGAGTTTGGTTCACAGATCATGCGTTTTGTTATATGGTGTAAATCCATGCAGTAGTTGCCTTGGGCAATGTATTTAATTATAATAGGGGGCCCAGAGGGGACCACCCAGCCCCAGGGACCGCCACCCCCGGGGCTTTAATGTTTTATGCGGGGGGGTCACTGCCCCCCACAGCCCCGGGGACCGACACCCCCGGGCTTCTTTTTTTATAATAATGGGGGGCCCTGAGGGACCCCCCAGCCTAGGGGACGACCACCCCCAGGGATTTAACATTATGTATGCGGGGGCTGATGGCCCCCCGCATCCCCGGGGATCGCCACCCCCTGGGGCTTCTCTTTTTTTAAATTAAAAAAACCTGTGTTTGGGGCTCAAGCCCCCCACAAACGCCAGGGACCGCCACCTCCCCGGGGCACAACATTTTTAAATTGGGGGGTCTGTGACGGACCCCCCAGCCCCGGGGATCACCACCCCAGGGACTAAATGTTAGAAGGGGAGCAAAGTGGCCCCCCTCCTGGAGCTTTGTGGTGGCCCTGGGGACCGCCACCCCCTAGGGCCGGCTCCTGCAGTGTCCCCGGGTGCCTACCCCTGGGACACTGTAGTTTGCTATGGTAGGGCGGGAGCCGCAAGGTCCTGCCCTACGATAGCAAGCTGCTTTGGTTTTAGGAAGAGAGCAGGAAACCTGCTCTCTTTTCCAAAAACCAAATACTATTGCTTTTCTACATGGAGAGCAGCATATTAGCTGCTCCCCATGTAGAAAGGCAATGCCGGCTCCCGCAGGAGGGGTGAAAGGCCCCCCCAAGCCCTGAGGTTCACCACCTCCCCGGGGCACTAAATATTTAAATTAAGGGCAAATTATTTATTTTTACGGTAAAATTAGGATACGTGTACCGAGCGCGGCGCTCAGCTTGACCTCCGGTGTGCACGCGTTGGGTACTCGTATCGTACCACATATGCTGCCTGATTGCTAAGGCGTCGAGTACGCATATCCAAGCCAGAAAAAGAAAAATATTTTTCAGATATTTATCAAGTTTATGTGTTTAGATGGTGGGTGGCTCTAAAAAGAGCCCTTGTGTTTATTGAGAGATGTTAGTACCTACAAGTAAGTACCGATGCAGGGACTAAAGTTCAAGAGGAAGACTCTGTTCCCCTCATCTTTAAATTGTACACCATCTCTCCTATAGATGCCATGCATATTGAAACGCAGATTGTTGTGGTAAATGGACCCCATTCTATAGTCTCGAAGAAAAGCAGAAACAGATTTATTCACATGTTTCCTAGCTTTCTCAATCTGTGGACAATATTGGTTGGACCAGTTCCATTTCTATGTTAGAATAGACAAAAGCAGTTTGGGGGAAAAGTGCCATCGATTCTCCGAAGCTGTCCTTCATAAGCATTTCCAGACCTACCCCAGTTAAAGTGCCTAGGTCATTGCCACCACAGTGCACAGTTATGAGGTCAGGGTGTTGGAGATGTAAAAAGGATTTAATTAATGGCATCAATTGGTGCCACTTTAACCCTCTCTGTCCAATCCATTTAATGTCTACATTTGGTAATTCTAGGTCTTTGTGAATTCCTTTCTGTTCTGTGTACCTTTGGCTCCAGAAAATATAGCTGTCTCCCAGAATCCACACTCTAAGCATCTTGAAAAAAGGTCTGGATACACTCAGATGGTCTCTGTAAATGAAATGACAGCTTGAAAACTAAGATTTTTCTAAGATGGTGGATAAGATGCAGTTTTGAAAAAAGAAAAGAAATGATTGGTTGTTTGACAACATTCTACACTGAAAACTAGGGTGTATGTTTCTGTTTTTTAAAAGCATGATTCTTATTGGTTAAGAAAAACCGATAGAAAGGAACTTTACATAAGATAAGCTGATATGTTGAAAAGTCAAGCACACTTGCTGTTTTTATCAGAAACATTGTGTGATGAACTTTTGACCTGTGTGCTCAGTTAAGTGTTCCATGAACTGTTTCTATGGTAACAGGCATAAGGTAGATTGGGTGTAGGGTTCAAAGTTATGTCAGTTGGAAAGGTTTAAAATGTTCAAGCAATACAAGCAATAGAAAAGTGTGTTTGCTTTTGAATTAATATAGGAAGAAATGTGATTAGTTTTTACATGTACATGTGTGTAGATTGAGTGTGTAGTTTGAGAGGGAGAGTTTGCTCGTTTTAGTTGTAATTAGCTCCTGGGGGGCCAAGTCCCGGGGGCAAAGTGTTTATTGTAGTGGGCGGCCAGAGGGGCCCCCAGCCCTGGGGACCGCCACCCCTCGGGGCTTTTTTTTTATAAAATAAAAAACCTGTGTGGGGGGTTTTTAGCCCCCCCCCACATGCCCCGGGGACCGCCACCTCCCCGGGGCACTTCATTTTTAAATTAGGAGCTCTGTGACGTCCGCCCAGACCCAGTGATCACCACCTACCCGGGGCTTTTTTTTTACTGTAAATTTAGGGTGCACATCCCGAGCGCGGACCACCGCGCGACCTCTGGTGTCCACGCATTGGGTACGCGTATCGTACCACGTATGCTGCCCGATTTCTAAGGCGTCCGGTACGCGTATCCAAGCAAGTAAAAAAATTAAAAAATATATATTATTCAGATATCTTTCAAGCTTATGTGTTTAGAAGTTGGTTGGTTGTAAAAAGAGGTTTTGTGTTTATTGGTACCTATAAGTAAGTACCTATGCAGAGTCTAAAGTTGTTGAGGAGGAGTGTTTTACAGTATGCTGAACTTTTGACCTCCGTGGTCAGTTGAGTTTTGCATGATCCGTTACTATGGTAACAGCAGAAAGCAAATTGGGAGTAGGGTTCAAAGTTATGTCAGTTGGAAAGGGTTCAAATGCTTAACCAATAGAAATGTGTGTTTGCTTTTGAATTAATGTGGGAACCAGTTTGATTGGTTATTTACATGTATATATTTGTAGAATGAGAGGGAAAGTTTGCAATTTTTGTTTTTGCTAAGAACAGTGAAGTACAGACATTCTGTATGAGAAAATCTGGTGTGTGACTGATATTCTTCTTAATCTACAAATCAATTTGAAAGGTGAGTTGGTAACTTGTAAGGGGATGTATGTGGTGCATTTTGTTTTTAATAAGAGTAATGTGTTTTTCCTGCTGGAAGTGTGAGGAGTAGTTTAGTTGTGTAGAATCATATTCTGAGTTTGTCTGCATTTGGACAACCATTGTGACAAAAGTATTTGGTAAGCTAATGTGTTTGGTGAGTCAGCTTTGTACAGTAAAGTGCAGTACTAAAAAATATAGAATGTGTGCAGTCACTTTTCCAGTTCTAGAGTAGTTAATACTGTTGCTTGTTTAGAATTTGACTTGCGTTTCAAATCTATAATATTCTACTCAGTATACATACACTACTGCAAACTTTCTGGGGCAGATTTACAAGCCCCTTGCGCCTCTTTGTGCTGCCATTGCGTCACTTTTTTGACACAATAATGGCGCAAATGCAGCAAATTGCTTATGTATTTGCAAAATCAGTCAGGGTTGTGCACTGAAATATAGTAGTTATGTACATGAAATGTGTGCAGTCACTTTACCGATTCTAGACTAGTAAATGTGTTTTGGTAAAATGCAAGGTCTAATTTTTTTTGGCTAGAATCACACTGTGAGTCTGTGTGCATTCAGTAATCATTCTGAGAGACACATTTTTGTACGTTTTGTATTTGCAGACACATAACTGCTTAAAAACCTATCCTTTTTTCAAGTTTTGATAGAATTAGAAATCAGATATTGCTTTTGTATTTGCAAAATGAATCATGGTTGTACACTAAAATGCAGTATTTATATTTCTGGAATGTGTGCAGTCATTTTAGCCCTTCAAAAGTAATTAATAGTGTTGCTTGTCTAGAATCAGACTTGTGTTTCAAATCTACAATTTACCAGTCAGTATACATACACTGCTACATACACTCTGGGGCAGATTTACAAGCTCCTTGCACCTCTTTGTTGTTCTATTGCGTCACTTTTTGATGTAATGTTGACACCAATAATGCAGCAAATTGCTTATGTAATTGACTGACTGAGTCAGAATTGTATAGTAAACTGCCGCAGTCATATATATAGAATGTATTTAGTCACCTTACCGTTTCTAGACTAGTAAATATGTTTTTGTAAAATGCAAGGTTTAATATTTTTTTGTCTAAAATCACATTGTGAGTCTGTGTGCATTTAGGAATCCTTCCGAGAGAAGCATTTGTGTGATATGCAAGTAGTAGTGTAACCAAATTCACACTTGTGTATCAGTCCTACATTTCCCCAGTCAGTATCTATGCACTACATTTATAAGAAATACTGTTATTTGTCTAGAATCACAGTTTGAGTCAGTGTCCATTTGAGAAAATTGAGAGAGAATGATTTGGTTGGTTGATGTGTTTGCAGACATATAAATATATGTACTGTTGCAGTGAGCCAGTCGTTAGGGCATGCAGTGCTTGAAACTCTTATGCACTATGGAAGTAGTAGTGTAACCATCTTCACATTTGTGTTTCAGGCCTAATTTTCCCTAGTCAGTATCTATACACTCCATTTATAAGAAATACTGTTATTTGTCTAGAATCACACTATGAGTCAGTGTCTATTTGAGAAAATTGAGAGAATGATTTGAGTGGTTGATGTGTTTGCAGACATATAAATATATGTACTGTTGCAGTGAGTCAGGCTTTAGGGCATGCATTGTTTGAAATTCATATGCACTATGCAAGTAGTAGAGTAACCATATTCACACTTGTGTTTCAGGCCTACATTTCCCCAGTCAGTAGCTATACACTCCATTTATAAGAAATACTGGCCCTTATTTATGAGGCCTTGCGTCAGTTTTGCGCCGCCGGTGCGTCACTTTCTGTTACGCACCAGCGGCATACAAAATGCGCCTTGTTGCGCCATATTTAAAAAGTGACGCATCTAGGTAGATGCGTCACTTTTTAAACCCCTGCGCCACATTATATCTGCGTCAGGTATAATGTATGCAGAGGGGGCGTTCGCCCGCAAAAAGCCTCGTAATAGTGACGCAGTGAAATCTATGAGATTTCACTGCGTCACTTTTAGGATGCTGTTGCGTCAAAATCTTGCGCCTGCCTCACAGCAGGCGTAAGACTGACGCAAGCCCTTTCACATGGGGCTTTCCCCATGTGAAAGGACGCATTGGTGGAGTTACGTCACTTTTGTGACACACTCCAGCAATGCGTCACTTTTGCGCTTACAGATGCGTCAGAAATACTGACGTATCTGTAAGTCCTTGCGACATGATGTGTCATACATTAAATATGACGCATCATTGGTGTCGCAAGGAGTGCGCAGTGAAAAGTGACGCATCGCTGTTTTCACGCAGCGATGCGTCACTTTTCATAAATGAGGCCCACTGTTATTTGTCTAGAATCACAATGTGAGCCAGTTTCCATTTGAGAAAATTGAGAGAGAATGATTTGGTTGGTTGATGTGTTTGGAGACATATAAGTACATGTACTGTTGCAGTGAGCCTGTCTTTAGAGCATGCAGTGCTTGAAACTCCTATGTAGTATGCAAATAGTAGTGTAACCAAATTCACACTTGTGTTTCAGGCCTACATTTCCCCAGTCAGTATCTATGCACTCCATTTATAAGAAATAGTGTTATTTGTCTAGAATCACACTGTGAGTCAGTGTACCTTGGGGAAAATTGAGAGAGAATGATTTGGTTGCTTGATGTGTTTGCAGATATATAAGTACATGTACTGTTGCAGTGAGCCAGTCGTTGGGACATGCAGTGCTTGAAAATCTTATGCACTATGCAAGTAGTAGTGTAACCATCTTCACATTTGTGTGTCATGCCTACATTTCCCAAGTCAGTATCTATGCACTCCATTTATAAGAAATAGTGTTATTTGTCTAGAATCACACTGTGAGTCAGTGTACCTTGGGGAAAATTGAGAGAGAATGATTTGGTTGCTTGATGTGTTTGCAGATATATAAGTACATGTACTGTTGCAGTGAGCCAGTCGTTGGGACGTGCAGTGCTTGAAAATCTTATGCACTATGCAAGTAGTAGTGTAACCATCTTCACATTTGTGTGTCATGCCTACATTTCCCCAGTCAGTATCTATGCACTCCATTTATAAGAAATACTGTTATTTGTCTAGAATCACCCTATGAGTCAGTGTCTATTTGGGAAAATTGAGAGAGAATGATTCTTTTTTTTTTTTATTTATTTTTTATTAAAAGTTCATGACAATATCATATCAAATACATAGTAGAGAACACAAACTAGCATGACGATACCAGGTAGTTATACATATTAAGAAATAAATAAGGCTAACATATTTTCAACTTCTAATAAGAATATTCGAGCTGATTAAAACCATTAATATAACGGAAGATACAAATGCTAATAATATGTTAAGATTGTGAGGGAAGTAGTGCTGTGGATGTTAAAAAGCTATAAGCCCAGGGTTTTTGACCGCCTCCATGCTGCCACGGGGGCCCAAAGCCTTAGTCCCATATCCCTGGATTTCACACCCTTCAGTGCGTACAGCTCTGACTCAATGTTATGAATCCCTAGTAGCCTACACATCCACATCTGAAAGGTTGGGGCCTCAGTGTCCTTCCAAGCAGCAGCAATTAATATTCTGAAGACTGCTGTTGCTATAAAAACGAGTGCCTCCATCTCTACGCTCAAACCCATTTTGGTATCGACCCCGAATATTAAAAGTGTTGGGGATAGATCAATCCTGATATCTAGCAGCCCCTCTAAAAACTTTACAATTTCGTTTTTAATTGGTCCTAATTTCTTGCAGCAACAAAACATGTGAAGCAGATCCGCCGGACCCTTGCCACATCTGGGGCAGTTATGATCTGCTCTCTTGCCATAGTCAAATAATTTTGCCGGTGTGTAATAAAGGTTAAATAAAGTTTTAAAATGCTGCGCTCTTAGGTTTGAAGATCTTAGAAACCTTTTATCCATAAGAATGGCTCTATCTAGATCGATATCGGGATCATTCAGTTTCCCAGCCCAAGTGGTTCCTGTCTTGAGCAAATCATCCGACAGTGTATCCAAAAATAATACATACATTTTCCTTATACGGCGGCCGCCTCCCTTCATATAGTCTAAAAGTGCACATTCTTTAGATACATCTATGGTCGGTCTCTTGGATTTAATTGTATTAGTCAATTGTATGTATTTAAGCTCTTGAGAACCTTGAAGTGCATACCGAGACATCAGGAGATCAAGGGGCCTCAGGACATCCTTTACCATCACTTGACCCAATGAGGTGATTCCCTGTCTTTCCCAGTGTCTCCAGGGCCCATCTGTGCTCAAGTGAGGGAATAGCCCTGAGTTCCAAAGTGGAGTGTGTTTATTAAACTTCGGAATATTCTGGTTCTTCTGTATCACCGCCCAAATTGTGTGGATATCTTCCAACATTTTGTACCCTTGAGACTTAAAGAACCGTTTGTCATAGTGTCTTAATAGTACCCCATAGGTTTCATTCCCTAATAATAGCTTATAAATGGACGGAATACCGCTTTGACAGTTTATCATGTTAGCAGGGAAAAAAAGTATAGCCATATCTGTAAGGAGACAAGACCAATGGTAGAATTTTAGGTTTGGTATACCCAAACCGCCCTTTTCCTGAGGGAGAGACATAAATTTGATTGATCTCCTCACCTTACCATATTGCCAGATAAAATTCATAAAAATTGCCTCCATTTCCCTGATCAAAATATCATCAATTTTAAAAGGAATAGATCTGAATTTATATAAAATTTTTGGAAACATTGTAATTTTAATGACATTAGCCCTGCCTATAATTGATAAATGAAGAGTATTGATCCGCTTTAGATCCTGTTT
Organism: Lissotriton vulgaris; assembly: GCF_964263255.1. Taxonomy (NCBI): domain Eukaryota; kingdom Metazoa; phylum Chordata; class Amphibia; order Caudata; family Salamandridae; genus Lissotriton; species Lissotriton vulgaris. The sequence continues at coordinate 718,010 of NW_028254594.1, forward strand.
CATTTTCAACAATAATGGTGAGAAATTATCCTTAATAATTTCCTGTGTCTGGGCATTGATAGTGATTCCCAAATAGACAACAGAGTCCACATATCTATCATCCAATTTGACTGTCTTACTGGAGCATAGAACCTGTGTTTTTGCCACATTTAATCTGTATCCGGATACACTACCAAAATCGGAGGTGATATTAATTAGTTCCCTCATAGCACTAGCAGGATCCACAGTGGTAATGGCTATGTCATCCGCGTAAGCGAGGATTTTGGTTGCAAATCCGTTAGTGATGATTGGTTTTATATTTATGTTACCCATAATGTGGCAAATCAGGGGATCGATATACAGTGCAAATAGGATAGGCGAAAATGGGCACCCTTGTCTTGTCCCTCTCGAGATATGGATCGGATTAGAACCCTCACCCATTAGGTGGATACTAGCTGTTGGGGTATGATACATGGCCTTGATTGCTTGAAAAAATCGGGGGCCAAATCCTCTGCCCTCCATCACTTTCCATAGAAAGCTCCACTTAACCCGATCAAACGCCTTCTCGGCATCGAGGAGGATCATTGCAATCCCCTCCCCTTCCCCGACATGCATATCAAACAGAGTTATAGCTCTTTTTATATGGTCGGTGGTGCCCCTTCCGGGGATAAAACCATGCTGCCAGGGAGAGACGAGGCCTGCAATAATCCTCCCCATTCGAGTGGCCAATATTTTAGCGTAAAGTTTATTGTCACTATTTATTAATGATATAGGCCGGTAAGAACCTGGGCTCTCCTTGGGTTTGCCTTTTTTATGAAAGACCACTATATTGGTTTTGGTCCAGGACTCTGGTATGGTGCCTGTATTAATAACCCCGTTAAATAGATCTAATAGGAGAGGAGCCGTCTCTTCACTCAGGTATTTATAAACTTCCAGGGGTATGAGATCCGGCCCTGCTGCTTTTCCTGCTGATAAATCTTTCAGTGCTTGTCGGAGCTCCTCCATAGTGATATCCTGTTCTAAGATTTCCCTCTCATTGGGCAACAGATTATTTTCTGTATCCTGCCAATTCTTGCTTGGATAGGTTGTATCTGCATCCTCTTTATAGAGAGCCTGATAGAAGCGTCTAAAAACCTCTAGGATTTCTGTTGGTTTTTTTATAGGTATGCTCCCCCTCTTTAATTTCAGTGATAATATTTTTTGAGGTAGCTTGTCTTATCTTTAATGCTAAGGCCCTTCCTGCGTTCTCACCTGTTTCATACATTCCCAATCTGCGAGTCTGATATTCTGCTGCAGCTTTCCTTGCTAGTTGCCGGTGAATATCTGCTTTTATCGTATTTAAGCTATCTAGACTCTGAGAACCCTGAATCCCGCTGTATACATCTGTCCTGTGTTGTTCCTCGGCCTTTACCAGCCTATTCAGAAGTCCCTCCCTATCTTCCTTTATATTTTTCGACAGCTGTGCAGAAAAGCTAATAGTCTCTCCTCTTAAACCCGCCTTGAAACTATCCCAAACCATACCACGAGAAGCGCTATCTCTGTTGGCATCAAAAAACGATTGAGACCACCCCTTTATATGTGCGATGTAGTTACTGTCTAATAGAAGTTTTCTATCAAAGGACCACGGTCTCATTTTTTCCCTTGGTTTAGTAATAGACAGATTCAAGACAAGTGGATTATGATCCGAAATTAGCTTTGGGAGCATTGAAATTTCTACAGTGCTGAGAAGAGTGGCTGATACTAAAAAATAATCCAATTTTGTGTATTTGTTAAATGGGTGTGAGAAATATGTGAACCCAGGATCATCTTTCTTTAGATTACCCCAGACATCCTTCAGGCCGTAAGAATGGATTATCGAGGAGACTGCCCTGAATACCCGGGGTTTTCGTCCTTTATATTGGGTATTACCTGTAAAATCTGCCGAAATATTGAGGTCACCACAGAATACCACAGGTGATGGCCAGTTGGTAAGCTCCCTTTCAATGTGATCCATCACCCCTGAATCGTCCAGATTAGACCCATACACTGAACAGAGAGTAAGACCTAATCCCAGTTCACATATAGCCCATCTTCCCAACGGGTCAGCTTTTGATTTTTTGACCCCACCCAATCCAGCCCGACCAATGATGGCTACCCCCCTTACAGTTGAGGTCTGCGAGGAACAAGAGAATATTTCATACCCCCTTATATTTAACCAATGTTTCTTTTTCCATGGCAGATGAGTCTCTTGTAGACAGACAATATCGGGGTTTATTAATTTAACATACTCCACAAACTTTTCCCTTTTTTTCCAGTCGTTCAATCCACCTATATTAAGACTAGTTATCTTAATCTTTGACATAACCCTGGAGAGAAACCAGCCAACGAACTAGCCAATCGCATTTTATCTTATGTCTAGCAATATCAAGTATAACCACTTTCAACTTCTCCAATGTATCAACAAACATATTCAATGCATGAACTTTCTTTTTGCTTCTTTTTCTTCCCCCTACCCCCCCCTCCCACGAGAAACCCACCCTTCCCCCCCCCCCTGACCACAAGTCACCCCCCGGTGAGGCGCGCAGACGGAGTCTGTGCAAGTGATGGGTGCGGCAATGGACACAGTGCAATCAGTAGATCCAAAATCAGCCTTGGCTTATGTACACCCACAATTTTCCTACAAAACTCCCACAAATCACACCACAAATCTCCCTAACGTGACAAACTTTACTAAGTGATATTCAAACTGAGCCTTGAGCTAATCTAAACCTAAGCCTTCATTCAGTAACGACACATGCTAAATAGAGTCTAAGAACTCCTGAGCCTTGATTTCCGAGGAGAAATACATGGTCTTGCCAAGGTGGATAATCTTTAGCTGGGCAGGATTGATGAGGTAGACCTGGACTCTTTTGTCCTGGAAAGGTTTGATTATTTGCCTTAATCTCCATCTTCGTTCCACGGTGGAGTGACAGAAATCCGGCCTGACAAAGAAGGACCCTCCTTCAAATGTTCTTTTAGCGTCTGGCCGGGCTTTCTCTGAAATGGACTGACGAAGAAGAAAATTGCCTATATAAATTAAGATTGCTCTAGGCTTATCCCCTTCTCTGGCATTTTTTTTCATTCTAAAGGGTGTCCTATGTGCTCTCTGTATTTCAGTGGTCCAGTTCCAACCGGTGATGTCAGGAAAAGCTTTCTCAAATGTTTTGACTATAAACATCTTAGCATCCTGGCCCTCTGCCCCTTCCGGAATACCCAGGACTCTGAGGTTGTTCCTTCTTTGCCTGTTTTCAAGGTCCTCTAGCTTCCACTGGATGTCAATTGCTTGGGCTCCAAGAGTTTCCACTTTGGTCGTGGCTGCAGCCGCCTCGGCTTCAGTGGCGACCACCCTCTCCTCTAAATTTGAGACCCTGTCACCGACATTTACCCAGGCTTTAGAAAGCTTTCTAACCACTGCTTTCATCTTTCTTATTGCCGCCTGGGATTTGATGCTGTCTGCCCGGGTTTCCTCTCTGTGAGCCGTTATTCCTTGGTGGATTGACTCCATCATCGTCATCATTGATAACTGTGTGGGCTCATTGCAGTTTACATTGCTTGACGCCGAGTTAAAATTCCCTTGAAGGGATGTTGTAGGAGAATGGTCCCAAGCCAGCGCATTATGGTCTCTTTGTGGTGGTGCATTTTTTATGATAGATGATGGTAACCCAGCTTCACTATCACTCTCTGTTTCCGGGTTGCTGCCATCAATATCTGAGCTATGTAGCTCATCATCCTCTTCTGACCAGTTGGCCTCCTCTGTGACAGAGAAGAAGCACTCACTAGGGGTCTTCTCCTTTTCCATTTCCCTCTCACCTTGAACAACCCCAGAACAGATATTTTTAACTTTAGGATTGGCAGGTAGACCCCTATTTTTTTCGGAGCCCGTTGCAAAACTATTACTGGTACCCTCTTTAAATGGATCAGCTGTAGATAAGCCTTCTTTAGTTAATGGAACTGCTGAGCCTTCTGTTGGAGAGAGGAGTATATCTTGTGAGGGCACTGACGAGGGTAGTAAGGTGATGGTCTCATTGTAGCTGGAAACACCGAGATCGCCAGACCCCAATCCGACATCTAGAGACTCTGAGTGCGTTATTACAGACTTGTCACCGCCTGCTATGTCATCCCTGGCAGCCTCCGGTTGACATGCTTGAGGGATCTGTGGGTCTTTGCCTGGGTTTACCTCAAGAGTGCTGGCTGGTAATAGTGAAGGTCGATCAATGGACTCATATGTTACAGAAAGTTCAGGTTCAGGTTGCGGGGGTATTACAGCTAGTACTGATACCCCATGATCCACAGCTTCTAGGACTGGCTCAATATCCTTCAGCTTTCTTTTTTTCTCATTCCGGTTCAGCATTTCAACCACGCTGACCGTTGCTGTGGCTGTAGCTTGCCGGGTTCTGATCTTAGGGGAATTCTGACCCACAGATGTCTGCAGCTTTGCCCGTCCTGACCCAGTTTCTGACGTTGCCCCATCTAGTCCAATGTTTGCACCATTGTCCATACTTGAACTATTGACTGAATTGCCAGGTACGGGGGCACCATCCGCCCCACCCTTTTTCTTTGTCTTCCCAACAGTATTGACTTTAGGGGGCATAGATGCAACCACTATTAGCAGGGAGATCCCCTGCCTCACCTCAGCTGGTGTACTGCAACACGGAGTCTCTACACTGCTCCGTAGCGGGCCGCTGGATCTGCTCAGACTGCACCGTCTGACAGGTCTTCTGAAGCTGCAGCCACTTCCGCCTCGCCTCGCTGGACCCGCCGGTCCTGGATGACTCCGCCTCCCGGCTCCGCGAGCTCCGCGAGCTCCGCTAGGACCAGCTGAGCCGACACCCAACACCGCCACAGCTGTGGCCAGGAGCCTCGACAGAACCAAGCGGGGCAGCCCTCCGATACAAGTGCTTGAAGACATCAGACATCAGAGTCTCACCGGAGGTAGTTTTCCAGCCTCTTGAGTGCCGCTATGCTCCTACGGCGAATTACGTTTTTGAAAACTTTTTAATTGTGTCTCGCCGGTGTCGCCAATACAACATAGGTTTCACGCATATCTTTGCGAGTCAGGCAGCCTCGAGATATATTTCCGTAGCCTTGTTTGTTTCTCTTTTGTGGATTCTGTGCTGCGCCGGTCTTGCAGAGGAAGCATAGAATCAGTATTTTAACACCGCTGCCTTATCCTGCTTTGTCCCACTGTGTTCCGCTTTACTTGATTGAGGGTCAGGTAGATCCATAAGGATTTTATGGTTCTTTACTTTGCTTTCCCTTCTCCAGTGGTACTTTTAGTTATTCCATAGTTGTTCTGTTCTCCTATACAGGGAGAGAACCTGGATGCCGAGGTCACATCAGAGAACATCATCCCATCCCTGCACTGCGTCCACTGCTGCCGCTCAGCCGCTGGTCACGGCCGCCATCTTGCCTCAGCAGTGAAAAGTGAGAGAGAATGATTCAGTTTGTTGATGTGTTTGCAGACATACAAATATATGTACTGTTGCAGTGGGCCAGGCTTTAGGGCATGCAGTGTTTGAAACGCATATGCACTATGCAAGAAGTTGTGTAACCATCTTCACGCTTATTTTTCAGGCCTACATTTTCCCAGTCAGTAGCTATACACTCCATTTATAAGAAATACTGTTATTTGTCTAGAATCACACTGTGAGTCAGTGTCCATTGGGAAAATTGAGAGAGAATGATTGGGTTGGTTGATGTGTTTGCAGACATATAAGTACATGTACTGTTGCAGTGAGCCAGTTGTTAGGGCATGCAGTGCTTGAAAATCTTATGCACTATGCAAGTAGTAGTGTAACCATCTTCACATTTGTGTTTCAGGCCTACATTTCCCCAGTCAGTATCTATACACTCCATTTATAAGAAATATGGTTATTTGTCTAGAATCACACCATGAGTCAGTGTCTATTTGGGAAAATTGAGAGAGAATGATATGGTTTGTTGATGTGTTTGCAGACATGTAAGTACATGTACTATTGCTGTGAGCCAGTCTTTAGGGCATGCAGTGCTTGACACTCCTATGCAATATGCAAGTAGTAGTGTAAGCAAATTCACACTTGTGTTTCAGGCCTACATTTCCCCAGTCAGTAGCTAAACACTCCATTTATAAGAAATACTGTTATTTGTCTAGAATCACACTGTGAGTCAGTTTCCATTTGAGAACATTGAGAGAGAATGATTTGGTTGGTTGGTGTGTTTGCAGACATCTAAATACATGTACTGTTGCAGTGAGCCTGTCTTTAGGGCATGCAGTGCTTGAAACTCCTATGTAGTATGCAAATAGTAGTGTAACCAAATTCACACTTGTGTTTCAGGCCTACATTTCCCCAGTCAGTATTTATGCACTCCATTTATAAGAAATAATGTTATTTGTCTAGAATCACACTGTGAGTCAGTGTCTATTTGGGAAAATTTAGAGATAATGATTTAGTTCGTTGATGTGTTTGCAGACATAGAAATATATGTACTGTTGCAGTGAGCCAGGCTTTAGGGCATGCAGTGTTTGAAACGCCTATGCACTATGCAAGTAGTAGTGTAACCATCTTCACACTTGTGTTTCAGGTCTACATTTCCCCAGTCAACATCTATACACTCCATTTATAAGAAATACTGTTTTTTGTCTAGAATCACACTGTGAGTCAGTTTCCATTTGTGAACATTGAGAGAGAATGAGTTGGTTGGTTGATGTGTTTGCAGACATATAAGTACATGTACTGTTGCAGTGAGCCTGTCTTTAGGGCATGCAGTGCTTGAAACGTCTATGCACTATGTACTATTCCATTCACTGTGCAAAAACTGAAGCACTTATAAATTCAGTCAGGCACTCTCCTTGCAGAACTGTAATCATTCAGTCAGTACCCAAGTACTCTTGCTGCGAGGTAGGCCTTAGGACATGGACTATTTCAAACCCCTATGCACTATACATGTAGTCTTTTATCCACCTGCACACTTGTCTTTCACATCTTTAATTCCCCAGTCTGGTTCTTACACTTCCACCAAACACTCTGTCACTGCTGTTGCACTGTTGTAGTGACCCATTCAGCAGTATGTACTAATCCACTCACTGTGCTAAAACGTAATCACTTATAAATTCAGTCAGGCACTCTCCTTGCAGAACTGTAATCATAAGACAGACTTAAGAAAGACTTAAGACAAAATCCTAACTTAAGTCTGTCTTAAGTCTGTCTTAAGACAAACTTAAGACAAAATCCTAACTTCTGTGAATACCAAAAGTAGTAAGTTTAGGATTTTGTCTTAAATTAGTTCTGTGAATCGGGCCCTTACACACTATACATGTAGTCTTCTATCCACCTGCATACTTGTCTTTCACATGTTCAATTCCCCAGTGTGTATCCTTACAGTTCCACCAAATACTCTGTCATTGCCCTTGCACTGTTGTAGTGACTTATTCAGCGGTATGTACTTATCTATTTACTGCACTAAAACTCAAGCACTTATATATTCTCTTAGACACTCTCCTTACAGTACTCTAATCATTCGGTCAGTACCCAAGTACTCGTGCAGCGAAGTAGGCCTAAGGACATGGACTGTTTCAAACTCCTATGCACTATACATGCAGTCTTCTATCCACCTGCACACTTGTCTTTCACATCTTCGATTCTCCACTCTGTATCCTTACACTTCCACCAAACACTCTGTCACTGCTGTTGCACTATTGTAGTGACCTATTGAGCAGTATGTGCTAATGCAGTCACTGCGCTAAAACTCAAGCACTTATAAATTCAGTCAAGCACTGTGCTTGCAAAACTGTAATCATTCAGTCAGTACCCAAGTACTCATACAGCGAAGTAGACCTTAGAACATGGACTGCTTCCAACCCCTATACACTATGCATGCAGTGTTCTATCCACCTCCACATTTGTCTTTCACATCTTCAATTCCCCAGTCTGTATCCTTACACTCCCAGCAAACACTCTTTCATTGCCCTTGCACTTTTGTAGCGACCATTCAGCGGTATGTACTGATCATTCAGTGCGCTAAAACTCAAACACTTATAGATTCACTCAGACACTCTCCTTACAGTACTGTAATCATTCACTCAGTACCCAAGTACTCATGTCAAGAAGTAGGCCTTAGGACATGCACTGCTTCAAACCCCTATGCACTATACATGCCGTCTTCTATCCACCTGCACACTTGTCTTTCACATCTTCAATTCTCCACTCAGTATCCTTACACTTACACTAAACACTCTGTCACTGCTTTTGTACTATTGTAGTGACATATTCAGCAGTATGTGCTAATGCAGTCACTGCGCTAAAACTCAAGCACTTATAAATTCAGTCAAGCACTGTGCTTGCAGAACTGTAATCATTCAGTTAGCACCCAAGTACTCATACAGAGAAGTAGGCCTTAGAACATGGACTGCTTCAAACCCCTATACACTATGCATACAGTGTTCTATCCACCTCCACACTTGTCTTTCCCATCTTCAATTCCTCAATCTTTATCCTTACACTTCCAGCAAACACTCTGTCATTGCCCTTGTACTGTTGTAGTGACCCATTCAGCGGTATCTACTAATCATGCAGTGCGCTAAAACTCATGCACTTTTAGATTCACTCAGACACTCTCCTTACAGTAGTGTAATCATTCATCAGTACCCAAGTACTCATGTAGCGAAGTAGGCCTTAGGACAAGGACTGCTTCAAACCTGTATACTGTATGCATGCAGTCTTCTATCCACGTGCACACTTGTCTTTCACATCTTCAATATTGTACTCTGTATCCTTACACTTACACCAAACAGTCTATCACTGCTGTTGCACTATTGTAGTGACCCATTCAGCAGTATGTGCTTATCCCTTCACTGCCGTAAAACTCAAGCACTTATAAATTCAGTCAGACACTGTCTTTGCAGAACTGTAATCATTCAGTCAGTACCCAAGTACTCATGCAGCAAAGTAGGCCTTAGAACATGGACTGCTTCAAACTCCTATACACTATGCATGCAGACTTCTATCCTCCTCCACACTTGTCTTTCACATCTTCAATTCCCCAGTCTGTATCCTTACACTGTCCGCAAACACTCTGTCATTGCCCTTGCACTGTTGTAGTGACCCATTCAGCGGTATGTACTGATCATTCAATGCGATAAAACTCAAACACTTATAGATTCACTCAGATACTCTCCGTATAGTACTGTAATCATTCACTCAGTACCCAAGTACTCATGTAGTGAATTAGGCCTTAGGACAAGGACTGCTTCAAACCTGTATGCTTTACGCATGCAGTCTTCTATCCACGTGCACACTTGTCTTTCACATCTTCAATTCTCCACTCTGTATCCTTACACTTCAACCAAACACTCTGTCACTGCTGTTGCACTATTGTAGTGACCTATTGAGCAGTATGTGCTAATCAATTCACTGTGCTAAAACTCAACACTTATAAGTTCAGTGAGGCACTGTCTTTGCAGAACTGTAATCATTCAGTCAGTACCCAAGTGCTCATAGAGCGAAGGATGCCTTAGAACATGGACTGCTTCAAACCCCTATGGACTATGCATGCAGTCTTCTATCCACTTGCACACTTGTCTTTCACACCTTCAATTCACCAGTCTGTATCCTTATAGTTCCACCAAATACTCTGTCATTGCCCTTGCACTGTTGTAGTGACTCATTCAGCTGTTTGTACTAATCCATTTACTGCAGTAAAACTCAAGCATTTATATATTCACTTAGACACTCTCCTTATAGTACTCTAATCATTCAGTCAGTACCCAAGTACTCATGCAGCGAAGTAGGCCTTAGGACATGGACTGCTTCAAACCCCCATGCACTATACATGCAGTCTTCTATCCACCTGCACAGTTGTCTTTCACATCTTCAATTCCCCAGTCTGTATCCTTACAGTTCCACCAAATACTCTGTCACTGCTGTTGCACTGTTGTAGTGACCCATTGAGAAGTATGTACTAATCATTCAGTGCACTAAAACTCAAGCACTTATGGATTCACTCAGACACTCTCCTTACAGTACTGCATTCATTCACTCAGTACCCAAGTACTCGTGCAGCGAAGTAGGCCTTAGGACAAGGACTGCTTCAAACCCCTTTACTGTATACATGCAGTCTTATTTCCACGAGCACACTTGTCTTTCTCACCTTCAATTGCCCAGTTAGTATCCATGCTGTTGCAGCAAATACTCTGCGTCTCCCCTTGTACTGCTCTAGTGATGCATTTAGCACCATTTACTAATACATTCACTGCTCCAAAATCCAACCACTTATAAATTCACTCAGGTACTCTTCTTGCAGATATAGTTCTTCAAACTCCTATGCAGTATCTATGCACATCTATCGCCTACACGCTTGTTTTTTATACTTAGTCATTGTAGATTGTATTTGTTTAGTAATACAATAGTATATTTTATAGATTTATTTTTATAACATTATATATATTTTTGATAACAGATTCCGTTTAGCAACACTAAAAGAAATATATCATGCCTTCAAAAAGTGAAAAGAAGAAACAACATTGAAAAGCGTATTATTTCAAGAGAAGTCATCCACAAGATTTACCTGAACAACAATGTGTGGTGAAGAAGAAAAAAACTCCTGGTAAGACAACAAAGGATTTTCTAAAAAAACTATCAAACACTAGGAATAGTGTGGAGAATGTGAAAAATAAAAAAAAATGTATCCGCAACTAAAAAAGAAAAACCAATAGAAAAAAGGTAAATGATGGGAAATCATGTTCTAAAGAATCACTGTATAGTAAAAGGAGGAAGAATCAATTTCAGGAAATTAGAAAAAGAATGTTTTACAATAGAGTTGTCTTAAACTTATTAAAGCATGTGAAGAAATGTAAAAGAAAATCAGCATTTTATAAGAAGAAGAAACACATTGAAATTATTGTTGAGAATGCTTTTGAATTACAAAATAAATTATTTATTTTAATAAACAATAGAATTCGATCACTAGATAAACCAATCCATTTAAAGAAGGCGAAAAGTAAGTGGAGAAGACTAATTGACAGAACTAATTTTTCTGATGTTTTTTTGGGTGAATGGAAACACAGTTCAAGTTCTGAGCCTTTTTTTAACCCTTTCGATGCTCATGTCGAGCTCAGCTCATCATGAGGCACAGTTGAGCTGTGCTTATGACGAGCTGAGCTCGTCATGAAACCATACAATTCAAGGAATTTTAGCACAGGAGGGGAAAAGTCACAGCAGCCATGGTGTTAATGAAGAGAGTTATTTTCAGAGTAATGATTTGTTGCATGCAGTTGACACTAGTGGGCGAGCTTATGAGGTTAGAAATGGTTGTCCTATTGAGAAAGAGAAAATTGTTCCCAGAAATGAAGAAGAGGTGTTAGCTGATGAAGTTTTAGGGAGACTTCCTAAAGCTCCAGTGTACACTTGGAATTTCAGTAGTATTTGTAGAGTACAACAGGAATCTATTGATATTTTACACAATTTCTTACATGTCTATACTAAGAAAAGTGTTAAACAAAAAATTAAGATGTTGCAAGGACTAGACCCTTGCAGAGTGAGAGAAAATACTGGTTTGCAAGGTCATTCTCTGGCTTGTCTTTCTAGAAAAGTATGTCAAAGTGTTTTTCACCATTTCAGGATGTTAGCAGTACATCATACTCAAATGAGTAAATTAGTCAGAACATTGTATTATGCAAAAAGTCCAGCACTAATGTTAAAAAAGTTGAACAGTGCTCCTATGCGTGGATCAGTATCAGATGTAATGAACGTTTGTGAAGAAATTGAGTTTAGTTACTTTGGTCCTGAGGAAGAAAGTGCAGAATCTTATAAATTAATAGAATGAAATGTGGAAGAGAATGTACAACATTCTAGTACAAAAAGTTTTGAGCAAGAAATTACGAAGTTTAAGGTGATTTCAGGTGAAAGACCAAATTATTCTTGTATTTGTTGTCGACGAACTCATTATAAAAATCAGACTAGGACTGTTGATCTGTATGTAAAAAGTGAAAGAGAACATAATAATGAGTGGAAGGAATTTGCAACTTATTTGTTGGTGGAGAATTGTTTTGATTTGGGTTCTGATCAACGTTTTTGTAAATATTGTTATAACAAATTAGACGAGAACAAAATGCCTGCTAGAGCTGTGCATAATAATCTTGAGTTGGTAAATATTCCTTCTGAACTAATAGATTTAAATACCTATGCGTCTATTCTCATTCAATGTGTGCATCCATTTCAGGCTATTGTTCGTATGGAGCCTAAGACAGGGAAATTGCCTTCTTCAGATTTGCAGAGAGGATTAAAGGGTAGAGTTGTATATTTGCCTCTAGATTTAAAGAAAAATATTGAAACAATTGGCGTAGAAAATGTAGAAGATGAATCTCTAGGTATTTTAGTTAATGGCGTTCCTACTAAGAGTAAGAAAATCTGGCAAGAATTAGTGGATGTTAGGAAAGTGAAAAAGGCAACGATGTATCTGGTAAAAAATAATCAGTACTATAAATATGTGTATGTGGGAGAAGAAGAAATAACTGTAGAAGAAGATACTGACTCGTCAACTGGACAAATTGAAAAAGTGCATATGTCCAGAACTGAAGAAATCTATGAACATTACAGTGTTCATCCACTTCGTTCCAAAGAAGTGATGGGGAATACTATTGAGTTATTCTAAATGAAAGAAGCAAAGGGAAGTCCCATAAGTGTATGGGAAGAAACCTTGGAAGCTCATTGTTTCCCTCAGTTGTTTCTAACAGGAAAAGGAGGACGATATGATAAACGACCTGTGCAGATTCCTGCAACTGAATACCGGACATCAAGATTGTATGCAGAAGATCCAACATTTCGACAATGTATTCCTTATTTGTTTCATCTTTTGTTTGAGAGTGACTTGTTTGGACTTTCTTATTCAGTCAACATTATATTGAAAACAGGTGTACATCTTCAAAATGTTTCGGCAATGGAATTTATGGATAAAGTACACCAGAAAGATAATGTTTTGGAATCTAATCTGATTAATCTCATGGCATGTCAGAGTGGTACTAATGAGTACTGGTACCATCGTCATGGAGAACTTAAATGTATGCTAAGGAACTTAGGAACTCCTACATGGTTCCTTACTCTAAGCTGTGCTGAATATGCTTAGGATGATTTACTTCAATTTCTTCGAGAGGCAAATACAAATATAGTAAATATTGAATACAAGACACCTGGAGAATTGTGCTCTTTGGATCCAGTTAATGTATGCAGATATTTCAATCATAGATTTGAAGCTATGATGTATTTTATCACCAATAAAAAAAAGATCCTCCTCTTGGAGAGGTAGTGGATTTCTTTTGGAGAAAGGAGTATCAAGCAAGAGGTGCACCTCACATACGTATGCTAATATGGATCAAAGATACCCCCAAATTCGGAACAGATTCGGATGATACTGTGTTGTCTTTTGTTGAAGAATATGCTACATGTGCTATACCCAAAAGCACAGATGAAAAGAACTTAAGACAGCAAGTCCTACGATTCCAAAGCCATTGTTGTGGGAAATACTGTCGTAGAAAGTACAAGTCAAAGGAAAAGTTTAATAACAAATGTCGTTTTGGTTTTCCATGTCCTGTAATATCCAAATGAAGAGTAAACAGTTTTTTGTCAGCTATGTGACATATCTTGACAAGAAAGTCTCCAAAGAATACCTATAATTTGAGAAGTGAAGAGTCAAAATATATAAATGATTATAATCCAATTATTCTGTCCATGTGGAATGCTAACATGGATATTCAATATGTTGCAGACAATTCCATTGCTGTTGCTCGATATGTAACATCCTACATAACAAAATCAGAAAAGACGAAATTGAAGGAAATGTGGGAAGAGATTTCCCACGAGAAGAGTCTAAGTAAGAAATTACACAGTTACAGTATGAAGATGTTATCTCATTGAGAAATCAGAGCTTATGAATGTTCAGATTGCTTATCTTCTGCAAGTCTATACTCGAAATCTAGAAGAATCATTTGGGTGAGTCTAGGTCTTGCTGCAATACAAAATCGAGTACTTAAATCTGTTCAAGAAATTGAATATTTAGCTGAAAAAGAGCCAGAAAGTTCAGATATTGTGAAAACAAATATGTTGGATACATATTATCCAAATAGAAGTCATCACCTTGAGAACATTTGTCTCTATTAAGTGCTGCAAAACTTTACTTTTAGATCGAATATTACAGAAAGGATGTTTGGTGAAACAAAGAAAAGGACATTTGATTAATCACCGAAAACTGAGTTGTGATCCTTCTGACAAAAGGGAATTTTACTATTTAGCTCTTTTGCAACTCTTCAAGCCGTGGCGTTCAGAATTGGAATTACTTTGAGATTTTCAGAGCTATCAAGATTCATTCAACGCAACTAAAGATACTATAGAATGTCCTGTTTTTGCTAATTATGTGAAAATGTTGAATGACGAAATTGAGCAAGAAGCTACAATTGCAGCTGAGATTGCTACAGACAGTTCTCAAGACAGTCAAACTTCTGCTCCGTTGAGTCAGGATCCACTAGGAGAACCAATTGTTCAAAATGAAGCAGGAATTGCCATGGATGAGGTGGAAACAACAATGTATCAAGCTCAAGAAGATATTATGGACTTAGCAAACTTGGAGGAGCAACTAAATCTTCAACAGAAAGAAATATATCAACAAGTGAAAGAACAGATTGACCATGGGTTACTTCATGAAAAGAAAGAGTGCACATGTACAACGTTTCAACCAATCAGAATGTATGTGAGTGGACTAGCTGGAACAGGAAAACGTTTCTTAATTAAAGTAATCACCAGTTACCTACAGAAAACAGATGAGTCTCATTTGTCTTGTGTTGTAACTGCTCCAACTGGGTCGGCAGCACACAACATTAAAGGAATTACATTGCATTGTTTACTTATGCTGCCTGTGGAGCATGAAAACAAATTGGAATATCACAAGCTATCTGGAGAAGCTTGTTGTGAAGTTTCAAGAGTGTTTAAGAAAATTAAACTTCTGGTTATTGATGAGGTAAGCATGGTCTCAAACATAATGCTTGCTTTTGTGCATTTACGAATGCAGCAAATTCTTAAACAGACTATGATGTGTTTTTGGAAGAAATCATGTCATAGTTTTTGGAGATCTACTACAACTTACTCCTGTAAAAGGAAAACCAGTATTTAAAACACTTGCACATGAAGATACCAGAAAGTCTTTGGGTAGCATTAGAAATTTAAAACATTTGGTCATATTTTGAATATAAGGAACTTATTACAAATATGCGACAGGCAAATGATGCTGATTATTGAACTATTCTTCAAGATATTAGAATTGGAAAAGTGACTGAACATGTCAAACAAGCTTTACAGAGACGATTACTTTCCAATTTGTTTCCAAATGAAAATATATTTCCTGAGAAAATATATATGAGAATTGCAGAAAACAAATCTTTAATCTGCTTAATGCCAACACTGCGTGAATGTTCTATATTCAATGAAGACATTTTAAAGTTGGAGAATGAAGAAATTATAAAATTGGAAGCTATTGATAGAATAGAGCCTCAAGGAATCACTATTATTTTGACAGAAAAGTTGAAGAGAAAATTGGATTCTTTAGAGTAATTGATATCTTAAACTGCTGGTTTAGAAAAGAATCTATATGCATTTATAAACTGTCGGGTAATTTTACGACGCAATTTGAATGTGGAAAAAGTACAACAATTTAGTCGTTGTTCAGCTCGGTTTTTGCTCGTAAAAGATGTATATGTTTGCAGAAAACAGTTTCCTGTTTCTTTGGCGTATGCGATGACCATCCATAAATCTCAAGGTTTAAGTGTAGATAGTAGTTTGGTGAATATTGGAACTACAGTGTTTAAAGAGGGTATGGCATATGTTGCTTTGTCTTGGGTCAGAACTTTATCTGGATTGTACTTGATTGATTTTGATGAGAGAAAGATTAGTGCAGATGCAAATTGTGTGAAAGAGTATAATAGGTTAAGAAGAGAATATGCTCCCAATTTAGGTCAATATCCACTATTTGAAAAGCATGTGGTAGGTCGAAAAAGAAGATATGAGAAAAAAAAACAAGATAAAGTTGGCATTGCAAGCAAAAAGAAAAAGGACACTGTTGAAGAGAATGTTGGCTATCAGTATGAAAATAGTTCTGGTGTCAACTGCTATGCTAATGTAGTTGTCAATGTTGTTTTTTTTTCTTGAAAAGTTTGCAACAGCAAATTGTTGAGAATCGGGAAAAAATATTTTGTTCGCTGTTGTATTCTGTTTATGAGAAATGTAGTAGTGATAAAAGTAAAATACAAAGTGTTTCTGATATTCGAAATGTATTGGACATATGTTCTGGTTGTACTCAATTTACGCAGAATATTCAGCAAGATTATGCAATACAGGAACCCTATGTGAAGGGTCCAGAGACCTGGTAGGTGCTGTGTGGTTACTGCTTACTAAGTCAGTGTGTACCAAAAATATGTAAGAAAGAAAAATTTCTTTCTAGAGTCCCCTCACTCACCGGGGTTGCCCCACGGTGACATGCTTCATCATTGGGGCCATCCCAGTTCTCTACGAAAAGGGGCGTGCTGCGACAAGGCGACTACGCTGGAGCACTGGTTTTGTGAGATGACTATGTGTGGTGCAAGTGTGGTGATGGTGGAGTGGGTGTGGAATTAAAAATACTGTGCTAGTGGGCCTCAACAATTTATTTTGCTCCTAGTGTGGTATAAAAATTAAAAAGGGGTAACACTGTATTCTAACTTGTACTGAGCTAGATCAGTGTTATGGTCAACATGTTTCAAGCTCCCCCAAGCTTTTCTTCAGGACCATACAGGGTCCAGCCCTGTATTGCCACTCCTGTTTTCAAATGAAAAAAAGTGTTGCTAAAAACTACTTATTTACATTAAACGCTGTTGTTAATAAAACATGTGTGTTGTTGTACATACGTTTTGTATTCTACTTGGAATTCTGTAAAAGAGAATAACAGTTGTTAAATGATGGACATCCCCTTCCGAGAAGGGGAACAACTCACATGCATCTCACTCCATCTAGGGCGTGGGTGTGCCCTTGGCACCATACTGATGCGTGCTGGTTTTCAAACCGGTGTGGAAAAATAAATCACTGTGAATCAAGTGGTTTAGTGGTTTCACACATAAAACATATAGACTTAATGTGACTATTGACAAGACACACAACACATTCACATGAAATAATAACATGGCAGATGGTTATATTTACATAAAAGAGTGTTTGATTACACCCCATGGTCTTAGGCAAGGGCAGGAACGCCTCGTGGAAACATTGCTGAAAAAGGAGTTTCAAGGTTAGAGTTAGAAGGCTCCTTTACTGTTTACCCATTTAAAATTGCCGGTATCCTTGCAATCTAGCGTCGTTTATACACTTACTTCCTATCGGCAAACCCGCTCGGTACTACCTGATGCTTCCTCACCCGACCGCATACTGATGTGGAACGGGGCTCGCGGTGTATTTAGAACGTGCGAGCTTCCGGGTTGCCGGGAAATCTCTGTTAACTAGAGCGCTCGCTTGGAGCGGCCATGTTGGTGGTATGTAATCGCGCTCGGCGCGAGTGCTGGCGAATATTAAGGATTACTCCCGAACTGTGCCGAAGTTAAAGATAAGAAATAATTTAGAGTGATGCTAGAAGAACTATTAGAACCTAAGGAAAGAACACAACCTGAGAACAAAAAAACAATCTGTATCACTACGTACAATCAAGTCTCTGACAGTGTGTCCAAAATAATCAAAAGACATTGGCCAATACTCAATAGCGGCGGCCTAAACATACCTACCCCAATGTTCAGCCATAGGCGGGGTAAAAATTTGAAAGATTATTTGGTACATACCCGTCCCACATCAATAACCCAGACAGTAAGATCCCAACCACTACCTGATGGTCATTTCCCATGTAACAACTGTAGTGTCTGTCATCTGACTTCCCCAACCAAAAACATAACCTTCAACAACACTACGAAATGGGAGCTAAAGGGATTTTCCAATTGCAATACCAGTGGAGTTGTGTACTTGATAACCTGCACATGCAACCTACACTATGTAGGAATGACCATTAGAAAGGTCAGTACTCGCATAGTAGAGCACAGAAGTAACATCAGGTGCAAACGAGCCACAACGAGAATGACCACCCACTTCATTGAACAGAACCATACACCTAATGATCTAACCTGGGTGGTCATAGAAACAGTCAGAAACAAAGACAATCAGGAACGAATCCTCCATGAGAAAGAACAAAGATGGGTGTTTCGTCTACATACGGACACCCAAGGACTCAATGATGAAATCCCATGGGGGGCTTTTCGCCCGTAGGCCATCTGTAATAATGAAATGACCTGTGATGGTGTGAACCAAAACTGAATCATTACTATGGAAATACTGCCCCCAACAATAATATTAAAAAAAAAACCACAACCACGAATAATATCTTCCATAAATAACATAACACCCTTCACTGCCTTCCCAGCAAAGATAGGCACTAGCCCTCCTATCTACCAAATGCCAAAATACCCGTTTTTCTTAATAATATGGCTAGCCTTATCTCATAAAAACTTCATCCATCCGAAAAAACCTGTGTTCTAAATTAGTTTATTAAAATGCCCCCATTTCTAGCATCACTCTAAATTATTTCTTATCTTTAACTTCGGCACAGTTCGGGAGTAATCCTTAATATTCGCCAGCACTCGCACCGAGCGCGATTACATACCACCAACATGGCCGCTCCAAGCGAGCGCTCTAGTTAACAGAGATCTCCCGGCAACCCGGAAGCTCGCACGTTCTAAATACACCGTGAGCCCCGTTCCACATCAGTATGCGGTCGGGTGAGGAAGCATTAGGTAGTACCGAGCGGGTTTGCCGATAGGAAGTAAGTGTATAAACAACGCTAGATTGCAAGGATACCGGCAATTTTAAATGGGAAAACAGTAAAGGAGCCTTCTAACTCTAACCTTGAAACTCCTTTTTCAGCAATGTTTCCACGAGGCGTTCCTGCCCTTGCCTAAGACCATGGGGTGTAATCAAACACTCTTTTATGTAAATATAACCATCTGCCATGTTATTATTTCATGTGTATGTGTTGTGTGTCTTGTCAATAGTCACATTAAGTCTATATGTTTTATGTGTGAAACCACTAAACCACTTGATTCACAGTGATTTATTTTTCCACACCGGTTTGAAAACCAGCACGCATCAGTATGGTGCCAAGGGCACACCCACGCCCTAGATGGAGTGAGATGCATGTGAGTTGTTCCCCTTCTCGGAAGGGGATGTCCATCATTTAACAACTGTTATTCTCTTTTACAGAATTCCAAGTAGAATACAAAACGTATGTACAACAACACGCATGTTTTATTAACAACAGCGTTTAATGTAAATAAGTAGTTTTTAGCAACACTTTTTTTCATTTGAAAACAGGAGTGGCAATACAGGGCTGGACCCTGTATGGTCCTAAAGAAAAGCTTGGGGGAGCTTGAAACATGTTGACCATAACACTGATCTAGCTCAGTAAAAGTTAGAATACAGTGTTACCCCTTTTTAATTTTTATTCCACACTAGGAGCAAAATAAATTGTTGAGGCCCACTAGCACGGTATTTTTAATTCCACACCCACACCACCATCACCACACTTGCACCACACATAGTCATCTCACAAAACCAGTGCTCCAGCGTAGTCGCCTTGTCGCAGCACGCCCCTTTTCGTAGAGAACTGGGATGGCCCCAATGATGAAGCATGTCACCGTGGGGCAACCCCGGTGAGTGAGGGGACTCTAGAAAGAAATTTTTCTTTCTTACATATTTTTGGTACACACTGACTTAGTAAGCAGTAACCACACAACACCTACCAGGTCTCTGGACCCTTCACATAGGGTTCCTGTATTGCATATACTGACTGGAGGCCGACCTGGTCTGGTTTAACCTCCTTCTCCCTCCCTTTTTTGTTTATGCATCAAGCAGCCACGGGCTGCGGGAGTTTTTTCTCAAACAAAGGTCAACTGAATGGTACACACCAGGTTGATCTAGTGACTAAGACATCACACACACAAAGAAACTCACAGAAAAAACCATGGCACAGAACACAGGACTATCCTTCTCGGAGGATGAAGTTGATAGAGCCATTGCCTCTATGCTACCACATGCAGGAGCACCCACAGGAGAAAACAGTGATGCGAGCCAATGTTGGGACGAACTGACTGAATTAAAGAAAACACAGATAAAAACATTGATTCATGGCGTCATGATGGCGGAATATTTACAAGCTAACGCAGCACCAAGGGGCCTCATAGTCAGGAATGAACCATTTATATTCCAGCATGACAAACAATTCAAACTAGACTGGTCACAAATATCCTGGCACTGTACCAGAGACTGGCTGGTCTTGATCATTAAAACCGCGACCAGATTAGTAGACTCCCTGAAGGAAGAGATAAATTCCATGGAGATACGCCTCAAGTCTTTTCAAACTCCAGCTGAACTAACAAAAAGACTGAATGAGCTAAACAAAACGATGTCTGAATTTGAAATCAGCCTAAAGGATTCAAAATACATCAAATTATCTAAGGATAAAAAAGCATTTTCTCACGAAAAAGTATATCCTTATATTAGGGACGATTACAGAACCAGCAACAAGAACCCTGGATACAACACTGACAGTGATGGCTCTGACACAGGATCAAATAGCTCTGGGGGATCAAGTAATTACAACACCACCCCCAACAGAAGACCCAGAAGAGGAAGAGGCAATACAAGGGGTTATAGAGGCAACCAAGCGCCAATGTGGCCAGTGTACCAAGACCCATATAATTATTGCCCTCCGCCCCGCCTTTCTTCTATGGCCCACCAATGTACAATCAACCCAACTATCAGAATTGGGGAAATGATCAAGGAAACCAAGGCAACCAAAGGAAACCTTTTTTAGGGAGAGGCCGTCAGGCGCAAAGAGCAAAAAACAAACCCAGCCAGGGAGTACAATGGGCAGAACCAGTGGTGACAACAACACGTCACACACGGAGCAAAGGCCCCCCGGAACCGACCACGAGCACCAGCTCGATTTAGTAGTAAATCTATCATCATTAAACCTCACAGCCATACAGATCCAAGTGCTTAATAAGGGCTTAGGATTTGTACCCACCCCAACCACAGACAAGTTCAAACTATGTTGTGAACTGAAAGAGTTCCTGAGAAAAGTCAAATTGCAAGTATTCTTCCAAGACAAAGATCCCACAGAACGAACAAAGAGTGACACAGGACTACATAAAAAATCTAACTTTGTCCCTCCATCACACAGCCTACCTGTGGAAGTATAAACTTTTGAAAAAGCGGTCATGAGAGAGGTCCAGGAGTTAGACCCACGAACTATCAGAGTATTTCATAATACTAGCAAAGCTGAACAATCAGCATTGCAGGAACTGTCAAAAAACAACCTCATTACTATAAAACCAGCCGACAAAGGCGGTGCGATTGTACTACAAAACACCACGGATTACAGGAATGAATGCCTCCGCTTACTAGGGGACACAAGAAACTACGCCAAACTGGATGAAGATCCGACAGAACGATTAAGAATCTCAATTGCATACCTAACAGAGGAATGTCAAGCCAACGATTGGCTTAGTAAAAAAGAAATTGAGTTCCTAACAAATAAAAAGCCAACAATACCATACTTCTATACCATCCCCAAAATACACAAGAGACTAGACAACCCACCAGGGAGGCCTATAGTCTCGGGGATAGGCTCAATCCTAGAGCCTCTTTCACAATTCGCAGATGCCTTTCTCAGACCCCTAGTGCAAAAAACGGACACCTATCTGAGGGACACCAAGGACGTACTGTGCCTGTTACAAGATCTAACCTTTGACGCGACATCCAGTCTTCTGATAAGTCTGGATGTCGAAAGTCTATATACCAGCTTGCCACACAGAGAGACCTTACAGATTCTAGAGGAAGTACTGTACGAGAACGAGTGGGAATTCCACACCCCTCGCCATGTAGTACTAGAATGCTGTCAATTAGCACTGTGTGAAAACTTCTTCCGTTTTGAATCAACCCTATATAAACAACAACATGGGACCAGTATGGGCAGTACATTTGCGCCGAGCATAGCCGGATTGTACGTCCATCAACTGGAGAAAAACAAAATACTGAATGATAGGAATCCACACAGACACCAAATCCTACATTGGAAACGCTATATCGACGACATTCTGTTGATATGGCAAGGCACAGAAGAAGAAGCACAGACTTTTCTAACTTGGCTCAACACACAGGATCCCTTCCTGAAATTCACTTGCTCAATGAGCAAGACCGATCTAGTTTTCTTGGATCTAAACATTCATGCTGAGTCAGGCAGACTGATGACAACAACCCATTTTAAAGAGACAGCAAGAAACTGCCTCTTGACCTTTGACAGTTTCCACCCTCGCCATCTCAAACAAAACCTCCCATTTGGGCAATTCCTCCGTTTGCGCAGGAATTGTAGCAAAAAATCTGACTACCGAACCCAAGCGGAGGACTTGAGCAACAAGCTGAGAAACAGGAAATACCCAAACAAACTGATCAAAGAGGCTAAGAAACAGGCAGGAAACAACAATAGGGAAGCACTATTAGAACCTAAGGAAAGAACATAACCTGAGAACAAAAAACCAATCTGTATCACTACGTACAATCAAGTCTCTGACAGTGTGTCCAAAATAATCAAAAGACATTGGCCAATACTCAATAGCGGCGGCCTAAACATACCTACCCCAATGTTCAGCCATAGGCGGGGTAAAAATTTGAAAGATTATTTGGTACATACCCGTCCCACATCAATAACCCAGACAGTAAGATCCCAACCACTACCTGATGGTCATTTCCCATGTAACAACTGTAGTGTCTGTCATCTGACTTCCCCAACCAAAAACATAACCTTCAACAACACTACGAAATGGGAGCTAAAGGGATTTTCCAATTGCAATACCAGTGGAGTTGTGTACTTGATAACCTGCACATGCAACCTACACTATGTAGGAATGACCACTAGAAAGGTCAGTACTCGCATTGTAGAGCACAGAAGTAACATCAGGTGCAAACGAGCCACAACGAGAATGACCACCCACTTCATTGAACAGAACCATACACCTAATGATCTAACCTGGGTGGTCATAGAAACAGTCAGAAACAAAGACAATCAGGAACGAATCCTCCATGAGAAAGAACAAAGATGGGTGTTTCGTCTACATACGGACACCCAAGGACTCAATGATGAAATCCCATGGGGGGCTTTTCGCCCGTAGGCCATCTGTAATAATGAAATGACCTGTGATGGTGTGAACCAAAACTGAATCATTACTATGGAAATACTGCCCCCAACAATAATATAAAAAAAAAACCACAACCACGAATAATATCTTCCATAAATAACATAACACCCTTCACTGCCTTCCCAGCAAAGATAGGCACTAGCCCTCCTATCTACCAAATGCCAAAATACCCTTTTTTCTTAATAATATGGCTAGCCTTATCTCATAAAAACTTCATCCATCCGAAAAAAAAACCTGTGTTCTAAATTAGTTTATTAAAATGCCCCCATTTCTAGCATCACTCTAAATTATTTCTTATCTTTAACTTCGGCACAGTTCGGGAGTAATCCTTAATATTCGCCAGCACTCGCGCCGAGCGCGATTACATACCACCAACATGGCCGCTCCAAGCGAGCGCTCTAGTTAACAGAGATTTCCCGGCAACCCGGAAGCTCGCACGTTCTAAATACACCGCGAGCCCCGTTCCACATCAGTATGCGGTCGGGTGAGGATGCATCAGGTAGTACCGAGCGGGTTTGCCGATAGGAAGTAAGTGTATAAACGACGCTAGATTGCAAGGATACCGGCAATTTTAAATGGGTAAACAGTAAAGGAGCCTTCTAACTCTAACCTTGAAACTCCTTTTTCAGCAATGTTTCCACGAGGCGTTCCTGCCCTTGCCTAAGACCATGGGGTGTAATCAAACACTCTTTTATGTAAATATAACCATCTGCCATGTTATTATTTCATGTGTATGTGTTGTGTGTCTTGTCAATAGTCACATTAAGTCTATATGTTTTATGTGTGAAACCACTAAACCACTTGATTCACAGTGATTTATTTTTCCACACCGGTTTGAAAACCAGCACGCATCAGTATGGTGCCAAGGGCACACCCACGCCCTAGATGGAGTGAGATGCATGTGAGTTGTTCCCCTTCTCGGAAGGGGATGTCCATCATTTAACAACTGTTATTCTCTTTTACAGAATTCCAAGTAGAATACAAAACGTATGTACAACAACACGCATGTTTTATTAACAACAGCGTTTAATGTAAATAAGTAGTTTTTAGCAAGACTTTTTTTCATTTGAAAACAGGAGTGGCAATACAGGGCTGGACCCTGTATGGTCCTGAAGAAAAGCTTGGGGGAGCTTGAAACATGTTGACCATAACACTGATCTAGCTCAGTAAAAGTTAGAATACAGTGTTACCCCTTTTTAATTTTTATACCACACTAGGAGCAAAATAAATTGTTGAGGCCCACTAGCACGGTATTTTTAATTCCACACCCACTCCACCATCACCACACTTGCACCACACATAGTCATCTCACAAAACCAGTGCTCCAGCGTAGTCGCCTTGTCACAGCACGCCCCTTTTCGTAGAGAACTGGGATGGCCCCAATGATGAAGCATATCACCGTGGGGCAACCCCGGTGAGTGAGGGGACTCTAGAAAGAAATTTTTCTTTCTTACATATTTTTGGTACACACTGACTTAGTAAGCAGTAACCACACAACACCTACCAGGTCTCTGGACCCTTCACATAGGGTTCCTGTATTGCATATACTGACTGGAGGCCGACCTGGTCTGGTTTAACCTCCTTCTCCCTCCCTTTTTTGTTTATTCAGCAAGATTGTCAGGAATTTCTTATGTATATGCCTGTTGTATTGGAAGATGAAAGTATAGATATTGAAAATCTTTTTGGCCTTTCTTACAAATGGCAACAAGACTGTGAAACTTGTTTGTTTACATTTAGCACTAACATAGACACTGAAAGGTTTATATATTTGACTTTACCAGACTGTGAATCAGTGTCTTTTAACAACCTAGGGGCCAATTAGGATGGAGGACGGAAAGCGTCCGGACCGCCAGTGTCACGGGAAATGATTGTCCGACCGCACGATGGGGAAACCGGTGGTGCTATTAGGATTCTCCTCCAGCAAAACCTGACCGCGGAGGACGGAAGTCTCCAAAGACCGCCGACTGCGGACGAAACCATTGAAAAACCGACTGCAGGGGACGGAGTGGCCGCGGTAACAGGCCCAACCACCGACAGTGCAGCAGAGTGACCAGCCGCACGATTAGGATAACACCGATAGGGCAACGTAAAGAATCACCCTCCACAACCATAGCGGAAAATATCATCAACAAATGTAAGTATCAGCGGAAGGGCCAAAGCTAATCCACCGCGGTGGTCGGACCGCAAAAAAAATGGCGGCCGCAAGGTACCATGCAATCCAGCAAATCAGGACCCAAACCTACCATAAACACACCCCTCCCCCAATAACCCACATCAAAAATACACCCCCATGGTGGAAAACCTGACAGGCAAGGGTCCACACTCACTAGGGCTGGGTCCATGGCGGTCGGGTCCGTGCGGTGGGTCTCGTGGCAATGCTTTTCCTCTCCGTTGTGGTGCTTCCGCCGTCTATGAGATGGAGGTGTTTCCGCTGCAGTGTTCTGGTTTGTTTGCGACATCACAATATTGTGGACGATCGGGACGTTATTCCACACGGCGGTGAGCCTGGATTGGCTCCGTCCGCCGTGGTGTCTGGTATGTTCCCGCGGCGGTTCAAGTTTTTACGTGGCAGACGGTAAATGTGCCCAGTACCCCTTCCTAATATGTCGGACGGAAGGCCCTCTGCTGGCGGACGATGAAGTGCATTTTCCGCCGCCTCCAGCCCAGCGGTCATGCATCCGTCCACCATCCTAATCGACCCCGTAGTTAGAGGAGCAACTTAAAACATAGAGTGTAGCCAATGTAAATCAGAAATGTCATCAATATTATTTATACAAAGATATGGGCAGTATGTCATTTTAATGTTGCAAAGTTGTACAGCTGATAAAAGAAAATTGGAAACTTTAATTAAAAATGTTGTAGCTACTCAAGTACCTATATCAGGAAGAACGTTTGTAGCTGTAGCAATTATTTTTCATGGTGGTCCTTCTACAACATCTGGACATTATACTGCTTATTTAAAATGTGATAAAGGTTGAACACATTGCAATGATGCTCAATTGGTTTTTAAACAACGTTTGCCTAAAGAATTACCAAATTCTTACCTAATGTTCTTAAAGCCAAAGTTTTAGGAACAAAATTAGGCCTTACAGGATTACTATTGGACAACTTAAAAACAAAGGATTTCACGAATACTATTTGGCCTTGAGGAAAAGTATCTAAAACAATTAAGAACTTGTTGTTGTATATTTTGTCAGCATATATTTATAAACAACATTATTTACAGTGTTTTTGAAAATTAATAATAATGTTTTGTTATTTTATCATTGTTTGAGTTGTTTCATATTTAGGTAAGAAATTGCTCTTAGAAAAAACATTTAACATATGTTTTATTTCTATTTTTTAGATTGTTATTGAGAATGTTGAATGTTTCTTTTTAAAGATAATCTTATTGATTGTCTTTTTTTTGCCCGCTGTTATGTGATGAGTACAATTGACATCACTATTTCTAGTGAAATTCAATATATTTTGAGAATAGCAAAAAAGGCAAATTAAATGTTTTACAAATTATACTGTGTTGTAAAATATATATTGTAACTGTATTTTTCTTGTCTTTCACAGAGGCTAATTTTATAATACACAGTTTTTTTTATTATTTATTACTTTTAAGGTAAGTATAAGTAACTAAAACAAATGGTCAATGAGCTGTGCTTCTACACAGCTGAAGAAACAAGAGATGGACAGAGTACATATGTGTGCAAAGATGGTTTGTATCTTTTAAAGATATATGATAAAGTTAATATGCCTACTGAGTGTCCCTGGGGACCCACTACCTCAGAAGATATATTCATAAAGTGCCAGGGAGTTTTATTACAGAGATGTATAAAATGGGACATGACTTCAGAACAGCTCTCTGCAACGCACCTGTATGGTATTGAATAGAAAGACATGGTTGGCTAGTAGAGATCATGGACTTTCAGGATTAAAAAATACCAAATTGCTCAACATAAAATATGTCACAGAGTGTGTTTTCAAATACTCTATCACATTTGCAAGGACAGGATACGTTACTGTGTGTAGCTTTTCTTCTCTATGTAAATATGTCCTCCTCATACACAACACTCTGTGTTGAAGGGGCGTTCTATAGGTGTTGCTGTGAGTATTTTGTACATATATAAGCAATGACTAGTTTCTAATTTTGTTAAAAGTTGAGTACTGGATAGGTCTATAAGAATTGATGTGTATGAAAACATATGAAGTATTCAAAAACTAGTGAATGGTACCTAAATACACACAGATTCAAAGTGTTTTTCTAGACAAGCAACAGTTTCCCTTGTATTTTACTAAAACACATTTACTAGTTTGGAAGGGGTAAGGTGACTATACATATTCTACATTTTTTAGTACTGCATTTTAGTATAAGAGCCTGAGTCATTTTCCATAGTCATAAGGAGTGACTGGTTTCGAAGTCTACGAAAACTTAAGAACAGGATATCTTTTTAAGCAATTATATTTATATAACCTTATGAACTACTACAACTCTACTGTTG
The DNA here is from genome assembly GCF_964263255.1 of Lissotriton vulgaris. Classification (NCBI taxonomy): domain Eukaryota; kingdom Metazoa; phylum Chordata; class Amphibia; order Caudata; family Salamandridae; genus Lissotriton; species Lissotriton vulgaris. The sequence continues at coordinate 745,778 of NW_028254594.1, forward strand.
GAATGTTATTCGACAACTGTATTTACATAATAGTTTTTTGGGGCAAAAATAGTGGGTAAACCTACTTTTGTATTATGTACTAAGAAAACTGTTAAAGTGATGTATTTATGTTTTTGTGCGAGGACCTAGAACATAACAGATTTGTTATGGATAAAGAGGGGAATATTACAGAAGAGACATTAAATATGAGCATCAGTTTAATTGAACTACAAAATCAATCTATAACAGACAGCGAGACTGATTCAGAGGATATCAGTACGGCAGATGTCACCTGTCAATATGAAAATGAAATCAATGATGCTGATTTTTTGGAAGCACTGGATGAAGTAGAGTTACTGGAAGCTATAAACTCTGAAATAGCAAACCAGCAGTATGATCTAGAAGAAGTACCAGATGAACTCCTTTTAGAAGCTGTGCTAAAATATGAGATGTCTGAAGAATAATTTCACTGGTTAATAATAATAAATTCTGGACTATATAAAGAGATGCTGTGTATCTTTTGAATGTGGAAATAAAATGTAGCTTAAGATCATTAGACTTTAGATTTTTATTATTCAATTACTTTTAATTTAAATCTAAATTTAAAATCATGCTGCGGCAACAATATATCAGTTTTTGTAACAGAGTTATAGCACAAGATTGTGTTTTATATTTTCAATGACTCTGTATACGTTTTCATCTCTATGTAAATAGATCATCATACACACCACTATGCATTGAATGGGGTTCTATATGTGTTGTTGTGTGTGTTTGCACATAACACTTATACAACAAGACACATCAGAAACAATGAATCTGAAGATGTGTGTGAATGCTGCACCATACTGCAGTTGGTGTAGCAAGGTAGAACGGTGAGCTAGGCTTTAGTACATGCACTGCTTCAAATGCCTATGCAGTATGTATGCAGTTCTACAACTATCTACACACTTGTGTTTCACACCTTCAATTTCCCAGCCTGCATCCTCACGCTTCCATGAAACACGCTGTCACTGCCCTTGCACTGTTGCAGTCACCCATTTAGCAGTATGTACTAATCCATTCTCTGCGCTAAAACTCAAGCACTTATAGATTCACTCAGACACTCTCTTTACAGTATTCTATTCATTCAGTCAGTAGCCAGTACGCATGCACCGAAGTAGGCCTTAGGACATGGACTGCTTCAAACCCCTATGCACTATGCATACAGTCTTCTATTTACCTGCATACTTGTTTTTTACACCTTCAATTCCACAGTCTCTATTTTTAGACTTCCACCAAACACTGTATCACTGCCCTTGCACTGTTGTAGTGATCCATTCAGCAGTATGTACTAATCTATTCACTGAGTTAAAACTCAAGCACTTATAAATTCAGTCAGGCAGTCTCCTTACAGAACTGTAATGATTCAGTCAGTACCCAAGTACTCATACAGCGAAGTAGGCCTTAGTACATGGACTGCTTCAAACACCTATGCACTATGCATGCAGCCTTCTATCCACCTGCACACTTGTCTTTCACACCTTCAATTACCCAATCTGTATCCTTACACTTCCACCAAACACTCTGTCACAGCTGTTGCACTGTTGTAGTGACCCATTCAGCAGTATATACTAAACCATTCACTTTGCCAGAACTGAAGCAGTTATACATTCAGTCAGGCACTCTCCTTGCAGAACTGTAATCATATGGCTGAGATACCCGCCACCCCCTCTCAACACACTCCCCAAGAATGGGAAACCGGAAACGGTTCTGAACTTTTGGAAGACGGGAGGGAGTGACCCTCCCGGCCGTATTTATTAAAATATGAAACAAAATTAAAACATTAAAATAACAGTTTCATATTAATGTACAATTTCATTTCCACATTGCGATGTTTGGCTAACCTTAACATATTCTCTAATACAAAGGTTCTCCTAGCCGAACTAACATCCTACAAAACGTTTAACTTGAAATTGTACATCCTAACGTTTAAGGGCCAACGGCAAGGTCGTAACCGGTGTCAAGATCCCTAAACCAGACATATCACCCTCACTTGTGAGGGTCGACCGCACAGAGGCGTACCTCAAGTGCATTTACCAATTTCCCTTGACTTGACGGGGGCCCCAATAAACTCGACGCCATTTAAAGGTCGTCCGAGGACTCGTGTGAGGTATCTAGAAGGTAGCGTAGACCCCCTCCCAAACCCCACACAACTTACCACATCTGCCGTCGCAGATGTCCCGGCCCCGGGAAATTCCCCAGGAGGGGGCTGTAACCCCTCCTACCCAGGAAGGGGCCTTGACCGCCTTTCCTTTCCTTTCGGCGGCCCATCCTTAGAAGGGACCGCCTCCCCGTTGAGGGGCCAATGGCCACCTCCCTCGAGCGCTCCCATCCGTAATGGGTGACGCCCACCCCTAGGGATCTTCCAATTACTGCTCACGATCATGACCTTACCGCCCGACCAAAATAAATACGACAATTCTAACTAAATTACTAAATGACTAAATTACTAAGAGACAGTAACAATTACCATTTATTAAGAGGCATGATTACTGATCAACACTACTACTTTATTTGCACAACATATTACAATTTGACCATTCTTTATTGCATATTCAGAATTATCACGATAGTTATCATAACCTGCAAAAATTAGTGTTAACACATCAAACTTTATTCCAAAACCACATGCTGTCCTCAGGGGCTGGTGGGTGGGTCAAAATTGGCTCTTCGTTCTGTCTCGAGCTCACGTGCAGCGAGGAGGTGCAGCTTCAGAGCACAGGAACAAGAGGATGCTTTCTTGGCTTGTTGCTCCTTTTATCCGTCTTCAGGGCGGGCGTAAACCCGCCCCTGCCTGCCCCAAAGGGCGTGGCCGGCCGCGTCAGTGTCTAGGCCAGCCCACTCCAGGGCGGGAAAAAGCGCGCCCCGGCTACGCCGCTTCGGGCATACCAGCCGAGACTCGCCTCCCGCCCAAGATGGCTTCCCGGGGGGATCGTGGTACTCTGCCATACGTTCGGGGGGACCGAATGGTCGCCCCTTTCCATATGGCTGAGATACCCGCCACCCCCTCTCAACACACTCCCCAAGAATGGGAAACCGGAAACGGTTCTGAACTTTTGGAAGACGGGAGGGAGTGACCCTCCCGGCCGTATTTATTAAAATATGAAACAAAATTAAAACATTAAAATAACAGTTTCATATTAATGTACAATTTCATTTTCACATTGCGATGTTTGGCTAACCTTAACATATTCTCTAATACAAAGGTTCTCCTAGCCGAACTAACATCCTACAAAACGTTTAACTTGAAATTGTACATCCTAACGTTTAAGGGCCAACGGCAAGGTCGTAACCGGTGTCAAGATCCCTAAACCAGACATATCACCCTCACTTGTGAGGGTCGACCGCACAGAGGCGTACCTCAAGTGCATTTACCAATTTCCCTTGACTTGACGGGGGCCCCAATAAACTCGACGCCATTTAAAGGTCGTCCGAGGACTCGTGTGAGGTATCTAGAAGGTAGCGTAGACCCCCTCCCAAACCCCACACAACTTACCACATCTGCCGTCGCAGATGTCCCGGCCCCGGGAAATTCCCCAGGAGGGGGCTGTAACCCCTCCTACCCAGGAAGGGGCCTTGACCGCCTTTCCTTTCCTTTCGGCGGCCCATCCTTAGAAGGGACCGCCTCCCCGTTGAGGGGCCAATGGCCACCTCCCTCGAGCGCTCCCATCCGTAATGGGTGACGCCCACCCCTAGGGATCTTCCAATTACTGCTCACCGATCATGACCTTACCGCCACAGGCCGGATAGTTGACCGGCTATCCGGACCCCCCACAACACTCCTGCCTAAAGGTCATGTCATAAAGTCCTTAGCCAAGCTATCAGGTCTCCTATGAGTAACTCGTTCCCCACCCGGGACAAATGGACACCATCCCCTAAATACATACTGTCCCCTTTAATACAACCATGCGAAATAGAATGCAGTGTATTTGAACGGAACAATCTACTCATTTTATTATTAATTTTCCTTACTGAATGATTCAGAGCTGAAACCGAGAGAGCCCCCCGCCACACTTTTCGTGGGATCATATGGGACCATGCAATTGTGCACCCTGGAACTCTTCTCGCTAACCAACTTACAGTGGAAAGCATCGCCTCAAGAAGAAGTCGTCTACCAGTGGTCACCAAATCGTTGCCCCCAAGGTGTACTATGACTATAGACGGCGGTGACCTCGTCCGCCCTAACAAACCCTCAAAAAATGATTGAAACTGGTCAATACAGAGCCCGCCCCTTCCGTAGAAGGACACACTGTACCCGTATTCCCCAGCCACGTGAATCATGTCACCTGCTTTGAATACGTCCGCGGCACGCCTCACGTATGAGTGGCCCACAACCCACACCTCCTTTTTCACAGCCGGTGATGTCTGACCGCTGGCCCGGTGTTGGGTCGACTGCACAGTCCGCCCCGCCTCGTAGGCTTGCGCAACTGAAACCAAACAAAAACAAGAAGCGTGAGTACATCATTACAGCTTCACAACATGTGCAACCGCACATACCTTTTATAACAATTCGAGGACCAACGCCCCACACGTTTTACTTGATCGACATTCAGACCCCTGGCTGTAGCCTCGGTAGCAGCCCCTATCCGAAAGGAATGGGTCCCAAACTCGCCGGGGTTCATGCCCGCGGCAGAAATCGACATCGCAAGCACCCGCTGAAACTGAAACCTCGTCAGTGGGGTGGCGTCAGCGTGTCTCAACAAGGTCCCCCCCCATGATGCCACCCTTTGCGCTAAATATTCCTCAACGCAACCCACCGGGCACATGGACGACCCGGGAATCCTTTGTATCATTATGCAGTCCCCCATCGAACCCTGATCGGTCTTGGACTTGACAAATGAGACAGTCATTGTCTCCCCCCTGACCTGAACGTGCTCTCGGCACAGTCCCCCCATGGTATCCTGCTTGTTCCTTGCCACTAGTTCGCTTACCCGCATAGCCCCATGGAATGCTAGCACAAAAGCGGCTCGGAATAACACTGCTTCATACTGTGATGAACACGTTGCAGGAAGTACAGATACCAACAAAGCCAACCTATCCAGACCTATCGGGCGCCTTTCATCTACTCTGCAACTCAAGGCGTTGCCACCAACGTAGCGCTTTTTGCACAACGAAAGACGCAGTCGGGTCCTGGATCCCATGAGCCCTCGCCATAAAGGAAATGGCGGCCCGATGCCTCTGGGCCGTAGCCACTGATTTGCCTGCCTGATGTAAGGACAGCAGAAAATCCACTACTAGTTCTTCCTGGCCCCAAAGCTCCCTCCTAGCATCCCCCACAAAGGCCCAGTAGGATCGGAACGCCCCTTGGTATGCCTTCCTCGTCCTGGGTGCTAAACTCTCTCCCACGAGGTTCTGTAATTCGGGGCACCGAGAGACCAGAGAGCTTCGGGGAAGGGTGCCGCCACCGGGTTCGCTGTGGGCAGAAAACCCCAGAAGGCCTGCATACGAAAACGAGAAAGCGCATCAGCCGCTTTATTCATTACCCCTGGCACATGTCTTGCTTTGAATAGTACGTTCAACTGCATACACAATAACACAATTTCTTTGAGCAATCTCAGAATCCATTTGCATCGTGCTGCCTGGCTGTTGATACACTCAACCACGGTCATGTTATCAGACCAAAACACCACAGAGTGATCTCTGAACTCTTCGGGCCAAGTTTTCAGGGCCACAAGAATGGGAAAAAGTTCCAAAAAGGCAATGTTACTTGTCAGTCCACACTCATGCCACCATAACGGCCATTTTTGAGCCGACCATCGTGTGCCGAATATGGCACCAAAACCAGTGCTCCCTGCCGAATCTGTCCACAGCCCCAGCTCCTCGGAGGACACCGCCGGTTTGTTCCAGACAATTCGACCATTGAAATCCGCCAGAAATGCCAACCAAATGCGCATGTCCTGACGAACCTCTGCCGATAACCGTGTGCGATGATGACCCTCCTTCAGGCCGACCATGGCTTGAGCGATCGAGCGGGAAAAGGGGCGGGCCATCGGCATGACTCTCAGGGCAAAATTCAGCTGTCCCACCAATTGTTGCAACTGATGCAGCCTGACCTTGGACTCGCTAATACAAGCTTCCAGGGCAGCCCTGAATCTTATCACCTTCTCTTTAGGTAATCTAAAACAACCTTCCACAGAGTCGAGTTCGATCCCCAGGAACTCGAGGCAAGTCGCGGGACCCACAGTCTTACCTGGTGCCAATGGCACACCGAAATGCTTCATTAAAGTACAAAATTCATTCAAAGCCTGTCCACATTCCGGACCCCCGGCCGCCCCCAGAAACAAAAAATCATCGAGATAATGCATGACATGCTGTAAACCCGTCTTCTTTGTGAAGACCCATTGCAGAAAACAACTGAACTGTTCAAAATATGCACAAGAAATAGAGCAACCCATTGGCATACATCTATCCATGTAATACTGACCCTGAAACATGAAACCAAGGAGACGCTGATCGTCTGGGTGTACCGGGAGCAACCGGAACGCTGACTCAATATCTGACTTTGCCATCAGCGCCCCGGGCCCTAGGCGATTCAACATGGCCACGGCCTCATCGAAAGATGCGTACCGCACCGAACACACATCCGGGTCTATTGCATCATTTACGGACAGACCACGTGGGGCTGATAAATTTTGTATCAGTCGGAACTCACCCGGGTCCTTCTTAGGGACCACCCCCAAAGGAGAACAAACAAAGTTAGCACACAGTGGCTCATCAAATGGACCGGCGACTCGACCTCGAGTAACCTCTTTCCCAATCTTTTCCTGTACCACGGTCGTATGTTACAAGACCGATATTTGATTTTTACATTTTCTTACACCCCGAAACTCCCCCACTGGGATGCGGAAACCATATGAAAACCCGTTCCTCAACACCCCAGCGGAAGCGTGATCCGGGTATTCGCTGAGCCAAGGAATCATTGCCATGGTATCAACCGGAGTAGGTAAAGGCGCCCCTCGGACTATTTTAGACCTGTTTGGCGCCTCCTCTCCCCCCGTTATCACCCGTTTTGGCTCTGCACATGGACTCCGGATGGGATGGCTGCCCACACCCTCCACATTCGTGACGGAATTTACATGACCCCTGGGGCCTCGTACATTTACCTCTGTTGAAGTTCCAACAAATCCCCCTTTTACCTGTGTTGCCGTTCGGCCTCGAGTTGTATTCGTTACCTGTACCTGATCGAAAGGGGGTCCCGGCATATTGGCGGGAGGATTCACCCCCGCTACTCCCTACTAATGGTACTTTTAACATACCAGTACTCTCCATTTTTGACCACGAAACAGAATCGTAACAATCCCAAGTTAAGTTCTTATCGTGTTCCTTTGCTTTTCTAAAAATATTATCGTAACAGAACCACTGATTGCCCCCATATGATACGGAATATTCCATGATCCGTGTCTGGTATATCAGCCATTCAGACAGCAACTCGGGTCTACGTTCGCCCATGATGGAGGTAAAAATTCCCCACGCCTTCCCCCAAGTGCCAATGTTTTCATCAACTTTAAAGGCGGCCATCTTTGCGCGCCAAACACTCGGATGCATGAGCTCCTTTTGGCTCTTAACATGCTCCATCTCATAATGATCGGTAAGCAACGAGAAGATGTTTATATACTCATTTGCCCATATCTTCTCCTTAATAGCCAAAGGGACATGTTGACCCAACTTTTCCCTTCGTGAAGGTGCAGACTCATCCCTCGCAATCGGCAATGGCCGCTTACCTGAACCGGAAGCTGTATCTGCGGCTGGACCTGTTCCTGGTGGTTTTTCTACTGCCGCAGCCGGCGTGATAACTGGCGATGATGCCTTCGCCGCCTCCCTCGTTTCACGTAGTTGCTTCATCAACACCCGTGCGTCGTCAGCCGTGGCGCCCTCGCTTTCTTTCCCCAACCACGCTGCTAATTGTGCTGCCAGCTCGGGCGGCATATCCCCCCCGGACACGGGGGTGATCACCACGGGAATCGGATTCCCCTCTGCCGGCACCGGAGTTGGCTCTTCGAGTGGGGCACAGGGAACCGGGATGTCCCCCCCAGCTGCTCCCCTTCTGGGCCTCTTGCCTTTTCCTCCCGGAGCTGCTCCTGCCAAAGGTCGTTTCGGTCCCCCTTCCCCGTCTCTATCCGCCATCCGTTTCTTCAGATCGGTCACTTCTTTCATGAGTATACGCAGCATCTGGTCGGTAGTCATTCGCTTTCCGACTTTCTTAGGCATTCTCCGACAGAGTATCTGTAAGACAAAAGAAAGATTACCACGCTCAAAATTGGCTCTTCGTTCCGTCTCGAGCTCACGTGCAGCGAGGAGGTGCAGCTTCAGAGCACAGGAACAAGAGGATGCTTTCTTGGCTTGTTGCTCCTTTTATCCGTCTTCAGGGCGGGCGTAAACCCGCCCCTGCCTGCCCCAAAGGGCGTGGCCGGCCGCGTCAGTGTCTAGGCCAGCCCACTCCAGGGCGGGAAAAAGCGCGCCCCGGCTACGCCGCTTCGGGCATACCAGCCGAGACTCGCCTCCCGCCCAAGATGGCTTCCCGGGGGGATCGTGGTACTCCGCCATACGTTCGGGGGGACCGAATGGTCGCCCCTTTCCATTTAGTCAGTACCCAAGTACTCATGCAGCAAAGTAGGCCTTAGGACATGGACTGCTTCAAACCCCTATGCACTATGCATGCTGTCTTGTATCCACCTGCTCACTTGTCTTTCACACCTTCAATTCCCCAGTCTGTCTCCTTACACTTTCACCAAGCACTCTGTCACTGCTGTTGAACTGTTGTAGTGACCAATTCATCAGAATGTACTAATCCATTCACTGCATTAAAACACAAAAACCTATAAATTGAGCCAGGCAGTTTCACCAGCAGTGCAGAGGGAAGCATAGACTTGTAGCATATTTATGTACATATGTTACATTCATGTGCTTCGAAAGTACTGCAGTAAACTGTAAGTAAATACCTTATAGAGTTATGCTGTAGCACCTCCTTATTTATCTGCACTTTCACATTCACCATACACTAACAATGTATTCTTTCATTCAATTATGCACTACACATTCATTCAAAAAAACTTTTACACACTATCATACTAATAGAGCTCTTTTTTTGACCAGTGAAGTTAGTTCTTAAAAGGACTTTTTTTTGTCTTTTTTTTTGTTTTCTATTTTTTGAACATTTTTTTTAAAGGAAAAAAAGACAACTGCACAAACAATACAATCTGGAACTGGAACAAATAAGCATAAAAAAATTAACAGTGGGAGCAACAGTGGTCTTGTTTATGCCTGCAAATTAAATCTATGGATTGTTTTCCATAGCAAAGAGTTTCTTTGCAAAATTTGCATAAAATAATTAAGTCTGCAAAATCTAGACGGATCTCCGGATGAGGACTTGATGGTCCTGCAGATGTGCTGGGTTCAGCTGCTGGAGTCTCCTCTCAAAGTCTGCTGCATGCAGCACGAGTATAGTTGCATGGATGTAGAGTTTTCACGTGCTTCACCATGCTGGCAGGTCCAAAGGAGTAGTGTTTGTTAGGATTCCCTCGAGACAGCACTGTTGAACACGCCTTGCAGTTAACTTTTGCTGCGTTGACTTTTTTTTCTCCATCCGGAAAGGACCTTTTTTTCCAAATTAGTGCCTCTTTCCTTTTGGGTACTGGATCTTCTGCAACAAATTCTTCTTCAGAAGAGTGTTCTGAGATATCTTCACCTTGCTGTGCAGCCATAATAAAGATCTATTGAAGAAAGAGCTCCTTCACAAAAATATGTTTCTTCATTGAAGGTCAAAGAAGAATGATTAAAATAGGTGGGGTCCTTCAACAGTTAGAATAGGAAGTATTATGAACCAATCAAATCTGTTGTTTTGAAGTCACATGGGGTAGGCGTAGGCTCCTCTTATGATGCGCGAACGTACGACGTACCACGCGGTTCGCGTAATGGCTTTTAAAAGTAATATACGCTTATTAAAACTAAATAAATACTATTTTCATGATTACCTCAGATAAAGTTTTGCCTTAATATTTACATTAAATACATACATATATCTTTTTAAACATTAAAAAATTTAGCGGGGTACACGTACCGTGCGCCGTACAAATGTACATGACGTCACGCGCAAGCACCGATGCGATGCGTAACGTCAAAACGTATTTCTAACGTATGCGCGGGTACGGGTACAGTACGAGATGTGCAGAAGGGTGCGAGGATGGTACGTGTACCCTACGTTTACCACCAAAAAAATGCAAAAACAAATATAGAGAAATTAATTTTATTATATTGAAAAAAATCATCATTTTTGAATTTTTTTTATTTTACATTAAAAATATGTAATGAAATTTAAAAAATAAAATAGCTAAAAATAATTATTATGAAAAATGTAGTAAATCAGTATCAATAAAAAATATATAACAATTAATACATTTAAAAATTGGCATTTAAAAAACCTTGCAAATTCACTGAAAAAAACATAGGTTTCAGCCACGTTATAGTTAGGAATTAGCATTTAAAAAACCTTTGAAATTCACTGAAAAAAAGATAGGTTTCACACAAGTTATAGTTAGCTAGAAATTTAACTCATACAAAACCATTGAAATTCCCCTGTTATAGTTAGTTCAGCTAACTATGACTCGCACGCCCGCAATCCACTGCTGATGACGTCACATATTACATCACTCATGACATGGTCAGTGACATTACTCATGACATCACTGATGACATCTCAAATGACATCACTGATGACATCATCCAGTGAATGTTTTTTTCCCTGAAATTTAAATATGTTTTATATATGTGCATCACAAGGTCGATGGAAGAATAAATGGGTTTGTAAGATGGTATAAACAAACTCCCTAGTCTGTCCTATGGGAACAGGCAACCTTGCAATGGTGAAAAACGAAATACACTGTAATTCACCACCAGAACATGTCACACACATCAGCACATGTCCTACCTCTAACATACACAGCACCCTGCCCACAGGGGTACCTTGAGCCTACCTTAGGGTTGACTTACGTGTAGAAAAAGGGAAGGTTGGGGCCTGGCAAGTCACTTGCCAGGTCGACATGGCAGTTACAAACTGTGCAAAGACTCTGCGGTGGCAGGTCCGAGTTACCTTTTCAGGGTCACTTCTGTGGGTGGCACAACTAGTGCTGCAAGCCCACTAGTAGCATTTGGTTTACCAGCCCTGGCACTCTCAGTGCACTTTACTGGGGCCTCACCAGTAAATCAAATATGCCAATCATGGAAACACAAATCCATAACATAATGTATAACAGGAGCACTTGCACTTCAACACCCACTAGCAGTGAGAAAGAGCCCAGAGACACTAAACCAGCAAAAACAGATTCATAACTGGGAGGCCAGAAAGCAAAAAGACAGGGGAAATACTCCAAAAGATGCCAAGTCTAACAAGCTACAAAACGGGCAAAATCAAAATAGATTTCTTAATGCGTTCCATGATCTCATCCTCGCACATTGAAAACATTATGTCTTAATGATAGGGGTATGTTGCATGCTTACTAGCACCTTGAGTTTTATGACCTTATGAAAAACATTCAATTTCCCAATTTATGACTGAATATCTTACTACACTCCTTATCAGAGTTCTGTTTATGAACTACTGACGTGAGCATCAGCACATAAGCAGACTTAATTTTTAGTGCTTTCTTCTACATATATTATTGTATTTGCCCTCTGCAACATATAGTTAACCAATAGTGCTCCTAATTTGAAATATGTTTTTTGTCCAAACAGCTGCATCTAGTATTATATTTTTCTTCTTTCATATGCCACGGTCAATCTCAAACTATTTTCCAATTGATGTCACCCATTCCTTATTGAAGACTTCTCTGTATGGTTATGAATATTGGCGACCCTGATTTAGCCATACATTTTATGCTCTTATTCCGTATACATTTGGTGCCCATGAGCTTAAGCTTGCAGTAATGTTACAACCAATACCAAATTATCAATATGTGTCTGCTTCTCCAGCTTCATCTACCATAACTACTTTGTTTTTTCTTTTGTAAGACTTAGTAGAGTGGCCCAATCATCCACAAATGTTTTACATCTTTTATTTTGAGCTGGGCATGATTTCATCCTGCTACTTTGATGACTCTACCCACATTTAGTACACAACCTTTGCTGTTGTACAGGTGTTATAATGTTCAACCTATCTATGTACTTCTTTAGTTCTTTATTTTTTCCAATCTCGAGAGACATAGTAACATTATGACTGGATTGCACATTCTGTTGATTCAAAGCCCCGCGAGGACTCAATAAGCTATTCTATTCCCTTAACAATAGGTGTAGTTTGCTCTAAACATATTACTGCAATTCAGAATTATTTTCCTGAATTCTTTTGTGTAACATTGACATACTTAAATTATTTATTCCATGAAAATGTTACAATTTGCTGTCAATTTCAGTAACACTGCAACATATTATTCAATTGACACGTTATTGTTGATTCCTAATTAACACTGCCAAAGCTGTGATTAGACCACCCACCAGATTACAAGGCATTCTCATATCTGGTGGGTCTTTTTTGGCTTTCCCGTGCGGTGCCCTGAAAATGAGCACCGCAATGGGAACGCCCCAAAAATTTCCTGCACAGCATGGACTGAAAAGTACATGCCACGCAGAAACTGGTGTGCATGCACAAATAGGGGCACATGTTGTGCCCCTCTGTGTGCATTCACCTACTGAAGAGGCACAGGGTATCTGCAGTGCCCCCTTTGTTTCCTTTCCACCACGGTGTCCACAGAGTAAGAATCTCCTTGAAAAAAAACTCGCAACATGCTTAGCACGACTACGGCGGTCCCGCCAAGCATATTGCAGACTCCGGACTGCTGCAACACCACCAGGGAATGGCGGTTCCCTGTTGGCTGTGGCAAGGCCTCGACTGTCCAACTGCCTCACTCCTAATAGGGCGGTCAGGAGACCAACCCTACCGGGCCCCACTCATTATCGGGCTCTAAGCTGGGGAGAGGAAGGCAAACGGTGTGTCACTGAATTCTTCTTGGTAGGAGAGGGAGAGCAGAAGCATGTTAAATAAGGTTTTCAGCTTAACAGAGCCTCATCTGTGCAACTGAGGCAACTCAGGAGGTGGAAAGCGAGAGACCAGTGCTATGTCAGAGACATTTTCCAAGTGAACCAAGGCTGTGAGTATCTGAGAGGATACATATCATTTCCTTGCCTGATGTTTTTCTACCATCTCCCTGCAACTTTTTACTTGCTGACAATGTACCTTTCATTCTTTGGCAGCTTTTTTTCACTACTTTATTGTAACCTTCTCATCATTTATACATTTTCCTTTGACTTTTACATAACTATATTTTATCTACATTATTACATTAGTTTTTGATGCTGTTGGCTTTCTTGCCCATACCACTTCCCCTCCAATACTTGACCCCTATGCTCTTGCCCGTAATCTTATTCATATTAGTCTGAGCCCCTTAATGATTTCTCCCTTACCATGAAATTCTTATCCTCTTCTCCCTTCTCCTTTACTATGCGATTTAGTAAAATGTGTTTCCAACTCAAGGTTGTCCCTAAAAGTCACAGAATTATCAATTTGTTTTTTGAGACCAGCAGGAATACGTGCAATTAGGACTGCATCGTACGCATGTAAAAAGGATGCAGCGTATTGGCATATAACAAAGAAAATTGGTGTGAGCACACAACTCTGCCTCACACCACGGTCCAGTCTGAAGAAATCAGTACACTCACCCCCAGGACCATAACAGACAGAGGCAATAAGGTGTTGATAAAGGGCTCTAAGAAACTCAATAATTCAAATTCCAATCATAGATTTCTTAGAATGTCCCATAGCAATGATCGATTTACCAGATGAGAATATGATCTAAGATACATCAATGCCAGTTATAAAACCATATCCTTAGCCACAGTATATTTCTGAATTAATAGATTATTGTTTAGGCTTTGGTCAATGGTACTTAGGCTTTCTTTGAACCCATACTGAAAGGGTGTAATTATACCATGGGTCTCAGACCAGCTCATGATTCTACACATCTATACAACCCACTATTTTTGCAGTGGAATCCAGCAAGGAAATGGGTCAATAACACCCTGAATCTAGTCTTCTGCCTTTCTTAAAAACAGGTACTGTGTCAGCAAAATGTCAAGACAAGAGATGGGCAACTTGGAGCAAGCAGTACAATTAAGAGCATTTGTAATTACTGGATTCCAAAACTTATGTCTCGATTTATAAAGGGACGCCATTCGGGCCCAGAGCCTGATTACTAGGAAATGAAACAATGGCTAGATGGATTGCTTCTAAAGTGAATTAAATGGTTAGTGACGAGTATCATCATTAGACAAGGGTTCCGCTGAAGTAAGTCCATTGATGCATTTGAAATGCAACACCCACCTTTCAACAGGAATAATTGTGCTTAAAACGTCCATCTATCGAATGAGAGGATCGCCAAGTTGACAATTTTCCAAAAGCCACCAGTATCTTTTTATGCACAAAAAGTAATAAGTCTATCCCAAGTATCCCTTTTAAATTCCTGCTTCCTTACTTTGAGTGCTAATTTATATTCAGCCCACAATAAGGAAATGGCTTTACTGTTCCTTGTGGTTTTGTTGAGAGCAACCCATAAGTGCTTATTCACAGTTCTACAGATGCTGTTAAACAAACTTGTTTTAGGTTTACAGACAGTGACAACAGGTAGCAACAAAGGTTTTTTAACAATCTCCCCTGTATTTTTAAAAGAATCGACAAAATCCTCATGTTCCACTGGTGCAACCAATAATTTGTTAATAAACAAAATAAAATTGATACTGATCAATCTCACAAACAGAGTGGCAAAATCAGCAGAACACATAGTAAGACAGAGCCCCTTATCTACTGCCCTAACACTTATAGGGCCTACAAATTTAGGAGTACATTTTGGAGCCCTGTAGTTCAAAGTGTTACAATTGTGATCTCTAGCATAAATCTCCACCGAATCCTTTCATGATACTGAAGTAAAGATTAGCTCCCCTACCTCGTCCAAAAAGTTGACGAATTTGACTTCCCGCACTGGTTAATACTTCAGTGTAATTGACTAACTCATGATTAAATAACAAGCTGTAGCTCATCCCCCCTGGCATCAATAGTCCACTGATACTTATACTCATCCTTAATGGAGGAAGTGTTTTGCCAAGTAAGACTCACACCTATTTTAGAATTAAAACCACCACCCAAAATTATTCTAAAACATTTATATATAATAGAACACCTTGGCCTAGTCTTCGCCAGGACACGTACTCTGGTGCATCCGTTTTACATCCCTGGTCTCTCTGTGTGCTTAAGAGTACCCTAAAATGTTGGAACCCCTCATCTCGGGCTCTATGATGGCTGCTGGGGAATGGATTCCCCCACCACCACAGCAATGAGCCCAATTTGCACTGTGGCTCTGTCTTTGCTTAAAAGTGTGCTACAATGTTGGAGACCCACTCCTGGTCTCTGTGATGGCTGGTGGAGAAAGGAGTCCCTACCGCGACAAAAGCTATGAGCACAGCCCATGAATCCCCTTTTCTTAACCTCACCTTTAAGCTCTTACACTTACCTTTTATCGTTAAACTCTGAATGTGTACCCACTTCTCTTTTACCCTTAATTTTCACTCTTACCCCCTACTGTAGTGTAGTTCCTCTTTCCCTAATTATCTCTGCGCATTGGAATAATATACACAATAGGTTTGGAATAGGACTGAGGTCAGTATGCCCCTATCGAGTTTATTAAACTTAATTTACTTTGTACCAGCTAACTCAGAGTCCACTAGAAACTCCTTGTAAACAAGAAGGGAGTAGTTTCTGGCAACCGCATAAACATGACAACTTTGTTTCCCTTTTAGAATCGGAGCATGTCTCAGAATCGTGGAAACAAAAGATAAAAGTTTCACTCAGCTAATCGTGCATGCTTAGTTTCTTCAGAGTTACACAGAAAGAATAGACGGCATTTCAATAAAAGGATTTATTGAACAGACTAGTTTCTCCTGTAAGAGATATGAGCTGTTACAATTGTAAGACAGTATGCAAGATATATTATGTACAGCGTAAGCAGTAGGAAGAAATAATACTGCAAGAGCATTGTCTTTTAGCTATGACACATATACATATACATAAATAGCACAGGCTAAAAAGTGAATACTTGTCTGATGCTTCTAACTAGTTCGACCCCAGTGTACCTAACCTAAGTGTAATACAATGTAAGAAGTAGGTGCTGTATTCTATAGTATGGTAAGCTGTAGTTTGGTATGCCAAGAGTCCCTCTAGGTTGACAGGACAAGGGAAACCCAAAAGGAATAGCACGAGGGTCCTTGGGTATTAATCTATTACAAAAAACAGAGGACCCTAGTTATTTAGGATCATGAAAGAGATAGACATATACTGGATAGTAAATATGACCTCTGTCCAGCCGGACAGGAATTTATTAGTTAAGTATTTTGCAGTGGTTCAAGTATTTCAACATTTATACAAAAGTGGGCACAGCCTGTGACCCACAGGAGACAAGACAAAACACGTGACAGCAATTGATGTAAAAGCGCACAAGGCGGTCTGTACTATTATTCAGTATAACAGATTAGAATTCATTCTAAGCAAACCATTGTTAAAGGCATTTTGTAATTCCACAACAACATATGGTGCTTGTAGGGTCGACGACGTTTCGATGCACTTCAGAGATACATGCATCATCATCAGGACAAAAACTTTGTAGTCATGTTTGTCTTGAAACTAATTGCATTTCCGACGTACCTTGCTGCCGAGGGAGGAGTGTGCTGCATCGGCTCTCCAGCGGACCTGTTGTTGCCTGTTGTCCAGCGGACCTGTTGTTGCCCCCACGACTCGCCGGACCCGCTTCGCGGGTCCCGCAGCGCGTCGCTTGTCGAAGGATTGCCTTGAGGAGCCAGTGAGGAGGAGCGCGGGGGTAGGCAAGAGAACCAGCGGGGCTGCGAGCTAAGCAGGGGACTCCAGCGACCAGGAGCCCCTGCGCGCCCAACTAGCAACACCTGGGCTGCTCTCCCCGCTGGCCACGCCCCCCCGCCTATCACATAGCTGCAGTGTTAAAGGGAGTACCTGACTCCCGCTGCGCGGGAGCGCGCGGGAGCGACCGGGAGAAGCCCGGGACAAGGGCGGGACCGTCTTAGGCCGTCAGTGGCCGTAGGAGGCCGGGCCGGGCCCCCCCTCTTGATTCCCTCCAGTGCCACAACCTAGGATATGCCTACGCCCCCTCCACGGGAAACTCCCTCCAGGGAGGGTGCCTCCGGTTCCGGGACACTGGACAATTATTTCAAATCCAACAAAGGTGAAATGGACTCGGAAGGTTCACTTGAGAAACGTAGGGCGGAGCGTAGGCGCTCCATTGAATGTATGAAAACTAGGCCTCTGCTAGATACTATCCCCCACTCCATTACCCAAGAGGTAGGTGCGCTATCCACTAGCTTAGACACCTCAACAATAGAGGACTTCCCTGCTTTACTCAGGGAAGTTTCTTCGACCCAAGGGTTACCACCTGATAAAAGCGTAGAGGCAGCCCCCCTAGAGATCTCCCACACCCCTGTCGACCTGATAACTCAAACCCAACCAGTACTAATGGCCAATAAGAACAAGCCTAAACTAAAAGTCATGGCAGAGATACATAGGCCCCCGCCCAGTAAACGGGCTCGGAAATCAGCGGGGGGACGGGGGAAATCTAAAATATCGCACTTGGATTTTGGTAAGAGTAATACTAACACTATCACATCGAAGAAGAACACGGAGATAGTCCCACCACCTAAGCTCTTAAACCCTAGCATAACTACAACTCTTAAAGAGTCAGAGGCTGACACACCGAATCTTAACCATCCATTCTTTACTAAGGGGAGCATCGAATTCTTACTCCGCTCCCTCCTGCAGCCCATCACTGACAGTCTAAAAAAAGTTGAGATTAGGCTCACCCTACTAGAGACTTCTCTCACCACTCTGAATTCTCTAGTAAGCAAACAGACAAAGTTAGGGGAAACCCACTCCCTGGGCAGGGAACCCTCTACAACAGAAATTGCAGCTAATGCTAGCAAAGCCCCCCCAAAAAGCAAGCCACCGGCTGCCCCCCTGCAACCTCTTATGTCTGTCCAACTCCAAGCACGGCATAACAAGTCAAGCAACAGACCCATTGACCTAGTGGCTTTAGCCCCACATAGCTCACAAACAGAGTCCACCGGAGCAAACCAAGATCGGGTTAATGACCTCCCACTCACGCCAGGTTGCCCAACCCCTAGACTACGGAGGCCAGATCTTCCACCCGAGGCCAATAGACTAATGGTGGTCTTAGCCGGTGCCCCCCATCTAAGACCAGGAGAACACGAGGACTATCAATCCCTCAAGAAAAAGGTTATCAAATGGTTAAACTGGAACCGACCCCTGCCATCTCACTTTAATAATGAAATTATCATGGTGAGGAGGGTTCCATGGCTGGGGAAGACCAGGAAAACCATAGTGGGGGATTGCATCATGGTAACCTTTAAAGACCCAGGCACGGTTCGACACATTTGTGAAGGAATGAACCGATCTCTTGATTCCACGATCCAAACCCTCCCAGTATCCTTTTTCTTTCCTCCAATTCCTAGGCCCCAGGTCCAATCATATGATAAATGGACAAGGGTGGATTATAGACGCAACCATAAAGGCTTTGCCCAACGCCCATATTACCAACCACCGGACACACCTTTTTGCGATTTCAATCGCTTTAACTGTCTTAATGGGCTAGACGGGGTCGACTGACTCACCGCCCATAAGTCTGCGCTAGGGGTATCGGGCTTTTGTGGCCCTCCAGACCCTCAGATGATGTGCCCTGTTGCAATTCCTGGCCCACTGAGCGATCTATACACCCCAGAACATGGCCAAATTGAATTCTTCAACCCTACCAGTAATGGAGTAGTTACTGCAGAGAGAATAACTGGGGTTCCCTTCCCTGAGGGCAAGGGGGAGTCGGGATCCAGGGAGTCACATGCTCTTCTTGCTGTTTCAGCAATAGGCCCTGCAACACATGTGGAATATGGTCTTGCCCCCTCCATTCCCCTTGCCATGACACCTCCAACCACTGAACACTTGAGGATAATCTCCTGGAACATCGCGGGACTAACCAATAAACTGGAAGACCCTGCCTGGGGAAATTACATAGAAACTGGTGACATATGTATGTTCCAGGAAACCTGGGCTAGAGAGGACTATGAGTATCCAGGGTATGCATCCTTTTTCATTCCAGCCAGGTGGGAAGGCAAAGGCCGACCTTCAGGGGGTCTTGCGACATGGATTGCTGTTCACCTGGGTTGTGTGGCAACACGGCTCCCATGCAGCTCCGACGACATCCTCGTGGTCACACTGACATGGCCAAACAAAGTTAGTCTTCTGCTGGTCAATATCTATTCCAGGCCAATGGGAAAGGCAAAAGAATCACCGGCTTTTAATGAACTGTCGAACTTTTTATCTGAACTGTCGACCGATTCTTACTATGTGGTGGGTGGAGACTTTAACTCCCACTTTGAGCCACTCCCCGGCCTCCAGGAAGGATTCCTATCAGAAGAAGAGGATAGGTGGGCTGTACCAGGGGCTGATGTGACCCCGCCGAAAGCTTGGACCCCGCTAGCATTACAAATTACGGCTCTCACGTTAAGGTATGGTCTTAGAGCGTGCAATGGGCGAACCATCTCGGACACACCAGGCAAGATCACTTATAATCGCCAAGGAAGGGAGTCACACTTAGATTATATTCTGGTCCAACTACCGAGGTGGCCATTAATACAGGATTTTAGGGTTATCGACAGGACAGACAGTGACCACAATGCACTTGAGTTAGACCTCGCCCACCCAGCACCCCAGGGTCTAGTGACCCATGAGGTAGGGAACCATCCCCCTCTCCTTATAGACAACACCAGGAGACGAATTAGGTGGGAGCACATGGTCACAAATAAGGACAAAATCCCTCAGCTCTATGAAGAGATTACCCCCATCCTGGAGACTGTTGGGGCCCTCGATAGTGTGGCAAACCAAACAGACATAAGGTGTAAACTGTCTGACGCCCATAAAGAACTCATAAAAGCGGCGGCATCCCATCTGACACGTAAAACACAAAAGCCAAGAGTGAGGCCCCTAGGTAAAACACAATGGTATAACACAGCCTGTAGACAAGCTAAAACAGAACTCCTTGGAGTTATTAAAGAGGGCATAGGAGGGGAACGCCTTAAGCAATCCAGACAAGCCTATAAGAAGCTTCTCACACAAGCCAAAATAGAATGGGAGGAAAATCAGTGGGAAGAGCTCACAAAGGCCCTAGCAGTACAAGATCAACGACTGTTCTGGAGAATGGTTAATGGGGGATCAGGGAATCTTCGCTCGGCAGTGGAGCCTAACATAGCGCCTGGAGTGTGGCAGGCCCACTTCGAGTCGCTATATAGTGCCGAGCCTGGAGAAATTCCTGGGATAATTGAACCAGTGATACAGGGCTTGCAGGCGGACCAAATAACACTGAGTGAGGTAACAGCTGCCATCTCAGGACTGGCTTCGGGGAAGGCGCCTGGGCTGGACGGTCTGCCGGGAGACCTGTACAAGCAGGAGCCCACCGTCTGGGCGCCCTACCTCGCAGCCCTTTTTAATGGTGTCCTTAGCGGGATGGAAATCCCCAGTACTTGGCTGGGGGCTGAGGTGGTCCCGATTTTCAAAAAAGGATCCCCCCTGCTCCCAGCCAACTACAGACCAATCAGCCTGATAGATGTAGCACAGAAGCTGTTTGGCAGGGTCCTCTTGAACAGGCTCCAGGAATGGATAGAGGAGGTGGGCGCCCTCAGTCCATACCAGGCAGGCTTTAGGAAAGGGGTATCAACCGTGGACCAGGTCTTTAGACTAAATCTGATTTACTGGAGGACAGTAAGGTTTGAAGGCGGTAGTCTGTACACGATTTTCGTGGACCTAAAAGCCGCCTTCGACCTTGTACCCAGGGGTAAACTATGGGTCATCCTAGCAGGGATGGGCGTTCCACCAGATATCCTATTGATCCTGCAGAGGCTGCATCACAATAATTATGCCCAGGTGAGGTGTGGGAGGTCGGGGGAGTTGACCGATAGATTCCCCGTGGGCAGAGGGGTGAGACAGGGATGTGTGCTGGCGCCGACCCTGTTTTGCCTCTTTGTTAACGGGGTAATCGCCCATCTAAATGCCACCGACTACACAGATGCCCCCAAACTGAATGGCAACAGTGTACCCGCAATAATGTTCGCGGATGATACACTGTTGGTATCCAAAACACCCATGGGCATTCAAAAGATACTTGACGCTTTTGTGACCTTCTGTCAGGATAGAGGGTTGGAAATCAATGCCTCAAAAACTAAATATATGGTATTGAACCCAAACACTAAACAGCGCCCAAACCCCCTACTGGGAGTAGCACGACTGGAAAGAGTAGACACGTTCGAATATCTTGGCGTGACACTCAATGAAAATATGACCTGGGAGAGCCACCAAACTAGGGCCAACCTTAAGTTAGCACAAACCACCGGGGGTATCTCCCGGATGATGACCGGCTCGACCTACCGCCCTCTGGGGGCCCTAATTCAGATATATAAGGCACAGGCAAGGGGGGCTATTTTGTACGGGGCTGAATTGTGGGGGCACATCCCATGTCGGAATTTGTCACACACAGAAAATAGGTTTTTAAGGCAAATTACCGCACTTCCCCCCAGCACACCCCTTCTCCCCCTGAGGCTTGACTTAGGGTTACGACCACTGGCCGACGAGATAAGCCTAAGACCCATTGCCTTCTGGCGCAGGCTATGGAGCAGCAATAATCTCGCCGACTATAGGGCGGAATTGGTCGAATTATTAAAACATCCTAAGGTGCTCAGTATCCCCTGGGTCCAAAATATCCAGTCAGTTTGCATTGATATGGGGCTCCCTGAATTGTGGACTGAACCAGCAGACACAGCACCAAGAATCTCCAGGACACAATTGGCGAAGCTGTACCACGAGCACAAGAGGGTAAGGGCTATAGCTACTCAGACGGAGGGGTCCCTATCCTCTATATTTCTGCAAACTAAGGATCTTTATGCATTTGAGAAAGCTTTGGACCCTGTCTACCCCATACTTTCTAGAAAGCTATTCCTCCAGTGGAGATACAGCACACTCCCATTACGGTCCTTTTGCAGCACCTGGTCAAAAGTCCCGTCCACCAAGTTCTGCCCTCTTTGTGCTGACAAAGAGGAGAACGATTTACACGTGATCTTCTTCTGCCCAGCATACAAGGCAGCAAGAAAATACTGGCTACTGCCCTTGATCAAGAATCTGGGAGGCAGGGAATACGGACCGATGTATAGGATTTTGAAAAGTGATGCTTCCGGCCCAATTGTCTTTGCACTCTCCAAATTCTTTACGAATGTTTGGCACACGCGTAGTCGTCTTTTAAAAATTGCTGGGTAGATTGTAGAATTGCTATTTGTTCTTTTAATAATCATTTGCATTGTCTGGCTCTGATTTTAAATGTATGCATTGATGTTTTTATGACTGTGTCGGAATCTATGTGATTGTATTGTACATGTTTCTTTTATGACCAAACGGTCGAAATAAAGATTTCTAAAGTAAAAATTGCATTATTATATAGCCTCTATTGCCAACTGCATAATAACATGAAAAGGAGGAAAATAATTAAAGTTAGGGGAGAGAAAAAAACATAAACAGAAAGATTCCATTAGACATTACTAGGCATGGCTACATTTTAAAGTTTCGACAGACTGTAACACGAAAAGTACTCATTTGTGCTACGGTGAAAAAATGGCAAGTGACTTGGCGTTATGAGTGAGAGCTGTGCTCCGTGTATTTTGTGACATGCTTGTCACCCCGAAGGATTAACTGTGGGTTTTCGGCGTAAGAATAGACGTACTTGTTTTTATAAAAGTGGGAAACTTGCAACGGCGCAGTGCGGGTGGAAAAATATCGGCATGAGGATGTGCCTGTGCGGTGATCACAGAACGGCGCAGTGAGTTTAAAAACAAGAAAAATAATTCACATTGTGGAGGTTGCTATACCTGGTTGAGCTGAGCCAAAATGCGGTGATAAGGTGAGTGAGCCGCGAGGCAATTACAGTGCATCTGTAAAGCGGGAAAATACAGGCGGTTAGGTGTACTAATGACACCAAGGTGGTGGCTGTGTTTGTGACGCTCCGAGTTAAATACTCACTATTAACCGGTCATCACGGAAGTTAACCATGGAACTAAGAGAATAAGCAAGGTGGGGAGGATTAAGCAGCAAGGAATTAAATCATGGTAAAAGGATTTAACCTGTGACCAAGCTAAGACTTACTGGGTAGGGAACGCGGCTTTATTGAGCTTCCAATTGGAAAAATCTGTGGAAACAAGTGGGATAAAATAAGCACCAGGTCTAGGGGTGTCGACGTAGAGGAGATGCTGAGGGAAAATAATCTGTCTCCTCGGAGTACTTACTGATATACGTCTTGCTCGATGGCAGGACGGATGGGGTTCTGGCGGAGATCGCTACAGGGAGGTGGGAGGGACAGGGTATAAGAAGGCTAGAAATGGAGAAGGGACTAAGTGCCAATTGTGCATCTGGAGGCGGCCATCTTGGAACGGTGAATTGGACTAATAGTCCGTGACAGACAGTGCTCTGTGCAAAAATAAGTGACATAATATGAAACACACATAATTCATTTTTTCAGAAAAAGGAAACACATTTTACTTTGAAGCAAATGTTCACTGATTTGATTTGAGTTCAACTGAAGGGACCTCATAAAGAGATCTTCCTGAAAAGAGTGTTTTATAACAAAGAAGTCCAATCCTCAATCCTGTTCAGCCCTTTCCGTATACTGTCTGTTTTCAGGATCCAGTGCAGCTCTTCTTTATTCAGGATTTGGGAAATGTCTGCTCCTCGCGGGGGGGCTTTGATCTGTGTGATGACAGTCCAAGTAAAATCATTTTCTGTGTGCCCTTTGTCCAGGAAATGTTCTACAAGAGGTGCATTGGCAGTTTGGCACCGGATTCTGCTTCTATGTTGTCCTATTCGCAGTTTGATCTTCTGGCTTGTCTGTCCTATATATATCAACATACACGGACAAACAATCGCATAAATCACATTGTTAGAGTTACAATTTGTGAAGTGGCGCCTGTCATATTTAATTGTGCCATAGGAGAAGGTCTTGCCTTCAATGGTTGAATCGCAGGAGACACACTGACCGCATTTGGCGTGACCTTTGAGGGCAGGTAAATTCCACCTATCGTTAAGCGTGGTTCTTGTGTCCGGTTGAGGGAGTGAGGCACAGACCAAATGATCTTTTATATTGTTCGCTCTTTTAAAAGCGAACATTGGTCGTTCCAGATTGAGTACACCGGCATTGAGGACAGGCCAATGCTTGAGAACGCTCTTTTTAATAGCATTAGATGCAGGAGAGAACGTTGTTACACAAGTAATTCTGTCTTGGTTGTTCTTGATACGGGGTTCTAATAGTGTCTCTCTGGGGCAGTACCATGCTCTCTTTAGTGAGCGGCGTACCAATTTGCGTGGATAACCTCGTTGTCTCAATTTGAGACTCAGTGTTTTAGCTTCTATGAAGTAGTCTTGTTTTAAACTAACAATTTCTCCGTATTCGTAGAAACTGCGAATAGGGCAAAGAGTCTTTTAGGGCACGTGGATGATGACTACTGTAACTTAGTAAGGTGTTTCTTTCTGTAGGCTTTCGGTAAAGACTTGTTATTAACTTCCCTTCGCAATGTTTTATCTCAATATCCAGAAAGGGCAGGGATTCTTTGCTGGTATTCATGGTGTATTTTAGGCCACTGCTGTTATTGTTTAGCCAGTGTAAGAATTGGTTTAGTGAGGCATCTGAATCAGTCCATATCATAAAGATGTCATCAATGTACCTTTTCCACAGGGCAATGCCACTGCGGAAAGGGTTTGATGCATGCAAGATGTTAAGATTCTCAAGGTGGTCCATATACAAAATCACCAGGTTGGGGGCAAAAATAGCCCCCATAGATGTTCCCCAGACTTGACCATAAAATTGTCCATCAAAGAGAAAGAAATTTTTGGTTAAGCATATCTCCAGAATAATATACACAATAGGTTTGGCATAGGACTGAGGTCAGTATGCCCCTATCGAGTATATTAAACTTAATTTACTTTGTACCAGCTAACTCAGAGGCCACTAGAAACTCCTTGTAAACAAGAAGGGAGTAGTTTCTGGCAACCGCATAAACATGACAACTTTGTTTCCCTTTTAGAATCGGAGCATGTCTCAGAATCGTGGAAACAAAAGATAAAAGTTTCACTCAGCTAATCGTGCATGCTTAGTTTCTTCAGAGTTACACAGAAAGAATAGACGGGCATTTCAATAAAAGGATTTATTGAACAGACTAGTTTCTCCTGTAAGAGATATGAGCTGTTACAATTGTAAGACAGTATGCAAGATATATTATGTACAGCGTAAGCAGTAGGAAGAAATAATACTGCAAGAGCATTGTCTTTTTGCTATGACACATATACATATACATAAATAGCACAGGCTAAAAAGTGAATACTTGTCTGATGCTTCTAACTAGTTCGACCCCAGTGTACCTAACCTAAGTGTAGTACAATGTAAGAAGTAGGTGCTGTATTCTATAGTATGATAAGCTGTAGTTTGGTATGCCAAGAGTCCTTCTAGGTTCTAGTCAGCTCCACACCTTAGAATGAGAGAGGTGGGAATCTCTTTCCGGCTCTCAAACTCTAGCACCCAGCGAAGGGAGTCAGAACACTGGAAGCTGGATTCTCTGCGAGCAGGGATGACAGCGTGCCTTGTCAGTGCGTCATGCTGGGACACAAATTCCTTTAAGTCGTGGTCTCTTCCGAACTTGCCGTGGGGAGTCGTATCTAGCTGTGCAGCCGAGCCGTGGTTTGCCATGGCAAGGGAAGGTATATTCATACCTGGAAGGTGTCTAGGAATGTTTGCATTGACGTAAAGTTGGGCAGAGGAAGACGTCATGAATGAACCCTTAAGGAATAGCGGTTCTTGGAGAAATCAATAATCCTAATCTAGGGAAACTCTCAATGGCTTAGGGGGCTAGTTTCTAAGAACTTGTTGTGATGTTGGGGTGGACGGATGTAGGTGACCATGCCTGTAATTGGATAGCATGGCTAATGCCTAAATAGGGGCTGGAATCTTACGCGTAAATAAGGGCAATGTGAATTGTGCCTATATAAGGACATGATTCAGAAAAACCTATATACGGACATCTAAACCGAAACACAACACCCACTTCACTAACAAATGAACGATAGTAGTAAATGCTAAACAATAAAATGCTAAACATTTAAAATTGGGTACCACATGTTGCTAAAAACATTTGTAAAAGCATACTAAAATAAGTCTTTGTTTAAAAAAGCTGTTGCTAGACATGAAGTGCAAAGGTGCTGTACATATTAAAGCAGTGTTTCATTCTAAGCATATGTTTATAGTAAATGCTAAATGAATGAACATAAATATATACTTATGATGAAATGGTTCACAATTATATAAGAAAAGTTCAAAGCCATTTCATGTCATGGTACATAAATGAAATTACGGTGAATAAAGGGGACAATGTGTCCTGGAAGTGTTGAAAGAATAGTTCTACTGTAAGCGGATTACTTTGCCATAAAAAGAAAAATTCAAATTTAGGAGAAAAAAAACAATTTTAGGAAAAGTTCCAAGGCTTGTCTTTGTTTTTGAAAAATTGAAGGACAAATTCATAGCTGTCCCGGTACTCTGTGAGCCGAATCAAAGTCAGTGTATGAGTCTGGTGAAAACATGAAATCCTCTTTTCCTGTAGACAAAAGATCGTCTACCGATGTCGGTGACAGTTAGAATACCTCGTTTAGAAGATTAACTGGACATAGATGTGAAGCATCGCCAGTAGCAATGTTAGTTTCCGATGTTACCTGTGTGCCTGTTGATCCATCTCATACCTCAGCAGTAGCATGTTGCGTCTGTGAGATCTCAACGAATGCCCTCATCAGGATTGGTAGCTTTTGGGGACAACGTAGAGCATGGGCCGTTATTGGGTCCAGCAGAGTATCGATATCTGTTGGCATTACTGATGGGAGTGTTGGACAGATGTCTAGCATGCATTCTTCACCGCAACGTAGGCAGCCTAGAACGGGTAAGATGCAATCTTGCCAGATTGGCCTGAATGACAGAAACCATATTATATTTAATTCTCGTAGACAAGGTAAGCCCAAAAGTTGTACTATGCGCTCACGACACTTCCGTTCTAGGAGAGCTTTCTCGACGTTGCTGGGAGTGACGCCGGTGGATTGGCTTGCCATAGCATAGGAGTAGGAATAAAAATAGGATTCCTGCAACAAGTGCTAAAATTAGTGGCAGACCACCAAACACGGATTGCATGAAGTTTGGAATAATTCCGAGGACTGCCTGAAAAGGTGTTAACAGTCCTCAACGTATGTTCTTAAATACATGTACAACACCGCTCATATCAGACATGTTTAAGATACGTCCTATCATTTCTGCGAAATGTATAGGGCAGTTTGTACTTATTAAAGCCTGTATCTCAGCCGAAGTCCTTGCAATTTGTAGGTTATAGGTTTCTTTGGCCGAGGTCAAAGGCACTGTTTGTTGTTAAAGCATAGCTTTCATTCTGCATAAAGTATCACATCTAGAAGAAACATTCAATGAGGGCCATAGAGGCAACTCCCTGACTGTGTCTATTTGGGGGAACAATACTTGCATACAGCAAGTAACCCTGGAACCAACCGTTACCAGATATGGATTCCTGGCAACATGCCAAAGCAACTCTGATCATTCAACATGAGGTAACTCCCATTTGAAAGTTGGCCAAACGCTGGATTAATCACAGCAGCCGGTGAACCTTGCAGGTGGCAGGATAGGTTTGCCACAGAACCGCTACAAGCCCCGTGTAAACTAATATCCCGACATATGAGTGAACCGCTCAGTGCATTTTCACAGTGTGTACCACTAAGAAACACTTCACGCCCCCCACTCCAACATCTGTGTGTGTTAATTGTGGGCGCAAAATCCGTTCCGCTCGTGGATTTTGTGGATTTTCGGCAATTTCGCGATCCGCGAGTCTCGAGAAATTGCTGAAAAATCCGCCCGCGAGCGGATTTGCAGATTTTTTCAACACAGTGGCATCTTCGTAAATAAATATGCAGGCAGGATTCATTCAGGCGCGATGCTTCTGTCACAAAAATTAAACCACAACAGGAATCACTTACAGATATGAGCAGGTGCCCGAGTTTAAGCTCTAATTCAGTTGCGCATTAAATCAGCCCAAACAACTTGTGAGCACGACGGTCCAGGTGTGCTTCCTCCCCATATCTACCCCCTACAATTAGATGTAATCCTTGATGGAGGTCTTTGCATCCACGAGTTTCTCGAGCGCAATCCCTGTGTTCTTCCTGTGACCAGGAGGCTACTTCCTTCTCATCGGCTGCTCTGATCGGTCTCTGACCCTTTATAAAGAAGAGGCATGTGAACTCGTATAGAAGCCCCGCCTGTTTGGCCCCGCCACACACACACTCGGGTATGCAACGTCTTCCCGCCCTTTCCTCACTATCATGGACAGCTTACTCGAGGGACCTCGGCGCCTATCGGTGCGGTGGCAAAGTTACAGACACACGTCACCGGACACAACT
This sequence comes from Lissotriton vulgaris, assembly GCF_964263255.1. Lineage (NCBI taxonomy): Eukaryota > Metazoa > Chordata > Amphibia > Caudata > Salamandridae > Lissotriton > Lissotriton vulgaris. The sequence goes on from NW_028254594.1 coordinate 774,441, forward strand.
CTTCTGGGCCTTTACGCAGCTGTAGTGTAGCAAAAGCACTATACATTTACCCAACGAGGTAGCACTTACTGATTAGCCAGTAGAAAGTACTCCAGTTGAGTAGAGGTATGGCACAACCGGTGGCATCATTGTGCATAAATATGCAGGCAGGATTCATTTAGGCATGATGCTTCTCTGTCACAAAAATAATTAAACCTCAACAGGAAGCACTTACAGATGTTGAGCAGGTGCCCGAGTTGAAGCTCCAATTCAGTCGCGCATTATAATCAGCCCAAACAACTAGTGAGCACGGTCCAGTTGTGCTTCCTCCCCATATCTACTGCCTATAATTAGATGTAATCCTTGATGGAGGTCCTTGCATCCATGAGTTTCTCGAGCGCAATCTCCCTGTTCTTCCTGTGACCAGGAGGCTGCATCCTTCTCATCTGCTGCTATGATTTGTCTCTGACCCTTTATAAAGAAGAGGCATGTAAACTTGCATAGAAGCCCCACCCGTATGGCCCCGCCACACACACACTAGGGTATGCAACGTTTTCCTGCTGTTTCCTCACTATGATGGACAGCTCACTTGAGGGACCTCGGCGCCTGTCGGCGCTGCGGCAAAGTTACAGACACACCTACCTGGAGACAACTCTTCCGGGCCTTTATGCAGCTGTAGTGTAGCAAAAGCACTATACATTTACCCAACGAGGTAGCACTTACTGATTAGCCAGTAGAAAGTACTCCAGTTGAGTAGAGGTATGGCACAACCGGTGGCATCATCGTGGATAAATATGCAGGCAGGATTCATTCTGGCACGATGCTTCTGTCACAAAAATTAAACCTCAACAGGAAGCACTTACAGATATGAGCAGGTGCCCGAGTTGAAGCTCTAATTCAGTCATGCATTATAATCAGCCCAAACAACTAGTAAGCACGGTCCAGGTGTGCTTCCTTCCCATATCTACCACCTACAATTAGATGTAATCCTTGATGGAGGTCTTTGCATCCACGAGTTTCTCGCGGGCAAACCCCATGTTCTACCTGTGACCAGAAGGCTACTTCCTTCTCATCGGCTGCTCTGATCGGTCTCTGACCCTTTATAAAGAAGAGGCATGTGAACTTGCATAGAAGCCCCGCCTGTTTGGCCCTGCCACACACACACTAGGGTATGCAACGTCTTCCCACCCTTTCCTCACTATCATGGACAGCTTACTCGAGGGACCTCGGCGCCTTTTGGCGTGGTGGCAAAGTTACAGACACACGTGGGCACATATTTTTGCAAATGGCAAAAAAATCCGCGAGTTCGGGGAAAAATCCGCGAACTCGAAGATTTTTTTGCAATTTTGCGCGAATTCGCTGACCGCAAATCCGCAAAATTCGTCCATACGTAGTGTGTGTAAGGTAAATCCCAGGATGTCTTAATGTATTCTTTACCCAACCTTTCATATTTGCCTGCTTGCATTTGTTTGGGGCAATACCCAAAATTGAAAGTTGTAACAGGCAGAGTTATTTTGCTATGAATAATCCATTCTGTAGCTGGTTTTTCTGCTACCGTAAATTGCAATTTTTCCAGTTTTTCAATGCTCAGCACTGTATACTTTGCTCCACTTTGTGCCAGTTTGATCTGTTTATCAGTGAGATTGTATTCTGTAAACAGAGACGATATGTTGATGAAACGCCAAGGCACATAGCCTGCACGCAAGAATTGTAGCGTCCAGCCTAATAACATAATATAACGCAATTGAGACTGGCCTTGTCGTAGCATAACCAAATCTTGTTCCAGGATGTCTATAGCAGAGGATACAATGTTGCCCAATGAATATATCCTGGATGACAGAGTTGTTAACCCATTGTCAACCACAGCAAGAGATTTCTCTAAATTATTTCGATCAATTTCTCGTATTCTTTCTGCGGCATTTGCTTGGGTAACCTTCCATATTTCAGTATAACCAGCATAGATGCCGGCATATATGAAACATTTTTGATGTGTTTTTCTTGGTCCTAGCAAGAAATCTCTAAGGTCTGCACCTTCTTTAAGTAAAGATAAGTGTTGTTTCACATCCTCAAGTCTAGATTTTGTCTAGCCATTCACGGCATAATTTTCTTACACTGTATGTTGTTACTACCCCTGGATGCTGTCTTTGAACATAGCGTGGGTCTGGCCTATTGATTGTAAAACCCTGTATTCTATTCAGGAATCTTTGTTGACAGATGTTTGTGTCTGTGGGCCAGACCAACCATTTTTCCCATTCCGGATCTGATCTGTTGTTTTGTAAAATTGTGTCTACTGTGACCGCTTCCTGTGTAGTGCTATTGCATGCAGGTTTCTGGTACAGAAGGTGTGTTCATGTCTTTGATCTTGGCTAATCCAAAGAAAGATGTTTGTTGGACAGTGTCATTCAAAAACATTATTTGCTGTGGGAAAATACGGGCTCTAAACAAAGCTTCTATCCCCTGCACTTGCCAATCTTTTGAACCCCAGACAGATTTTGTGTCAATTTTGTGTCTTTCCAAAAGTCAAACCCTTGTCTAGACAGTTGGGCAATAAAGGCTGCAGAATAAATCTGTTTTGTACTGGTTAACATATTTTTCGTTCCTGTTTTGTTCACATTTTTAAAGTAAAACATTTCTGGATTGGATGTATTATACTATGAAAAATGTGCAAATTTGTTTGCAAACGTTTTTGAGCTACCACGTCGTGGTGTAGGACAATGTTCTCATTGGTTATACATAAATACATTTCTAGGTGTTGCAGATTTATGCAAGAAATTATGACCATAGTAGTTGTTACAAAAAAGCTGTACATAGTCTGATGAACCCTTTAGATTTTCATGGTAAGAGAATGCAATAGACCTTTCTAGATCAGACATCTTGTTATTGACAGTCTCAAAGTCTCACTCATCAGAATAGGGACTGGAGGTAATAAAGTCACTTAATGAAATTTTAAATAAGTGTGGAATCTTCAAAAGTTCAGACGGGCCGAATATATCATAATCTGTTTTATCCAAAACTATACCATCTTGTATAGGAACGGCTGTGATGTTCACTGCTGACAAGTCTCTTGTTTCACGATGTGATAATTTGTGTGATTTCAAAAGTAAGTTCACATTTATACTTTCAGTGTCCAAGTGAATATATCTTCCATTTATCAGCACGCTAAGAATCATTACTAAAGCTAGCCAAAGCAGAAAGAAAAATATTCCAGAAATAATCCATAGTTCAATCCATGGTGAAACCATATAAGTCTTTTGCAGGAAATGAAAAAAATCTTGTACTTGATCTTTGAAAGTTCTTTTGGCTGGCGTTGTTTCAGGTTCGCTTGGATCCTCAGAAAGCGTATCAAAGTTAATGAAATAGCCAGAGGCAGTTCTGTCAATGGTTGGTGCGAACAAAGAAGGCTCGGGTCCTAAAACCTCCTGGACTGGACCACTGTAAATATAAGAGAAAAGAGTGTGTCCAGAAGGACTAGTTTGCACACTTTGAAGAGAATACCCTAGACCATCAATTCTTTATTTATTTAAGTAATTTTAGAAAAGAAAACTTCCATTTACAGAACACCACATTTACAATAACACATTATACACAATGTTATATTCCACTTAAAAACGAAAAAGTTCAAAGAGAAAAATTACAAGCGAAACAAACTTAGACAATTGTGTGAAATAACATTAACATTGAAAGTACAACACCAGATGAAAGATGGCGGCGGCTCGCTAGACCGCTGTGAGGCTGCTCCCAAGCCAGCTCAATGATGGGAACAGTGTAGCGAAGGAGAAATGAAAAATTGCCCCGTTAAAATAAGCAATTACTGGATTTGAGGCACTTACCCCTCTTTGTTGCAGCCGTCGTGGTTGCTTTAAGCCCTGATGTCCCGATGGGGGAACTGGTGCAATGTCTGTGATTGAAGGTGTCGGTGATCAGCGGGACCCGATTGTGCTGCAGCAGCGTTTTGTGTTCTGCACTTCCTTAATTGGCGTGACTGTGTTGCGGCTCTTGGCCCGCCTGCGGGCCAGTGGAGGAGCTGTGCTGGTGGGACGGGTCTCCAGAGTCGGAACAGCCGGTTCAGCATTCGCGCATTGCCCCACCTCTGGCGAGTCTCTCTGACACTTTTGGTGGAATGGCGCCGAAAAACGCCGCTGCTGTGGCCGCTGCTGCAGCCAAGACAAAGGCAGCGAAGCAGGCTCTGCTTCGAGAAACGGAGCTGGTTGCAAAGCGGGGCGGCTCACGTCTGGAGAGCGGGGGTGATGTTGCTGATCTCGACACGGGGGCAGAAGCTGGTAAATTAAAAGCCCTGAGACGACAGCCGAGTACATCCATTGCTGGTCCTTCCGTGATAGATCTGCTCCGGAAAGCCCCTGTGTCAACCTCTGCTCCGGGCATGAACTCAGCTCCTGCACCACAAAACCCAGCAGTCCTGCCGGTAACTGACACTATTCTGAGTGTCAATCCAAGGCCTACAGTGACATCTAGTGGGCAAAGAGAAAATGGCATAACCAAAGAAAAAGAGAAGAGAAATGTTAATGTTAATGCTAATATAAATAATTCATTAACTTCAGGAGAGGATTCTTCAGTGAAAAGCGTGGAACCTACAGTCATGGAGGCAGGAATATCAGACCCTAAGGTTGGGGCGGATTCAGATGCAGGAATACAAGGTATGGAAAATCTCTCCTTGTGTGAAACTCCTGTTTCTTCTTCTTCTATTACGCTAACTTCTTTGACAGTGGTACAAACCAGTCCAGCAGGCATAATAGCATCAGCTTACAACAACAAAAGGTATCCAGGAGTCACGACTCAGTGTTTTTGCTCGAGACTTACCACCATGTGACTTACAAGTTAGACTGTGTATTTATTCAAGTGTAAAAAACATTCAGCTACTCATATATTCAACATGCAACTTGGGTAGGAATTTTTCCCATCAGTTGCCGCCCTGTACCACCATTATCACATCATTTGGGTCCTCCTTACCCAGGAGTTAGTACACAAAGTCAATCACACTGTGAAGGGTGTGGAGACTATGTGAGTGAGGAGACCGATGTCATTTGTGTTTACGATGGTATCAATATGGTGTTGAAAAAATATTTTACACCTGAGGGAAAGCAGTGCAGTGAAGAAAAAGTGAAAGTAAGTAAAATTGGTAGAACTGAGTAGAAGAAGTGATTTATTAGTTTCTCTCAGACCTCCAAGGTTAAAATCAAGTGGAGAAGTAGATTTAACAGAATATCTACTGGCAAGTGGTCAACATGTTTCTGCATATAATTGGATGGTTTCCTATGCATTCATCAGGACCTTGGTGTTGCTACTGCTTGCATAAATAAGTGATAAAAAAGTCAAAGGGAAAAATTTCACCTGAGTATCAGGTGTAGAATCTCCGCCACAGTCTAGAAAAGTCATACGGAAGACAAAGAAAAGAGAAAAACAACATATATCAAAGAATGCACTCTAAACATTGTGCTATTCTGGTGGTCACGTATATTCATTTTGACAAACATGATAACACTCACCCGATACTTGTGGGGATGGCGCCTCACCTCACCTGGCAGCAGCTCAGGTAGAATAGGAGCACCGCTCTGTTAGCAAAATACAGGGGCATATTATCAAGGGGGTTTATCTCCGCTTTTTTGGCTTTAAAAGCCAAGAAAGCGGAGATAAAATTATCTCCCTATTACCAAGCTGTCGCTAACACCAGTTAGCGACAGCTAGTAGGAGATAGCGACCATCTTGGGCCCCACTTTGCATGTCAGTGATATTTATCACTAATGAGATGCAAAGTGGGCGTGCCAAGATGTTAGAGACTGAAAACAGTCGCTAACATCGCTATCTCCTATTACCAACTTTTGGAGATATTCGCGCTAAGCGGGAATATCTCCAAAAGCTAACACCGGTCCTGAGCAGTTCTTAGCCATGTTATCCAATGGGAGGTGGATAACATGGCTAAGAGCATTTGCTCGATAATGCATGAATATCGCTGACTTTTCAGCGATATTCATGCATTTCGGCCGTTTTTTATCGCATTTGCGATAAACCTTGTTAATAGCAAGGTTTATCTGCGATAAAAATCGCCGATGTGCGGCGATAATTTTTGTCTCTAAACAAGTTAGAGACAAAAGTTATCGCTAGTTGTTGGAAATATGCCCCTACAATCACAGGAACACTCAACCGATTCAGTAAAACAAGGCAAGAATTATTTGTAGAAGACAACTCTAATGGCATATGGAACAAACTCTCGTTAAGGGTATGTTAAATGTATACCCGGTAACGGACCGAGAGTTTTTTTTATATGTTCGGGCATCTAACATTGTAAAGCCACGAGATCGTAGCGGGATGTTTATCGCTTTGTCGTCAGGCAGTACTGCCTGTCTAGGCTTCTCAACCACACTCTCACCTCTCCGTCGGTGTCTCCAGGCGCCCCTCTGGGCTATTCTGGGCAGGCACCGAACAAGAGAAAAGGGCGGGTATATCAATGAAGATTATCGAGCAGGTATGGTGCATGATGGAAATCGTAGTTCTCTTAGTAAGGGAGCTCAGTAAACTTGGAAAACAGTAGTTCTAGAAAGAAAAAGCTCAGTAGTATTATAATGACATCCATGGTATTGGTTCGTTTAAACCCTCCTTGTCGCTGTTCAATTTGTAAACCCATTTCTGTTCAATTCTAAACAGAAACTTCCCGACGTCAGGGCAGTGGTCCGGTATCGTTGGCTGTTCCAGTATTGTCCATTTGAATTCACTTGGACCGTGACCCTTTTCAAGGAAATGAGCCGTTAAGCGGGTCGCTTGTTTCCGACAGCGGACTGTGCTCTTATGTTCACCAATTCTAATTTTGGTTTTACGGGTTGTCATCCCCACGTACCTCTTTGCGCAAGGGCATGTGATCATGTAGATGGTGTTCTCACTGTTACAATTGGTGAATTTGCGCTGTTGCCATGGGCGCATAGTTCCGATGTCAACACTGGTAGATTTAGTGGTTTGGGGACATGCCGAACAATTGCCACAGGGATGGTGACCCTGTACCGGCGGCAAATCCCACAGGGTACCAATCTGTCTAGATGATTTGTTTTTCGGTCTGGTATGGACTAGATGGTCTTTTATGTTAGGTCCTCTTTTGAAAGCAAAAAGTGGCGGAGGTAAAGTATCTCCGCTGGTGTTTAAGATGAACCAGTGTTTGGTTATGATTTTCCGAACCTCATTTGATCTCGTATGGAAGGTGTTCACGAAAGTCATTCTTTTAGTTTTTTCTTTTGGAATTGCAATCTCCAATAGGGCATCTCTGTTGTTGTTAGAGGCCCTTTTCTTGGATTGGCGAATGATTTTAGCAGGATACTTTTTCTCTCGCAAAAATTCTGAAAGTGTTTCCGAATGTTTCTCAAAGGATTCCTTGGTGGAACAGTTCCTCTTGAGCCTCAGGAATTGCCCAAAAGGCAAATTTTCTCTGAGCGCTCTGGGATGGCAACTTTCAAAACTGAGAAGCGCGTTACGTGCCATGGGTTTTCTATATAACTCTGTTTTCAACCCATCTTCTGTAGCCACTATAAGGAGGTCCAAAAAAGGCAACTCTTTTCTGCTGGATTCCAAAGTGAATTTCAAAAACTCATTACAGTTATTTAGCCAGCTGTGGAATTCTAAGAGGCTGGCCTCAGAGCCTCTCCATACGACCAAGATATCGTCTATGCACCGCTTCCAAAGACGAAGCGATACATAGTGGGGATTATCTTGATGCAATATCTTTGTTTGTTCCAGTACATGGACATATAGGTTCGCCAGACTGGGCGCGAAAACACTGCCCATGCTGGTGCCAGAGGTCTGGAGGTAGATGGTATCCTCGAATTTAAAATAATTCTCTTTCATTGCCAGCTCTGCTAGATCCATGATAAAGGCAACCGGAGTTATCGTTTGTAAGTCCCTTTCCTGGAGGATGTTACCCACCACTTCCAGGGTCTCTGTTTGAGGAATCGATGTATATAAGGACTCTACATCAAAGGACACAAGTAGATCCATAGAGCTGTCAAAGTTTACGTCTGGAATTAATCGTAACACATCCTTTGTGTCCTTAAGGTATGTTGGCATTTCCTTGACAATTGGGTTGAGAAAGTAATCAACAAATGTAGAAAGTGGCTCTAGGACCGATCCAATGCCAGAGATGATTGGTCTCCCAGGTGGCAGCCTCTGTTGTTTATGCACCTTAGGTAGGCAGTAGAAGTAAGGAATCGATGGATGGAAAGTGCAGAGAAATTGGCCCTCCTGTGGAGTTATCCATCCTTGTGACGTGGCCTCTTCCACTAGATGGCTGATCTTGGTTCTCAATCTCTCTGGCAGATAAGACTTACGATCTTGTAATTGTCTGAGACATTCCTGTCTGTAAATATCTTTGTCAAGGATAACGATTCCACCGCCTTTATCTGCAGGCTTTATTATGATTGATTCATTAGCTGTTAGGGCCTGCAGAGCTAATTTCTCTTTGTTTGATAGATTTACAAAGGATCTTGGTTTCTTTGTTTTATAGAGTCGTTCAATGTCTGTTTCCACAGCCTCTTCAAAAGTTTGGACCCTAGTAGGTAATCCAATTGTCGTGGGATTGAAGGTTGATGGTTTTTTAAGACCAGTGTTGACAACAGATTCTATATTGTCTCCAGGGTTCTGTTTTGCAAAGAAGTAGTGGAGTCTAACTTTCCTAAAAAGTTTGGAAATCTCCACTTGAGTGTTAAATTGATCACCTTCGTGGGTTGCCACAAATCCCAGCCCGCGATTGAGAAGTTGTTCTTCCTCATTGGACAGTACATGGGAGCTCAGATTGATCACGAGGCTGGTTGATCGGTTGTCACGCTCGTCCCCGCTCTGTCCTGTGGGATCTTCTTGCCATTCCTCAAATCCATTGTCGGTTGTTGCACCGGCGTTGTCCAACGGACTTGGGATCCTTGTCCCTGTCTTCTTCTCCCTCTGTTGGTCCTCTGGCCATACCCTAAAAAAGGCTGCTGTCCCTGGGTTTGCTGCATTTGTGGAGGGAAGAAAGAATGTCCCATTTGTGGAAAGTTGGGGCCATACATCCATGGACCTGGTTGCCAAAATGGTTGGAACTGGTTCTGGCCGAAGTTATTGAAGTTGCCTCTGTGTCCTCTTCTATTACCACGTCCTTTGAATGGGCGTCCATTACCTCGCTGAGAGGTATCAGAATCACTGGAGTTGTCGTCAGAGCTTGAGGTGGCATAATTGGAGCCTCTTCGGCCTCCACTTTGATTGAATGTCGGTGCTACATAAGAATCACTGGTGTATGGGTACACCTTCTCACTAGAGAATTTGGCTAAATCTTTCTTAAATTTCTCCATTTTCGTGAAAAGGATAGATTCTTTGAATTCAGTGTTCTTTTTATTAATATCATCTTGCCCAGATTTAAAGGCAGGATTTTTTAAGGTAGCCTTGATTTTACCTTCTAGGAGTTGTATCTCAACTAAGATCTTATCAGCTACACGTTTAGCCGTTTTGATAATCAGGACTAGCCAGTCCCTGGTGCACCGCCAGGCAATTAATGACCAATCTTTGAGAAATTCCTTATCATCCAAGAATAGTCTTGGTGTATTGGTCACAATTAGTCCTGACGGCGCACAGTTCCCATGTAGATATTGCGCCATGGTTGTACCGTGCACTACAGTTCTTGAGTGAGATTTTTTTAGAATCAAGATCTTATTCCAACCCTCGTCTGGAGTGTTAGTTGCGAGGGGGATACTCTCCAAAAGACTGGGATTTTCGTCTAGAATGTTTTGAATTTCTGCTTCCTCAAAAGCCAAACCACTGTTTGATGCCATTATGAATGTTTAGGACTAAAAAGTTTGCCAAGTTTACAACAGAAAAGGGAGTGTCCTGTAATCGAAGGTAAGAAGGTAAAATCAAGGCTACCTTAAAAAATCCTGCCTTTAAATCTGGGCAAGATGATACTAATAAAAAGAACACTGAATTCAAAGAATCTATCCTTTTCACGAAAATGGAGAAATTTAAGAAAGATTTAGCCAAATTCTTTAGTGAGAAGGTGTACCCATACACCAGTGATTCTTATGTAGCACCGACATTCAATCAAAGTGGAGGCCGAAGAGGCTCCAATTATGCCACATCAAGCTCTGACGACAACTCCAGTGATTCTGATACCTCTCAGCGAGGTAATGGACGCCCATTCAAAGGACGTGGTAATAGAAGAGGACACAGAGGCAACTTCAATAACTTCGGCCAGAACCAGTTCCAACCATTTTGGCAACCAGGTCCATGGATGTATGGCCCCAACTTTCCACACATGGGACATCCTTTCTTCCCTCCACAAATGCAGCAAACCCAGGGATAGCAGCCTTTTTTAGGGTATGGCCAGAGGACCAATAGAGGGAGAAGAAGACAGGGACAAGGATCCCAAGTCCGTTGGACAATGCCGGTGCAACAACCGACAATGGATTTGAGGAATGGCAAGAAGATCCCACAGGACAGAGCGGGGACGAGCGTGACAACCGATCAACCAGCCTCGATCAATTTAACACTCAAGTGGAGATTTCCAAACTTTTTAGGAAAGTTAGACTCCACTACTTCTTTGCAAAACAGAACCCTGGAGACAATATAGAATCTTAAAAAACCATCAACCTTCAATCCCACGACAATTGGATTACCTACTAAGGTCCAAACTTTTGAAGAGGCTGTGGAAACAGACATTGAACGACTCTATAAAACAAAGAAACCAAGATCCTTTGTAAATCTATCAAACAAAGAGAAATTAGCTCTGCAGGCCCTAACAGCTAATGAATCAATCATAATAAAGCCTGCAGATAAAGGCGGTGGAATCGTTATCCTTGACAAAGATATTTACAGACAGGAATGTCTCAGACCATTACAAGATCGTAAGTCTTATCTGCCATTGAAAGACGATCCTACAGAGAGATTGAGAACCAAGATCAGCCATCTAGTGGAAGAGTAACCCTGGGCGGAGTTGGCGGAGTGGGGCTTCGCGGAGCTACGCGAAGTGGGCGAGAAACTACGCCCACCTCCGCACTCCGCGTAGCCCCACTCCGCAAACACCACTGGCCGCCAGCCCCGCCACCCGCCTCCCTCCCGCCCTCCCTAAATACTTTCAAATAAAGGAATGAAATAATTTAAAAAGCACTTACCTTGCCGCCGCTGCCCGCCGCGTCCCCGGGGCTCGCTGTCTTCCGTCTTCTTTAGTAATGCGCATGCGCGGGCGGCCACGCATGCGCATTTTCTTGTGAAAATGCGCATGCGTGGCCGCCCGCGCATGCGCATTACTAAAGAAGACGGAAGACGGAAGATAGCGAGCCCCGGGGACGCGGCGGGCAGCGGCGGCAAGGTAAGTGCTTTTTAAAATTATTTCATTCCTTTATTTGAAAGTATTTAGGGAGGGCGGGAGGGAGGCGGGTGGCGGCCAGCTACGCTCCGTCTGCGGAGTGTGCGTAGTGCCGCCTGGCTACGCCAGCTCCGCAAAATGCGGAGTAGGCGGCACTACGCACACTCCGTGCACGGAGCGTAGCTGGCCGCCCACCCCTATGGAAGAAGCCACGTCACAAGGATGGATAACTCCACAGGAGGGTCAATTTCTCTGCACTTCCCATCCATCGATTGCTTACTTCTACTGCCTACCTAAGGTGCATAAACAACAGAGGCCGCCACCTGGGAGACCAATCATCTCTGGCATTGGATCGGTCCTAGAGCCACTTTCTACATTTGTTGATTACTTTCTCAACCCAATTGTCAAGGAAATGCCAACATACCTTAAGGACACAAAGGATGTGTTACGATTAATTCCAGACGTAAACTTTGACAGCTCTATGGATCTACTTGTGTCCTTTGATGTAGAGTCCTTATATACATCGATTCCTCAAACAGAGACCCTGGAAGTGGTGGGTAACATCCTCCAGGAAAGGGACTTACAAACGATAACTCCGGTTGCCTTTATCATGGATCTAGCAGAGCTGGCAATGAAAGAGAATTATTTTAAATTCGAGGATACCATCTACCTCCAGACCTCTGGCACCAGCATGGGCAGTGTTTTCGCGCCCAGTCTGGCGAACCTAAATGTCCATGTACTGGAACAAACAAAGATATTGCATCAAGATAATCCCCACTATGTATCGCTTCGTCTTTGGAAGCGGTACATAGACGATATCTTGGTCGTATGGAGAGGCTCTGAGGCCAGCCTCTTAGAATTCCACAGCTGGCTAAATAACTGTAATGAGTTTTTGAAATTCCCTTTGGAATCCAGCAGAAAAGAGTTGCCTTTTTTGGACCTCCTTATAGTGGCTACAGAAGATGGGTTGAAAACAGAGTTATATAGAAAACCCATGGCACCTAACGCGCTTCTCAGTTTTGAAAGTTGCCATCCCAGAGCGCTCAGAGAAAATTTGCCCTTTGGGCAATTCCTGAGGCTCAAGAGGAACTGTTCCACCAAGGAATCCTTTGAGAAACATTCGGAGACACTTTCAGAATTTTTGCGAGAGAAAAAGTATCCTGCTAAAATCATTCGCCAATCCAAGAAAAGGGCCTCTAACAACAACAGAGATGCCCTATTGGAGATTGCAATTCCAAAAGAAAAAACTAAAAGAATGACTTTCGTGAACACCTTCCATACGAGATCAAATGAGGTTCGGAAAATCATGACCAAACACTGGTCCATCTTAAACACCAGCGGAGATACTTTACCTCCGCCACTTTTTGCTTTCAAAAGAGGACCTAACATAAAAGACCATCTAGTCCATACCAGACCGAAAAACAAATCATCTAGACAGATTGGTACCCTGTGGGATTTGCCGCCGGTACAGGGTCACCATCCCTGTGGCAATTGTTCGGCATGTCCCCAAACCACTAAATCTACCAGTGTTGACATCGGAACTATGCGCCCATGGCAACAGCGCAAATTCACCAATTGTAACAGTGAGAAAACCATCTACATGATCACATGCCCTTGCGCAAAGAGGTACGTGGGGATGACAACCCGTAAAACTAAAATTAGAATTGGTGAACATAAGAGCACAGTCCGTTGTCGGAAACAAGAGACCCGCTTAACGGCTCATTTCCTTGAAAAGGGTCACGGTCCAAGTGAATTCAAATGGACAATACTGGAACAGCCAACGATACCGGACCACTGCCCTGACGTCGGGAAGTTTCTGTTTAGAATTGAACAGAAATGGGTTTACAAATTGAACAGCGACAAGGAGGGTTTAAACGAACCAATACCATGGATGTCATTATAATACTACTGAGCTTTTTCTTTCTAGAACTACTGTTTTCCAAGTTTACTGAGCTCCCTTACTAAGAGAACTACGATTCCCATCATGCACCATACCTGCTCGGTAATCTTCATTGATATACCCGCCCTTTTCTCTTGTTCGGTGCCTCCCCAGAATAGCCCAGAGGGACGCCTGGAGACACCGACGGAGAGGTGAGAGTGTGGTTGAGAAGCCTAGACAGGCAGTACTGCCTGACGACAAAGCGATAAACATCCCGCTACGATCTCGTGGCTTTACAATGTTAGATGCCCGAACATATAAAAAAAACTCTCGGTCCGTTACCGGGTATACTTTTAACATACCCTTAACGAGAGTTTGTTCCATACGCCATTAGAGTTGTCTTCTACAAATAATTTTTGCCTTGTTTTACTGAATCGGTTGAGTGTTCCTGTGATTGTATTTTGCTAACAGAGCGGTGCTCCTATTCTACCTGAGCTGCTGCCAGGTGAGGTGAGGCGCCATCCCCACAAGTATCGGGTGAGTGTTATCATGTTTGTCAAAATGAATATACGTGACCACCAGAATAGCACAATGTTTAGAGTGCATTCTTTGATATATGTTGTTTTTCTCTTTTCTTTGTCTTCCGTATGACTTTTCTAGACTGTGGCGGAGATTCTACACCTGATACTCAGGTGAAATTTTTCCCTTTGACTTTTTTATCACTTATTTATGCAAGCAGTAGCAACACCAAGGTCCTGATGAATGCATAGGAAACCATCCAATTATATGCAGAAACATGTTGACCACTTGCCAGTAGATATTCTGTTAAATCTACTTCTCCACTTGATTTTAACCTTGGAGGTCTGAGAGAAACTAATAAATCACTTCTTCTACTCAGTTCTACCAATTTTACTTACTTTCACTTTTTCTTCACTGCACTGCTTTCCCTCAGGTGTAAAATATTTTTTCAACACCATATTGATACCATCGTAAACACAAATGACATCGGTCTCCTCACTCACATAGTCTCCACACCCTTCACAGTGTGATTGACTTTGTGTACTAACTCCTGGGTAAGGAGGACCCAAATGATGTGATAATGGTGGTACAGAGCGGCAACTGATGGGAAAAATTCCTACCCAAGTTGCATGTTGAATATATGAGTAGCTGAATGTTTTTTACACTTGAATAAATACACAGTCTAACTTGTAAGTCACATGGTGGTAAGTCTCGAGCAAAAACACTGAGTCGTGACTCCTGGATACCTTTTGTTGTTGTAAGTCATTGTGTAGGGGCATGTGTCCAGTTTAGAGTCGTAAAATTTGCCCTTAGACCCTCCTTTATATAGTGTGTTTTATAATAGCATCACCGCCACTAACAGAAACGGTGCTAGAAACCACACCAGCAGTCTGTGAAGCCGTTAAGTCTGTGATTGTGCAGGAGATATTGCAAAATCAATCACCAAACAATGTTCTTGAAAGTGATTTCGCGGCATCAGACTTTAGAGATATCACAAAAAATCTGGGGGGCTTGCTGGAGATCACTGATGGTAATGAGAGGAGTTACAGAGACGCGATAACTCCCGATCCTACTGATACTGATAGGGATCCATCAGATTTTTTTTCAGTATCAGAGGGGATAGAAGATGCAAGATGGTCAGAGGATTCTGAACTGGAGATTGAAACTGACACAGGCTCCGAGACGGAGAGCGATCAAGAGACGAAAACGACATAATCCAGGGAAAATAAAAGGACTATCATACGAAAGAAAAGAGCCCAGGGGCTTACGTGGGACTACTCAACTTCGCTCGCCTTGGGGGCTCAAGAACATGCCAATGGATCTCATCCAGCTCAACGGAGCTCTACACACCAACCAGATGCCACGCTCTCCACGGTAATGGATACAGTCCTCCAGGCTATCGCCTCACATCGAGAAGAGACATCAAGGGATGGGCGCAAAGCACAATCAGCGCTACACAAGGTTCAGGGTGTAGTGCGTAATTTGTCAAGATCAGTTAATGCCTTCAACACTAGAATGACAGAGATGGAAGAATGAATAGTCATTAATGAGGCACAGGCCACAGTCACACAGGAAAAAGTAGAATCTCATGAAGCAGAATTAAGTGATGTCAGATGGAAGCTCGAGGACATGGAAAATAGTCTACGGCGTAACAACCTGCGCGTACTTGGGATACCAGAAAATATTGAAGGTTCCGATTTCCGAGGTTTCATCATTCAACTCTTTAAAGACACTCTTCCAGAACTCTCTTCATGGGACTGGGAGCTTGAAGTACAACGAGTGCATAGAACTCCATTTACCTTGAAACCTACTAGCAAGCAGAGTTATCCACGAGCTGTCCTTGTATTTTTTGGAAATTTCCTCCTCCGACAAGCCATCTCGGAAAAAGCCAGGCCAGAAGCTCACAGGACCAGGGACACCATTTCCTATTTTGTAAGACCTGATTTCTGCCAACGACGGTGGAAAGGAGGTGGCGTCTGCGACAACTTATCGAACCCTTTATGGAGAAGAAAGCACAAGTCTACTTAAATAACCCAGCTAAACTGAAAGTTATATACAATGGCCAGACTAAATTCTTTACCTCTGAAATCAAAGCCAAAGAATTTCTAGATAGCCTCACTTAATGACACACTAGCGATAAAACTAGAATAGATGATTTTTTGAGTAGATATTGAGTGAGAAAAAGAGAAAACAGAGAAGTCTGATATTTGCTTTCAGCTAATCTAGTGGAATATAGAAAGCATATGGGTCTATTCCGAAACTATATATATATATATATATGGATATACTAGATTAATTCACCTCAATTTTTTTCTCTATGTTAATCTTAAAACTTTTCTTATTTCCGTCTTTCTTTCATTCCCACCTCTCCTTCTTTTTCTTTTCTTTACTGTGTTTATTTTGAATCTGGGCCTGGCTTGGGAGTGTCTCTCCATCACTAAAGACTCTTATAGAGTCTAATTGCCTCACATTGCCGGGGGAGGGGGGTGGGTTGCAGGGGTCTGGAGGGAGCGGGAGGGAGAGGGGGAGGGTAAAAGGGGGGGGGAATGAAAAAAAGAGTGTGATCTGTAGAGTGATCTGTAGTATCAGAAATTGTGAATAATTTTTTGCTATTTTTGTTTTTATGAATAACCGAAGTACTTTACCTTGTATTTTGATTAACCTAATTTGGGAGAGGAATGTCAATCTATGGTGGTGGACTAAAATACATTATAGAGATGGTACTGGTTCAATTTGGAAATAATTTTAAATGGGGAGAGTAAAATTGCGATGTTGGAACATAGCAGGTCTTAATGATGGGAGAAAAAGGGCCCAACTCTTTCAACTGCTACGTCAAGACCCTGTAGACATCCTTTGTATTCAGGAAACTCACATAGCTGGCTGCGATAAAAATCTGTTAAAAATTCCCGGGTTTAATCTGTTAGCAGCAACATCACAAACGGCTAAAACACTAGGGGTCGCAATCTTAGCTAGACCAGGATTAGGGAGTCCTAGACGCCAACTAGTTGACAAACATGGCAGGTGGGCTGTGGTTCAATTGGAGTCGGATAGAACCATTTGCTCACTTTATGGTTCAAACTTGGACGATCCACAACTCTTTGCTGAGCTAGAACTTGAATTGGCCTCTTGGGTCGGCCCACTAATTCTGTGTGGGGATTTTAATATAAATATAGAAAAATTTGTAAATAATCGACTCCCCCAGAATTATAGTGGCCGTAAACCCAAAGTATATAAGGCAGTATCTCATCTGATGGATAGTCACGATTTATTTGATGTTTGGGATATGCTGAAGCATAACGCGAATGGCTATACTTATTATTCGTATCCCCACAACAAATATGCCCGGCTAGATTATATTATGACATCATTACACAAGACAGCCTTAATTAACATAACCAAATCCCCCAAAACCATCTCTGACCACAATGCATTAACACTAACTTTTGAACTGGATAGTTTTAATAGACCTAATATCCAATGGTCATTTGACCGAAAGCTTCTTACTAATCCAGACTACATTAATCATATTACACTATTCGCTCAATCCTTTTTTGATAATAATCAATACAGTGCACCCAGATTTAGTGTATGGGACTGTTTTAAGGCAGCAATCAGGGGAGAGACGATGGCATTTGTAGCAAATTATAAGGAAACTCAGGATCGTATCAATAAACAACTAAATACAGAACTCATCAATCTGGAAATAGAACATGCCAAACAAATTCAGCAAGGAAAATCAACTTCCAATATATTACAAAAACTACTGATTTTAAAAACAGAAATGAATAGTTCATTAACTCAAAAAGCAGCAGAAATTTATCAAGCGAACAGAGATAGAATTTATGAGGCAGGGGAAAAAGTAGGGAAGCAATTAGCTCTCAAAACCAGGCAAAAACAAACATATAATAGGATAAAAAATATTGAATATGAGGGTCAACAATACACCGCCCCTCAAGACATTGTAGAGGTGTTTCGGAAATATTATCAAAAATTATATCAAAAAGAGAATGAACATCTACCTACAAGAGACATGAACACCTTCCTTAGAGAGTGGTTACCGGAATCAGAAATACCTAGAATACTTGACAGAGTTGATAGAGAAGAATTGGAGAAAGAGATCACAATGGAAGAATTAGAAAATGCATTATCAGATCTAGCTAACGGGAAGGCGGCTGGGCCCGACAAGATCCCATTAGAGCTGTATAAATTGTTGGGTAAACAGATACTACCTTACTTATTAGATCTGTTTCTAGGGGTACAATATCACTCAGATACACCTGATTCATGGAAGCACACAAACATAGCGATATTTCCTAAAAAAGGAAAACCTTCCCATCTTCCCTCTTCATATAGACCAATATCACTCATAAACTCTGACTCAAAGCTTTACTCGAAGATACTTGCAAACTGTCTAAGGGGGGTCATCGAACATCTCGTATCCCCGTGGCAACGCGGCTTTATCCCAGGTAGGGGAACAACTGATCATACTCGTAGAGTCGTTGCCCTATTCGACATCATGGGTGCCACTGGGGGAGAGATGTCGATGGTCCTACTCAATGCTGAAAAAGCATTTGACCGAGTGTCTTGGCGGTTTTTATGGGAAATTATGAAATTTAACAACTTTGGCCCCGGCTTTATTAAAGCCCTGAAAGCTTTATATATCAATCCCAGGGCTAAATTATCGATTGAGGGTTTTGAGTCAGAGTTTGTCGAGGTATAAAGAGGTACTAGGCAGGGCTGCACTTGTTCCCCGATATTATTTGCCCTAGTAATTAATCCTTTAATTTTAAAGCTTCTTAATACCCCCCAAATTCAACCGGTAAAGGTGGGTCCATACTCTACTAAAATACTGGCATATGCCGACAATATTGCTGTGCTCACAACCAAACCAGCAGACGCAGTAGTTGAAATAGAACAAATAACTCAAAATTTTGGACTTCACTCGGGTTATTCACTTAATAGAGATAAAACCATGGTTTTATGTACAAATAATATCACATATGACAGTCCCTATAAAGTAAAAACCGCAATATATCTAGGTGTAAATATCTCTCCCGAAATAAAAGAAATTAATCGGCTCAATTACGATCCATTGATCAATTCAATAAAAACAGATCTGAAGAGGGTAGATAACTTACACCTCTCAATAATAGGGAGGGCTAATTATATTAAAATGAGTATATTTCCTAGAATACTCTATCTATTCCGAGCTATCCCATTGATGGCTGATTACACCATTGTAAAAATCCTGGATTCAACAATTTCTAAATTCATTTGGAATTATGGTAAAATAAGGAGAGCATTACCAGCTTTAACTCTTCCCCTACATAGAGGTGGTCTAGGTATCCCGAATTTGACATTCTATCTCTGGGCTACACTACTTCAACAAATGGGCTTGCTTTTCAAACTGAAACCTTCCAACTTACCTATCACAGATTTTTACATCCCCTCTATTTTTGAAGTTGGACTAGGAGATAAATGCCGAGGACTATTGTTGAAAGAGCTTGAAGCATCTTACTATAAGAAAACGAAGTTTAAGGTAATTGAAGATGCATGGAAAGTTTGGAAACTTGCCTCCAAACAGTTAGGCATACCTAAAATAACAAGGTATATCTCTCTCTGGCATAGCAAGATCATATCATCATCTCTAAAAGACACTGTCTCTAGGAGATGGGAAAATTCAGGTATATATACACTTGGTCATTTTTTCGGGCAGAACGTTGCTTCATCCTTTGAGGGACAACAGCAGAGATTTGATATACCAACCACAGATTATTTAAAATACTTTCAAGTTTATACCAACATCCGTAACTTTAAATCTACTATTAATTTAGATAGCTTTAACTTTTTTTCTATTATAGGGAAACGAGATACTAGAATAGGTACTCTATATGATTTATTTTCTCAATCCTTTAAGGATGATTTAGAAAGTGTTGGGAGATCCTGGGCACAAAAACTCGGTTATTCTGATGTAGATATTAATTATAGTATAACTCTTTACACAACATTATTTTTAGCACCTAACCTTAAAGCACAATACTTTAAAACCATATACAACCTTTATTTTACTCCGGCTAAACTGTTCACCTGGGGTATGCGAGTAGATGACAGCTGCCCCAGATGTAGACAGGGACAAGCAAATTTAATCCACATGTTTGCCGAATGTCCGAAACTAAACAACCTACAGAAAATGATCGGAGGATTCTGGACTCAAGTTTTTGGGCGGAACCTCAGATCCTCCGCCACCCTATATCTTCTGGGTCACGATGAATCCTTAGGTCATAGTTTAGAGGAACAGAGAATTGTTTTTTTGGGAACTGCCGTCTTTCGTATTCTTTTGGCAGCATGCTGGAAAGACCCTAATGTTCCCACCTTTCAGATGTGGCTCTGTCGATTTCTTGCCACCTATAAGCAGGAGATAGCTATATATCGCACAAGGGGTAGGAAAACCAGAGCCCGGGGCACTCAGATCTGGACCCCAATTTCTAACTGGTACTACAATGTAAGATCCTCCCCCTGATACGATAAGGGCCGATCCTCCCCCTGATACGATAAGGGCCGATGTGTAAATTATAATTGTCCCCTCTTTCTTTTGTTTGTTTGTTTCTTTATTTCTTTTCCTTCTGTCTTTTGTATGTATCTTGTTCTTAATAATTTTACGGATGTTGTATTGTATTATTGTATTATTAAGAATTCATTCTTTTTTGTATAAAATCCGTTTTTGTTTGACTACTACAGATCATGCTCAATAAAAAAAAAAAGAAAGCACAACACCAGTCCTAGTTTTTGCAGAAGACACCAAGCGGATGTTAGATTCTTAACTAAATGTTGTTAATTGTCCTGCCTAGGCCAAGAGACCAGGGGTTATGTCTTCAAAACAATGTTGCCTACACAAGAGGAAAAAAATATTACTACATTCCTTAAGGCACAATATATACACAATCCCCCGAGCTCACAAGAGCCAACGCATATCGAATCCACACAATTCACAGATTCTCCTTAGGACTTAGACTAGGTTGATATCTTGAAAGCGGTGCGATGTGCGTCCGCCCTGTGTGTAGAGGAATAGTTGAAACCTCTTCTAAGTGCCTGACGGTTCAATTTGCCATGAGATGTGATAACAAATCTTTAGTTAGAAATCCCAGTTGCCACAGAGACTTTACAAAGTTGTACTGACGGCTTGACTGTAGTCAGTAATTGGTGCCTCACTGCCAGGGGAATCAATTTCACTCCATGAGGCTGCTTAGGCAACTCCCATCCCGATTCCACACTTCTATAAACTTAGTCTGGATTAAATTGTTTTAGAACATTCTCCACACACCCGATGTCTGCAACAATTCAGCAAAAACCTTTTAAAGTGTGAAAACAAGTCCTTATGCACACACTCTTTTCTCTTGTAATGGTTGGAATTGCATCAGGATTCGTTGAAATCGCTAGAACCAATTGCTCATGTGTTACGTTGGTGTAGACAGGTGTATCATGACGAACTGTTACTTGCGTTTCAAGAGGAATGAGTTCCATAGCATTGTTGCTTAGTTCTTCATTTCTTACTGATGACTTCTCGATGGTTATGAGTCTTTCAGTCTGAACCTCTTGGATAGTAGCTAGAGGAGTGCATCCGAGTCCACAAGGCCTACTACTTAGTATTGGCCATATAGGGGCGGCAGAAGTACTGTTCTTGTTCCTTCGATGGCTAGGACAGGTTCTGGTTGTCTGTAAGAAGGACCAAATTCCTTCTTGTCCGCAATCTTTTCTCTGACTAGATCCCCAACTTTTGGGATCCATACAGGCCTTGCTGGTATGGCTGGATTTTCCCCAGTTGTGGTTGGCTTCAGAAGCACGTTGCTTTGTTTCGATCCTAGTTCATTTAGATCCTGTAAAACTATCTTTGATATCAAATGGTTTCTTTTCCACCACTGTGCCTTTACATTTGAGATCTGGAACCCACATTCTTGTCCAAAATAGGACCTCATATGGAGTGACCCCCCCTAGAGAACTTCTTGGCAAAATATTTAATTAGCTTTGGACCCCATAAAGATGTTTGACCCACCCATCACCTGAATCTAATATTCTAGCTGTTATAGACTGCTTTATGTCCCGGTCCTTTCCACAACAGAATTTCCCTCAGGATGAAACGGAGAGGAGTACCGCAATGCAACGCCCAAACTGGCCATGGCTTCTATGTAAGCCGAGAGCTAAACGAGGGCCCTGGTCAGAGTGTAGTGTGCCTATTGCGTATGTGCTGATAAAGACTCGCAAATCTTTTATAACAGTTCCAGCGTAAGCCAAGCGCTGAGGCCACAACCATAGGAACCTTGAACACAAATCCATTGCGACGATGATATATTTATAGTTACCGTCCCTTTGCAAGGGACCGCAGTGGTCCAGATAAACACAAGCTAATTGTTTGTCTGAAATCAACAGGGGCGTCTGAGCAGGATGTTTCACTGTGGAGACTTTCATTTGTTGGCTTATTTCACATTCCAAAACACAGTTTTTGGTTTGTTTCCGGATGCCGGGCCAACAATATCTTTGTTTTAATAAATATACTGTGGCAGAAACACCAGCAGTGCAAAGTCTATCCCTTCATGTGCTGCTAGGATCAGTCCTAATCTATGTTCCTTGTTTGGAATTACCTTATCCCCCACTCCAGGGATTCGAGCAAACGGAACGCTGTGCGCATCAATTACATACGAGTACTTGAATGGAAATTTCCTCGGTAACGTTGCACCACTGCCTTTGCTTGAAGCATTGACAGTCAACAATATCTCACTATATATTTTAGTTTTTGAACGAGTGATCGCAGCTACGGAAGCCGTTTGCGCAGCCCCCTTTGCGGCTTTGTCAGCCAATGAATTCCCTGCAACGTGAACGCCATCACTTTGATGACTCAGCATGTGTATCACGTGAGCTTTTTGTAGTCCGTTTTTCAACTGAACTACTTGTTCCCAAAGCGTTTTATGCCTTATTGTGCTACCTTTTGCATCTTTGAATCTGTTTTGAAGCCAATTCTGTAAATATTTATTATATGTCTGAACACAGTACAAAGAATCGCACACTATAAGTGTGGGGAATTTGCGATCCGTATTTTCAAGTGCCAATTTGAATGCTTGTAGTTCAGCTCGCTGAGCTGTACAATCTCCTAGAGATTGTGTTTTAGTGACCATTGGTCGGAAATTACCATTGTGTAAGTGACCTTTAATGATGGCGCACGCTGCACTGTAAGCTTGCTTACTTTCAGTAGCGGGTTGTGCTGATTCGTCAGTATAAATTATAAATTTATACTGATCAATAGGGAGAATCATCTCAATAGGCAGAGGACATTCAAGTTCATATTGCAGAAATGCTTGTGTTTTTAAATAAGGATCAAAAACATATTCAACATCTGTTGAAGCAAGATAATTAACCCACTGTATCCATCTTGGATGTAAAGCTTTTGCATTTGGAATGCTCGCCTTTGTAAGAGCCTCTAAGGCTGGTACCGGAGTCACAACAATAATGCATTTCCCCTGAGCTAATCCTCTTTCCTTTACTACACCGGTTTGAACTGCTGTCAGTATTTTTTCTGTTGAAGTGAAGCGCATTTCTGCTTATGTATACAAATGTGATTTGTATGCAATTGATACTTTTTCACCTTCATTAAAAGTTAAGTAGGTGAATCCGCATTGACCCAAAATTATTCAGATGACTAAATTTACACATGTTTGTAAGTGATTTGTTGCTAACATGTTAGCTTGGAGTGGACGCAGGATATCTGTGTGTTCCTGTGTCCAATTTTTGATTGAGAAATCAGGTTTGATTAATTGGTAGAGAGGTTTAACCCTTTCTGCGTAATTTAGAATGTAAGTTCTTCCAAAATTCATGAAACCTAGAATAAACTGTAAGTTTTTCAGCGTTTTTGGAGGATGGAGCAGCGCACACTTTTCTAAAAAGTTAGCTGCCAGGCTTTTGCCTTCACTTGAAAGCTCATATCCTAGGAAAAGGACATTGAGATGAGCAATTCTGGATTTTTTAAAGTTGAATTTGTAGCTGTTGGACCTGGCACTTTTTGGCAGGTTCACCCCTAAAACTTTTTGCCTTTTCGGTGAAATGGTATTGGTGGTTTCCGGCCTCTGGGCACTTTAGCACTGTGGCCCAGTGTAAAGTGTGTGCGCTCTCTGTGTCCTTGTAGTAGGATTGGCCTGCCCTTCAATAGGAATGTGTGAGGGATTCCCTGATTTAGAGTGTCAGTGGTAATTCCTGGGATGGGAGGAGTAGCGAGGTCGAGTTTAGTATGTATGAAATTGTGAGAATAAATGCTGTGCAATGGTGTGCGCAGATTTATTATAACTGTTCGAAAAATGCCACTTTTAAAAGTTGGAATTTCTGTGTGTGATGTGTCTGCCTGCCTGATGTGAATTGCATGTCTGGCTTGTGAATGGCAGGGGCTGAAAGGTGTGCGTGGCTCCAGGAGGGGCAGGGTGAGTCAGTGCTAAGCTGAATGGGACACCTGGGCTAAGAGTAGTAGGAGGGGTAATCCCCTGAATCTGTGCCCAGCCAGGACAATGCTGGCTCTGCCCCCGTGGTACATCTGATAAACTAGCCCCCACTGGAGAAAGGGAAGAGGAGCTTGCAAAACAAAGTGCTCCAAATCCCCCTGAACCAGTTGCATCTGGGTCCCCAAGCCCTGCGCTGCAGACAAAGAATTTATGAGTATAAACACTGGGGCCCTGACCCCAGAACTTTAGGATCACTTTGGGAGGGAACAAGACGACCCTCTTCCGAGGAAGAGCACCTGGAGACCGCAGGAGTTGTACTGCCCCTCTGCCAAAGCGCTCTAGTGGGTTGGCCTGTGGTGGTGTCTCTCGTGCCAAGGAGATGTAGAAAGACTCAAGGAAGAAACTTTCATCATCTTGCCAAGCATTCTCCAAGGGCTCGAGCAAGCTAACCTCCTGTTTGAAGACACAGGGATACTAACAACTTCACCTCTTCTGTTTGAGCGGAGCTGGAACTGCGGTTTCAGCTGCTACAGAGGAACTCTGCAACGGGCCCCGAGATCGTCATTTGGACGGGGCCGATCATCGACGAGAGTGACCAAGCACTCACTGACTCAAAGGCATTAGCAACGACCTGTGGTGCCGGCACTGCCGTAATGTTACCTCCTCTCTGGAAAGGACCGAAGCCGCCACCTGTCTGCATCCGCATTCTGGGCCCCGCAGCATCCCTTTCCTCTGAAGCAAGGAATCAACGCTACTACGCACCACACCACATCGCAGCTCGCTGATGCAGAGAAGAGCTTTTGTTTGTTTTTCTAGAGGTACTGTCCCGTGAGAGTGGAGGTGTGACTCCAGGCCCGACGCTGCGCTCCTCGCAAGCCGGTTGTACCCCGAGAACTCTGTTGTGCGTTGAAGCAAAAACTCCCATTGAGGTTATCCGTTGCCAAAGGCAATTGAAGCTAAAGCCTATTTTTGGGTAACCGTAAAGCATATTCGTGCTGTGGATTTTTGTAGTAAGGTCTCGTGATAATTATATATAGTTTACTTATTTTTGCTACATCCAGGTATGGTGTCCGTTTGTAGTGGTTCATCTATATTACTGTGTGTGTTCACAAATGCTTAACACACTGCCAGGAGATAAGCCTGTCTGCTCGTCCTAAGCTACCAAGGGGGTGAGCAAGGGTTATCTTCAGCGTGTAACTCCCTTGCCCTGACGTAGACTAAGGGTCCCTATTTGACAAAGGTGCATACCGTTGCCAACTAGAGACTCCGGGTTCTAACGTTGGTGGTCAGCGGTTGGGATTTGGACTTGCATTTGTGACTCATTTACAGTGATTGGTGAACACTACTAGTGAGTGCAGACCGAAACGCAACCACGTACTGAGTAAAACTACTTTCTGTTGGAACCACCTATTTTTCGCTCTCACGAGCCGACCAGCGTCCATTGCATCCACGGATCTCGAGTTCAAAGAAGAGAGGTTGGAATGTTACAACGTCAAACAGCTGAAGCAATTCTGCCGGAAATTGAAGGTTGCGACCCCTGGTATCTCCTGGAAGGAGGAGTACCAAAAGGCGCTGATGGCCTGGGTTAAAGCACAAAATGCACCCGTACTGGTGGTGGAACCAGCTGGCGTCAGAAAAGGGCAGCCAGTTGGCCCGTTGATTGACAGGGCAGGGGTACCATCCCCGCCTGGCAGTAGCACCTCTTCCAAGGGTCTGTCTCCCGCAGAGTTGGAGGACAGTGAGAGAGATCGGAAGCATCAGTTGGAGATGGCTAAGTTCTTGTTAGAGGGTCAGAGGGACCTTGAGAATAGCTGGGTGTCCTTGGAAAGGGAGAGAATGAGGTTGGAGCATGAGTTGTGAATGAGGGAGCTTGATTTAAAGCTCGAGAGGCTTGAGGCCATGAGTGTCTCAGCCCAGCACCAAGGAATGTGTGTAGCTCAGAGAGTGAGCTTTGCTGAGTTGGAGGTGGAATCCAGCTCAGATGGTGGCAGCAAAATTGAATTTTCTAGTGCTGAGGGAGTGGTTCACACACCCAGAGATGTGGCGCCTGACTTGAAGGAGGGGGTAAACATTCACCAGGGGGTTCCAGGATGTGCGAGCGCTCCAGTGGTGTGCAGTGTCCCTGAGGTGGAATGGGACACTGGCGCAGGGGTTCATAGTCCTAGTAGTGGGAGGGACACTCTACTGACTCTAGATGAGAGGCGCAGGGAGAGGGGTTGCCCCATGGTGGAATTCCTGGTGTGTGAGTGTGAATACCGCCCATAAGAGTGTGGGTTGAGTGACAGAGACAGTCAGACGCTGTCTTGCCAATCTCAGTAGAGTGGTGTGTGGTACATGTGCAAGGCATTAGATGGTGAGGTAGAGGATAGTTTGATTAAACCTTGTAGGGGGCTGTGTGATGCCATTGTGGGAGAGTGTATTATAAGCCCCTGTTTTCCCGAGTTATGCAAACGTCTGTTAGAGAGTGAGTTCTCTGACCCCAGAGAGCTCACATTGGAGGCTGACCTTTTGGTGGATTCCAGAGGGTCTGGAGAGGAATTGGGGAGTTGCTTAAGTATCTTTCAGTCCTGTGTGGTGGAAGAGGTTCAGTGTAGCCCATCCAAGTCCCAGTGTAATGGGAGGGGTGTAGGGCCTCATGTGTCCGCAGAGAAAGAGTGAGAATGGGATGCGTCCTGAAGTGTCCGATCTCCCAGTCTCAGGGCTCGGATGGTTCCTTAAGGGAACACAAGGTCTGGGCCTAGGCTGTACCTGTAGGCCATTTGAGGAGGATCTCCTAGTGTCTGGAGAACGTGGAGTGTCTGTAAGCAGTGCTCCAGTGGTTCTTGTGTCTGGCAGTACCGCTCCAGTTGGGAGGGTGCAGAAGTCCAGAGTGAGGGGTGAGAGGGGCAGAGAGTCCCCAGTGGAAGAACCTGTGGGTCAGGGACCAGCCAGAAGAGCTGAGTCACAGATGAATGACCATGGTGACACCACTTCTGTCCTGGGGGATCTTCATGCGCTGTCAGATGGACAGGGGTCAGGCAGACTGTCACACGACACATGAGTCATGTGTCACCCTGAGGGGGGCATATGTGCTCCCAAGGAAGTCCTGGTGCACCGGTTAAGTGTTCAACTGCAGGGGATGGTCCCTGGGTTGAGAAACCAGGTTCAGGTGTTGTCTGACCTGAAGGTAAGGGCAACTGTAATCAGTGTCCTGACCGGTATAGCTTCTAGGGGTGCCACTCCATTTGGGAGGGTGCAGTACTCTGGAAGGGGGTACAGAGGGAGGGAGTTCTCGCCTCTGACCCCGGTGCAGCCGGAGGGCTTAGCCCCAAGGTTGGAGCACCATGTTCAGGGTGTCTCCCCTGACCTGGAAGTCCATTTGCAGGATAGAACCCCTTAACTGGTGGGCAAATTGTGCAGGACACCTGCTCCAGGCACCCTGACATTTCTGGAAGGGGGTACCGCTCCAGGTGGGAGGGTAGAGAGCCCAAAGGAGGAGGACTGGGTGAGGGAGAGCCCACCCCAGTCTCTATTCAGCCGCCGAGTACAGGCCCGGACTGGTGGGTCAGTGTCAGGATGTCATACCTGACCTGACAGGAGGGAGAGTGGACAAGGGGTGCCAAGCACCTGAGGCTACAGCCCCACGCTCTCTGATGTCACAGAGGTTTGGGAGCCCTGAGAGGCATAAGGCCTGGGTCTCTTCGCTGACTACAGTCCGTGGCCACTGTGGCTTGCTGTCTGTCTATTGGGACACACTTGTAAGCAGGCTAAGGTTAGGAGCTGCACAGGTGGTGTCCACAGGTGAGCAGAAGGGTCCCCCATGAATTGGCGTGGTGGGCCCTGAGAGGTTTTTTCCCGGGGGAACCACATGGGTTCAGAGTGCCGTAGAACCAGAGGGTGTCCCTGCAGTGCGGGCCGTAGTCTGTGTTCTATCGCCCAAACAGGGAAGCCCATCAAGGTTGTGATTGGTCTACCCTGCGTTTTGGCTGGAAGGGGGTTGTGTTGGACTTGGTCCTTTTTGGCAGGTTCACCCCTAAAACGTTTTGCCTTTTCGGTGACATGGTGTTGGTGGTTTCCGGCCTCTTGCACGTTAGCACTGTGGCCCAGTGTAAATTGCGTACACTCTGTGTACATGTGGTGAGATTGGCCTGCCCTCCCATAGGAATTCATGGGGGTTTCCCTGATTTAGTGCCAGTGGTAATTCCTGGGATGGGAGGAGCAGCGTGGTCGAGTTTAGTATGCATGAAATTGTGAGAATAAATGCTGTGCAATGGTGTGTGCAGATTTATTATAACTGTTGGAGAAATGCCACTTTTAGAAGTTGGCATTTCTGTGTGCGATGTGCCTGCCTGCCTGATGTGAATTGCTTGTCTGGCATGAAAGTGACAGGGGCTGAGAGGTATGCGTGGCTCCAGGAGGGGCAGGGTGAGTCAGTGTTAGGCTGAATGGGACACCTGGGCTAAGAGTAGTGTGAGGGGTAATCCCCTGACTCTGAATAGGACTGTGCCCAGCGAGGACAATGCTGGCGTTGCCCCCTGTGGTGCGTCAGATCACCTAGCCCCCACCAGACAAAGGGGAAGAGGAGCTTGCAAAACAAAGTGCTCCAAATCCTCCCTGAACCAGTTGCATCTGGTTCCACAAGCACTGCGCTGCAGACAAAGGATTTATGAGTATAAATACTGGAGCCCTGACCCCAGAACTTTAGTATCACTTTGGGAACGTACAAGATGACCCTCTGCTGGGAAGAGCACCCAGAGACCGCAGGAGTTGTACTGCCCCTCTGACAGAGCACTGTAGTGGGTTGGCCTATGCTGGTGTCTCTTGTGCCAAGGAGAGGTAGAAAGGACCAAGGAAGAAACTTTGATCATATTGCCAAACATTCTCGAAGGGCTAGAGCGAGCTAGACTCCTGTTCGAATACCAACGACTTCCCCTCTCCTGTTTGAGTGGAGCTGGAGCTGCGGTTTTATGTGCTACAGAGGAACTCTGCAACTGGCCCCAAGATTGTCATCTGGACAGGGCCGATCATCAACAAGAGTGACCAAGCACTCATTGACTCAAAGACATTAGCAATGACCTGTGGTACCAGCACTGCCCTACCGTCACCTCCTCTCCGGTAATGACCGAAGCTGCCCCCTGCCTGCAGCCGCATTCCGGACCCCACAGGATTGCTTTCTTCTGAAGCAAGGAACCAACGCTACTACGCGCCACACGACATCGCAGCTCCCTGACACCGAGAGGAGCCTTTGTTTGTTTTTCTAGAGGTACTGTCCTGTGAGAGTCCAGGTGTGATGACGGGACCGACGCTGCGCTCCTCACAGATGGGTTGTATCCCAAGAACTCTTATGCATTGAAGCGATAACTCCCATTGGGGTTTTCCGTTGCCAGTGACACTTGAAGCTAAAGCCTATTTTTGAGTAACCGCAAAGCATATTCGTACTGTGGGTTTTTGTGGTAAGTTCTTGTGATAATTATATAAAGCTTACTTAAGTTTTATACATCCCGGTGTGGTGTCCGTTTGTACTGAAACACCTATATTATTGTATATGTTCACAAACGCTTAACACACTGCCTCTGAGATAAGCCTGTCGTCTTGTGCCAAGGTACCAAGGAGGTGAGCAGGGGTTATCTTCAGCGTGCAACTCCCTTGCCCTGACATAGACAAAGGGTCCCTATTTGACAAAGGTGCATACCGTTGCCAACCAGAGACTCCAGGTTCTAACAGTAGCCCTCAGAGGCGAACCCCAGTATAATGGTATTCACCCTGTTCAAGTGCCTATCTAGGTCATCATCTGTCAGATAGATGTCATAGACATATGGCAATGCCTCGTCATCATACATTTGTAGTAACTCTGTTACTCTTGCTGAGAATAACCCCGGGCTATTCTTGAACCCTTGTGGGAGTCGACAAAATTGACGCTGGGTTCCGATTATTTGAGAAAGTTGTTAAGTACCTCCTTTCAGGTGCTATGTTTTGACAAAAGAAACCATTTGAAATGTGTAATGTGGTTTTATATTTTTTACTCACAATGTTATTCATTAATGCTGCACTATGTGCATTTTGCACTGCAAATGTTTTAGAACAAGTGTTCAGGTGTCTGTAATCCAAAACTAGATTATATGAATTATCTGGTTTGTAAACAGGAAAAAAAGGATTGTTCATTGAGGAGGTGCATGTTTCAGTC
This sequence comes from Lissotriton vulgaris, assembly GCF_964263255.1. NCBI lineage: Eukaryota > Metazoa > Chordata > Amphibia > Caudata > Salamandridae > Lissotriton > Lissotriton vulgaris. Next base: position 804,785 of record NW_028254594.1, read on the forward strand.
ACCCCTTGGTATTCAAGTTGATCTAAGATCTCCCTGACCTGTTTATTAGCTTCTTGCTTAATTGGATACTGCCTTTGTGCAGTGCGCTGATTTTTTAATTGTATTTTGTGGTGAGGTGAGTCCTCATCCCATCTTGCATGATTTTTGTATAATGCTGGGCCTGTTGGAGAAATGCCACTTTTAGACGTTGGCATTTCTCTGTGCGATGTGTCTGCCTGCCTGATGTGAATTGCATGTCTGGCTTGTGAGTGACAGGGGCTGAGAGGTGTGCGTGGCTCCAGGAGGGGCAGGGTGAGTCAGCGCTAGGTTGAATGGGACACAGATTCTGTGCTAAGAGTAGTGGGCTCCTGGTATGTGAGTGGAATTTCAACATCCTCGAAAGGAATATATTCCTCAGGGGGTTCATCTTCTTTATAGAAGTGAAACACTCTAGTTACTGAATGTGATTCTGGGAATACTATCTATGAATACAATACCTCTGTCTGAAAAGATTTGTGTGCCTCTATCACGAAAACTGCTCGCCCACCTCTTGGTGTTAGGCCATGCTTTATAAGTTTTAGAGTGATGGCTCTCCTTAAATTTGGATGGATGATCATAACACCCTCATTGGTTTCATTAAAACCAGTAGAATTTACAGCGATATATAATGCTTCGTCGACTGGAGCAGCCTCAGCATTATCCCAGAACTTGGACATTGTTTTTTTTCAAAAAATGTAGAACAAGTTTCAAGGAAACAAAGATAAGGTGCACAATATTTTGGAACTCTGTATCCTTCAATGTTGAACAAACCAAACAGCTAATATATAGGATTTTCGTCCTACTCAGCTATGGCGGATATTAACCCTACCCACTCCAGACGTCTTATAGAGTATGTGAGTAGGGGTCTCTGAGAAAAGCACGACTGAGTTACTTCAGTATCTAGCATTAAATTAGTGCCTTACCAAACCGTTGGGCGCCATGTAGTGCAGTTCCTATTTCCCTAGTAGGCTCTACGCATTGGAATAATATACACTATAGGTTTGGCATAGGACTGATGTCAGTATGCCCCTATCGAGTATATTAAACTTAATTTACTTTGTACCAGCTATCTCAGAGGCCACTAGAAACTCCTTGTAAACAAGAAGAGATTAGTTTCTGGCAACCGCATAAACTTGACAACTTTGTTTCCCTTTTAGAATCGGATCATGTCTCAGAATTGTGGAAACATTAGATAACAGATTCACTCAGCTAATCGTGCATGCTTAGTTTCTTCAGAGTTACACAGAAAGAATAGACGGGCTTTTCAATGAAAGGATTTATTGAACAGTCTTGTTTCTCGTGTAAGAGATATGAGCTGTTACAATCGTAAGACAGTATGCGAGATATATTATGTACAGCGTAAGCAGTAGAAAGAAATAATACTGCAATAGCATTGTCTTTTAGCTATGACACATATTCATATACATATACATAAATAACACAGGCTAAAAAGTGAATACTCATTTAATGCTTCTAACTAGTTCTTCCCCAGTGTACCTAACCTAAGTGTAGTACAAGGTAAGATGTATGTGCTGTATTCTATAGTATGGTAAGCTATAGTTTGGCATGCCAAGAGTCTCTCTAGGTTCTAGTCAGTTCCATACCTTAGAATTAGAGAGGTGGAAATCTGTTTCCGGGTCTCAAACTCTAACACCTCGTGCAGGGAATCAGAACACTGGCAGCTGGATTCTCTGCGAGCAGGGATAATAGCGTCTCTTGTCAGTGTGTCAGTCTGGGACACAAATCCCTCTAAGTCGTGGTCTTTTCCGAACTTGCCGTGGTGAGTCGTATCAAGCTGTGCAGCCGAGCCGTGGTTTGCCATGGTAAGAGTTGGTATATTTATACCAGGAAGGTGTTTAGGAATGTGCGCATTGACGTAAAGTCGAGCAGAGGAAGACGTCATGAATGAACCCTTAAGGAATAGCGGTTCATGCACAATAAATGAGTTCTTGGAGATATCAGTAATCCTAGTCTAGGGAAACTCCCAACGGCTTACGGGTCTGGTTTCTAAGAGCTCGTTGTGACGTTGGGGTGGACAGATGTAGGTGACCATGCCTGTATTTGGATAGCATGGCTAATGCCTAAATAAGGACTGGGATCTTATGCCTGAATAAGGGCAATGCGAAATGTGCCTATATAAGGACATGATTCAGGGGGCGTGGCAGCAGCACTTCCCTAGCACTCCGCACGGCAGCCCGCTAAATCCTACCCTAATATGCCCTAAAGCCACCGCAACACACTGTAAGAGCCAGCGCAGCCAAGGCACCTGCAGGGGGCACCTGCCGGCCCCGGAGGAATGATGGGAGAAGCGCGGGTGAGGACACTGGGGGCTCCGACAAGGTTGCGGCCGAGGCTCCAAAATGGCGGCACCCTGTGCGGCCCAGGCACCCCTGCGTCTGAGCCGGGACCAATAACGAGGCCCATCAGACACTGTCCCCTGGATCTGACAACATTCCATACGTGGGATCCAATGACCACCCAGGCAGTGGAAAAGACCAGTGGAGGGCAGGTGAGAGCTTTGCTGCGGCCACTCGTGGATCCCCCGGGTCACTGGAGCTCCCGCACGGGAGGGGGCCCTCAATAGCAGAGACAGTGCGCCGACATCAGGGAACATCACAGTGCCTGCAAAACCCATTGCAACGCGCCACAGGGGACACAACACCTACGATGCCTGTGGGGAGTGACTGGCGGGCCCATGCAGAGGCACCCTCCCCCATGCAGAGACACCCCTCCCCCACCATGGCACCGGCCCTGGAGGCGCACAGGGGGACACACGATCAGAGTGCCGGCCTAATAGATGGAACGGCGTGGGACAACTGGATGAGGCTCCCCTAACCGTCGGCTCCAACACCCTGCCGCAATGGCCTCCCAACTCTGCAGAGGCCAGATCCATGGCCTGTTGGGCGAGACGAAGCTAGCATATTCGTCGATGGCCTAACCAGGTGGCCCCTGAGGCAGGACATCGAAGCCACCCCAGACTAGGGCAGACTAAAGGCTACGGACCAGCCGCCGTCTGATGCTCACCAGCGACCCCTCTAAGGCCTGGTGGGGCGCAGACCGGATGCCAGTGGGTGTGTGCGGCTGACCTCTGCCACAGATGGGACCCTGAGAAACCTCGAACCGGACATCTGGCCCCCCTTACTTGGTGGAGCCTGCAAAGACCACGGCGAACCCGCGCTCTGGGAGCCCATGTATTCTGCCGGTGGGGGTCGGGCCCGTAGCCAGGGGAACGGAAGATGCAGGGTTGTTCTCGTGTGCTCTCTCCACCAGCGGGCCCCCACTGACCAAAGCAGACATGAACCGGGGGGGTGACTGGGCGCCCTGCGCTCTCACCTATCAGGGTGGTGGCCTCCGATTATCTGAACAGGACACACTCCAGGAAGCTCGGGGTCGGCACTGAGAAGAGTCCAGGCAACTGCTGCAGGCCGCAATTGTGATAAGAGCGGGGGTGACCTCAAGGCATCATAGCGGCCCCACCTCACCACAAGCAACGAGGCCACCACACAAGGAAAGTGCCGCAGGTGATCACCGGAGACTGGTGGCGGAAGACGCAAGCACCATGGGGCGCCAACATGCAAAGAGCACGGCACAGACCCCGGGACCCCCAAGGACAACGTCCCCAAAGCCACACACCACACAACCAGGAGGAGAACCCACAAGCTCAGACTCCATGTCAAACAAACTAGATAAAGCCTTAGCAGCAATTGAACACTCAAGAGTGACCATGGAGCACAAGTTCGGAGAGCTAGCCACAGATCTTAATTTACTCCGTTATGACCACACGAAGTTGGCAGACAAGGTAAAGCAAGGAGAAAAAATTATGCAAACTATGGAACCGCAAGTGCAACAACAACAAGACACCCTGAGAGACCTGCAGTCGCGAGTGAAGATCCTAGACAGCAGAACAGATGATTTAGAAGGGCGATCCCTTCATTATTAAACTACCAGAAGGCGTGGAGGGGACCAATCCTCTCAGCTACATCGCAACATGGATCGCAACGTTCACCCCAGCAGGAGAACTGACCCTATTTTTGTCCATATAACGGGCACACCAGGTGCCGGCCTGCAAACAACCACCGGGATCGCCACCCGACCGTTACTTATGAAACTGCTCCATTACCAGGACAGAGACACTATCCTTCGAGCCGCAAGGCGACAGGGTGTAATCCGAGTGCAAGACAAGCAGGTTATGCTATTCCCGGATTACTCACGAGCAGTTCAACAACAAAGGACCACCTTTTTAGTAGTCAAGCGCATCCTACGCCAGAAGAATGTCCAATATGCACACCTGTTCCCAGCCCGTCTTAAGATCATTCACGACGGAAGCACACACTTTTTCTCGGACCCCACGGAGGCCAGCGACTGGGTTGAACACCACCTAACAAACTTGAACAATCCCAGAAAGGCACAGACCAATCGACCACCATAATGGCGGCAACAGAAAAAAGCCACACTCACCCAACTAAACTCACGCTCGGATTCCTCCGGTAAGAACTCTCCGGATCTTACTCAAATTATTGCAGAACACCTAAAAACACTTCAAACAGCTGCAGGGGTAGGTCTCTTGGGGGACAGCTTGGATGGCGAGAGAGTCGCGCACCTATTCACATCAGAAGAGGAAGGCAGTGATGGAAACACTCCCGGAGATGGGTTAATGACTCCGCCAATAGTGACCCCCCATACGACAGACACTCTGATCTGACACTCCCAGTTTGACATGTCATACCTTTGAGAGAGGTGACCTTTGAGTCCTACATGCCCCCCACTCTAGGATATATTGCTCAACGCGGCGGTGGTGTCCCGGTGACCAATCCTGCACTTGGCGAGCCTGATGGCCAGCTATTGCATCGGACTACACCGGATGGCGATCGTTACCATGGACACAGTTGGGTACCAGCACAACACAGTCAATGAGCGGGCAGCTGCAGCGACGGAGGCTGACTGAGGCCGGCGACCACTTCCCCCACATAACAAACTAGAGTTAGCACATGTTGTGCAGTTTGGACGTATCGCCCCGAGTGATAGGTCCTTTTAGTTGGGACTGTTTCCCGCTGATTCACTTTACCGCCCCCAGTTTCATATCCCTTCAACATTCCCAGGGGAACGAACACGCGGCATGCAGAATGGTGGTTCGGTTAACAAAGGCAGGCAATCGGACGAGGTGGGGACACGAGAGATGCAGGTGGCATTACACCATGAAAAACACCACCCAGACATCATGAATAATGACGGCTGGGATCCCTAACACAGACCTGAAAGTTGTAACATTAAATGTCAGGGGCATGCATACAGCAAACAAACGTATGCAATTTATGCCTATATGAAAAGACAGCAAGCACAGATAGCTCTCCTCCAGGAGACGCACCTTACGGGGGCTGAGGTGGATCACCTACGCAAATAATGGCGAGGTATTATCTGTGCCACAACATACTCCGCATTTGCCAGGGGAGCCCTAATTTGGATCAGGCCTGGGATCCCCTTTAGAGAACAGTCCAGGGTAGTAGATAGGGAGGGCCAGTACTCTCTATTAACAGGTCACCTCGAGGGCAGGGAGATACTGATAGGAAGCATTTATGCCCCCAATGTGGAGCAAGAGCAGTATTGGACCCGCCTCACTGGATGCCATGGTTGTTAAGAGGGGACTACCAAGACAACTGAAAAAGCTCCCTCTTGACCTATAGATACTTTTATCATGGGAGTTACCTCTCAAACACAGGGCATACACCAACAATGTCTACACAAAATGTGAATTTTTACTCATTTTATTTCATTTTTCTATAAAAAAGCCTTTTTTCCATTATATCATATTTTAACAATGCAACAGTTATAAAAATATACATTATTCAAAGAAACTCCAGGGGAGATTTTTTCAACACAATGGAGCTATAAATATATGTCCTTGATTATTCAAATTCATATAAAAAGCAGAATCAATTTAATGTGCACAACCAGGTAAAGAGCCACACACACATACTCATACATACTTCCTAAACATACATCCCATCACAAAAACAACCATAAAGTATCCTATAATGTTGAATCTGTTGTCCAGTTGGTGACCAAAGTCATTAGATTTGAAAGGAAGGGGATTGGTCGACGCGTTTCGGTGGAAAAACAGCAGTAAGGACCACCTTCATCAGGACCAGTCAGAGACAGTGCGGTATAGGATCTCTAAGCCTGGAATGCGAATCTGAAAGAATATGCACAGAGAATAATAATTTACTAGTATGCCCTATAATACTCAGTGTAATCTCATTTACATTTGAAACAACGGCATGGACCAACACACACGCTCAGAATTCACACAGCCTTACACCACCAAGTGAGACCTTATAACCCACAGGACAAAGTGTGATGACCCAGTAACCGAGAAAGAAGAGACATTACTATACAAAGAATGGTCCTAAAGTCCAATCACAAGCTAAAAGGCTTGTAAATGGGTACCTTTTCTAAGAAAACGTGGATACATATCTCATAGAAGTGTTCCTATTGGATTACAGCAGCACGATCTAATGTGGGAAGGACATGGACATTACTGATACTTGCTACGTTTGGTATTGACCTCAACATTTATTATTTATTAAGGAAACATAGTCACCATGGGTTACCTGAAGATTTGCAGTAGTCAGAGGAACCAGATTAATATTTCTTTTGTTAAAGAGGTTAAAGCAGCTGTTTGCTGAAAAGTATAATAATGACGAATGCTGTTCAACCCTGATTAGAATATGCTGCATACGATAGATATTAACCCAAAGGAAAAACCCTTTACCTGTAAGATATACAAAAGGGCAGAACAAGGCAGAGGACGACTTTTCACAATCTCTAAATATGGCTTATTCTTCGTTCAAGTTGTGGAGGGGACGCCACATCTATAATAGAATAATTAGGAGTCCATAACATACAAATCCTTTCAAGAAAAAGGTAAGACCCATTTTTTTAAAACACACATAGGCCTACTTACTTTTGAATGGTTTTTGTTATGCTTTGTTTGTCCCATACGCCACCATAATACGGTGTCTCTTTAAAATGCAGATGCTTGAAAGAGAGCATTCATACAGTATAAGAGAGGGAGCTAGCTCTTCAAAAACTGCGGCACCTACTATGGAGAGATTTTATAGTCCCGAGTGTAACCAACGTCTGCAGCTTAGATACGATTATTTCTAAAAATATATTGCGTTTGTTAAAATGGGCATGTTGCGTGAGTACCGTGATATGAATGAACCAACCAACGTTTAAACACGCAAGTGTGGAAATTCACGAAATTGATGTACATAAGCGGCGTTCATTTGTCTTTTCCCATTCCCCTCCCTGTGCGCACCATGAATGTCTTGAGACGTTGACCGCATCACACCACCAGCAAAGGCCCATGCCCGCATGTACCTGACAGCCATTTTAGGCACCATGGCCTCTTTGCCTGCTCATTGAAATCCCCGGCTTCCCTCCTGCGCGCATTTTGAACACCCCCCCCCCACTCTCAAATGACCCTCTTCCTCCGCGCACCCCGGCTGCCCCCTCTCTCACATGCACAAGTCCGCATGACCCTGTCCTTGGGAGTCACGGCCGCGCCTGACCAACACCTCCTTTTCTTTCATGAATAACCCCTCTGTTGGTAAACCCTCCCTCCGCGATTGACTGTCCACACAGGTCCGAGGCCATCGCCTAAGCCGGGAGATACTGTTTACTGCCCCTTAGTGTATGGAGTCACTCCTCTTCAAAGGACCCACTATTGATCCTGGCCTCCCCACCCCCTGGGGTACGATCAGGCACACACATCCAAAGAATCGGCGGAACACTCAGCTGCGTGATTGCCCCCTCCTCTTATCGGCAGGCTAAGGGCCTCTATTGTGGATGTATGTGGGGTGGGATTGACACGAGGATTATGGGGATGTCTTTCCCTTGTTTCACAATGTCGTTATTGTAATAAGGAATGTTTTGTAAAGTATAAAAGGCGATGTCTCAGAGAACTTGTTAGAGCACCTCCCGAAAGACACTGTGTTTCGTGTCCGAAATGACAGGCTCTCCTCATGAGAAATAAAACTCTGTTCTTGTGATTCCTGCTCCCAGCGCCCGTCTCTTTATTTGGTAACTATTCAGAATGGGAACTAAGAGGCGACTTGCGCCAGCAGCCCGGGCATCGATAGTAATATGGGCTCACCTTTTACAATTGGCGTCCCAACGCGGGGTCCATCAGTGACATAAGGTCCAGTAAGAGAGATCCAGACGACGAGGTGAACATCTAAATGATTGGAGTATATCTGCCTTGAGAGGGCCCTCGTCCGGCTGCCGATCGAATGAACTTCACCGATTCTGAACGGACCTCTCTCGAGTGACCTATTGTCCTGACTGGAATCCCACAGGAATGCTGCATAGAGTAAGAGAACGATCGGGCGCTGGAGGAGGAAGACAAAGAACTGTCCACATGGTCCGGTCCGGGTAAGATTAAGTAGGGCGTTTTACGCCTGATTGGTAGGATGGTTTTATCCATCTGATTGTTTGATTGATTGTATTGGAATCAGTATTTAAATACTGATATTGTTTGGTTATTGGTTCATTTAGCTTTGGTTGCTACTTGAAATATTGGTTCTCTTCTTGAGAACGAGACATTCTCTGTTTGCAAACAGCGGCGAATAGGAACGTTCGTCTCTCTTTGCAGATAGAGAAGGGTAGGTAATGCCCCTTTATGATTAGTCATGCCTACCTTTCTCCCCACTGATTGTTTGATATCGATTGAATATCGATTGTTGCTCTTTGAGATCTTCCCTGTCCACAAACAGAGACAAATAGGAATATTCTGTCTCCCTTTGCAGATAGCGAAGGGCAGGTAATGCAGACGTTTGTCCCCGTTGTAATCCGTCATGCCTGTTTTTCTCCCCACTGATTGATTGATTGACTGGACATTGTTGTCCAAGGAATTGTTCGTTTGAGGTATTTTCTGTTTGCAAATAACGTGGAATAGAAATATTCTGTCTAGTCTTTGCAAGTAGTAAAGGGTAGGTTATGCCCCTTTATGATTCATCAGGCCTACCCACTCCCCACTGATTGACTATTTATTGGGGGTAGCTCACCTGGTCCGCCCAGGAGGCTACCCTAATTAAGGGACATATGCTCCCCACTCATTGACCATTTATTGGAGGTAGGCCATCTGGTCCGTCCAGGAGGCTACCCTAGTAATTGGAGGTACATCATTTGGTCCGTCCAGGATGATACCCTAATGAAGGGACATGTGTTCCCCACTGATTGATAATCTAGTTCCACCCGGACCATTTATTGGAGGTAACTCATCTGGTCCATCCAGGAGTACCCCTAATGAAAGGACATATAAAAATATGAAGTGATCACCGTACCCTATTAACAGAAACTTTAGCTTGAAATGCGCTAAGGAAAGGAAGGAAAAATAAAAGAAATCGGGCTAAGTCAGTAACCCCCTGATGAGCTTTCGACTTCACTAAAAATAAGAAACATTAGGAATAGTTCGTAATAAGAAATATAAAATGGCGAAAGTTCGACGACAAGACAGCCACGAGGTAGCTAGGCTCCGCTGCCTATTCCTGCTCCAAACATGTCTGCCTCATTGCCCACCACGCCCAAATAACGGTAACATGAAATAGATACAAATCAATAAACACCTACCCCCATTCCGGAAGCTCCTGAAGTGCAACAGGTCCGCGGTTACGCCCATCCGGAAGGCGAGGCCTCAGCGCGTGCAGAGCAGGGCCTGGCTGGCCGCCATCGGAAGGGGAGGCTGTGGACGGCCCGAAAAATCGTAATGGTCTCTCCTTTTCCCCTCTTCTGCTGCCCTGCAGGCCACGGGGGGGGATGTCTTGCCTCTGCCTCCGACCCCCCCCCCCCCTCTCTTGCCTGATCCGGCCATCATCGAAGACCGAAGCCAAGGCGAGGTTGGCAGCGCTTCTTTCCACTATAATGGCTGCGACAACACTTCTTTCTTTTCAATTATGTCTTGGACAACTCTGGAAAGTTGCAGGTAGTCCCGCCACAGCGGCAACTCTGGAAAGTTGCAGGTAGTCCCGCCACAGCGGCAACTCTGGAAAGTTGCAGGTAGTCCCGCCACAGCGGCAACCCTTGAGAGTTGCAGGTAGTCCCGCCACAGCGGCAACCCTTGAGAGTTGCAGGTAGTCCCGCCACAAAAGGGGGGGGGGGATGTCTTGCTGCCTCCGACCCCCCCCCCATCTTCATCGCCTGGCACGGCCATACCAAAGCGCTGGAGCCGAAGAACGGCGCGGGGTCGCTGGAAGGGGGAGGCGGCGCGAACGAGCCTCCCCCACCTCCCTCCAGGTGGAGGCTTCCAGCGACACCCCAACGCTCCTGCTTGAAGAGGGTCCATATCAAAAAGCGGGTTTTCTTGCCCGGGACGGGCACACGCCCTGTGCTCCTCAACCTTGAAGATTCTAAAAGAGCCGGGGGGGCCGACCTCTCCACGAGGCGCCCCCCGCCCCCGTCCTCCGATGGAGCCACAAGACGTCGGCGCACTCCTGCCGGCGCCAGCCTCAGTGTGGAAATGACTAAAATCCTGCAAAGATACAGATTTGTTCAGTTCCGGTGGAACACCAGAATGACCCGGTAGGAAAGATTGTCGCCGCCCTCCCCACTTTTTGACTGATGGTCCATATTGCTAGTCTGTTACCCCATTGCGAAAAACTTTTTGAACTACCAAAAGAGGTTCTGGTCCAACCACGAGTCAGTGGAGGCATTTCGACTCTACTGGAACCTGCCTGACCTCGCCCAAAATGGCGCCGATACAAAATGAGACTTTCAAACTCCTTGTTGCACCCTGATTGCTCAGCCTTGATGCTCCAAGATATGTATGCAGTTTTTGGACAATGAAAGTAGATAAGATGGATATTGAGTATGTGCTGGGACAGTGAACTGATTCAGGGTGGGTACTAATTATGTTTGGAAGCAATGAATTGGTATAAAATAAGCACTGATTGGGCATTTGGACAATAAATTGATAAACGTTAGGTCTTGAGTAAATAGTTGGACAATGAGATGATTTTATTGAAAGCTTGACACGCATTATACTCGCCCCTTAAGAAAGTTCGATACGATTTCATTGCACTGCTGCACTTTATGAAATAAATGGCCACCGACTTCGTTCCTCTTATGCACAGTTCCAGTCTGCTCCGTAGCCGGCCCACTGGGTTGTAGGCCCGTATTTTGTGCGCCAACATTTTTTTTTAATTAAAGGTTTATTGAAAAAGAAAGTATAATTGTAGCGATTGTATTAATAAGTTTCGAATGTGTTACTACTGTCTCCAACATAAGCGAAAAATAAGCAGCCTCATTAAGGTTGAAGGGTAAAAAGGCCCGATACTTAGCAGCTACATTATGTGTCACAGGCAGCCGGGAAAGTGTTTTAGACGCCCCTAAGCGATACCGAAGAAACGCCACCTGACCACCACCCTTGCACATGACCTAAAAGGCCACGATCAAGTGATTCATGTAGATACACAGACCATCGACGATTATCTATCTAAACACTACAGGTCCCTCTGGGCTTAAACGCCGAGATGATAGAGAATGCACCCCGTGGAGATAGGTCGAGTATGTTGTAGGTAAAAACATTTTCGGATTTATGCGCGTTGATGTGTTTTGAATGCTGCCCCCACCCCATTCTTTCTCCCCCCTTCTGCAGGTTGCACCGGAACATCGGCTGAAGTATGGAGGAGTGATGATCGAACGACCGACGAAAGGGGAAGGAGGGGATCTGAGCATAGTACTTATGCTAACGAGTTTTGAAAGACATAGACTTAGATATGACTGTTCCTCCTTAGAACATAGCGACTGGGAGGATGGACTGACATAGAAACTTGACGGGTTAGTACTGTATGACGAAATTTGACTCGAACCAGCACGCCAGATAGTGCACCTATGACGTTTTACTAGATAGGGAAAGGACAAGGAAAAGTTCCGGGGTAAGGGTTACCTAGGCACCACCCGTCTGGGCAAGTAGGAATGTTGTTGATGTTCAAAATGTACCACCTCCTTCTCGCACTCTTATAGATGTAGCCAAGCTGTCCGACTGTTCTCCCGATCAATACCCTCCGTTGCCTCAGTCTGAAGAACTTCTCACCAAAAGGAGAAACCTCAAAGTGGTTTAAGATCCAACCATGGGCAATAGCCTGACCAGGTTAATTTATGACCGGCTGACCGAGGTGTAAGTATTAGTAATCGAGAACGCTCGCAAAGATAGCAAACGAGAGGAAAGAGGAGGAAAAGGTAAAAAGAGATCAGCCCGTAGATAAACAGACTATTAAAGATACGCAGCATGCAAAAAGAGATCTTTTTGGCCAATAACTGTTCTATGTTTTATCGTGAATCTCTTGTGTATGTAATACATGTACTGTCTTCCTTCGTCTGAGTTTGTGTGCATGTACTGTATGGGTTTATGTCTCCCCTCTGTTCGCGTCTCTTTGTTACCTGACCCCTGCTGTTCTGAGTTGTGAGCGCACTAAATGACCTATTCCCGTACACGTCTCTCTTTCTCTCTCTCTCTCTCCCCCTCCCTATCTATCTCTCTCTCTCCCTCTCTCCCTACATGTCATACGTGTACCGAATGGCTCGTTTGGGTTGCGGACGACTCTCACTCTCTATGAGAGTCCCCCTGTTCCATCTTCCTTTTTGTGGTAAAATTGTGCCCCGCTGGCACCAGTCTGATTGGATACTTATTGAACACGAAGGTGTTCAGCGAAATTGACAGAAACTAAAACGATTGTAACTTGCCATATTGCTGCCTCTCCTTTCTGCAAAATGAATGAACTCGAATTGGCTAAGAAAGAAAGGACAGGTAAGACGACTAAGGTCCCCTAATCTGGCCTTTTATAGGGGAACTATATGTCAACGGCACCCTATTTTCAGTTCGTTAGAGACAAGCGCTAATGTCCAGGTTGACCCCCAATGCCCAGATTGCCCCACCCCTTTACACTCAAGCGCGAATGCCCGAAGCGTCCCTGCCCCACTTGATTGACCCCAGCTGCTGTTCCCGATGTATAACTAATGACCATGACCAACTGTCGCCCCTCGAGAAAAACCTGTTTAACCCTGTCTTTCGATGGTTGCCCCCCCCCGCTCTGTTTGAAAGAGTTAGCCAGCTCTAAAGGGAAATGTAAGACTGTTAAGGCTCGGTTTAGAAGGACGAGTCTCCCCTGAATGTTGCCGATTTTGGAGGTTTTTTTTGATGAAATACGCAAGTGATAGGAGTCTGACCCCTGTCCATATGTGTCATGAACGAACGCCGATTAGACTTGGTGCGAACACAGTAGAAATACCCACATACTTACTTCATGGTAATAGACTTCTGACTATGACCAATGGGCATAACCCCCAGGTGCTAGGATTGCGAGTGGAATTCAAATGTAAAAATCTCTTCTCCTGCCAGTTCTCTAAAACTTGTTTTTACCCATTCAAAGATATACGATCATCGGAGGAGAAGGGTTGGACGTGGCGCACAGCCTGGCTGCAGATCATGAGACACATGCGACCTCGACCAAAGGTGGAGCCGCAGCGCAACAAGATACGGGATGAGGCAGCACTCTCAAACGCGGTAAACGAAAGGATGAAGGGCTGTCCTGAAGCTCTCTGTCCGCTAATCCACGTGTGCCTGAAGCCTCCGTCCCCCTTTTCAAGCCCGATTGATGGGCCTGCTTGCTTGTTATCCTTTGCTCCCTTGGTCCCTTTGGTGTGTCCCAGGAAATCTGACCCCACTCCGCTTTCTCTCCCATCGACTATTGAACCACACACCCTCTTTTCCACGTGACTTTTTGCCGAAGGGAAGAACAGCATTTAGGTGGAAATAGGGTTATGCCACGGAAATATAGGTGCCGAGCATGAGGCGCCACTAAAAGGATTGGTTAGGGAACAGGACTGTGGTCTAACAGCAGAGGACTGACCACACCCTGCAACGCGTAAGGATGGATCCGAGCTGGACCTATAGCTCCACCGCCGGTGCTCAACAGCGCCAACGAAAGGACACGCACTAGAGCCTACCAGTGATGGCTCACTGCTAAAAAGACACTGTGATGAAGAGATCTTGTCGGACTGAATTCCTCCCTCAACTACTTGGTCAATATGTTCATTGGTCACATTTTTTGAGAAAGTCAGAAGCATCTATGCTATGTAGTACGTTTGCAAATGCAATTTTCTATGTGCTGCATTCTGCCAATCACATCAACTGTTCATGATTATATGCAATATGTTAGTATTGACAAATGCTATTTCATCAACCACACATGTTTATATGTACACCCATCAATTAGGAAATGAACTTTGTTATGTAAAAAGCGGCGACTGTGGAAATTCACGAAATTGATGTACATAAGCGGCGTTCATTTGTCTTTTCCCATTCCCCTCCCTGTGCGCACCATGAATGTCTTGAGACGTTGACCGCATCACACCACCAGCAAAGGCCCATGCCCGCATGTACCTGACAGCCATTTTAGGCACCATGGCCTCTTTGCCTGCTCATTGAAATCCCCAGCTTCCCTCCTGCATGCATTTTGAACACCCCCCCCCACTCTCAAATGACCCTCTTCCTCCGCGCACCCCGGCTGCCCCCTCTCTCACATGCACAAGTCCGCATGACCCTGTCCTTGGGAGTCACGGTCGCGCCTGACCAACACCTCCTTTCCTTTCATGAATAACCCCTCTGTTGGTAAACCCTCCCTCAGCGATTGACTGTCCACACAGGTCCGAGGCCATCGCCTAAGCCGGGAGATACTGTTTACTGCCCCTTAGTGTATGGAGTCACTCCTCTTCAAAGGACCCACTATTGATCCTGGCCTCCCCACCCCCTGGGGTACGATCAGGCGCACACATCCAAAGAATCGGCGGAACACTCAGCTGCGTGATTGCCCCCTCCTCTTATCGGCAGGCTAAGGGCCTCTATTGTGGATGTATGTGGGGTGGGATTGACACGAGGATTATGGTGATGTCTTTCCCTTGTTTCACAATGTCGTTATTGTAATAAGGAATGTTTTGTAAAGTATAAAAGGCGATGGCTCAGAGAACTTGTTAGAGCACCTCCCGAAAGACACTGTGTTTCGTGTCCGAAATGACAGGCTCTCCTCATGAGAAATAAAACTCTGTTCTTGTGATTCCTGCTTCCAGCGCCCGTCTCTTTATTTGGTAACTATTCAGAATGGGAACTAAGAGGCGACTTGCGCCAGCAGCCCGGGCATCGATAGTAATATGGGCTCACTTTTTACACAAGCTCGAGCATAAGGGTGATAACACCCTCACCTTAGCTCTTAACCCTCCTCCCACTACAGGACGACACAGAAGTTTGAACTGACATATTGTGTGAGTATCATAATGCAAATATGCAAAACAGCATTAAGCACGCACGCACAAGCGAGCATAGGGGTGATTGCACCCTCACCTTGATCATTATTTCTCCTCCCCCTGCAAGACGACACAAGGATGAACGCCTACAAAGAACATCCGATACCTATCTAAAAATATGCTAATCTTAGACCCCAACATTCAACTTACGCTTCCAGAAGCATGAAAATTCATGAGAGATGCAGGTGACATTACACCATGAAAAACACCACCCAGACATCATGAATAATGACGGCTAGGATCCCTAACACAGACCTGAAAGTTGTAACATTAAATGTCAGGGGCATGCATACAGCAAACAAATGTATGCGATTTATGCCTATATGAAAAGACAGCATGCACAGATAGCTCTCCTCCAGGAGACGCACCTTACGGGGGCTTAGGTGGATCAACTACGCAAAAAATGGCGAGGTATTATCTGTGCCACAACATACTCCGCATTTGCCAGGGGAGCCCTAATTTGGATCAGGCCTGGGATCCCCTTCAGAGAACAGTCCAGGGTAGTAGATAGGGAGGGCCGGTACTCTCTATTAACAGGTCACCTCGAGGGCAGGGAGATACTGATAGGAAGCATTTATGTCCCCAATATGGAGCAAGAGCAGTATTGGACCCGCCTCACTGGAGTGTTAGCGCAATACACTGCAATGCCATGGTTGTTAAGAGGGGACTACAATTGCACCCTAGACATCAGTTTGGACAGTTCTCATCCCCCACCGGCACATTCACCCGCACTGAAACAGACAGAGCAGTTTAAAAAATGGGTTACCCACTGGACACTGGTAGATGCCTGGCGAGAAAAGAACCCGAACACTAAGATATATTCCTTTTACTCCGCCCTGCACAACCTCAGAGTGAGACTCAATAGATTCCTCTGCTCAACAACATTGCTCCCCCAAATACAGCATACTGACTACCTAGGGAGAGTATTATCGGACCATGATGCACACAAAGTGACCCTTAGATGGAGACCACCTCATCCCCCAGTACTTACTTGGAAATTCCCCCGGGAATGCCTCACGGACCAGGCATTTTGGCATACACACAGTGAGCATATTCAGGAATACTTTTTACTAAACGCGGGCACAGCATCATCCAGATTAGTAGAATGGATGCATTTAAGGTCGAGGCAAGGGGACACTGCATTCAACACATAGTAGGTGTGAGGCAAGTACTAGAGCAGACACTACAAGCTGCAGAAACACAACTGGCGGACCTAAGGAAAAAACTGGATAAGGGGGAGGCTACCCCCGAACAGGTGGCAACAGCAAAAACAACATATGCAGACACCATGGGTGACATTCGCAAATATAACTTTAGAGCATGTGCTGCCCGAGTACATCGAGAGGGAAACAGGGCGAGTACGGTGGAGTGGTGTGGCTCTCTGGTTAGAGGCGGCAGACCCGGAAGCAGAGAACGGCCCGGGACCAGGGTTCAATTCCCGACGCGGCAGGGTCGTGGACCAGGGTTAGCGGACTCGATAATTCTCGCCTCGGTGCCTACTCTAACCAGGGATCACACTCGGCAACTCTGGGCATTAGCTTGCCTCATCTCTACAACGGCCCCCCACATTCGCCGGGGATGCCTGGTTTCACCTTGGAGATACCCAGTAGGGACCATCTCACAGGGATAGCCAGGACGGGTTCCCCAGCGGTCTACAGCGCCACGACGCCTCAGGGCAGCAGTGCGCTTTACTAAACTACATTACATTACATTACATTACATGCCACCCATCTCAACATTACAGGATGCGTCTAGTACCCTTAAACAATCACAGGTATATATACTATTCATCTTCCACGACTATTACACAGGAATCTATCGAGCCCCGCCACAGTTATCACGCCTAGCATTATCCCAAATTCTTCCACTCCACGCCTATACCCAGCATTCCACCGGCGGACGGAAAGGTGTTAGACACAAAGTTAAAATCCCCAGACATCACCCATGCAATCAGGCCACTGGCACGACATAAAGCGCCGGGAATGGATGGCTTTTCCCTCGAATACTACACCACCTTGTTGGGACAGCTGTCCCCGCGCCTCGTGACCATGTACGACGATGCGCTACAAAGAGACGAACTACCCAGTTCACTTAGGGAATTTACCCTGGTAACCTTCCTTAAACCGAACAGAGATACCACTCTCCTGTCCTCGTACAGGCCCATAACTTTACTCAATGTGGACTGTAAAATTTTAGGGGAAATACTGGCAGATCGATACATTCAGGTTCTCCCACAATTGATCCACCCAAACCAACATGGTTTTCTCCCCGGGCGCAACGTGTCACAAAATATACGTAGACTCTTCCATATACAAGATAGAGCAAGGGACCACTTCCCACGGGCCACATGCCTAATTTTAGACCTTGAAAAGGCCTTTGATATGCTCTTATGGCCATATCTATTCGCAATCCTCTGCAAAGTACATGTCGGCCCACCTTATTGGCCTACACACAACTCCTCTATAAGGGCCTCACCACTAGGGTGAGAGTGGGAAAGTACATTTCAGCTCCACTCCAGGTGGAGCGAAGAATGAGGCAGAGGTGCCCCTTGTCCCCCCTCCTATTTGCCTTGGCAGTGGAAGCCCTGGCCATTCGTTTACAACAGGGCGGTGACACCTGGGGGTATTCCAAGCTTCATAGTGGATCGTTATATGCCGATTATCTCCTGATCTATGTGCGGGATGTCACAAGTCATCTCACACCGATATGGACAATATTGCAGAACTTCGCAGAGGTCTCCGGACTTAAAGTCAATTGGGGAAAATCGACGATCTTTCCTCTCAGCCCTTACCTAGCTCCCTCGGAGATCATGATAGGACCCTAGACACTTGGCTGGAGTGCTGCGGCACCCCGATACCTGGGAGTGAGGCAGTACCACTCACCAAAAACCTCTATGAGGGGAACCACCACAAAACATTAGCAGGGCTACGATCACAGGTACCTTCTGGAAGACCCTGCCCTTGGCTCCTATTGGACGTGTAGCCTTAGCGAAGATGATTATTGTGCCCAGACTGCTCTGCTCCCTTACCAATCTCCCGGTGATACCGCCTTGCTCCTTTTTTCAAGAACTAGACACACTACTCATGACACTGATATGGGGGGGTGGTAGACACAGGGTAGCCTTACAAACCCTTTACTTACCTACAACACAAGGGGGTTTAGGGGCCCCCTCCTTCAAAGCTTATTTCCTGGTGGCGCAGATTCCGTGGCTGTCCCATTGGACAGTAACGCCACATAGAAGAGACATTTACTAACGACAGTCGGATACCTCTCCCGGCAATCCAGAGACTGCTGATGCCAGGTACCAAGCCTACGCGTACACACCCTCTACAGGTGTCGATAGCCGGCAAATGCATGATGCGCATACACAGTTTGTCAAGGGGTCTACCCCTATACTCCCCACTGCTCCCATTAGTGGGATTCCCACAGAGGGAGAACTATTACACATCCGGAGCGCTCCAGGTATGGACAGAGCACGAGGTGATGGAGATTGAGGCACTGTTTGAAAATGGGCAGCTGAAAACATATGCCCAAATGAGGGATAGCTACGATCTCCCTCCGGGACAATTCCTGGTGCACAGACGATTAGTAAACAGTGCCTGACAATGCTGGGATCTCACTGACACACCCGGTACTACATACAATCCTACATATGGGCAGGGGCAGACACTTAGTCACTTGGCATTATAAGCAATAAGGGAACTGACCACGGCCCCCCTACAGACCCTACGCCAAAATTGAGAAGACGAGATAGGACGAGTGCTTAATGACCAAGAATGGGAAAATGCTCTAGAGTACCCGAAGAAAGTTTCAAGGATTGTACGTTTCGAAAACATTCAATTCAATATTTTACATCGCGCATATTTAACACCACACCAGCTTCACCGATTTTACCCCGACACACATTTTGCATGCCCCAGATGCCAAACACCCGAGGTGAACTTCAAACACATGTTCTGGGACTGTTCCGCAATCCAGCCATATTGGGGTCGGATATATCAGGTTCTGGGGCGACAGTCCACCTCATGCACATTACCACATGGGAGGCATGTGCCCTGGGGGTCTTCTGCAGGCAGAAGACAGAAAAGGTGCAGTGCTGGTTAGCGTCCTTAGCCATACTCCTGGCGAAAAGGGGAATAGCCATGCATTGGAGAGCACCGGCAGGACCCCCTGAGACAGCCTGGATAGGCGCCGTAAAAAATGGGGGCGGCAGAGGAAGCAACATTGAGAGAGGAAGAGGTGAAAGGGATTCGCAAACATCCCATCTCTATGGAATGGGCAAAACTCCTGTTTCAGTTTTCACAAGAGACAACGCAAGACGACTCATCCAGGGCTACGCCATCCCAATCCCAGACTCCACCCCTGTCCCCGAAGGCACAAGCGAATGCCAATACACAATAGCCGTACCAGATGAAGGGCCGACCATATAATAGGGTCCCACCAGACTAGTACCCCGACCCGTGATAGGAGATAATGCCCCCATTAGACATCCCTCTTTCCCCTGATTCTGATGCCACAGATATTTCATAGGTGAACTGGAACCGACCACACACCAGATACCTACCACAATATATGTTGTAGGCTCCCTGAACCCCTCATATCCCCCTGCCACCTCCCCCCTCAGTTCACTGTTTCATGTTTACCCCCTGACTCTGCAGAGTTGGCTTATATATATTGGGAACACAAACATGGACATAAATCAAAGAGGTATACAGGGATAGAGTGGGGGACTCCATATCAACCAGCACCCTTGCGGAAACCCACATATACAGACACATGGCACTAGTCAGCCTACCAAATCTCGCACCAGACCACTGGAGATGTAATATCCATGTACAATTTGCTGTTTCCTACTTGAAATATACGATATATGATGAGATGGATGCTCCATAATGCACTTATATTGTCTGACTGCCTGTGTACACTTGTCATCATGTCTTAATTGATAATGTATAATGATGTACAATGGAAAGTAAAAACTCCCATTAAAAAAATGTTAAACAAAAAAAAATATAAAGACATGATTCAGAAAAACCTATATACGGACATCTAACCTGAAACACAACACTACCTTCCCGTACCTCCATACCCTTTTACAATTCCCCTTGCCTTTAACCTCCTCTTCACCATTTATCCTTAACTCTTTACCATTATCCACATACTCCTATCCCATTACCACTTACCCCGAACCCCGTGCACTTAAACTATACATTCCCCTTAAACATGTATACGTTAATTTTTGCTATAATCCCTTACCCTCAACCATTTACCCGTAACGTTATCTTTTACCCTTAACTCCCTACTGCTACCCCCCTTGCCTTTAAGCTTTTCATCTTACTCTTTAACCTCAACTCCTGTTATGTATAATAGGGTATTCCAATATAGGCCAGAGTATTCTCATAACCTTTCACCTACATTTACTGTACCAGTACACTTCATAACAGGTTTTGGTATTGACCTTTTACCTAGTTAAGCGCTGCATAAAATGTTGTGTGGTTTCCACCGAAAACTAGCCTCATTGATTATGCATGAAAATCAAGCACCAGATGAGCCTCGAAATACCGAATTCCTGGGGAAGTTACCTGAGAATCTCACTGTCAGAGCTGGAACTACAAACAGCATGGGAAAACGGGGTCGATAGAGCAAGCTTCAGTAAAGCTGCTAATGATGCAGCTAAAAAGAAATCTCTGCTGGTAGACAAAAAAAGCAATTACCAAGCGCCGTCACAGGTGGACCGTCATCAACTCTTATAGATCCTTAAAGCCACAAGCATATCTATCCGCTCACTTCAGCATGCAGTTAAATAAGAGCTTCATACATTACCGAATGGGTGTGCATGATTCAAAAGACCTGCATCCAAAGTGGAAAAAGTCCTTCCAAACCAAGAACTGTCGATTATGTGGTTTTCAAGGAGAATCTATAACCCAATTATTATGTGTTATCCCAGCAGTCACGGACCAGAGGAGACAGTACTTAAAACACATCTTTAATGATCTGAACATTCGTTCGTGCAGGCAAGCGGTGATGGTTGGAGGGCACTTCCATTATCTTGGCCTGCCGGGGGGTCAAATACATGACAAAGGTCAGAAGACTCTTATGGCAAGCCGATAGGGAGTAAACTAAACAAGTATGATCCGTGCTACAAGGCTAAAGTTGATCACCGTAACAAATAGACAGAATGTAAAATCATTAAGGGCCATATGTATCAAGCAAATTAGCATTCGCAAAGGCTGAAATTTGCAGAATTTCGGCCTTTGCGAATGCTAATTTGGTAAATGGTATGTATGAAACATTTTGGCAGCAAAATAAGGAATCGCAAAATTTGCCATTCCTTATTTTGCGATTGCACTTAAGGAATGGCAAATTGTGCGATTCCTTAAATGCAATGTATCAAATAAAAATTAATGCAAAAATGCCCATAAGGATTCGCAAATTACCACCAACTTCTAGTTTGTGGTAAGTTGCGAATTCTTTTAAAAAAGCAATTTATTTAAAATCCAAAGGTGCCATATGACGCTCATACATGCCCTTAGGGCATGTATGTGTGCCATATGCCCACACATGTCATTTACAGGGGTGCAGCAGGGTGTTCTTGTGACACCCCTGCACCCTTGAAAATATTCCTAAATTGCGATTAGCAAATTGCTAATCGCAAATTTCTCCTTCATTCCTATGGGCCACCTGGCCCATAGAAATGAATGGGTAATTTGCGATTAGCAATTTGCTAATCGCAATTTAGGAATGTTAAGGAATCGCTAAAAAGAAGCGATTTCCTACATACATACCATTTTGCGATTTCTAAATAGCGATTCCTTAAAAATCGCTATTTAGAAATCGCAAATGGTCATGATGATACATATGGCCCTAAGAGACCCTGTTTAGTTGTAGGCTTCAAAAAGATGGACTAAAATATTATACTTCTGAAAACGTGTGCATTATCAAAAAGAATTGCCTTCTTTTAGGGTTCTCCATTCTTTTTAATTAGGCTGTTCTAGTTTTAAATTGTAGCACCCATTATGATGTCATAACGTGCCACCTAACTGATAGTTCGTCTATTGTGCTTTTCATTTAGTAGAGTGGGAGAGACTACACCAAATAAGTTAAAGCGCTATCAGGGTTTTAGCTAGGAAAATGATTTTGTAATCAGGAATCCCAACGAACGCACGCCCTCCGCTTCGCTGACTACATCCTCCTAGGGGACCTCAACTTCCACCTGGAGAACAACAAGGACAGCAACACCTCGGCCCTGCTGGACAACCTCGCCAACCTCCGACTCAAGCAACTGGTCAACACCCCCACCCACTACGCCGGCCACACGCTTGATCCCGTCTTCTCATCCAGCAAGCACATTACCTTCAGCCACTCCACCGGACTTCACTGGACCGACCACAGTTGCGTCCATTTCAGCTTCAGAAAAACTACGACCCACCGCCACCCGCAACAGGCTCTTCGCAGAAACTGGAGCAAGATCACCGCCGAGCAGCTCACCACCTCCCTCAGCCAGGACCAACCCACCAGCACAACTGACCCCACCGAAGCAGCACGCAACTTCACGAAGTGGCTGACCACCTGCGCCAACGACCTCGCGCCACTGAAGAACCCTCCCAGCAGACCCAGAAGCAAGAAAGCCTCCTGGTTCACCGACGAACTCAAGGACTCCAAGAAAAACTGCCGCACCCTCGAGAAAGCCTGGCTCCTCGACCAGACCACACACAACATGACCGCCCTCAAACACGCCACCGGCAAGCACCACCAGCTCATCCGCACCACCAAGAAGAAATCTCTGAAGGAACAACTGGACAACAACGCCCACGACAGCAAGGAACTTTTCAGCATCGTCAAGGAGTTCTCCAACCCCAGCACCGGCAACAACGACATCCCCCCTTCATAAGATCTCTGCGACTCCCTCGCCTCGTTCTTCCACTGCAAGATCACCAACATCCACAACAGCTTCAGCGCACCATCCATGCACCCAACCGTCGAACCAACGCCCCCCACCGCCACCCTCCGCACCTGGACCACGGTGACCACCGAAGACACTGCCCGCACGATGAACACCATCCACTCTGGATCTCCTACCGACCCCTGCCCCCACCACGTCTTCAACAAGGCCGACTCCATCAGCGCACCCCATCTCTGGGACGTCATCAACACCTCCTTCAACACCGCCACCTTCCCGGAGAGCCGGAAGCATGCCGAGCTCAACGCCCTACTGAAGAAACCAACAGCTGACCCCACCGACCTCAAGAACTTCCGACCCATCTCGCTCCTCCCTTTTCCAGCCAAAGTCATCGAGAAGACCGTCAACCAACAGCTTGCAGCCTTCCTCGAGATGATCGGATCCCTCGACCCTTCGCAGTCCGGCTTCCGAGCCAACCACAGCACCGAAACCGCCCTCATCGCAGCCACCGACAACATCAGAACCCTGCTCGACAACGGAGAAACAGTGGCCCTCATCCTCCTGGACCTCTCTGCGGCGTTCGACACTGTCTGCCACCGCACCCTAGTTCAACGCCTCAGCAACATCGGCATCCAAGAGAAGGCTCTAGAGTGGATCACCTTGTTCCTCACCGGAAGAACACAGAGAGTCCGCCTCTCTCCGTTTTGATCCGAGGCAACCAAAGTCATCTGCGGCGTTCTGCAAGGATCATCACTCAGCCCCACCCTCTTCAACGTCTACATGAGACCTCTTGCAGCCATCGCACGCCAGCACAACCTCAACATCATCTCCTATGCCGACGACACCCAACTGATCCTCTCCCTCACCAGAAACCCCGCCACTGCCAGAACGAGTCTACACGAAGGGATGAAAGACGTTGCCGAGTGGATGAAGAGCAGCCGCCTGAAACTGAACTCAGACAAGACAGAAGTCCTCGTCCTGGGACCATCGCCCTCCGCCTGGGACGACTCCTGGTGGCCCCCCACCCTGGGCGCCACTCCTAAGCCAACGGACCACGCACGCAACCTTGGCTTCATCCTGGACTCCTCCCTCTCAATGAACAGACAAGTCAACGCTGTCTCCTCGTCATGCTTCAACACCCTACGCATGCTCCGCAAGATCTTCCGATGGATCCCGACCAAAACCAGGAAGACGGTCACCCAGGCACTCGTCACCAGCCGACTGGACTACGGAAACACCCTCTATGCCGGAACCACAGCCAAACTACAGAAAAGACTCCAACGCATCCAGAACGCCTCTGCCCGACTCATCCTGGACATCCCCCGACGCAGCCACATCTCCGGCCACCTGAAGGACCTGCACTGGCTCCCCATCAGCAAGAGGATCACTTTCAGGCTCCTCACCCACGCACACAAGTCTCTCCACGACCTGGGCCCCAAATACCTCAACGACCGCCTGACCTTCTACACGCCCAGCCGCCAGCTACGTTCCACAAGCCTCGCCCTCGCTGCTGTACCACGCATCCGAAGAGCCACCGCCGGTGGTAGATCCTTCTCCTACCTGGCGGCCAAGACTTGGAACTCCCTCCCTATCCATCTTCGGCTGACCCAGGACCATCTCGCCTTCAGGAGCCAACTCAAGACCTGGCTGTTCGAGCAATAGCGGACCCCCTTCCCCCTAGCGCCTTGAGACCCTGCCGGGTGAGTAGTGCGCTATACAAATGTTATGATTGATTGATTGATTGAACACCTAGGAGGCATCCACTGGCTCCCCGTCGAGAAGAGGGTCACCTTCAAACTCCTCACCCATGCCTACAAATTCCTCAACAACATCGGACTTAAATACCTCAACGAGAGAGTAGCCTTCCACGTACCCAAGAGCAACCTCCGCTCCGCCGACCTTGCCCTGGCAGAGGTCCCCCACATCTGCAGAAACAGAACCGGCGGGAGAGCTTTCTCCTATATCACAGACAAAACCTGGAACGAACTCCCTATGAACATCAGACGCTCCATGACCCTGCACACGTTCAGGAAGGATCTCAAGACCTGGCTATTCGACTGATCTGGAGCATCTCCCCCCAGCACCTTGAGACCCTGATGGGTGAGTAGCATGCTACATAAACCCCTGATTGATTGATTGAAGGTGTTGTTAATAATATTTCCTAACTATAATGGCCCTGTAACCTTTGGGTTTTTTCCAGTGAATTTCTATGTTTTTTTAAGTAGCAATGGTGTTTGCAGAGTGATGGGGAAAAGGGGTTGGGTCTCTGACCAGCTCTTAAGAATCCCGCTGTATAGTATGTACAGAAAGTATCAGGAGGGCTTCTTGGCCCCTAAGGTCCCATTGCATTCCAGAAAACTTCATTCTCCAACTAGTAGCATGCCAGGACATGTGTTTGCAGAGTGGCGGAGAAAGAGGGTGTGGCCTCTGAAGGCCTCTTAGCAAACTCACTGTGTTGGACTTGCTGGAGGTAACAGGAGGGGTAGTTGGCCCCCTCAATAGTCAATAGGACTTCATCCCCCAAACCAGTAGTATGCCAGGAGGTGTGTTTGCAGAGTGGTGTAGAAATGATGTCCTTGATGATTGCACTGGTAGTGCTTTGTGATTCTATGATTGCACATGCCAAGGACACACAGCAAATACCGGGTGTTTTTGACAAAGTGTAAAACACATATATAGACATATTTTACATAAAGTTTCAGTGCAGCTACTTAGTACGATACTAATTTACTTTCCCTTCTATATTCATTTTTCAAAATAGCTACATTAACAATAAATTTTTCTTATTCACAGTAACACCGGAGGTCACTATGGCATCAGTAGTCAAGAATTCAAATGACACAGTGTAAAACAGATATATAAACATATTTTACACAACGTTTGAGTCTAGCTGTTTAGTAACACAATGGTTTAACTTTATTTGAACAACACATTTGAAAAAAACAACAATTTCAATAAATAACTTTCAACATCTCAACTCATTAATAGAACATAACTACCAAACACCCATCAAACTACCCATTGTTACCCAAACTCATAGGGAATCAACAACTGCTGCAAAACTAGTGCAATGCACAATCTGTAACAAGACCCTTTCTGGAGGAACAAACAAAAAATATTCATGTGGGCTGACTTCCATGTTCTATCATCTTAAAACCTAACATAGAAAACGTCTCCAACTGCCAATCAAGCAGAGGGAAGCTGGAGGACCATCTACATCAGTGGAAGCAAAAAACAATTCCCAGCCTTAAAATCCCTTCAGTGGTGCAGACTACTGTAACAAATATGGCTCCAGAGTTTTCAAGAATGTCTACATCTTGCATGGACTATAGTGTTGTTACTTATAACTGCTGGTGAGCAGTGTATTACACCTATTCACACTCATTTCTCAGTGCACATTTTTTGAATTCCTCCTGTCCCAGTTGCCATTTTTGTTACCATAAAAAAAACATTTACAACTTTACAAAATCTCTAAAAAAACAAAATTCGACAAGAAAACAGAAAACTGAAAATTATCTCACCGAGAAGTAAAGGAATGTCATTGGATAATACATGTTTCAACTAAAACAATAAGAACACGCCCATTTATCTAACTTGAACATTCCTTAAGCTGAGTTCATAGTGGGCAGATTTGCAATATGCACAATATGTCACAAGACATTGTCAATCTGTACAAATAAAAAATATTCTTGCAGGACTACGTCCATGCTTTACCATCTAAAAACATACCAAAGCAATAGTGTAAAAGCAGCAAGAAAGCAACACAAGGCTGAAGGACCCTCATCTCCAATAGCAGCCACAACACCACTGAGGTAGAGAGTCCCTTCAGAGGTCCAATCTCAACTTCAAGATTTGGCTCCACAGTTCTCCTGGATTATGCTGCATGGTTTCTGGAGTTGTAGTGAGTGTTGGAGAGCAGTCAATAACAGCACTTCGCATTGCTGTAAAGAATCATAAGTGTTGATGCTTTTTTATTTTTGGCTCTTCCTAGCTTTTCCACATTAGCAGGCATTTTATTATCTTACAAAATGGATATATAATATCTACGTGTTGTTCATTTTATTATATTCTAATGTATTGTAACACTACTTACATATAACTTGACATATGGACAAGTCAAAGTGTTCCTCTACAAATAAATACACACCTAACTTTTGCCAGTTATCATTAACTACTTGGTAACTTTTTTAATATAAGTCAAAAGTCTGTGTGTAAATCTTCTAGTGAGTGCATTGACAACATATACAAACATACTCTGGTTATTTAGGCCACACTGTGTTAATATTTTTTTATCTCTTTTCAAAACTATCAACTGTAATGTATGTGTCCTGTTCTGCAATTCCTCCTCTTAACAACTTTTCATTTTCCCTAGAATACTGCTCAGGACCAAAGAAACGAAACTGCACATCACCACCAACCTTTTCTACGTCTGCTACAGTACCATGTAAAAGCGCTCTTTTCATTTCTCCTAAAAATAAAGCAGGAATGTTCACATAGTGCAGCCTCCTAACTAAATTTCACATTGTTGAGTGGTGTACAGCTAACATCCTGAAATAATTAAAGGTGCTTTGGCGCACTTTGGGGGCATATTTACAGCATGGCTTAACGTTGCCTTGTAAATAACGCACTCTTTCCCGCTATATTTAGAGTGAAAGGGATGTGCAAAAGGTGTTGCGGTGGGCGTTCTGCCACAACACCCGTTGATTTTGACACTGCCCCATATTTACAAGAGTGGCGTAAATACGAAGGAGTGCCAAAATTAAGAGCAGGGAAAACATGGTCTTAACTGGGAGCAGCAAGGAGAAATACTTTATTTCTCCTTGTTGTTGCTGTTTTTATGTGTGCTGCATTGTACAGCCCACATAAAAACAGTAAAACACCATGCATAATTGTTTATGTGCAGGAAGGTGTCCCTTCATGCACATGAACAATCCTTTTAAAAATGACGAGTTGCAACCTCTATGTGTGCTGCACAAAGCAGCACACATAGAACTTACAAATCGCCATTTAAGATTGTTTATGTCCAGGAAGGGACACCTTCCTGCACATAAACAATCATTCCCCACAATGCAGACACCCTTGCACTATGGTGCAAGCGTGCCCGCATTGTCACTAGGCAGCTAAAATTAGCGCCAGTGCAGAGGTAAACGCAGGGCTGCACCGTATTGCTGTAATTACGGTAACACCCTAAGATTAAAAAGTGGTGGAGCGCGGCGTGAAGCCTAGAAGGCTAACGCTGCTCTCCGTCACTTCTTTGTAAATATGCCCCTTTGTTTGATTAACACGCTAGTGAGAGTCCCTGCAAATCTGTATGCTTTCTAATCTTGCAAGTATCCAATCCTTGTAAAGTACTTATTTTCTGTTTAAAAATTTGCCTTGGAAAGATATGTATACATGTCCTTAATATATCAATGGACTACTGTTGTTAACTACAAACACTACTGCAATTCCATTTCTATACAGGCAACGGACTCTGCCTTCCTTGTATCTGTTCTCCAATAACTTGTTCTACATTTGTAGGTACCATCATCTCTTTCAGTATAGGAGTACCGTTCTTCATTTCATTACATTGTACTCTGTAATCAATAGCATGAACCAATCTTTTATCCTGGACATAGCAGTCTTCTTTAAAGAAAGACTCTGTGCTAGAAGTATGTATACATGCTCCACTAAAAACTGTGCAAAAGTTACTTCTATGCACGATTTTTTTTCTGATTTTGTCTCCTCATGCATAACACCATTTCGTCAACAGTCGTGATTCTATTTATAATCAAAACTAAAAGATCCACCTTCAAAGCAAAGGCCTTATCATCTACTCTCTCAATTCATTCTTTCTGTTTAAGTGCCTCTCTTCTTTTTCCATACTTTTTCAAACTTCTCAATAGATTTATAACTACTCTACTATGAAACATCCTGGCTCTGATTTCCTTAAACTGCTTCTGTGACCTGTTTAAGGTGTGGCCACATACCTTCCTGCTCTTGTTGTATAGATTTTGTCCCTTGTTACTCTTTCTCATAGTCTGAATTTTATTTTCAATATTTTGTAATCTTTGGAAATATTTTTATAAGAAATGGCTTTGTCCTATTACCAGTACCTTTTTTTTCTTCCACCACATTTTCTTCATGTTGCCCCTTTTGTGTCTCAGCTCTGTTTAGAAACTGTAGTTGCTTCTGTTCCTTTTTACTCTGAGCTTTCGTAGGCATTCTGTCTGTAGTTATGCGGATATTGTTCTATAAAACAAAACAAGTATATTGAAAAATGTTATTCTAGCCAGTGTGCCAACTAGTTTAGTACTTGCTTACACATAATACAACAACAGTTTTTATGTTATGTTGCAAATTTAAATCTACAGATGAACCTAGCTACATAACTACAATCACTTACATTAATCTACCAAACCTTAATTTATTAGTTACCTTTTAATATTATAGCACCCTTTCCTACAACACAGCGGCACCATATCTCAGTTCTCACTTATACACAGTAGTAGACCACTTTATCTCTTTTGTAGTAAATTTTAAAATAGACATCAACCAAAGTATAAAAGTACATACAGTGTTTCAATACGGTAAATCCGAAAACACAACATAAGAGCTAATTTTGTGCCTCGCTACCACTGTCACTGGTAGATTTAGTGTTTCAGTACTTTTCCACTTAGATGCGTCAGATTTATATTTTGAGAAACACTACATTAACAAATCTGCACATTAATCTGTATCACAGCATATATATAGCTCTCTAATTCTACTGAGTACATGCAAACAGAGTGTGAGAGGTTACATATTCATCAGATGGTTTTAAAAGAGTATATATTCCTCACTAAAACGTGTAAATGCATGTGTTTGTGGTTGAGTACAACAATACTCCCTGAATGATTGGATGAGTTCAGAGATATTGCCTAGGTGATTCCTTCAGAATATAGGTAGTGTCTGCATGATTCCCTGAGTATGTATGAACTCCATCAATGGTCCCATATCTGCATAGTCAGTGCCTGTGTATTCACATGTCTATATTTGCTACTATCTGGGTGATTGGATGAATGCATGGGTGTTGCCTGCATACTTCAATGAGTACATAATCAGTGCCTGCATGATCAAAAGATTGCATGTGTAGTGCCTGGGTGAGAATAAATCTAAATATCACGCTTCATATATAACTAGCAGCCCGTCCCGACATTGTCCGGGTATGAATTGCTGCCGGCCAGTAGTATATTGTTTTGGAGGATTTCGTTTTGATACAATTTCTTATCTGTGACAGGCCTGTGAAACACTCCGATTCACAGTGCACTGCTGATGCACTTAAGAGTGCGCGTTCAGTAGTGTGTGAACTCGAGTTTCCCTACTTTATTTTTCCTTGCAATATTATATAGCGTGAACTCGACAACATGGCATGAGCACAATTTACATTACAGAAGAACACATTCATTTGTGGTAGGCACTGGGAGACAAAGCGATTTGCCTGGAATCACAGGATGTTGAGCTGATGCCGAGATTCGAACGTAGCGCCCCAGCTCTAAAGTTCGCAATTCTAGAACTTGTGGCGGGAGGTGTGTCTAAAAGTGTTTGTCAGTGCTGGCCATCAATGAGAGAGACCTGTGCATTTTTCAAATGGGTGGTGAAAAAATATGAGTATGATGCTGGAGATGTGGGCCGCCGTGTCACCAATGTACTTACCGGGGGAGGGTAAACACCCATTATTCTGAAACTTTCTTTCCGCATACCATCACTCCGCATTCTTTCATTACGAAAGTACCATGACTCCGCAATGCCATTATAACGCATGGCATTACATTTTATATGCTTTTACCACGCATACATTTACAACTAAATTCGTTGTAAATGCATGAATGGTAAAAGTATGTTTTTTTAAATGTTTGGATAAGGTAAGTATGGGTATATGGGTATATGTTTTGGGGTACTGAGGTATATGTTTTGGGGTGTTTGGGTATTTTAAGGGTTCAAATATAGTTTTGGGTTATGGGGTACAGGGTTAGTTTTAGGGTTTAGGGATAGGTATGGGTTTTGGGGTACAGGGTTATTTTTAGGGTTCAGGGCTAGGTTTGGATTTTGGGGTATAGGGGTATTTTTAGGGTTCAGGGGTAGGTTTGGGTTTTGGGGTACAGGGGTATTTTAAGGGTTCAGGGCTAGGTTTGGGTTTTGGGGTACAGGGGTACTTTTAGGGTGCAGGGCTAGGTTTGGGTTTTGGGGTACAGGGGTATTTTAGGGTTCAGGGGTAGGTTTGGGTTTTGGGGTACAGGGCTATTTTTAGGGTTCAGGGCTAGGTTTGGGTTTTGGGGTACAGAGGTATTTTTGGGGTTCAGGGGTAGGTTTGGGTTTTGGGGTACAGGGGTATTTTAAGGGTTCAGGGCTAGGTGTGGGTTTTGGGGTACAGGAGTATTTTAGGGTTCAGGGGTAGGTTTGGGTTTTGGGGTACAGTGGTATTGTTAGGGTACAGGGCTAGGTTTGGGTTTTGGGGTATAGGGGTATTTTTAGGATTTAGGGATAGGTTTGGGTTTAGTGGTACAGGGTATATTCATATGGTCAAGATGGGTTAGTGTTTAAGGGTTTGGGGGTATTTTAAGGAGTAAGGGTGGGTTATGATTATGGGTTGCAGGGGTATTTAAAGGGAGCAGGGTGGGATTAGCACACGATATGAGACATGGCATGAAGGGCGGAACGTACCACACGCCCCCAGCATTTGTCACGCGCAGCACACGCCCACAGCATAACGCAGACACGCCCACAAGGGACTACTTTGCTGGCACGGTTCTTTTACCTTTTAAATGTATATGGTGGGCGTCTGCATAGCCTATGTCCTTCTGCTGCAACTGCCCTTTCCAACGCTGTATTGGTTGTTGTGATTGGTGCTGTGGTTCCTGAGGTTACCCGCCTCAAAGGTTTGGGCTCTCTCTTTATTATATTAGTATAGAAGATGCATACATGGCTCACTAAACAAATACATTGCTCTGTTACTCAGCGTGCAGATGCATCAGTAAGTTTCTGAAACTGAAAACAACAATCCTCACTTTTTCAAAGCACAATACCTTTTCTAAATGGCATACCTATATCATTTCGCAAATATTTCTTGTGTCTTTAAAACATATCTTCAGCTTTTCTCAAAGAAACACACCAAGTGAAGCAAGCACAAGAACTCTCGAGAGACAATCCGCAATATTAACCCTCCTCAATTTTAAACATAGCGCGTTTAAAGAAATAGAACATCCTCACCATATATATAAAATTTTAATAGCCTTAAAGAACAAAGATTACCATGTAAACATATATGTGATTTCATAAAAGATATACACCTCGCACCAAAGAAAGGCTCCCGGTCTCGCGCATCAGTGTAGATGCGCGAGACCGGGAGCCTTTCATTGATGCGATCAATCCTACTCTGCCAGCCGCTGGCGGCAACGATAAATATCTAAAAATACCGCGACCCGTCTCACGGGGATGCAGCAACCGGATACTCCTTCACAAGTACCAGAGTATTTGTGTATTTTTACCAATGCAGCACCGGCGCCTTGACCCAGCCTATTCCTCAGCTCGCTGTCTTACCGACTAACCAGGGAGACACGCCCCCTAGGTGCCTACACATTTCTCTAGAGGTCCATTTGTAACTGTGCAGCCTCATGACTGCAATGCAGAAACCTGCCCATCCCTCCTTCACTGTCCTGATGAAGACCTGTTTTGTAAGGAATAATATCCTACGCCTTCCAGGGTTGAAACGTAGACTATCTACCCCCCCCGCCGATACCAGCATCTACCCCTAGCAAGATTTTCACAGCTCATCCCTGAAGCCTGGTTACATATTTTACTTGACCTTCTGTGGTATTCTAGCTTGGCTCCCACGGGAAGCCATTGTAGTATTGTATTTGTAAATAATGTATTTTTGACCTGCACTTATTCTTCTTTCTATCCCACACCAACCCTTTTCACTACACACCCTCCCAATCCCCATTTCTCTTTTTGGCAACAAAAATGTTATACCAATGTATAAATTTATATGCAATATATATACCAAATATTTGGTTGAGTACTCTGTGAATAAATAACATTGTACTCTACAATTGTTTTGACTTTTCTAGATTCCTTTGTATTCTCTTTCCCCCCTTTTTGAATTGCTCTCCCAGTCTGGGACCCCTGTTTATACAAAGACTTTATACCCAAGTCCCAGTGACTGCTTTGGGTTGATCCCATTTTCATAAATTACTTAAATTGTGTCATAACTCCTCAACATTTAATTAAAAAATGTTTTTTAAACAACAGCAAATAATGGGACTTATTGCTAAGGCATCCAAAACACTACCTAATTTTATTCACTTTCGTGCTGACTGCATCTAATGAAATATATCTTTCTTTTTTTTAAACTTCCATTTTAACTGCTTTTTATTTGGAAAACTAGCTCATTCCGTTCCACCCTTTTCCTGCCAGCTATTTCTCCTTCACTTCAAAATGCTTAGAGTGTGGGCCAGCGCTATGTATTTTGGGCTAAAGAGGCAGCAAAAAACAGAGGTATTGGCAAGGACTTGGGTTTGCCAAATGTGGAGATTACTTGTGTTGGCCAGAGAGGGTTAAAGTTTCATCAGTTTCTGGCTTTGGTTAAATTCATTGTGGATTGACGAGCTCCTCACCTCATGATTGTGAACTGTGTCACATTGACTGGGGATAGTGCTGGAAATCCTAATGAAAGATACCTTTGTAGAACTGATTTTGCTTTTTCCTCACACTGTCTTGGAGTTCTTTAATACATATCAAATACAGAAATGGAAATGATCAAATCAATTCTGTCCTCAGAATGACAAAGCCATGAAACATCTTGATAAAACTGTTTCTGCATTTCTCATAGACCATCATATGGGCTGTATCTATATCAAAAATCTGTGTTTTTTTTACATGCTTGAAATTTATAGAAATGATTGAGTGCACTTTACAGACGAAGGCAACAGGGTGTTTCTAAGTAACCTGAAACTCTGCATCCGGCGTTATGTGTAGCTGTAATATACACACAATCAACACAAAGGCCCTTGTCAGAGCCACCCTAGTCCCCGAAATATTGTTAATTTTCTTTATCAAAATACTTTTTTACCCCCAAAATTTGGGAATGGTTACAATGATGTTACAATGGTTGTAATTATGTTATGAAATCTCAAAACAAAAGCAGACATTAAACAGCCACCAGCACATGCAAAAATAGAAACAAAATAAAATCCATTCTAAACATTGCTGTACACATATTACTATATACATGTTTCTTTAAAAAACATGTTTAAACTAATGTTTTGGTACTAAGTTTCTTTAAAATCCATCTTTAAGACGTATTTTTCATTTTCGTGGTTATTCGGAGAGTCGCAACTAAGTCGTTAACCGTAACGATTGCGCCTTTTCCATAAAGTGAAAAACACATATATGCACACATATTACAGTAAGTTGCACACTAGGACTTTATTACCATGCACTTCAAACTCATGTTTTTCTAGTGTATTTCTAGAACAGCCATCTCTAAAACCTATTTCCGCATTTACGGGGAGGCCGGAGATCGCAATGACGTTGGTAATCATGATCCCAGCACATAGGGAGCAAAAGCGGAAAGCAAAAGCAGGAATTCAATAGACACCACCATATTCAAAAAATATATTTATATAATTAACTCTAACCATCACACTAGATAAATCACTATATAAATAACTCTATAAAAAACAATTATCAGTATCTCAGTATAATACAGTGTGTATTAATGATACACTGATATATTTTTTATGTTTCCACCAATATTGGCGGTGTCGCCACAATACTGACTTTCTTTAAAAAAAGAGAGTTTCCCAGAGAACCAGAAAGGACTGGGTATCAAACAGTATCAAAAGGAATTCCTTTCTGTGTTATTAGCTTTCAATATGTTGCCAACAGGCCTACACACTAATATCACTTTAATAGTGTTCAAACTTTACCTTCTTTTTGTGACCAAAAGGCCTACACATTAGTCTCACTTCACTTATGATCAAATCTGACTCGGATAATTATATCTACACAAACACTGGAATTTTTTGTCTCTCAAAAATAGAATATTTTTATTATTCATAAGATTAAAATCATAATAATCACATTTATAACATCACATTTCCTCAAGACATATGTTCAAAATTAATCCTGCTCTAATACATATGATAATTCATGTTCTAATTCTAATCATACTAAAACAATTGTTATACAGTTTAAAAATGATACATTAAAAATGCTTTATATCATAACAGTTAGTTGAAGAGAGCCCTTTGTCGACGCGTTTCGGTGTGTTAAGTTGTATTACACCTTCTTCAGGACAGACTTATATTTAAAAACACATGGTCGACAATCTAAAAATAAATACATTCAATTAATAACTTGTAACTAATTGGGGACAAAATACATTATTTCCAGTTTTATGCATGCTTTTCACTGAGTCACTTTATTATTTAGTTTTAATTTTTGAAGGGCATTCTTACTTAGATTATTTTGCCATGAGACTTCTTATTTAAGAATTCCACACAAATGAGGATGGATTGATTATGAATCCTCTTCGCGGATAGGTATCTGGTACCCTATATTTTTCTAAAAGAGTAAGATACCCAAATTAATAGTCCCCTCTTATAGTATCCATATCACAAGCTAAAGGGGAAAATTATCCTATTCAGCACTTACTTAAAATCGGGAGAATGATCTCTCTTGTGTCTGACGTATATCTTGCGACTTTAAATCTGCGCAAGGTCTCTCGTGGCTGTTACTGTAGGTTTTAACCGATAGGAGAACATTTTATACATTTATTTTTCTGTTCTTACATGTTAAGGTCTATGGGCTTTTCAATCTTAAGACAAAACCGAACATACCTTTTAATATTGTATATGTGATCCCTTTTTGGGGTTCAAGGGCAGGATTTCATTTCGTATTGGGTATTTCTTCACTTTAATCCCTCATACAATTATTCCCATATATGTTCCTCACAAGGTTACCTGGATGTAAGAAAAATTCTAGGTCTTCATTTTTTTAAGTGAGGTTGCTTTCTCAATTCAAGGTATTTGTCAATGGTTTCAAGGCTTACGGCAGGTGGTATATTGTTCAATGTTATTCAATGAGACAATATTCTGGTGTAATATTCCTGTGATGTTAAATACTTTGGAATACTACTGCTGCCCGTATAGTATTAATTTGCCATTAAACTTTATATTTAATAGACCTCGAAAAATATTATTATCTTTAAAGATAGATTTTTGTTATTTCTATCTGGTTTGCGGTACACATGAATTGAGGATCTGCCCATATGTCCTTTGCATGTCCCCTTAATTGTGGTACGCTAATCTTTGTTCAAGACAATCTTAGTTATCTATTTGTCAGGCTATCCCCGACATTTGAATTTAAGAGTACTCCATAAGTCTACACTTAATCTCGCTCAAGTCCTTACTAAACTCTCTGTTCCGCGTACCTCGTCTTACTCGTACACGGAGCTGCCGACACGTCCTCTCTCCCGTGGGTGGAATGAGAGAGCACGCCGGAATGAGAGAGCACGCCGGCTGCTGGGTTTATATACTCGACCTCTCTACCCGTAATTGAATATTTTCTCACAATTAATCAATTGCGTACGCTTCTTGTACTTAGACCTTACGTACATGTAAAGAGTTCCAGTACACTCGGAAATTGCAGACATATTCTTTTATGAACTTATTCATAGTTGTGCCTTTTAACTTGTATTATGGTATATCGGCTTTATTTAAAAGATATGTTACTCTATATCTAAAAAGGTTAACTATTATGGTTGCATGAGTTTATGATCTGTTTCGTCACGCAAAAACCTCCATTTTAGTAGTTTGTTTATATTCGGGGGACTACTAGTGAGTTAAAAAACTACAAAACTCCATTTTAGTAGTTTGTTTAACACGGACACGGGCATATTCCTTTTATGGACTAAAAAATTTGTTGTGTCTCTTGACTTGTATTGCGGTGTATCCGCTTAGTTTTAAGAGGGTTGTCACACTACAATTAATAAAGGTTAACTGATTATAATTTTGTGGGACAGTGGCCTGTTTCGTCACACAAAATCCTCCATTTTGATAGTTTGTTTATATTTGGAGGAATGCTTGGGAATTAAAGAACTACATCTCACCATTTTAGTAGTATCTTCACCAAGGGCGCAAGGCGCGTTAATTTAGAGCATCGATTTCGGAATTATATTCTACTATTTCACGCTCCGAGATTGGCTAGTTGGTATATATGCTTAAGTACAGCTTTCTTCCGATCTTATATATTTAGCCATTTTTCATATAGTACCGTTTTGGCAATTTCTATATTTGTCAAACTAAGTATAAGTTAGTCTCTATTGTTGTCGTTTGATAATATATGCATGTATAAAACGTATGTATAATGTATCGGTTTAGTTGTACAGTAAAGATTCACCCATATTTAAATGCATACATCACTTTATGTTTCCATATTAAATCAAGAGTATTTTTACAAAACATGTGAAACATACTTCTTTGTGATTTACTACAGAACTACATATATAATTTCTTAGATATTGTATACATTTTTAATACCAATCTCTCTCGAAGACATACATCACTGAACATTAATGAATTTCACCACCTGATATATAC
Organism: Lissotriton vulgaris; assembly: GCF_964263255.1. Classification (NCBI taxonomy): domain Eukaryota; kingdom Metazoa; phylum Chordata; class Amphibia; order Caudata; family Salamandridae; genus Lissotriton; species Lissotriton vulgaris. Next base: position 842,681 of record NW_028254594.1, read on the forward strand.
ATTTTTCAGTATTTCACTACCGGTATAGGGAGCACCACATTGGAAGTACGACAATTCACATGGTCGTTCATCCAGTGGGATATTCCATTGATTTCCACCTTGTCAGATTTAACAATAATATTACAATGTGAACAGGTCCCATATGGTAAATTGCCTCGTCATGTTAGTTATGACATGTCTAAGACTTGAGATTTATGGCTCTCTATATGTTTGTACTAAATGAGTCCTAATAGTTCTGTTCCTTCTATAGGCATATTTTGGTTTAGACATAGGTACTGAGTCTTTTTTGTTATTGAGTATTGACCAGTTTTTGTTAATTAGATTCTTTACTTTATTGCTGAAACCATTAAAGTCAGATACCATCACTATTTCATTTTTCTGTTCTTTGGATGTGTTTTTGGTTTCAAAGAGACTATCACGGTTGTAGTATTTTGCTCATTTATATGCTTCTTTTATTAAACGTTTAGGATAGCCTCTTTGTGTCCACTTGACTTTTAGAGTATCAGCATGTTTTTCAAAATTTTGCCTGTCACTGCAATTACATCTAATTCGCAGGAATTGACTAAAAGGTATTCCGTCTTTTTGGCAATTTGGATGGTAACTTGTGTGATTACTGACGACTTCCCTGCTACTGTACACGAGGAGCCACGCTGGGGATCATGGTGTCGTCGTGAATATCACATGCAATGAAAAAAATCTATTCTGGAAACATAACTTGTGTCACTAACATATCCATTTCTCAAACATGGGGTCAGAGTATCTCCACCCTGACCCCCTATGTTAGCTTTCACATACAATTTCAGCCCCGGGAACCTTTCCCGAACAATAAAATGGCGGCCGCAACTTTCTGTTCAGGTTGCGTACAGCCAATCACAGCATTCACGATGGACCGCGCATCTGAGATTAATCCTAAACACCCACGAAATATCTGTAGCCAGAGATATATCTATAATTTTCAGCTTCAATTTCTCAAAAATTACTGGACAGATTTGCACCAAATAACAAAAAGCACAATATGCCTACCAACATCTACTTTTCTGGCAAATTTGGTGTCATTCTGTTCATCGGCTTGGGTGTAGGTTCGACAACGCGTTCCTATGGGAATTAACATTACAAATGCACCCTTTTTTGTGCCTCTATATCTCGGTCCCCACAGCACGGATCACCCCCAAACTTTGCATGACACACAGAACCTGCTTTGACACTTTTTGGGGAAGATTTCATGATGATAGGTCAAATTGCGCCAAAGTGATAGGCAAGTCTACCGGATCTTCATGCTAAATTACGACTGTCCGTGACACCAGGCCTGCTCTTTGTGCTTCAGCAGCAACCATCCATGATGGTCTCCCTGCCTCTCCTAGTGTCCTTCACTGCGAACTGGACTCTTCAAGTCAGACATTGGGAAGGTAACTCTTTCAGCTGAATTACCCTAGACCCTGTATCTGGGATAGCGCTCCATCATAGTTGGTCTGAACGTATGACTTTCCCCTGGTCTGGCATGACCACATGACTGAGAGGGGCGCTTTGTGTATTTAGGCGCTACACTTACCCAAAACGTTGAAATTGCACATCTCTGATCTACTGATTGAACGCTTGTTGTTCTGGTGTCCTTTAATTTATAAGAATTTACCTGTTTCTCTAAATTGGTGTGCGATTTTTCTCATATTGTGCTTGTGCTTCCACTTTATTACTGTGTGTGCACTGCATACATACTTTACACATTGCCTCTAAATTAAGCCTGACTGCTACCAGAGGGTTAATTTAGTGACTTTTGTGGTTCACCCTAACAAAGACTGTGGTTGTTGTTTGAGAAGGGTTTTCACCCCCTCAATCCTTAGACCAATTTCTTACAATATATATTATATTTATATATATTGAATATACACATATATATATATATATATATATATATATATATATATATATATATATATATATATATATATATATATATATATATATATATATATATATATATATATATATATATATATATATATATATATATATATATGTGTGTGTGTGTGTGGGTGTGTGTGTGTGAATGAAATGTCACTTACTTTATGACATTTCAAACTAAAATACCACTGAAACTCAATGGTTATAGATAACTGAAGTAACTGTAACTTGCACCATGAAGTAACTATGACTCAAGTGCTACTGAAGATCAGCAATACTGTTTTATTAAAAAATTGCTTTTGGCCCCCCACCAGGCTTAGGGTCAAGGTATCCCTACACTGCATCTCTTATATTTTTTTGTATTTTTTCAGGACATGGGTCCCTGAGTCCTAAAAAGGCTGAAGCAACATATTTGTTGATTTTGACTGCAGGCAATAAGATATAATATTGTGCTCTGTTGGCTCTGCAGACCCTCTGCAGCCTAAAATATCCTAACGTGTGAATCTTAATGTCTCAAAAACTACAGAATGGATTTACACACAATCACAAAAAGCATGCTTTCTGGGCAAAAATGTAGCTTTCTGACAAAATTCATGGAATTACGTTCTGCATTTTTTTTCTGTATCTCTATGGAAAATTGCATGTGGAAAATATGCTTGGTACCCTCCACTTTTTCATAGCACTGCTTGATGGATCACCCCTGAACTTTCCAGGAAGGAGCAGAGGTGGATTTGACCTTTTTTGGAAAGTTTTGTGACGATTTGTCAAACGGCACTCAAGTTATTAGCAAACCAATAAATCAATGTCCTATGGGAACGTGGTCCTAACTATCACTACTCCTTGGTGTATTATCCATTGGCGGTCAGAATCGGCTAGTGATAGTTATGATTATACTTCCATAGGAAATTACTTTATTGTGTTACTAATAACTTTGGCTTCATCTGATGAATCATCACAAAACTTTCCAAAATAGAACTCTTTATAGCTTGTTTTGTCCATGGAAAGTTTTGTGGTGATCCATAGAGCAGGGCCTGGGTAAAAGGGGGGTCCCAAATGCTTTTTCCCCAATTAATTTTCCTTAGGATTTTTAGAGACAGCTTCAGCCTAAATGCCTTAATTGATACATCACAGCAGAAAGCTACATCCTGGTCCTAACAGTGTGCTTTGAGTGATTTGGTGTAAATCCATTCAATAGTTTTTAAGCAATTAAGGCGCAAAAACGTTGTATCTTTCACACGCAAAGGATCACTGGAGCTGACAGATCTCCGGATGCGATATTATTGGCGGACACCAATTCAACAAGAATGTGGTGGTAGTTATATTAGCACTGAGTCCTAAAAAAAAAAGCTAAAAAAACACAGGTGCATGGTAGGGATACACTGACCCCTAGGACTGGTGTGGGAGGTCTCAAAGACACCTCCTGGGGTCAAAAAAAGTTTGGAAGTTGCAGAGGATCAACAAATATTCAGCAAAACTAGAAAAAACTAAACTGGTGAGCTCCCGTCCTAAAATAAAAATAAAAACGGGGTGAGCCGGGCCTTGGGGATGCAAAACATTATTTTGGGGAGGGGACTCCATCCCCTTGGCTGTCATGAAAAGTAAGGGGAAGTGGCACACAGCCCCCCTCTATGATTCTCAATGGGTCCACACCCATCTCTCAGGGCTAAATTTGATTAAAATGGAGAGGCGGCACAAGCCACTCCCAAACCTTAATAGTCCCCAGGATCTCCATCCCCTAGGGCAGAATTGTATTCAAAACAGGAGGGGGCCATGCAACCCTCATCCCCAACCCTTAATAGGCCCCTAGAACGTCACCCTATTGGGCCGATATTAACTTGAAAGGGAAGTGGCTGCGCAGTCTCCCTCCCTGAGTTTGTAAAGACTCCAAGGACTCCATCCACCAGGGCTGACTCAATTACCTTTCCCAGGGAGCCCACCCCCAGGAAAACAGTTGTTTCCCTGCCCACAATAGCACAGACAGGGAAACATATGTGTACTCCCACCATGAGGAAGCTTCATTGGCAAAAGCATGTGGGAAGCCACATTTTGCATAGTTTCCAGTTTGTTGAGTATGTGCTGGTGAAGATTGAGATAGAGCCCACTGCAGTAATCCATCTTGGACAACACCAGAGACATAACTACCATCTTCTGCAAGTTAACTGGGATGAACTGTAAGATTCTATAGATCAACCTAAAGGTTTAAAAAGAAGCAGAGGTAACTGCATTTATTTGCTCATGATATGTCAATTTGTCTTTGATAAGAACTCCTAGGTTCTTAGTTGACTTAAGCATTTCCCACATAGTACCAGCCACTCCAATCCTGCCCTGGTGTTCCATCAGCAGCCCATGATTGATCGTATCAAAGGCTGTTGATACATTGAGCAGGATAAGAGCAGCTCTACCACCCCGGGCAAGAAACAGACTGGTCTCCTCAGTGGTTTTGATAAGTGCAATCTCAGTACTGTGACCAGCAAGGAAGCCAAACTAAGTGGCATCTAAGAGATTGTAAGCACAAACATGTTTGACCAGTTGTTTGTTCATAACTTTTTTGATGAGCTTTGCTGGCAAAGGTACAAAGGAAATAGAACAATAACTATTAGGGTCTTGAGGGTTAAGAGATGGTTTCTTAATTAGAGGTAATACAGAGGTCTTCTTCCATACTGAGGGAAATGAGCCAGAACAGCACATATGATGAAAAATATCAGTCAGTTTAATCGCAATAATCTCAGATACTATGGTAGCCACCTTTGGTGGAAAGGGGTCACATGGAGAGCCTTATTTAGTTAATGTAATCAGTTTGATGACCTCTTCTACAGCTGATGGAATACATTTGGCTAAGGGTGCTGTCCACATCCAAATGTAAGGAAGTGTGCATGCCCGAATGTGGGGTGGGCGGGCGGCATGTTGGAAAACTTTTTATAAACATCTTCAAACTATGTGATGGAAATCGTCTGCCACAGTATTGCAGAACGACTGATTAAAGTCTTTGAAGATGTTTGAAGTGTCAGTGGTCAATTCTTTAACAGTAGAAAACAGTTTTTTACAGGAATTTCTAGCTACTTCAATGTTGCTCATAAAATAAGTGTTTTCTTTCCTTTAAGATTAAAGCTTTCTTCTCAACTAAGGACTTTTTGTATTTGGACTATTTCAGAATAACCAGCTCTCCATGTTTTCTTCTGTTTCTGACAGGACTGCTTAGAAGCCCTGAGGTCCTCAGAGAACAAGGGAGCAGAGATGTTATATCTTTTAATCTTGGTCCTTTTCACAGGTGCCAATGAAGGAGCAGCGGAATCTAACCAGTGTGTATACTGTGAAACTGCTTACTCAATGTCCTCCAAAGAACTAGGGAGAGAATTTTGTAACATTTCAGCAAACTCATCTGCCTGAATTTTGTGCCAAGCAGTGAGCAGGTCTAAATCGGATGGACCACAGGTTCATGATCAGATTGACTATGTTTTATGTCAAAGTAAGGGGATAATCTTTATATTCATTAGAGATTCATTGTTTGAAAAGATACCATCCAAGGTATATCCTGCCAGTTGCGTAGGGCCTTCCACCTGTTGTGACAGGCCAAGAGATGGCATATTTTGAAGTAAGGCTACTGTATCAATGTCAGAATGGGCATCAAGATGAAAATGTAAATTGCCTAGGGCAGCATAGTCGCTAAGAAGAATGTTGGCTTTGAGTAGGCGGCTAATCTCCTGAGCAAAAATAGATTGCTGGCCAGGTGGATGATAGACTATAGTACCTTTAAAGGACTGAGTTATAGACAATTGCGATTCTCCTATTAGCATGCCTAGAGAATTTAGATTTCATTAAAGACACGGAGGCTGACATTATGCAAGGACTTTTAATTCAGTTCCAAGCAGCTGCATGAGTCATAATACAAAAGTTCCAAAAGAACATTGAAACAAGCTTGTTGTGAATGTATCTAGGACCCTAATTAAATATTCCTGATTCATGCCCTTATGTGGTTCTAACACATCATATCCTTATAAAGGCATAAGAATCATATCCATATTTAGTCATAGCCAATGCAGTCCAAATACGGCAAGGCTACTTGCCTAGACTCCTAGAAAGTACAACGCGTTCTTTAAACAAACCAAGCCTCCAGCAGCCCGGGAATTCCCCCTGCTTCTGTTTTGATTTGTCTTAGAACTCCTGAGAGTCCTGAAAGAACTGCCAGTTCTTAGTGACAGTTCTTAGTGACGTCTTATGTCCAACCATACTTCAAACTCTGCACCTTCCAGGTATAAATGTACCAGCATTTTCCTTAAGCAAAGACACGGTGGTTTGGAGCAGAGCAGCTATTTACTTACCCAAAGCCCAGCTGATGCGAGTGCCAAAGGAAGCCGACCCTCCCATTTGACGCACTGAGAGAGACGCTGTCTTTTCTCCTGCCGAGAAATTCAGCTCCATGGTTTCCAGTCACCCTTGCGGGTTGCTGGGAGATCGAGTCCTGAGAAAGAGATACAAGACCTCCTTCATTCTAAAAAACCAAGGTACGGAGCTGATTAGATCCTTAGAGAATTCTTAATTCAGATTCTTGGCAAAAATAACTTAACTTAAACTGCAGCTCAATTACTCCTTCCCACGTACTAGGCTTAGGTTAGGTACACAGGGGTAGGCGTATTTTAGAAGCACCAGTTGAGTACGTTTAGTCAACTTTTATCATTATATGTATTGTATATATTTTATCCGTTTTAAGTATCATATGGCTCAGAAACCATATGTTATGTTATGTTATGTTATTCACATTTATAACGCGCACAGCTGCCCCAGCGAAGGGGCGTCCTGGCGCTTTAACAAGGTACACAAAACACAACACCGATAAAAGACCAGAAAGGGGAAATGGCAGAAATCAATTAGAGAACTAAACAAATAAAATAGTCTTGATGGCACGTCTAAACTGGAGAAGGTCATCAAGAACCCTGATGTGAAGAGGAAGAGAGTTCCACCACTTTGCCGCTAACACGCGAAAAGAGCGGCCACCAGCTCTACTCAACCTGAAGCGCGGAACCACTGCCAAGTTCTGGCCCATGGATCTGAGGGTTCGCGGAGGGTACATAACATACCAGCAAGTTCTCCAGAATTTGAGGAGACATGCCCTAGAGGATTTTAAACGCAAGGCATGAAACCTTGAATTTGATCCTCTGATTTACAGGAAGCCAATGGAGAGAATACAGCGATTTAGAGACCGAACACCGCCTTGGTAGACCTATCACCACTCTGGCTGCAGCATTTTGGACTCGCTGCAGCCGGGTGAGTTCCGACTGATTGATCCCCGCCAAAAGCGAGCTAGCATAAACTAGCCGGGACAACACAGACGCTTGAACCACCAGTTGCCTGGTGGGTGCGTCAAACAATTTGAGGATAGGCCTTAGGCCTCTGATGATGCCATAACAGGTGGCCGCCACCTTCTTGGTGTGACTGATGAAACTGAGGGTTGGATCGAGCCAAACCCCTAGGTTTTTTATCTCCGATGCTGGAGAGGGGTCACACCCAGTTCCGGGGGCCACCACCTGTCACACCATAGCTCCGCCTGCTTGCCGACCACCATAACCTCGGTCTTCTTGGCATTTAACTGGAGACATATACATGCTTTTACAGTATTATTTCATAATACTCCTTTTACTGTACGCACTTTACTTTATGACAAGTATTGCAATTGTGCCAATTCACTTCTCTTGCATGAGAAAGAAGACTGCTCAATAAATAACAACTTTTATAGAAAACGCCCGTCTCTATTTCTCTGCACTCTGGTGAAACTAAGCCTGCACGATTGACTGAGTGAAATAGCTATCTATTGTTTTCACACGCCTCTGGAGATATACTCCTTATTCAGGAGGGAGCAAAGTTTTCATGTTTATGCGGTTGTCAGAAGCTAATCCCTTCTTGTCTATTCAGGAAAGTTAACTCATTCCTGTTCACTCGAGAAAGTTTCTAGTGACCTCTGAGCTAGCTGGCATTCATAATTAAGTCTAACATATTCAATAGAGACCTAGTCAACCTCAGTCCTACGTCTAAACTATCGTTTATGTTATTCCAATGTGCAGAGCCTATTGGGAATAAAGGAACTACACTACAAGCTAAGAAACATAACATGACAACCATCTGCCTCTTTTAAATCAGGCAAAGAGAAAATAAGGAAGATCCAATGAAATAGCACAAATGAAGAACTTGAAGCCTGTCACCCAAAAGAAACGTGAAGAAGCCAACCAAACAAGGGGATGTCCACAAACGTATCTCACGAAGAAGGATTATCTGAAAAGAAAGAAAGCATTGAAAACTTGTGACCAAAGGATCCACAAACAAAACAAGATAGCTACAAAACTGAATCAAGGTAAAACATGTCAGTGATAAACAATTGAAACAATTAAAACAACATGTCAATGAGAAACAGATGAGCAATCAAACTATAAGTGAGAATAAACAAGGAGTCACCAAGCACCAAACAGGGGAATGGGACGGGTGGGATAATGTCAGCCTCCGTGTCTTTAATGAAATCTATATTCTCTAGGCATGCTAATAGGAGAATCGCAATTTCATTACAACAACGGAGGCTACATTATGCATGTTGGTAGCCTTGTAAAACGGCATTAGGCATGTGTTCAATTGGTTTACAGTAGTGTCTAGCAAAGGTACTAGTGCTAGACCAGTCAGCAGCTTTAAGAATGTCATCCAACTTACCTCCAGACCATAGTGACTTACTCGCCATAGCACCTCTAAGTGAATGAGCTTGAAACTTGGCTATGTTAATACCTCCTAAATTCATAGCAAACTTAACCCACCGAGCAATGGAAGTCGAGGAAATGGCTTTATGGAGTTAAACAAAGGAAATAAGGAGTTGATTCTCATTAATAGGTCGCAGGTTAGACATTCTTTGATCATACGCTTTCATACATTCAACTACACAAGGTTTCGGGCGAGGGTCGAAACGAGGATAAAAGATTGAGTCAGACAGGGTTTTGGTTTGTCTGTAAACCTCAAATTTAACTCCAAATAAATTATAGGATCTGTTGGAGATCTCCAGAGCTTTTACGTCAGAAACTCTTCGACAAGAGATAAGGCAAAGAAGAGTAGCGAGTTTAATGGAGAGAAGTTTCCTATTCAAAAGAGAATCGTCGGGCCAAGAGATGAAAAGATCTAGAATCAAATTCACATTCCAGAGGGTATCATATTTTGGTTTCGGGGGTCTTTTCAGGCCAATGCTCTTCATAACTCTACAAACAATGCATTTTTTACCGACTGTCTTCCCGTTGACCAGAACATGGCCTGCGGAGATAGCAGATCTATAGCAATTAATCGATCTATAACTTAAACCTTTGTCAAAAAGTTCAGCCAGGAAGTTCACCACATCAACGATAGGTGCCTGTATGGGATCCAAATCCCTTTTCAGGCACCAACGAAACCATGATTTCCAGATGTTTTTGTATCTGTAGTGAGTTCCCGGCGCCCATGACTCTCTGAGGAGAGTAGAAGCTGATGTTGAAAGTCCTGAGACTTTGTTGGATCTCCTCACACTCTCAGGGCAAGAAGGTCAGGAGGGGAGAATCTCCATTTACGTCTGTAAGGAGATCCTCTAGAGAAGGTATCAGAAAGAGAAGTTCGTACGTTAGCTCTAGAGCTGTGTGGAACCATGCCTGTGATGGCCAGAAGGGAGTTATCAGGACTAGAGAGCATTGGTCCTGTCTCACTTTCTGTAAAACTCTCTGTATCATTGCAAATGGGGGAAAGGCATATGCGTTGATCCCTGACCAGGGTTGAAGGAATGCGTTCACTGCCAGAGCACCGGGATCCGGCATCCAGCTGTAATAATGCACCAGTTGAGAAGTGAGACGGCTCGCAAAAAGGTCTATCTCGAAAGGACCCCAGATCAAATTCAGAGAGTCGAAAACAGCAAGGTTAAGCTTCCAGTCGCTGAAGTCCGAAAGGAATCTGGAATTCCAATCGGCAGAGACGTTCGATTTCCCTGGGTAGTACTCCACTTTGAGGGCAATTTGTGTTCTAGGCAGAACATCCAGAGCCTCTTGGCTAGGTTGGAGAGGTCGGCAGATTTCGTACCTCCCAACCGATTGATGTAGGCCACCGCAGAAACATTGTCCATCTTCAAAACGACAAACCTCCCCTGCAGGGAATGCTTGAAGCTCATAAGAGCATAAAGGCCAGCCGTTAGTTTGTGGAAATGTATGTGGTGAGACGATTCCTCCCAAGACCAGATCCCTCCCGTGTTCTGGTCCAGGAGACATGCACCCCAACCATGAAGGGAAGCATCCGCTTTCAAAACAAAATCCGGTTCTGATCCAAAAATTGCCTTCCCATTCCATGCCTCCAATTTTTCCAGCCACCAGCCTAGTTCTGCTTTGGCATCCAAATCTAGAATGATCCGGTCTTCGGACCAGAGACCAGACCTTAGCGCTCTCCCTTTTATCCTTTGAAAGACCCGATAATTCAGAGGTCCTGGAAAAATGGCCTGGATGGAGGAAGATAGGAATCCTAGGAGTCTGGCCAGCTCCCTTAATGGGAAATCCTCCTGCCTTAAGACATGCTGTATCTCTTTTCTGATCTTTGAAATTTTGGACGGAGGTAAGAGGAGGAGACACTTGAAAGGGTCCAGAGTGAAGCTCAGAAACTCCAGAGATTTCCAAGGGGTTAGGATGGACTTTTCCTTGTTGATAATGAAACCCAGGCTTTCCAGAAGATCCACGACCGTTTCCAGATCTAGGAGAATTTGTTGGAAGTCTTGAGACATTATCAGGATGTCGTCGAGGTAAATGATAAGACGGACACCTCGCTCTCACAGGAAGGAGGCTACTGCTCTCGTAACCTTGGTAAAGCACCAAGGAGCGGAAGAAAGCCTGAAGGGAAGGGCCTGGAACTGGTAAAGGTGACTTTTTCACAGAAATTGGAGGAATGGTTTATGCATTACCTCCATCGGAATCGTGAAATACGCGTCCTTTAAATCCAGTTTGACCAACCGGTCTTCTTTTTGGAGATCTCTCAGGAGGTGTATACCCTCCATTTTGAAATCCCTGTAAACAAGAAATTTGTTGAGGTTTTTCAGATTTATAGAATCCAAAGGAACCTTTTTATTGCGCCTTTTTGGATCATTGAAGAGATTTCCTCCTCTACTATTTTCTCTTTCTCTAGAGAAACAGGAATGTCCCTTGGTAGGGTAGTTTGGAGCGGAGTCTGAACAAAATCTATCATAAAGCCTTTTACTGTGGATAGAACCCAAGGATCCCGGGTTATCTCCTCCCATCTTTTAAAAAAAAAGCCTGAGTGTGCCTCCCACCTTTAAGGGGGTAGAAGGGGAAAGTAAGAGTGGAGGACTTACTTGGAGGATTGGAGGTGAATGAAGCACGAGATCTTGTCCCTCTCGCTCGGTTTCCTCTTCCGCGAGTGTAGAAGTAAGGTGTGTTGTATTGTTGATAGCCTCTTCCGAAGGCACGTGTTCTCTGGTAGGGCCTCTGGTTAAAATGGCTAGAAGAAAGGCTCCTTCTTCCGGCCCTCCCAAAAAGATTATTATTAAACACCCTTCTAATGTTATGTTGGGCCTTATCAAGGGCTGTGAAAGTAGACATGTACTTTCCGAGTGATTTGATAAGCTCCTCCCCAAAAAGGAGGCCTTTCGGATTTGAGGAAGGCTCTTTCTCTGCCATGTCAGAAAGTTTGGGATCGAGTTTATATAAAATCAGTCTACGCCTTTCAGCGTCAATACTGGCATTAGTGTTGCCCAGAAGAATGAGGGCTCTTTGACTCCATCCTCTGTTAAATCCGTATTGAGAGGGGTACCGTGAAGGTGGCACTCTTCTGCAGAGTCAAGTATCCTAGTAAGGGGGCCGAGGACATCTAACAGGTGGTCTTGGCAGCCCTTGGACGATTTTTCTCGCCCCTTCCTGGGATTACGCCCGAGCCTGAAGAGGAACTTTATCAGCTCAGGATCAAGATTAGGGGTATTACATGCTTTTTCATCAATGGAAGGCCTTGAACACTCCGCTCTTAGTATATTCCTCGTCTCCCTTTCAAGGGGAAAACATATCCATTTCTTAATAAACTTTGAGACATGGTCTTAGGGGGACCATTGTGAGGAACGAGGATGTTTTAAATTTAGGGGAAAAGCATCTCTTCCCCTAGGGGGGGTCCAGAATACTGTCTTTTGAGGAAGTAGGAAGTTCATCCTCCCTGTCAAAGAGGCCAACATCCTCCTCATCCAGGTCTAGTACGTACTCATCTGGATGGTCAGAATTATCATCATTGAAGTCCCCCATAATATGATGAGCACTATGAGACAATGTGCCGCCAAGGGCATCCAAAATATTTGGGCCACGATGGGCACCCAAAGATGATGTGTCGCTAGGGACATCCTTCTGGTTAGAGGTGCGAGGACCTCCAAATCGCTTTGAGGTGCTAAGATCCAAATACCTGAAGAGGTGCTAGGACCTCCCGTGCTCGCAGGGACATGAGACTCAATATTATTAGATTTCTTAGTTCGCTTGCCTCCCAAAGGTAAATTATCACAGCAAGGGGTTTCATCTGAACCATCTTCCTGAGATGGCAGGGGTCTCTTGTAAGGTATGACCTGGCCAAGGTTCTCTAGCATGCATGACCTCATCTCCCTTTGGATCAGGAGTCTAAAGCCTTCCCTATCAAAGTTAGGGAGAGTGGCGTTAGCCTGCTCTGACTCAGAGTCAGACAAATGCTCCATTCCAACTGGCTTTTTTTTATGTATATATAAAGCTTAAACCTCCTAGCTATCTTCTGAGCGAGCGAGGGGAAGTCTCCCAATGTGCTCCAACCTCGCTCGCGTTTAAAATAACTTAGCGAGCTCTAATCCAAAAGGAGCTTCAACGTACTCTGGGGCCCGGCGGTGAACAGGGTAGGGCGGGAGTACCCATCTTAAACATAAAGCACAACTCACCTAAAGCTGAAAGGGAAAGGAGTTAACGAAGACATTATTAGCTAATATGCATGCATAGAAACATATTGAAAAGGGTAGGGGGTCAAAGGAGAAGATCTCCATACATTGCAGATCGTTGTGGGGAGGGTAGGGGGTAGAGGTGGGGAAATAGCCACCAATAACCATAAACAATAAGAATAGCGAAATATATACAGAGAAGAAGTTAGGTTACTTATCTGCTCGGAGCCGCATTTAAAAGAGACAGATGGTTGTCATGTTATGTTTCTTAGCTTGTTTCAATGTTCTTTTGGAACTTTTGTATTATGACTCATGCGGCTGCTTGGAACTGCATTAAAAGTTATTGCATAATGTAGCTTCCGTTCTTGTAATGAAATTGTACACCAAAGGAGATTGCTTTGCAAAGAGAAGATGGCACAGGCTGCACACAACCTCTAGGTCAGCTCTGTATATAGCTGTAATGCCGCCTCCCTGTTTGTCCATTCAATTCGGTCTAAAGATGGCAAAGCCCTCAGGAATATCTGATAATTTATCTGGACTAGAGGATGAATCAGCCCAAGTCTCAGTAATAAAGATCAGGGAAGTTTTGTGTATTTCCAAAAACAGAGTAAATTTAACACTGTGTTTTACCAGCGACCGTTCGTTAATGAGCACACAAGACAGAAAGATGTTCACCCCGTCGACTATTATAGCCTAACTGATGGCTAACAACGACTTACATGGCTGGCTGTAGATCTGCTTCTGGCAAACCCAGATGCATGCCACAATCAAGGCAGATGAAATTACACTTTGCCCTAAAAGAAATGGGGTCAAACTGGGAGCAGCCCCTGGACTCACCAGGCAGGCTTAATGCCAACTGGAGTCACGCATGTACATAAATCTGGAGCTAGCTTCAGGGCCTGGACTGGCATCATGGCTGGCACTGGCCTCTCCCATGACACTGAGGGGTGTAGACCGGCTTGCCCTCTGGCATGCCTTGGGCGCATCAATGGCCCACCATCTCTACGGACTCGCTATACGTCCCTGTAACTAGCCAACCATACAGCAGGGGGCATGGCTAGAGGTGAGGCTTGCTCGAGCTGCACCACGACAAAGCGGATCTATGAGAGCCAAAATGGGCAAATTAAAATGAGCAAACCGAGGCCCGGCAACCCCGACTCCTGTCCTAGGCTTCCTTGAGACAGGATGACTACTGGTAAGCTGAAGAATAACTAAAAGAAAAGTGGTAAAAGCAAAGCATAAAAGTCTTAAAACAGGGATAAACAATTTCACAATGTCTCCCATACTTGAGACAAAGGAGACAAGAAAAAACCAGGCACTTCCCAAAAATATGGCCTCCAAGCTACCTACAAGGAACGAAAAGGGTGGTGGGATTCCTCCTTTGTAACAATCAGCTGGGCGGATGCGCTATGCGTCCCTGTAAATAGCCCACCATAGAGCAGAGGGTATGGTCAGAGACGTGACTTCCTCACTCTGCACCGTGGCAAAGCCGAATTATGAGAGCCAAAACAAGTGGGCAAATTAAAATGAGCAAACCGGGGTGCAGCAACCCACGACTCCGGTCTCAGGTTTCCCTGAAACAGGAAAACTACTGGTGAAGCAAAGAATAACTAAAAGAAAAGAGGTAAAAGTAAGCAGATAAAAGTATTAAAATGGGCATAAACCCTTTCAAGATATCTCCCCCACTTGAGACAAGGGAGACAAGGAAGCCAGGAGCCTCCCAAAAATATGGAGTCCAAGCCACCTACAAGGAATGAAAACGGTGGTAGGATTCCTCCTATGCAGCAATCAGCTGCGCAGATGCGCTATGCGTCTCTGAAATACCCCACAATAGAGTAGGGGGTGTGGCCAGAGGCGTGCTAGTGTTGCATGCGGCAAAGCTGCACTATGAGAGCCAAACCAAGTGGGCAAATTAAAATGATCAAACTGGGGTCCAGCAACTCCGACTCCTGTCTCAGGTAAGCCTGAGACAGAAAGACTGCTGGTAAATAATAACTAAAAGAAAAGTGGTAAAAGCAACCACATCAAAGTATTAAAACAAGGATAAAAGCTTTCAAGATGTCCCCCACATTGGGACAATATAGACAAGGGAGCCAGGCACCTCCCAAAATATGGCAGCAGGGCCACCTTCAAGGAATGGTAGCAGTGGTGGAATTCCTCCTCTGCAGCATTCAGCTGTATGGACGCGCTGTGCATCCCTGTAAATAGCCTGCCACAGAGCAGAGGGTGTGGCCAGAGGTGTAGTGTGCTCGCGCTACTCTGCAGCAAATCCGAACAATGAGAGCTAATACCAGTGGGCATATTAAAATGGGAAACAGGGATCCAGCAACCCCCGAGCCCAGTCTCAGTCTGAGACAACAAGACTACTGGTAAAGAAAAGAATAACTAAAAGAAAAATGGTAAAAGCAAACACATAAAAGTATTAAAACATCAATACACCCATTCAAGATGTATCCCATACTTCAGACAAGGGAGCCAGGCACCTCCCACAAATATGCCTGCAGAGCCACCTACACGAAATGAAAATGGCCGTGGGATTCCTTCTCTGCAGCAATTAGTGGAATAGAGTGGACTGGTGTACAGTAGAATAGCATAGAGTCATAAAGTGAAATGACATAGAGCTGAATAGTGTACGATGGAGTAGCCTAGAGAGGAATGGCATAGAGTGGAATACCGTAGAGTGGAGTGGGGAAGACTGGCATAGAGTCAAGTAGGGTGGAGTGGAACTGCACTGAGTGAAGTGGCATAGAGTGGAGTAGCATAAAGTAATGTGGCATAGACTGGAGTGGCATAGAATGGATTAGCATGGAGTGGAGGGTCAGAGTATAGTGTTTTACGGTGGAGTGGCGTATAGTGGAGTGGCATACAGTGGAATAGCATAGAGTGGAGTGGTGCAGAGTTGAATGCTTTAGAGTGGAGTGGCGTTCAGTGGAATACCGTAGAGTGGAGTGGTTTAGATTGGCGTAAAGTGGAATAGCATAGAATTGAGTTTTATAGAGAGGAGCTGCTTTAAGTGGAGTGGTGTAGAGTAGAGTGGCATAGAGTAGAGTGTCATAGAGTAGAGTGGCGCAGAGTGGAGTTGCATAGAGTGGAGTTGCGTAGAGTTGAATATCGCAGAGTGGAGTGGTGTAGAGTCAATTTGCTTAGAGTGGATTGGTGTACAATGGAGTGGCATACAGTAAAATGGTGCAGCATGGAGTAGCATAGAATGGAATAGCATAGACTGGAGTAACGTACAGTGAAGTGACATAGAGTCAAATAGCGCACAGCGGAGTGGCAGGCAGAAGAATACCATAGAGTGGAGTAGAATGGAGTGTCATGCCATAGATTGGTGTACAGTACAGTGGTGTAGAGTGGAATGGCATAAAGTGGAGAGGCCTACAGTGAAGTACCATAGAGTGGAGTGGCGTAGGATAGAATGATGGAGAGTGGATTGGCCTAGAGTGGAGTGACATAAAGTTCTACAGAGACACGGAAACTCTGTTGGGCGTAGAAAACCAAGTTTTATTAGCTGCAGCTAAGCACAGTTGTCCCAGAAGTACACCAAGTAGGTTCTCAGGAGACTGCCACTTTACTCCGTGGCTCATCGTTTTTTATAGCAAAAATACATCCGTACAAACATACATCCAATCCACAATGTTTTAGCCAATCAGAAGAGTTCGAAAACAAAGTATTGTGTAACTAGAATGCTCTCTGCTTACATGTTGTGTGTTTTCCAGCCCCCAGAGTTAATCAATACTAGTACCCATAGTTCAATGTTGCAATGACAGGACATGTCTGTATGCTTCAAAAGAAAGGTTCTGAAATGAGAAAACACATGAAGAGACTACCGAAGGCCAAAAAGATAAAATAGACAAGAGAAGAATACCAGATAGTTGATACAGGGATTAGGTAGTCCAGACAAGGATTAGTTAGGCCGGCTAGTGTCTGGGATTGCTTTCAAAAGAAGGACGGAGGGGGTTTTCGACATGTTGCAGTCTAAAAGGGCCATGATACTTCGTTCATCGAGCAGCCTGTGTAAAGGCAACACAAAATGGTGGCGAATGTAAGATGGAGTCAAAATTAAAGAACCTCAGACCCTCCTTTTGCCATTACACAGGCAATTTACAAAGACTCACGCTAATCTGAATCAATGTCGAGGTCATGAGGTCGTCAAGCTGTTGCTGCAACATCATCTTCATATTCTCTGTTTTCTGTGGCATGTGTCTTGGGACATACATAGTAGCACAAAGACCACAGATTGATGGGCCACATTGCAAACAAAGGCAACACGAAAAGATGACGGCCAAGACTACTCCAATGAAAGTCAATACCTTCCATCCCCATGTGGACAGGAGTCCCCAAAACCATCGCTTCAATTGACTACACGAAGACGAACCTGGCGACGCTGTTTGTGAAGGGAGCAGGGAGGCTGACTAAACCATAGCGGAGATTGAATCTTAAACTGCATTTAGACGTGAGGTCATCCCTGACTTTTTCGATTGTGCCACGAAGATACAAAACAAGAAGGTCTGTGGCTGCAGTGATTTGTGTATTTTAAATAAGAAATACGTTTTTAAACAAATTTCCCACAAAGAACGGTGGCTCCCCCGAACAGTGTGTACAGCAGAATTGAATACTGCTGAAGACAGCTTAAATTTTCCTTAAACAGTTGTACGGAGAGCCTACAGCCCCATATAAGTGAAAAGGGCCTTAAGGAAACAAGACTCCATTGTTTGGGTTCAATAGAAACCTAAACTTTGTTATCCCTAAGAAACCAAAACGCCGCGTCGACAATGTTTGATTCTTTTTTAAAGATTATGTTTTGTATTTTATGACTGAAGTAGTAAATTCAAATGTGTGTTTTTTTCAATGTTTCTAATCTACTGTGGTCATGACAAGTTTTTATGGCAAACTACTAATAAAAATTTGTATATGGTTTTTACTTTCAACTTTTTGAGAACAACTTTTATTTACAAAGTGCATGCAAAAATTGTGTATCAAATGTTAAGACTATGACTAAAAGAAATTCGGTGCTTTAAAGTATTGACACATAAGCTTGTAGTTGTGGAACCTCTTACCTCTGGCTCTTTGTCCTTTAACAATATCAATTCAGATAGGTCCAGTGATCTCTATTAAGAGATCCCTAATAACATTTATATATTGACCCTTCAGTCTAATCTACTGACTTGTTATTACGGGACTCCACTTGTCTGTCCCCAAAACCATCCCATCAGAGACCAATTTCCTCCGTCCTGGTGGATGGACTCAGCAATGTGGTGTAATTTAGAGATGGCCTGCTATACTATAGGGGCGTTGTCAGGTATGTAAATGTAACAACTGGATCCGATCAATTTACAGACTCCACCACGATCTGCAAGAATGATGTCTAATGCCATTCTGTTTTGTAATGTCATAAGGCGATCCGCCTCAAGCTCGGCAGTTATATTACTCAATGCTCCAATAGTTTCATTTATTGTTGCTTCAACTACTCGAATGAGATGCCTGATATTTCTACTAATGGCCATAGGGCCCCAAAATGGGAGGAATCCCTTAAGGAAATCACCTCCTTCTTGTCCTGCTGTGTCTTCCAAAGCAATAACCCCTCTACCGTACCTTGTCTTGTGATGTCCCAAAGGAGCTGTATATGTTGGAGGGAGGTGAAAAGCTATATACAAGTTCCTGAGAAATCGTCTGGTAGCCATGTATAGGCTCTGTCATGGCAAACAAAATATGTCCCTTGAGACGCTACCAGTGGTGGAGACATTTGGGATGCATAGGTATATGTGATGTTACAAGTGCTCTTTCCCAATTGGGCCTTAGAACTTTGACCATTTCCTTGGAGACACAAGTGACCTTGGTGGGGTACAGTATATATAAGGGGGGATCTTTTCCTTTTGGCTCTGTCTGTAAGACTAGTGACATATTGTGTCACATTCCAATCAATGTATGCTTGTCGTTCGTCAGTGGGGAATTAATTACATTTCTTATAATGTTTTGACATAGCCACTATTCCTTTTATTAGTGCGTCATGACTAACGTCAATTCCATCCCTATATGGACCAACAGGATATCGATGTTGGTTCTCATAGGCATTGGCAAACATAGAGGTGTAAACCCAAGCAGATTCTTTTAGGGAGAAGGGTAGAACTAAATATGGCATTTCTCTATCCGTATTATGGGGTAAAAGTCCATATACCCAGCAATCGGTGGTATTGATCACCAATTGATGTTGGTGTAACAATTGAATGAAGGAATTGTTTAAATATTCCATTCTCCTAATTTGCTCATGCTCTGGAGCATATGAAATTGGTGTGGGGAAGAAGGAGTGTGAAAAGGTATGGGCTGGGAGGTAGACATAGGTACAGATGTTGGCTGCAAAGTGTGAGTAACCCAACCCACACAAGCTAATAAAATACATAAAAAGGTTAAAACACATAATGCTACACCACATCTACTATATAATAATTTACAGTATTTTTCTTCATTTTTGTTCTTTTGTCATTTTCTAATTCACTAGAATTCATCCTCTAAAGCAGAGGTCTTCAATCTGTGGGGCGCGACCCCCAGGGGGGTCGTGGAGTCCTTGGAAGGAGGGTCGCAGATTCTGTCAGAGTGTAGTTCCTGGCTTGGGCTGATCGAGGGTGCTCACGGTGGAGGCCTAATTCACACCGAGGTGTGTAAAACATCAAAGTCTCATTAAAAAGTAAAAGGTCTTTTAATGACCTGTCAAGTACTCGGGTGTGGCTGTGTGTGTGTGTCCCTGAAGCTGTTTCGAGCTGGGGAGAAGGGGAAGTGTGTGGGGGGAGGGGCGGAGGGGGGCTGGGGGAGCAGGCTGTAGTGTAGCCCTTTGAGGTCAATGGATATTGCGCACCTGGAGCTGTGGGTCCCGTGACATGTCCCCCGGCCCCAGCAGGGAGGCACAGAGATGCCCTCCAATGATCGGGAAAGAAGGACGAAGACGCAGAGAGATACTGACCCCACCCCTCCATGAAAGAGGCACAGAAAAGGTGGGTGGATGAATGATGGGTGGATGGATAGATGTAAGGATGAAGGATGGATGGATGTGTGAAAAGGTGGGTGGATGAATGATGAATGGATGGATGAAATGGTGGATGGATGGATGAATGGATGGATGGATGAAAGGATGGATGGATGCAAAGATGAAAGGGTAGATGGATGAAGGATGTATGGATGGATAAAAGGTTGCATGGATGAATGATGGATGGATGGATGTGTGAAAAGATGGGTGGATGAATGATGGGTGAATGGATGGATGAAAGGGTGGATGGATGAAGGATGGATGTATGGATGTATGGATGGAAGGATAAATGGGTGGATGGGTGAAGGATAGATGGATGAAGGATAGATGTGTGGATGTAAGGATGAAAGGGTGGACGGATGAAGGATGAATGGATGGATGAAAGGGTGGATGAATGGATGAAAGGGTAGATGAATGGATGAAAGGGTGGATGGATAGAAGGATGAAAGGGTGGACTGATGAAGGATGGATGGATGGATGGATGGATGGATGGAAGAGTGGATGGATGTATGGATGGATAAAAGGTTGCATGGATGAATGATGGATGTGTGAAAAGGTGGGGAGATGAATGATGGGTGGATGGATGGATGAAACGGTGGACGGATAAAGGATGGATGGATGTACGGATGAAAGGGTGGATGGATGAAGGATGGATGTATGGATGGATAAAAGGTTGCATGGATGAATGATGCATGGATGGATATGTGAAAAGGTGGGAGGATGAATGATGGGTGGATGGATGGATGAAAGGGTGGATAGATGAAGGATGGATGTATGGATGGATAAAAGGTTGCATGGATGAATGATGCATGGATGGATGTGTGAAAAGGTGGGCGAATGAATGATGGTGGATGGATGGATTGATAGATGGATGAAAGGGTGGGCCGGTGGATGGATGAAAGGGTGGATGGATGATGGATAGATGTATGGATGGGAGGATGAAAGGGTGGATGGATGTATGGATGGATAAAAGGTTGCATGGATGAATGATGGATGGATGTGTGAAAAGGTAGGTGAATGAATGATGGGTAGATGGATGGAAGGGTGGATGGGTAAAGGATGGATGTATGGATGTAAGGATGAAGGATGGATGGATATGTGAAAAGGTAGGTGGATGAATGATGAATGGATGGATGAAAGGATGGATGGATGAACGGATGGATGGATGAAAGGGTGGATGGATGGAAGGATGAAAGGGTAGATGGATGAAGGATGTATGGATGGATAAAAGGTTGCATGGATAAATGATGGATGGATGTGTGAAAAGATGGGTGGATGAATGATGGGTGAATGGATGGATGAAAGGGTGGATGGATGAAGGATGGATGGATGGAAGGATGAATGGGTGGATGGGTGAAGGATATATGGATGAAGGATAGATGTTTGGATGTAAGGATGAAAGGGTGGGCGGATGAAGGATGAAGGATAATAGATGGATGAAAGGGTGGATGAATGGATGAAAGGGTGGATGAATGGATGAAAGGGTGGATGGATGGAAGGGTGGACTGAAGAAGGATGGATGGATGGATGGAAGGGTGGATGGATGTATGGATGGATAAAAGGTTGCATGGATGAATGATGGATGTGTGAAAAGGTGGGGAGATGAATGATGGGTGGATGGATGGATGAAAGGGTGGTTGGATAAAGGATGGATGGATGGATGGATGAAAGGGTGGATTGATGAAGGATGGATGTATGGATGGATAAAAGGTTGCATGGATGAATGATGCATGGATGGATGTGTGAAAAGGTGGGGGAATGAATGATGGGTGGATGGATGGATGAAAGGGTGGATAGATGAAGGATGGATGTATGGATAGATAAAAGGTTGCATGGATGAATGATGCATGGATGGATGTGTGAAAAGGTGGGCGGATGAATGATGGGTGGATGGATGGATGAAAGGGTGGGTGGGTGGGTGGATGGATGAAAGGGTGGATGGATGATGAATAGATGTATGGATGGGAGGATGAAAAGGTGGATGGATGCATGGATGAATAAAAGGTTGCATGGATGAATGATGGATGGATGTGTGAAAAGGTGGGTGGATGATTGATAGGTGGATGGATGGAAGGGTGGATGGGTAAAGGATGGATGTATGGATGGAAGGAGGAAAGGGTGGATGGATGAAGGATGGATGTATGGATGTAAGGATGAAAGGGTGGATGGGTGAAGGATAGATAGATGTATGGATGTAAGGATGAAAGGGTGGACGGATGAAGGGTGGATGGATGGATGGATGAAAGGGTGGATGGATGGAAGGTTGAAAGGGTGGACGGATGAAGGATGGATGGATGTATGGATGGATAAAAGGTTGCTTGGATGAATGATGCATGGATGGATGTGTGAAAAGGTGGGGGGATGGATGATGGGTGGATGGATGGATGAAAGGGTGGGTGGATGGATGTATGGATGAAAGGGTGGATGGATGAAGGATGGATGTATGGATGGGAGGATGAAAGTGTGGATGGATGTATGGATGGATAAAAGGTTGTATGGATGAATGATGGATGGATGTGTGAAAAGGTGGGTGGATGAATGATGGGTGGATGGATGGAAGGGTGGATGGGTAAAGGATGGATGTATGGATGGAAAGATGAAAGGGTGGATGGATGAAGGATGGATGTATGGATGGAAGGATGAAAGGATGGATGGATGTGTGAAAGCGTGGGAGGATGAATGATGGATGGATGTGATGAGGTCTAACAGGCGCATTTATGGTTGTCAAAAGATGATGATGAGGAGTACCAGTTTCTAGAAACTTTTGTCGGAAGGGGGTCCTTACCGCTAAAAAGGTTTTACAAATGGGTCTTGGCATCAAAAAGTTTGAAGACCTCTGCTCTAAAGTGTTGCTCGTGGCAATCTTCCTATCTCACTTAGCTCTAGTTATTAGCCGTCCTATGTCACTGAAGGTCCTGCAGGCCTATTGCCACTACTCAGGTCACAAACCAAGTCTCCTACCACAACCCTGCAACCTAATTGGATGATTCAAGTATTGTATGAAAATAAATACAATTCAGGAACAAAGAAAAAAAAAGTCTCAACTGTCTTTGGCCATTCTAGGCCTCAAATTGTATCTGGTCTTGTTTGGCACAGTCTGGTCCTGAAAAAGTGTCTCTGGATGAGTTGTATTTATTCTGAGATGCAATGGTACAGCTTCTTACAAAACATCATCGTCTTCCTTCTCAGTCCGAGTCCATTCCAGATGTGCATCGCCAAAAAATACAAACCGGGGGACCCTTTCTCCTTCAAAATCACCTACAACTTTGCGGACACACTGGTCAAAGGGCAAAGGCAAGGTTACCTTTTTGCAGTGCACACCATGGATCCAGTTCTTATTTCCAACCATTTTCACAGCTGTACGTGTCGTCAGTAGGACCTGTCTCGGCTCTCGCCAGCGAGGCTCCAAGTTCCTCGTCCTTTGGAAGTTTTTCAGGCACACCCAGTCCCCGGGTTGGATGGTGTGCCTGGGATCTAAAGAAGCCTGAGGCAAAGTGTCTTGTACCTGCTGATGGAGAACACACAATTTAGTGGTGAGGTCAGGCAAATAGTCAACCAACATTGGGTATTCGATGTCAGAGTACTGTTTGGGCCTAGGGACTCCCCAGACATTCGCCGGACGTCCAAACACTATCTCGTATGGGCTAAGTCCCACACGAGAATGAACAGTTGTTCGAGTGGACAAGAGAGCCAAAGGTAAAGCATCGGGCCAAGCAAGACCCGTGCTGGCCTGTATCTTTGCAAGTTTAAGCTTGAGAGTGCCATTATAGCACTCTACCAAACCCGCTGACTGAGGGTGGTTTTCTGCATGGAATTTCTGCCTAATACCGAGACCTGCACATACTTTCTGCATGATTTGACCCACAAATCCACTTTCATTGTCACTTCAGACAATTCGAGGTAAACCAGACCTCGGGAGTATTCTTTCATAAGGACCTTGGCTGTAGACAAAGCAGTATTATCCTTTAGGGGTGTAGAAAAAGGCAGGGCTAGGACCTTTCTCAGGATTTGCCCGGCGCTAATCGCCCTTGTACCATTCAAATTTACCAAGCAATGAGGCAGGCGCCGGAGACCAGAAGGCAGGAAACAGAAGTTTTATTCCGACGGAGCAGAACACATCAGATCAGACAACAAGGTATCGTCTCGAGGTGCTCTAACAGCCTCTCTGAGGCCTGGCCTCTTATACACCGGTTTATGGCATGTGACCTTTCTTCATTACAATCATAACATTGTGAAGTAAGGAAAAAAGGCGTCCCCATAATCCACGTGTCAATCCCACCCCCATATACCTTCACAATAGAGGTCCTCAACCTGCTGATAAGAGGAGGGGTCATCACGCAGCTGAATGTTTCGCCAAGTCTTAGGATGTGTGCGCCTGATCATATCCCAGGGGGTGGGGAGGCCCTGATCAATAGTGTGTCCTTTGAAGAGGGGCGATTGCATACAATGAGGGGCAGTAAATGGTATCTCCCGGCTTAGGCAATGGCCTCGGGCCTGTGTGGACAGTCGGACATGGGGTAAGGGGTCATCAGAGGAGTGGTATTCATGCCGCGTGGACAATTGAGCGCGGAGGGAAGGTTTATCAACAGAGGGGCATTCATGGGAGGAGAGGAGGTGCTGGTCAGGCGCTGGCGTGACTCCCAAGGACAGGGTCATGCAGAAGGGTTATGCTCATAAGGGGGAGGGAGGGGGAGCCAGGGTGCGCGGAGGATGCTTGCTGGGTCAGAGGGGCGCGCTGGCGACTGATTGTGGACAGGGAGACCATGATGCCTAAAATGGCGATCGTGCACGTTGTACGTGGGTGACAAGCTGGCGCAGATGATGTTCAGTTCGTAAACTAAAATTCCACAGTCCTCCCTTTTAACATGTCTCGCCAACTTGTCAGTTCGGATTTATCCCCATAAGGCCACGTATTTCTACTTCATAGAGGGGACTCATGTGCTCATTTCGGAAGTCCAAAGTCTTTGGGCACATACAGTTAGAAACAAGGCCGCACAAAGATGGCAGACATTGGATACCTAAGCAACACCCACATAATATTACAACAGGTATCAGTATGAAGGAAAACAACCTCCAACCCCAATTCTTCAAAGTGTCCCAAAACCAGCTCCCGAGCGACCATCCTTCTTGTTCTTGGTGAACCTCCGAGGAAAGTCTGTGGAGGTGCTCAATGGCTTTGTAGACTGAAGGCGAGTTGTCTGGCACGTAAGTGCAGCAGCTAGATCCGATGATGCGGCATGCTCCTCCTCGGTCGGCTAGGACCACATCCAGGACAAGGCGGTTTTGGAGGGTCACAAGGCGGACCGCCTGAAGCTCCGCCGTGTTGTTGGCGAGGATGCCAGCCGTGATGTTGATCGTTGTTTCTACTGCCTGGGTCAGGTGTCGGATAGCGCGGCTGTTTGCCATTGGGCCCCACAGAGGAACAAGTCCCTTTGCTGCATCTAGGAACTGAGCTCCAGTGGAGTCGGCTTGTTCCATGTCATCTGCACGCCTCTGCCGGTGATGGTTAGCAGGGGCTACATACGTGGGGGGAAGGATGAAGGCAATGTAGCAGGTACCCTTCCAACCTTTCGGGAGCCAGGTGTAAGCTTTGGTGCCACACACAAAGTACATATTTGGAGAAGCAACAAAGGAAGGGGAATCAACTGAGTTCAGTGTTCTGGTGATTCGGCAGGAACTGCGACCCACCAGCTGTGTTCCCTGGCCTTCGAGACACACAAGACCTGTGACATTGATGACTGAAAGAGCCACGGTCAGAGTGGCAGTAGTTTGTTTCTGCAGATGAGAGAACGTGGACCTAGCCGGATTGTGGAGTACCTGTACTTCGACTCGTTCTTTGGCTGGAATGTCTTTAAGGAAGGTGGCGCCTGTGAGCGCAGGACACAGGGGAGCAGAGGTCTTTCCAGTTCTGTTCAGCCAGAACCCAGAGTAGAAGTGCGACACTGTCTGGCTGGAAGTGGCGTTGTCCTTGTGGCTCTCTTGCATGAGGATCAACCAGGCGAGGCAGGAGCCGTGAACTGAGAAAGGAGAAGGGATGAAGGGGATGGAGTGTCCTGTGGCATGCGGGAGCAACCCGCAGATCCAGCAGTTTGTGGCATTTGCAGCAAGGTTGTGTTGGTGCAACAGTTGCACGAAGGAATTGTTCCAGAATTCCCTGCGCCTTTCTCGGAGCTGAGGTGACAGAGAGATTAGGTGATGCTCTTTTAGGGGTGTTGGCTGTGCAGTAGGTAGCAGTGCCTCATGAGCCGGTGTGCTTTCCTCCAGAATCCAGAAGGAGGTCATGAGGAGGAGGCAGAAGAGGAAGACAATAAAGAGGGCGATTGTCTTTGATTTGTGCAAATTGTCAGTCTTTGGGTCCCTATAGTGGGTATTTCCTGTTGCTTCCATCATCTTCTTATCTGGCGCTTCCATCATCTTCTTATCTGGCGCTTCCATCACCTTCAAGGGGCTCGGTAGCGGGCAGGACCACAGACTTCGTTTAGCTTCTCTCCCGGCAACCCTTGGTTGTGTTTAGGTCACCGTTCTGAGATTCAACTTAGTCCGTGGCCTACTTAGCCGAAGCTCCCTCCTTTCGACGCAGGAAATACCCTTCTCTGGATGGCACAGTGGGATCAGAGAATTTTGCAAGTTCGAGTGCCTCAGTATCGGGATAACAGTCCAATATTGGTCGATCTTTGCTCAGGAGCTCTTCTTGGGTGCTGACACTTTCTGTCGTGGCCAGGCTCGCAGAGACCTTCCGGCAATGATGCGCGTGCAGCCAGTGCTTCTTCCCCTCCACTCGAAGCGCCGTTCGGGTGGTAATCAGCACCTGCCAGGGGCCCGTCCACCGAGGTTCCAGACTCTTGGTCCGCTGGAAATTTCGTATTAGGACGAAATCTCCCGTTTGGATGTCGTGGCCGGGGCCCCTGGAAGCATCGGGGATGGCCTGCTGCACCTGTTGATGAATGACAGACAATGTCTTAGTTAATTTGCACAAATAATCAGACAGTAGGACGTCCGGGACGTCATGAATGGAGGTCGGTTTGGGAGCAGTCCAGAGATTCATTGGTCGCCCAAACACGACCTCGTAGGGGGTCAAATGGTGCTTGGTGGGAGTGGAACGCATCGATAACAAGGCCAGTGGGAGGGCATCCGGCCAGTTAAGTCCAGTGGTGGCCACTATTTTTGACAATTTCAGCTTCAGTGTGGCATTATGGCGTTCCACCAGACCGGCGGATTGGGGGTGGAAGACCGCATGAAACCTTTGCTTCACCCCCAACCCCTTTAGGATTAGTTGGATAACCTCAGCTATGAAGTGGGGGCCATTGTCGCTCCATAAAATTCGACAAAGGCCATAGCGAGGGAAGAATTCCTTCAGTAGTACTTTGGCAGTAGTCATGGCAGTGTTGTCACGGGTTGGATAGGCCTCTACCCATTTGCTGAAGGCACATACGATGACTAGTACATACTTCAGGCTTTGGCATCTCTCTAGTTGGATGTAGTCCATCTGAAGGACCTCAAAGAGGTGATTGGGGGTCCCAAACCCTCCCCGGGGTACCACAGTTCCTTTCCCGGGGTTGTGTTGCAGACAGATAAGGCACTGCTGAACTAGGCGTCTGGCTGAGTCAGGGATTTTGTCGTTGTGCCAGACTTTGGAAATGAGTTCGATCATGGGTGCAGATCCTATGTGTGCGGGGGAGTGTGCCATCGTCAGTATGGGGATCAGATATGAGTCGGGCAGCAACCACTTGTTTGCATCCTTTGTTCGCCAGCAGCCCTCTTCATCCTTCAAACCCACCCTTGCCCACTTGGTCAGCTCGTGAGGGGTGCTGGTCGACTGTATGTCTCTGATCATTACCCTTGTGTCACTCCATGTTTCTGCTTGTGACCTGGTCACATACATGCGTGTCACCGTCCTATTCTCAGCTGTGGTTCGTGCAGTGATGTCGGCCAATGCATTCCCTTGCCCGACTAAGTCTGTCACCCTTTTGTGTGCCTGACATTTGATCACCGCTAATCGTTTGGGGAGGAGAACTGCTTCAATCAGAGCGGAGACTAGATCTCCGTGGAGGATCGGAGTGCCGTGGGACGTCAGGAATCCCCTCTCCCTCCACAGGAGTCCAAAATGGTGGACCACCCCGAAGGCATACTGGCTGTCTGTGTATATGTTCGCGGTGGTTCCCGTGGCTATGATGCATGCTCGTGTGAGGGCTATCAGTTCTGCTGCCTGGGCAGATCGTTGTGTGATGCAGGCTGTCTCAACTACTGTTCGGGCTGTTGTAACTGCATAGGCAGCTGAAGTGGTGCCATCTGGGAGTTTGATGCATGAGCCGTCTACCCATAGCTCTCCATCGGGGTCAGTAAAAGCAGTGTCTCGGAGGTCAATCCTGCTTCTTGTCTGTTCGTCCGTGAGGGTCACACAGTCATGGATGGGAGGAACGTCGGGGTCATTTTCAGGCAGGGGCAACAATGTGGCAGGATTCAAAGTCGTGCATCTCTTTAGTGTGATGTGGGGTGCAAGTAGCGTCAGTTCGTACCCCGTCAGTCGTGCGCTAGTCAGGTGTTGAGTCTTGGTTTGGTTCAGGAGGGTGTCGACAGCATGGGGTACTAGCACGGTGAGGGAGTTGGAAAGTACGATTCCCTCGCTCTGACGGATAGAGACAGCAGCGGCAGCTACCGCTCGAAGGCAGGCAGGTAAGGCTCTGGCTACAGGATCAAGAGTGGCGGAGAAGTAGGCACAAGGGCGCTGCTTAGGACCAATTGATTGAGTTAGGACAGACAATGCACACCCTTCCCTTTCGTGGGTGAAGAGGGAGAAGGGTTTGGAGTAATCCGGGGTTCCTAGGACAGGCGCTGAACAGAGGGCATCTCGTAATTCCTTAAAGGATGCTTGACACTCAGGGGTCCAAGGGAGCGGGAAGGAGGCATCTTTGGTTAATAGGGCAAGTAGGGGTTTTATAATGAGACTGAAGTTAGGCAACCACTGTCTACAGAAAGAGGTTAGGCCAACCAAAGAGCGGACTTGCTTTTGTGTTTTTGGGATGGGGGTGTCTAGGATGGTTTGGATTCGGTCGGGTGTAAGTTTCCTTCCTTCTTTGGACAGGAGATGGCCTAGGTACGTCACTTGTGGCTGGCAGAACTGTAAGAAAGTGTAGGAGTTGGATAGTGGCTGTGATTGCAAGTGGGGTGGTGTCGGCCGCCAAAAGGATATCATCGACATATTGGATCAACACCACTCCATCTGGTGGCTGGAAGGCATCCAGCTGTCTTTTGAGGGCCTGGCTGTAAATGCTGGGGCTTTCAGTGTACCCCTGGGGAGCTCTACAGAATCGGTACGAGCGGGATTTTAAAGTGAAGCCGAAGAGATAACGGCTGTCTGGATGGATCGGGATAGAGAAAAACGCATTTTTAAGGTCGATGACAGTGAAGGTGGTGGCAGTGGGCGGGATGAGGGTCAGAATGGTGGTGATATCGGAGACTACAGGATATTGGGGTACAACCACTTTGTTAATCTCTCGCAAGTCGATGATGAAGCGGTACGCTTTCTCATCTCCTTCACCTTGTTTCTTAACAATAGGTAGGATTGGGCTGTTGCAGACGTTGCTAACCACCTCTTCAACCACTCCTGCATCTACCAGAGACTGAATGATCGCTACCAGTGCCTTCTCACCCTCTGGTGATATCCGATATTGCGGGAGTTTCGGGAGCATAGCGTCCTGTCGTACAGTTATGTGAATAGGATCAATCATCATTCGCCCCACATCAGAGTCATTTTTGGCCCACAGGTACGGAGGCAGGGTGTCAAGCAGGGACAGGTCAGCGTCAGTTATGGAGCACATGTGTCGTGGGGGACGGGATCTGGGCATGTCTGGGTTGTCGTACAGGATGACTCGTATTCCATCTGGGGAACACCTAATGGTAGCTCGAAAATGTTTCAGTAAGTCAATGCCCATAATGGCGTCAGGGGAGTTGGAGGAGAGCAGAAATGTCGCGTCAGTGGTGTTGTTTTCTAGGTCAAAGGTAATAGGTACAGACAGGGGGTTAGTGGAGGGCGTCCCATCTAAACCTATCGACGTTATGTGTGAGCCAGACAAGGGTGCCCTTGGAATCAGTCGTTTTGATAACACACTACGTGTCACCCCAGTGTCTACCAAGAATGGAGACTCTGTACCCAGGACCTTAGCGGTGACATAAGGACCTTGCTGGTCAACACAGAGCTCGACTGGATCCCTCCCTTGCCCCTGGCAGTCCTATGCAAAGTCGGGGGTATTTTCACCTTCGGACAGCTGATATTGGTTCTGTCGAGGACGGTCAAATGTGTTCAATCTCCCTGATCTGTCATTGTTGGTGTCGTTAGTGTGCCCTCGTCCTTGTACTCTATTTCTCGGCCCTCCTGCCACATCCCTGGAGTCCCTATTTCTATTCATCTCTAGCAGAACCGGACACTGGGATTTCCAATGGCCGAACCCTTTGCAGAAGGCGCATTGGTCATTGCTAATGTCTCTACGTCCAGTGTGGGGTGTTGGGGTGTGATCTTTAGAAGGTAGATCTCTGGGGGTGGTTGATTGGTAGTTCCCCCTTTGGTGTTCTCGTCCTACCGTTATACCGTGTATCTGGGCTATCATCACCCTTTCCTTTAAATCTTTCTTCTTTTTCTCGGACGCCCTATCATTCTCATTCTTTTGGTGCTCGTAATACTGAGCCATCTGAAGGATAGCTGCGGGTTTGGAGGCCCCCCAACTACTCTCGCTCGTCTGCAGCTTTTGGGAGACTTCTTGTGTTAGGCCTTTTACGTAATTTTGTACAAACAGGTGCTGTCCGGTTGCGGTGGTCATGTCTTGGCCACTGTAGTCGGAGAACACTGTCTCGAATCGGGAGAAGTATTCTGACACATCTTCCTGCGGTTTCTGTCGACAGGCCGTGACTATCGACCAATCTACCTTTCTTTCTGGGATCAGTGTCTTTAATTTCTGGACTAGTTTGTCTGGGAGTTCCAGTATGTCTTTTACTGGTTTCCTTCCAGGCTCTCGTTGTCTATCTAGTTTACCGAGTTGGTCCCAGGTATGTCCAAACAGATCCGTGTGGTCAGCCTTCCGGATTTGCTTCCACACGTCAGCTGGCAGGCATAACCCAAAGAACAAGTCAATGTCCGCTAAAGTCATTATTGTCGAACCCAAGGCTGTGCCTAATTCGGTATAAAATGCTGTCGGGTTCTTTCTTAAATCGGGCAGGGTTTGTTTGAAGGTTAGGATATCTTGTCGGTCCCATGGTTGGTAAACCCAATTGTACACAACCCTCCCTTTTGCATCTGCATCATTAATATCATCGCTCGTTCCCTTGCCACGTGGCGGGATCCAGTAAGGGGCCGCTTCTCTGATAGGCATCATAGTATTGGCTACTTCTACCGAGGTCGTTTCAGGGACTGTAACCTTGGCTTCTGGTTTTTGTTCCGTGAGGTGGCGGAAGACCTCAAGCATCTGCATGAAGAGCTCCGTCGCCTCACGTTCAGTCCCATCTCCAACATCAATCTTCCTATACAGCGTTGTTAGTTTAGCGGGACCTTTACTTTGATACCTATCTTCATATGCGTTCAGGGTGTGGTAGCTGAATCGCAAGATGAAATGCCGTCTGTGGCTGTCGGCATGTGAATTATATACGCTCATTGTGTAATCTTCGCTCTCCCTTCGTTCTACTAATGTCTTTGCTATTTTGTCGATCCCATCCCGCTCATCTTTGCTCAACCTATTTGGTCTGGCTGGTGGTTGTTTGCTAGTCTCGGGATCGTCTGACGAAGTTGTTAATGTGGCTGGTGCGGAGGCCGTGAGGGCCGGTGCACTAGCGCCAAGGTTGTTCTCGTTTGCACTTAGGGCCTGCGGGTGTTGTTGGCAGGGGGCATACGGAGGGGGCATGTAGATGATTGGGGGACCTAGTAGTAACTCATCGTTTGCCCGCTGTTTGGAGGGCAATTCAGGGTAGAGCGCAGAGGGGGTCCTAACAGGACATTGGCCTGTCGACCCTGATTCTTGGTTTTGTGTAGCTTCCTTTCTTTCTTTTATTTCCTCTTCTAGTTGCTTTGCGGCCAGGTGGGCTGCTTTTCGTAATTCTTTCCCTATTTTTGCTTCTTCTCTTTTCTTTCGTTGTTCCGTTTCTTTGCGCCACATGCCGATACTGTCGAGCATAGTGGGCGTAGTTTTATTTTTCTGGAGCGCTATTTCTAATGCTTTTATTTTATGATCATCAAAGGAACCTATCAGTGGCCACTGACTTTCAGGGTTCTTCTTTGTATATTTATGCCATAGTTTAGTATAAGCTATAGCGACTAGTCCATACTTAGTGAACATGTCCTTATTAGGGGTGCCCTCCAGTGGAGCCGGATGGTTCATCTCTAATAAGCGGTCCGGGCTAAACAGGCTACCAACCAGTGGGGAGAAGATAGGCATGACGGATTACAACGGGGACAAAAGTCTGCACTACCTATCTTATCACGGCGGGCAAAGACTAGACAGAATATTTCTATTCTCCGTTGTTTGCCGGCGGTGAATACCTCAAACGAACCAATACCGAACAATCGGTCAATCAAACAATCAGTGGGGAGAATAAGTGGGCACGAAAAGTTATCGTTACCCACTCTTTCTCTACCTGCAAAGAGAGACCTTGTTCTTCCCTGTTTGCAGACAAAGAATCTCCAGACAATAATCCACGAACGACAGTTCGGGAAACAGTGGGGGAGGAAGATAGGCACGACGGATTACAACGGGGACAAAAGTCTGCGTTACCTATCCTTCACTGTTTGCAAAGAGAGAGCCTGTTGTTTTCTCCGTTTGCAGACAGCGAATCTCCAGAGGTTTCAACAAAGCGTAATACTAGTATTATCCAAACAAAACAATCTTTTCTCAATTCGTCGTGTTTACACGACCTTACCCGGACCGCATGGACGGTTTCCTGTCCTCTGGATCCAGCGCCCGATCGTCCTCTCTCCTTCGTGATGCCCGTGGCACTCCTGATGGTTCCCAGTCAAGACCGTAGATCACTCGAGAGAGGTCTGTTCAGAACTAGTGAAGGTCGGATGATCGGCTGTCAGACGAGGGTCTATCGGACACGAGCTCTTCCCGATCGTTGCAGTCGTTCACTCTGTCGTCGGGACCTCTCCCACTGGATCCACGTGTCGCTGATGGGCCCCACGCTTTGGGACGCCAATTGTAGAAAAAGGCAGGGCTAGGACCTTTCTCAGGATTTGCCCGGCGCTAATCGCCCTTGTACCATTCAAATTTACCAAGCAATGAGGCAGGCGCCGGAGACCAGAAGGCAGGAAACAGAAGTTTTATTCCGACGGAGCAGAACACATCAGATCAGACAACAAGGTATCGTCTCGAGGTGCTCTAACAGCCTCTCTGAGGCCTGGCCTCTTATACACCGGTTTATGGCATGTGACCTTTCTTCATTACAATCATAACATTGTGAAGTAAGGAAAAAAGGCGTCCCCATAATCCACGTGTCAATCCCACCCCCATATACCTTCACAATAGAGGTCCTCAACCTGCTGATAAGAGGAGGGGTCATCACGCAGCTGAATGTTTCGCCAAGTCTTAGGATGTGTGCGCCTGATCATATCCCAGGGGGTGGGGAGGCCCTGATCAATAGTGTGTCCTTTGAAGAGGGGCGATTGCATACAATGAGGGGCAGTAAATGGTATCTCCCGGCTTAGGCAATGGCCTCGGGCCTGTGTGGACAGTCGGACATGGGGTAAGGGGTCATCAGAGGAGTGGTATTCATGCCGCGTGGACAATTGAGCGCGGAGGGAAGGTTTATCAACAGAGGGGCATTCATGGGAGGAGAGGAGGTGCTGGTCAGGCGCTGGCGTGACTCCCAAGGACAGGGTCATGCAGAAGGGTTATGCTCATAAGGGGGAGGGAGGGGGAGCCAGGGTGCGCGGAGGATGCTTGCTGGGTCAGAGGGGCGCGCTGGCGACTGATTGTGGACAGGGAGACCATGATGCCTAAAATGGCGATCGTGCACGTTGTACGTGGGTGACAAGCTGGCGCAGATGATGTTCAGTTCGTAAACTAAAATTCCACAGGGGGTAGGCCTCTATCTATCTAGAAAAGGCGCACACCACCACAAGGACATACTTCAAGTTATTGCAGCTCTCCATGTGAATATAGTCTATTTGCAACACCTCAAACGGATACGTTGGAGGAGCAAAATGGCCTGCTGGGGTTGATGTCCCCCTTCCTGGATTATGCATTAAACAAACGATGCAATGCTTAACAAGATTATCTGCGCATTTAGGGATCCCCGAATTCTGCCATACAGGAGCCAGAAGCTTGCATATTCCTTTCGCACTAATGTGGGCTGGACCATTCGCCATAGTAACTACTGGAAGCACATAGGCGTCTGGTAATAGCCAACACTGATGTTCCGACAATTCTATCCAACACCCCGTCGCATCCAACATTCCCATGCCATCTTTCCACTTACTCAATTCTTTCTCTGTAGCCTCTTCCTGAATCATTTTCACACTTTCTATTGTGTCCTCACACATTCCTCCTTTGCTGACCCATCTAGCAGGGCCTGCAACATACATACGACTCGTCACATCTCTAGCTGTCTCTTTCGCTATTTGATCCGCAAAAGCATTTCCTTCACCCACGTCATCAGTGATCCTTTTATGTGCACTACACTTCACAATTGCTATCTGAGTGAGCAAATCAAGTGATTCTAGAAGGTCCTTCACTAACTGACCATGCTGTATTTTAGTACTGTGGGAGGTGAAGAATCCTCTTTCCCTTCAGAAGCGGCCAAAACCATGGGCCACCCCAAATGCATACTGGCTATCTGCGAACACAATTACTCTCTTTCCTTTAGCCAATACGCAAGCTCTAGTCAGAGCTAGCAATTCAGTTGCTTGGGCTGAATTATGCCTAATGCGTGCTGTCTCTACAACTGTATGCAAAGTGGTAACAGCATAGGCCGCAGTTGTTTCACCATTGGGAAGCTTGGAACAAGAACCATCCACCCATAGGATCCCATCCGGGTCCAGGAGTGGCGTATCTTTTAAATCGATTCTACCTTTCGTCTCTTTCTCTGTACGGAGAAAACAATCATGTTGCTCCTGAGTGCCATTCTCTACTGGGATCGGTAACAGTGTAGCTGGATTTAGGGTATTCCATCGTTTGATGTGCATGTGGCTAGCCAAGAGCGTCAGCTCGTACCCAGATAAGCGAGCGCTCGTAAGGTGCTGAGTTTTTGTCCTATTTAGGAGAGTATCAACTACATGTGGCACCATGACAATAAGAGTATTGTCTAGTACCAATCCAGCAGACTGGCGAATGGAAGCTGCTGCTGCTGCTGTAGCCTTCAGGCAACTGGGTAATGCTTTAGCTACAGGGTCTAATGTAGCCAAAAATAGGCACATGGGCGCTGCTTGTCCCCAAATTGTTGTGTCAAAACTGACAACGCGCAACCTTCTCTCTCATGCAGATAGAGTGTGAAAGGCTTGCTGTAATCCGGAGTACCCAACACAGGAGCAGAACACAAGGAAGTACATAAGTCAGAAAAACTTTTCTGACATTCCACAGTCCAAGGGAGAGGTTGGGGTGTATCTTTGAGAGTGAGTGCTAACAGAGGTTTTGCTAACAAAGAAAAATTTGGAATCCACTGTCTACAATAAGAGGTAATACGCAAAAAGGCACGTACCTCTCTCTGTGTACATGGTACAGACATTTGTGCAATTGCTTGGATTCGTTCTGGGGTCAATCGCCATCCATCCTTCGACAAGAGATGACCTACGTAGGTAACCTCTTGGCGACAATGTTGCAATTTTTGAGGGCGAAACCTTGTGATGAAGGTCAGACAAGTGACGCAGCAGTGAGACAGTAACTTGTTTACAAATTTCCTCAGAATCAGCAGCAACCAACAGATCATCTACGTATTGAATAAGGGTTGCGCCTGGAGGCAAAGTGAAAGCATCAAGCTGAGTTTTCAAAGTCTGACTATAAATGGAGGGACTTTAACAATAGCCTTGAGCTAAAGAAAGCATTCTTAAGGTCAATGACAGAAAATCAGGCAGCCGAAGCAGGTATCATTGTTAATAGAGCAGTGATATCTGGGACGACAGGACACTGGGGTACAACAATCTTGTTGACCTCCCGGAGATCGATCACAAAACGATAAACAGGTGGCTGGGAAGAGTCAGTACATTTAAGAACAGGCAAGACAGGACTATTGCATACATTTCCCCTAGTCTCTTCAACCACATCTTTCTCGAACCAAATCGTAAATAATGGCCAAGAGGGCACTCTCACCATCACTAGAAATCTTACACTGAGGAATGCGAGGTAACTTAACATTAGATTTGAGGGTGACAATGTAGGGTGGAATCTGCAAGAGGCCAACATCATTGGGGTCTTTTGCCCAAAGAGTGGCAGGCAGGGAGCGTAATTCAAGAGGGAGTTGGTCTCTAGACAAACAATGTAGGGTGGAATCTGCAAGAAGACAACATCATTGGGGCCTGTAGCCCAAAGAGTGGCAGGCAGGGAGCGTAATTCAAGAGGGAGTTGGTCTCTAGACAAATATGTCGGGGAAATCAGTCTCTTCCCTTAAGTAAGATGTACACCAGAAGGAGAACAATGCAGTGTCGCATATAGTCTTTTCAACAAATCCAAACCCAACAAATTTTCACCACAACCAGTCGTCAAAATAAGCGGAGCCTCTAAGTCACAAGAACCTATCGAAATGGGCAGAGGACGAGAAACTGGGTTACAAACTGGGGCACCAGAAAATCCTACAGAAACATTTGTTAAGCCAAACAAAGGTGCCCCAGGGAATTTAGAGTGGATGATAGATCTCTTTGTTGCACCAGTATCCAAGAGAAATGACTCTGACACACCTAGCACAACGACTTCAACATAAGGCCTATTTTGTTCCACTGGAACTGATATGACTCCCTCACTTTGTCTATGGCTGTCCTAGCTGGAGTGAAAATCCCGATTCTCATCCATATAATAATCATCATTACAATAATGGGCAGACTGAGTATTTGCTGATTAAAATAATTCATGGAATTTTGAGGCGGAAAGGAACATTGATCCTGGGACTTTGTACCTCGCCCACTCCCCCTAGGTGTTGACTGAAAGCCACTTCTGCCTCGCGGCCCAGGCGTACGACCAGCATTCTGCAATAAAACCGGGCAATTATTCTTGAAGTGACCTTCCTCTTTACAATAGGCACATTGATGCGGACCCAGTGGAGGCCGTGGAACAAAGGGCTCAGGTTTCTGAAGCAACTTCTGAAATTGAGGAATCGGCTGAAACTGACGCTGAGCAAGGCGAGGGGGATAAGCCTGTTGCAAAAGAACTTTTGTCTTTAATTCTTTGGTATTTTTATCCAGTTTATCCTTCTCTTCCTTATCCCTATTTTCATAATACTGAGCAGTAGCCAATATCTGGGCAAAAGAAGAAACAGCCCATGAACTTTCAGAATCTTTTAATTTATTAGAGAGTTCGGGAAGTAAATTAAATACAAATTTATCTACGAACAATCGTTGTCCACCCTCTGTGCTCATATCCTGACCACTGTGATCAAGAGACTTCTCCTCGAAACGAGTAAAGAAATCGGAAACACTCTCATCCTTCTTCTGTTTACAGGCAGCTAACTTATCCCAGTTAACTCGTAGAGCAGGAATCAGGGTTTTCATTAAGGTAATATTCCTACCAGGAATTTGTGCAACTAAATCATCAGGTTTAGAACCACCCACTTGAAGTCTATCAGCGGCAAGTATAGCAGCCCAATCACCTCCTAATTCTTGGACGTGGTCCTCTTTCCGAATCTTAGCCCTCAACGGTTGCGGGACAACATTTCCCATCAACATATATATGTCAGCCAAATTCATGATACGAACATCAACGGACAATTCCTTGTAATAACCAGCAGGGTTTTTACTGGGGTCAGGTAAAGACTGTTTAAGGGCCAGAACCTCAGATCTCTTCCAAGGTACATATACCCATATACGTTGGAAGTGAGCTGGTATAGGCTGATTACCATCCTGGGCTGCAACTGCTTCTCTCCACACTGGGGGAACCTCTCGCATAGGGTAATGTTTCAGTTTGCCCCTAACAGAAGGATCAGGTTCAGACAAGGACCGGGAAATGAACATTGATCTGAAGGTGACAAGTGTCTGTATAGCATCCTCGACCTCAGGACCCACAATAACTCCCTTATCAAAGTCAGCCCGAACATCCAGCAAACCCTGGGGAGCTAATCCCAATCCCGTGGCCTTCCATTCCTGACCTAGAATGCCACACATGGCATCAAAAACGAATCTTTGTGTAGGGACATCCCACTGCTGAAAAGTGCCCATGATATCTTGTACGGTATACTCGGGACCATTCATGATCCATTTGCGAGCAAGGAGATCTAACGTATCTCGTTTTCGAGAATCTGGGAGTAAACTACGGGTCTGCCTACGGGGAAGGACAGGAGTAATGCTTACTGACCCAAAGAAAGGAGATAAAAGGCCAGAAACGGTATCAACCATCCGTTTACGAACTGAGGGGGAAGTTGTCAGAAGGGCAGGGGATAAATCATGAGATGGAGCAGGAGAGGAGACAACAGATAGAAGGGAAGCCGAGGGCAAAGAAGGCTGAGGCAAAGGAGTCGAAGTCAGGGGAGCCGAAGGCAAAGGAGCTGGGGGCAGAGAAGCTGGAGGCAAAGGAGCTGGAGGCAAAGGAGCTGGAAGGAGTGGCAGTGCTGGAAGGGGCTGTGGTAGAGGTGCAGGAACTGGTTGGAGAACAACAGGTTGCTGGACAGGTGGCAAAAACAGGGGTGCATTAGTACCTCGCACATAGGGCGGGGGCGATCTTAACAAGTGGGACAATAAAGGATCCTTCTCAGGATCAACATCGGGATTCGGGGGAGAAGTTGGCAGCACCGGGTAACATTTATCAATCGCCATGCGATGTTGCCTATCTGAAATTTCAATAGCACAATCTATCTCATTATCTTTAAACTGCTGGGCAGCCTGTATAATAGTCATGCCTCTTTCTTTCCTATCTCTTTTTGCCTGTTTAATTTCTTTCTGTTTGGCTTCCTTGCGCCAAAGGCGAAAAGAGTCAAACATAGCCGGCCGGGCTTTTCTTTTAAACAAAGTAGCTTCCAAATTATCTAAAATGTCAGGCTCAAAACTACCATTATGTGGCCACTGCAAAACACCATCTTTCTTTGTATAGCGGACCCACACTTCATTAAAGGTGATGGGGCCCACACCATGTTTAGAATAGAGCTCATAAGTAGGAGTTCCAACCGGAGGAATTGGACAAGAGTCCTCCAGTCGGGAGTACCTATCGCAACCAAAACAACACAATTTCCTAAACTTACTGAAACCAGGCATAGTTATTTCACTGGCTCCAATATAAACAACAAGGGGCTAATCAAATAAAAAAGCACAAACGTACTCACCCCTTGGCTTCGATTATTGCAATAATTGAATCAAAGAACCCCAAAACAAAGAAGTGGGCGCTACCCACCAGTACTTAACAAAATGTCTTCTTACGCCAACAGAGGTCTGTCTAACGTCTCGCAATACCAGTCATCACCAAAAGGGACCAAGGCAGGGCGGCAGTCAGGGCAGCAGTCACCAGGGGCCGTTGGAAAGGAGTAACCGAACCTCAAAAGAGCATCGGTCCACTTTTTGACATACAGGGGTCGCTGGTGTGGGGGCGCCTCCTCCGGAATTCTCCTGTGCGGCCTCTCACGATCCTCAGGCTCAACCGCTACCTCTGAAGCTGCCCCACGAGGGCGCCAGTTGAAGAACCGGGCCTTGGGGCCTAGCGGCGCAGGGCACGCCTGAAATCTCTGAGTTCACCTGCCTTGTTCTACAGAGACACGGAAACTCTGTTGGGCGTAGAAAACCAAGTTTTATTAGGTGCAGCTAAGCACAGTTGTCCCAGAAGTACACCAAGTAGGTTCTCAGGAGATTGCCACTTTACTCCGTGGCTCACAGTCTTTTATAGCAAAAAATACATCTGTACAAACATACACCCAATGCACAAAGTTTTAGCCAATCAGAAGAGTTTGAAAACTAAGTGTTGCATAACCAGAATGCTCTCTGCTTACATGTTGTGTGCTATCCAGCCCCCAGAGTTAATCAATACTGGTACCCATAGTTCAGTGTTGCAATGACAGGACATGTGTATATGCTTCAAAAGAAACTTCGTGAAACGAGAAAACACAGGGAGAGAATAGCGAAGGCCGGCAAGAGAAGAATACTAAAGGCTAACAGATAGTTGATACAGTGATTAGGTAGTCAAGACAAGGATTAGTAGGCCGGCTAGTGTCGGAGATTGGTTTAAAAACAAGGACGGAGGGGGTTTTCGACACATTGCAGTCCAAAAGGGCAGAGATACTTCGTTCATCGAGCAGCCTGTGTAAAGGCAACACAAAATGGCGGCAAATGTAAGATGGAGTCGAAATTAAAGAACCTCAGGGAGTAGCGTAGGGTAAAAGAGCGTAGAGTGGAGTGGCATA
Organism: Lissotriton vulgaris; assembly: GCF_964263255.1. Classification (NCBI taxonomy): domain Eukaryota; kingdom Metazoa; phylum Chordata; class Amphibia; order Caudata; family Salamandridae; genus Lissotriton; species Lissotriton vulgaris. Next base: position 883,021 of record NW_028254594.1, read on the forward strand.
GAGTGGAGTAGGGTGGACTGTCATATAGTTGAGTAGCATGGAGTGGAATAGTGTAGAGCAAAGTGGAGTACAGTAGAGTGGCATATAGTAGAGTGGCTCAGAGTGGGGTCGTGTAGAGTGGAATGGTGTAGAGTGGAATCGCATGGAGTGGAGTGGCATAAAGTGCAATGGCATCGAGCGGAATAATGTAGATTGGAGTGGCATAGAGTAGAATACCTTACTGGGAGTAGGATAGACTGGCATAGAGTGAGGTAGAGTGGAAAAACATAGGGGGTCATTAGTATAGAGGGCGGATCGCCACCGCCTGTATGGCGGTGGCGATTCGCCCGCCATTTCCCACTGCCCGCTTACCATTTCCCCCCCACCATATTATGATAGCGGGGGAGACCCTGGCGTACGGAAAGACCGTCCGCTAGTTTTTCGCGGTCGGACAGGTGACCGGGCGGAAAAGGGCTCCAATATGATGGCGGTGTCTGCAAAACACCACCATCCATATTAGGATGAATGCAGAGACGTGCTTTTCCATGGCGGCCTTGCGGTTTCTGCCTTAGGGGGCCCGTTGTGGGCCCTCAGAGTGTTCAGGGGGGTGCACTCGGGGGGTACCTATGGTATCCTCCTACATTGGCATGGACAAGGTAGCAGGCACCGCGCTGTGCCTGTCACCTTGTGCATGCCAATGCACAACATGCATTCGCAGCATTGTGGCGGGAGGTGCTGTGAGCACTGCCCACCACAATGTTGTGAATGGGGGATGCTACCGCCACGGTGGCGGTGGCATCCTCATGGCCACAGCTGGACTGCCGCACCTCTAGTGGACGGTCCCGTTCACCGTTACGATGGCGGGCAGACCTGTCCACCCGCTATCGTAATAGGGCCCATAGAGTGGAGTTGCATAGCGTGGAATAGTATACAGTAACGTGGTATAGTCTGGAGTGGTGTAGAGTGGGAGAGCCTATAGTGGAGAGGCATAGATTAGAGTGGTGTACAGTGGAGTGGTGTATAGTTGAGTGGCATACAGTGGACTAGCATAGAGGAGAGTAGCAGAGAGTGGAGTGGAGTGGTGTAGAGTGGAGTGCCATAGAGTTGAATAGCATATAGTAGAGTGGCATAGAGTAAAGTGGCATAGAGTCAAATATTGTAGAGTGGAGTGGCATACAGTAGAGTGGAATAAAGTTGACTAGTGTAGGAGCATAGAGTGGAGTGGTGTAAAGTTAAGTTGTGTAGAGTTGAGTGGCATAGAGTGTAGTGGCATAGAATGGAGTGGCATAGAACGGAATGGTGTAGAGTGAAGTGGCATAGAGTGTAGTGGCGTTCAGTGGAATAGCATAGAGTGTAGTGACTCAGAGTGGAGTAGTATAAAGTGGAGTGGTGAACAGTAGCGAGGTGTAGAGTGAAGTGGTGTACAGTGGAGTGGTATACAGTGCAGTGGTGTAGAGTTGAATAACATATTGTGGAGTTGCGTAGAGTGGAGTAGTATAAGGGGAATTGACATATAGTGGAGTGGCATAGAGTGGAGTAGCGTAGAGCGAAGTGGCGTACAGTGGAGTAGCATACAGTAGAGTGGCGCAGAGTGGGATGGCATAGATTGGGAGAAACTAGAATGGAATTGCATTAAGTGGAGTGGCGTAAAGTGGAATGGCATAGATCTGTATAGTGTAGATTGGAGTGGGGTAGACTGGCATAGAGTTGATTGGAGTAGAGTGGAATAGGGTAGAGTGAAGTGGCATAGTGAGGTAGCATACAGTAACATGGTATAGACTGGAGTGGCATAGAGTGGAATAGTATAGAGTGTAGTGGCATAGAGTACAGTGGTGTACAGTAAAATGGTTTATAGTGGAGTGGCACGCAGTTGAATAGTGCAGAGTGGAGTGGTTTAGAGTGGAGTGGCATAGAGTAGAATAGCACAGAGAGTAGTGGCGTAGAGTGAAGTGGTGTACATTGGAATAGCATATAGTGGAGTGGCATAGAGCGGAGAGGCATATAGTAGAGTGGTGTAGAGTGAATTGGCATAGAGTTGAATAGCGTAGAGTGGAGTGGTATAGAATTCAGTGGCACCGAGTGGAGCGGCATAGAGTGGAGTGGCGTAGAACAGAATGGCGTAGAGTGAAGGGGCATAGAGTTGAATGGCGTTCAGTGGAATAGCCTAGAGTGGAGTGACACAGAGTAGAGCAGAAAAAAGTGGCGTGGTGTCAACAGATTGGCATTGAGGGGAGTGGCATACAGTGGAATAGCATAGAGTGGAGTGATATACAGTATATTGGCATAGAGTAGAGTTGCGTATAGTCGAATAACGTACTATAGAGTGGTGTAGAGTGGTGTGATGTAAAGGGGATTGACATGTAGAGTGGAGTGGTGTAAAGTGAAGTGGCGTAGAGTGGAGTGGCATACAGTGGACTAGTGTAGAGTATGGTGTGGTGTAGCATAGATAGTGGTGTAGAGTGAAGTAGCATATAGTTGAGTAGCATAGAGAGGAGTGGCGTAGAGTGGAGTGTCATTGAGTATGAGTATTGGAGAGTGGTGTGTCATAGAGTAGAGTGGCATGGAGTGTCACATTAGAGTTGGCTATTTTAGAGTGGAGTGGCATGTCATAGAGTGGTGTGGCATGGTGTTCAGTGAACTGGTGTGTCGTAGAGTGTATTTTAAACAGATGTAACTGGTAAATGGCTAAATGGATGTAGTTGAAATGAGGCAGGAATATAGATAATGGGGTGGAAAGGATCCTTTTAGGTAGTAGATGTTATTTGATGAAGTCATTTTAAAGTTATAAGGCACAAAACCATTGGTTGGCTTCATTGTCACTCGCATTTGATTGCGTCTTATTAGTCAGCTTCCTTCCTCTTTCTGTGTTTGTCACTCGCCTGGAGCATGGACACGTTACTTGTGTCCTTCCACTACACATTTTTTACATGCTACTTTTTTTTTTAAGCACTCAACCAGAATGCATCTTTTTTAGCTGTCTTTCTCATGTACTTCTTCTCCTTTATGTACCTCTCCAGTCCTTCTGCTTTCCCCCACCTTCCTTCCTTTAGTTGTCTGTATTGCTCTGTCCCCACCATACCTCTCTCCCTCCATTGCCCGTGTTGGCCCTGATCCCCTCCCTGCTTCCCTCCATTATTTGTGTTGACCCCAAATCCAGCATCCCTTCCTCTGTTGTCAGTGTTGGCTCCGCAACTTACATAACAAAAAAAGCACTATGAAGCGGACACCGCTGCCCCCGTCATATCACTTTCCCCCACATCCTCTGTTGTTCACCCTCTGCCCTCAACCCTCCCTCCTTGTTGGCTCCCCCATCCCTACTGCAGCAATGCAAAAAAAGTGCATGGGTGCTTGCAGTGAAGCTGCTGTGAAGCTGCTGTCAGTGGGTGATGAGCCTGGGATCAATATGCCTCTGCTTTCCTTCCTTCTGTCGCCATGTTTGTTGCCGTGCCCTGCTGTCAATGTGACACACTGATGGTGGATAGTTTAAACGGTTTTGTTTACCTACCAATAGACCTCTTCTGCGAAGGGGTTCATCATTAGTCACCTTAAACAAGCTTTGTTTGGTAAAAATACTTTATCGAGGTTGCTCAGATGCTCTAACTAAGGTATGTTGCCTTCACAAGTACCAAAGGTATTCATTCCCTCCCTACCTTTGGGTCTGTTCATTTAAACGACTCCACAAATAGCGAAAGCACATTTAATGTTACGTCTTCGTGGCACGTTTCTGTGTGTAGTTTCTCAGTTAGTCTATGCGTTCAAACACTGAAAAATATTCTTTTCACGGTACAAACACATCACCAAAACATGTTTAGCCTTTCGTTTGAAATGTTGGCAGGAAATAGAGCTATTATTTGATATCCTGAGAAAAGGTGGACATTGTGATGGCAAACATTTGAATATGTGAGCGACTTTTAAAAACAAGGATATTTTTAGTCCATGTTCAAAAGACCTATATTCGTGAAAACAGGACGTCCCCCGTGAATTAAGGGAATTCCTTATTATCTGTGGCCGGAATTAGATGAATGCCTTGAATACTATCTGCGTTCTATTTCAAAAATATTTGTAGGTATCGTGTAATTTATCAAGTTTAAACTATCTGAATAATAGCAGAATGTCCGTGAGTCCAGCTGTCTAGATCTCTATTTGCCTGTTGATGCACACTTTTGTCACATGCATATTTATCTGCATCTGTGCCTGTGTATCCATGTGTCCATACATGCACTCATCCATCACTATTAAAATGCTATGCTCACCTGCTCACCATTATCATCATCTGACTTTGTGCCTACAGATCATATGTTATTTATACAGTGCATGCACATGGAATATTATATAAAACATTGTATGTAATCTAAATGGACTTTCATCTTTCTAGTTATCTATGGCATTGTTTGTTTATGTACGAACTACTTTAAAAAAAAAAGCTTTGCATGGAATGTATATTATGTTTATCTCTCTGCCCCTTCTCTGTCTTTCTCTCCATACGGACGATATGTATAGAGGCAGCTGTTTTTTAAATTGCTTATAATCTGCAAAACTGCAGTATTTATCCCTACATAATGTTATTAACCCCTTCCATGCTGATGACGGCCCCCGGCCGTCATGCATCACGGTGGGCGTGTGCTGATGACGGCTGGAGGCCGTCATAAACGCGCCGACTCTCTAAATCGCCCGCACAGGCGCAGAATCGCGGCCGCGCCCAAGGGGTTAATACTATAAATGTTGTTGCTGTTATAAGCATTTCATTATCAGACCGGAAGCTACCATTATGCATTACTCCTCTAATGCCACTCCACACAGAACTTGAGAGATCTTTTACTTTATAAAGAAAACATTCTGAAACAGAACATCTATTACATATAACAATTTCATGCACATAACAATATGCCTCTTTTAAATACTGCTCCTCACAGATATGTACCTTTATTTTTCACTTATAGTGTATTGCTTGTTATTTCATAATTCGTGATTGTAATATCTTTACTATGTTTTTATGCGTACTGTTGTGTTCCAATTAATGGAACCTAACTGTACTGTCTGTTGGGGCTATTTTTTGGTTTGCCATAGCGTGACATTTTCCCAGTAGTGATGCTGGGGTAACCTAGAAATGACTTGGTAATTAAGGATACTCACCACATTGGTCTGTTGGCGCCCTGCCTTACAGGCAGGCCGGGCTGTTTTCCAACCCCAGTAAAGAGCGGGCCACCTTCCGCTCCACCCCTTCTACCTCTAAGGAAGTAGTCAAAGGCCCATTGTGGGAGGAAATGTTCTCCCCGCATAACATTAGACACCTCAGGAGTGCCGGATGGTGGCCCCTGGACATGTGGGCAAATTCATCAAACAGTGGATTAGGAACCCACTTGAGAAAGAGGTGTGTAATATTCTAAAGGCTGAATGTTCAAGGCCTGCAATTATTGAGGTGATTGACCCCTAACCTAAACCTGGAGCTCATCACCTTCCTCTTTAAGCTAGGAAAGGACCCAAGAAAAAGGCTTGATAGTTCCCTTGAGGCTTGACAGGACTGCCTCCTTGATCTTTTGAGACCACTAACAAGGATCATCCACACGGCCAAGGAGGCACACGTTAACAAGCTCCCATTAGACATAAACCTCCTACTAGGTTGGAGCCAAAGGGCTTTAGTCCTTCTCTGGAATGCCAATGCTGGCCTCATTGCTGAAAGGCGTAGACTAGTTCTCATGAAAATTAATCCCAAACTCGGAGACCTAGCTGAAAAAGGCCCTTTAATGTCCTCAATAAGGCCCAATCTAACATACGCAAGGTTTTCAGCCCAGGTGTTTTTTGATGGGCTGGCAGAAGGGGACTTTCTGCTGGCTGAGGTTACCAGAGGTCCCACTTTGCAAACTTCAGAAAAAAAGGCTTTGACAGAGGATATCGAGTCAAAGGATCCACAGCCTTCTATTCCCAAAGAGGACGCCTGCTTTGTGCAAGGGGGAACAGGTCGCGCGACAAGACACAACCGGCTACCAGGGTGAGTACAGTGATTTTACCATGTTCTTCTTTCCTGGGAGGAGTGGAAGGTCACCTCAAATTTTTTATCCATGCCTGGGAGACTATTATGCAGAACCCTTGGGTTTTAGAGACTGTCCAGGGTTCCAAGATAGATTTCCTGATGGAACCCTCTAAAGATGTTTCCCCAAGAGAATTAGCTTTGACCACAGATCAGCAGAGAATGGTGGAAGAAGCAGTAAAAAGTATGTTGCAAAAGGGCACCATTATAGAAGCTCCCTTAGTCGACAATGTTTCTTAAGTACACTCTTCCTAGTGGAATAGAAAGACAAGGGGTAGAGGCTTTTGATAAACTTATGAGATCTAAACAGGTTCCTTGTATACATACATTTCAAGATGAAAAAGATCAATTTCTTAACGGAAATGTTACTAGAGAAGGATTGGTTGGAAAATTAGATCTGAAAGATGCATAATTTACCATTCCTATGGCCATGGAGTGTCAGCGCTATCTCTAATTCACCTGGCAGGTCCGTCTTTAGCAATTCCGCGCACTCCCCTTTAGCCCCATGGTACATTTTACCAAGAGCTGTAGCTTGCTACCTCAGGGTGCGAGGTGCGCATGTGATTGTTTACTTGGATGATAACCTTATCATGTCCCAATGCCATGAACAGGTTTTGAAAGACTTGGGCATGGGTATGTCCCTTCTAGAGAGTTTAGGCTTCTTAGTAAATAGGGAAAAGCCTATTCTTACCTCCTCCAGATCTCTAGAGTTGTTAGTCTTCACAAAAGACAGATTGATTTTGGTTCTACTTTTGCCCGTAAGATGATCAACAAAATTCGAAAGGAGATAAGGTGTCTGCTGCAAATGAAGTCCTTGACTCTAAGGAACTAGCCAGACTCAGGGGTCTTCTGTCCTCTTCCATTCAGGCTATTTTGTTCCTTGCATTGCTGGGCACTGCAGATAATAAAATTGACGGCCCTTCAGGCAGGTTTGTGGTATGAAGACAATGTAGCTCTAGATCAGGAGGGCAAACTGAAGTTTAATGGGTGGCTTGAGAATTTGGACACTTGGAACAGCAGAGCGATCTTTAGGATATCGTTCTGGAGTCTGATGTGAGTTTACAAGGTTAGGATGCAAGCTTGGAGTTTGGAGTTCACTACAGGACGCAGGGGCATATTACCAAGCAATAGCGATAATTATCGCTATTGCTTGGTTAGAGACAAAAATTTACCGTTGAGCTGCAGCGATTTTTACCGCAAATAAACCTTGGTATTACCAAGGTTTATCGCAAATGCGATAAAAATCGCCGCAATGCATGAATATCGCTGAAAAGTCCGCGATATTCATGCATTACCGAGCTAATGCTCTTAGCCATGTTATCCACCTCCCATTGGATAACATGGCTAAGAACTGCTCAGGGCAAGTGTTAGCTTTTGGAGATATTCGCCAATATCTCCAAAAGTTGGTAATAGGAGATAGCGATGTTAGCGACTGTTTTCAGTCGCTAACATCTTGGCACGCACACTTTGCATGTCATTAGTGATAAATATCACTGGCATGCAAAGCGGGGCCCAAGATGGTCGCTATCTCCTACTAGCTGTCGCTAACTGGTGTTAGCGACAGCTAGGTAATAGGGAGAGAATTTTATCTCCGCTTTCTTGGCTTTTAAAGCCAAAAAAGCGGAGATAAACCCCCTTGATAATATGCCCCGCAATGCCCTATGGGTTTTTAAGCATTGTTTGCAAGGCAGAGCGGTTTTGTTAAAGATGGACAATGTGTCTGCAGTCTCATATGTAAATCGCTTGGGAGGATCTTCAGACATGTCAGCCTTAGCCAAGAAACTCTAGCTGTTTTGCCTGGAGCACAAGGCAAATGTGTCTATGGAGTGTGATTCAAGGTTTTTGAGGGATTACAGAGCCTGGAAATTGAGAGTGGCCTATTTCAGGAAGCTGTATTAGTTTTGGGGCCCAGTAGTTTTAGACCTGTGTGCAAGAAGACTCACATTTCAACTGAAGAGGTAGTACAGTTGGATACCAGACCCGGGTGCTCTAGCAGTGAACGCCTTCCTTCAGCTCTGGAAGAAGTACAACGCTTATGCATTTCCGCCCTTTTGTGATGATTTAGAGGGTTCTTCAGAAAGTTAGGCAAGGGAGATGTTCCCTTGCCCTCATAACTTCCTTTTGGCTATCACATGCATGGTTTCCAATGACCTTGGAGCTGGCTTGCAACATTACCATTTTTCTTCCTGACATAGAGGGTCTATTGAGAGATGTAGACAGAGAGGAGCATCCTCTGGTTCTGTCATGGACTTTGAGCCTTCTTGCCCAGAAAATATCAGGAGATCTAGAGAGATGTCAGGCCTTTTGAGAAGAGCTGGGGAACTCCACGAGGAGTCCTGGGCTCCAGGAACACGTTATAGGTATAAAGGAATATGGAGGATGTGGGTACATTGGTGCTTAGAAAGGGACCTAGATACCATAAAGGCTCCCTATAGTTGAGGTGGTAAATGATTTGGCAGAACAGTTTAGTTGGGGCCTTACCTACAGGATGTTAAACTGCTACAGGAAAGCAGTTTCTGGAGGGCACAATTTACTCAATGGCAGGAGGGTGACCTGATGGTCTGTAGAGTACCTAAGAGTATACGGCTGAGGAGATCCCCAAGACCTAGGTATGAGACCCTCTGAGATGTAAATTTAGTGGTGAATATGTTTGCTTCTTGGCCTGGTAAATTATATTTGGAACCTAAAACAATTACCATGAAGGCAGCTTCCTTACTTTGCTTAATCCGATGTCATTGAGACTCTGAAGTAAAGAAGGCTTTGGAAGTAAGTAACAGAGTTTACAATGCCTTTGGAGTACCTTTTAAGATTATTAAGTGAACAAATACAATGACACCATATTTTACCTGAAATTTGATTCTTGCAGAAAATAGTGTGCTGTTGAACTGCACGAAGGAATATGAATCCAGGATGAGTGAGTTTTGTCCTGATGGTACTGATCAACTTCTGATTACTTTTGTGAAACCATTCAAAGTAGTTACCAGTGCAACTATAGCAAGATGGGTGAAATGTATTATGCAATTAGCTGGTGTTGATTTACAGAAGTTCCAAGCTCACTCTATGAGGGGGGCTATTGCTAGTCATTCCTTCTGGAAAGTGGGAAGATTGGAGGATATCTTGAGGGCTGCTGACTGGTCAAATACTAACACATTTGCAAAACATTACTGTAAGCCAATTGAGCAAATGTTTTATTTGGTCTTGGAGGGCTATCAACATGCATAATGGTAGCCTCTGGTCTTGTAATAAAATATAGAATTTCCAATGTAAATGCCAAGAGAATCTGAATTTCATTAAAGACTAAGAGGCTAACATTATCCCTCCCTCCTGTCCATGAGGTGGAGAATTATATTTTATGAGGACATGAGCTAAAAAATAATTTAAATAAATAATAGAAAAGGTTATGGATATGAATGAATATTTGCTTGATGATTATCTTGTTGTTTATTGTTCTTCAAAGTTGCTTTACATGGTGTATTGATGTTTTCCTTTCCTTTGAGATAATAACCAGTAGTTCGCTTTCTACAAGGAATTTTATTCTTCTGAGGTTTTCCGCTCCCAGTGGACCCTTTATCTTTGTTCATCGATCCTTTATCTTCGTTCACCCATGAAGGAACGAGCAGGTTTCGCTTTCAGAAGAGGCAGATTGTTATGTGCATGGACTTGATATATGTAATGGCTGTTCTGTTCTAGGATGTTTTCTTGATAAGGTTTCCGATATTTTCAAGTGCTGTGTGGAGTGGCATAAAAGGAATAATGGATAATGTTAGCCTCCGAGTCTTTTATGAAAATTCAGATTATCTTGCCATTTAATTTGGAGAATTGCTATTATCATCCATCCATCCATTCTCTATCTCTCAGCTCTAGTAACTTGGCAGATGCAGTCTTCTACATTGACCCAGGATAGCAGAATAGTAGATAGAGTAAATTCACTGTCCTGCACAAATTAAATTCTTCTTCTCCTATGAGCAATTATAACAATTGGAGACAGAGGTGCATATTTAATAGAATGGCGTCTCAGATAAAGGGCAGGAATGCACTATCAGGGCCGGACTGGGAACCGGAACCGGCCCTGGCAAAGTGCTCGGCCGGCCCCCCTCGCCCCCCCTCCGGGAGGAGAGGGGAGGGGGGAGGGGGAGAGGTGCGACCGCGCTCTGTGCCAGGGCCGGTTTTCGGCCGTTTTTGTTACAGGGCCGTTTTTGCAGCATAACGGCCCTGTAACAAAAACGGCCCCAGGGGCCCAAAACCGGCCCCCAACCACGCGGCCCACCGGGGGATTGCCCGGTGCCCTCAACGGCCAGTCCGGGCCTGTGCACTATATTTATCCAATACAGTGCATTCTTGTTCTTTCCCCCTGTGTTGGTGTCATTTCTGCAACCTAGTGTCAACGCAGGCTTCATTGCACCATGGTATGAGTGCCTGTGTTCGAGGCAGGATTGTTTTTGAGCAGGAAGGCGCACCTTCCTGCACAAAAACAATCCATAGAGGTGTTTTCCTCTTTCTATGTGTGCTGCAGAATGCATAGAAAGAGGAAAAAATTACAATAACATATTTCTCCCTGCTGCACCTCACTTGGGGAGGCATAAGATTTTGATGCATTCCCAGGTTTATAAGTCCGTGAAAATCTGAGAATGCATCAAAAACCATTGGAGTGGCATGGGTACACCCACTGCAACTCCTAAGGAACGCCTCCCTGGCCAAAGTAAGGCAACGCAGCGATTTGCGATGCTTTGCCTTACAAAGCAGAGCGACTTTCCGTGGTCTCATAAATATGATTTGGTATTGGTGCAGCTGTCGCGTCATAAAAAGTGACGCAACAGCGGCGCAAGGAGCTCGTAAATATGCCCCGGAGTATCTGTTGTTCTGAAACACAGAGCAGTGCACTCTGCCAACATCATCATGCCCTATAGGATGCAGGAGAGTTTGAATGATTGAACAAATGTGGTTTGTCCATCACAGTGTAATATTTGCATTTTAAGGTACCCAATATTCATTTTTGCCACAGTTCAATAGACTCACACTTTAAGCAGCTCCACGTGTTCAGCCGTCTGAGATAACCAAACCACTGCACACAAAAAACGGATCTTAATTAAACTACAAAAGTATTAGTTCTCAGACTATGTTTTAACATTGAGTAAGCATTGCATTGAACACAAAAGCTGGACCTGCACTCTCTTGTGAAACTGATGTCTGATTAAAATACCGGAGACTAGCCATGGATTTAGAGACACAACTTAAAAAGTTTTGCAAAGTGATCAAGGAAAATGAAAAACATTTCTGCCCAATTAAAATGGGAGTCTATAAACCTCGTGTGCCCGGCACTGATGGCTGCTATGTTTCTGGAGCGCATACAACTATACTGCAGGCTCTACCAATCGAACGCTGTTTCTGTTTTTAAAAACGTTCGTAAATCCCCTGTGAAAACGGTTATACTCTCAAATAGGTGTCAGCGAAATGTAATGCAAACACGCTGCTCTTCTCACTGAGATTTCAAACTAGATCGTGATAAACAAGTATTGAAAAATCCAATAGGTCTTCCCTACACAATGTAGTGGTTTGTGATTTTTTTTTTTTTTTAGCCATCTTGTGCAGCATGGCTGAAAGGTAAAATGAAAATACGCTACGGCCATCCTCGCATAGGCAAGATCGATTGACTTTGCCAATGCATGTTAAAATGTAGGGGAAACAGCGCATATGCAGTTCTCAGTACCAAGAAAACCACGTGCGCGTCTCTCCTCATTCCCTCACCCTGGTGGAAAGTGCGAGAGGCCTAAACACAAGGCCCAAATAATAAAACCTGGAAACGTGTCCAGTTTGAAATGAGAATAGGTGTTTCTATTTGCACATCTGCGAGCCCCCTGGCAGCCGCTCAGGGAATTCTCACGTATTCCGCACACTCGAGTCGTAAATAGTGAAGACAGGGTCCTCACCTCTGCTGAATTTTGTCAGCGGGCTGAGCACAGGTCAGCTGCAGTTGTGAAAAGATGTCACGTCTTTCAGCGGCCTCGGCTGCAGCTGTACTCCAGAGTGTGCGAGGGGGACGGGCGTTGGGGGAAGGTGAACAGATGTCTCATTTGTCCAGGCCATCCAATGCGAACAGTCTCTTGGACTGGAGTGCAGCACGTACGTTTTGTAAGGGAGTTGGACGTTGTAACAAACCTTTTGGTGGTGCTAACGTGTAAAAGGCACAGACCTTGATTCACAGAACTGCAGGCACGATGTCAGAATATCCACCCTCGCATGCCTGCATTCGGCATCATTGTGCAAGTTTGTAGGAATTCTCAAATAAATTGTACAGTTGTCCTGGGAATCTGGGACTGTCGCAGATTCCTGGGACTACTCACGTGTGTAACATATTACGCAAATGGAAATATAGAGGGCGTCAACTTCGACATGCAAAAATATGACACAAAAGTGCAGTTGCACTCCACATTTAAACTCCACAACGCTCTTTTTGCTTCTCTGAGAGGTGAAATATCTGCATCACGTCGAGACACCTTACCCATAATCCACATCAGTTTGAGGCTGCTGTTCCCTCCTCGGAAAACTGTTTAATGTTGTTTTTGACAGGATTACATTAAGATGTCCCTTTACATTTGCTGTTCTTCTCCAAATTTCGTTGGTAGTCCAAACTAGAAGCTAGCACGAGCTCCACACATGAGTTCACATTTGCTCCCACAGATATTTTCACCACATTGGCAGAATTTATTGTGTCATTTGCCATTGTAAATGGTTCTTTTTCTCCTGTCAAGTAACGCTCTTGCAGAAACGACCTGGAACTGGGGCCTCGGAGGCGCTACATCTAGCTGAATGAAGCAGCGAGAGGTTACATCATCTAACTTGTGATAACTCACACTGAAAAATGTACTGTGTCCCCTCAATAAGCGCGCCTTACGATGGCATCCCTGCTTTATTCTTGTGATTTGAAGGATGCAAGGTGGCATTGCGTATGTTCCTGTCCTAAATGTAATGCTTGTGGCTGGTGTCCTGGGAACACGGGCTGCAGAGTACGCTCTCATGCTATTCCCAGCAGGACGGGCTGCGGAGTACGCTCTCATGCTATTCCCAGCAGGCTCTCAGGGCTGGGATACTGGGCACACGACTACTCTTCGTACCCAGTTTTCATTTGGCATCGTCAGTAGCCAGACAACATTGGCATCGGGTCCTATGTACTCACTACATCTCATGAAAGAAAGCCACTTGCTCACTTACTGGACAGGACAGCTCTTCCCACCCGATAGAAACCCACTAAGGGGAGAATAGCTGGACCTCTGAGATGTGCACCAATGGCAAATAAGGGTGACCTGTCAGAGGGATAGGCTTTAGGTCACAGAGTTATAAAAACACCACTCTCCCACTCAGGAATGTCTTGATTTCCATGCTCTGATAGCTGCCCTTTTCCTTTCTCAGGCAAGTGGAAAACAGAGCGGAAAGAGGAAGTAAAACAATTCTCTAGGGAGAGGGGTGGACAGAGAGGCAGAGGGCCATGGTCTCCAGTGGATGCGTTGATTGCTTCCCTTCTCCTTTCTTAGGATCCTCATGGAACCCAGCCTGAGCAAGAACAACGGAGGTTAGAAGGAAGAAAGGTTGTACTCTCTGGGAGAAAGGGAAAGCAGGACATTTGTAACTAAAAAAAATATTAAGATGTGATGGAAAAGGCTTGAAGCAAGGAGTTTCTCATATACAGAAAAAATAAATAAATACCTTGTGAAGTTAATTTCTGTTATCTCCATTTTTATTCCATATAGTGAAGATATAAAAGGAATGCTGTTCCTAATTTTGAGAGAAGAGGAAACCGGTTTTGTGTGGTCATGAAGTGTAGGAGTATGAGGATTCCTCCTCTTGGAATATAGGGCCCTCACACAACCGGCAAGGGCATCTATGCTGGATCTGTCTAAAAAGCCCTCAGTCTCTACCTTGTGATTGGTCATTCCCAGATAGTGTCACAGTTTAACTCCTGTTTTCCCATCCTCTACCATGTCATTATCCCTCATTTGACCTTCCTAACCTGAGACTTACCTCTTTCCCTTCTTTGCTCTTTCCACCTGTATCTCATTAAGGACCTGCGCCCAACCTCTTCTCTCCTCTATTGCAAGTAAATAACTAGGAAGCAACAGAAAGCTGTACATTACATGGGGTATTGGGAGACACTTTACAACAATGTGTATATCAAGCTGGGAGTACAAAAATACACGTCACACATTACATTCACATTTTTAGGCAAAGGAAGATTAAGTGAGATGCCCATAATCACACAATGTTAAGCCTAGCAATGATGCTTGGATTCAGACTTGGGTCCCCAGGCTCCAAGGCCGGCAGCTCTAGCCACTAGGCTACATCTCGTACAGAGCTAAAAATGTACTCCATGTTTTGCACTACAGATGGAATCATATGTATGTGTAGCTTCAAATGATGATTTCTTAGGGATCATACAAATGCAAACATATGCATGTGTTATCACGATAGAGTTGTTTTAAGAGTTGTGATACATTTTGTTCTGACTTTTGTTCATGGTACTCAGAACGTTCCTATGGATTACTTTCTGGCATGCTAAGGGCTCATTTGTCATTCTTTTTGTGATATAGGGCCTGATTCACAAACTGCACTTTATAGTAAGTTTTGTAATACTACAGTAGTGCTACAAATCTTACTAAAGAGCATTATTCACCAACTGCACTTTTGTAGTAACTTACACTTTTGAGTGAGTTTACTACTTTTTGGTATTTAAAACATGCATATTTGCAGTAAATTACACTTTTGTAGTAATTTACACTTGTAAATTAAGAATTTAGCAACAAGAAGCACAAAGTTCCCCAAGAGGCTGATAGGGTGGAGTGTAGAGGTGTATAGGGAAGACCAAGAGGGGGGGAAAAGAAGAAAGGGGAATCCCCTCTTGGGAACTAGAACCCTCACACACCCAGCAAGCTAGGTGTCATGCTTCATCATAAGGGTCCTGCTCCTCGTCAGACTGGCGCTGCAATGTCTGACGGGCACCCGCGAAGGGGCTCTTTAGCGGAGATCTTTTGTTCCAGCCATATGGTGCATGCGTGTGAGAGGGCAGAAAAAGTGTAGTCGTGAGGAGGTGGTAGTGATTAAAAAAGGTTAGCCAGTCCACAAGGATTTTTATTAACGTGGCTGACTCCCTTGGTTAAAATGGTGGGAGGGGAGATAGAGCGCTACAGAAGTACTGGGCAGGACTATCTACAACCCTCTGGTAAGGTCGACATGTTTCATGCTATCCTAGCAATTCTTCAGGACCTATGGTGACTAGTACTACACAGTGAGAAATTGAGAATGTATACAACCTTAACTTGGTTGGTCTCTACCGCAGGCCAATTGGACCTGCTTCAATACTTGCGACCCTGGGTGTATCCCTAAGGTGCTCCGCAGTCTGCTCCTGTGGGACCTGCACAGGGGAATCAGGGACCCCGATGGTGTGCGGTCTCTGCCTGCTACACCTACCCCCACATGGAATCCGAAGTGGAACCGGAGCGACTGGTAAATTAAGCCCTATGTTTATTATTTTCTATGGAAGGATGTTGCAGTACCAGTGGTTGGCCGTATGTAGTGCTAGACTTTATACAAAAGTGTAAGTTACGGTTGCCGCTGATGATCTCTAACTCCCTCAACATTCTCTCATGCTCCATTCTCATTCTCTCCCTTTCCAAGGACAACCTATTATTCTCTGTCTCCCTTTGACTCTCCATTTTAAGCTTAGCCAACTCCAGCTTCAGTGCACTATTTCTCTCCCTGTCTTCCAACTCTCTGGGGACAGGAATTTGGAAGAGATACAGCTGCCAGGTGGAGAGAGTCCCCTCCCCTAGCTGAAAACACTGGCCTCTCAATAGGCCCATCTGTATCCACAACTGGCTCCACCACAAGATCAGGGGCATTTCTTGCTTCTAAACAGGCCCTCAGCGCCTCTTGGTAGTCTTCCTTTTTAGAAATGCCTGGTGTAGCAACTTTCAATTTCCTGCGCAGATGTTTGAGCTGTTTCACAGTGTAGGTATCCAACCTCTCTTCCTCAAATTCAAGATCCATAGATGCAACAGATGCTGGTTTACTCATGGTAGTAAACATTGGGAGTTTTCAGGAGAAACTAACAATCCAAGGAAAAAGATTCTAAAAAAAAGTATGTGGTCGCATTTGGTCTGCAGTCATTAGTAGTTTACACCAGTCACTGTATGTGAAACACAAATGCAAAGTCCAAATCCTCACTGCTGACCACCAACGTTTGATCTGGGGGTCTCTAGTTGGCAATGGTATTCACCTTTGTCCAAATAGGGACCCTTACTTCTAAGTCAGGATAAGGGGATTACACTCCTTAATAACCCCTGCTCACCCCCTTGTAAGCTTGGCACGAGCAGACAGGCTTATCTCAGAGGCAGTGTGTTAAGCATTTGTGAATATACACAGTAATACAGTGGAAACACTACAGATGGACACAACTCAGGTTTTACAAAAATAAGTATTCTATATATATATATATACTTAAACACAAGACCATAAACGACAAAAATCCACAATACTACAATTAAGATTACTTACAAGATGATTAAAGTTGCTTAGTTCAAGTTGATGGTAAATACGACAAAGTTCTCAACATAGTACCTGGATGCGTAAAGCATAGTAAACAAATGGCTTGCAAAAGGGGAAATGCGTCGGTTCCGTGATCCGGGGGAGATGATGCGTCATGCCTCAATGCTTGCGCAGATTAGGGGATGCGTTGTGATCCTTACCGGTGGGGAGGTGATGCGTAGATTATCCGCCTGCAGGCCCGTTGCGTTGTGCAATATGGCGCCTTGATGCGATGTAATGATCCAGTTGCGATGCAAGAAGGTGACGCCCTTGATGCGGCGATGACGTTGCGATGGCACCCTGACAGCCTTGCGACAACTCTGTACTTTGGAGCCGCGACAGGCCCTGCGACACGCTGCCCCGGTGATGCAATGGTGACTCTCACGATGGTGTCACACTTATCCGGTGATGCGACAGCAGGCAGCTTCGATGAGTACACGCTTCCAGGGAGATGCGGCGAAGGCTCGCTTCTCCGGCGATGCGACGATTTCAGCTACAGCGGTGACATGCTTCTTCTCGATGCGTCGCACTTCCAGCTCCCAGCGACATGCAAATGTCTGGAGTTAGAATTCCCAGCAAGGAAATTCAGTGGGGAGCTGAAGTCTTTTGTCCCTGAGACATCAGCAGGAGGCAAGCACAGTTCAAGCCCTTGGAGAATATTCTGTAGATGAAAGTCCTTACAAAGTTCCTTCTCATTTCCCATGGCAATGAAGCAACCAATGCAGGCCAACCCAGCCAACAGCACACTGGCAGAGGGGCAGTACAACTCCTGCAGCTTCCTTGGTTCTTCTCCTTGGGAGAAAGGTTTCTTGTCCAGAAGAGATCTAATTTCTTGGGATAAGGGTCCCAATATTTATACCCCAAAATCCTTTGTTCTCTGCAGGCAGAGAGGCCTCTGCCTAGTCCAAACCAGTTCCTGAGCACTTTGTTTACATGACTCTCGTCTTCCTTTCACTGTGCAGGGCAGAGACATCAGCCGCCCCACAGGAGGTGGAGCCAGCAAAGGGGAGGGATGATACAGCTCTGGAGCACTCTGTTGACATGATTCCTCCTCTCCTTTCACAGTGCAGGGCAGAGACATCAGACAAACCCCAGGGGGTGGAGCCAGCATTGTAGATTCCGGTCCCAGGTGCAACTCCTCCCTCCCATCTAGATGCAGATCTCTCTATTCACCACCGGGCTACCCCAGCCTGTCTCCTGGAATCCCCCAGCCCTGTCAATCACAAACCCAGACAAGGAATACAAAACCCAGCAGAGGCAGGCCTGGATAATTAGGCAAGAAAATACCTACTTTCTAAAAGTGGTATTTTCAAACACAGAATATTAAAACCAACTTTACTAAAAATGTATTTTAATATTCTGAGTTCAGGCATAGTAAATTCGGATTTCTACCTTGTTTCCTGGGTCAGTTAGGATTACAAGAATGGAATAATCTAACTGCCCATTCTGGCCTATGGAGAACAGGTAGCCTTCAATCGTGAAAAACAAAAATGGCTGGTATTCACAATTGGAACATGCTACATACATCAGAGCATGTCCTACCTTATGCTTACAATGCACCCTTCCCTTGGGCCTACCATAGGGGTGTCTAATATGAAGCAAAGGGAAGGTTTAGGCACTGGCAAGTGGGTGCACTTGACCAAGTCGACATGGCAGTGCTAGACTGCACACAGGCCTTGTAATGGCAGGCCTGAGACACACTTTACAAGCTGCTTCTGTGAGTGGCACAACCAGTGCTGTAAACCCACCAGCATCACTTGATTTACAAGCTCTGGGCACACATGGTTCACTGTACTAGGGGCTGACAGAAAATCAAATAACCTTATCATGGAGTAACCAATTAGTACAACAATTTAACATAGGGAGCATTTGCACTGGGGCACTGATTATCAGTGGCACAGTGCTCAAAGCATAAAACCAGCAAAAACATATCAAAACAGAGGAGGCAATCCATCAAAAATGGAAGGGAGACTCACGCCAATGATGCCAGGTCTAACAGTTACTACAAAAAGTGCAGCTTGTGAATACCAAAACATAGTAAACTTACTCAAAGGAGTACACTTAATCACAAGTGTAAGTTACCCTTGTGAACCAGACCCTAAAGATCTGAAATAACAGGCTTGATCATATGCATAACAAAGTAAGTCAATTAACCACAAAGTATAAAAATGAATGACAAAAACAAAAAACAGTTATGGATCTTACTGCATTAATACAACAGAACACACATAAAGATTTTATAGGAGCCCACTGTAGTATTTGTAGAAACATACTGAATGATGAATATATTATGCAACATCGCAAATGTAAGGTGCTTTTTTGTCCAAATTGATTAATTGAGCATGCTCTGTTTACAGTAATGCAAAGGATACAGTAGTTGCTTGGCTGTGAAGTATACAAAACATGTTTTATATGGGTACTATAAGGTATGCTGTATGCTTATCTCACTAATACTGTTATCTTGGCATTCTGTGAACTGCTACACAAGCAGAGGATGCTTATATTGCAGGTGAAGTTCAGTGAAAATGTAACTCAATTGTTAAAATGTGTGTTTAGAAACCTTCAGGGTCACATAAAAAGTAAGGGAGAAGAAATAGGCTGCTCTTGACTCCAATAGAGGTTCCTGTGTGAGTACTGCTAAGGAAACTACTTTTGAAAGTTTATTCAAATACAGATGCAAAGGCTTGAAATATTAGTGGTACACTTTCCAGACGGTGAACACAAAATTTGAACTATTGTGTGGAGAAAAACACATAAGTCAGTTTACTAGTATCGTGATATAAAAGTCAGTCAGCAGCCTGACTCATATAGAATAACCACTGAAGCACAATACATCCTCTGTTCTAATTTAGACCCTAAGATTTCAGACATAACAAGCCCCCAACAGTTACAGACCAAATGAGTAAGTTAGGTGTTTTACAACAGTGGCAGCTCTGTGTGCATCAACAGTGAGCTGTTTTTGAGGACCAGCATGAAGTCATTTTGTATGTCAAACTGCCTTAGAATGGCACGACCTATATATTACTATGATGATTTTAATCACTCCATCTCACGTTTACCCATTGCTAGACACCCGCTATGAATGATTTCCGCCAATGGATTAGTGTGGATGAATCATGAAACAAAATAACAAGTAACATATGCACAGGCTGCAAAATATTTAGCATACCATATATTTTAGGCATCCAAAACAACCCTTTAATAGCAGCAAGTTATGCATATATTTTAATTAATTATATGAAAGGGCTTAGGATCCATTTCGGCAAAACTCCTTGGATCTGGCTTGAAAGCATAGCAGTCTATGGGGCATATTATCAAGGACAGGCGATACATTATCGCCGCTTTTATCGGCAGGAAACTGCAGATAAAGCGGCGATAATGGCCTTCATAATATGCTCTATGAATTCCAATCGAAGCCCATGTTAGATGTGTTCACATCTAACATGGGCTTCGATTGGAATTCATAGAGCATATTATCAAGGCCATTATCGCCGCTTTATCGGCAGTTTCCTGCCGATAAAAGAGGCGATAATGTATCGCCTGTCCTTGATAATATGCCCTTATATACCTACTGTCATTAGTTCTTTAAGACATCAATAGCATTGTTGAGTGGTGAGTTATAGTTAATGTAGTGTGGTGAGTGATGCAACAAGACTGTGTACGGAGGTGAGCGTTGTATAGTAAATTGAGTTGTGTGTTAATTATAAATGTAAGTTAAAACTAGTGATGTACAAATTAGAAATGTAAGTTATAACTATAACTTTAGAATTTCTAACGTTTGTGTAGTTTAGGCTGGGTTTGGATCAAAAGAATAAATAAAGTTGTGCTGGCTATAACTTATCTTTAATCTTTGTTTTTTCATTAAATGTAAATGGTTTTTATTTTTTCTTAAAAATCTGTTTCAAATTGTAGTGTCGGGTGTCATTCACTTGAGTGTTCATGAGTGGAGTTTTGTAGAGTATAGTGGAGGACAGATTCATAGAGTTCAGTGTTGTAGAGTGTACTGTTGTACAGTGTAATGGAGTGTAATAGAGTAGAGTGGAGTGGCTTACAGTGGAGTATGGTATAGTGCAGTGGTGTACAGTGGAATACTGTAGAGTGGAATGGCATAGAGTGGATTGGTGTAAAGCGGAATGCCAAAGAGTGGAGTGAGGTAAACTGTAGTGGTGTAAATCGGAATAACGTAGAGTTTAGCGGTGTACATTGGAAGGGTGTACAGTGAAATAGGATGCAGTGGAGTGGCATAGAGTGGATTGACGTAGAGTGGAGTGTCATTCAGTGTAATAGCTTTGAGTGAAGTGGATTACACTGGAGGTCCATGTAGTAGAGTAGTGTACATTGACGTAGCATAGATTGTAGAGGCGTACAGTGGAGTTTCGAAGACTGGAGTGGGGTAGAATGGATAGGTGCAGAGTGATATAGCGTAGAGTGTAATGGTGTAGAGTGGAGTGACATATAGTGGAGTGGCGTACAGTGGAATAGTGTACAGAAGTGTGGCGTATAGTGGAGTGACATAGACTGGAGTGACATAAAGTGGAATACCGTAGAGTGGAGAGGAGTACAATAGAGTTAGATACAGCGGAATAGTGTACAGTAGAGTGGGATAGAGTGGAGTGTCACACAGTGGAGTGGCATGGAATGGAGTGGGGAAAGGTGGACTGGCTTGGAGTGCATAGACGTAGAGTGGAATAGTGTAGAACAGTGTGCTGTGGAGTGGGTTACAGTGGACTAGGGTAGAATGTAGTTGAGTACAGTATAATAGTGTAGAGTGCAGTGGCATAGAGTGGAGTGGTGTAGAGTGGAGTGGCATAGAGTAGAATAATATCAAAGGGTGTATGATATAGGATGCCACTTGTGATGTAATTGACGATGCCATTGTGATGCCTCTGTGACATTATGTGTGGCTATAATATGCACAATTCTTTGAGGGCAAGTTATGGTTGCACAGGTAAGCAGCACTAACTAACAGTAACTAGCACTAACAGCAACTAATACATTTCATAGGGTTTTCAGTTTAAAACCATACATGTAACTTCACTTTAGCCATGTTTCTTAGGGATTTTAAAAAACATATCTTATGTGCAGCAGAAACCATGACTTACACTTAACAATGTGCTTTCAGTGAATTCTATTTTTTATGACCTTCTGAACTCAGCTCCCATATTTGCATACTTCACTATGCCATTCATGCAGCAAACCCCTGACTAGCACATCAGGAGTGCAGAAGCGGTATTTTGGCTGTGCATCTCTCATGTAGCCAACTAGTCTTTGCAAAAGATCTTGGGCCAAGAACACCTATGAATAGTTAGGACTGGCCTACAGCCTGGCTCTGTGCTCAAACCTTTGCTGCACACCTCCTTTGACAATGAGCATCAGGATTGACTGCGGGTCAGCACAGGGTGCAGCTTTAGCCCACATGCTATGCTCAGCACTCCTGTCCCAGTAGCCAGTTTCTTCTCATTTACTATGCCCAGTACTGCCCAATATGATTGAGGTACAAAGTATGGCCTTCAGCAATGCCCTGTGTATGATACTCCTTAGTTTAAACCAAGAGCACAAGTTTGTATAACATCATCCAAACCAAGCATTCAGATGCCCTAGTTAAAGAAGTCACATGCAACCTCCAACCTTGAATAAATAGGTCTTTAACTATGTTTTTGAAACAACTAAACACACTGTCCACTTTAATCTCCCAGGAATGGTGTTACACATCATGACACCTACCATTTGAAGTAAATTGCCACTATTTGTGCAAAAATGACCCTACCTGTTAGAAATGGGGTCTCTAGTTGGCAATGGTTTGCACCTTTGTCCAAGTAGGGACCCTTCCTTCTAGCCAGGATAAGGGAGTTACACTCCTAAAATAACCCCTGCTCACCCCCTTGGTAGCTTGGCATGAGCAGTCAGGCTTATTTTAGAGGCATTGTGTGAAGCATTTGCACATAACCAACAGTAATAGAGTGTAAGCACTACAAAAGGACACCACATCAGTTTAGAAACAAATATCCAATATGTTTATATACTTAAGAAAAGACCAAAAACGATAAAAATCCACAATAGAGAACTTAGAAATGTTCAGTTATCAAAATAAAGTTGTAGTAGTCTTATATTCTTATTAAGTAATTTAAAACCATTACAACAGTACATATCATTTATCACAGAAGTCAATAGCTGTGTCTGGGGCTTTCACTGTGCCGTGAACAACAAATCCAAACAGTTCTGGCTGACCGCGGTACTGCAGGCCAGGTACGGTGGCGGGAAGACCAGCAAAACAGTACCTTTAGAAATGCTGGGTGTCGGCAACCTCTCGTTGAGCTCCAAAAGCACGGCGTCCTCAAGCGTCTGTTCTGAAGGTTAGTGCAGAAGTAATCGGGCACTTGAAGTCACACGTGCTGCAGATCGAACTCCTTGCGGTTAAAGTCGGGAGCGCCAGCGTCTGCAGGCGTCGGGTGCTGGGGTGCGAAGTGCAGCGGTGCAGAGTGCTGTGTCTTCAGGTCACTGTGCAGGCAGCGGCTCGATTACGGTCATCCAGTGGCGTCAGTAAAACCAGGGCTGCGATGCGAAGTGATGCGGTGCTTGTCGCGGTGCTGGCAGGTCACAGTGCAAGCAGCTGCCTCAACGTTGCTGAACCGCTGTCGTTGGCTGGAGTCGATGGCGCTGACCTGAGTAGGCCAAGGCTGCAGTGCGGGATGAAGACAGTGCTTTGTGTAACTTACGAGCGCTGCCCTCGAACCACAGTGCAAGCAGCGGCGTAGATGTCGGTGTGAAGCGTTGTCGTCAGGGATACCAGGGCGATGGTGTGAAGCGAGGCAGTGCGAGTGCAGTGCCCACCGGTCACAGTGCAATCAGCGGCTCGTTGACGTTGCCGGCAGGCGTCATCAGGTAGACCAGGGTTGTGGTGCGGCGTTGTGGCGGTGCCCTCTCCTATGCCTTCAGGACACGGCGTCGGTGGCGGCATCGTAGACACTCTCGGGTTGCTTTTTCTTCTGTTGCAGCACAAAACACACAGTCCCCAGTGCTGAGGGCAGAAGAACTTGAAGTATTTGCTGTTCCTGAGACTTCTTGAACAGGGGACAAGCTCTACCTCAAGCCCTCGGAGAAACTCACAAAAAGAGATTGCAGAAAGTTTAGTCCAGTCCTTCCACTGCCCAAGACAGAAGCAGCCACTGCAGGTCATCACTGCAAAGGACACAAAAAAGTGGTAGATCCTCCTCACAGCTTCTCCAGCTCTTCTTCTTGGCAGTCTTCTTGGTCCAAAAGAGTTCTACAGTTCTGGGGTCTGGGCACTAATATTTTTACCACCAAATCCTTTGTTCTCTGAAGGTAGAGAGTGTTTGTACCCAGTCAAAACCAGTTCTGTCCTCACTGGTGCAGCTTCCTGGCAGGGGGTGGAGACAGCATTGTGCAAGGCAGACCAGGTCCATTCAGGTGCAAGGAAATCTCAACCCACCACTCTAAATGCACACAAGGTCTATTCAGCCCACCCCTGTCTCATCAGACTTCTGGAGCGTCTGCCCCTCTCAAGCCCCTGTCACCCATAAGCAAGACATGCAATGCACAAACCTAGCAGAGGCACACTGAGTGGTCTTTTCAAACACAGAACTAAAAGATGCATTTTAACATTCTGAGTTCAGGCATACTAAACTTTATTTTCCTACCTTGTTCCCAGGACCAGTTATGTTTATAAGATGTTATAAAAAAAACTCCCCACTCTGTCCTATGGGAACAGGCAGCCTTCCAATGGTGAAAATCGAAATACACTGTAATTCACCACCATGACATGTCACGCACAGCATTATATGTCCTACCTTGGAGAGAATGTAGCCTTACAGCTAGAGCGGTTGACCTCGGACCTGGGGAACCGGGTTCAAGTCTCTGCAACGATGCTCAACATCCTGGGATTCAGGGCTAATCACTTAATCTCCCCGTGCCTAATAAAAATGAATGTGTTCATCTGTAACTAAACTGGTGCTCATGTAAAGTGCTCTGATACCCGATGCCTCTGGTCTTGTTCGCGCTATATAAAACTCTAAAAATAAAAATAAAATACCTCTAACATACAAAGCACCCTGCCCACTGAGGTACCTTGGGACTACTTTAGGGGTGACTGACATGTATAAAAAGGGAAGGTTGGGGCCTGGCAAGTGGGTGCACTTGCCAGGTCGACATGGGAGCTATAAACTGCACACAGACCCTGCAGTGGCAGGTCTGAGTTACCTTTTCAGGGCTACTTATGTGGGTGGCACAGCCAGTGCTGCAAACCCACTAGTAGCATTTGATTTACCAGCCCTGGCACTCTCAGTGCACTTTACTAGGTCCTCACTCACCAATCAAATATGCCAATCATGTAAACACCAATACTTAACATAATTTACAACAGTAGCACTTGCACTTTAACACCGAACAGCAGTGAGAAAGTACACAGAGACATTAAATCAGCAAAAACAGAGTCAAAACCGGGAGGTCAGAAAGCAAAAAGACAGGGGAAACACGCCAAAAGATGCCAAGCCTAACACTACCCCTATGAGAAACTTAATCTATTCTGATAACAAGACCCAGTTTTCTTTACTTTTTAGTTCTCGCCTAGGCAGCGCATGTGCTGTCTCTATGTGATATGCTGTATCTACTCTGTGGGCTTCGAGCAGGCACATCGCTTTACATTCATTCCTGTTAGAGCACTTCATAAATGTGTAAATGCAAGCTTTTCTTTGATGAATCGGTTTCATTAGTCCCTCCCTTTGGTGTTTTGGTCTCTCCCGTGGAGCCTGCCAATGTTACATGTGGTCTTACTCTTTGGGTTATTATTTTTTTTTTGTTTGTCTCAGCTCACGTTTTCGATTGTAGTTTTTTTTGCCTTTCTGACTAAAATGCACTAATCTGGTTTGGTTTTGTCTCAGCTAGTGTTTCATTGCCTTGCCGACTAAAACTCACTTATCTAGTTTTCGTTAGTCTCGGCTCGTGTTTTGCCTTTCTAACTAAAATTAGCTTATTTGGTTTTTGATTGCCTCTGCTCCTGTTGTTTTAGGATTGTAGTTGCAGGGCTGCCATTTTGTTTGCACTTAGAAGTGGCCTCTCCGCGAGGCATTTCAGGCTGTCTGAGTTAAATTCTGGCAGCCCCGTATCCCAGTCTGCTGAGCTTGCGTCCCACCCAGCCACAGTATGGCGCCCAGCTAGGCTTTGTGTCTTCCTGTCCCAGCACTGCTAGTAAACCAGCATCAGCATTTGATGCTCACGTTTTGAGGGGGCTGAGGGGCATCTGGATCTAGTTCTCATAGTAATGGGGGTTGCTTCTGTCTGCGCATTAGGTATGAATACAAGAGGCTTCATAACAGCAATCCAGAGATGCACCTTAACTCTATGTGTAAGCGTCGCTGCCATCAGGTACCAAGAACTGCACTAAAACAAAATAAGCTCAACCCAAAACTGAAGGTATCTGTGTGTTTTACATTATACATGGACACATTGATTTGGTGGGCATGGAGAGATTAAATGATTTTCCCAGAATGATAGGATGTTGAGATATGCTTTATGTATAAACCCCCCGATTTTCCATAATGGTTCTAAAAGGCTTCTGGCCCAGTGTTAGTTAGTCGCA
This sequence comes from Lissotriton vulgaris, assembly GCF_964263255.1. Taxonomy (NCBI): domain Eukaryota; kingdom Metazoa; phylum Chordata; class Amphibia; order Caudata; family Salamandridae; genus Lissotriton; species Lissotriton vulgaris. Next base: position 909,198 of record NW_028254594.1, read on the forward strand.
CATTAAGCAGGAGTTGCCATGCCACTAACACTGTCCCAGGCTTGGTATCTCCTCCTTTTGCTAATAGCCTTTCCGCAATGGTTATAAAAGTGTACTGGGCCAGTGGTAGTTACCTGCACATGAAGTAGGACTTGCTGTGCTACTGACACCGTCCCAGCCCTCCCAGCCTTTAATATACAGTAATAGTGTATTTTCACCTTTTGCTAATAGGCTTAACTCAAGGGTTATTCTTCTTCCCTTCCACCCGCCCTCTCATCCCGGTTTCCCCTTCCCCACTCTCACTTCCTGTTTCATCTCCCACCTCATCTCTGTTACTCCCTCCACCACTGCCACCCGATTGCTAAAGCCAAAAACTCGCCCTTGGGTGAGACCATTTGGCTTTGCCAATGCTCGTAGGACCCATGGAATCAATCTTAACTGTGAAGCCACCTTTTACGGTATATGTTCAAATGAAATACCTTTGGAATCCTACAGTAGCAGTGCAGCACTGCTACTGTAGGCCTGCTCTGATCAGAGCCAGACAGTTGCTTGGCTCTGGAATTTGTAAAGATATAACTAACATCATGTAAGCTAACTAAAAAGGTGACTACATGTAGGGCAGGTGCAAGAGAGTCAAGTTAGGACATTGAGATGGTAGTAGGACTGTGTACAATGTATTGATTGCTATTCTTAAATTCAAAAGAAACTGTTAAATACAATGTAGAAGAAGGTGGGTGCCTTTATGGTGTCCAATAAGAATGATCTGAATTTTCAGTAGCAATAACTGTAAAATGTGAATACCTCTAATTCAACCTATTGACGCAAGCATGCATGGAGCACTGAAAAAAAATGTGTGCTTGGCACTTATTACATTGGTCTTCTAAGCCCTGTTGTCCCTACAGATGTTAATTTATAAACTGAACATATATATTACCTTCTTCTGAAAAGCAATGGATCAACATTAAGAATACAAATTTCCTAATTGTGATACTTTCTGATTCGCAATTAGGAAGTCAGTATTCCTAATATATGAAACTTTAAATTTCCAAATAGCTTTCCTAGAATGTTGCAAATCAACCTACCTAATGAATATTAATAAGGCTGGCTGCAATTTCCAACCCATAGAAATTGCCGCTATCACAGGGATAGTGGCATCCTTGGGGCAGCAGTCCACCATGCCTGTGATTGTTTTTTAATAAAGCAATTTTTTTTTTGTAATGCAGTCCGTTTTTCTTAAAAGAAAATGGGATGTGTTTAAAAACAAAAAATGAAACTTTTAAGCTTGCGCTTAAATAAAAAATAAAAACATTTTCAAAGTGAAAGGGGTCCCAGAGAAACCCTTTTCCATTTGCAAATGGATTACCACCAACTTTGAATTGGTAGTGAATTATTGTTTCGTAACAAGAATTTGGTCACAAAACATTGATATATATCATTCCAATTTGGTATTTGGAAGAGATGCCCTAAACACGCCCTTTTCAAATACCAAATCAGTATGTATTTTCAATCCCACAATCCCAAATTGTGATTTGGTAACATGTTACCGAATCACAATATGGGATTAATGCATACCAAAATGTCTTTTTGCGTTCACAAACGGCTGATTCGGAGAACAGGGTAAATGTGAACGCAAATTAGTTTGCTACATCTGCCTCATTGTTTTAGGTCTTGGAAATAGCCTTTGTCCACAACCTACACCCTGCCCCATTGTCCTCACAGCCACTGTAAATGACTTGTGGTTGTCTGCAGTAGGTCTCGGGCGGAGGGTCTGTACTTGGACCACACTGAGCACCTATTTCCTCTACTGTCGGAGCATACTTTGCAAAGCCTTCTGCTACACCATGTACCCTTCCTCATGTGCGTAGCTGTTCACAACATGCTCATTGGACAGGGTGTGGCCAAGAACCATGCCATGAGCCAAGCTCATTTAAATGAGTACATAAATATGATCATCCTTTATTTTTTATTTTTCTCACTAGAAATGCCTGTTCATCGTAGGTTTTGCAACTTAAAGCTTTTGTCGGTATTTGGGACAATTAATCCGTTGCGGGCTCATGACAGATCCACGCCGTCATGAGCGCTGTGTGCTCATGACGACGTGGAGCCGTCATGCCGCTGCCGCTCCGCCCACGCAGCACTAATTCCCCGCTTGGGCAGGCGAATTAATGAGCGGGCGGGGTCATGACGGCACCACGCCGTCATGAGCACACGCTGCCCGTGACTCATGACGGCATGGTGCCGTCATGAGCACCGAAGCGCCATGCCCTCCCCTTAGCCCCCCCCACGCTGTGGCGGGATTCGCGCCGCAGCGAAGGGGTTAAGGGCCTGATTTATATATCGCGGACGAGTTACTCCATCATAACGGTAACGAATATCCTGTCCACCGAAATATAAATCTCATAAGATATAATGTGATATATATTTTAGTGAACAGGATATCCGTCAACATTGTGATGGAGTAACCTCTCCGCCAAGATCTAAATCAGGCCATAAATGTGGATCCAGTTAAAAAATAAAAGGGAATGCCTGAGAGCAAAATCTATATAAAAGGGTAAAAAAGAGGTATTATTTGATTAACTCTCGTATGAAAAGACAGGCTTACTGGAGTAAGAAGGCCATTTAGATCTCTGCAGGTGTCCCGCCTGCCTGCCACGTCATTGAAGGTCCATCTCAGTTCCATTGACAAGGACTGATCACCATATCTAGAGATCCCTGTGCGACAGTTACACTTTTACTACTGAACGGCCGAACGGGCCACCATGTTGAAGTGGATCAGTCTGAGTTCTCTTTTGCTTTGCTGCAACAACTCTCCAAAGTGAAGTGTTATTGCTTCACATTAAAAAACAAATGTCCCTGACATGCAGAGATTTTTCTCCCTGCTTGTCAGGGACGTTTGCACAGTAGCGTTCCCAGGACTAACATGCCACACCTCTCAGTCCCAGTGAATGAAAACACAGAGAGAGTTGCTTGCCCTCATGCAGTGGTCCAGTAATGGATGAAATTCTGGGTCAAAGGTTTCTGCCAGCAGACCCAACTGATGCTCTGCCGAGGGAAACCCAGTGGTTCCCCACCTCTACATGCAGCAGGGGAACGTTGATGGTATTGTATCACTGCCAGTTTGTGGTAGTGCACCTGCTCCACCAAACTATAACAGCGAAACCCTCTGTAGACGGATATGTGTTTGCTTTAGATGTCAAAGGACACTCTGCTATCTCTACCACACATTAATGTGTGTTGCTTACAAGGCAGTTTGAGATTGAAACTGTGTGTTTATAAGACGAGTCTTAAACACCAAAAACCATTGAGAAGTGAATGTATGACTCATCAGTGCAACCTGCACGCAACTGTGAAAGAAAACGTGGAAGCGCACCAAGTGGTGAATGAATCACAGTATTATAGTGATCGAATACCTAGCCTGTGGAAAAGAGAAAACAGGATCAAGCCACCATGCCAAGGTGATGTCCTGGTTGAGGGCCTGTGTTGTCAGTAGCTGAAGAAGTCTTCTAAAACTCTCTAATGCCAAGACCTGGAGAGATCTGTATGTTGCTTTTAATGGCGCATTACATATGAAATAGGTGATCTCAAAGACGCGTGTAAGGATGCTGAGGTCATCATGAGGCTACCTACACTAGATATCAAGACCAGCTAACTACGTCTTGCAAAGCATGGGGGCCTTTCTCAACCCGTGCCACAAGCTGAGGCAGCCCAGAGATGGCTCGCTTGAGTCCCCGTTATGGACTGACATCACTGCCAACAACCTTGGTGAGTCACACAGTCTGTACTTTAATGCATGTCACAACTATCAGCAAAAGACCTGTGGTCTCTCAATCCTGGAAAAAAAGCATTCAAACAAAGCATCAAGAAGTGAATCGAACTGTGTTCCAGAATGTTAGATAGAGAGACCCTAACATAACATGTGTATTTGTAAAGGCATCTTGGCGCTGAATAACAGATGTTTATTGTTACCCAACTCAATAGTACTAATTCTGAGGGCCTCTGATGGTTGATAGGCTGAGTGGACCCTCCGGGATTTGAACCTGTGACCATGAGGTCAAACGCAGGACCTGCAGTAGACGCATTAGTCCACTGATCCACCAAACAAAGACCTCTGGCCCACAGGCTGGGCGAGTAGCTGTCTTGGAACATCTACCTTCATGGCGCCGCTCCTCAGATGATGTTGTGTGCAGGGGATGGAGCAAATCAGACGAATCTCTGGAGCACATTGTATGCATTTTTCCAGCACTGTTGGCCCTGCGTAGGACAAAGTTGGAGCCCGAGTGGAACAAACTGGGACCTGTAGGCAGGGCATCATTGCCGCCATGAACTCAGAGAATGCCTTTCTAAAAATCAGCTTTACGACTTTTATAAATCTGGCTTATTGTCAGTTCATGGACACCCTAGCCTAGATTAAACTGCTGTAGCATTCCACTGAACTTTTTAGCTTTTGTGAGACTCTTCTTTGAACTATTTTACCACTGGACTAATGAACAGCTGGGCCACTGGTTTTTTAGGTCTCGCGACCTATCAATGCGCGCAAGCGCATTGAGCGGAGCGAAAATTCATGTCCTCAAAATGCTCGTGAAACCAAGGGTTTCGTTCGTGCGGTTTTGTTTAAGTTCACGTAAATCACGTGACCAAACAAGCACGCGCATCAGCCTCCCTCCCTCCTATCGGCCGTACTTTCAGTTTCCCGGCCGCTCATCTTCGCAGGACATCAAAGGGCTTTGCCCAGCGTGCGCTCTGCGGCTTCTCGGCTTCTCCTCCCCTAATTATTCTTGGATGGCCGGCCGGCGGTACTTTCAGTTTCCCGGCCACTCATCTTCTCAGCACATCACAGGGCTTCGCCCAGCGTGCGCTCTGCGGCTTCTCGGCTTCTCCTCCCCTTTCCCGGCCGCTCTTGTTTTAATTGCCCCTGGTACTGTTTGCTTTTGACATGTGTGTGCTTCTTCTGACCCTGTCTTCCTCAGCGAGTTACTGCTACCTCCCCCACCATGGCTCCTATTCTGTTGCTTGTCTTTTCAAACAAACATACATGATTGCTAGCTTGTAATCCAGCACCAAGAGACCTATGGTAAATTATCGCATTATACGTTTCTTTTAACAGAACCTTTACACTCTTGCCTGTGTGGGCCTGACTAAGTAGTTACCTTGCCTGCTCATGCTGTCGGCCACGCCTTACACACGATATTGCATCCTGTCCCTTTCTTTATAGTCACCATGTGATCGTGTCTGATCATTACGCTTATCACACTCCCAGGAATCTGTATTCGAGACCCGCTTGGTGGCTTTCGATATAGTTTTTCTGAAAAACAGGAAGACGCAAACTTCCTCTATACGGAAGATAATGTCTGGGAACAGGCCAACGTCTGTTTTCCCAGCACGTGTATTACCCAAACAACCACTTCAGTGTAGTTTATTTTTAGCCCCAATGCCCCCGGGGTTTACCAGCTCGATTGTCCCCAGCTTCCATGGATAGTTTGCTCTTGTTCCTCCTTCTACAGTAGAGGAATCCCAAAACAAATCACTTAGAAATTCAAACATTGTCCTAGACGTAACAATATTGAATTTTTGTAAAAAAAAATAAAAAGCATACACATGCGCCCCCATCAACATGTCGTTTCTTTATTGGTGCGTTTTGATACAGTTAAAGTTGTGAAGAGGAGCTCCCCGTTTTGCAAGGAATTTACTCGCTCACCCCACTTTGGAGCACCCACTTCTGTAAAATCACGGAGAGCTTGAAATCGCATCCTCTTTGCATACTGTGCGTCTTTCAAAGCTCTTTCAATAAAGGGAATTTACTCCTGGAAATTCAAGGGTTGGTAATACAGAATTTTAGCAATAGGCCCGTTGTGCGTACATTTTACAGGTGGAAGGAAGCCTGCATTAGTAACAGTTCATGAACAGTAAGAACTTTACACGTGCACTAATTATGGCTTTTTTCCAGTTGCAATGCGCCCTTAATGTGACAACAGCTTTGGGAATAAGACCACACTTTTTTTGCAACATTTGTCTCAATCCGATCTTATGGTGGAGAATGTGAAAACCCGTCAAATCGAAGATGTGCGTCATCACCTCAGTTCACAAATAGCATGACCTTTAGTTATCCAACTCCTCCACCCGTGCAAGCATTGAATCCTCCCGGTCTGGGCACCTCCCTGGGAGACATCCGCCCTGGAGGAAACTCAACTGCGACCCATGGACTGCTCTGCCTTAGTGCTGCCAGGCAGACTTGGCACCTGAAGCCCAGACGTGGAACTGTGGATCAGATTGCAGAGCCCAGTCATGATTTGGGGCTCCCAAGGTCACACTGACGCTCCAGCAAGGTCTGGCCAGATCTCTGCTAGCAAGACGTGCTCAGCACACATGAAGCAGTCAGCTGCATTTACAAACCTGGCACGGCACCAAAAGGTTCCACCCTCGAGCAACATCGGTTGCCAGGTGCAGCCGAAAATCTAATTATACATGACTTGAGCACTTTGCACTTGGTTTAGTCTGACTGCCGGAGCAAAGTCACAGCTGCAGAACGAGGCTAGGTGAGATTTTAGGATCAGACCATATCACAAGTTTGTTTAAAGGGAACATTGCTGTCTGCAGTACAGACTCCATGAGAAGTGAACGAGTGCAGTTGGGGCTCCACCAAAACAGAACCGCAATAAGTCCATGATGATCACGAGTACAACCACCATTGAACAGCACAGCAACAGCGGGCCTACAGCATCTGCATGCAGCAGTCACATGCCAGAGCAGGTGCCCAACACTAATCAAAACTGAAAGGGACTATTCAGCACATCCATGTAAATTACACTTAAATCCAATGAAGCTAGACCTCCTGGCTCCATGTTCAACCCTGAAGTGCAAATAAGTTAGCACATACTTTAAAAAAAATATATATCCATACAGGGTGGCAAACCATTAGGTTTAGTTGCTGGTAACGTTTGAGCTCCCTGTTAATCCTTACCGATTCCCCAAAATTTTTAAATAGCAAAAAAAACAAGCACTGGCGTTGCCAATAGGTCTCGCAGTAGGAAAGTTGGAGCTATTACAATTGCAAATAACAATGCCTTTTATTTTTGTTTTCATTTTAAAAACATAAAGGGCTTTGTCATTTACAAAACCAATAGCTCCAACTTTCCTACTGCGAGACCTATTAGCAATGCCAGTGCTTGTTTAAGTTCCACAAGCGACCCATTTCTGTGACTAGCATCTGTCCTCGTTCTCGTTTGCACTTTAGAGCAACGTTGAAGGGAATTTTCATCTACTGTTTATTTCAAAATGTAACTGTATTGTGCCAACAGCTAATCACCATTTCTATACCTACTGTAATGATTTTATGATCAAACAATAAACACATTATTACACTACACCAGATATGTACATTATACAACTGTAAAGGGATATACACATTTGTGCAGAAGAAGAGGTCACCCACTATTCATTATTTATTTAACCACGCTGCTGACGATCTGTCAAGAACAGTTTTTTTTGTAATGCAGGGAGGAAGAAACTCCCCACCCACGGTTCACAGTCAACATTAAAACTTGGCCTCTTTTGTGTATGTTTCTCTGTGTTTTTCTTAGTGGAGAAGCACCACTAAGATCGCAGTTTTTTTTGTTGCTCCCTGAGATAATATTCAAATCTGCTAGCCACAACAGGCTCCCAAAGTTTACCGCTTCCCTTCAGTCAAGGAGGGTACCCATCCCCACTAGGCCATCGATGGACGGAAGGATAGTTGGTAGTACAGGCATGGCGTATTCATGTCTACCTCTGAGGGAAAAATCTGCATGCCTTATCAGCAAAGTCAGTTCAGTCACCGCTCCCTTTAGTGAACAGTGTGCATATGTGTGTGTGAAGCATGAAGGGTGCCATGCACACGTTTTTGTTGTGTGTAGATTACATGGTGGTTTTCCATATGATGATAAATCTCTATGCACATGGCCTTCTTTAAGTAATGGGACATGATAGCTTTCCTGAAACACCATCCAATCAGAAGTATGGTTTGGGGTTTGGATTACACCTTCAGCCAGTGGTGAGCAGTTCCACCCTACCTAACCTCTGTCTCTGAATAGAAACCACAGCAGAATGAGAGGCCCAAGGAAGTGCAGCCCAGCTGACAGGGGCAGACAAGATAAAGGTAAATACATAACACTTGAAGGTGATGTTTAGAAGAAGTGACCCTGTCTTACTAACTTACTTATCTGCAATGAAAATAACTATGCTTTACACATTGATTTTTCCATCGCTGTCACTGATCTTATGGGCAATTCCTACTCTTGCAAAGTCATGTTCTGTCATGTCAGATCAGGTCATGTCATGTCATGTCATGTTAGAAAACTGCTTCTAAAGTGTGTGACACTGTGAGGGTAAGGCTAGCACATTGGAGGCAAGGTACTTGGCAAAGACTTGAAAGAAGAGCCAGATTTTATGCATTTCATAGAAGGGCATTTGGCCACCAATTTTCCTTAAAGGGACCAAGAGTTTCATAGTGTCCGACCTGCACAAAAAATGTCTGATCTCCCAGTCAGTTTCCACTGAAGTACATGAAAGTCAGGAAACCCCTGTCCTTGGAGTGGAGAAAATGAACGAGAGAGTATTTGACAATGTACTTTGCTTCCTCTCAGCATAGGAGTAGCACAACAGAATCGGCCCGAACCCTCAACCCCAATTGACACTGGTGGTAGCATTCTAAATAGATTCTAGATGTTTTAAGAGGGTGTTTAAGGAACAAAAATAAAGCACATTGCTGGTATCCAATCGGGAACAAACCATGGCGGATATGAAAGCTCTCCTACTATCTTAGAACAACATTGCCATTGTCTTCTTCAGTCCAGTAGATTTGGAAAGTCTGTACTGGTAATGATACATGAATACTAAAGATTTCCTCTGGTAAAACAGTTGTCCTCCATAAGTAAATCAGCAATGATCTCAGCAATCAACAAAATGTGCACAGCCTTAGGCAACCTGGAACTATTGAAGACTAACAGTGGACCTCCTTCCAAATGAGATGAATTTGCAGAATGTGCAATACATCTCAGCTTCAAGTATCGGAAGATCAGGTCACTAGAATGGTGGAAAGGTTGTTAAATAAGAGTATGCAACAGTCACAGACAGATTATGTGTATTGGAAATGGCCATTTTTGCAGGTTTATCCCCAAATGTTTTGCTTCTTCCTCCTATTTTTCATGACCTTCTTTTGTTGGCCTTAGGACTCTGGGCACTTTACCACTGCTAATCAATGCTAAAGTGCATAGACTCTCAGTGTAAATTATGATTATAATTGTTTATCCATGATTGGGATGTTTCATTTACTGGTAAGTCCTTAGTAAAGTGCACTAAGTGTGCCAGGGCCTGTAAATCAAATGCTACTAGTCGGCTAGCAGCACTGATTGTGCCACCTACATGAGTAGCCTGAAAAGGTATCTCAGACCTACCAGGCCCTAACATTCCCTTTTCGTACATGTAAGACACCCCTCAGGTAGGCCCAAGGTACCCTCATGGGCATGGTGCAGTGAATGTGAAAGTTAAGACATGTACTGGTGTGTGTGACATGTCATGATAGTGAAATATTGCCAGTTTCGTTTTTCACTATTGAAAGGCTATCTGTGCCATAGGATGGCATGGGAGAAACTTTGCAACATATTACTAGTATACATTCCTATTGGGACAAGATAGAGAAATTAAGTTTAGGCTCTCTGAACTAAGCATTTAATAACATATCTTTTAGTAAAGATGGTTTTTAAATTGTGTGTTGGAAAATGCCACATTTAGAAAGAAGGCATTTTCTTGTTTAACGATTCTGTGTGCCTCTGCCTGTTTGTGGATTGATTGTCTGGTTTTGGAGTGTCAGGGGCTGGTGATATGCATTCACTATAGACATACACTGGGGGGGGGAGTTGAAGTGTGCCTGAACCTTCCTGGATGACTCAGAGCTAAAGTGAATAGACTTTGGCTGCATTTAGAGTACTGTGAGGAGTTTCCCTTGCACCTGAATAGAGCCTGTCTCCCTTGCACAACATTGCCTACACCCCTTGTGGTCATACTGCACCAGTGAGGACATAACTGGTTTGGACTGGTCTCAGAGACCCTTGCACAAAGAAGAACAAGGACAAATGGGGTATAAGTAGTGGACCTTAAACCCCAGAACTTTAGATCACTTCTAGACGCAAGAGGAACCTTTGCCAAGCAGAGAAGCTGGAGAGCTGTGAGGATGAGTACAGCCCCTTTGATGTGTGCTGTGTGGGGTTGGCCTTCAGCTGCTACTTCTGCCAAGGAAAGGACAAAGACTGGAACTTTGCTGAGAAAACTGCTTGAAGAAGAATCTCCAAGAACTTGTGTGTGTGATCGCCTCCTGTTCTGAAGTCTCAGGGACACAAAGACTTTCCCCCCAGCTCCCCTGAACTCCACTGCTGAGAGTTATGACCTGCCAGGAGGTACCTGTTCCAGTTTTGGGCTTTTGGAGGTTGTTACCGCTGTTGGGAGCTGGCAGAAACTCAAAAGAAGCAAGAAAAGCAATCTCCGATGATGTCAGCGACTCAGCCATTAAGCTGCGGCCGGGGCCGAGGCCAGGGGCACCGCTCGTAAAGTGCACAACGCACCATCTGACCTGCAGCACAGTTCCGATGCCCTTCAACACCTGCAGCTATCGCCATTCCCGACGCCAGCGCTCGCACCGACTCTGTCATCACCTGCATCCTGTTATTTTGGTGCTGATAACTGCTGAGAGTGACTCTAGGAACTCTCCAACTTCGCATCGCCTCACGGTAACTGACACCTCACCGCCGATGCAACCAACTTCCCCTGTCCTGGATTCGACACATTGCCTCTTCATGGACATTACACCTCGCCTTTCCCGTGGCAGCCAGGGAGCCTGCCTCAACCTCGGCACTGACGCCTCACCTCCACAATGCCATGCATCATCATAGACTTTGTTTTTTCCAAGATACTGTTTGTTTGGGGGTCCGGGTGACTCTGTGCCCGATGCTGCACACCTCACGGTTGGTGCTGTACTTTGGATTTATTACTGTTACGACATTGTAATAGTCCCATTTGGAGCTATTTGTTTTCTACAAGATTTATTTTGGAAGTAATTGTTTTTAAGTGCTATTTTACTATATCCTTATGTTGGATATTTGTCGCTTTGGTCTTGTCAAGTTTAGATAAAGATACGTTATTTTTCTAAACTGGTGTGGTGTCCATTTGTGGTGTTATCACTGTGTTACTGTCTTCTTTGAGTACACCTACTTTACACATTGCCATTGGGATAGGCCTGTCTGCTTCTGCCAAACTACCCAGGGGTGAGCAGGGGTTATCTAAAGTGTGTATCCCCCTTACCATGACTAGACACAAGGGTCCATACTTGGACAAAAGTACCTACCTCTGCTAACAAGGGACCTCCAGTTCTAACAATGTGCCAATCCAATGAGCACTGAAAGCTATACTATGCCGTACAGAAACCCTCCACACAACATCACAGGTTGATGTGTGATAACCCTTACGCTCGATGTTAAATTCACACCGGATGTGAAATGCTAACCCAGAACAAGTCACCTGTTTACGCGATGAAAGGGAAGATAAACTACACCATCATGACCAATGTGAGAAGGATAACATGAAACACTATCCAAGGACAAGCCAAAGAATTGCACATCAAGGAAGAGTATGAGTACTGGACATATCAGAAAACGGAAAACATCAAATGCCAGGTATTCAAGTCAGCCTCTATCAGCAAGTGCTTGGAATGAGACCATGCTCCCTGCTGACAAAGATGAGAGACCAATACCCAGAAAGTTCAATCTTTTCAAGACATAGCAGCTTATCCAAAATCACACTGCTTCTCTAAACCTACACACCACTACTTTGACGGCGGTCTTCAAATCAGAATTGAAATCCCTCCGCCTTCAGAGATATTTTATGTATTCTCAGCAATGGCCCTAGTCATGGCTTAAACTACCCCTCTCTATTTGGGCATCTGTAGGCAGGCTGCTATCTCAAATATATGCATACATCTTGAGTATGTCTAATCTACACCTTTTATATCACTTGTAACTTTATGAATTTGCACTCATGTATCATTGTAACAAACCTTGTTCATTGTAAAGACCTCTAGCACTTTCTGTATAAAAATGCATAAATAAATAAAAAAAGACATATCAAGGAAGAAGAACCCCTCAAGCTCCACCATCAGAGGAGAAATGCAGGTGAGGCGATTTAACAGCTTATCAAAGAAACCACTGAGGCTCTTAGAGCATATCTATCATGTACCTGAAGACAAGAAAGACTAATGCTCCAGAAAGGATAATCATCTGTTAAAGTGGGTTGGGGGTAGGGGAGGAGAAGTTATGCCTAAAGATGGCACTAAGCAGCAGGGCCCTGAAAGACATCAAAATGGCCCCATGGAGGGGTCATCACTTTTGGTAGCAGACGAGAGAGGCGAAGGAAGGGACAAAGGGGACAGTCGGGTCAGAGGACACACATGTAAAAGGCAGGCTCTACCAGAAGCAGCAGAACAAGTAATATAGAGGGCTTATTATTAAAGGTAACACAAATGTGGAATGCACCATGGGCACCAAAAGATAATTATTCTGTCCTTCCACTGTAGATAATATGCAAGTTTTCTTTTATTCTTCTTATTCAATAAAACAAAAGCCAAACAGCCGACGCATTTCGTCCAACTGGTGTGGACTTCATCAGGGCTTAAAACGTGAGTATGGGCCTCTAAGGGTAATGGGTTATTGTACGAGGATTGTAGAAGAATTGTAGACTGTGTTGGTACTTAGAGAACAACTGTACCCTCCTGGGTCCAGGAACAGTTCGATGATGAAGCGGCTCCTGTGCCTTAAAAAATTAATATCAGCTTCTTTGGGTAATAGGTTATAATTTTACATAGATTGTCGAAGAATTGTAGACTATGTTGGTGCTGGGAGACAATGGTACCCTCCTTTATCCAGGGACAGTTAAAAAATTAAGTGGCAGCTGTGCCGTGACGAACAACGGCAAAAACGTCCTGGGTAACGTCCTCTAGCTCAATTTTCATTTTCGAACTTCCTCTCGTCCAATGAGCTTTCGATTCTTCTTGAGAACAGTCTCGTCCCATCCTTTCCCACATCTCTAAACAATGGGCTTACAAAGAATTATCTCAAAGTATGAAACTTTATTAAACCTATGTCTATGTATGAGGCCTTTCAATTCTTAGACCTCCTTTCCCATGGGTGTGATCACATTCTAACCTTCAAATTAAATACATTGTATGTTGGGCTAAGCAATAGACTATGTGAAATAGAAACATCAACTGCAAAGAATATTATTAAACACCACATTTACTCATCATAAATTGGAAAAAGAAGTAGGCTAAACTATCTACATTCTCTATTCATCCATTGTATTTAGTGTCTGAAGTAATAGGAAGTCATTCTATTCAATGATAAAATGTTTCTATCGAAACATTTCAAAAACTTGATTGAAATCAAGCACATTCTGCAATAGGGTATGAAGCTTCAGCTAAAGACATGTCAGGTTATGGTCAACTTGAGTTTTGAGCACTTCTCAGCACATTTAGCTTTGCTGCTGAAATAATGAAGCTTCCTTTGACATTGTGAGGCCTAACAATGCTAGATATGGTTAGGTACTACAATTTGCACATTTTAATGTCGTGTCAGTTCAAAATATATTGCACGCTAACATTTGGACATGTATCTTTAACTATTTTATTTTGCACCTAAATAAATCTCCCCCTCACCCCTCAATAAATCCTGCTGTGCTGCATGAGTGAGTCAAGGCAGCACAGGGGGAGACTCTTTTAACAATCCAAATTCTGTTCCTGGTGTGAAGAGAGAGCCGGAGGAAACGTCGTGAGCCTGCACCACATTGTGATTAATGTACTCACTCACCCGCCCCTCTCTCAAAAACCAGGACATGTTTTCTTTGCAGCAAAAAACTGCCAGGACGCTGTAAATAGCAGGACTGTCCCACCCATGGTACTTAATATGTCCAGCAGAAGAATAGGCATGAATAAAAGCGCTATTAACTCTTTCTAACCGCACCCAAAAATACACGGTGGGAAAGCCTGGTGATGCACTAACTACAACAAAAGACAACTACAACCTATGATCAGGATGTGAATAGGAGAGGGAGACAGGATGAGACAGAAACCTTCTGAGAATCATTTTTCATTTGAAAGAAAAAGTATATAGCATTTTTTAAATTTGTTTTGCAATTGCATTTATATATGTAGCACAGCAAAATGTATCATACAAAGAAACATGACTGAAACGTGGAAAGTAAGAGAAGGGCAAAGACACCAAAGTCTTGTTTCACTACATTCACATGTCATATATGCATACCTTTTCACATGGGCACCTTTGCTGAAAACAAACCTTCTCTAAAGTAGCAATGAACACACAAGGACCCTACTCTTTAACCGTCACTTATTTTGTTGAGAGGAGAGACATATAAGTACACAGGAGGGCGCTGGCGCTTATAGAGAGAGGTCCTGGGTTACTAAATCTCTTCGCAGGGTTTATTTTGCACTGTGGTAGAATAGAGCATAAAAATCAACTTTTTGAGAAGATTATTTCCATCATCCCATCTCTCATTTTAGTTAGCCTGACGGCACTGTCCACCTTCCTACTCCTGGCATTTGGTAAATCTGCCTGTGATAATTATTTCTCAGATTGGCAGTGAGTGGTGGTTATGTAGGGCTGATTAACAAGGTCACCTAAAGAAAAGTGTAGTGGCTTTTTTTTTATATAGCCCACATGCAACCTGAATCACCATTAGGCACTATCACTTTTGTTGACAGCTGTGGAAAATTGGCCACATGGAGCTAAAGTGAGTTAATCAGGATTAAACATGTTTTGTCACTTAGGGATGTCATGATTAAACCCCTGCTCATTCCTTAGCCTTTAAATGAAACCATCACCTCATTGCCTTGACATGCACAATTTGACTCTGGTGAAATATATCCCCACATCCTAGAAGGTCTTACGTCGCTCGATATAGCACTGTATATGAAACGCACCAGTGAAGCATTTTGAACAAATACATATTTTTGTATTACAAGTATTTATTGCCATATAAAAAATCTAAACCATGGGTCACAGTGGAACATTTCAGGAAAGTTTCAAACTAAATGCAAAAAAATCTGTCCAACAAAATGAAGCAAAAGTAATTATGCAAACAGAAAGTAATACTAAGTGAACATGTCTCAGGAAGATAGGTCACCATAATCTTCACTGTGGCTCCTTCCAGCCTGTACAAGGGAAGGAGAGAACAGAGAAATAACAGTCAGAAAAACATAGGTAAACTACGCTGAACGCCCTCTGTCACCCCTCCAAGATGTACCCCCTAGCATGTTGCCAGGACAAAGTAGCTCCCCAAACCTAGGACACTATTACGACATCGAAGCACTCTCAATGTACCTGGACCAGGACCGCAATCGTCAGCTGCAATGAGACATACAGTCATCAAGTTCCTGACCATAAATATGCTAAAAATGTCTTTGCAGAGTCAACCTGTGAAAAGATAAACAACGTTTCCCCATTGTCAATACCTTGAAAGACAGTGAAGCCAACTGAAGCTGTAAACCCTCCTGATAGCATGTCTCATATGGTAGGACCCTCCTTCGTCTGGGTATATTATGATGTAAGTCCTTGGAAAAAATCAAAATGTTTTTTCACTTGCAGAACTGTTTTCTTTAGAATTACCTCACACAAATGTACATCTCTCCAGTTGTTGGATTCCTCCACTACTAACACAGATACTCCTCTACCCATCTTTGTTTTCTTGTTCTGTGGAAATGTTTAGTTGTCTTCTGGGTCACTTCATAAATCTCAGGAGATGACAGATTCGGCACATTTAGTATCATCTGCATTTCTCTAGGGAGGGTTTTTGCTACAATCTCAGCTGGGATTTCTAGCACTCCCAATAGGGTGCCCCTCAGAAGTCTGGGAGCCCCCGCTCTCTTCTCACAGACCTGCCTCCACCTATTGTACTTCCAATGCTGGCAATTTCCTTTCCATTTTCTCTACCTTTTGATCCACAGAGAGCATCCTTCCAGTCAGAGCTTCCATTTTCTCCTCAATGCCCCTCACAACAGTTTTAATGAACCTAGTTTCATGTCCAGGCACTGAGAGCAGGGATTTGATGGACTTAAGCTAGAGACATTCAGTGATCATCCTTTCAGAGTATTCATGGGTCTCATAAGACAGTTTCTTCCTCCCTTTTATCCCAAGTATTTTATGGTGTACAGAAGCCCTCCTTTCCCTCTTTCCCTGCAATCATGCCACATGGACAGGAAAAAGGATGATAAAATCACCAAGTTCCAGCCCACATTCGGCAAGGTGATCTTCACCCTTGTTCACCATACAAAGCAGGTGCCAGGATCAAAGACAAGCTAAATCTGGGGGTCGCAGGTGACACAATGTCATTGAATCGATCAACGGTGCTAAAAGCCGTAGCCCCAGAGGGTATGGAGGGTTGGCCACAATTCTCAGGGGAACTGTGCCACTTCTCATCTCTGACCCTCCCAACACACATATGTGGAGCACCTCAGGGATAGGCCACTGACACATTTAAACTTGACCCCAGTATGATCTGCAGTCTCCTAAGGACTGCCCTGCTAAGAGGTATCTTGATACTTCTCCACCTGGCCCAACTTACATCACGGTATCATCTGCACATGAGCAACCACCATTGACTCTGATTCAGCTTATGCTGATGCACAGGTCCCTTTGCAAGCTAGATGATAAAGATGGGCAAGCTGGAAGATACAACCATGGGAATGCCAAATAGCACTCTCAGAAGCACAGCCAATGCCCTTCACAGCAATCACAAGCTGTTGTGAGGACATGCACAATCAACACAGAGAGCCAGTTTGGCATGCCAACTGAAGGGGGCCATCCTGGTACTGGGCCCTTTTACAAGTTATGCATGGCAATAGCAGTCACAGTGCTTTATTATTTCTATAATTTGTCAATGGCTGGACAATATTTTCTGCTCAAAATATGTGTGATAGTAGATGTTATGTTTGCACTGCCTCCGCCACCCTGAGATGACATATTGCGCACACAATCCAGTGAAGCGAGTCTTTTCGCTGTGTTCCACAGTACCAGGGATTGGGTGTTCTTATTTCTATGGCCGTTGTCAGCACAGTACGATTTCTCCCCACTCCTCTGTCTCAATTCTCATTCCCAAGGTCTCTTTGGACCACCATTCCCTTACTTGCGCAACAACTTTGGGGTATCCCTTTCCCATGTATATAATTTCTCCCCTTGCCCTACACACATCCATTCCCAGCGCCCAGTCTTGGGCATGACATGCTACTCCATTTCTGTTCGATTTCTCTCTTCACCAGTACAAATCCTAAATTGATTAGTCATTTATTATAGGGCGTTGCATCGGATTCCCTCCATATTCCCAGTAATGCCAGGGGTGCGTGCGCACCAATATGTACTTCAGTGGAGTCTTCTAAGCATCAAGTATGATTAAGAGAGAAAGTGCTAACAGGCGAAGATTGAAAAAAGAATGAAGTGGAAGGGCTGGAATGGAGAACAAGGGCAATTTCTTAATAAGATAGATATGGAGAGGAAAGGTGGGAGAGCCGTCAAAGGGCTGATGGAGAAAAATGGTTGTGGCCGGTACCTAATTTGTTCAAATAAATAAATAAATACAGAAACTCAAAGTTTTTAGCAGCTCGCCCAGCACTGCCAGATGTCAGGGTTGATGAATACCAGGGTTGCCTAGTCTTGACTCCACCTCATGCCATTTTCATTCACCTCATCACCCTACACTTCCTGCCTCTTTATCGCACTGTCGTAGCTTCTCGTACATCCCTACTTTCACTTTTTGTTATTATTTTCCTATCTTCCTCCTTCTTTCTCTACTTTCTGCCTTTCTCTCTCTTGCTCTGTGTCAATACCTGATGATAAAAAAAGTTACCTGGTCTCCAAAAGTTGGTGCTGGAGTCCCTACACTGAGTCACTAAAAAAGAGAGAGGGGTCAAACTACGCCAAAGGAACCGTACACCAAAAAGACGGTAAGTGTAGAATAAGCTCCCTTTGGGGTATTCTTTTAGCATTCCAATCTGACACTCATACCACAAACTCCACTCAAACCACACCGGGTCAGTTCTCCAGTTGCTAGATAGTCAAATATCAATTCTGTGTTAAAAAATTCTTTCAGTTTATTTGGTGATATAAAACTGAAACCATCTACACTAATAAAGCACAGATTGTGGGGAGGTTTATGGCCTGAAAGAGAACAATAGGATTGATATTGCTAATAGAGATGGAGATGGAAGGGCTGTATGGTTGTAGGATGAAGGGCAGTAAAGAAAATAGTAAGGTGTGTAAGAGAAGGGGATAATGTACAGTATGACTTAGAGGTGGGAAAGAAGAAAAAAAGGGCGTGAAGTTGGGATGTAACAACAATGAATCTCTAAATGAACTAGTTATCCATCTTGCTGCTGTGCACAGACCACCATGGGGCAGACAAGAGCACAGGATAAGGCCGATAGAGAGAGCAACAGAAACACATAGAGAGAGCAACCGAAGGAGATTGTACAGATAGCAAATGAGAAAAAGCTAGCACTATTTAAAGTACATAACTTAGAATGTCAATGCAAAGGGACTTTGGTTGTTGACTGCGGCTGTTTAAAGAGGTTATGTTTCTTACTTATATAGCTCTTTAAGCAACCATAAGGTGACCTAAAAAACTGAAGCTAAGAAGAACGAGCAGGAGAAACAGAAAAGAGTGATCAAGAGAGTAGGGAAGAGAAAATACACTAAAATTCATGAGAAAGGTAGCTTGCTGATGGGATGGTCTTCCACAAACCAAAAGAAATAGTGTTTTATGAGTAGCTAGCCAAAATAATCTGGCCAACACACATAGAGGGAAGTAAATGGAGCGCTATTGATGAGGAGTAGAGTGCAGGAAGAACAGAAGAGGGAAAGTAGTCGATGTGTGGGATACCCGAATATGATAAAGAAATTACATAGATTTAGAAATTGGCCCACTGTTCAAAAAGTACCAGGGCAGGCAAAGAGAGATATTGAGAGCCATATAACGGCTCACCTGCTCCATTAAGTCAACAGTAAGAGTTCACATGACTCTCCCTTGGAGTTACATTGTGTTGTGTGTCCATAACTGAAGAAAGGTATTTGGAAATGGAGGTTGAGAGTGATAGGTGGAAATGTCACCCTTTAATAACGTTTGAAAGGGATATTGGGAGAAGGTAAGCAAAAAGGTAATTCTTCAAAAGAAAATAATATGTGCTGGTATTTACTGTCTTGATGTACTCGCTTCCCACTCAAACAGGCCATTTCCTCTACCTCCGAAAATCAGATATTAGGATTGTTGGACCTATTGTAGTGTACATTTCCCTGAACACCACAACGTGTTTTACCCTAGTATTTCTGCATCTCTCTTTCCCTTACATGGATTTCTCATGTTGATACAAAACCCTTTCAGTTATGTTCTCTTAGTAAGCCCTGCCACTCTTTTTAGAACCAAATTGTATGAATTTGACATTTTTTTCTGAAAGAAACACGCGAAGTCATTACAAAAAAGTTTAGATAAGAAATCGAATTTCATAATACCGCCACCCAGTACAAAAACCACGCTGAAATACCTTACTGTGTCATCAGAAAAAAACATTTATTATTCCATAGACAGGCTCAGGCATGCCTCATGCACTGCTGACAGGCTTGTTTTTCCCAAATGGTGTTAGTCTGCTGCTACCAATGACCATTTGTATGAAGCAAGTTTATGAAGCTAGTCTTTGGTTTGGTAGCACCATGGATGCACACACACTTGGTGATCGGCTTTGGTGCTTTAAGTTGTTGTACATGCCAAATGTAAGTTGCATCCCAGACATATCAGTTCCACGAATATTTTATTTGATGGGCGCTGGATCTCTAGACTACTCTGTAAGATGGAGGAGTGCAGATTCAACATCCTTTGGGTTACAGTGTATAGATGTGAGGTGTTCGGCCCATGGTTGGTTTAGTAATATCCTCGCCTGTAAATATTGTATATTAATTGTAAGCTGGTAAACAACGTATGGACAGATCATTAACTAAAAAAATGTCCTTAAACTGCATCATCAATCACCAATTTTCTAAGGCACCGTGAAGAAAGGACGATTAGCCAAATCGCTTACAAAATATTTTTAATTTTTCTTACGCTGCAAGTAATTTAACTAACTCAAGAGCATTTGCCGATTGGCCAAGAAACTGGAACACAAACATTCCACTTCCTTCAAGGTTTCCTACCATAATCAGTTTGAAAATGCTCATAAGAGCGCCCAGGAGTATTTTGGCTCTGACCCTGAGGATGGCCCCACCCAACTGTTCAAAATCTTAACCTCCACCCACCCCCCAAAAAAAGCTCAGGTCTAGTTGCGCCCCTGGAAGACAGCCTGTATTAAGGAAAAAAACCCTTTCCTCTTTTAAAGGAATATGTGAGTTGGCACATTCAGGTTAACTGCCAGCTGTTTGAACTATTCATTAAAATGTGCAGGTACGCATAAATAAGAGAAGGGAGGAAGTGGCACACCACGGCAGACTAATGCCCACTCTGTTTGTGCTGACCGACACGTTTACTTTTATCTCTTCCCAAAATAAAGAGCAACCGTTTTAGTGATTTGCAGACTGAAGGTTTTGCTTTCTCCAGGGCAGTTCGCTCCATGATCACTAGATGGCAAGAGAACAATAGGAATCTAATCGAGAGACAGGTCGCCCTTGTACAGGTAGGCATAGTTTAGTTTTGATGTAACACAGACATCGCTCTAGGAAGTAGCAGAAGGCTTCACAGAGAATATTTTTGTAGCAGGAGAATCTCAAACATGGGCTGCTATATCTGTACACTAGGGTCCAGGTGACGTCAGATCGTGAATTCCTGGATGTGATATGGAGGGGGTGGGAATATCTAAATGGGAAAGTACTGGACAGCTGTTTGTGTATAAATGGTGTGCACAGGGCTATAATGACTTCAGGGCTTGGCAACAGCTATTTGGCGAGGGCCTGGTGTTGGATTATAAACCTAAATCTTTAACCGCCAAAATGAGCAAAAGAAGTCAATGGTACACTTTGAGGATTAAATCTAAAAGTGAGGGATTACATCTAAGCAACTATAACCCCACTCATGCCCTAACAGTCAAGTTGCCCAAATTGGTCATCAGTGGTTAGGAGCCTCACTCAAGCCTAGATAGTTAAAAATCATCAGCAAAGACAATAGGTCTTGCCTTTCTAATGGTGGTGCCGAACTATGGACTTTGCCAGTGCTCGTTTGCAAAGCATTGTTTTAAAAAAGCACAAATAAATTAAAACACTAAGGGAAAATTAAATCAATCTTTAGGTGTTTCAAAACTGCACATTGAATTCAATATTTTCATTCTTTATAAACGGACCCAAACTTGGCATGAAAATAGTACTTTAATCAGAAAGCATACTTTTGGGTATATTGTACAATTGATCAGTAGTTTTTGAGATAGTAATATTTGAATAAGGTGCTGGGGGGGGCTTCAAAGGGTTACTATTGTGATTTTCAAAGTTACAATCTCTGTCAATCACATTGGAATTGTTTGACAAATGTGATTAATTGATGAAGGGCATCAACATTTATTTTTTGAGTCATCTTGAAAATCTTGATTTTGTACAATATAAGGATTTTTGTTCTGTAGAAATAAATCTACAGTGATGTAGGGCATTGGGAGAAGTGTCTGACCCAAGAATGTGTTGGAGGGAGGTGCAATGAGAGATGTGCAAATGGGCACAAAAACAGAAACAGAAAAAGAGAAAACATTTGCTACAGTGAAACTGAGATTTTCATGAACACCACAATAATGCGGACGCCATTTTGTATCTGTAAAAAAGCAAAAAAATATAAAGACTATCATAAAAATCATAATTTTTATTAATAAAGGTTGTGGTTGAGAAACGACCTGTGAAGGATTCCCGTCCAGGTGTTGCATGTCTGGACAAAGTTAAAGTCCTGTGGCCAAACCCTACTAGGAACAGTTGGTTGCTCACTGCAGAACAGGAGTAGGTTCTAACCATAGAACAGAAGCCACAAGAAGCTAGGATTTGATCCGCACTGGGTTAGTGCTGGAACAACTCCGCCATGTACAGCTGTGTGCACTGTTGAATGAGTACATGGCTGATGAATGAACGCATCAATAAAATATAGACGTTCAATGAAAGAGACTCAGTGAAAAGTTAGTTATAGTTCAGTGAACACAAACCTCAAGAATCCAAACTTTACAATTATGGTACACAATACCATAACTAACACTGCCTGCCACACTAATGCAGCATTTTCCTGAAGAGCCCTCTTGCTCCCCGTTAGTAACAACAGTTGAACTCAAAGGCTTAATTCCACCAATTGTAATTCAATAAACTAAAG
Organism: Lissotriton vulgaris; assembly: GCF_964263255.1. Taxonomy (NCBI): domain Eukaryota; kingdom Metazoa; phylum Chordata; class Amphibia; order Caudata; family Salamandridae; genus Lissotriton; species Lissotriton vulgaris. The sequence continues at coordinate 931,572 of NW_028254594.1, forward strand.
TAAGATTTAACCAAGGCTCTTTATAAAATGCACATTTAGTAAAAAAAAATATTTATGTACAAAAAAGGCGGAAAAGGTAAATGTCTGCAGTTCCTTTGATGCTTGCTTTTGCCACTATTAGAGCACAGCTATTAGAATGAGAAGGTTTCCCGGTGCTATCTGGTGCTAGTTTTTCCTCCAAAAGAAAATGATGAATTCACTACACTTAGGCTTTTGAAGACTTCCTTAGGACTGGTTACCATCATGACCCACTTGAGGGTATCTGCACCATATCACCCCCCCCCCACACACACAAACACACACCCACACACACCCACACACAACCACACACACACACACACACACCCATACATATACCGCACACACACACACACACACACACACACACACACACACACCCACACACACACACACACACACACACACATATATACACACGTATCATCACTTACACATTTAAAGTTGTAAGTATCAAGGGTGACAATTACATTTATATGGTCTTCACTGTGAACAACTAACACATGTCCAAGTTAATCTTCTTCCTTCAACTCGTGTTCCAACCCCACCATATGAAGCTAACCTTACCCCCCATCCTTGATAATATTTAATAAAGCTTGTGTTATAAATGTACGAAAGCTTCCATGAAGGAACACTGTTGAGCATTGTAAAATGGAGGCTGAGTTGGTGCTCATTGCATATTGGTGTAATGGTGGTGTTGAGGGCATATGTTGTTAGATGTATGTTTCTATGATGGTGCTTGTTTTGATATACTATTTTGGTTGTGTTGGTGTATAATTGTTGGTGTATAATTGTTGCTGTGTTGGTGGATAATGGTCACTGTTGTACCTGTGTTAGAACTTGAGTAAGCTAACAAGGGCTTGTGTTTGAACCAATTGTTTATTATATTTGCAGGTGAGTAAAAGTGTGTATGATGCTTGCATTCATACTGTATATCATTAATAAATGTTGGCACTGTTGGTGCATGATGTTTGTTGTGTAGGCATATGTTATGCTGATGATTTGTAGAGCACACTATGACCTGGGAGGGTATCCTGGTTCTGAGCAGGTTTGAGTCTAGCCAAAGCTAGGGTTTAGTGAGACTATTAGACAATCAAGGTTTTGAGCTTCTCTATTATGATATTTATGAGTGTGCACTTCTATATGTATTCAGCTGTATGAGTGTTGGTGTATTTGTATACACTGGATGTGTGGGTATAGGTTGGTGTCTGTGTGAACATTTTTTATTATATGTGTGAGCATATGAACGTGATGATGTGATTATGTTAGGAAAGTGTTTGTGTGCTGATATGATAGTGCTGCTGAGGGAATATATACTGTGCTAATGGCTGTATGGTTTTCGCTGTGCTGTAATATGGTGTTGGGTGGATGCAGGTTTATAACAGCATTATTTGAATAGGTATATGACGCAGGGAGGACTGTGTGCCAAGGTTGCAGTGGGATTGTGACACAAGATGAGGGCAGAACTTCAGAATTTCTTTTTTAAGGTGAAGTCATTATAAACATATCTATGGAAGGGTTTTTGTTTTTCAAATTAAATTAAAAAAGAAGACCCTTCACTTTGCGTGTCGCTACTAAATGAACCTTAACTCCCACCATTGTTCTTACTTCAGAAAGTCTCAAATTATGTGTGTTTGAGTGTATCATTTATTAGCTTCATAAGTATTTTAAAAAATGCATCGTGATATGAATAAGTTCTTGAAGCAATACTGTATATTACTAAAAAATGCTGGTTGTATGGGGGCATGACAGTTCGTGTGTTGGTGTATGTGTATGATGGTCGGTATGTTGGTTTATAATGCTGGGTGTGAGTATATCAAATGTGATCAATATTTTAGATGTGAATAAGGTAGTTGGAATGGTGTATGAATGTGTCCCTGATGTTGTTTGATGGGAGTGTATGGGCATATATTACCTGCACATAACGTTGTGTGTTTAGTGTTTGTGACTGGTATGGACATTTGATTGTGTGTGTATAGAAGAATGCTGGAGGGTATGGGTGCATAAATAAGGCTTGGTGGTGTACAGTCATATATGGTGTTGGGTGGATGGCCATATGACGGTATGTGGGTTGCCATGTGGTGGTGGTTTGCCATACATGTGAAGGTGAGCTTGTCATAAGATGGTTAGTTTGTTGGTGTATGATGTTGGTTGGATGGACCTATGATAGTAGATGTGCAAGCCTATGAGGTAGGTGTGTTGGCACATATTGGGGTTTGTCGACCTATGATGCTGGGTATGTTGGCATATGATGGTATGTGGGTGTGTTGGCATATGATTTTGCTTGTGTGTGTAGGAGAGTAGGGTCTGCAATCCTATGATCACCCAGATTTTTTGCTTTTGTTTCACTGGTTTACGACTTTCTCTGGCTGTGGGCCTGCCAATCAGACCCACAGCCTGGCTGTTCTCTCTCTAAATTACAACATGTACCCTAGGTGCATTTACCAATTGGTACTGGGCCACCTTATCAGACCCTGTAACTCAGGGCATAGGTGTACCCAGGGCCTACCAGGGGCTGAAGCATGTATTATGCCACCCCTGGCTGGCCTCCTAAATTTGACACAACTGGCTGCATGACAGCTGGGGCAAAGTCGTGTAATCACCCTTTGCTGTAGATATAGTATACCTATATCTAACCCTAAAAAATGGACACACAGATTCCTATCAGTCACTCCTATGGCAGGCCTTAACAATCCTGAAGGCAGAGTGCTTGGAATCGTGTGAGATGGTGCTCTGGCATGAGCTGAGCCTGTCTGCAGCTTGCGGAACCAAGTCCTAATAGCTGTTCCATGATATCGCATACCATATACTCTTAAGTGCATTATAATCCTCGCGGTTAAATGCTATCTTTGGTATTGCTTTATCAAAACATGTCGAGTAAGGTGTCATACGAATTGGAATACTAACCCCTCGCCAATTCTGGCGACGGGGTTAGCATTCCACCCTTCTAGAGGGACACGACATGTAGGTAACTGTGAACCCCGGTTAAAGTTAAACGAAGCCTCAGCTCCACAAAATGGATGCTGCCACCACAGACACGAGTCTGACCCCCTGCAGCCGGGAGTCCTTCCAGCGAGGGGAGCCTGGACAAAGGGTTTCCTGTCGTGGGCGGTGTTAGCACCGTCCCAGACAGGGTTTTGTGTATCCTGGGTAGGCAGGGCTTTACAGGAAGGTGACTGCTGAGTGGCACCCCGGTGCTCACTACGCATAGGCCGGTCAGAACCAGTTCCAGGGGCACACCAGCCCCTGGCCTGGGGAAAGTCCGGCATGGGAGAGGGGTGTAACCACCCCCCTCCTAGTCCCACCCATAGGCAGGACCTAGTCACCGGGTCAGCCCCTTTTCTTAGTATAAAGATAGGAGCGGGCCCCCTGTTCAAATTAGATCATCTTTGGAATCAAGACACGACTTTCTGCGAAAGACATCAAGATTTCCTTCTTCAAGATTCTCCCTTGTGGCTAAGGAGTAGTCACCCTGCATCAAGCGGGCACCATCCTAAGAACACTGCGGTCTGCTGCAAGTCCTTCTTCACGAATCCGACGACCCAGCTCGACGAGACCCGGCTTCCCTGGCACCTCTGACCTCTACTCACCTCTACAGCAAAGCTGAGAACTGTGAGTGCGACGAGACCTCGAGGGACCGACGATCGCCAAGACTGCATGACTTCTTTGCAACAAGCCCACCGTGTGCTCCACTGGTGAGTGCTTTGGGGTCCGAGAAGCCCCAACCCTGAGCAGCTCCAGCACCAAAGATCAGCCCTCCAGCATCTCCACGATCTGCGTGGGGCCCTTCTGCTTTTGCGTGCTCACCGCGCTGTGTGGCTACTAGCCGGCTGGCTTGTGGCCTTCTTCACGACGCCCGACGACATCACTGCTGCTGGTCTGGTTGCTCCAGACTGGCCCTTGCTTCCTTCTTCAAGAGAGGCACCCCAGACCCTCCTGGTCCACTCCAGACGCCATTTTGAGTCCACCACGTGGGCTTGAATTTGCCAAGGCTTTGTTGCCCAATCCTGGGTCCAGCGACGCCGACAGCTTCATCCATCGTGGGACAGCTCGCTCCTCCATCCTGGTCGCCGACAACGCCTCCTGGTCCGTGAGATCTGCGAGCACAGCGTCACCCACTCACCTAGTCGAGGTGACTACCATCCGGTGCCCTCCTGGTGCCACCTGACTACTGGCTAGTAGTCTCGAACTTGGTCCCCTCTGCTTTCAGGCGTCATCTTCCTTCGATCCAGGCTTGGATCCATCGAACTTTCTTCACTGGTCGCCTGCCAGCAACTTCTTTCTTCCAGGCTCCTGGTCCGTCTACGAGGATTCCCGACGTCTTTTGAGACCTATGCAGCTGCAGCCCCTGGGCTAGGTAACCTCGGCATTTCGGTGCCCCAGCATAGCCTCACTATCCAAGGGTCCGAATCCACTTTCGTTTTCCTCCTACCAGGTCGGGTTCGCCCGAGAACACTAACTTTGTCTTTACTAGCTACCATAGACTTTGTCCCGCATCACGCGTGAGAGTGCACACTCTGCACCCGAGTCCCCTGGGTCCCCTAGAAGTAATCTGAAGATTCTATAGTCAAGACCTAGCGATTCCAAAGCCTATTAGTACTGTACTTACCTGCTAGTAATTTCGCATTCCACTTTCAGAGTATATGGTTTTCCGTGCCCCTCGGGCATTTGTATATACTGTGCTAACTTAAGTATTTTCGTAAGAGTTTTGTTTTGTGCTTAGTACCCTGTCCTCATAACGAGTACAGGGCTGTTGTGATTCTTAATAAATATCTTGTTTATTTTCATAACACTTGTGTGGTGTCCTTTCACTGGGTATTCAAGGGGTATATGTGTGGTATAACAGCTGGCTTAACACGCCCTCTCGAGTCTTTAGCCTTAGACTGCTCGTATCCACGCTACTAGGATAGCTGGTCTATAAGGTTGACTTACAACCAATCATCAATAAGGGTTGCTGGACTGATACATAGTGTTCACTAGAATAGTGAGCACTGCATATCAGGCCACCTTCTCACATTGGTGAGCAGCGGTTGGGATTTGAGCTTGCTGTTGTTTTACCACACGTATCCTAAGAATATCTTGTTGAAAGATCACATAAGTACTTCAGGTACATATAACTTAGCTTAGAATACTCTGAGTTCTACTGAACCAGCTGTTGTAGCTCCTCAAGGCTTAGCACACCTTGGCTGCAACTCTTAGCAAGGGATCAGTAGGCAAACACATAGTGTAGGTAGGTGCATCACTTACACCACACTAGAAGCATGTCTAACCTCGGAGAGTCTGCTGAGACCCCTCTGATGGTTGAGGACCCTCCACAGGCCTCTTCTAGATATGCAGCCCTTAGCTTCCAGGAGATGAGACAAGTGTGTACCTCCAGGAAACTAAAACAGGGGTCTAACCCCACAATCCCATTTCTGATAGGTCTCTTAGAGACTTATGATGCCAGAAAAGCTGAGAGACTTCTTAGCTCTTCTCATCCAGAAGGGGACATGCCAGCCCTAGAAGGAACCAGGGGTGACCCAGGTCTCATCCATCTCTCAGGTGAGGAGGATGATGATCAGGAGACATCTGGGGATGAGGCAGACAAAGGTCCAGAAATAGTTAGTCCGCTAACTAGGGACAACTTAAGCAGGCATGAGAATGGTACTAGGGGATCCCTGGGACCCCTCTCAGGCCAGCTTAACATTGGGAATGGACGAGTTAGGTCTCTATCAAGAGGCTCTGGCAGATCCATTCGAACCAATGGCTCTCAGGCCTCTGCTCTGAGGAGGATGACCTCCCCTCAGAGGAGAGTTTATGAAGCCAAGGAAAGGGAAGTCAATCTGAGGATTGCCAGGGAAGAACTTGCCTTGGCCAAAGAAAGACTTGCCTTTGCTAGAGAGCAGGAGTTGAGTGGGTCAAAACCCACTGGTGGCAGCATAATACCTAGCAATAGGGAAAGGAGTTTTGATACAAAGCACCTGAATAAGATAGTGCCCCCCTTTAAGCAAGGGGATGACATCCACAAATGGATAACTGCTTTGGAGAGGGCCTGCACTGTGCAGGGTGTTCCCCAAAGTCAGTGGGCAGCTATCTTGTGGCTCTCCTTTGAAGGTAAAGGTAGAGATAAGCTCCTCACTACTAGGGTGGAGGATGCTAACAATTACCAAGTCTTGAAAAATACACTGATTGATGGGTTTGGCCTAACCACTGAGCAATACAGGTTGCTGTTCAGGGATACCCAGAAAACTCAGTCTCAAGATTGGTCTGACTTTGTAGATTGTGCCACTAAGGCTTTGGAGGGCTGGTTGCTGGGCAGTAAGGTTACTGATTACACAGGATTGTATAATTTGATCATGAGAGAACAAATTTTAAACAATTGTCAGAACCAGTTGTTGCATCAGCATCTTGTTGACTCAGATCTGACCTCTCCCCAAGAATTGGGAAAGAAGGCAGACAGATGGGTCAGAACAAGAGTTAAGCAGAACCAGGGCCAGAATCAAGGTGGTCAGAAGAAAGCAGACCAGAAGGGTAAAGATTCTAAGGGGGAACAAAATGACCAGAAGTCTTCGACAGGTCCCCAACAACCCAAAGAGGGTGGGGGTCAGGCTCCCCAGAAAAAGAAGAATCAAGAAGGCCAATCTAAAAGGTGGTGCCAATACTGCAAAAGTAAAACTCACTGGTTTAGTGAGTGCACCAAGAAAGGAGGAGGGCAGACTCCTGCCACTGCAGCCCCTAAGGCACCTGTGCCCCCTAGTACAGTCAGCAGTGGTAGTGCACCTCCCAAGGGTTTAGTTGGGTTAACCTTGGGTTCTGAGGGGTATGACAACTTAGTTGGCACACTCACTCAGGCTGTCCTTGTCTGTACAGGGGATGTGGATATATCCCCTGATATAAGTCCCAATACTTTGGGCAAATACAGACAGACACCTTTCATTAATGGAAAAATGGCTCAGGCCTATAGGGACACTTGTGCCAGTGTCACAATGGTGACACCTAACTTTGTGGACCCTGGACAGATCATGCCAGGTACAGATTTCCTGGTGACCAATGCAAGCAATGTCACTACCAGTCACAGTATGGCAATTGTAGCTTTCTCCTGGGGAGGGGTAACTGGCCAAAAGAAGGTTGTAGTTAGTTCAGACCTCCCAGTGGATTGTTTGTTGGGCAATGATTTGGAGTCATCACAATGGTCAGAAGTGGAGCAGAGGACTCACATGGAAATGTTAGGCTTGCCAGCACATGTGTTTGCTGTGACCAGGTCACAGGTCAGGAAATGCCCCACTGAACAGGTGCTGGATCCTGGAACAATGGACCAGACACCTTCCAAGAAGAAGAGCAGTAGGGTTAAGGCTGTGCCTTCCCCCTTGCCCCAGGTTGTGGATCAAGTCTCAGAGGAGGCTGACCTACAGGAATTGAGGGAAACTGAGCCTAGAGAGTTTGAACTTGATCAAGTTGAATTCTTGGGTTCAGGGGGACCCTCAAGGGAAGACCTGGGGAAGGAACAGTTAGACTGCCCTTCCCTTGAACCCCTCAGACAGCAGGCTGCTGCTGAGGCTGCTGGGAACGCCACAGGTACCCACAAGGTATACTGGGAAGATGGACTCCTGTACACTGAGGCAAGAGACCCCAAGCCTGGCATGACCAGGAGGCTGGTTGTACCCTTGTCTCAGAGAGGTTTCCTCCTTACCTTGGCCCATGAGATTCCCTTAGCAGGTCACTTAGGCCAGACAAAGACTTGGGACAGGCTTGTCTCACACTTTCACTGGCCTCACATGAATGAGGATACCAAGGAGTTTTGTCGCTCCTGTGTCACTTGCCAAGCCAGTGGTAAGTCAGGTGGCACAACAAAGGCCCCCCTTATACCAATGCCTGTGGTGGGGGTGCCCTTTGAAAGAGTGGGGATTGACATTGTTGGTCCAATGGAACCCCAGACAGCATCAGGGCACAAGTTTATACTGGTGGTAGTGGATCATGCCACCAGGTATCCTGAAGCTATTCCACTTAGGACCACTACAGCACCTGTAGTGGCAAGGGCCCTAGTTGGAGTGTTCTCCAGATTGGGCTTCCCTAAGGAGGTTGTCTCTGACAGAGGTGCAAACTTCATGTCAAGCTACTTAACTGCTATGTGGAAGGAATGTGGTGTCAACTACAAGTTCACCACACCCTATCACCCACAATGCAATGGGCTTGTTGAAAGGTTCAACATGATCCTAAAAGGGATGATTCATGGACTACCTGAAAAGCTCAGGCGTAGATGGGATGTCCTGATTCCCTGCCTTCTGTTTGCTTACAGAGAGGTCCCACAGAAGGGGGTTGGCTACAGCCCTTTTGAACTTTTGTATGGGCATCCTGTAAGAGGACCCCTGTGCTTGGTGAAGGAAGGATGGGAGAGACCTCTCAAAAAGCCTGCAACCAGCATAGTGGACTATGTACTTGGTCTCCGCTCCAGGATGGCTGAGTATATGGAGAAGGCATCTGAAAACCTTAAGGCCAGTCAAGAATTACAAAAAGCTTGGCATGACCAAAAGGCTGTCCTGACTGTTTACCAGCCTGGACAGAAGGTGTGGGTGCTGGAGCCAGTGGCCCCAGCAGCACTCAAAGACAAATGGTCTGGGCCCCACACAATTCTTGAGCAAAAGGGAGAGGTCACCTACCTGGTGGACCTTGGAACTCCCAGGAGCCCCCACAGGGTGCTCCATGTCAACAGGCTCAAAGCATATGTCGACAGGAAGGACATGAGCTTGCTCATGGCCATAGATGAGGGACAGGAGGAAGAGAGTGACCCTCTCCCAGACCTGCTCACTCAGAATCCTGATGATGGGTCAGTAGATGGTGTTGTCTTTTGTGGCAGCCTCTCTGAACATCAACAGAAAGACTGTAAACAGGTTCTTCAGTCTTTCAGACATATGTTCTCTCTGACACCCAGTCAGACCAATTGGTGTACCCATGAGGTTGACACTGGTGACAGCTTGCCAGTCAAGAGTAAAATCTACAGGCAGCCTGATCATGTTAGAGACTGCATAAAAGTTGAAGTGCAGAAAATGTTGGAGTTGGGAGTCATTGAGCCCTCAGATAGCCCTTGGGCTAGTCCAGTAGTTCTAGTGCCAAAACCTCACACCCAGGGTGGTAAGAAAGAGATGAAGTTCTGCGTAGACTACAGGGGTCTCAATGCAGTCACTAAGACTGATGCCCACCCAATACCAAGGGCAGATGAACTTATAGATAGATTGGCTTCTGCCAACTACTTAAGTACGTTTGACCTGACAGCTGGGTATTGGCAAATCAGGTTAGCTGAGGATGCCAAGCCCAAGACAGCATTTTCAACCCCTGGTGGACATTATCAGTTTGTGGTAATGCCCTTTGGTCTGAAAAATGCACCTGCCACCTTCCAAAGGTTGGTGAATCATGTCCTCACTGGGCTGGATGACTTCTGTGCAGCATATCTTGATGATATTGCTGTCTTTAGCTCCACCTGGGAGGATCACCTGGTCCACCTGAGGAAAGTGTTAGAGGCTCTGCAAGCAGCAGGCCTCACTATCAAGGCCACCAAGTGCCAGATAGGGCAGACACAGGTTGTATACCTGGGCCACCTTGTAGGTGGAGGCCAGGTTCAGCCACTAGAGAGCAAAATACAGTCAATCAGGGACTGGGCTCCTCCAACCACCCAGACTCAGGTTCGAGCTTTCTTGGGCCTGACTGGTTACTACAGAAAGTTTGTCAGGAACTATGGATCAATTGTGACTCCATTAAATGAACTGACAAGTAAGAAAATGCCAAAAAAGGTTCAGTGGACAGCAGGCTGTCAAAAAGCATTCGATGACCTAAAGCAGGCCATGTGCACAGCACCTATCCTCAAGAGTCCAGACTACTCCAAACCATTCATTGTCCAAACAGATGCTTCTGAGTTGGGTGTAGGAGCTGTTCTATCTCAACTGAATTTTGATGGTCAAGACCAGCCCATTGCTTTTATAAGCAGAAGGCTGACCCCCAGAGAGAAGAATTGGTCAGCTATTGAGAGGGAGGCCTTTGCTGTGGTTTGGGCCCTGAAGAAGCTGAGGCCATACTTGTTTGGCACTCACTTCAAGATTCAGACCGACCATAAGCCCCTCTTGTGGCTAAATCAGATGAAGGGTGAAAACCCCAAACTGCTTAGGTGGTCCATTTCCCTACAGGGGATGGACTTTACAGTGGAACATAGACCTGGTACTGATCATGGCAATGCCGATGGGCTCTCCAGATATTTCCACTTAGAACAGGAAGACTCACCTGGTCAAGGTTAGCTTATTGTCCCAAAGTTTGGGGGGGGTCATGTAGGAGAGTAGGGTCTGCAATCCTATGATCACCCAGATTTTTTGCTTTTGTTTCACTGGTTTACGACTTTCTCTGGCTGTGGGCCTGCCAATCAGACCCACAGCCTGGCTGTTCTCTCTCTAAATTACAACATGTACCCTAGGTGCATTTACCAATTGGTACTGGGCCACCTTATCAGACCCTGTAACTCAGGGCATAGGTGTACCCAGGGCCTACCAGGGGCTGAAGCATGTATTATGCCACCCCTGGCTGGCCTCCTAAATTTGACACAACTGGCTGCATGACAGCTGGGGCAAAGTCGTGTAATCACCCTTTGCTGTAGATATAGTATACCTATATCTAACCCTAAAAAATGGACACACAGATTCCTATCAGTCACTCCTATGGCAGGCCTTAACAATCCTGAAGGCAGAGTGCTTGGAATCGTGTGAGATGGTGCTCTGGCATGAGCTGAGCCTGTCTGCAGCTTGCGGAACCAAGTCCTAATAGCTGTTCCATGATATCGCATACCATATACTCTTAAGTGCATTATAATCCTCGCGGTTAAATGCTATCTTTGGTATTGCTTTATCAAAACATGTCGAGTAAGGTGTCATACGAATTGGAATACTAACCCCTCGCCAATTCTGGCGACGGGGTTAGCATTCCACCCTTCTAGAGGGACACGACATGTAGGTAACTGTGAACCCTGGTTAAAGTTAAACGAAGCCTCAGCTCCACAAAATGGATGCTGCCACCACAGACACGAGTCTGACCCCCTGCAGCTGGGAGTCCTTCCAGCGAGGGGAGCCTGGACAAAGGGTTTCCTGTCGTGGGCGGTGCTAGCACCGTCCCAGACAGGGTTTTGTGTATCCTGGGTAGGCAGGGCTTTACAGGAAGGTGACTGCTGAGTGTCACCCCGGTGCTCACTACGCATAGGCCGGTCAGAACCAGTTCCAGGGGCACACCAGCCCCTGGCCTGGGGAAAGTCCGGCATGGGAGAGGGGTGTAACCACCCCCCTCCTAGTCCCACCCATAGGCAGGACCTAGTCACCGGGTCAGCCCCTTTTCTTAGTATAAAGATAGGAGCGGGCCCCCTGTTCAAATTAGATCATCTTTGGAATCAAGACACGACTTTCTGCGAAAGACATCAAGATTTCCTTCTTCAAGATTCTCCCTTGTGGCTAAGGAGTAGTCACCCTGCATCAAGCGGGCACCATCCTAAGAACACTGCGGTCTGCTGCAAGTCCTTCTTCACGAATCAGACGACCCAGCTCGACGAGACCCGGCTTCCCTGGCACCTCTGACCTCTACTCACCTCTACAGCAAACCTGAGAACTGTGAGTGCGACGAGACCTCGAGGGACCGACGATCGCCAAGACTGCACGACTTCTTTGCAACAAGCCCACCGTGTGCTCCACTGGTGAGTGCTTTGGGGTCCGAGAAGCCCCAACCCTGAGCAGCTCCAGCACCGAAGATCAGCCCTCCAGCATCTCCACGATCTGCGTGGGGCCCTTCTGCTTTTGCGTGCTCACCGCGCTGTGTGGCTACTAGCCGGCTGGCTTGTGGCCTTCTTCACGACGCCCGACGACATCACTGCTGCTGGTCTGGTTGCTCCAGACTGGTCCTTGCTTCCTTCTTCAAGAGAGGCACCCCGGACCCTCCTGGTCCACTCCAGACGCCATTTTGAGTCCACCACGTGGGCTTGAATTTGCCAAGGCTTTGTTGCCCAATCCTGGGTCCAGCGACGCCGACAGCTTCATCCATCGTGGGACAGCTCGCTCCTCCATCCTGGTCGCCGACAACGCCTCCTGGTCCGTGAGATCTGCGAGCACAGCGTCACCCACTCACCTAGTCGAGGTGACTACCATCCGGTGCCCTCCTGGTGCCACCTGACTACTGGCTAGTAGTCTCGAACTTGGTCCCCTCTGCTTTCAGGTGTCATCTTCCTTCGATCCAGGCTTGGATCCATCGAACTTTCTTCACTGGTCGCCTGCCAGCAACTTCTTTCTTCCAGGCTCCTGGTCCGTCTACGAGGATTCCCGACGTCTTTTGAGACCTATGCAGCTGCAGCCCCTGGGCTAGGTAACCTCGGCATTTCGGTGCCCCAGCATAGCCTCACTATCCAAGGGTCCGAATCCACTTTCGTTTTCCTCCTACCAGGTCGGGTTCGCCCGAGAACACTAACTTTGTCTTTACTAGCTACCATAGACTTTGTCCCGCATCACGCGTGAGAGTGCACACTCTGCGCCCGAGTCCCCTGGGTCCCCTAGAAGTAATCTGAAGATTCTATAGTCAAGACCTAGCGATTCCAAAGCCTATTAGTACTGTACTTACCTGCTAGTAATTTCGCATTCCACTTTCAGAGTATATGGTTTTCCGTGCCCCTCGGGCATTTGTATATACTGTGCTAACTTAAGTATTTTCGTAAGAGTTTTGTTTTGTGCTTAGTACCCTGTCCTCATAACGAGTACAGGGCTGTTGTGATTCTTAATAAATATCTTGTTTATTTTCATAACACTTGTGTGGTGTCCTTTCACTGGGTATTCAAGGGGTATATGTGTGGTATAACAGCTGGCTTAACACGCCCTCTCGAGTCTTTAGCCTTAGACTGCTCGTATCCACGCTACTAGGATAGCTGGCCTATAAGGTTGACTTACAACCAATCATCAATAAGGGTTGCTGGACTGATACATAGTGTTCACTAGAATAGTGAGCACTGCATATCAGGCCACCTTCTCACAGTGTGGACATATGAAAGGTGGGTATGTTGGAGTAAGATGATGGTTATGCTGATGTATGACACTGGTTAAGTAGGTGTATGATGTATGATTGTGGGTGTATTTGCTTATGGTGTGTGAGTCTGACATATTACGCTAGTTGTATCCATGTTAGGGGGGGTGTTTTGGCATCTGAAGTTAGTACTATTGATATATGTTGTTGGCAATGTTGACTAAATATGTTATTTTTGTTGACGTCTGGATATTTTGGTGTATGATGTTGGTTTTGTTGACACAGTATGGTGGATGTGTTGAGAAATTACAGTATGTGTTTTGAAGTATGATATTGAGTTTGTCATCATGTGGCAGTGGCTGTGCTGCAGTATGATAATGGGTGTGTTGGCACATGATATAGGTTATGTGTGCCTATAATGGTAGTATGTAGGCATGTAATATTAGTTGTATGAACCAATGGTGAAGATGTTTGACATCTGGTCATAGTTCAGTGGTGGCTGTATGATGTTAGCTCTGTGGACCTATAAGGTTGTTTGTGCTGATGTTTGATGGTGGATTTATTGGTGTATGATGTTAATTGTGTGGATGTATGACAGTCAGAGTGTTGACATATGACCGTATCTGTGTTAACATATGACAATTGATTTTTTACCATATGAAAGTGAATGTATTTGAGTACGAAGGTTTGCGTGTTGACATATGATGTAGTTCATATGTATTTATAATTGTTGGAGTGTTGTATTATGTTAGTTGTGTAGATGTAATGCGGTGGGTGTATTAGTGTAGAATGCAGGTTGCACTTATAGAAGAAGTGTGTAAGTGGATTATGATATTGGGTGTGTGGATGTATGGTGGAGTATGCATTGGCCTATCATAGTGATTGTATGGATACATGAGGTGGGCTAATGAATATTTGATGTTGGTTCTGTGGGCATATGATGGTGAGTGTGATGGTGTATGAAAGTATGTGTGTTGTAGTATGAGAATGGGTTTGTTGTAGGCCTGGGTGAAATTTAAATTAAGCCAGCATAATTCGTATAATTTTTGGAATTTCACATTACTCTTGCTGCGTAAGCTTTCAGAAATCATGCCAATACACCACTTCACGTAATTATGCATCATTACGAATGGTGCAATTCAGTCATTAACATAGAAATATCATAACGCAAGCAGCTATTTTTTACTGTGCTCTTTTTTAAATGTATTCCTGTGCTAAAAATTGGTAAAAATATAGCACAATATGATGGGTTTGCATCCTATTTAACTACGTGTAATTGTGCCTCGTTTTGCCATACCTACGCAAAAGACAATTATGCAAATTGTTAGACCAGACGGGCCTGATTCACAGAACTAACTTAAGAGAAAATCCTAAACTTACTACTTTTGGTATTCACATAAGTTAGGATTTTGTCTTAAGTTTGTCTTAAGAGAAACTTAAGACAGACTTAAGACAGACTTAAGTTAGGATTTTGTCTTAAGTCTGTCTTTAGTTTGTCTTAAGACAGACTTAAGACAAAATCCTAACTTCTGTGAATACCAAAAGTAGTAAGTTTAGGATTGTGTCTTAAGTTAGATCTGTGAATCGGGCCCCATGTCTTTGGCATGGTTCCCCCAGTTTTTTGCCTGCAGACTTCCTGTTTTTGTGGACTTCAGTTTTGCTAGCCTTAGGATTCTGCACATTTTACCATTGCAAACCAGTGCTAAAATGCGTGTTCACTTTCCGTAAAATGTGGTAACATTGGCTCATCCCCAGTTGGCACATTTAATTTACGTATAAGTCCATGGTAAAGTGTAAAGTGGACTACAAGTGCCCAGGGCCTGTAAATGAAATGCTACTAGTGGGCCTGCAGCACTGATTGTGCCACCCACTTAAGTAGCCCTTGTCTCAGGCCATTGCAGAGCCTGTGTGTGCAGGTTTAAACTGCCATATCAACCTGTCAAGATACACCTATTGCCAGGCCCAAACCTTCTTTTTTAAACCTTCTTTTTTTATTACATATAAGTCACCCCAAGAGTAGGCCCTGGACAGCCCAGACAGGGTGCAGTGTATTTAAAAAGCAGGATATGTACTTTTCAGTTGTATACGTCCTGATAGTGAAAAACTCTTACATTTGTTTTTCATTACTGCAAAGCCTATATCTCCCATAGGATAACATTGGGATTACCTTATTAGATTCTATAAGTGTGATTTCCAAATGTGAAAATATCATTGGTTCAAGTTTGGTGGCTCTGGAATCCTAATTTAAACTACTAACTTATGGTGAAGTCGGACTTTAAATTACAATTCTGAAAATGCCACTTTTCAAAAGCTTGTATTTTCTTGCTTTAGCTATTTGGTGTCTGTAGCCTGTCTCTGATCACATGAGTGGGTGTTATTGGCAGTTGGGCTTTGTGTATTCCTCCTAGACAGCCACACACAATTGGAGATTAGGTGTGGCTTGATGGATTGGAGGGAGGAGCTGGGCACAACCTCACTTACACCTGAATAGGCTATGTCCTGTCCACACACAAAGAGCTTCATATCCCCCTGTAGTGATTCCAGAGCCAGGTCAGGAAGCGAGGACATCTGTGCACTTCAAAGGCATGTCTTTGGAGTATCCCCCACTTCAAAGCCACCACTTGACATAAGAACTGGACCTCAGACACCCCCACTTATGTACACTACTGGACTTGTGGATACTCTGACAGGAGAAGGGCTGCTGTGCTGCTGAAAGGAATGCCACTCTGCTGGACTGCAACTCTTCCAGACTCCTTTTCTGTGATAATTTGCTGCCTGCTTCCCTCTTGCCTGTGTGAGAAGGACTTAACCGGCATCTCCTGATCCCAAAACCCAGAGTGACTCCAATGGCTAGTTGTCTGGCTTCTGAATCTGAAGCCTCATATAAATAACAAGATCCCAACAACCTGCATTTACACCTGGACTCTGCCATCTGTGAGTCTACCCTGCCAAGTGGTGCCACCCCAGTCCCATATCCTTGGAAGTGGTGTAGAAAACGAGCCCATAATCCTATCGATGCCCAGGCCGCTGGCGCAAACCGCCTCTTAGTTCCCATGTTGAATAGTTACCAAAATAAAGAGACGGGCGCTGGGAGCAGGAATCAAGAACAGAGTTTTATTACTCATGAGGAGAGCCAGTCATTTCGGACACGAAACACAGTGTCTTTCGGGAGGTGCTCTAACAAGTGAGCTGAGACTCTTGCTTTTATACCCTACAGAACACTTGATAACACAATCAGGACTGTATGACGCATGAGAAAGACATCCCTATAATCCTCGTGGTGATCCTATAATCCTCGTGGTGATCCTACCCATATACATTCACAATGGGGACCCTTGACCTGCTGATAAGAGGGGAGGGCAATCACGCAGCTGAGTGTTTCGTAGGATGTGTACGCCTGATCATAGCCCAGGGGGTGGGGTGGCTAAGACCAATAGAGGATCCTTGAAGAGGAGTGACTTCATACAATAAGGGCAGTAAAGGGTATCTCCTGGCCCAGGCGATGGCCTCGGACATGTGTGGTCAGCCGGACTCGGGGGAAAGGGTCATCAAAGGAGTGGTATTCATGCCGTGTGGACAATCGAGCGCAGAGGGAAGGCTTGTCAACAGAGGGGCATTCATGGAAGGGTAGGAGGTGTTGGTCAGGCGCGGCCGTGACTCTCAAGGACTGGGTTTTGCGGAAGAAGAAGGTTTATGACTTGCCCACGTGAGGAGAAGGGAGGGGTAGCCAGGGTGGACACAAGGGTAGAGTCACACAGAGAACGAGAGATCTTATGACCCGTATATGAGAGAGCGGGGGCAGTCAGGTGCAGCTGGGGAGGGCTACGTCAGCTAAGGCGAAGGATGCCTCTCCAAGAAGGAATAGGGGGGGGGGTTTGTACGAGTCAAGGGGGAGAGTTGCCTTTCACAGCGGGGTCGCGCAGAGGGAGAGGGCTTCATGGTCTATGCATGAGAGGGGGGGGGGGGGGGGTTAAGATACGCGCAGGAGGGAAACCAGAGATCCTAATGGGTAAAAAGGCCATGGTGCCTAAACTGGCTGTACATATGCACAGGGGTAGGGGCTTTTACTGGCAGAGTGATACGGTCAATAGTTTACGGTATTCATGGTGCTCACAGGGAGAGGAGTGGGAGAAGAAGGGGAATGAATGCTGTCTATGTACATCAATTTCTTCAACTTTCACAGTCGCCCCTTTTTACATAGCAGCAGTCATATTTGCAATTGATGGGTTTACAGGTAGACAGGCATCGTTGATGAATTAGCATGTTGTCGATACTAACATTTGGCGTACAATCATAGACAGTTAAGGTAATGGGCAGAATGCAGTACATAAAAAATTGCTTTTCATTGGGTTCCTAACAATTAAACGCATTACATAGCAAAAATCTTTCCGACTTAAAAAATGTGACCAATGAACAGTTTTGACCAGGTAGTTGAGAGCGGAATTCAGTTCAATACACAATATTTCTTCGTCCCAGTGTCTTTTTGTCAGTGAGCCATCACTGGTAGGCTCTAGTCCGAGTACTTTCGTTGGCGCTGTTGAGCACCGGCGGTGGAGCTATAGGTCCAGCTCGGTTCTTATCTTTACGCGTTGCAGGGTGCGGTCAGTCCTCTGCTGTCAGACCACAGTCCTGTTCCCTAAACAATCCGGTAGGTGGCGCCTTATGCTCGGCACCCACAGTTCTATGGCAGCACCCTATTCCCAGTGGGATGCTGTTCTTTCCCTTGGCAAAAAGTCACGTGGAAAAGAGGGTGAGTGTGGTCCAAATAGTCGATAGGGGAGAGGGCGGAGTTGGGTCAGAGTTCCTGGGACACACAAAAGGGACCAAGGGAGCAAAGGATAACAAGCAGGCGGGCCCATCCATCGGGCTCAAGGAAGGGGGACGGAGACTCCAGGCACACGTGGGTTAGCAGGCGGGGGGCTTCGAGGCGGCCCACCGTTTTTCATTTTCCACGTTGAAATTGCGGTCTCGTCCCGTATCCTGTTGCTCTGCGGCTCCACCTTTGGTCGAGGTCACACGAGTCCCAAGATCCGCAGCCAGGCTGTACGTCACTTCTGACCCATCTCCTTCGGTGATCGTGAATCTTTGAATAGGTACAAGACAAGGTTTCAGTGAAATGGCAAAAGGAGATATCTACGCATGTGAATTCCTCCCTCAATTCTACGCATTTGGGAGATACGCTCATTGGTCACAGTCAGAGGTCCATTACCAAGCAGTGCATGTGTCAGTATTCCTACTGGGTTCATGGCAGGTCTATTCATCGTCTTATTTATAAATCAAGTGAGGTAAATGAGGTTCCCATCAACTGTGCATTACATCATATTCAGCATTACAGAGCATTTCCCATCAGGACTGGCTAACCTTTTCGAACAGGGCGGGGGTGCCATTATCGAGAGTCAGGCAAAACAGGGTCTTCTCGGGGGTCAACAGCTACTCATGGGCATCATGTTTATATTCGGGACAGCAATTGGGGTTTATAAAAAATGGGGCGGGGATGCTTCGGGCGCTTGCGCTTGGGTGCAAAAGGGGGCGGGGCAATCCGGGCGTTGGGGTTCAATCTGGACGTTGGCGTTCGTCTCTGAAGAACAGACATAAGGTGCCATTGACATACAGTTCCCCTATAAATGGCCAGATTTGGGGGACTTTAGTCGTCTTACCTGTCCTTTCCTTCTCAGCCAATTCAAGTTCATTCATTTTGCAGAAAGGAGAGGCAGTAATATGGCGAGATACAATCATTTTAGTTTCGGTCAATTTCGCTGAACACCTTCGCGTTCAATATGTATCAAATCAGACTGGTGCCGGTGGGGCACAATTTTACCAATGAGGGAGAGAGAATAGGGAGACTCTCATAGAGAGTGAGAGTCGTCCGCAATCTAAACGAGCCATTCGGTACACGTATGACATGTAGGGAGAGAGAGGGAGAGAGAGAGAGAGAGAGAGAGAAAGAAAGAGAGAGAGAGAGACGTGTACAAAAATAGGTCATTTAGTGCGCTCACGACACGGAACAGCAAAGGTCAGGTAACACACAGATACAGACAGATGGAAGACATAAATTCGTACATTACACACACACAAACTCAGACAGGGAAGACGGCACATGTATTACACATATACAAGACATTCATGACAAGACAGGAAACAATTGCTAGCCTACAAGATCTGCTTTTATATGTATATCCTACGTATCTTTACTATCCTGTTTTATCTACGTGCTTAGCTCCTTCTACCCTTCCCCCCTTCCCTTCTCGCTTGTCACGCCTGCGAGCGTTCCCAATTACCAATACTCACACCTCGGCTGGTCGATCAGTAATTAACCTGGTCGTGCTAGTTACCCATGGTTGGATCTTAAGCCATTTTTCTGTTCCCTCCTTTGGTGGGAAGTTCTCCAGGCTGAGGCAACGGCAAGTATTGATCGGGAGAACAGTCGGACAGCTTGGCCATATCTATAAGAGTGTGAGAAAGGGGGCAGTGTATTTTGAACATCAGCAACATTTCTAACTTCCTAGACGGGTGGTGCCGTGGCAACCCTTACCCGTATAATTTTTCTTTGTCCTTTCCCTACCTAGTCAAACGTCCAGTTACATTATTTAACACGTCATTTCTAGTCAATTTTTCGTCATTCAGTACCTGTCCAGTTTCTATGTCAGTCCATCCTCTCAGTCGCTATGTCCTAAGGAGGAACAGTCATGTTAAGCCTACGTCTTTTAAAAACTTATCGTTATAACGACTAAACACATATTCCCCCTTTCCCTTTTTCGTCGGTGGTCCAACCGTCGCTCTTCCACACTTCAGTCGACGTTCTGACGTGACCTGCAGAAGGGAGGAAAAGAAGGGGTGGGGGGCAGCATTCAAAGCACATCATCATGCAGTAGTTCGAAAATGTTTTTACCTACCATATACTCGCCCTATCTCCTCGTACTGCATTCCCTTGCCATCTCGGCATTTCAGCCCAGAGGGACCAGTGGTGTCAGATAGATAATCATTGACGATCTGAGTATCTACATGAGCTACTTGGTCGTAACCCTTTTTATCGGGTGCAAGGGTGACGGTCAGGTGGCATTTTCTGTGGTGTCATTTTAAGGGTATCTGAAACACTTTTCCGGCTGCTTGTGGCACATAAGGTAGCTGCTAAATATCTGATCCCTTTTGATCTACATCCTTCATCATACTTACTCTCCGCTCACAGTAGTAAGGCATCCAAAACTCATTAATGCAACTGCTACGACCATGCTTTCTTCTTCAAAATACTTTTAATAAACAAAATTGGTGGCAGTTCATGGCATAAAGTGCAGCAGTGCAAATAAAATCGTATTAAAATTTCCTTACAGAGCAAGCATGATGCATGTCAAGAATCCATTTTTAAATTAATTCAAAAATTCATTATCCAATACTCATTCGTTATCTAAGCTACACCAATTCATTTTCCAAATCATAATCATTCAGTACCCACCCTAAGTCAATTCATTATTCAAGCACATACTCAACGCCCTTCATATCTACTTTCATTATCCAAAAACTGCACATAGATCTCGGGGCAACAAGCTGCGCAATCAGGGTGCAACAAAGTTTATTTAAATACCTTTCATTTTGTGGCGGCGCCATTTTAGGTGGGGTCAGGCAAGTTCCAGCACAGTCAGAAAGTCTCTAGTCTCGCGTGGTTGGCCCAGAACTTTCCGTTGGTAGTTCAAAAAGTTTTGTGCTATGTGGTTAACAGTTTAGCAAATATGGACCATGAGTCAAAAGAGTGGGAAGGGCGGCAACAATTTTCCTACCGGGTCATCCTGGCGTTCCTCCGGAACTGAACAAGTCCGTGCCGTGGCTTCATTTTAGCCATTTCCAATCCGAGGCTGGTGCCGGCAGGAGTTGCACCGGTGTCGTGGTTCCCAGTGAAGGGGGCGGGGGCACCCATGCGGAGGGATCGGGGTGCCCCCCGGCTCTTATAGAATCTTCAAGGTTGAGGGGAGAAGGCATGGAGCGTGTGCCCGTCCGGGGCAGAAGACCGCTTTATGATGTTGACCCTCTTTAAGGAAGAGCATTGGGGTGTCGCTGGAAGCCTCCACCTGGAGGGAGGTGGGGGAGGCTCGTTCGCGTCACCTCCCCCTTCCAGCGACCCCGCGCCGTTACTCGGCTCCGTCGCTTCGATATTGGCCGTGCTGGCTATTGAAGATGGGGGGGGGGTGGTCGGCGGCTGAGGCAAGACAGCCCCCCCTCTTCTCTTGACATGTGGCGGGACTATCTGGAACTGTCCAGGCGTCGACATGTGGCGGGACTACCTGTAACTATCCAGGAATTTGACATGTGGCGGGACTACTTGATTTGCCGCCATTCTCGCCCCTGGCTTCGGCCTTCTTCGTGGGTCGGACCAGGCGAGAGACAGAAGGGGGGGGGGGGTGGTCGGTGGCTGAGGCAAGACAGCCCCCCCCGTGGCCTGCAGGGCAGCGGAAGAGGAGAGAAGGAGAGGACTCTGCCATTCTTTGGACCGCCTGCCCAACATCATCTCCTCCCGACCGTGGTCAGGCGAGTCCCTCGTGCCTCGAGGCCTCGCCTTCCGGATGGGCGTAACCGCGGACCTGTTGCACTTTGGGAGCTTCCGGAATGGGGGTAGGTACCTATTGGATTGTTTCTATTTCATGTGACCGTTATTTGGGCGTGGCGGGCAATGAGGCAGGCATGTTGGGAGCAGGAACAGGCAGTGAAGCCTAGCTACCTCGTGGCTATTCCTTCAAACTTTTCACCATCTTATATTTCTTGTTACGAACTATTTCTAATGTTTCTTATTTTTAGTGAAGTCAAAAGCTCATCAGGGGGTTACTGACTTAGCCTGATTTCTTTTTCTATTTTTCTTTCTCTTCCTTAGCGTGTTTCGAGCTAAAGCTTTCTCTTAGTAGGGAACGGTGATCACTTCATATTTTTATGTGTCCTTTTCACTAGGGGGTACTTCTGGACGGACCAGACGAGTTCCCTCCAATAAATGGTCCGGGGTGGAACGAGATTATCGATCAAAAGGGGAACATATATTCCTTCATTAGGGTATCATCCTGGACAGACCGAGCGATGTACTTCCATTTACTAGGGTAGCCTCCTGGACGGACCAGATGGTCTACCTCCACTAAATGGCCCATGAGCGGGGAGCATATGTCCTCCATAAGGGTAGTCTCCTGGGCGGACCATGCGAGCTACCCCCCAAACAGTGGGGAGTGGGTAGGACTGACGAATTCACAAAGGGGCATAACCTACCCTTTACTACTTGCAAAGACTAGATAGAATATTTCTATTCCACGTTGTTTGCAGGCAGAAAATACCTCAAACGAAACAATTCCTGGAACAACAATGTCCAGGCAACCAACCAATCAGTGGGGAGAAAAACAGGCATGACGGATTACAACGGGGACAAATGTCTGCATTACCTGCCCTTCGCTATCCAAAAAGGAAGACAGAATATTTCTACTCGTCTCGGTTTGTGGACAGGGAAGATCTCAAAGAACAACAATCGATTATTAATCGACTTCAAACAATTCTCAAAGAACAACAATCGATTATTAATCGACTTCAAACAATTCAGTGGGGAGAAAAGTAGGCATGACGGATTAATACCGGGGACAAAAGTCTGTATTACCTACCCTTCTCTATCTGCAAAGAGGGACGACGTTCCTATTCGCCGCTGTTTGAAAACAGAGAATGTCTCGTTCTCAGAAGAGAACCAATATATCAAGTAGCCCTCAAAGCTAAATGAACCAATACCAACAATTTCGGTATACAAATACCGATTTTCAATACAAACAATCAATCAATCAGGTGGATAGAACCACCCTACCAATCAGGCGTAAAAACGCCCTACTTAATCTTACCCGGACCGGACCATACGGACAGTTCTTCGACTTCCTCCTCCAGCGCCCGTTCGTTCTCTTACTCCATGTAGCATTCCTGTGGGATTCCAGTCAGGACAATAGGTCACTTCAAGAGAGGTCCGTTCAGAATTGGTGAAGTTCTGTCGATCGGCAGCCGGGCGAGGGCCCTCTCAAGGCAGGCATGCCCCGATCATTTAGATGTTCACTTCTTCGTCTGGATCTCTCTTACCGTACCCCATGTCACTGATGGACCCCGCGTTGGGAC
Organism: Lissotriton vulgaris; assembly: GCF_964263255.1. Lineage (NCBI taxonomy): Eukaryota > Metazoa > Chordata > Amphibia > Caudata > Salamandridae > Lissotriton > Lissotriton vulgaris. The sequence goes on from NW_028254594.1 coordinate 954,708, forward strand.
GCCAATTGTAGAAAACGAGCCCATAATCCTATCGATGCCCAGGCCGCTGGCGCAAACCGCCTCTTAGTTCCCATGTTGAATAGTTACCAAAATAAAGAGACGGGCGCTGGGAGCAGGAATCAAGAACAGAGTTTTATTACTCATGAGGAGAGCCAGTCATTTCGGACACGAAACACAGTGTCTTTCGGGAGGTGCTCTAACAAGTGAGCTGAGACTCTTGCTTTTATACCCTACAGAACACTTGATAACACAATCAGGACTGTATGACGCATAAGAAAGACATCCCTATAATCCTCGTGGTGATCCTATAATCCTCGTGGTGATCCTACCCATATACATTCACAATGGGGACCCTTGACCTGCTGATAAGAGGGGAGGGCAATCACGCAGCTGAGTGTTTCGTAGGATGTGTACGCCTGATCATAGCCCAGGGGGTGGGGTGGCTAAGACCAATAGAGGATCCTTTGAAGAGGAGTGACTTCATACAATAAGGGCAGTAAAGGGTATCTCCTGGCCCAGGCGATGGCCTCGGACATGTGTGGTCAGCCGGACTCGGGGGAAAGGGTCATCAAAGGAGTGGTATTCATGCCGTGTGGACAATCGAGCGCAGAGGGAAGGCTTGTCAACAGAGGGGCATTCATGGAAGGGTAGGAGGTGTTGGTCAGGCGCGGCCGTGACTCTCAAGGACTGGGTTTTGCGGAAGAAGAAGGTTTATGACTTGCCCACGTGAGGAGAAGGGAGGGGTAGCCAGGGTGGACACAAGGGTAGAGTCACACAGAGAACGAGAGATCTTATGACCCGTATATGAGAGAGCGGGGGCAGTCAGGTGCAGCTGGGGAGGGCTACGTCAGCTAAGGCGAAGGATGCCTCTCCAAGAAGGAATAGGGGGGGGGGTTTGTACGAGTCAAGGGGGAGAGTTGCCTTTCACAGCGGGGTCGCGCAGAGGGAGAGGGCTTCATGGTCTATGCATGAGAGGGGGGGGGGGGGTTAAGATACGCGCAGGAGGGAAACCAGAGATCCTAATGGGTAAAAAGGCCATGGTGCCTAAGCTGGCTGTACATATGCACAGGGGTAGGGGCTTTTACTGGCAGAGTGATACGGTCAATAGTTTACGGTATTCATGGTGCTCACAGGGAGAGGAGTGGGAGAAGAAGGGGAATGAATGCTGTCTATGTACATCAATTTCTTCAACTTTCACAGTGGGACTAAGGTGCAGGTGCTTACCAGTGGAACCACTGCATCTTTTCTGTTGAGCGGTGCGTCCACTAGTCAAACTGATACATCTCCTCTGCTGAGCGGCTCATCTTCTAAAAGAACAAATGCATAGCAACTGCTGTGCGGCTTGTGTCCAGCGCAGAAGGTCAACATCACCCTCACATCTATAAAACTGATAGATGTCAGACAGCACAGTACACCTCTGACCCAGGTTCTCGCACCCCTTCGTCTATGTCAGCTCGACGACGACTGCCTCTGCATCGCAGCCTAACAGCTCTTCGAAACCAATTCATCGCCAGCTGCACACTGCATCTCTGATGCCCAGATGTCATATCTCTAGCCCCATTGACAGCTTAATCAAAGACGATGCAACAGGGCCTCCGACCACAGCTTCACGGTATCTTGTGCATGACACATTGCTTCGACTGCGCCACAGATCCATGCAATACTCCGTAGTCAAAATTTAAGGTACTTTGTTCAGCTGGCCTAACTGGGTCCCTGTAGCCGGCCTGTGCTCCATCGCAGTAGGCCTGAACTTGTCACTGTGTCCCGGACGGTCCAGAGGGACTAGATATCCCTTGTTGGAGCTTTCTGCTTTTTGGAACTATTTTACCTTAAAACTTTGAAATGTAATTTCTCCAGTTACTCTGATTGAATCTTTGTCGTTTTGCTCTTGTTTTATTTATTAAAATCTACTAAAGTTTTCTAAACCTGGTGTGGGATCTTTTTGTGTGGTGTTTTCACTGTTTTACTGTTTGAAGTGTTGCACAAATACTTTACACTCTGCCTTCAAGTGAAGCCTGACTGCTCTGTGACAAGCTACCAGATGGTGAGCACAGGTTAATTTGGGGTTTGCTTGTGCCTTACCCTGATTAAGATAGTGGTTGCTTGTTGGCCAGGGCTCACACCCCCCAGCCAGCCATCAACTCAATTTCTAACACAAATTTTGCACACTCTTAGTTTGATGGCTACCCTCTTTTTGCATCCCAAGAGTCCATCTGTGTGCTACCATGCCTCCCTCCTTCCGTGCCTGTGTATGCCCTTGGCATTTTCTGCCTCACCCAGTGTGCCACATCCCTTTTGTACACACTATGTGCCCACCACCTCCTTCATATCCCTTTCTGAAGTCACTTTGTGTGCCTCCATTAGCCCTGTAGCTCTGGTGTGCTGCATGGTCCCACCCATGCTTGCCCTTTGTGTCTTCCTGCTCTCTTGCAGCTCTCCTATGTGCTTGTCCCTTACTGCCTCCCTGCATACCCCTGCCCCTCCTGTGGCCTTTGTCGGCCCATTGCATTGCCCCAGTGGCTATTTTCCATATTTTGAGGCCCTGCAGCCACTGTGTGCAACTCTGTGCTCACTTCAGCCATTTTGTACCAGTGACATTTTAAGGCATGAGCAAAGTTAGCAATTGCCCAGAGACTCCATCTTCCAAATAAAGTAAATGGGAAATTCAAAATCCCTGTCATAATAATGATGTTAATAATACCAGCTTCCTTTCCTAATTTGACAGCTGAACATTCTTAACAGAAAGTTGAGGTTAGATTTACTAATGCTTTGAGCAAGCACAAAGTGACACAAATCAGCATATGCTGTTGCAGGTTATTTAGTGTCCAGCGCAAAAAAATATGCCCTTTATTTAGCACAAACAATGCTTTAGGCTACTTTGCACCATTCTGTATCAAGGCATCACTTAGGTGTAACTTGGACAGATTAGGATACACGTCCATAGTTGCTGGCATAAGACTTGATCTATTAAGATAAAAAACGATTCCCTCTTTTGGAGCAAGTGCTAACATGAAGAAATGTTTTCATTTCTTCAAACATTCTAGACATTGCATGTGTGCTGTACTGTACAGCACACGTTCAATGTGTGGAATGTATAAGAAATGGCTAATCATCGGATTTTGTACTGGAAGAGTATACTTTCAGTACAACCTCAATGCTAGACAGCATGCACACACACCTCTGCACCATGGTGCAAAGGGTGAGTGTGGGGCTAGGCAAGCAGTCTGTGCTCCAGCTCAGGGTAGTGAGCAGCATTAGGCCATTTTTAGGTCTTGACTTAGCGAAAGTGCGCTCTCGCTGCGAGAACTATAGCTGTCGGCTCAGCCGACAATGAGGGGAGACAAGAGCTGGCCACGCGCGCAGCATAGTCTGAGGCAGTGTCGGATTCCGACACGCGCCTTCGGATTGGGTCCCGCGCGTGAGCTTGCAACGTAGACAGCTCACGCACGCGACCCAATCCCAAGGCGCACGTCATAATTCGACGCTTCCCCCACCACTTGCGCAGGCCGCAGGTACATGATGACCCCGCCCACCCGTACAGCAGAAGGCAGCCAGGTCTGTACTGTCTCCGTCCGGCACTGGTTTCTGCAAGCAGCCCGCGATAAGAGCAACCTCTGCTATTGTTCTTGTGTTTGTTATTATTGGTATGTATCCGCGAGCGAACCGAGTTGGAATTCTTGAAAGTTATTCTTTTCTTTGTTTCCTCGAATACTCTAAAGAGAAAGTTTGCAAAGGGGTGTTATTTTAAGGTTTCAACATTTCCCCTAATAGAAAGCCAGAAAATAGACACATACAGCAAACAACAAGGAACATCAACCTTTTGTTCATTACTAAACTAGCACCTCTATGGTAGTGGTAATAATAAGAATAATAAGAAAACAGGAAAGGTGCTATTTCGGCTCCTGCAACTCGAGTTGTACGGTGAGTGTACTTTGCAGCATGGGGTTAGTACCTTATCAGATGTCGCTGTTTTCCTTGCAAGCAGCAGTCTACCAGCGCCTCCTCCTTCAGTCATTTCAACCTCTCCCCTCCCCCCTTGCTGAGGGCCATCGGTGCCCGGTGGCCGGCAGGCTGCGGTGACTGCTTCGGAGGGGTTTGCATGAATGAAAGGCTCAGTTTGTTGCTGGTGTTGCCCGATCCAGCCCCGCCCAGCAAAGGAAAGGAGTGCCCCAGCTCGCTCCGGAATGGCATTTCCTCTGGTGGGTTTGTGCCAAACCTGGCTGCACGTGGACAGGGCCAGGCAGACCCTGCTTCCAGTCACGTCTCGGGGCGGGCGCGTGGCAGCGCGTGGGTCTCTCAGACCCGTGCTCTGTACGCGGGCGGGGAGTCGTCTGTGTAGAGCTGTGACTGACAGCTTCAGAGATGCTGCCACGCAACAAAGTCGTCTTTATAGCGCACACACAGGCAGAGGGGCACACAGGGGAACTGGAAACAGGGGGACACATTCGGCCACCTAAGGCAGACTAGTCAGTGACGTGTTCGGCTGGCATGCCACTGATAAGGGCCCACCCTGCCAGCCGCTCAGAGAGATCGGCACGTTTGGGAGTTCAAATTTTCTTTCAAGGTCAGTCACACGGGTGGCGGTGCTCAGTTTTGAATCTCAAGATATCCCCAGACCCTTAGAAGTCTGTGCTGCACAGATCTCGGCCAGTGAGGGACATCCAGGCGAATGACGTCACATTGACATCCCTGACGCTGACCATGCTTAGTTCAGAACTGCCGATATGTGTGAGAAGTGTTTCTGTCCCGAGGAAGGCTGAATTGCGGAGTCTTCATTCACAACTTACACAAGCATTGCTGCTACCCTAGTGCTAGAGTGCAGGGGCGCAGGGAAGCACCCGGAAACCAGTAATGTTCCACTACACGAACTGGTTAGGTCTCGCCCTGGCGAAAGCACGCAAAAGCACGCTCTCGCCGCGAGAGCTATAGCTGTCAGCTCAGCCGACAACGAGAGGAACAAGAGCTGGCCACGCGCGCAGCATTGTCTATGGCAGCGTCGGATTCCGACGTGCGCCTTCTGATTGGGTCGCGCGCGTGAGCTTGTAACGTAGACAGCTCATGCGCGCAACCCAATCCTAAGGCGCGCGTCGGAATCCGACGCTGCCATGCTTCTGAATGCTGCGCGCCTTGTAGGTTTCGGTTTAAGGTTTCGGTTTCTCATTTTCACTCGTGCGTGTGCGGTGAGCCGACCCACCCCCCTTTATAGCATGCATGCAATTTGTTCCTGAGCCTGTCCTGCCACCGACACACTCCTCACCCCACTGTCCTCCTAAGCAACGTACTGCACCCCCACCCCTCAGAGTTATCAGCTGCACTTGGCAAGTAGTAGATGTCAGTAAAATTGTCCATGGAGTTGGGTAAGGCTTTTGGTTTAATACCAGTAGCACTGGATCTGTGTGGTTATTCCACAATGAGACTCGTGTATGTCATAACCTCATCGGGAGCTACCAGGCCAGTCGCAATCATTCATTTCAGCGCTGGCACTTAGTTTATGGTGAACTTGTGGTCAGAGCCTTTGAGGGTTAGTGCACATATGACTGAGGTATTTCCACATGTTAATTGAAGCCCAGGGAATGTTTGTTTCAGGGTCCGCCGTATTTTTTGGGGATAGCTGGGATTTTAAGTACTAAGGAGTCAGTGCTCCAAAGTTGCCGGGAGCTACCACAAGGTTTCGGTTTCTTGGCAAGATAGTGCGATTGACCGGAGTGAGTGCTCGAGAAGGGCAGGAGGCGCGCATTCCCGAATGCCAGAATGACTAATGTCCCCTCACTACCCTCCCCAGCCCCTCGTGCCCCTTCCCACCCCGCTCTGAAGAGGAGTCCCCAGGAGGCGTGTTTAATTGCTCTCTGGGGACTGCGCGCACCTCTCACCCTGCCTAGTAAGATAGATGATGCAAAGGAGCAGTGGCTTAGAGGGGTTTCCTTCGCCTCAGACCGTCAGGCATTTCCGTGCCAAAATATCTCCCACACTGACTCTGGGATAGAATGTGCCACATTTACCCAGCTGGTGGGGCGGGGGATTTGTGTGCTTGAAGTTGCTTAGCAGAGCCACGGATACTTAACAAATGAGCAGAGTACACCATGGAGATGTGGTATGTGCCATTGAAAATGCCGAAGGCGCCAGCCCACGTGTTCCCAAATACAATGTGCGTTTTGTACATGAAGTTAGTTACTTCTTGTAATGTGTGCGTGGACGCTGCAGTAAAAACAGGATGTGGCATAACGGCCAGAGCTGCCGACCTTGGAGCTGGGTTACCGGGTTCGAGCCTCATCCTGGACTCCACATCCTTTGGTTCTGAGCAAGTCACTTAATCTCCCGGTGCCTAGCAACACCTTCAGGTCGAGTTTGTGCTATAGAAAACTGCAAAAAGCAAAACAAAGTGTGAGTTTAACGTCATAGGACTTTTCCCCGGCATGCCAAAGCTGCTTTCCTGTGACTTTAATCATAGGCACCTCTTAGCACCGCTGATTGGATGCATAGTGATTCTCAAAAGAGGCCATGCAGAATTCTAGGCCTGCGTGCTGTATTTCGTGCCAGTGTGGTGCTGGGCCACAGCTGATGACAGGCATCCACTCATTTGACACATTGTTTGCTCTCGGGCTACTTGGCACCATGGCCTGTGGCATCACTGATTAATTTCTGTGGGGCCCTCTGTAAGGTAGGCCTCGGCTGCACATCAGGTGTGCATGGGCACTGGGGCCTATGCATTCAATCAGCATTGCAGCGTTCCGATTTCAGTGCATATTCGATTATATGAGCCGTGCAGTGCTCTAGGTCTGTGAGGGTGTCTGTTAGCAACAGCTAACCACTCACAAACAATGTTTATATACCAATTGCAAATAAAAAAAAAATTTATGCAAAGCATTGTCATTTACAAAGCCAGTAACTCAAACTTTAATGCTGCGAGACCTATTGCATTGGAAATGCTTGTTAATAAGTATGGCTCTGCGATGCTCGCACTGTGTTGTGCTAAAAACAATTCTTCTGCCCCATAAGTGTGGACGCCTGGCCAGCTCAGCCTTAACCCTTGCACTCTCAGGCTTTTAGTGATAATTACATTAAAAACTAATCTTTGGTTCATTTCCCTGTCCTTACTTCACAGCATTGCTATATTCATGTGTTTCTCTGGAATGAAATAATGTCGGCATTTATTCTAGTCAGACGCTACATTTCAATATCTCCACTTCTGAGGTCACTTAAGAGAGGCCAATGCACTGCCCATCACTTACACTCATTCATATGAGGCAATCTAAACATGTTGAGGCCTTGTGTTACAAGCTATTAAGGTAATAATATAGGTATATGTGCCACCTGTCACAAAGGTCTATGTGTATCCTGCCAGTTTAACTCAGCATTTCATCTTACCAAGGCTGATCGTATGAGTGGGGGGCCGCCACCAGTGTACATGGTGGGTTTTAGCTACCAGAGGGGTGTTAAAGTAGGAAAGTAAAATGTAGAGGTGGTTGTATGTTTACCATACCTCTATAATTACACTGTTGGTATTTTTCGGTCCTCAATATTTTGTTCATGATATTCTGGGAGCACGAAGTTCTGGAGTCGATATTAAGGTTAAATGCTGCAGGGGCGTCCAACAAGAGTTCATAGCCAAGTTCTAAGTGAAGATATCTGGCTGCACTCTTGCCTAAAAGTACAGAAGGGAAAGACTTAAAAAATAAACAAACATTCACAAGGCATAGTTCAGAAGCAGAATGAGAGCTGTGCCCTGACCTCATTGTCAGGGAGAGTCCCCTGATGTGTTGTTGTTCATCATTTGTTAACCACTCTGAACTCTAATCAAATTTAGTGGGATAAAGGTTTGCTTTTGTGACACAAAGGGAGAACAACTTTTCATACAGTTGCATTTCCTGCCAGCCTGTGGTTTCTACTGTGTTCTTTCTGGTCGATTTGATGTGCATTTAAATGAAAGGGGACTGTAGCTCAGAAAGTGTGAGGAGCGTGGGGGTTGTGAAAACAGTAAACGCGATCTGAAAATGTATTTGCACTATGTTTTATTTTGCGACTACATCAAGCCATTAAAAATTATAAAGTTCATCTAATTCACAAACTCATTCCCTGTGGTGATTGCAGTCTTAACCCTTTGCGATTAATCCCGCTTTAAGAAGAAGGTTAACCAAGTTGCGTTTCTGGTCAACTATTTGTTTCCTTAATTTCTCCAGAACATTTAGATCAAGCAAGAACCGCAACACGCTTACAAGTTTACATGCAACAACCTCCTGGTGAAACATGTACAGCTAAAAACGCATTAATTCTTGTTGGCTTAAAAAAATGTAACGTTTGCGTTTATGTAGGCTCTGTTTTTTGGGGTTTAGCTAATACATTAACAAATAAGCATTGGCAACGCCCAAAAAATGGTGTTCGCTGTCAGCTTTATGTTTTTTCAAAGCTTGTGCTTTCCAATGTTTTTTGCAAATATTTATTGTTGTGGAAGCTGCCAGTCCCTAATCAAACTAGGGAAAAAGACATTGGATACAGGCAACATAATTTGTGGGGCCTCATAAAGTATACTGTGCCATAGTAGCCCCTGGCCCTTGAGGAAACTACTTTGTGTGTGGGTGTGCTCCCTATGAAAGGGCAGGATGACATCATTCACAGTGAAGTTATCTAATGGCAGAAGTGGACTGACCCTCTGCATCATGCTATATGAGGGAATGGGCGGAAGAAAAATGTGAATGGCACAACAACTGGCAACTGGAGGAACAGGGTAAATACTTCATACATACCATTTTAGCAAAATCAAAAGGTGTTCAGTAACTCAAGCGTTAAAACAAGCATTGGCAAAGCCAATAGGTGTGGTGTTTGCAACCTTTTTTTTTTCAATTATTGTTTTGTTTTGTCGTGGTGTTTGCAAAACTTTATTGTTCAGAAAGCTGCTGGGTCCTCATCAATCTAAAGAAAAACATTGGCTAAAGGCAAAAATGTGGTTGTGGTCTCAAAAATGTCCACTGATGGGAGCTACTTTGTGTGTTGATGTGCTCCTTTTGAAAGGGCAGCAAGCCGTAACTCATAATGAAGTAAGCTAATGGCTAAGGTGGGCTGACACATTGCCCCTTGATGCATACAGGAGTGGGTGGAAGAAAGAGGTGAATGATAGAACCACAGCCTAATGAAAGAAGTCTAGCTGAAAACCCCTATAGTTAATGATGTTATACACATACTTTTAGTAAAATCAAAAGGTCTTGGCTAACAAATACTTAATCTACAGAATGAAGGGAAAAAAGAAAGATAGAAGGATAGAAAGAAAAAAGAAGGCACAAAAGAAAAAGCAAAAAAAGAAAAAGAACGGAAGAAGCATCGAAAGAATGAACAAAATAAGAACAGAAAGAAGGAATGACAGACAGGGTTGCAAGGATAGAGCATCCTCTTTGATCTTATAGTTAGAGTTCATGAGTTATGCAGGAATTGTGTGGAGAAGCAGCAGTCAGATAAATAGAGGCCACATAAAAAGGAAGTTACAACAGCATTGGCAGAAACAGGAACTGATAATGCTGGAATCTGTCCTGTGCCTCCAACTGGTAGCACATGCCCTCCTACAACATCAGGCTCCACAAACAAAGCAATGCTAAAGTAATAAAATAAAAACACAAACACTGACACTGAAGGGAACTAATGTGCACCTTGTGAAAGGGCTAAATACAGCCACCCAAAGTGAAGTCAGCTAGTGGCTGAAGTAGGCTGACCTGTTGTGGGCAGAAGCAAAATGGGTTAAATGACACAATATTGTGATAAACATTATCATTGACAAAAATATTGGGTCAAAAAATATGTTTACCACAATATCATGCTAAGACAATGGAAATTGCTAAATATCTAAACAATATCATGGACTGTAATATCGCCCAAAAGCATATAAATATCACATGTTTAAATATATATACAGTTTAAAGCAGTAAATATTAAGTATTGTAATATATACAATTAATTGTTAAACATATATAGTGTAACATCATAATATTTACTTCACATTACATTAAATATGGGAATTTTGTAGAATTTAAAAAAGAAAAACAACTTCACTAACACTAAAAGTTAACACAATTATGGAATCATTACTTCTTTATCTAAATTAAATTAATACATACAAATCAAATTACATTTAAGTAAAAAGCATTATCTCAGACATAACATTTCCACACAGTTTTAGCATTAAATACATACTTTTTTGTTAAAAAAATTATCAATATAAAAACATTAATTAATTACCAATTAATAAACTACTTATAAATATCAATTAATATAAAATACAAGATATTTGTATTTTCTTCACAACCTACTCATTTAAACAAAAACACAGCATTAAAAAAATGCATGTTTAGTAAACGTGTCAAAACTAAAATAGATATTAATTTAAATAAAACACTATGACAATTAATAATACTATGTATGTAATATACACAATGTATAACTATTGTTTATTTTAAAAATAGCAGGAAATTAGAAAAAAATAATGTAATTTAATTCGACTTCCCTCCCTATTACCCTACAAACCCAGCAACCAACCCCTGTAACTAAAATATAACTTAAATAAATCAGTGGGGGCGTGGCTACAGCGTGAGGCGAAATGGCTGCCTCTTGAGGGAGCTCCGTCAGCCAGACCCAAACATTGGGCAAATACCACTGTTTTGGCACACCTGTGTTGTCAAAAACTGCATGCGGAGATTATGACTCCCGCCTGAAACAATCGGTGTGCTTTGTAAACCTCATCGACCGGCGGAACCCTCCTAGTGTCGTGTCAGACTTGCTGACCGGCCGCTGGCAAGATGGCGCCCGCTCGCAGCTGAGAGGGGAGAAGAGGCTGCGGTGGGGATGCGGTACCTGATGCTGGAGCGCCGATACCTGCTATCATCTCATTGCTTGCCCCACTGGGTCACTTGCGGCCATTTGTGCTGGTCCCCCGCCCCAAAGCTGTGCACATCGTGGTTGGAAGAGCTGCTGCTGAGGAGAATGCTCCGAAGGCCTGATCTCGCCGCCTGGACACCGGAGGAGCCTCGCTGCAGGCTGAACGTGGACCCGGCTTGTGACGGAGCCCAGCACGCCAGAGGCATCGAAGGATGTGCGGTGAGTGGGGCGGTCGCCTCACGCGGTGCTGGGGGAGGGTTGGGCTGCATGGCCTCGCCTTTGTGTTTTTTAACGTGGGCGGTTTGTGGGGGCCAGAGCGGGCTGACAGGCCTGGGCGCTGTGTGGGGGGTCACTGCTACTCAACCATTGGGGGCATTGTCTCAGCTTGGTGCCCCTGGGAGTGGTTGTACTGGATTACAGCCCTGATTCACGGCCCCACCCGCCTTTGCGGGTGTGGGTGTTTAGGGTTCGGCTGGTGCCCCTAGGCCGCAGGGAACAGGCTGCGGGCTGTGCAAGAACCCCAGACATGCGTGAGGGTGCTGGCGTGGCACTGGAGCTCCCAGGGAGACTGGGTCTGCGACACTGAACGCAGGTCCTCACTTCGCAGGACAGGTGGCGTGATAAAGCAGTGCCCCTGGCAGACGGAGGGGGTATGCGGTTCTGGAGCCATTCAACTCTGGTGGGGGCTCTGCAGAACATATAGTAGTGACATTCTGAGTTCTGAGGCTGCCTGAGTGGCCATATCTACTAGTGGCAACTTGATACTCTGCTGGCATGCTGACCATTTGAATCATACTAGGGGACACACACCCACTGGCGGTTGTATTGGCTTGACTGCTGCATGGTGCTGACCTCTTGCCGTCCTGCAGTTGCGATAGCTTGCGAATATAGCGGATCTGAACACCTGAGATCTGAGAGTGATGAGAGGTACTGCTAGAGGTGAACCCTGCACTTGGCTCGCATACCCCTCCACTGTGGGGAAATCTGACCCCAGGCAACCAAAGCTTCAGTTTGAAAGTAAGCGCAATACACATGCAAATGAGACCATGGTGAACCAGCCATTAACACAAGGTGCGTTGGAGGTAGTGGAGGGCTCGGAGGATGACACCAGGGCTACCCTGCTTGAAGTGTGCTCTGGGATGAAATCCATAGACAGTAAAATAGACGCCCTTGCGACCAGCCTAGATGCGGTGAAGAAGAAGGTGGACACCCATGAGCATAGGCTTGATGTCTTGGAGAACAGACTATCGGACACGCAGGACTCGCAAGCGGAATCCCAGACCCAGATTCTACGAATTGAAAATGTGTTGGCGGTCATAAAAGCAAAGAACGAGGAGTTGGAGGCACGATCCAGGTGCAATAACCTTCGTATAATTGGACTGCCAGAGTCCACCTCCATTTCCAAAATGGAAACTTTTGTAGATGGTTTGCTGCACAAACTATTTGTTTCTGTGTTATCCTCCGTAATGATTGTGGAGAGAGCGCATTGTATTTTGGGCCCCAGACCTAAACTGAATGCTCCACCTCGTCCGATACTTGCGCGCCTACTGAACTATGCTGACAGGGATGCCGTTTTGCGAGAGGCAAGGGCTAAGAACCCAATAAACTACAAGGGCCATAACCTGTCCTTTTTTCCAGATTATACCCCCTCGGTGCAGGTGGCACGCAGGGAGTTTGTACCAGTGAAGAAGCTACTTCAGGCTGCCTCTGTACCATATGCTATGTTGTACCCTCCTATATTGAAAATCTCTCATGAGGGACAGGCGTATTTCTTTACGGACTCGAAGTCAGCCTTGAAGTTCTCAAAGCATATCTGCAAGGCTAAACCCTGACAGGGCGGGCTGGGGAGCCCGTCTGCTTCACCGAATCTCGAGGACACAGATTGAAGATGATGTCATTGTATTTTTGATGGACAAGGCTGGATTATATCGGGGCAGCGGGTGGCGACGGATATGGTTTGTTGCTAAATGATATAAATGGGAATCTGCTCCCCCTTTTTCTGTCTTTAAGTGTTTGCATGCAGTTTTTGTTTGACTCTTGCTCAGCGTCTTGACACTGCTTGATTTCATGGTTGGTGGTACACAGGTGTGTCGCACGGTTAAAGTCTGGAAATCTCACCACAGAGTGAGTGTTGGCTGCTGTTGATTTGTATGGTATGTTAGATGCATGTGCTGCCGAGTCTGCCCTCCTATCTTGGATCACGCCGACCGCTAGGTTGTCATGGAGTACCCAACTGCATTATGGGTGAGAGATATAGGTTTTTGACATGGAATGTGAGGGGTCTCAATTCCCCAACGAAAATACGTCAGGTGTTGGCTTATCTGACTCGACATGACGTTCATATCGCTCTGTTACAGGAAAAACACCTGGGTAGACACGCGAGGCGTGGCATTGCTGGCAGGTGGGCGGGATATAAGCTTGTGTCTTCCTATTCATCCTATGCCAGGGGGTCGCTGATTCTGATTACACGAGGCATAATATTCACGCAGGCCAGGACATATGTGGATGGAGAGGGACGATGTGCAATGCTACAAGGGAAGCTGGGTGGCTCCTTGGTGTCCATAGTCAGGGTGTACGGGCCTATTGCAGATGACCCGGAGTGTTTCTTACGAATGTATGCAAAACTGAGGGAATGGCCAGAAGCGAATATTTTGTTGGGAGGCGATCTAAACACATACTTGAACCCTGATTTGGATAAGTCTAATCCACTAACACACCGAACTCCCAGAGTGGCCCAGTGTGTACGGAGTGCTATGTTGGAATTTGTATTAAGTGACATGTTGAAGGTGCGTAATGCTCTAGTGAAAGAGGGTACACATGCAACTCCATTACACAACAGTTAGTCGCGGTCAGACTACTGCCTGCTAGGTGGAGATGCACTTGACTGGGTACTGGAGATCACAAATTTACCGCGCACCTTGTCAGATCACAATCCGGTTCAACTAAACATTAGAATTCCGGCGGCCATACATCGCCCCTTCACGTGGCGTCTGCGGTCGGAAGCGCTGCTTGATCTGGTGTATGAGGATGTGGTGCGGTACATTATAGAGCAATACTTCCTACTTAATAAGGGATCTGTGGAAAGTGCCTCCACTCTGTGGGAGGCTTTTAAAGTAACAATTCAGGGAGTGTGCATTGGTACCGCAGCAGGCATATTGAAAGACATCAGAGAGCAGCTTTCAAAAGTTGAGGCTGAGCTTCAGACACTAGAACGAAACTACACAACGGCCCAGAACGAAACTACCAAACGGCCCCTTCAGCAGACACTCTGGCCCGGATACACGAGCTTGTCTCGGAATATGACACCCTATCTGAATCGGAAATACATTACATTTCGCGTAGACGCAGGTATGGTGAGGGGGGAGGCTGGGCGTACGTTGGCAAACCAGATTAGGACCCTTATGGAGCAACCCCATATAAACAAGATCACAGACTCCCACAGGGAGGAACATTATCACGTCTGCTATTACCGAACAATTCCGTGACTTCTACGCGGATTTATACATGTCCAGAGGCGAGGCGACAGCGGCTGGGATGGACAGCTACTTGGAGGACGTGGCGTGCGCCTGGTTGTCGGATGTCCACAGGGAATATCTGAGCTTGCTGATTGGTGCGGAAGATATCGAACCTGCTATCATGGCTCTGCCCAATGGGAAGGCGCCAGGGCCAGATGGCCTTACAGTCAAATTTTATAAGACATATGCGGATCTGATTACTCCGTATTTGTTGGAAGTGTATGCGGAGTCGCATTATTCTGGAACACTACCGCCATCGCTTCAGCAGGCGCTGATTATAACGCTTCTCAAGAAAGATAAGCCCCCAGATAAATGTGATTCTTAAAGCTCCCTCTCACTGATCAATATAGACACTAAGATACTGGCAACATTCTGGCCATTAGGCTACAACCCCTGATGCCTTGCCTGGTTTTACCGGACCAGTCAGGTTTTATACCTGATCGATCAACGTTGCACAATCTACAGACTATTTTCTCCATGTTTCATATATTGGAGCCACGCATGTCTGCCGCGACGGTCCTGCTAGACGCAGCCAAGGCTTTTGATTCGTGGAGTGGAAATATATGTTTTTTATTCTTCAGCGTATGTGAGTTTGCACCTATATTTATACAATGGATCAGGGTGATGTATGCGGATCCGTCCGCTTGGGTGCGTGTTGGCAGTTTGACATCAGATCCTTTTGATATTAAGCAAGGTATGCGTCAAGGCTGCCCTCTGACTCCGCTACTCTTTGTGATTGTCCTGGAACCGCTGGTGTGCATTATTAGGCAGAGACAAAGGGAAACGGTGCTAAATTTTAATTATCGCCCAGTTGTCATCTTGCTTTATGCGGGCGACATGGTGTTCTTTGTTCGTGAGCCCTCGCGGTATCTGGCCCGGCTTTTGCAAGACTATGTAAGATTCGGCCACCTGTCGGGACTAGTTGTAAAGGAAAAATCCGTGGTTATACCTTTAAAGGAATCCACGACTCAACCAGATATGGAATATCCGTTGGTATAGTCCGTAGTCCCAGTTAAATATCTTGGAGTCTGTTCCACCGAGACCCGTAAAGATTTATACTCAAGAAACTATGGGCGGGCCTATACCAAGCTGGACCAGCAGGTGGATCTATGGGTAGCGCTACCGCTCTCTTTGGCGGATCATATTGCGTTACTCAAGATGGTAGGTTTGCTGCAGTTTTTGTATTTATTCACGAACATCCCTATTGTATTGTAAAAAGGTTTTTTTAGCACCCTTCGTGGGACCCTGCTCCGGTTGGTCTGCGGAGGCAAACATGCCCGGGTGAATTGGTCTGTCCTCACTAGCGATTATGATAAAGGTAGGTTCGGGGCACCGGACTTCTGAGTCTATTATCTTAGTGCGCAGTTCCAGTATGTGTATTATTGGGTGAGACCACACCCGTGCAATCCACATGTCGCGTTGGAGGAGGGCGACACCAGCCCAGTTCCATTACGCGGTATGATCACGCACCGGACACGTTGCATTCTGAGAACAGAAATCAATGCGGTGGACACAACGATAGCTGTTTGGCAGGAGACTGTGTGACTGGTGCGTAAATTACAGATATATGCACCAGCCATGCATATAGAACACCACGCGGCATTGTCAGTGGCCCAGGAGGCACCGTCGATGTGAGTGCTTAATGAGGCGGGTTTCCAGCTGATGCGGGATCTCTACCCGGAGGGGACGTTTCTCATGCCAGACACTTTACAATACATAAGTAATCCCACGTTGTTGTTTCTATTCCCGCTACACAGACTCAAACACGCCATTAGGGCTCATTACGACACGCGTACACGCGCAGCGAAAGCGCCCCTTGCGTGCCGAAGATGCGCCAAAGGTAAGCCCGTCTACGCCCGTCCGCGCCTGGACCGCGCCCAGCGCCAGACCCCCTGGCCCTTGCGGTCCTCGCAATACCCACACCACTCGCTTAACGTATGACGCTGCTACCCTCCTTGCCCTTAACCCCGGACGCACCCCACAATGCTGCGTAGCTACCCCAGGATACACCCACGGACCATTCGCTTGTCACTCCTGCAAGTTCGCCTGCATCAGGACCCACGCCAAATCCTCTTCCTCCAAACACAGCTCCGACTCTAACCACCTGAAATGCATCCTGCTGAACACCCGATCGGTCCACAAACACCCCACTGAAATTTGGGACCTACTCGACACTACATCGCCGGACGTCGCCTTCCTTACAGAAACCTGGATGAACACCTCATCAGCACCGACATCGCCATAGCCATCCCGGACACCTACAAGATCATCCGAAAAGACCGCACCAACCATAACAGGAGGAGGCATCGCCATCATCCATAAGAACACCATTCGAATCACGACCAGCTCCGACGAGAACCTCGCGACCGCCGAACACCTTCACTTCCAGATCCACACCGACCCCAGGACCACCCTTAGAGGCACCCTCATCTACAGACCACCAGGAACCCGCACACAATTCAATGAAGACATCACCGACTTTATCAGCCCACATGCCCTCACCTCCGAGAACTACATTCTACTGGGAGACCTCAACTTCCACCTGGAAAAGAAAAATGACAGCAACACCACCATCCTCCTAGACAATCTGGCCAATCTCGGACTCAAACAACTTGTTGACACCCCAACCCACTTAGCCGGACACACGCTCGATCCTATCTTCACCTCCAGCAAACACATCTCCTTCGATCACACCACAGCTCTCCATTGGACGGACCACAGCTGCGTTCACTTCAGCTACAAAAAGAGCACGACCCACATCCCACCACAACCTATTCCTCGAAGAAACTGGAACAAAATCACCACCGACCAACTCTTCACATCACTTAACCAAAACCCCCCCGCCATATCATCGGACCCAAACCAAGCTGCCACTAAACTCACACAATGGATCACCCACAGCGCCGACGAATTAGCACCCTTGAAAAACCACCAGATCAAACAAGGTAGCAAAAAGGCCCCCTGGTTCAACGATGACCTTAAGAAATCCAAGAAGTTATGTCGTACCCTCGAGAAAACCTGGAGAAAAAACCCAACCACTAACAACCTGACCACCTTCAAGGACGCCACCCGCAAACACCACCAATTGATCTGATCCACCAAGAAATCAGCTTTCAATGATCGACTCGACAACAACGCCCAAAACAGTAAAGAACTATTCAACATCGTCAAAGAATTTACCAACCCCACTGCCGGCACCAACGACATCACTCCCTCCCAAGACCTTTGCGACTCTCTATCTTCTTTCTTCCACAACAAAATCGCTGACATTCATAACAGCTTTTAAAACCTGTCCGAAGAACAACCAACACCACCCACCTTCGAACGAAAACAGCACTCCCACAACCTTTGCACCTGGAACCCAATCACTACTGAAGACACCATCCGTCTGATGAACTCCATCCACTCAGGCTCACCAACTGACCCATGCCCCCACCACATCTTCAACAAAGCAGACTCCATCATCGCACCCCATCTCTGCGATGTCATCAACTGTTCCTTCAACTCCGTCACCTTCCCAGTAAGCTGGAAACATGCCGAACTCAGCGCCCTTCTGAAGAAACCCACAGCGAACCCCTCTGAACTTAAGAACTACCGCCCCATCTCACTCCTCCCCTTCCTGGCCAAAGTCATCGAGAAAGCCGTCAATACTCAGCTCGCCACCTTCCTTGAATCCAACAATTCCCTCAACCCTTCACAGTCCAGCTTCCGAGACAAACACAGCACCGAAACAGCCCTCATCGCAGCCACAGACGACATCCGAACGCTACTGGACAACGGAGAAACAGTTGCCCTCATCCTACTCATAGCACACTCATACAACGCCTCAACAACGTCGGAATACAAGGCAAAGCTTTGGATTGGATCATCTCGTTCCTCGCCGGAAGAACACAGAGAGTCCGCCTCCCCCATTTAAATCAGAGGCCACCGAAGTCATTTGCGGTGTACCACAAGGATCCTCACTCAGCCCCACCCTCTTCAACGTATGTATGTATGTATGTAGGCACACTTATATAGCGCAGCTGTCACCCAAAGGGCATCCTGGCGCTTTGACCACAGAGCATTCCTACCGATGTCAATTACACTTCCTTCAGAAAAAGATAAGTTTTGAGGTCCTTTCTAAAAGACTAAAATCCTGCTTGCACCTTAGGGCCAGAGGTAGAGAGTTCCAAAGCTTGGCGGCCGTAAAGCTGAAGGAGCGGCCGCCCATCCTCACCCTTCTTATCTTAGGAACAGTCACCAAAAAGGCCGAGGAGGATCTCAAAAGTCTGGCAGTAGAGTACCAAGAAAAAGACCTTGCAGTACCACTGGACCCAGCCCATGCAAGGCTCTGAAGACCAAGCAAGCTGATTTAAAACAGATCCGTTTTTGCACCGGTAACCAGTGTAGGTCTGAAAGGGCAAGGGAAGACGAGGCAGACCATGGCCGCGAAAGCGCCAGTTTAGCTGCCATGTTCTGTACCCGCTGTAGCTTCATAATTAGAGTGCTGGGGGCCCCCAGAAGCAGTGCGTTGCAGTAGTCTAACCTACTGAGGATGATACTCCGCACTGCTTCCGTCCTCGCTGAATGAGGAAGAAGTGGCAAAATCTTCCGCAACATGCGCAGCAGCAGCATACAGGTTGCCGTGGTTTTGTTGACGAAGGCGTCCAGCTGGAGACTAGGCCCGAGCAGGACACCTAGGTTACGGACTGAGTCTGCCGCTGCGATAGTGCCTAAGGTAAAGGATGGCCAAAGTCCCTCCGGCAGAGGGCGAGGCGTACGATCTACCGAGCAGTAGAGAACTTCGGTTTTTGCCCCATTGAACTGTAACGAGTTCTGGCGCAACCAATCCGCAGATACTGACATGCACTGGTGAAAGGATTCCAGGGGGACCGCATCCCTGCCCTCGATGGAAAAAATAAGCTGAGTGTCATCGGCATAGTTGATGACAGACATGCCGAATGACTTAATCAGACTTATTAGAGGGCGAAGGTATAAGTTGAAGAGAATCAGGCTGATTGCAGAGCCCTGTGGCACTCCCTGTTTTACCTCTCTCACCGCCGAACGAAACGGCGGCAAAGCCACAGATTGTCGCCTGTTACAGAGGTATGATGCCAGCCAGCCTAAGGCTGTGCCAGCTACCCCGGACTCCTGGAGCCTGCTTAGTAGAACCGCATGGTCCACCGTGTCGAACGCGGCCGACATGTCAAGCAACACCAGAAACGCTGCTCCTCCCATGTCGACACGCAAACGCAGGTCGTCCAACACGGCCACCAAAGCAGACTCCGTGCCGTGGGCCGGCCTAAACCCGAATTGGGCCACGTCCAGAAGGTCGTTGGATTCAAGATAGCTGGACAGGGCTCTAGTGACCAATTTCTCTAAGATTTTTATTGAGAAAGGCAAGAGTGAAATAGGCCTATAGTTGGTCGGACATAAAGGGTCCAAGGTGGCTTTTTTTAGCAGTGGAGTAATTAATGCCAGTTTCCAGTTATCCGGGACCGTGGCCGTGGTCAATGACTGGCAACAAATGGAGTGGAGCGGCGGGAAGAGCTCTGCCTGGAACACCTTCCAAAACTTATGTGGCAAGGGGTCTAGCGGGGAGCCGGATGACACACCATTCGCCAACAGTCGGAAATCCTCCAGGGAGGGAATAGGAAAGCAGGTCAGCCGAGGCTGTACTGCTTCCTCCCTAATCACCTCCCGAGCTACTCCACTGACTAGTTCCACGGAGCACAAATCAGGGTGGCTAGATAGATCAGGGGCCGAAAGTCCCGCCAAGATGGTATTAATTTTTTCCTCAAAAGCAGAGGCTAATGAGTCGCACAGTTCGTGCGAGGCCGGGATGGCAGATGTAGCACAGGCTGGGTTGGAAAAGTTTTTAACCAACTTAAACAAGGTTTGTGACTTGTTCCCAGCTTTGGCCAGTGTGGCCTCGAGAAGCTTAGCTTTAGCCAACCTAATCTGAGTTTTATACTCCTGGAGGTTTTTTTTATAGACCAGTCTATCTGCTTCTGAGTAGTGTCTTCGCCACACCCGCTCCGCCTGCTTGCAGCGAAGTCTCTGCTGGAGAAGATCGCTAGAAAACCAAGGGTTGACTTTCTGCGGTTTGTCTTTCACCTTACGCATTGGAATCATCCTATCAATTGATTCAAGGAGCTGATGACAGAGAGTTGAGTAACTCTCCTCCACATTCTGACCCAATGAAAAGGCCCTGGGCAGTAATGTAGGTATAGTAGAGCCCGTAAGCAACCGAGCCCATTGCCTCCTAAGTTAAGGCTTAGCCGGAACGCTATTACTCAGCGATTCAGCCGGTAACAGAATGGAGAAGTGAACCAAAGCATGATCTGTCCAGCATTGGCCCGCAACCTCCTTAATCGAGACCAGCGGCTCTGCTGCAAAGATCATATCCAGGACATGGCCCTTAACATGAGTCGGAACGGACACAAGCTGTGTAAGATGCAGGTTATTGCAGGGTTGATACAGATCACGATATGCAAGGTCATGAGGACCACCGGACCAAAGATTAAAATCACCCAGAATTAAAAGTCTAGCATGGGTGCTAGATAGATCATAAACTCGATCTATCAGATCTTGTATAGATAATATCACATTGGTAGGAGGGCGATAACACAGTAGCCCCGCAACCAGAGTTCCGCTCGTATTTTTCAAGGAAAAGCCCATGAGCTCGAAGCCCTTAACTGGTTTGACTTCGAGATGAGAGAGCGAGAGAGAATCCCTAAAGATAAAACCCACTCCACCGCCTCTCCCATTGGGTCGTGGGATATGCCTGATAGAGTACCCTGGCGGGCATGCCCAACCCAGCTCTACATTACTCTCCGCCCTGGTCCACGTTTCAGTGAGAAACATGATATCAAGCTGCAATGAGTCGATAAGAAGAGCAATCTCTGCATGATGTTTGCAGAGGGAGCGGACGTTCAAAAGACCGCAGTTAACGCTCACCAGGGGAGTTGGTAGAGGGGAAGAGCAATCATCCGTGCTAGGGAGTTGGTTTATCAAGCAAAGTTCTTCCTTGGAGTATGTCAGGCGTGCTGGAGCAGCGCTTCTAGCGCTAAGCGCGACCGAGGCGCGAACGGGCGCAAACAGGCTTACCTCTGGCGCACCTCCGGCGCCCCGCCGGCGAGCTAGCTGCGCGCCCACGCTGCGCGCTTGCCTAGACATCTCTACTTATGGTACCCGCGCGGGCGTCCTGGGAGTAAAAGCACTGGACCCACTGCAAGATGGCGCCTAAAGTCGGACCACCGAAAACGCCCCCACCTAAGATGGTGGCCAAAGTCACACACAGCGCCCAGATGAAGCCCTAGCACTACCTAAGCCCCGCAAATGCGGATGAAGGAGCCGATTATAGTGCAAGTAAGTCCTGCTAAACAACCCCCTGGGTGCCCCTCAATACAGCCACACACGCCCACAGTTAAAAGCGCAAACGTATACATGAGTCCCCTCGCATCCATCGCACGCCAACACAACCTCAACATCATCTCCTACGCAGACACCCAGCTGATCCTCTCCCTCACCAAAGACCCAAACACCGCCAAAACCAATCTACACGAAGGAATGAAAGAAGTAGCCGAAGGGATGAAGAACAGCCGTTTAAAACTTAACTCGGACAATACGGAAGTCCTCATCTTAGGATCATCCCCCTCTGCCTGGGACGACTCATGGTGGCCACCGGCCCTGGGTACAGCACCCATACCTACAGATCACGCACGTAGCCTGGGCTTCATCCTAGACTCCTCCCTCTCGATGACCAGACAAGTCAACGCCGTCTCATCTTTATGCTTCAACATACTACGCATGCTAAAAAAAATCTTCCGATGGATCCCCGCCGAAACAAGAAAAACAGTCACCCACGCACTGGTCACCAGCCGACTGGACTATGGAAATACCCTATACGCCGGGACCACAGCCAAACTACAGAAAAAACTACAACGCATCCAAAACGCCTCAGCCAGACTGATACTGGAGATTCCCCGTCATGCTCACATCTCCAGTCACCTGAGGGATCTCCACTGGCTCCCCGTCAACAAGAGAATAACGTTCTGTCTCCTCACCCACGCACACAAGGCCCTCTACGACCTAGGACCCGAATGCCTCAACACACGACTATCCTTCTACACACCCACCCGCCAACTACGATCATCCAATCAAGCCCTCGCCGCAATTCCGCGTATCCACAGATCCACCATGGGAGGAAGATCCTTCTCCTACTTAGCGGCCAAGACCTGGAATTCTCTCCCCACTCACCTCCGATTTACACAGAACCACCTCTCCTTCAGAAAGCAACTTAAAACCTGGTTATTCGATAAGTAATGCACCCTCCCTCCTTCAAGCGCCTTGAGACCCTCTGGGTGAGTAGTGCGCTATACAAATTCATGAACTTGAACTTACCCTCTTGAGCCTCCTACACTGAATTCCCTACAGTTCGTGCTCACTACCCCCACTAATAAAAAATTGGTCTCCAGGTTATACAGATTAATAAAGGAAGAGTATATGAGTCAGCCTGACAGAAGCTTGGAGAGATGGAATGCCTGTTTGCCTGCTTCAATATTGGAGGAAGATTGGAAGTGTATATGTGAATTAACGGGTACTCTTGTCATGATAGGAACTTGCGGATCATACATTTTAAATACATACACCAGGTGTATTACACGCCGGCACGCCTACATTGATTTGGGTTGCGTGAATCTAGCTGCTGTGCGCGTTGCGGCCAGGCTGATGCTGACTTTCAGCACCTTGCTTGGGGCTGCCGTGGGGTGGCTGACTTTTGGACGCTTGTTGTGAGAGACATAAAGGACATGGCGGGTGTAGAACTACAGTGTACCCTGCTGGTCTGCCTGTTGTCTTGTGTTCCGCAGCTGAAGGGAGTGTGCAGTAGATTTGTACGCTTGGCGCTGCTCATGGCTAAGCGAAGAGTGGCTATTACGTGGGGTGGGAGACGCAACCCAAAAATAGAACACTGGTCTACTGCAAAGGTAACATGGAGACTTACACAGAAGTGTTGCCCACAGTTTCTAGTCCAAAGGACATATGGGAGCCCCTGAGACAATTCCTTCAGAAGAGGGCGGCGGAAGCAGAGAAGAGTGACATGAGTTAGATGCTGTGAGGTGATGTGGCAAGCGACACAGGGTTGAGGTCTGGGTGAATGGAGGAAGAATGCTCTAACATTTCAAAGCGAATTTGAAGATATGGCTTCAGTATGATATGAGGATGGTTTTGTGGTAGTATTAAGATTTGATGTCTTTTTGTATTTTTGTTGGATTTGTGGGGATGTTTTTGTTTCTCATTATATACGCATAATGATGATATGATACATGATCGCATTGTTGATGTTAATGTCTTTTTTTGTCTTTGGAAAATTAAAAATTAAAAAAATAAATAAATCAGTATTAAACTATTTGCAAATTTAGGAATCAAATAAATAACTATTTAATAATTAAAAACTAATTAACAATAATGTATTTTTTTTGCTTAACTTCCCACCATATACCCCTACAAACCAACAATGTGCTACTAAAATAGAACTTAAAGAAATCAGTCTTAAACTATGTCCCATAATTAACAAGCAATTAAATAATAATTTTATTTAAAAAACTAATTAAGAATAATTTTGAATTGCTTAATACTTAATTAACTTCCCACCCCATACTCCTATAAACCCAACAACCTGCTACAACACTGTAAATGACTAAGAGCATGAAAACATTTTTAAGACAATTACAATTACAACTATAGGCCTCGTTACGATGTCGGTGGGACCGACAATGATGGCACATCGATGTCAGTTCCACCGACATCTGAGACTGTGTTTAGACTGACGAATTACGATGCAGTCAGTCGGACCGCATTTTTTGGATGGACAAATTGGCAGGTTCCGATGGGTTCACGAGACCGTCTGGCTGTCAGTTGGATTGCATTCATACAACGGAGGTGGTGCCTTCTCAGGCACCCTCGTGGGGATTACGAGGGATTACGATCTACCTTTCCGTCAGTTTTTTTTTTAAACTTGTTTTTATTGGCATTTATAGTAGGCATACAAGAACAGATCACAATATGATTGTCGACTATTATCTCCACAGCATTACACCAATTAATTTCAACTGAAAGAATGATACAAGCACAACGGGCCCATTAGAGCCCTCCTCCTAATGTCACAACGCTGATTTCAGATAAATCACATTTATTGCAGAGTGCTGAGTGGAAGAGAGGACACAATAACAAGGTCAGACCATCTAAGGTTATGCTCGCAAGATTTTGAAAATCACGAGGTGTCTATAGGATTGCCATAGTTCGAAGCAAAATTCAAACCCAGGATGTTGTGGCCCACGGACAAGCCTTTCCAGTCTGCTCTTATGGAACACAATTTCATCGTAAACAGTGAATTCACTGTAAAGAACGAGAAGGTAGACAAAGAGAGGATGGAAAAGAAACAAGTAGGGAAGAAGAGGCGAGAGTTAAGAGATGTGAGGGGGCACAGCTGATACTTCGGCGTTCAGAATCACTAACGCTTACTGGAATCATGTACGTGGAGGCCTGAATCTCCTAATGCAGAGAATGAGGCAAAGGTGTTCAAAATCTGGCGCATAGGCACCACTGGGGAGGAGTCAAGTGTGCCCATCCCTGGATTTGCAAAGACTACCCTCATCTGGCGGGCATACAGCGTCCTCAAAGAGACGCAAAGCCCGCAGTCTCGGTGGCTGGAGGCGAGCGTGTCCCAGTCTGCAAAGGTAAGCCACAATTGGGCGCCACTGCTTGATGAATTGGTGTCTTGTAGCTGTAAGCGCGCCGTGAGTAGTTCCATGGCAATCGTGTGCCACAGGTGGGTGAATCAAACGTTAATCGGGGGTGTTACAGCTTTTTTCCAGCTGACAGCGATGATTTGCTTGGCAGCCCCAAGCATGTGGAGGCTACGATGCCAGTCTTGGCTGGTCATGGCACGCAGATTCACCGGCCGGAGGCCCAGGACAATTGCAAGCGGGTTTTTGGGTAGAGGGTAGCCTATTACCAGTTGGATATGACTAAGGACTTCCTTCCAGTAGATGGTCAAGAGTGGGCATGTCCACCAAATATGCAGGAAATCTCCCGGTGCTCTAGTGCAGCGCCAGCACAGAGGGAAGGAGGTGGGAAACATGTTATGAAACCTGTGAGGGGTACAGTACCATTATGTCATAACCTTGTGGGATGCTACGGAAGACCTTTGGGATATCTCGCCACAGATGTTCCCATTGGGTGGGTGTGATATCAGTGTCTATGGATGATTGCCATCGCAGTTGGTAGGCGTGAGGGGTGATGTGCTGTGAGTATTGGAGAACTTGGTATGCACAGTAGATTAGGCCCCTGGAGTTATCAAAGGAGTGCACTAACCATTCAAATGCAGTGAGAGGCCGAGTGGCCACCCGTGTCAGAGGTGACGCTTGAACCCAGTGTCGCAGCTGAATGTATTGGAATTTAGCCCCCTCCTGTAGCTGGAAATCTCATTTACATTGCTCAAAGGTTTTGAAGGTGTCGCCCATGAAGAGGTCCCAGATCGTCCTGCACCCCCTCTCCATCCAGTCAGCAAAGTAGGGCGGGTGAAGAGCAGGTGGGAAGTGAGAGTTGCGAGCGATGGGGGCATGGAGGGACGAGAAGGATGTGAGGCCTCTGTGTACTGCTAGTTTGTCCCAAATCACAAACACCATCTTGATGGGGACTGCAATATAGGCGCTGCGTGAACGAGCTTCTCGTGAGAGCCATGCAAGGTCCCAGATGGGGCGGCAGGTCACTGCCCTGTCCATATGAAACCAGACTGTTTCACTCTCCCATGCCATCCACTCTGATATGAAGCGGAGGTTTGAAGCCCAATAGTATTTCAACAAGTTGGGGCAGGCCAGTCCTCCCCTGTTGCGCAGGAGCATGAGGATTTTATTAGAGAACCGCGGTTTGCTCCCTCCTCATATAAATGTGATAAGCTCGCGCTGAATGCCCTGTATTTGATTTTCGGGGATGGGTGTGTGAAGGGTCTGGAAAAGGTAAAGTATCTTTGGGAGGATCAACATTTTTATCGTATTTAAGCACCGTAGCCAGGATAGTGGAAAGGATTTCCATGTTTTCAAGTCTGCCACCACAGCGTTTTTGCACTCCTGCCAGTTTACTTGGGACCATGTGGCAAGGTTGGGAGTTATGTTAAGCCTCAGGTATCGAATAGGTACTTGATGCCCATTGACAAGGGAAAAGAGATTGGAGCATGGTGACTTCCTCTGCCGGAATCGTGAGATTGAGAGCTCATGATTTTTCATAATTAATTTTAGGCCACGAGATCTGTTCAAATGATTGGAGCACTTTCTGTAAGGATGGTAGGGAGGCTCGTGGGCGTGATAGAGTGAGAAGTTAGTCATCAGCAAACAGGGCTAGTTTGTGGTCTATCTCCCCCAGTGGAATGCCATGTATGTTAGGAGATTGGTGGATCATGATGGCCAGTGGTTTCACTACAAGAGCAAATAAGAGGGGTGATAGGGGACATCCCTGTCGAGTGCCCCTGTGAATAGAGAATGGTTGCATTAGCTGGCCATTTATCCACACCTGGCCAGGGGGGAGAGGTAAGAAGCCATAATCCTCGCAATCATCTGCGGGCCCAACCCTATTTTCTGGAGGACAGCGCGAAGATAGACCCAATCTACTTGGCCGAATGCTTTCTCAGCATCGAGCGATAACAAGCAGGGAGGGATCTGCCAATGATGCGCCTTTCCGATTAGATGGGCAACTCGCCGCACATTGTTTTCCCCTTGACGGTGGATAAAGCCCACCTGGTCCGGTTCTATGAGTCCAGGAAGGTGCAGTGCAAGATCCTTGTCCAGTATTTTAGTATAGAGTCTGAGGTCCGTGCTTAGGAGCACGATTGGACGGCAGGAGGAGCAGAGTGTGTGCTCTGTCCCAGGTTTGGGGATTAGGGCGATTTCCGCCATGGCCATATCTGCAGAGGGTCCTACTCTAAGGCATCCGGCCCTGGAGTTTTGCCGAGGGGAAGATCCCTCAAAGCACCAGCGAGTTCCTCTGGAGCAATAGGATCCTCCAACAGCTAAGAGTGGTAGCTGCTAAAAGGTGACCACTCGCAAGCGTCTAAGGCAGCATGAAACTGGTCTAGGTCGGGGGACTCTCCGGCATAGAGGGAGGAGTAATAGCTCTGGAATGCTTTCATCTTGGTGGCTTCAGTGGTGGCCCAGGTACCATCTCCCAGTTTGAGTTTGGCGATATGTGCTCTGGCGGCCCATGCCCGAAGGCGGCGCGCCAGCACCATGCCCATCTTGTCCTCCCTGTCATAGTATCTTTGCCGCAGAGTCAAAAAAGTGTGTTCCGCTCTGTTGATCTTGTGCGCTCGGAGTTGGCCCCGAAGCATAGCGAGGCGCCATTTGTGTAGTGCCGTGGGGTGCTTCTGCTCCAGTAGTTGGAGTGCCTTGATATCCCGGGAAAGTTTGTCTTCAAACAAACAAACTTCTCGAGCCCGAGCTATGGCAATGGACGTGATGGCGCTGTGGATCGTGGCCTTAAATGCATCCCAAACTACTGGGAGTGGGGTTTCAGGGAGGTAGTTGGTCTCAAAGTAGGACGTTATAGCTTACCGGATCTCTGCTGCATTTAATGGGTCTCTGAGGATATGTAGGGGGAAAACCACCAAGAGGAACAGCCAGAACAGGAAAAGCTATCCTGAATGAGAAGTTCCACATGGGCGTGGTCGGAGACAGAGATGTCAGACATGGATGCTGAGAGAGTGTCTTGACAAGGGAGTGCGAGACAAAAAGGTAGTCTATGCACGAATAGGAGCAATGAACATGAGAGTAATAAGAGTAGTTGTGGATGTCTGGAGAGTGGTATCTCCAAATATCTATGAGGCCGAGAGCGGTTAGTCTTGTCTTTAAGGTCGAGGACATGGCCCCATCCCATGGAAAGAGGCTTTGCTACGATCAAGGCCCGCCTCCCATACCAGATTAAATCTTCCCCCAGGATGAGACCCGGGTCCTCTTGAATGATGTGTTCCCGCAGCAAACCCAGCATTGGTGAGTCCTGAAGTTGGTTCGGTGTGTAAGTGTTGCATAAAGTGAATATTCAATGTCCAATCATGACCACCACCATGAGAAATCTTCCATCTTTACTACAGACTATCCTGGGGTCCTCTTGGGTGTTTGCCCGCCCGACAGAGGATTGCTACCACCGCTGATTTAGTGGGTGCAGATGCCCAAAGTTGGAGCGGGTATCGTGGATGGGCCATGCTGGAGACACCTTCGCGCAGGAGATGCGTTTCCTGCAAGAATATGATATCCGGATTTTGCAGTAAGAGGTATCGCCAGATCAGGGGACGCTTGTTAGGAGAGTTGAGTCCTTTCACGTTAAATGAGAGAAGTTTTAGACAGGGTACAGAAGTCATGATTTGAGTGTGCCATACGCAAGTGCTGTCCCGGGCAGGAGAGTTGGGGTAGTGTACAGGCAGCCTCCCCACTCTCTAGCTCAGCGCCGGAGCAGGTGAAGTAGGCGGAGGCCATGATGGGTGCCGCAGGGTCCAGTGTAATGTGCGGAGATGAAAGGACAACCCGCAGTGATGGAACTCCCACCGTGATTAGGACCAACCCCAGCCCAAGATAAGGAAATGAAAAGAGGGAAAGGAAAGGCAAGAGAAAAGAGACATAGTACTAAAAAAATAACAGCAGCCAACGTGGCCAACAAGATCTATTCCAGTCCGGGAAGCAGCCAGGTACAGATACACAGGCCATCCCAGAGATGTCACTCTCCCAGGAATAGCAGTAGAGGCGGGTCATAGGAGATCAGCAACGCCCATCGTGAGCTCGGTCCGGTGCCGTCAGGGTGCATTTCCAGCATGGAGTATTCGTGCCATCAAGAAGGAAGCCGGGGTGCTAGCTGACGATCACACCCTCTTAAGAAGACAGGAATCTGGGGGGATGGAGAGGCAGGTGTTTGGCAGTCCTACTTGGTTACTATTTTTCAGAGGACTGGGAACCCGGGGATGAGTGACCAGTTTCTAGGGAGCGGATATGTTGTGTATTGTCCTGCTTCTCCTGAGATGAAGTGCAGATTCCCCGAGGGGAGGGGCACCTGGGACGGTGTACTTTGGTCCATTGTAGCTTTGCAGGCTCGCGGTGGAGCGGAGGAATGCGTGAGGGGCTAGCAGGTGGCGTGTTGGGGAGCTGTAGTAGCTGGGCTGCCTCTCGGAAGGACCACAGGACTCAGCGATTTGACTCCCACTAGAAAATAAGTGCAAACAGGTCCCCCCATTGATAGTGGATTCCCAGATCCTGTAGCTTATCCTTTATGGTTCGAAAGTCTTTGCGGCATCGGAGCGTTGTGGGCACCAGGTCCTGAAACAGTTGGATGGGAGCGCCCTGGTACCTGCGTTCTGGTTTGTCCCGCGCCGCCTTGAGAATGGCTTCTTTCTCTGTGAAGAAATGGACCCAGGCCATGATGTCAGGAATGAGGCCTGTATGCCCTGGTGGGGCAGCCACTCAATGGGCGAAGTCCAGGGCTGATGGGGATGCGTCATCATCTCCCTTGATATCTTGAAACAGGTCTACAAATGTCATAATGTCTGAGCCCTCAGCCCCAATTGGAATCCCCCTTAGGCGCAGATTGTTGCGATGCCCTTTATTTTCCAAGTCCTCTTGTTTGATCTGTCACTCGATGTGTTGCTCTTCCAGAGTGGCTAGGTGTTGCCAAAGGTGTTCCTGATCTTCTGAACTGGCATCAACTGTGTTTCAAGATCATCCACTCTCCCCCCCCTCCAGCTCCACCACATCCCTCCGGAGTTCTTTAAGACAAGCCTGGACCTCCATGCGAAGTGAGCCAATTTCAGATTGGAGTTCTTGCATGAAGGGGGTCATGATGGACTGTGTGACAGGTTCATAGGGGCTCCCAGCTGACGATGTCATGTCTACTGCGGGTTGCGGTCATGATTTGTTCCACAGGGCTGCCACTGGGTTATCCTTAGGGGGTGCGGCGGGGTCTCTCGCTGTCCATGATCGAGTCGGGGTGTTATGTCGCGTGCAGGAGGGCCTGGGTGAAGGGGCACAGCACAGAGTAAGGTTGCTGCCCGATTAGGCTAAAGAGAGTATTCCTGCAAGCACGACCCGGAGGTCATCGAGACGACGGCTAACAAGGGTAGTAGGATGTGAAGACAACCCAAGGATGCATCCCGGGGTCCCTCGGTTGCTCCACCAGCTGAGTGGAGATGTGCAGGGTACGGGCAGGAAGAGCCGTTAAGGCAGCAAGGTTCAGATCAGGTATGCATGAGGCACCGTCACCCCTCTACTAGGATGTGCAGGAAAGGGCCAACTACATAGACTGAGCCATGGATGCAGGTGGGGAGGTGGCACTTGGCGGTACTGTATCTCTTGTATGGCTTTCTAGGAGCACCCAGTAGAGTCTATAAGAGTACTCACAGTGTTAGGCCTTGGGGAGCCCTCCATCCCCGGGAGAGAGCAGACAGCCACTCGCAGCGTGGGCTCACCAGGGTGTTCCAGCGATGTCACTTCCAGCAGAGCTATGAGCACGGGCCTCCGGTCCCCAGGCCCTCGTCCCAGTCCTGGAACTCAGGAGCTCATTCCCTGGTTTAGAGGGAGCCCAGAGTCACCAGGTGGCCCCCGAAGTCAGTGCATGTCCAGGATGGGTGGTGCCATGCCCATGGCTGATACGGCGGTGTTCTGCACCCCACCTCGCACAGCCTAGGGTCTCATGCCACATCCACAGTGTCTCCCCAGTGTTCTGCCCCAGTTAGAAGGGGCCTACCAAGGCAGCAGAGATGTGCCCCACAGGATTCAAGAGGGTCCGCACCTTGGCCCCAGGAGCTGAGCCACACGGTGTCCCGTGCCCCATCAGGTAGTGACAGAGGGCTCCTGCGGTCAACCCGTGTAGGTCAGGACCACGCCGGGGCAGCAGTAGCTCTGGACAATTTCCGCGTGGTCAACAGGGCAACGGGGGTCTAGGATGGCTGGAAGGCCAAGCATGGAATGGTGAGTTTATAGGGGCTGTTCCAATGTCACTGGAGGTTTAGCAGTGTGATCCAAGGGATCCGGTCAGGCACAGGGCATCCCCGCCAATCCAGGGCTCCCATCCGGCGAACTCCACACAGCGTGGCCCCGAAAAGGCAGCTAAGTGGGTGATCGGCAACAGGGGCCCCCTGCAGGGGGCAGCCGCAGATTCCCCCTGCCCCTGTACCTCCTCTGCAGGTCTTGCTGCAAGCTGCTGCTTGTCTCTGGGCAGAGGGTGTGAGCTGATGGCGGCGTCCGCTTCCCCCGGAGCGCTGGAGGCCGGAGATCCCAAAATGGCGGTTGTGTCTTCAGGTGCCTGAGCGCCCTCCCACCAGCACCACTCCCGTTGCCGCCTACCAGATCCGGAGCCTTGCAGAGGACAGCCCAGCACTCCCGGAGGCCTCAGTGATGGGGCCTGGGGGCCTACTCAGGCACATAAGGATTCAACCCGACCGCAGCCCCCGCCGGTTTGGCCCAGCGCGGAATCCGCTCTGCAGATGCCCCAGATGGCGGCCAGCCAGGGTGGCAGCATATAGGTTCCCCCCTGGGGACTGACCAGAGGTTGTCTCTATCCCCGCGCCTCTCTCGCGTCTCTCCTTTGCCGTTACCAGTCTCCAGGCAAGGGGTGCAGGATTTCGGCAATGTTCACTCACGCCAGGGCGCAGGAGGTTGCGGGCCCTAAGATGGCGGCTGTAACCTTGAAGGCCAGAGCGCTCTCCCACCAGCTCTAGTTTTGCCACTGTTGGCTGGTTCTGAGGGCTGGCGGGTCGCTGAACTGAAACCCAGTTGCTTCTGCTGCACAGGTGTCCCTGTTTTAGACCTTCCACTGATGTTATGCTGCTGAAAAATCCTTATAATGCCTGCGGCGGCCCGGAGCTCCCACGGTGTGCGTCTCACTCCATCTGCAGCGAGACCACGCCCCCTCCATCAGTTTTTTCATGTCAGTTCTTCCAATATGAAAAGGCTGATGGAAAGGATCATTTGGGTCCGCTAGTAGGGTTACTCCTACAAAAGTGAGTTAGGCGCTAATAGAGCTATATAAGTCTCTATATCAGAATGTGTGCCAGGACAAACCCGTCGAAGGACCTACTGAGATTGTTGGTAAGACCCGTACAGAGATGTGTTGGATTCCCATCAAATAGGTATGTAGATCAAGTGTTCTCATTTGGTCATCCAAAAATGGGGTGGTATGTCTCTTGATCAATGAGACCCATCCATCGCCCTTACTCAATTGGGTCGCACCATCAATCGCTAAGGTACCCATGAACAAATGATAAAGATGGGATCGAGTGCAGTGCAAAAATCAAAAGATGTGTGAGTTAAAAACAAGGGGTAAAAGGATCAATAGGCGAAAAACTCCAATGGAATTTTCCTTTCCCTCAAACAAACAAGAACAATGCAGAGGAAGCAGTCTAAACATATAACTGCATTTACAAGGCCAACATGTTTCAGCCGGTAGGGACAAGATCCCATGGCTTTCTTCAGGGCCACAGTTCTAAGCATTAGCTACTGCATACATAAAGTGAACGTAACGACAATCTGTAAAGGATATACATAAATAGTCCAAAATCGTGTTCCTCTGTACCAAACGGTGTCTCTTACATCTGTTAACAAGAAACAAGAAATACATTGTAGTAAGTCCTATCAAAACAGGAAAGACCTGGCACTGGCTTCTACTAATTAAGCCAATTTATTTTACTAATGTTACTCACCTGAATAGTACAGGGAGTGTACCTCACCTCTCCTGGAACCCAGCTCAGGAAAAAGGAGGCCCGCTCTGTGAAGGCAAGGAAGGGGTAATGAAAGGAAGGGTGGACAGTACTACTCTATCTCTCCCTCCAATACATAATATAGCCCCCATAACAGTCAAGCTAGAGAAGCTTGACTGTTATAGGGGCTATATTATGGTGCAGTGAGCTAAAAAACGGTGATGGATCAAGCCCTGATCTTTGGACTGGGTAAGAGTGGTCTGCTTAATTCAGACACTCTGTTCATCACCACCCCCTTTTCTGAATCATTTTTGTCCACCATAAGCGTGGAAGGGTATACTCAGATGTGAGTCCCTAGCTCATTGCACCATCAGGATTCAAGCAAGCCGGCCCGAAGACGGCTGAAATGCCAGAAACCGGTCCCCGGTAGCTTGTTTCCTTCCCAGTATAAGAATTGGCTTGGTAGTTTGGTCTGCCCTGTTCCCATGATGCACTGGGCCAGGGTCAGACTAATTTGCATATAGCCAAGTTTTGAGCTGGGATGGTGCAGTGAGCTAAAAAACGGTGATGGATCAAGCCCTGATCTTTGGACTGGGTAAGAGTGGTCTGCTTAATTCAGACACTCTGTTCATCACCACCCCCTTTTCTGAATCATTTTTGTCCACCATAAGCGTGGAAGGGTATACTCAGATGTGAGTCCCTAGCTCATTGCACCATCAGGATTCAAGCAAGCCGGGCCGAAGACGGCTGAAATGCCAGAAACCGGTCCCCGGTAGCTTGTTTCCTTCCCAGTATAAGAATTGGCTTGGTAGTTTGGTCTGCCCTGTTCCCATGATGCACTGGGCCAGGGTCAGACTAATTTGCATATAGCCAAGTTTTGAGCTGGGATGGTGCAGTGAGCTAAAAAACGGTGATGGATCAAGCCCTGATCTTTGGACTGGGTAAGAGTGGTCTGCTTAATTCAGACACTCTGTTCATCACCACCCCCTTTTCTGAATCATTTTTGTCCACCATAAGCGTGGAAGGGTATACTCAGATGTGAGTCCCTAGCTCATTGCACCATCAGGATTCAAGCAAGCCGGGCCGAAGACGGCTGAAATGCCAGAAACCGGTCCCCGGTAGCTTGTTTCCTTCCCAGTATAAGAATTGGCTTGGTAGTTTGGTCTGCCCTGTTCCCATGATGCACTGGGCCAGGGTCAGACTAATTTGCATATAGCCAAGTTTTGAGCTGGGATGGTGCAGTGAGCTAAAAAACGATGATGGGTCAAGCCCTGATCTTTGGACTGGGTAAGAGTGGTCTGCTTAATTCAGACACTCTGTTCATCACCACCCCCTTTTCTGAATCATTTTTGTCCACCATAAGCGTGGAAGGGTATACTCAGATGTGAGTCCCTAGCTCATTGCACCATCAGGATTCAAGCAAGCTGGGCCGAAGACGGCTGAAATGCCAGAAACCGGTCCCCGGTAGCTTGTTTCCTTCCCAGTATAAGAATTCGCTTGGTAGTTTGGTCTGCCCTGTTCCCATGATGCACTGGGCCAGGGTCAGACTAATTTGCATATAGCCAAGTTTTGAGCTGGGATGGTGCAGTGAGCTAAAAAACGGTGATGGATCAAGCCCTGATCTTTGGACTGGGTAAGAGTGGTCTGCTTAATTCAGACACTCTGTTCATCACCACCCCCTTTTCTGAATCATTTTTGTCCACCATAAGCGTGGAAGGGTATACTCAGATGTGAGTCCCTAGCTCATTGCACCATCAGGATTCAAGCAAGCCGGGCCGAAGACGGCTGAAATGCCAGAAACCGGTCCCCGGTAGCTTGTTTCCTTCCCAGTATAAGAATTGGCTTGGTAGTTTGGTCTGCCCTGTTCCCATGATGCACTGGGCCAGGGTCAGACTAATTTGCATATAGCCAAGTTTTGAGCTGGGATGGTGCAGTGAGCTAAAAAACGGTGATGGATCAAGCCCTGATCTTTGGACTGGGTAAGAGTGGTCTGCTTAATTCAGACACTCTGTTCATCACCACCCCCTTTTCTGAATCATTGATTCCAGCCCAGCATTAGGATGCGACCAAACCCTGTTCAGTTGCAATCCTATACTTTGCTATGGGATCATGCATTGGAATGCATACTCTCATAGCAAAGAGCAGGGATGCAGTTCATACCTGCACCTGGTGGCAGGCACCTCAAGGTGCAAGCCACTGGGTTCAGGGATCAACATGGGTGCAAGGCCGCAATTCAGCGGCCTTGCACTCATGGTGGCCCTGCTCGGGCCCCCAAAGATAGTTTCCCAATGCCTTTCAGTGTCAGAAAGGCAGTGGGAAACTGCAATCGTAATCCCTCGGCCAGTAAGAGCTGGCAGAGGGATTGCTGAAGGCCTTCCAAAAAGCAGACGTACTCTCCGAGCCCATCGTAAGCCATTGGGAACTCCTGTTTGCAATAATTTCTGACCGACTCCTTCAAAATGGATCTTCGTAAATTATTCCAAACAGGAGATTATGATGCGCTAAGAATGGAGACATTTCTTACCGCATCGTAATCGGGCTAAATATTTCTGAAAACGATATTAAAAACAATGTCATTTTTAAAAATGTCATTCTTGACAACAATATTCTATACCACAATATTTTTGCATCACAATATTTGTTTCCCAATTTTTATGTTTTGCTTTATGTTTTGCTATATTTTGAACTCAATATTTTGTCCAAACACCAGCAAAATATAAATCACACAAGAACAGAGCAATAGATGAAAAAAGGTGGCTGAAAGCTCTTTTAAGTAGGTCAATTATACAAATATTATTAGTAAAATCAAAAGGTCTTGGCTAATGTCAGACCTCAAAATTACTCAACTTGAAATTTAATAGCAAACCTAAGGCTATGGTGTACATTAAAAGCTCTTTTTTTCTCACCGCAAAATAGCAGATTGAAGATGTTTGGAAAGTGTAAATGAATAATTTCACCTAAAATAAACTTTTTGGGGTGAACCTGAATGTGAACTCACTGAAAATCTATACCCAACGCATGTGCGAGGTAAATACCTTTTGTTTCTTAGAGCACTAAGAGGTTGTAGCACTGCGTTTGTATCCATTATAGGGTGAATAGTAAAGTGGTCATTTGGTGTTTAGGGAATGTTTGAAGGTTTGCACCATGTCAGAACCTGTCTTATAAATGTCACCCTATTACAGGGCTAGTTTAAGGCAGTCCGAACAGTTATGGAAAAAGGTGCAAGTCTAAGCATCTCATTCAAAAACTTCCATCTCGGGCCCGACACACCAGATTCCTTCACTTTGCACCATCAGTACAATACTGCTATGCTCAAAGAGGCTAAACAAGTCAAATTTCATAGTTTCCCAAAAGCGAACTGAACACATCTCTTTTCCATTCTCTGACATGTTCCATGTTAGTATGTAGGACGCTATCAGGAATCAAAGCTTGATAGAGCTTCCAAAAACAAATCATGATTAAGCAAGTTTGAGAGTTGAAAAGAAGTTACCACAGTCAGGTAGGAATTACATTTCTTCATGTTACAATCAGTATATTTAACAAATAGGTCATGGGTAAGCTGGCGGATGAATGGTTCATTGAGCCCCCTGCAGCTCTTGGAATAGGGATGGTTACTAGAATGAAACACTTTTGAAAACATCTCTAAGGACATTTATTAAAGTAACCCTGGCTTACAGTCGCCATCATGTTTACATTCCGTATTTTAGAACTTTTGAACATCTCCCTACTCGCCAGGATTGCATGTAACTTTAGAGACATAGAAAGCTCTTTCATGATTTTGGAGTGAGTGAGATTATTTGAAGGTTGTATTGATGCCCCTCATATTGTCATTGGTGGGCAATGAATAAGGCTGAGGAGCCAAGTAGTTCAATAACAAATGGACAATCCCAATGGTTCTGCCTACAGTGGAGGGGTGTGCAGACAGAACCATGACTCATCTTTAGGAGATTGCAGCATCAAAGGCGGAGAACACGGAGGGGCAGCAGCAACTCACTCTTCAGAACCTTAATATTGGAGCACTGTGAACAGAAACTGAAACTGGAAAGTATCCACCCAGCACATTTACTTGGTTACCGCTCTCTCCGACTTCCAGAAGAATCAATTAGGAGTCACATGACTGCAAAACCGAAAGGGGCAGCATCAGCACAGGGCTGAGGAGGGAGGACGAAAATACTGAAAACTGTGCCTGTCTGAATTCCAAAGATAGTGAAATCTAGGGAAGAGATGCCTTCATAAAATCAGTCCCTGAGATCAACTTCTCAACCTACCGTAGGTAAAGGTAGGAGGTGGGTGATGGATACTGACAGTCCTCTTGATTTCAGGATACCCTCACATCCTGGAAAAGGAAGAGAGTGAATAAACAATATAACTACTATGAGAGAAGGGGAGATTCATAACAACATGAGGGTGTAGCTCTGTCTGTTAGACATGATAGTAGAAGATGTGAATTTATTAAAAACTCCAATAATACCTTTAAAAAACTCGACTGATTCATATATGCCAGGTTCAAATTCTATATTTTTCCTTTATAATAAACATAA
Organism: Lissotriton vulgaris; assembly: GCF_964263255.1. Lineage (NCBI taxonomy): Eukaryota > Metazoa > Chordata > Amphibia > Caudata > Salamandridae > Lissotriton > Lissotriton vulgaris. Next base: position 992,333 of record NW_028254594.1, read on the forward strand.
AGAGGAGAAAATCCAGCCTACCCAGGACTCTCAACAAGTAAACCACAATAAGTGTACCCCTGAACAGACTACCCTAACAACTTGAGATCAAAACATCTGCTAACTGAACAAGTGATACCTATAAAGAAATCTGGGAAGCTATGCCAAACTCTTTAGATGAGCTTCAAGCCTTATCTCTCCATAACTAACCTTCCACAAACCCAGTAGATCTTTGAGGGAAAAAAGGGTGTGTTGAAGTAGATCTTATATATATATATATATATATATACAGCTGAGGACCCGGAATCAAGACGCTATATGCGATAAAGATTGGGGCAGGAATACAAATACCACCAGGCACTGCGGCCATAGCCCAGCCCATCCAGAGGCGTGTCTTCAAATTAAAATAAGGTGTATCCTGCAGTTTTCCTGCATACAGTTCGTCGTCCTCTGAAGAAGAAGGCAGGAGCCTTCGAAACGTGTCAGGATGTAAAAGACGATACAGGACTATTTTGAACTTTTTTCCGGTGTCTCCAGGCTATACAAGCATGCTGTGAGTGAATAAAGCTTTTGACCTGGAACCCCGCGAGTGTGGCCTGTGTTCCTACACGTGAGCTTATCTATATTGGATGGTTCCATCACCATTCGTTGCCGCACCCGCTTTGAAGAGTGCACGAGCGCTTTGATGGAGAAGTGAGCGCCGCAGCAGAAACTGCACACGCTTAGCACCTCCAAGCGACGACCTGGGAGGAGTCGAAAAAAGGCAAGCATATAGGTTGTTGGGAGTATGGATATTCACCCGTCCCCTGCTCCAACACCGGGACGGCGCCTGGCTGGCAAGGGGAGTCCACGCAACTGCTTTTTGACTACAGCTGAGGACCCGAAATCAAGACGCTATATGCGATAAAGATTGGGGCAGGAATACAAATACCACCAGGCACTGCGGCCATAGCCCAGCCCATCCAGAGGCGTGTCTTCAAATTAAAATAAGGTGTATCCTGCAGTTTTCCTGCATACAGTTCGTCGTCCTCTGAAGAAGAAGGCAGGAGCCTTTGAAACACGTCAGGATGTAAAAGACGATACAGGACTATTTTAAACTTTTTTCCGGTGTCTCCAGGCTATACAACCATGCTGTGAGTGAATAAAGCTTTTGACCTGGAACCCCGCGAGTGTGGCCTGTGTTCCTACACATGAGCTTACATATATATATATATATATATATATATATATATATATATATATATATATATATATATATTACCTGGTGGTCGCCAGTAGGTAGTTATAGTTAGGATTGGCTACCATAGGAAATTCCGAACATTCTATTGGGAATAACTTTGGCGCTGATTGAGGGATCTGCCTGTAATTTTCCCTAAAATGGTCCCGCTGCGCTCTGCTCCTTCCCTGGAAGTTTCGGGTGGATTCGTGAAGTGGGGGCTGAGAAAAAAGGGGGGTCCCAAAACGTGTTTTCTCCATGTTAATTTCCATAGGACGGTCTGACAAGTCTACAGCCCGAACCGCTGAACGGAATTACGCCAAACTTGGCAAAATTGTAGGGACTGGTACGCAGATGTGCCTTCGCTATGTTTGGTGAAAATTGCTGCACTGGTTTTTATGAAAATGAAGTTCAAAAACACATATATATCTGTAGGCGCGCTGCCGGCGCGCTCAAAGCTGATTGGCTGTCGGGTGTCTGTTAACATTCTAAACAGTCCGGAGAGTCCGCCATCTTGTGTCTCGGTAGAATCGAGACACAAGAGGTGAAAAAAGAAAGGGGGATATAATTAAAAGGGGGCAGAGTAGACACCCCCTGACCCCCTAGGTTTTCTGAGGGGGCCTAGAAGGACCATGAAGGGCTAAAAACCATTTTTTTTTTTTTAATTTTCGCGGGGTGAGCGCTGGCGGCGCTCCCCGGTACGCTCTCCGGTACGCGGACCCTGAGTGTACCACGGATATAAAAAGAGTGTAAAAAAAATAGAGAAAAAAAAATGTTGAGTGTTTAGAGGAAAGTGATGCATTGCTGGAGTGTGACAAAAAAATGATGCAACTCCAGCAATGCATCTTTTCAAATGGGGTCGGGCCTATGTGAAAGGGCCTGCATCAGTCTTACGCCTGTTGTGAAACAGGCGCAAGATTTAGACGCAACAGCGTCAAAACAGTGACGCAGTGATATGTCTTAGATTTCACTGCGTTACCTCTACGACCCTTTCTTGTGTCAATACACCCCCTTTGCATACATTACACCTGACACAGGTATAATGTGGCATAGGGGTTTACAAAGTGACGCATCTACATAGATGCGTCACTTTGTAAATATGACTCAATAAGGTGCATTTTTAACAGCACTGGTGCGTCACAAAAAGTGAAGTACCAGTGGCGTAAAAGTGATGCATGGCCTCATAAATGAGGCCTTCAGTCTTCTACTCATGCGTCATATTAAATATATGACACATTATGTCGCAAGTACTTACAGATACGTCAGTATTTCAGACGTATCTGTAAGCGCAAAAGTGATGCATTGCTGGAGTGTGTCACAAAAATGATGCAACTCCAGCAATGCATCCTTTCACATGGGGCCAGGCCTATGTGAAAGGGCCTGCATCAGTCTTACGCCTGCTGTGAAACAGGTGCAAGATTTAGACGCAACAGCGTCATAAAAGTGACGCAGTGATATGTCTTAGATTTCACTGCGTTACCTCTACGACCCTTTCTTGTGTCAATACACCCCCTTTGCATACATTACACCTGACGCAGGTATAATGTGGCATAGGGGTTTACAAAGTGACACATCTACCTAGATGCGTCACTTTGTAAATATGACTCAATAAGGTGCATTTTTAACAGCACTGGTGCGTCACAAAAAGTGAAGTACCGGTGGCGTAAAAGTGACGCATGGCCTCATAAATGAGGCCTTCAGTCTTCTACTCATGCGTCATATTAAATATATGACGCATTATGTCGCAAGTACTTACAGATACGTCAGTATTTCAGACGTATCTGTAAGCGCAAAAGTGATGCATTGCTAGTGTCACAAAAATGATACAATTCCAGTAATGCATCTTTTCTTACCCTTCCACACCCGATCCTTTTCTACATTTTCTTTGAATATCCATATTCCCCATGTTCACTCTCCTTCTCCTTACTTTCCTTCCCCACATTCACCTTCTTTCAGGCCCCCTACTTCACTTCCTTTCTCCTCTTATAGCTTTCTGTTCTTTCTTACTCATTTTCCTCTCCTTTATCAATGCACTCCACTTCACTTACTCTTTTTCATTTTTTTAAGTATATAGCTCTTTGATGAGAATTGGAGGTAGTTCTGAAAATAACTTTTTTTTTCTTCTTTTTTCTTTTTTTAGAACAAAAACAAAAACAGGGAATGGAAACTGCTCAACAGGAGCAACAAAAAAAAAAAAATTAGGGCTGGGAAAAGCAGCGATGGTTCTCCAATGCTCGAACCATGAGCAGAACACTTTTCTCCCCATAGCAAAGTAGCTGATCACAGTCTCTGCATTTAACGACGCCTTTGTTAAATGCAGGCTGAATGTTCGGAACCAGCTCTTGCGATCTCCCCCTCACCGATGTTGTTGGTCCTCCGGTTGATGTAGAGGCCCCATCACTGGGAACGTCTTGTGCCAGAGCCCTGACACTTTCCCAGGCAAAATTCTGGGGGTGCCTCCTCTCCACATGACAAATCATTGTGGAGTTCCCAAAAGAATATTTTTTAGTGGGGTCACCCCGTGACAGGACTGTGTGGCAGATCCTGCACTCCACTTTTGGAGCATTTACTTTCTTCTGGTCCTCAGGAATTGAAAAAAACTTCCAGATGAAATGTTCTTTCACCTTCGGCTGAGGAGGCTCTTCATTGATGAATTCATTGGTGTCATCTTCACTGCTGGATGGTCTGGCAGCCATGATAATCCAAGATATCCAACAAAGAACCGAGAGCAAAAAGGCAGGTCTTGCAGTCACAAAAGTGAAAGAAGAAGTGAAGGAAATGGGTGGGAATTTAATTCTTTGTAAAAAAAAAAACTGTTAGCAACCAATGAAAAGTGTTATTTTAAGGTCACATGACTTGACGCGCTTACGCTGCACGCACCGAAGCGCTTCCGGGGGCGCTTACGCTGGCAAACGTAGGCGCTTCCGGGGGTGCTTTTGCGGTGCGCCAAAGTGACGTTTCGATAGTTTTACGGAAATGCTAAATTATTTTCATTTCGTAAACCAAAAATACGGCTTTTATATGTATGGTACTAAATATCTTGCGTTATTATTTACTTTTCATTCTTATTTTTTTACACGAACGCAGATGCGCTCTCCGTAGAGCTTACCGGTGCGCGCACCCAGAGCGCCCCAGGAAAAAATGATTAAAAAAAACATTTTAAAAATATTATTATAACATTTTTTTAATAATTAATACTTACACAAAACAGCAAATAAAAAAAATCATAGGTTACAAACTTGATATAGAAAGGAATTAGCTTTTAAAAAACCTTTGACATTCAGTGAAAAAAACAGAGGTTTCACAATCGTTATAGTTAGGAATTAGCATTTAAAAAACCATTGAAATTCACTGAAAAAACCATAGGTTTCACACCAGTTATAGTTAGCTGAACAGTTTACTCATACAAAACCATTGAAATTCCCACGTTATAGTTAGTTGGACTCACTATAACTCGCGCGCCCGCAATCCACTGCTGATGATGTCACATATTACATCATTCATGACATGGTCAGTGACATCACTGTTGACATCATTGATGACATCTCAAATGACATCACTGATGACATCACTGATGACATCATCCAGTGTCGGTGTGTTTCTGTAAAGTTAAAATACAATTAAGTAATCAAGACTAATGCAAGCTCTTTCACATAAGGCTATCCCCATGTGAAAGGATGCATTGCTGGAGTTGTGTCACTTTTGTGACACACTCCAGCAATGCATCACTTTTGCGCTTACAGATAGGTCAGAAATACTGACGTATCTGTTACTCCTTGTGACATAATGCGTCATATATTAAATATGACGCATGAGTAGAAGACTGAAGGCATCATTTATGAGGCCATCCGTCACTTTCATGCCACCGGTGCGTCAGTTTTTGTGATGCACCAGTGGTGTAAAACATGCACCTTGTTGAGTCATATTTACAAAGTGAGGCATCTAGGTAAATGCGTCACTTTGTAAACCCCTGCGCCACATTATACCTGCGCCAGGTGTAATGTTTGCAAAGGGGGCGTATTGACGCAAGAAAGGGTCGTAGAAGTGACGCAGTGAAATCTATGAGATTTCACTGCGTCACTTTTAGGACACCGTTGCCTCAAAATCTTGCGCCTGCCTCCCAGCAGGCGTAAGACTGATGCAAGCCCTTTCACATGAGGCTGGCCCCATGTGAAAGGATGCATTGCTGGAGTTGCGTATATGGACAGAGTCACACACCTCCCAGCCACCCCCACACACACTCACCCACACATACAAATACTTGAACAACAAATCAATAACCCATATAGCCACTCATATAGCTACTGATCAAAACATGCAGCAGCTTCCACAGCAACAGACATACTGAAGCACATATTCAAACAGTTTAGTCATTAACCAATGCATTCAGTAAGACACATTTAGTTACTCACTTATACAGTCAGTCACGCACCTACTAAATCCTTCATCCAGACACTCATACATCCACACATTCTTCAATATGTAAATTATTAACTTTAACTTAATTGTATTTTAACTTTACAGAAACACACAGACACTGGATGATGTCATCAGTGATGTCATCAGTGATGTCATTTGAGATGTCATCAGTGATGTCAACAGTGATGTCACTGACCATGTCATGAATGATGTAATATGTGACATCATCAGCAGTGGATTGCGGGCGCGCGAGTTATAGTGAGTCCAACTAACTATAACGTGGGAATTTCAATGGTTTTGTATGAGTAAACTGTTCAGCTAACTATAACTGGTGTGAAACCTATGGTTTTTTCAGTGAATTTCAATGGTTTTTTAAATGCTAATTCCTAACTATAACGATTGTGAAACTTCTGTTTTTTTCACTGAATATATATATATATATATATATATATATATATATATATATATATATATATATATATATATATATATATATATATGAGATCTATTTCATGTTCGTGTTGAAATAGATCTCATATATATATATATATATATATATATATATATATATATGAGATCTATTTCAACATATATATATATGATTGCGCTGGATGTTTGCTCGCTGTATACCAGCATTGTACACTCGGATGGTCTCAATGCCCTTAAATTTTATCTTAATAGGTCATTACGAGATATGCCACATCACAGAGAAATGTTGCTAGAGATGGTAAAAATGTGCCTGGATAACAATATATTCATGTTCAACAACTTGATGTACAGGCAGTTGCAGGGTGTTGCCATGGAGGCCAGTTTCTCCCCCAGCTACGCGTGTTTACACATGGGCTGGTGGGAGGAGCTGGTCCTCTTTGGTTCAACACTCAGAAATTATGCAATCTCAGGTGGTAACATGGTTACGTTTTATTGATGACCTTTTCGTGATTTGGAGGGGGGATATGACATCTGCAGAAACCTTTGTGTCAGACCTCAACAAAAATACTTTAAATCTCCAATTCACAGCCACCCTAAGCAAGACATCCATTACATTTCTGGATACTGAGGTTTTTATTGAAGAAGGTAGAATAGAAACTAGATTACACCGCAAGACCACAGCGGGAAATTCTACCCTGCATGCCAGTAGTTCACACATCAAACATCTGATCAATAGCATCCCGTATGGCGAAATGCTACCCCTGAAAAGAATACACAGTAGACTGATTTGAAGGACGCACAGAGGGACAGTAAATTGAGATTTTTGGAAAGGGGCTATTCCTCTAAAATCATAGATACAGCAATTTCCAAATCTAATCAAAAAGACAGATCCGTACTATTGGCTTGTAACTTACAAATACTGCCAAACATTGAGGATAGTGTCACAAAACCCCCGAATTCAGATTTATTATACAGTACAGTGCCCAACACAAGGAGATAGAAAACATCATCAGCAAAAATTGGGTATTACTTCTCAGTGATCCAGTGATAGGGAAAGATCCCCCTAAGAGGCCATCTATAACATACAGCAGAGGGCAGTCCATGAAAGATGAACTGGTAAAAACCAGTCCTGAGGTCCTGGAAGCTTCAGTTTGGTATCAAACACATGCAGGATTGTTTAACTGCAAGGTATGTAAAGCCTGCCAACAAGCTACCAACAAAAATAGCTACTATTCGCCATTTGATCGCAGGGAACACAAGATTAATAAACTATTAACATGTAAGACGGAATATGCCGTCTACGTGTTAATGTGTCCCTGCAACATGCTATATGTGGGAAGCACGAAGCTTCCCGTACACAAAAGAATCCTACAGCATCTACGGGCAATAGGAAATCAGGATAATACATACCCTGTAGCTAGACATTTTAAAGCCAAACACAATTCCAGGAGTAGTGGCCTCAAATATTTTGGTATTAACTGTGTGCAGGCTAGCATACGAGGTGGCAACAGAGAGGACAAACTATGCCGCCTCGAAACACAGTATATAATTGAACTCAATACAAAACATCCATCAGGCCTTAATATCACTGAAGATCTTTACACTGGTCTTTAATATGGGAAACGTGATGGCCTCTCTGCCATGCTACTCTGTACAGTTTTTTCATGGGATTTGTAAATTATTAAGCATGTTTTATTACTCTTAGACTGTTATTTATATAGAATTTGCATCAACTGTTCTATGTTATTTATAGTTTTAACAATCGATTTATACTTGGATTTTATATATATCATATGAATTCATCTTTTTAGCCATTTAATAACCATTTTAAAGTTTTTTATAGGCGTATTGATGAATCCTATGATTGCATGTATATTTATTCCTAATTGGGTATTGATTGTTGAAACTCATATAATGAAAAATGATGTCTGACTTTTAAAACATGCGTTTTTTTGCACATCCTCTTATGTAAATTTAAGTGGCAGCTTGGTAATATGGTTAGCACAAAGGGTGAATAAGATATTTTACTGATATTATTTCCTATTTTGATGCAAGCCTATCTTACCATTGGCAACATAATCCTTAGATGAGACATAAAATGCAACTCTGCACAAGCACTTTACTCTCTCCTTTTCCGAAAATTAGCACATTGAATGGACATAAACAGCATATGGGGCTCCATATTGTTTCCATTCAAAACTTGTGCAAATGAACAAACTGTAAGAACACAAAGTTCTACAATACTACGAACATCGGAAATAGCACTGCACTACGAACATTAATTATATTCCTTGTTAATTTAAATTTTATTACAAATACACATTTTGTTTGCTTTTGTTTAAATCACTATCACTATTTACTTAAGACAAAGGTTTTACATTCACATACTGAATTATAACTGTGTTCTGCTTTTTTTTAAAAAATTGTCGAACTCTAAACATGAAGTACTGCAAACTCGATTGTATGAAGAAAGAGCTCGTGTAGTTTTTAAAGTCAAAACTCTTCTATTTCTATGCCATTTGTAGGCTCAGATATCATGTGTTAAATGTATTTAAACAATGTCTGGTGATTTACTGTGTCATGTGATCAAGCGCTCTGTGAAGCGCGAAACGCGTCGTGATGACTGGGAACACCACAGCTGAATAAATCACTTTTTGCACTGAAATTGGGTTTGTGTCCGTACTTGCAGCCTGGAGAAAGTCTGCGCCGTGCCGGATTATCCTTGGAATATATATATATATATATATATATATATATATATATATATATATATATATATATATATATATATATATATATATATATATATATATATATATATATATATATATATATATATATATATATATATATATATATATATATATACACACACACACACACACACTGTCTAGAGAAAGTTCACTTATCAAAGAATTGGTCCAAGCAACTCTTTTCTGGAACACCACCCGTTGAAATTCATTGACATACTGGTTTTATCCTCCATATGCAGTAAGTTGTGTGAGAGCAATGGATACGTGTTCTTGAAAGTGGCATTGCTCCTATATCTGTCCTCAGTAGGGCTAATTTGTGGACAAAAGATGCTCCCACTCACTCTCTGGGTAAAGATTTACTAAGTACCCCACAAAGGTAAACTCTTCTGCTGGTACCCCTCTGGCACAGTGTCTCCCACCCTGGCTCAAAGAGATCTGGCTTTGAAAGTTATTACACAAGCAGCTGCAGAAAATTCAGATTACATTAAAGAAAATGTTTTTCAAGTTCAATCCCCTATTTACTAATACTCCAATAATGAAAACTTTGAGTTTACAGGTCCATATGAAGGGGGAATGACATACTACCACCTTAATTACAATGAATGGCAAACCTGTATCCCATAACCTCCACTTTATCCTGTCTGCTGGAAGTGGTGGTCTCAGAGAACTCCCAATCATGTTTTCAAACGAAGCCAGTCTTAAGCTAGAGATACTAAGGGAGTATGGTGGAAAACTCAGAGTGCTGGGTCCTGATCAAGAATCCTCCACCATAGCAGGGTCCGTTCATTATGAACAGGGCCACAAAGAAACAACCTTGTTTTTCGGAGAAATATTCTACAGGAAGTGCAAAAGCCTAACATTTCACAGATCCAGCACAAACTAGATACTTTGGTTAGTGAGGATCAGAACAGAGGACCTGGAGCAAACTGGATTTAGATAAATCAATGAGTAACCTAATGTGAAAACTGAGGACTTAGAGAACAGATCTCATAGATGCAATTTCAGATCTGTGGGCATTCCAGAAGAGGAAGACTCCTGGTCAAACATGGCTCGGTTTTCATTCACTTTATTAATGAAACCCTGCTGGTTAGATCCAACTTGGTAAAGGAAAAATAGCTTGTATCCATCATGGGCCTTTTCAAGATATCAGGTAGGATGGTCCAGCTTGTATAGTAATTGCCTATTTTCAAAGGTTTGGGGTCAAGGAGAACATCTTGGTTTGAAACATGCAGAGTCTATAAAGGCCCATACATGGTTTTCACCTCATGTTTTGTGGCTAGGGCCTTTGCAGACAATTAATGAGAAACCTAGTACCTGAATTGAAGGCAATGGTTGGTTAAAGCCAAATCATTCAACAAATCAGAATGAGAATACTGTCGAAGGGTGACTTTGTAGTCCTTGATGATTTTGCTTAAGTTTGTGATTTACTATTTTTATTTGGTTCCTATTTTGCTTTTGTGAACTTTAGAACTTTGTAATTTAGCAATAAATTGATAGCACACGAGGGGTATAGTTATTTTTTTTTACTTTTCTTGCTACGTAACCCATTTCTGCATTGCTACACAGGAAGCTGTATCTTTAATAGGCCAGTACTTAATGCATTTTCATTTATTATAGAATTTTCACTTGCTGAATTGGGTGTATGGTCTAACCGACCGCTTCACCTTTTCGGACAAATGAAGAAAATTACCAAAGTCACATCACCTTAGACATACGGTCAGAACTTGTAAATGCTTAACTGACCAAGTACTTACTCCGATGTCGAGAAATGCACTTTCTGACTTACTGCATATTCAATCAATAGGATGGGGAGAGATGCAATAAAAAAAAATCTTAGGAATGTTCAGGTGCTGTAAAACAATGCAGATATTTAGATCTTTTTTCCAATCCTTTAAAAATTATTAAAGACTCTATAACCCAACAGACAAGTTTTGAACACATTGCAAAAGTCCTTGATCAAAATCACTATATGAAGAATTAAAGGGCCTGAATAATGAAATACAGGAATTTCTGATGAAAGCATAGCTGAGTACTTACAAATTGGCAGAGCAGTACACACAGATTGTGTGCCAACCCTCTCATGAAGAATTAAATAAATTCTGAAAGTAATTAAATCTCTTCTTAAAGACAAGGTTCCTGGTGCAGGTGGACTACCATTAGAGTGAACTGAAAACTGTATTGGATATACTTATAAAGGCTGGAAACCCACCTCCTTCATTTAGAAAGTGAAAATTCAGTATTGTTTTACAACAGGTGCTATTAGCAAAGGTAACATACACTTATGAATGATTTACATGTGTAATTTACTTTTTTACTTTTGAGTAACTTCATTACTTTCGGCAATTCACAAAATCTGAGCAGCGTAAAGTTACTCAAAAGTGTAGACTGTCACGTCCCCAGCCCTTGACAAAGGTGGTGAAGCCAAACTTACGAGTATAAAATACTTATGCCAAAACAGAATTAAAGTACTCCACCTCAGAGCTGAAATAAGTACAGACCCCCTACCCCAAATGGCTAGCCAATATTAGTGCACACTCCAATTGAAAATAATGGATGTAGGGACTTAAAATGAATACATGTTTAAATCTGAAAGTAAAACATAATTATTATTTAACTATAAAATATTTTAGCAACCTTTTTTGAAAGTATAAACTAATGTAACAAATAATGTATAGTTCTAGATTATGTAGAGAGTGAATCACTTCCCCTACCTGTTTGAATTTGAGATGCAGAAAAAGTGTTTCATTTAGAGATATATAAAGTAAGTAATGTTAAAAATTAATTCTCCAAAGCAGTTTATCTGATTACTGGAAGCTTGATAAAAGATTCACAATAGATCTCATGCTGATGGAGTTCCAGATGCTCCCCCTGCAGGCCTGAAACATTTTTAAAATCAGCTGCATCATTTACAAAACCACCCCAGGTAGAACCACTGCTTTGCTTACAGACAAGCTCACCATCTCTGGTAGTTCTCAGCAAATCCACAACCAGGACACCATCAGACTGCAGACTAAGAAGTGAACAAAAAGAGAAACCAAGGCAGCAGTCCTTTTCCATCATTGCACCCAAGCTCTGGAACAACATCCCTGCATCCATATTGACTGCACCAATGCTGCTACAATTTGGGAAAAGTTTGAAGACACACCTTTTTAAAGAACACTATATGGCAATACAGCAACAGTCCAATACCCAACTTCCTCTACTATCACTCATTGACTGTTTCCATGCTGTTACCCTGTACAGAGCTACACTGCATGTTAGGTAGGTTTGCATTATACATATACCACATACATACATATATAGACACACAAATAGATACATATATGTACATACAGTGGTGGCACAAGAACAAATACTTTACACTAATGACATACCAATTCTTTTGTAGCATCAAAGCAATTTCTCCAGTGTTTTTGAGACCATCAATCAATTTTCCAGGATGTTGGATTATAAAGGTAATCAAATAAAGTCAAAAAGGCTTTTAATAAATGCTTCAGAGGATACTTGTATCACCGAAATTCGGTCCATGCTGACAAATAATCTGGTCTGATACCTAGGGATACAGGTATTTGGCAAAATATCTCCTAAGGTACCAGTTAAGTTATGTACGACTACTTAAAAAATACAGGATGAGTTACGACATGATGTAACGTTTCTCGCGCCTTATTTGTATGGATCAGTCTTGTTAAAATGGTTACTCTTCCATACTGTCTATTTCTATATCACTCCTTACTACCTAGTTGCTTTTGCTTTCTTTCTTCAGCGGGTATTTGTTCCTGAAACACAAACTCAATTCTTCTCCGGCATTTACAAAATATGACATATTACTATGAATTTATTTACCTTGCTTGCAAATTCCAAAATCCCAAAATATTCAGGAAGTTGAGATTTAAGTGTTACACCATTTGTTTTAGTTATAATCAATGAACAAAGAGATTATAAAAAAACAATAGGTGAGGATGGTTGTGTGCCCCTCTTAATGAACCCATTCCTACTGGAACTATGGGAGATGGATCAACTGCTGGATACAGAGGGTGTTATAGCCTTTGCAAACCTTCCGGAATTATAGAACATTAATTTTCGAAGTGAAATTTTTAAGTATGTCCAACTTTACAGATATCTTGTAATGCCCAAGAAAAATAATGCTTCATGTTTGTTTAATGTTTTACTTTTTGGCAGCCTTCCCTTCTGGGCTTTAATTCCCTTGTATACAGTAAACCTTAATTGACTTTAACTCTCTCAGTCATGATATATTGAAAAATACCTGGAAATCAGAGCTGACAATTGCGCTATTCAAGGCTGAATGGAACAATTTAAATCAGGATATCCACCACATATCTAGTAATTCAAATCTCCAATAAATTCCCTATTATTCTCTTTATCGATTACAACAATCATCTGTAAAGAGCTTTTGTGGAATAACATGTTGGTTATAGCACTCATTCTCATGGTATGCTAAATACCGTACATTTTTAAACTGTTAAATTGCAGCAGATTCGACCTGCTGCTATTTAGTAGTGAGGTTTTTAATACACTCAGTAATTACCTGATGTGATAAATACCACCCAAATCAAATTCCAATCCTTGTGCAAACACAGGTTCATACAAGGGTCAGAAAATCCAACCAACTCAACTCATTATGAGGGCTTAGGTGTTGTAGTCATGTTATGCAATAATTGAATGCATTATACTAACACATCTGAAATCAGTTATTTATAGGTGAAACGTTTAGTACTGGAAACAATGTCCATAATGACCTGAAAGCAAATAGTTGATGTGGTCAGCTTTGTGGGCATGGCAGAGATAGTTGATTATTGATTGTGTGAACAGAAAGGTTAAACATATGAGAGCTTAGCACTTTTGGGGTTTTTGGATAGTGTCCTCAAGACTTTTTTGTATTCCTCAAAGTCAGAGATAGTCTGTTCCCTGGTCATTTACATGTACTGCCCTCATTTTTATTTTGAGATTCAAATACAAGGTTATATCCAGGGTTGCAATTGTGAGGCAATACAGGAGAAGGTGTGCAGGGGAGAATGTATTTTAAAGGCTTGTTTCAGAGCACTACTGAAATGAACAAATGATGTGTTATACTTAAGATAAACAAGCTTACTGTAAATTTGGTACAGGAATGCAAGAAAGGAGTCTGGAGCGTGTTTCTACTGGACAAATGGGTGCAAGTTGAGGGAGGGAGTGATGAGGTAATATTGATTTGTGTCCGTATTAAGCCATGAGCAGATGGGGATGTATGGAAAAAGCCAGTATAATGCTGAGAATTTTGATTGCAACGATTTATGGATGCCAAATGCGTGCCATGAACAGTGTGTTTCCCTTGACCATAGTAGTTTATTGAGATACATTCAAAACACTAGGATTTACATTTCTAGTGTGACAGAGTCACACTGTGTGGTAGTTCATTTATATTTACAGTAATGGTCGTAATTCACAAAGGTAAACTTACACATTTGTATACGTTTGCAATTGTTTGCTATTCACAGAGGTATTTTAAGAGTGGTGACTTTACAAGTGCAGAATCTCCACACATAAAATGTAAGGACAGGCCTATCTTTTTATATTTCTGAGACTCCGCACTCAGAAATGTACTACTTGTGAAATACCTATGGGAATTGCAAACAATTGTAACCCTTTGTAAATCAGGCCCATGAAAATTTGAGAAAATGTATACGATGCTTAGTACTGTTTCAGAATGCGTTAGATGCTTAGTACTGTTTCAGAATGCATTATTAGTAATCGCTTACTTGCAACTGCCAAAACATTTAGGGGATCATTTAGAGATGCATAGTAATAAGACACCGCCCATATATTGGCCATCTCTCATTTGGCTTACCTTGTGGATCAAAAGAAACACAAGGAGATGATGGACGGAGTACTGAACATTGCAAACACTCACCCGAGTCACAGATCTGGGTTGAATCCATCATCATTCTTTAGCTCACTTTGCCACCCCAGTTCAGACACAAACATATACATATCATTCTTGGCCCTTTGCCTCATGGGAACAGTCCAGCCCGAACTGCCAAGCCTTGTCTTCACTGGACTGGAAAAAAGCACCCTGGGACCAGTTTCTGGCTAACAGCTGTCATCAGCCAAGCTAGCTTGAATCCAGTGGCAAAGTGAGCAAGGGACCCACGTCTGGGCATACCCTGCCAACTTAGGGCGAACAAAGAAAACACAAGGAGATGATTGACGGAGTGCTGAACATTGCAAACACTCCCCCCCAGTCACAGATCTGGGGTGAATCCATCATCATTTTTAGCTCACTTTGCCACCCCAGTTCAGACTCAGCCATATGCAAATCAGTCTTGGCCCTGTGCATCATGGGAACAGTCCAGCCCTGTGAGAAGTTGGCTGCTACATGATGTTTCCAATTCTGGAACCACCTTGTATCAGTCCAAACAATCCCTTATAGTGTCTGGTTGTAAGTCAACCTTATTAGACAAGCTATCCTAGGGGTAGCATGGACTAAGCAGCCTTAAAGGTTTAACTCAAGAGGTTGTGTTAAGCGAGCTGTTTTACCAATCACAGTCCTGTAATATCAAATGAAAGGACACCACACAAGTATATATTATAAAAATATATGTGTTTATTTCTAAAATAATCCCCAGTACTCTTTATGAGCAAAGGGGCACAAGCGTTAAATCAAAAGCACAGTATAACATACAAAGTTGCACAATTATGGATGAGGGCGGGTGGCCACTCAAACCATATATTAAAAAAGTGGTATAAGAGATAGCAATCGAACAGTGGTTAGGCCTAGGGCCTAGGGAATCGCTGGGAGCAGTGAGGACAAGCAATGCTGAAGTCGGGAGAAGCCCGCGGGATTCGGGTGCAGCGCTGAAAGCGCGGCTTGCACCAATGCAATGTCAATGGTGCGTAAAAGTTACACAAATAGAGTTTAAGGACACTTCCTCTGAACCTAGAAGAACCAAACTTTAGACACAGACCCTAGAGGTGTGTACCAGTGTGGGAACACCGGCGTTGCAATGTTACCTCACCCACAGGAAGCGGGTGCATAGGGTCGAAGTGGCGTCGGGTTTTGACACGCAGGCTCTTGGTGCTTGGAGCTGAAGATGCTGCAGGCGATGTGAAGTGTCCGGTGTGATCCAAGGGTGGATCAGAGTAGAAAAGTACCTGAAAGCAGAGGGGACAGAGTCTGGGTCACTCAGCAGCGACCAGGGTGGAACCAGGACGGAACCAGGCAATGTCAGGCGCAATCAGGTGGTTGTCGAGGAGCTTCTCTCCGCTGTCACGTGGGCTCTGGGGCATCTGCGATGTCCAAGAGCAGGTCACGATCTATCCCAGGCAGGCTCTCACCGTCAGCACAGTCGGCTTCGAGATTGGAGCAAACCACACTTGGCAAGAGCAATCCACACAGGACCGGAAGATTGCTTCTCACTCTGACCAGGAGGGTCAGAGCAGGGGCTCCTTTTCAGAGGAGCTGGTGCAAGTCTGGCGCAACCAGAATAGCAAGTCGGTTTTAGGTTTTCATCGGCACAGGGGCCACAAGCCAGCTGGCAAGTGACCGGGCCAACGCGTTGAGCCAAAGAAAGCCGAAGAGCCCCACGCAGCACTCGTCGAGTGTAGAGGGGTGAGCTTTGGTGCAAGAGTGGCTCAGGGTTGGGGCTTCTCAGACCCCGGTGTACAGCTTCGAGGGTCACTCGTGGGCTGCATGGTCAGCGTCTCGTGGCCTTTTCAAGATGGCATGCCCCAAGCTTCCGGTCGCCTCCAAGGGTCTCAGCTCTGCAGGGACTGTGGATCGGGCTGTAAGAAGGCAGGCAATCTTGATCTCGTTGATCTCTGTTGCTCGAGTTCCAGCAGGAACTGCAACAAAGCAAGGGTTGAGGTGCTGGATGGTGCCTGTTTGCACAGGGTGGTCACTCCTTGACCACAAGGGAGATTCTTCAGTCTTCTACGTTGAGTAGGATGTCGAAGGGTCCAGAGTTTCATTTCAAATGTTTCATCAGGATAATCAGAGTGCGTTGGCACTGCTCCCATTCTTATACCAATCTAGGGGACTGGTTTACCTGCTAGATCCCCTCCTATGGGTGGGACCCAGGAAGGGGGTGGATACACCCTTTCCTTTGATCCAGGCCGCACTGGGACAGGGGCTGGTGTGCCCCAGAACCGGTTTGGCCGGATTATGCAAGGGGCAGCCTTGTGCTCCCCAGGCAGTGTCTGGTTTCTTTCAAACCTCCCTGCTACAATCCACTATCTCCTGTCTGGGGTGGGGTAACACCTCCCTGTGACAGGAAAGCCTTTCTCCAGGCCTCCTCTGCTGAGTTTCGGTCAGCAGCAGGAGGTCAGACTTGTGTCTGTGGCAGAAGCATCCATTTTGTGGATCTGAGGCTCTTTTAAAATCAACCGCGTTTTAGCAAAGTAACATGTCGTCTCCCTCTAGAGGGGTGGAAAGCTACCCCCGTCGCCAGGACTGGCGAGGGGGTAGTATTCCAAATCGTATGACACCTTATACGACATGTTTTGATAAAGCCAAACCAAAGTGAGGATTATAATGCACTTAAGAGTATATGGTATGGCATTATCCCGGAACAGCTTAGGGAATTGGTCCTGACAGCTGCAGACAGGCTCAGCTCATGCTAGAGCACCATCTCACATAAAACCAAGCACTCTGCCTCCAGGATTGTTAAGGCCTGCCGTAGGAGTGACTGATAGGTATATATGTGTCCAGTTAGGTTTAGATATAGGCATACTATATCTAAGCAAGGGGTGATTACACCTCCTTGCCCCAGCTGAGTGATCAGCCAGTTGTGTCAATTTTAGATAGCCAGCCAGGGGTGACAAAAGATATGCTGCAGCCCCTGGTAGGCCTTGAATGCACCTATGCCCTGGGCACCTATAGTGCTCTGTACAGGGGCTGATAAGGTGACCCAAACCAATCTAGTTATGCACCTAGGGTACATGGAATCCATTGTACAGAGAGAGCAGATAGCCTGGGGCCCTGATTAGCAGGGAACCAGGCCAACTAAGTCGAAAACCAGCTAAACATAAGGCAAAAAATCTGGGGTAACCATAGTCAGGTAGCCACCTTCCTAGCCCGAACTCCCAAGCCATAGTAGCCATAGAAGAACGTTCAAACCTGAATGCTGTTTATTCGCAATTGGATGAACAGCAACCGCCTTAATCTAAAGTTTGAGAAAACCGAAATTGTCATCACTAAAAGTAATCTTGAACACTGGACAGCATCATTCTGGCCCCCCAATATGGAAGCCCCTCCACCCCAAAGAAATCAGTAAATAGTTTTGAGTGATTATTGATGCTGAACTATACATGATGCCACAAATCAGAGCAGTAATCTCTTCACCCTTCTAAATGCTCCGTAGAATCAGAAAAATTGCAAAATTCCTTACACCAGATGCCCTTATTCAAGCTGTCATCACACGTGTTATCCCGAGGATAGATTACGCCAATTTCCTATTTGTGGGCATACCTTATCGATTGGCTCCAACTTGCCCAGAACCAGCCAGTCTGATTAATATCCCCTCTGATGAAAGATCTCTATTGGCTGCCTGTGGAACAAAGAACAATATGCAAAACTGGCTGCATCATCTTAAAAAAAAAAAGGAACGTCCTGCATTTATTACTTCCCAAATTCAGAAGTACACTCCTAAACATACATAGCGCTCCGCCCATAGGAACTATTTGGCGGTACCTAATTTTAAGAAGAGAATGGGTGGCACCAGATTCTCAGTCATGGCACCTAATATCTGGAACTCTTTCCCCAAAGAGATTAGATCGGCCTCATGCTGCACAAAATTCAGGAAACTGATAAAGAACTGGCTATTCAGTCAAGCATACAAATAGATTTTTGCTAACTACATGTTCACCTTACGGTTTCCAACCCACCAACTTGAAACTGATCGGTGTATGTGCACTTTACAAGTATCGGTAACAACACAGAGCATAACATGGATTGCACATGTTAAAGGCAATGAACCTATAAGTACTGATTGTTATTGTACTGTCTTAAGCCTGCAGACATGTATTTTGTTATATTAAATCTCACAGATTACATTTGGAGGAAAGGAATCACCCCCTCTGACAAACCACAAGATAGAAAATTTGCTCTGAATAAATTCTTCCTAGAACTTCTTTGAAAGGGCTGAAAAGGTCAGACAGGCTTACTTGCAATAAAGTGAATGGCTCAAGCACTGTTTCATCCATGATGTGCAGGAGAGAAGGAGCAACTGAGACCCTGACGAGATTGAGAAATCCAGCGTTGCCTGACCTTATAATGTTTCATTATGCTCATCCTCTGCTTAGTTTTCACCCCCTTTCATCTGGATCATTGAAAATTGTGGGGACCCTCTGAATTCGTACATCAAGGACTCACCCCCCCCTGCCTGATCTCAAGATGGTCGCCTCAGTCATTGACTCTGTGAACTCTCCAGCGACAGCTGATATCCAGACATTTTGACTCATGCCCGATGGAGCTACCTCGCAAGCTAAAGGGGAGATGGGCTATGGACTCCTTGGCCATCACCTACCCAGCTGGTCTTTGGGCAAACTCTCCTACGTCTCTCCTGACCTTATCTCCCTCCTCCCCCTTCGCCCTACCCCCTACCGCTCTACCCTTCTCTTCTTTCCAGCTATTGACCTCTGCCCTCACTCCTCCTTCTCATAGTTTCCACCCTGTTTATCCACTGGACTTTCTTATGTGAACTTTCCCTCATCAGTTGAGACCTAGTTATTTGACAGATGACCGATGGAGCTTCCTTGTTTAGCTAAAGGGGAGACGGGCTGTGGATTCCCTCCTCGGACGTCATCTACCCAGTCAGTCTTTGGGCAGACTTCCCTTCGTCTCTCCTGCCATCTTTTCCCTCATCCTCCCCCTTTACACTGCCCCCTCCACCCCTTCTCCCTACTTCTCTCACCTCTCTTTCCTCTTTCAATGCGTTGCTTATTTTTGATGTAATGTGTAATTGTTATCATTTTCTGTAACATTGTGCAACCTAATGTACCTCTAGGTCTAACCAGCGCTATATAAAACTCATCAAATAAATAAAAAATAAATAAATAAATTTTAACATTGTCAAGTCAAGTCAAGTCAATTTATTGTATAAAATTAATAAAAATGATTACAAAATACATTTGAATCATTGTTAAAATATTAATCAAATATTAACATTTAAATAATTAATTAAAATGAATAGTCGATACAGATAAGTTGAGCTTATATATTTCGGTGTGGTATTATAGTTCCTTGTTCCGCTTGTTGTAGGAGTGATTGGACTGACTTCATGTATTTAACCCCCCTACATGCCAACATGGGAGATGATCCATCTAACCATCGAATTACAGCTTGCCTGCATGTTCGGATGTATATTATAACATTGAGTATGGGACAGTGGGTCAGCCTCCTTAGACACTGGCTTACTTTCCTTATTAATGACAGCATTGTTATTACTTATTGAATAACTTATGTTATGTGTGTTTTTATAGAGCACTATCAACTGTGAGGGTATCTTGGCTCCAAGAATTGTCTGAGAAGGCACTTTCATTTGAAAGCCAGGTCTATTTGCAGTGTCAATGCTTCTTACTCTTTCCGTTCAGACTGACTACACGAGTGCTTCTAG
This sequence comes from Lissotriton vulgaris, assembly GCF_964263255.1. NCBI lineage: Eukaryota > Metazoa > Chordata > Amphibia > Caudata > Salamandridae > Lissotriton > Lissotriton vulgaris. Next base: position 1,012,738 of record NW_028254594.1, read on the forward strand.
TGATTATATTTAGCCATTTGCGCGTCTGCGGACTGGACTCAGCCTCTGATGCCATTGAACCCCCACCATATTTCCAACCCGCGCCCTACTGATAAGGGGGTTATGCAGTTCCTTTGGTGCAAACACAGTAGTCATGTTCAGAGACAATTGGTGCATGGGCAAAGTGGGCTTTCAAGCGGCTCCCTGATACTGCCAGCTCTGTTCTGCAGAGAGTCTTGTCCTGAGTGGCTTGAATAATTCTTAAACAGATTGTTTTAAATACTTGCCCTTCAACGTATTTTTTATGTGAGTAATGTGTGAGAGTCTATTACAGACATGTTGCAGAGAAGTGGTGTGTTTATGTTTCATGCAACAATCATAAAAAAGTTTCTTTTAAATCAAAACAGGACCTCACATATGAGAAATATGAGGCAGTAATGTTAGTGAGCTACTACTGTGTTACAATATTGAAAACATACTTTACTATCGCTGAATATCAGATGTAACAACTTTAGAATTTGGAGGAGTGCACTTGTGCACTGTCAGTGACCTGGCCAGAGACTGAAATTCTATCACAAATTGAGAGCTGTTCCGAACAGGGGCACCCAAAATGCATTCGCCCAGGGCCTCCAACATCCTCAAGATGTCCCTGGGCATGTTCATCACCCGCCCTCCTGTCTGCTGTATTTGTTGCACTCTCAGCTCTGCTCACACACACAAAGACCTTTGCATCGCCGAGAGCCATTAGCCCGGGGAGCCTCGAAGGTTAGCAATCTGAGACGCTGCTAAACATTTGGACATTTGCGGTCAGTCCTGTCTACACGATGATTACTAATGCAGTCTACCAGTCATTCAAGAGAAACCTCAGATTGACAGTACAGCCACCATGTGGTCTAAATTCCCAGAGAGCAGCGTATTTTTACAACTTTGCACATTGTAAACAAGGCCCCCACCCCCATAAATATTTTTTTAAGGCAGCCTTTTCTTTCCAGAAACCTGAGGTAATTAGGGTTCACTGGCAAATTCCACGAAAAGTAGTATATTTTTCTGTCTTGTTTTTCCAAGCTAAGCAGCAGTCATCACATTACAATTTGGGCGCACAACGATTAATTCCTTAGAAAATAACAGGCTGTATATTTATATTAATTGTCTTGACGTTGCATTTAGAAATGTCCGAACCTGCTAAGTGTGTGCTGCTTCTTGTGAAACAAATTGCTGAATTGTGCTAAATCTACAAACAGTACTATTCATTTTTATATTTACTCAAGTTACATTACAGCATTTCATCTATGAGCTATCTCAGTGAATCGTTTCAGCTGCTTCAAAAGTAAACTCAGCACTTAATTTGAAAAAAAAGACATAAGTGCAGGGGCCTAAAGTTATTGTTAGGAACCCACCACTGGTGCAGCCAAGTGCCATGGTTCCCACAGGGCACTGCTGTGCGCCTGTATTTATGTGATGGAACTTTGTAGAGCGCATCCAGTTAACTCTGAATTTCTCTGAGTGAGTGCATGGGCTGCACACAGCTGAACTCTGAAACAAAGAGAGGCATTATTCACGGTTTCCAAGCTGGGACAAGCCGGACAAGAACTGACTCTGATAAATTACGAGTTGAATGTGTGAGATTTAGAATGTGCAATTGCGTAAAAACAGGCGCAGAGCTGTGGTTTGCAGGAAAGCGCATCTTCATAACACGGTCTCTGATCTCCTCAGTACCTCATCCCCTCCTTCAACTAAAAATGGATAATAAAAGGAACAAACTACCAGACTCAATCACTGACAGTAAAAAGTCAAACCATGGAATAAGCATGGCTTCCTCTCACAATAACGCTATTCCGTTTACTTCTCTTAAAGGGAAGAAAGAGAGAAATGACATGACGCCACAATTGAGTCCATAAGCTATCATGCTAACACTATGGCCCTCATTACGATGTCAGGCGGAATCGCTTCCGCCCGACTCCACATCGGTCATGGGACAGACCTTCATCCGTTCGGTGGCACCGACCGCCTAATTAGGATGCGACGATCCTACATTTGTCTCTGAGAGCATGCATTCTGGGCCTTAACCGTCCATAATGTGATCTCTAATGCACATGATGGGAACTCTTCCATACATTATGGAAAGGTTGCATAGTATGTACACAGGCAAGGTATCATGCATGGGTATCTTTGTAAGAGAAGGCAGTGCACCTGCATAAATGGTATGACTGAGCTGAGTCTGGTTCAGTGATTGCGCTTGTAAAGTTTTGCGGACGCATATAGGGGAGTACCTGAAAAAGAAAGGAAGAAAGGATGCATGTACTGGAAGCTTTTTATCAGCTCTGTTCTGAGAACAGGAAATGCACCTCTTCCATGGGGTGGGGGGAAAAATGTCTCCTGTGAAAAAGGTTTGCAACAAGAGGTCAAAGAATTGTCTCACGGACCAGGGGCCTCATTTATGAAAAGTAACGCATCGCTGCGTGAAAACAGCGATGCGTCACTTTTCACTGCACACTCCTTGCGACACCAATGATGCGTCATATTTAATGTGTGACGCATCATGTCGCAAGGACTTACAGATACGTCAGTATTTCTGACGTATCTGTAAGCGCAAAAGTGATGCATTGCTGGAGTGTGTCACAAAAGTGACACAACTCCAGCAATGCGTACTTTCACATGGGGAAAGCCCCATGTGAAAGGGCTTGCGTCAGTCTTACGACTGCTGTGAGGCAGGCGCAAGATTTTGATGCGACAGCATCCTAAAAGTGACGCAGTGAAATCTCATAGATTTCACTGCGTCACTATTATGAGGCTTTTTGCGGGGGAACGCCCCCTCTGCATACATTATACCTGACGCAGGTATAATGTGGCGCAGGGGTTTAAAAAGTGACGCATCTACCTAGGTGTGTCACTTTTTAAATATGGCGCAACAAGGCGCATTTTTTACGCTGCTGGTGCGTCACAAAAAGTGACGCACCGGCGGCGCAAAACTGACGCAAGGCCTCATAAATAATGGCCCATATGTTTAGTCTATGGCGCTGTCTGCAAAATTTCCTCACAAGCCATAGTGGTCCGTAGATCGTCTTCATAATGCATTGAGTGTGGTGGGTGAAGAGGGGTTAGAAATAAGCTTGCACCTGTAGAATTCAAGCACCATATTGTGTAACACACTTAGGGCTATTTACTGCAGTGTGTCGGCATAAGGTGGGACCCTACCCTCTATTGTCTAGGGGGATTTAACTTCACTGATTTAACACTCACCTAACAAATGGCCACAATTTAGCCAACCAGGGAATCTAGCATTTCCTAACTTTTGGACGACATTAGGGCATTCGGGTGTGGACGGCTATCGCACTCGATACATCACCACTTTGCCACATTGCTTATTGTTTGTTACGCTCATGTGGGGTGGGAGGCTCCCCTAGGTTACCACTAAGGAGGTTAGAGGTTGCCCCATTACCGAAGCAAGTGTGACATCCAGAGAGTTCCTAGACATCAAAGAAAAGGGTGGGGCAATCGGCCCCCACGCACACATGGCTGGGCCCCCCCCCCCTTTTGTCCGATCCTGGTTGGTTCGCGCGTCCCGCCCTTGCCCCGGAAGCAGTTCTGCGTGTCCGGGTCAAGGGGCGGGACCGCGGCATAGGAGGGGTTAAGAGCCTGGGGAGCACGGGAAGCGGCCTCTTTGTGCCCGCGCTTCCCAGGCTCGCTCCTCGCCCTGCCGTGGGGCCATTTAATTTTCTCTTTGTTTTTCAGGTCTTCTGGAGTTGCGGACCAGGACAGCGGTATGTCGCCGGGCAGGGCGAGTGGAGGATATCTTCACACCTTTATTCTTTTATTTTGCTGCAGGCTGGAAAACAAATGCTGGCAGGGAAGCGGAAGTGGCTGATGGAGCGGCGCAACTGAGCGCTAGGAACGGTCTTTTGATGTGGCCTCCTTCCATGGTCGGGAGAAGACTGATCCTCCTGAGCGGTGCAAAGACAGCAATGACCGGCGTTTCCCACGGAAGAAGTACAAGCAAAGTTTTCATCCTTACGGGTGAGCCTTGGGGCCGAGTGTGCAGCGCAATCAGGTGTTTTACGCAAGGCGTTAAGACTGGTTAAAAACCTTGGGGTTCGCGTTTACGGGCGGAACACGCAGCCGGGTGCCGTGGGTTCCATGTTTTCACAGCGCGGGTGTGTTGGACATGCAGGGGGAAACACAGGGTGGCATTGGTGTGTTCCGGCACAGAGTTTGCCTGCCCTGTTGCACACCAAGTGGGGGGGACCGGTAAGTCGCGCCTCTATTTTGCAATGTGGCCTGCTGCGGCGAGTGTAACGTAATTTGCAGCGGGCGTATATGGCGGAGCGGCCAACCTCACCTGCAAGATATGTGTGCGGTGGTGGCTGTGGAACAACACCACGGTGGCTGTTAGTACATAACGCCACGCCTGCTCTGTACTGTACCTCCGGGATAACGTTTATTGGCAATGGTTATGGTTTCTTTCCTAAGATTTGAGGCAATTAGAAGAATGTTTCTAGATTTGTCTTTGAATGACAGTTAATTTTTAGGTGTTTACAGCGAAAACAATATACAGACATTTTAATAATATGTCCCGGATGTGGAACTAGGAGGCTTGCCCTTTAATCTATGTGTGTTTAACGAGGGAACTTAAACCTGAATGGCAACAGGCACGACAGCTCCGCGGCTCCGGCCAACAGAAAAGTGAATTGAGGTCCTCGCATTTTAAGAATGCTCAGATCGGAGCTCCTATTGGCATACAGGAGATCAGATTGGGCTGCTTATGCTGCCATTCTAGTGGTCATGTAAGAATTTTGGGAAATATTACAATTGCAAGCCTGTCAGAGCTGCTACTTAAGTGGCATAGTTTAATCTTGTCAGTGGTGCTCGGAACCTCTCTATTGATTGAAGCTGCTACGAATGTAGCAGCGACCAGTATGTTCTGCGCTCATAATTTAAGATGGACTGCACTTGGGGGTATTTACACATACACTATGCACTATGACGCTAAGGCGCGAGTGTAAGGGCCCTCCTGTTATGGTTAAATGGAGTTCACGGAGCACACAAGGGTAAACGGGCCCTCGTCGCGCATGTGCATCTCGGACGTGAGAGCGTAGCTGGGTAAAAGGATCTGACACCGGTTAGCGACCTTGCCGTAGGACCAGAAATTATTAAAATGCAAATTGATATCAGGATGTTAGATTCGGTTAGGAACCACGCTGTATTAGACATTTGTTAAGGTTAGCCCACCATACCTGTCAAAACTGGATGTAAATCTAATGTCTGAATTTTGCATTTAATAATTATGTAAATAATGTTATTTTAATACATTTTTAATTTTGTTTCATATTTTAATAAATACGGCCGGGGGGTCTCGGGCTCGAGACCCCCTGCCTTCCAAAGAATCCTGTTGTTGGTCTGTTAAATGTGTAACAGTAGTCTGCGTGTTAAGGTGGGGGTGGCCGGCAGTCACAGACCATGAGAAAAGGAGGGGCCAATCGGCCCCCACGCACACATGGCTGGGCCCGGCCCCCCCATTGGCCGATCCGGGTTGGTTTGCGCGTCCTGCCCTTGCCCGGAAGCAGTTTTGCGTGTCCGGGTCAAGGGGCGGGACCGCAGCATAGGAGGGGTTAAGAGCCTGGGGAGCGCGGGAAGCGACCTCTTTGTGCCCGCGCTTCCCAGGCTCGCATCTCGCCCCGCCGTGGGGCCGTTTAATTTTCCCCACCCTCCATCCCCTGGTAGCAAAATTCTGGTAAGGACACTGTTAGGTATACGGTGTGATGCAATGCAATATCGTAGGAATAATGTTTTTCCTCCTTAGGCCTTTTTTCCACGTTTACAGGCAAGGTTAATATGTGTGTTTTCTGGGTGTGTATTGCGGTTGCATTAACTCTTTTCCTTAGGCCTTTTTTCCCTCTTAGTTAGTAATGTCGTATTTATTATGTGGGTCTGGCGGTAAGGTCATAATCGGTGAGCAGCAATTTAAAGTCCTTAGGTGGGGGCGGCCCCATTCACGAAAGGGGTTGCCCAGGGGGAGGGGCCACTGGTCTCTCCCAGAACTTCAGGGGCAGGATATCCACTTGCTTGGGTGCGGGGCAGGGAAGTCAACGCTTTCCTCAGGCTGGTAGCCACCCCACACATACACTATGCACTATGACGCTAAGGCGCGAGTGTAAGGGCCCTCCTGTTATGGTTAAATGGAGTTCACGGAGCACACGAGGGTAAACGGGCCCTCGTCGCGCATGCGCATCTCGGACGTGAGAGCGTAGCTGGGTAAAAGGATCTGACACCAGTTAGCGACCTTGCCGTAGGACCAGAAATTATTAAAATGCAAATTGATATCAGGATGTTAGATTCGGTTAGGAACCACGCTGTATTAAACATTTGTTAAGGTTAGCCCACCATACCTGTCTAAACTGGATGTAAATCTAATGTCTGAATTTTGCATTTAATAATTATGTAAATAATGTTATTTTAATACATTTTTAATTTTGTTTCATATTTTAATAAATACGGCCGGGGGGTCTTGGGCTCGAGACCCCCTGCCTTCCAAAGAATCCTGTTGTTGGTCTGTTAAATGTGTAACAGTAGTCTGCGTGTTAAGGCGGGGGGTGGCCGGCAGTCACAGACCATGTAACCAAGGGGAGGCACAAGTAATATAATGTGTAACATGATGAATTTGATTGCGCCTGGAGCCGTCAACACAGCTTTCCATATACTTTGATGGTTAGGATGTGGGTCCACTTATGGGTTGGTTACTGCTATTCCAATATCATTGGGGGGTTGGTGTCCTGAAGAGAGTTATCAGGGCAAAAAAATTTAAATAAATTATCACTCTTTTCAGGACACCTTTATTTCTTCTTGAGCTAACACTGATTAATAGTGTTTGTTCTCTGAGCTACCTCTACTTTTCAGTGCATCTTTATTTCTTGAGCTTCCTCTATTTTCAGTGGCTGCCCTTTTCTGAGTCCTTGTGTTCCCCTCCTTAATACTTTGGTTCCCAGTTCCCCGCAAGTGCTTACCCAGCTTCCTTAATTCCTAGTTTCCCAGTTTGTTTCCTTCCTATCAATTTTGCTCTAGGTCCCTGTTTCCAAATCTGCTGAGTTTGATTGCATTCTGCCAAACGTTGCCAGGGGTTTCCCTTCTTGTCAAGACCTATCCTTTATCTGTACATTTCCTACCATAGTGGTGTGCCATATTCTCTATCCATACTATTGCTGCCTTGCATATAATCAGTAATGATTGCCAGGATTCATTGCCACCACTTCCAAACTATTTAACCAGATTAACTATGGTCATTGTCTTTACGTTGCCTTTTACAACATCTCTAAAGAGCCTGCCATTGCATGCATGCAAAATAGGTGGATATTTTGCAGACTGAATCTGTAATAGCAATTTTGGGTGAGGTACCTACAGAGCTTCTGTCTTATCATGCAGAGCCAAAGAGTGCCTTCCACACACAATGTAAACTGTTCATGTTGCACACTCTGGATTTGACCTTTGTTTAATTCTGAATGTCCTATTGAGTACCTGCTTTTTATGATCATTTACTTTATTTGTAACTTTGTACAAGGTTTCCTTATTTAACCGGTCTTCTTCTCGAATCCCCTCGGTGATACTGGCCAACACTCTCTTTCAAATATTCTTTCCTCATGTCTTCCTTGTTACAAGCTATTGAAAGAATCCTGATTTTGCTCAATAACACAACAGATTTGTTGGATTGTGGCAATCCTGACTTAGCTGCAGTGCCTGCCATGCTGGCATCAATCCTCCCATAGCAAAACATCTCCCTCACAAGCAATGGACATGTCTAAACAAACATTTATCACTGTAATTAAAATCTGGGTCCACATGAAGGAATTGCCTCTCTCTCTAAACACAACAACTATGAGGAAGGCCTCTTATTAACAAATGTCTCTAGAAGGACTAACAATCATTCGCAGCAGGAGAGCCTTCAATATTTTCTCTCAAGGTCCATCTTCGTCTTAGTCTTCAGTTGTAGTAATCGTCTTCAAGGGTATAACTTGTCCTGAACTTTAAGTAGTCATGTGTGTTAGGTCCTGGCTATCCACCAGCACTGAGAAACATAGGAATGTGATGGCTAAAATGACTGAATGAATCTCTGCCTCTGATAATTACTTTAAGTTGAATCCAACCTGTTTTGCTAATGTATCTACCCTCTCTATCACTCTTTTGAATAGAACCAAGAATTCTGTCTTGCAGCAAGTAACTAATTTAGAAAAAGAGGTTTGCTAGATGTTCAAGCACGACTTTGTGATTTTAGGGGCGTGAATCAAAGATGCCTCGATAAAGCTTAAGGGGTGGCCGAATAAAAAATAAGATGCTACAAGCAGAGTATTAAATTAGGAGGGTTAACACTGCCAACTTGATGAAACACAATCTTACTAGGGTGCAGAGGTGAAGTGGGAAACATGGCGGCCGCTTAGCTCGCGGTCACGGAGGCTCATGATTACGGAGGAGACTATACGGAATTAATGGAAGGAAATACCTACCTTGGTTAAAACAGAGGTTTTAGCCCCACGGAGGAAAATGCGATGGTTGTGAAGCGCGATCATTTCTTCTAGTTCGAAGCGGTAAAAAAAAAAAAAGAAGGTGCTTTGCTGCCGGTCTGTTCTCTTGGTCTGTTCTCTTGGCTCAGCTGTGTGGGGTGACGGAATAGCGAGCCACGGCGTCTCTGGATGGGTGATGTTCGGGCTTTTCTTTTCTTGACGGCGGTGGTCCTTTTTTGCTAGTTTTTGCTCCTGTGTTCGGATCGCCCGCCTGGAGGTGGAGGTGGAGCCGAGACGGGGATGCGGCAAGATGCCAAGGAGCAAGGGAATGGAACTGTTTGAAGGGGAAGGTGAAATTGGAGCTCATTGTTCCTTGAGCTACGACGATCGGCAGGTCTCTCTGATCCTGGACCCCTGCTGGACACGAGCTGCTCGGGAGCTCAGCAGGGGCCGAAGGACGTTGATGCAGCGAACTTGCAACGGAGGCTCCCATAAGTTGAAGCTGTGTAAGGCAGGTACAAAATTGGGCAATAAGGTAAAAGGTGACGCCTTGAAGCAGGTTAGCCCTGGCAAATGTGTCAAGGTATAGGGTGAAGGGGGGCAGGTTTGGTCCAAAGAAAAACAAAACTAGTTACAGGAGGTGAGGAAGTTAGCACTGGGGCCATAGTTGATATTAAAGGGGTTTCAGGGGCGGCTCCGGTAAAGGAGGGGGGCGCAGAGGTGTTTCTAAGCCCAGTTGGTCCCTATTTAGTCCAACAAGTGGTAGGAGTAGTGGAAGCGAAAGTGGAGCAAAACCGATACCATCTGAGGAGAGGACTAAGTAAAAGCTGCATGAAGAAGGGGCAGGGCTCTTTAAATTCAAATAGTGGAACAAAACAGTTTCTTCCATCAGAGCAAGGGGGCTCGGTCACAGGAGAGTGGGTAACCCCGAAGAAAAAGATGGAATCCAAGGTGAGTCGCGAGGCTCAAGCATCAAGCCTAAAGATCACCCCCTCTCTGAGATCGTTTTTCAAGGTAGCCCCTAAACTGCTTTTAATGAACCCCACTGTAGGCCCCCCAAGACTAGATCACAAAGAGAGGCAGACACAGTTAGCAGTAATAGTTTCAGGTTTTGGCACTGCTCTCGAGCTCCTTTGAATCTCAGTATTCCATCTCTGGAAGAATGGAGGCTCAACCTTCACAAACTCATTTACAAGCCCAGCCACAGGTAGCGACTCCTGAGATATTGCTTGAATCCTCCATTGGAGTACCTAAAGAGGGGGGAGACCTATGTGTACCGATAGAGTTCAAGAGAATGCTCTTTTGCAAGTACAGCCTTTAACGCAAACCCAGGAGAAATCAGTTGCGGAGCTGATATATTTATTGACAACCGAGGATAGAAATAGGTTTGAAACATCTGAGTCAAATCAGAAAGAAATTCGGTCTGTCTGTGAGAATTTGGGGAAAAAACTAGATAATGTAACGGAAAGAATCTCCCAATTGGAGATCGGGATGAAAGATCTGGTATCCCAGGTGCCGGTTAACACTAAGGAGATTAGTGACCTCAGGGCTAATGAACTACAGTTAAAGGACAAAATAGAATCATTGGAAAACAACCAAAGAAGATGTAATCTTCAGTTGCTCAAGGTCCCTGAAGGAGCTGAAGGAGAGGACAAAGAAATTTGTGATACATCTGATCAAGGAAGAGTTACAGGTTAAATGGACAGAAGAAGAACTAAGTATGGCTTATCAGAGGGTCCATAGAGATCCATACAGAAGGAATGTTAATAAAGCCAAACCAAGAAAGATATTGGTAAATTTCCATACTTACAATTTCAATGAAGAAATTCTTCTTAAGGCATTAAAACAAAGATCGCTGATAATGGATGGTATCAGTTTTGAGATTAGATCAGACATAATATCACAACTAGCGTCTACCAAGCAATGGGAACGTGGAAATCTGAATGAATCTTTTAAAATTTTGGGAGCCACGGCTCAGTTGAAATTTCCGGCTTGCCTACGAGTAATGTACAATAACAAGATGCAGACTTTTCATAGGGCTGAGGTGGCAGAAGAGTTTTTGAGATCAATGTCACGAGCTGGAGTATGACTGAAGTAACCTTTCTGGTAAATCGCAAGGCACACAGTATTGTTAATGTTGGGTTAAAGGTCCTCAGTGGCTTATTACTATTTTCTGATGGGTATAAGTAGATTATTCAGTCGTTTGTAATTAGGGCCTTCATAGGCCTAAGCCATTAGGAAGGAAGAGGAGGGTTTCCCGAGGGGTGGGAGGGGGTCATGGGTAGTTTTGGTGCACGGGTGTGGGGGCATGGGGAAAAAAGCAAGAAAGAATGAAGTCCTCATTATACATCTAAACTCACGTAGAAGCACAGACATAAGAACAAAAAAAAGTATAGATATGACAACAAAGCAGAAACCATTGATAGGGTTTCTATCATGGAATGTAAATGAAGTAAGGGGGAGTCATAGGCGTGAGAGGATTTTGCAATATTTAAAAGATTCTGCGGCCCAAGTTATCTTACTTCAGGAAACACATCTAACGGGTGATGAGATGAGAGAGTTGTTTAATAGCAGGAGATGGGTACAGAGCAGCAACCCACCATAAGGGGGGGTGGCAATCCTGATTTAAAACAACACTCAGTTAGAGGTAGTTGAAAGCACAGTGTATAGGGCTGGAAGGTGGGTAATTGTAAAAGCTAAATATTAAGACCAACTATCTACGGTAGTGGGCTATTATGGAACTAATATTGATGACCCTACTCCTTTTAGTAACTTGCTCACTGAATTGCTGGATTTCCCTGATCCTGTCATAGTGGCAGGTGATTTTAATGTGGTTCTTGATGATAACCTTGACCGTTCCACCAAAAGCAGGAATATAATGCATAACAAGTCAAGAGCACTGATAAAAAATACAATAAAGACTATTGGATGGTGCAATATTTGGAAAGTTTTACTTTTAACAACAAGAAATTTGGGCACCAATGCAGAATAGACCTGTTTTTGGAGGATCAAAATATAAAAGATCAGGTTCGTAATGTAAATCATGTGGGTGCACACTTGTCTGATCAGTTTGCGATAACATTGACTTTGGCCCCATTGACCGCAGTGGCACAATGGAGATGGACCATGGATCATTTCATATTGTCTGACGACGAGGTGATAAATAAACTGGGCTTAGAATCCCAGGAATTCTTTCATAACAATCTGGGTAGTGCCTCGATAGGGATTGTCTGGGATACCTCTAAGGCATTCTTGAGGGCCAGGATCAGATCAATTCAGCTGTATAAAAACAAAAAGCGGAAGGCGGGACATTCTAAGCAAAGAAAACAAAATTCCGAGTCTGGAACATAAAATACAATGTAATGAGGTCGATTATGAAGAGGGACAATCAGTGATCCAAACTCTTAAAACTGATTTGTTGGCGGTAGTAGAAAGACGGCTGCAAGAAAGATGGCAAGGTGGCCCATTTTAACTATGGTGAAGGCTGTGGCAAGCTACTTGCTTGGAAGATAAAGAGTGATCAGGCTAGGAGTTGTATAAAATAACTTAATTATGGAAATGCTGGATGTCCAATTATAGCAGGGGCTAGTATAGAGGATAGGTTGTTAAAATATTATGAGGAAGTATACAAAGAAGACCTATGTACAACAGAGAAGAGGGTTTTAGTTTGGCTAGAACAAGAATTACCCCATAAAGTATCCGAACCCGAAAAGGCTGTCATCAATAACACAATAACAGAGGAAGAAATTGAAAACGCCATTAAATTGGGGAAATCCAGCAAGGCACCGGGTCTTGATGGGCTACCCACAGAAGTGTTTAAGAAACTAAGTAAATAATTGATACCAGCAATTAGCGAGGTATTTACAGCTATTTTTGAAAATGGGGAAGAGATCCCTCCTTCATGGAATGACACCATTGTGACTTTGATCCTTAAACCCGATAAAAAAAAGATTGCTGCGATTCATCCAGACCTATTTCTCTGCTAAACTCAGATTATAAGATCTATTCGAAGATATTAGCAGATAGGTTGAATGGGGTGGTGGGAGCACTCCTTCATGAAGATCAAAAAGGGTTTGTTCGCGGAAGTAGTATTAAGGATTTAACTTATAGCCTCATAGGTGCCATTGATTTAGCCTCTGTGGAAAAGGAGCCATTAGCGGTCATCACAGTCGATGTGACCAAAGCGTTCAACCAAGGAAATTGGTTTTACTTACATGAAGTATTGAGATTATCAAATCTAGGAGGAAACGTTTGCAGGTCAATAAAACAGATATACAAAAACCCTATGGCAAAAATATTAATACAAGGGAGGTTATTTGAAAAATTCAGCATTTTCAGAGGGACGAGACAGGGGTGTCCGCCCTCCTCACTGCTTTTTAATCTTTACATTGAACCCTTGGCAGAGAAATCAGGATGCATGAGGAGATACTCCCTTTTCAGGCCAGAGGTTGGCAAAAAAAGTGGGGTTATAAGGGACGATCTGGTGCTATATACTTCAAATCTTAGTTCAGCACTGCCAAAAGTTTATGAGCTAGCGGCAGGTTTTGGAAAGATCTCAGGATATGAAATCAACCAAGGGAAAACTGTCATAATGGCTTTGAATATTACTACACAAGAGAGTTGTGTTAAAAATGAAATGCAGTACTTGGGCATAAAAATTACTGAGAAAATAGAGCCAATCCTGAATCAAATTTTCAAAAAACCAACTGGGAAATAGGGAAATTACTGCTGGGGTGGTTTCACCTGCCTTTATACATTTATGGTAGAGTCAATATCATCAAAATTACCATTTTCCCTAAAATTACCTTCCTATTCCAGAATATTCCACTGGCTTTTAAGGATGAGTGGCTCAAAAAAACTTAATCTAAGATATCTAGTTTCATTTGGGCCTCTAAATGGGGACTTATCTTGTGGAAAAAACTGAGACGACAATATGAGAAGGTGGGCCTAAGGTTGCCAGATCTATCTTACTATGCCTGGGGTTTCTTATTAAAAGGAGGGAAAGGGCTGTTTAAGGGGCCAGATAACTCAGAAATAGGAAAGATGTATACAGCAATCTTAAAAAATGTAAAAGGGGGAGAATATGGCTTTATTCATAAATATGGAGACCACGTTTTTTAAAAAAGATTTACAGAGCTTAGCAGAAACATAGCATAAAGTCAGAAGAGAGTTAAAAATCAACTATTACAGTGGGATGGCGCCAATTTTTGACTCTCCAGGTTCCCCAAAGTGGGCAAAGGACTGTATGGTGCTTCCATTAAAGATCGCAGGAATCACTAGGTGGAGTCAATTGATGATGAATGGTTCCCTAATACCCTAGGAAGAGAGCCAAACATTGTCTAATGGCCAACTTTTGATATTTAAGTATCTGCAAATCTTGAATTGGAGTCTCACTGATGGTCGTGGAGCAGGAGTACCCAATAAACTGGAAGAAAGTCTGGTAGCCAGGGGAACCTTCAAAAAAGAGGTGGCAAATGGTTATTGGCTGCTACTGGAGATGGCGGAGGACGATTTGAACCTGCCGGTGGAGCTGTGGGAGAAGTGCTTGCCAGGAGAGCAGATCCAAGATTTATGGCAAGTATCTTGTGACATACTATACTCCACAGTTCGACCCGCAAATTTAAGGTGGAACCACCTCTTTTGGCCCCATAGGGTTTATTGGACTCCGTACAAATTGGATAAACTGGGGAGTGGAACAGCATCTAGATGTCCTAAATGCAACAAGGAGCAAGGTGATGATACTCACAGGTTTATGCTCTGCCCGGTGATCCAAGGTTTCTGGCTAGATGTGAGTAACACAATATTCTCTATACTTGGTGAAGCACCCCAGGTAAGCGAACTGCTGGTCTTTTTTTGACTCACAAATAATCATGTATCTTTGTTAAAAAATAAAAAAGTATTGATATTTTACTTAATACAACTTGCTCGTAGGGAAATCTGTAGAAATTGGGTAAAGGCCAACCCCCCAGAAAAATAGAATAGTTGTCTTCAGTTAAATACATTAATATGCTGGATAGAACACATACATGTAAACGAAATGCGTTTTGGCTTCCTTATGAGGAATGGGCACAGTCACTAATCAATTGAGTCAAATGATTAGGCCTCTATACCACATTGCCAAATACTCTTGCGGTTGTCGATGGTTGATTGGGCAGACTAGGCATCAATGGTTGAGTACAGATGGCAAGGTGTAGATTGTACCACTCTAGGCCTCTAAAAGATCACTAGAGGCACCTCTAGGAAGTGATCAAGGTTCTAACTTTTGTACAGCTGGGCAATGAGGACTTTAATAAAAAGAAAAGAAACACAATCTTCCTAAATCACTCACAAACGTTCTCCTTAAAACGTGGTGCCTATGGCACAATCAGCAAGTAGGTCCCCTGAGAAATGCTCGATAGGTTCAAGCAGTACCAAACAGCGTTATGGTTTGAGTAAATTACCAAATTAAAATGCCCAAACCAATTAAGAACAAGTGAGCAAAACGAAATGAGAGAGACAAGGTTAAAGGTGGCTTAAGAACGACCAGTGATTTGGATTTGCATTGTACAATTAGAGGCAATGATTGCAGTAAACTGAGTCAAAAGTACCAACCCTATCGTAGTTCTCGTGTTCTTGTCCAAGTTCTTCTGTCCCTTTAAATCGTCAATTGCTGATTGTGAGAGTAGCAGTCTAGGGCTGGTATCAGAGTCTGCATTCTGATGAAACTGATTGGGTGTCCCATGAAACATTTAATTGAATTCACTAATATATATTATATACATTTTTTATTTTTAAGATACATTTTGTCAATCCTAATGTGTTTAGATTAAGTCTTCAGGATACAATAATTCGGCCAGAAGTACCTTTTTTTGAGCCATTATGAAGCATATTTTCTTGTGATGTACATCAAAACTAAAAAGTGTTTATATACCTCTTCTGAGAACATATGCCTAGTATTAAGCATCAGTACTATTTCTTTTAAATAATTAAAATTATCACAATTATATGTAATGGTTAATTTATTTTTTCTTTTAATGTCATTGCAAGCATATTGCAACCACATTTAGGCTCTGGTATTTTTTCTTTTTCACTTTTGTGGAACATGCTTCAAATACAAATAAATAAATTACTATTGTACCAACTTATCAAGGCCATGCCTATTGGCTTTGCTAATGCTTGTTTGTCCCTGGGGCTGATTGAGACAAACCCAACAGCTGGTGCCGTTTATGTAGACAAAATGCGTATAATGCTCTGTGCTTTGTCAACATAGCACTGAGGATTGCAAAAAACAAATGAAGTTTTAGTCACTAGTTCCGGACAAATTCTGCCAACAGCCAAGGAGTTTTTTTTCGCTCTTAGGTTCGTGAGCAGGCGCGGGATCTGGCATCCCCTAGTGTGATTTTCTGTTGCAAGGAGGCCACCTGGCGAGATTTCCCCAATTTGGTTGGGTCGCGACCGTTTGCGGCCAGAAAACTGCTGCTCATGTAGAAAATCTACTCGAGCCTCAGCAAAGTCAACTCAAGAAGCAGCGCCCTCTAGAGTGCAGAGTGCGAGCAGAATAAGCAGAGCAACATGCCTAATTCCACCCTTTCGTGGAACTCTGTGGAATCTCACAGTTTTCATGTAATTCTACATAAGTCAGCGGAGTAAAACTCCACAGGCCATATTAGCAACAAACTTTGATAAATATCGCAGAGCGCGGTTAGTGAGAAATTTTTTATCGCCAGCTATCGCTGGACTATATCGGCGCGCTAACGATGTATTAGCAGCCATTAACGCTATGGCGATAAATATTCCAGCGATTGCGGGAAGTAAGGGCCAACATCGCGACAAAACCAGCGATGCTGCATGGGACAAACCTTGTGGTCGTATCAGCATAATCCACCTCCATGTTAGGTATGGTTAAGTCAGGAAAATAGCAGGTGTTAAAAAACCGGCAAATACCCCGGTTAGTGCGTCTTTTCACGTCGCTAACCGGGGTGATGGCCTCCTTGCTAATAGGCGTTAAGCCTGTTAGCGGCTGTTTACCAGGTCTGTTGGTCGGGAATGCCTACTTTGCATGTCATTAGCGATAAATATCGCTGACATGCACAACAGCACCCAAACCGGTCGCTTTCATCAGAAAGCTGTCGCTAACTGCTGTTAGCTCCAGCTTGTTAATAGGGCAATAGAATTATCGCTGCTTTAGCAGGAAAAGGTCCCGCAAAAGCAGCAATATTGCCCTTGCTAATATGCCCCCACGAGTTCCACCCACTTCTACTCAATATCACATCAGTGCAAATTAGTACCAGCTGGGCAGTTTATTTAACATGGCCTCCTACTCCTACATCACTGATAAAATAAAGGTAATCACATCTATTTAAACTACACAATGAAAGAAAGATATAGATTTGTAAAATGTGTGTTGAATTTTCAGGCATCTGAAGTGTATTTAATATTGTTCCCTTAAGACATATCTTCAGCTTGTGAAATGGTTACCATGAAGCACTATATCACCTCTATAATCCCACACTTATGTTGTGCATTCTGAGGTTTTGCTTAAAAATGCTTATTTGTGAGATTTAAGCCCACCTGGTGCTGAGCTTCGCTACCCACACAAGCACACACATACTCTGATTCATTGAAAGTGGTTTGGCACGCTCTGCCTATTTTCCTATCTTACTTGCCTTCACAGCAACCTTAGTTATGGTCACCTCCCACCGTCTGTCCACTTACTATATTGTCCAAGCCATGATCATGTTTCTGGTTTTATTTGTTCAGCTAAATCAGTGGTCAAAGTAATTGTGTGTGCTTGAAATGTGGGACAGAGCTCCCGTGTTTAATGAGACAAGCCTTCATATACGTCATTCTTAGTAATAGCGGTGATACATTCACTTTAGGTGTGTGACTCACACAATCGCAATTGGGGCTCACTTTAATTACCTTACAATACAACGGAGGCAATTTTGCAATGATGTAAATCAGCAATCGGCTTAGTTGCTCTAAATGGCAAAACTGTTTCACTAGACAGTTAGATGCCTGAACGTGTGTGTGCACTGAACTATTCAACTTTTAACATATGTCTTCTAAAAGATAGCCTACTGGGTGCAGGCGAAAGAAGGCCTATCAATGCGGCAGATGTACAGTGCCTCACTTGAAGCACTTGGTATATGGTCTGGTCTGTATGACTAGGGAGAAGTGAGTTCAAATAATGTCAAAGGTACATTAATATTTCTTACTTAATAGGTCCTAAGCTTTGCTTACCGAAATGCAAATAAATGTTTAAAATATCGACAAATTAACTCTTTCACCTCAGCAGTGTGCTCGATAAATGTAGCATAATCACCACCTGCACCTAATTTGTTAAAAAGAAAGAAAGAAAGAAAAAGGAAAAAAATGGACGCAAGAGCCCAATGTTTTTGTTAGGAGCCAACTAACTATTCTTACTGCCAAATTCCGGGGTCTCTGAATATCAAGACTTGCTAGGTTGTATTCCTTCTTATTTACATTTTCACCCACCCCCCAACGATTATCGTATCTTTATCTTATTCTTCCTGCTTCTTTTTTTCATCGCTGCTTTCTCTCTTTGCCTCTATTTTCCTTTCTTTCCTTTTCTCACTTGACATTCATTTTCTGCTTTTTTCTCAAGGATTGTGACTGTTGCTTGAGTAGGGTTTCACCCCCTCAAGTACATGGAATATGAGCAGACTTGGTTGATTTGCGGAAATAGTAAATGAAAATGATAATGGAAAACAGATTATTTGTTTTCAAAGTTGTTACATTTACTAAAACTACAAAAGATGATATTTGAGGGCAAGCTTTTATTTGCAGAAATGTACAAGCTGAAGTTTGGGAAAAATATTTTTGTAGCAAAAGAACAAAAGCTGTTGTCTGGAAACAGAATATGTGCAATTGAACTTGAGTAACAAGTCATGCTGATTTGGAACCTCCTATTACTGAGGATAAGGTAGTATTCCTTGATGCCTCCTGCTGTGGTGGTGCTTCATGATTGAAGCAGAAGCATTTCATGATCTGCACGCAGTGATTAATGTGAGCCCTCGCAACTCCTCATTGAAACTGGCGTAGTGTGACGCAACACCTCGCATTAAGGACATAAGGTACAATTCTCAGTGGGACCAACCTGGTCCCTGCATCTGTCCCGCACTCCATCGTGGTTGGCCTGAACTAGTGACTTTGTCCAGTTGCAATGTAACTAGATAGCCACCATTGGCGCTTTGTGCTTTTAGGTGCTATAGGTACCTTCAAACTTTTTTATTGCATGTCTCCAGTTCTACTGATTGAACTTTTGTCTTTTTGGCGTCAAATAATTTATGAACGTTAACTCTAATTGTCTAAAGTGGTGTGGGATGTTCCTTGTGTTGCGTTTTCACGGTATTACCGTCTAAGTGCTGCATCATGCCGCATAAATACTTTACACACTTCCTCTAAGTTACGCCTCACTGCTTTTGTGCAAGCTACAAGATGGTTACACACAGGTTAATTTAGTGACTTTCAATGTTTCAACCTGACAAAGATTGTAACTGTTGCTTCAGAAGGGTTTCACCCCCTCAACCAATAACCCCATTTCACAAACCTTGCTTGCAGCGGATATTTAAAAGTATAGTCAGCGTGCCATGACGTCACAGTCATTGTGCCATGACATCAAGTTAAAGAAGGCAACAAGTCACAGCACAATGAGAAATGCAAAATACATAATGAAGACCCATGACTTAACAGCATTATGAAAGGCATGTGGTCTTCCACATCTCTCGTGATCTGTGGGCAGACGTTCTAGAAGTAGAAGGGAAAGAGACAGAACATGTGTCTGTCAGCCCTAAAGTCACAATACTGGTGAATGTGCTGTGCCTACCCAGAGTGTGTGTAGATGAAAGGTGTCCCGCATCGCAGCACAGCCAGCCGTGACATCCGAGCTGCCTATCGCCCCTGGAGGGGCAGAACATCGAGGGGCTTTCTGACCGGACCTTGTGGGGGACACCGAGCCCGCTGCACGGACTCCATTGCCCAGGAGTCCGTGCATTGTAACATCGCACAGAGGTCCGCCCCCTTCCACACCGGCACCACAAAACGGCTCGCGGTACCCGCTGGCGTGGGTCCCGCATCGCAGCACAGCCTGCCGTGACATCGGAGCTGCCTATCGCCCCTGGAGGGGCAGAACATCGAGGGGGTTGCTGACCGGACCTTGTGGGGACACCGAGCACACTGCATGGACTCCATTGCCCAGGAGTCCGTGCGTTGTAACATCGCACAGAGGACCGCCCCCTTTCACACCGGCGTCATCTGACAACTTCCACCTCACGCAGCGCGGGACGCGCGCGGGACACGCTGGGCTAAGCCCGAGCAAAGGGTGGGCTGTCTGTGGCCATCCGGGGCAGGAGGAGGCCGGACAGGGTCACGCCATATACATCTGCGTTGCCCCACCAACTCACAAGGTACTGGACTAACTTGGATAACTAAAATGGGGAAGAGGAAATGTATGGAGGGTGTTACTGACGGTACAAATACCCGGGTAAAAAGGAGAAAATCCAAGAAGGCCACTAAAGTACCAAAACATGCAGGAGATAACTGTGTAATGTCACGCATAGAATAACTCATAGAAGACTGTAGCCTTATTCTTACATCTAAGCCACCAACAGAGAATATCGTGAGTGAGACTAATGGGGATGACTTAATGACTTGTTGCAGAAAAACGGCAAACGGGGTGTGACTGTTGTCCCTGGGATGCTCTTGAAGAAAAAGAATAACCGTAATACCGACGAACGCACAGGGGATGCTTCAAACGATGGGTCAACCACAGTAGACATAGAGCCAGAACGTTCATCCCCTTGTTCGCTTGATCCAATTGTATTGTGCTCAAATAGGTACTCACCTCTTATTGATATTGACTGTTCTAATGAGGAGACTGGGGACCCTTTGATTGAATTAACTCCAGTTGATGCTTGCCAATGTCAGGGGTTGGAAGCAAACTCGTATATACCCACTTCTGGAACTGGGAATGACATTACCGAGCTATGCAGCCTTGTGAACCACTTATGTAGCTTTATTTATTGTATGCAAGATAAAGTTGACATCCTAACATCTAAAGTCCACAAGGTAATCACTAATGTGAACACTTGCCCAAATTGTAACCCTGATAAAGAACACTCGAGCCCTGGTACTGTCGAGAAACAAAAGGCAATAGCTCTGCATCCAGCTTTGCAGCAACCTAAGGGTAGCATCCAGACCAAAGCACACACGCCTCATACCAAAGTAGGTAAAGGTACAAAAGCGCCAGTGAGTTCTAATAATGTCAAAGTAAATTAATATTCCTTACTTGATGGGTCCTAAGCTCTGCTTACGGAAATGCAAATAAATGTTCAAAATATTTACATATTAAGTGTTTTCACCTCAGCAGTGTGCTCGATAAATATAGCATAATCACCTCCTGCACCTAATTTGTAAGAAAGAAAGAAAGAAACAAAGAAAGAAAGAAAAAGGAAAAACATGGATGCAAGAGCCCAATGTTTTTGTTAGGAGCCAACTAACTATTCTTACTGCCAAATTCCGGGGTCTCTGAATATCAAGACTTGCTAGGTTGTATTCCTTCTTATTTACCTTTTTCACCCACCCCCCTACGATTATCGTATCTTTATCTTATTCTTCCTGCTTCTTTTTTTCATCGCTGCTTTCTCTCTTTGCCACTATTTTCCTTTCTTTCCTTTTCTCATGTGACATTCCTTTTCTGCTTTTTTCTCAAGGATTGCGACTGTTGCTTTAGTAGGGTTTCACCCCCTCAGTCATGCTGATTTGGAACCTCCTATTACTTAGGATAAGGTAGTATTCCTTGATGCCTCCTGCTGTGGTGGTGTTTCATGATTGAAGCAGAAGCATTTCAGGATCTGCATGCAGTGATTAATGTGAGCACTCGCAACTCCTCATTGAAACTGGCGTAGTGTGACGCAACACCTCGCATTAAGGATATAAGGTACAATTCTCAGTGGGACCAACTTGGTCCCTGCATCCGTCCCGCACTCCATCGTGGTCGGCCTGAACTAGTGACTTTGTCCAGGTGCAATGTAACTAGATAACCACCATTGGCGCTTTGTGCTTTTAGGTGCTATAGGTACCTTCAAACTTTTTTATTGCATATCTCCAGTTCTACTGATTGAATTTTTGTCTTTTTTGTGTCAAATAATTTATGAACGTTTACTTTATTCGTCTAAAGTGGTGTGGGATGTTCCTTGTGTTGCGTTTTCACGGTATTACCGTCTAAGTGCTGCATCATGCCCCATAAATACTTTACACACTTCCTCTAAGTTACGACTCACTGCTATTGTGCAAGCTACAAGATGGTTACACACAGGTTAATTTAGTGACTTTCAATGTTTCAACCTGACAAAGATTGTAACTGTTGCTTCAGAAGGGTTTCACCCCCTCAACCAATAACCCCATTTCACAAACCTTGTTTGCAGTGGATATTTAAAAGTATAGTCAGCGTGCCATGACGTCACAGTCATTGTGCCATGACATCAAGTTAAAGAAGGCATCAAGTCACAGCACCATGAGAAATGCAAAATACATAATGAAGACCCATGACTTAACAGCATTATGAAAGGCATGTGGTCTTCCACATCTCTCGTGATCTGTGGGCAGACGTTCTAGAAGTATAAGGGAAAGAGACAGAACATGTGTCTGTCAGCCATAAAGTCACAATACCGGTGAATGTGCTGTGTCTACCCAGAGTGTGTGTAGATGAAAGGTTTCCCACATCGCAGCACAGCCTGCCGTGACATCCGAGCTGCCTATCGCCCCTGGAGGGGCAGAACATCGAGGGGCCTGCTGACCGGACCTTGTGGGGGACACCGAGCACGCTGCACGGACTCCATTGCCCAGGAGTCCGTGCGTTGTAACATCTCACAGAGGCCCGCCCCCTTCCACACGGGCACCACAAAACGGCTCGCGGGACCCGCTGGCGCGGGTCCCGCATCGCAGCACAGCCTGCCGTGACATCCGAGCTGCCTATCGCCCCGGGAGGGGCAGAACATCGAGGGGCTTGCTGATTGGACCTTGTGGGGGACACCGAGCACGCTGCACGGACTCCATTGCCCAGGAGTCCATGCATTGTCACATCGCACAGAGGTCCGCACCCTTCCACACCGGCACCACAAAACGGCTTGCGGTACCCGCTGGCGCGGGTCCCGCATCGCAGCACAGCCTGCCGTGACATCCGAGCTGCCTATCGCCCCTGGAGGGGCAGAACATTGAGGGGCCTGCTGACCGGACCTTGTGGGGGACACCGAGCACGCTGCACGGACTCCATTGCCCAGGAGTCCGTGCGTTGTAACATCTCACAGAGGCCCGCCCCCGTCCACACGGGCACCACAAAACGGCTCGCGGTACCCGCTGGCGCGGGTCCCGCATCGCAGCACAGCCTGCCGTGACATCCGAGCTGCCTATCGCCCCTGGAGAGGCAGAACATCGAGGGGCTTGCTGATTGGACCTTGTGGGGGACACCGAGCACGCTGCACGGACTCCATTGCCCAGGAGTCCATGCATTGTCACATCGCACAGAGGTCCGCACCCTTCCACACCGGCACCACAAAACGGCTTGCGGTACCCGCTGGCGCGGGTCCCGCATCGCAGCACAGCCTGCCGTGACATCCGAGCTGCCTATCGCCCCTGGAGGGGCAGAACATTGAGGGGCCTGCTGACCGGACCTTGTGGGGGACACCGAGCACGCTGCACGGACTCCATTGCCCAGGAGTCCGTGCGTTGTAACATCTCACAGAGGCCCGCCCCCGTCCACACGGGCACCACAAAACGGCTCGCGGTACCCGCTGGCGCGGGTCCCGCATCGCAGCACAGCCTGCCGTGACATCCGAGCTGCCTATCGCCCCTGGAGAGGCAGAACATCGAGGGGCTTGCTGATTGGACCTTGTGGGGGACACCGAGCACGCTGCACGGACTCCATTGCCCAGGAGTCCATGCATTGTAACATCGCACAGAGGTCCGTACCCTTCCACACCGGCACCACAAAACGGCTTGCGGTACCCGCTGGCGCGGGTCCCGCATCGCAGCACAGCCTGCCGTGACATCCGAGCTGCCTATCGCCCCTGGAGGGGCAGAACATCGAGGGGCTTGCTGATTGGACCTTGTGGGGGACACCGAGCACGCTGCACGGACTCCATTGCCCAGGAGTCCGTGCATTGTAACATCGCACAGAGGACCGCCCCCTTTCACACCAGCGTTATCTGACAACTTCCGCCTCACGCAGCGCGGGATGCGCTCGGGACACGCCGGGCTAAGCCTGGGCAAAGGGCAGGGCCACGCCATATACATCTGCGTCGCCCCACCAACTCGCAAGGTACTGTACTAGCTTGGATAACTAAAATGGGGAAGAGGAAATGTATGTAGGGTGTTACTGACAGTACAAGTACCTGGGTGAAAAGGAGAAAATCCAAGAAGGCCACTAAAGTACCAAAACATGCGGGAGATAACTATGTAATGTCACGCATAGAATAACTCATAGAAGACTGTAGCCTTATTCTTACATCTAAGCCACCATCAGAGAATATCGTGAGTGAGACTAATGGGGATGACTTAATGACTTGTTGCAGAAAAACGGCAAACGGGGTGTGACTGTTGTCCCTGGGATGTTCTTGAAGAAAAAGAATAACCGTAATACCGACAAACGCACAGGGGATGCTTCAAACGATGGGTCAACCACAGTAGACATAGAGCCAGAACGTTCATCCCCTTGTTTGCTTGATCCAATTGTATTGTGCTCAAATAGGTACTCACCTCTTATTGATATTGACTGTTCTAATAAGGAGACTGGGGACCCTTTGATTGAATTAACTCCAGTTGATGCTTGCCAAGGTCAGGGGTTGAAAGCAAACTCGTATATACCCACTTCTGGAACTGGGAATGACATTACCGAGCTATGCAGCCTTGTGAACCACTTATGTAGCTTTATTTATTGTATGCAAGATAAAGTTGACATCCTAACATCTAAAGTCTACAAGGTAATCACTAATGTGAACACTTGCCCAAATTGTAACCCTGATAAAGAACACTTGAGCCCTGGTACTGTCGAGAAACAAAAGGCAATAGCTCTGCATCCAGCTTTGCAGAAACCTAAGGGTAGCATCCAGACCAAACCACACACGCCTCATACCAAAGTAGGTAAAGGTACAGAAACGCCAGCGATGTCTTTGCTTGTGAAAATCCTTAAACCTAAATCTCCCGATAGAGCAGAACATAATGGGTACACAAAATCCAACGCTAGGCCTATCAATATCCCTAATGCTAATAGGTATACCCCTAAAAACTGGGCGGGCAGATGTGCTTCCCTCCCTCGACCCTGATCTATCTAAAGTATACATGGTGAATGTCCCAAAATTAGGCCCAGATAAGGGCGCAGAAGCGAAAGATTCCCTGGCAAACAAGGCTAACCATTGGATCAGACACACTAGAGGATGCCGTTCAGTGATAAGGGAAGACATTCTCAGGGCCACCAGGCTTTTGCACCCAGGACACAGAGCTGACTGTATTGAACTCACATTTAAAAATGTAAATGTGGCACAAAACCTGATACTATTAGAGTTCAGGTCTTGCTCCCCTGATCACTCATCCATCCAAATTAGATCTTCACCCCCTCAACAGTGGCTAAAAGAAATGGGAACCCAACCACAGGGGGTAGGCGTGGGTGGGTCATCCCTGGATTGCAATGACTGACTAATGTCAGATGACATTATCTCCAAATACCGTCCTGATGCATTAACAACCACCATAACTGCAACACAAGGCACCCCCACAGGGACACCCAGTGCAATACCAGACCCAGGGGCGCACAAATGGGGAGGGTAGTCCCCTAAATTTGAACCCTGAGGTAAGCTTAGTGACAGATTTTGACGCATTCGGCTCCATCATGTCATGGAACATTGCAGGGCTGAGTGCCAAGGTGCAAAGCCCAGAATGGGCCTTGTTTGTCAGTCAGTTTACCATCTGTATATGTCAAGAAACGTGGCTCCTTGATCCACAGCACTTTTCAGGGTTTGTAAACTTTAGTGTCGCCGCTGAAAAAAGCGACCCTCTGGGGGACTAACTATTTGGGTTAAGCAGGATTCGGGGATCACCGTAAAGGAGCTCGCCTCTAACCACAAGGATATACAGATTGTGTCCCTTACACTTAATCGCTCCAAACCTCTAGTTATCTACAATGTGTATGCCAGGAGCACAGGGGGGCGGAAGTCTGATACCCTCGCTGTCCTTGATGGCCTCATTGAAAAATTCTCCGCACACTCACGACTGATTGTTGCAGGTGATTTTAACGTGAATTTTGAACCTTTATCGGGTGGCGATTCTTTCCTCGTAGATGATCAAGACAGCCAGTAGGGGGTTCCAAAGTTAGAATTGGACCCAGTGAAAGGTGGACTGATCTGGTGATCCAGATTAACTCTACCTGTCTGAACAAAGGACTAAGGGCGGCTAATGGTAGAACTCCGAAAGATAGGGTGGGTGCTGTCATATTCAAGAGCGGCAATAGAGAAAGTAGAATTGATTATATACTAGTCCATCTTGAGTTGTGGCACCACCTGTAGGATATGATGGTTGTCGACCGCCTTGAGAGTGAGCACAACCCCCTATGCATGATTTTTTCCTACTGGGAAGACCCAGCAATAATAGAGGATCCAAGTAAGGGAAATTCCCAAGCCGTCCATCTGGCAAACGATATGCGCTACCTGAAGTGGGCCAAAGTTGCCCAGAATCAGGCAAACATTGACTTTATTTTAAAGAATTTGCAGAAAGCTACAAGGGAATTGAGTCTCTGCACCAACGCCGAACCTTTCACCCCAGGGAGAGAAAGGTCAAATAAGGTCCATGAAACCTTCTTTTCACAAATAAAAGGTCTATTTGTCAAACCAAACAACCCCAATCAAATTATGACCGCCAAATCTCCGAGGTGGTATAATAAAGAATGTAGAAAGGCACGGCTGGATCTAGGGCAGGCCATTAAAAATGGATCCAGTGCCAATGTTCGCACAGCCAGGAGCGCTTACAAAACTACTATCCAAAAATCTAAACGCGCCTGGGATGTAAAAAAATGGGAGGAGCTTAAGGAGGCTAGTTCTTTTAAGAATTCTAAACGATTTTGGGACTTGCTGAAATGGGGCTGCGAAGGCCGCCCAGAAAAACCCCGAAATTGGGTAGCCCAGGATGATTGGGTAACTCATTTTAGGCCCCAATACGCCAAAGGGCTGGAATTACCCACAGAACAGAGAGAGGGGATCGTATATACCCCCTGTACGGAAGACCTGTTTACTGTCATGGATATCCAACAAGCATTGGACTCTATCATCCCTGGAAGGGCGCCAGGCATAGATGGCGTCCCGGCTGACATCTTCCTAAACAACAGAGAGCTCTGGGGGAATTATATACTATTACTGACAAACATGATAGCCAGTGGATCCCCAATACCCGAATCCTGGAATGGGGCGGAAATAATACCTGTTTTTAAAAAGGGCGACAAATCGCTCCCAGGAAATTATCGCCCAATCAGTCTAATCGATACCATCCAGAATATTTATGGTAGACTGTTATTAAACAAAGTCCACGAATGGGAGCGCGAGAAGATCATTTTGTCCTACCTCCAAGCAGGATTCAGAACCTGCATAAGCACAGTCGATCAAGTCTTACACTTTGCCATGCTCTACTGGAAGGTTATTCAACTGAGGGGAGGCAGCCTGTATGCTGCCTTCATTGATTTGAGGGCAGCCTTTGATCTTGTACCCCGGCCAAATATTTGGTTTGTCTTGAATGACATGGGCATGCCCCCAACTCTTCTCTCCTTGATCATCAAACTACACGAGCACAACTACGCCCAGATAAGAGGGGGCCCCCTGGGTATGTTACAAACCAGTTTCCGGTAGAGAGAGGAGTGCGCCAAGGTCGCGTGTTAGCACCTACCCTCTTCTCCCTCTACATTAACAATGTAGCAAAGATCTTGATAGAGGCAAACGTTGATGCTCCAATTCTAGCAGGCGCCAAAATACCAATTTTTATGTTTGCCAACGACTGTCTCATTATTTCCAAGACCCAAAGTGGTTTGCAAAAAGCTCTTGGGATCTTCGAAACATATTGTACTGACCACTGCCTGGAAATCAATGTCTCAAAGTCGAAATTCATGTCTTTTAACCAACACAAGTCATTTAGAGGGAAGATGCTGATGAATAACCTACCCCTGGAGCAAGTAAAATCGTTCTCATACTTAGGTGTTACCATCCAGCATGATCTTCGATGGAATGAACAGATTGATTTAGCTACCCTCAAGCACAGGCAAATTACAGGGGCACTGACTCGTGAACATGCCAGGTCCCTGACAAAACCGATGGCCCCTGCAATCATGGTCTATAATGCTAAGGCTGTGAGTGCAGCACTTTACGGGGTTGAGATTTGGGGACATGGGAACCTAAGTAAACTAACTGTCTCTGAAAATAGGTTCCTACGTAACCTTGTCATGCTGCCACATAGTACCCCCATGGGCCCGGTTCTCCAGGACCTTGGCATGAAACCAATCGAGGTCATTGCAAACCTCCGTCCAGTGTTATACTGGAGGCGAATATGGATAACGCCGGAACTGAAAATATTCGCCATGGGACTTCTGGACATTATTAAAAGTGATGCCTTCCACCAGATAAAATGGCTCACTGGAATTAGAGCGGTTCTCAGTGAGCTGGCTCTGATGGAGATTTGGGAAGACCCAACTAATGCTATATTTCCTTCGAAAAAGGCTATTAAGGGATTGTACTGGGAGATGACATTCTCTAAACTCTTCAGGATTATTCCCCCACTTTCACTAACGGGGGTCTTTATGGAGTTTAAAGATGAGCCCCATTATGAGACATTCTGGGACGATATAACAAAGCCACTGGATAGAAAGCTCTATTTCCAACTGAGACTCGGTAGCATTCCTGTTAGAGCTTTTACATCCAGATGGTCTAATGGTGGGAGCATCTCTTGCCCATCTTGCCCACATCCCAAAGAAACAGTTAGCCATTTACTCTTTGGGTGTCCGGCTTACTCTGCCCCGCGCAGAGTCTGGCTGCGACCCATGGCCAAACTGCTGGGTACACCGGAGTGGAATTGTGGCTGTCAGAATCATCTGTACTAACCCAAGCCCTGTAATATATATAGCTGTGGCGAAATTTTTTGGATGGGCCTTGTTTATTAGAAACAAAAAGGTAAAGGGATAGGCTCTTGATAATGCACTTTCAACCTGAATACTTGATGTATTTTAATATGACGACTTTTAATTAATACTGTAATGAATTTCGAATCCTAAAACCTCTTTTAAAATTTGCGTAAATACTAATTTTATTTTTATATATATGATATATTTTTATCTGTAATGCTTTTATGACTATGTCGAATAAAGCGTGTTTTGACCTGACTTGAAAGGTGTATCACATTCCTATACCAGAATGGTAAAACATAAAATATATTTCCTTTGCTGGCCTTTTATTTGACAACATAACATAATCCAGAAACAATATTGTTTTGTATTCTTCCATTAAATCTACTAGATTAACACACCCAATATTAATGAGTTGTAACAGAAAAGCCTAGGATAGAAAACAATGTATCCTGACACACATAGGCAAAATGCACCTCACATCTCAGCAACCTCATCCATATCTTACTCGTCACCACATACATTAGAAGAAGAGCAACGTAGTTCATTCCACTCAAAACGTGCATAGAAGTACACCTTGCTATTGACATTGCAACCAGAATCTGCTCACAGTCTTGATACACTCTTGTAGGAAATTGATTTACTGATTTCTCAAGCAGCAAACACAATTTCTGTCAGGTCAAAGTCACAAGCAAACCCCAAATTAACTTGTGCTTAAGCCTCTGGCAGCTTGACACAAAGCAGTCAGGCTTAGTTCAGAGGAAATGTGTAAAGTATTTATTCCACACTTCAAACAGTAATTAAGTAAAAACACAACACACCACCTCGAGATAGCACAATCTAATGCACTTCGCGGCCGGCCCCACCCTGGGTTGTAGGCGACATGCTGTGTTAATACTTGCCCCTTGTGGTGCATTTTTTGTGTAACAACTGCCCCGTTTGCAAACGCGGCCAGACCTGTATAGGGTTGTAGGCTTAACGCTGTGTACATTTAGACCTGGGCTTTGTTCTCCTTTTTTTTCATTCTTTTTTTTCTTTCTTTACCTCCTAAAGTTGAAAATAAAATAGACTTTGAAAGAAAAAACAACACACAACTCAAAATAATCCCACATCAATGGGGAAAAATAGAGAAAAATGTAATAAATATTTGACATCAAAACAACAAAAATCCAATCAGTAGAACCGGAGATATGCAATTTTAAATGTTTCAGTGAAAATAGTGCCTAGAAGCACACAGCGCAAACTGTAGTTATTTGGTTGAGCTGGACCGGGACAGAGTCACATGTTTAGGCCGACTGCAATAGAGTCCAGGCTAGATATAGGGACCAAGTTAGGCCCACTGAATAAAATTACCTGTAATAAATTTGGTTGGTGGTTGACCAGGGTGTGAGCCCTGGTTAAGTAGCAACCACCATCTTTGTCAAGGTAAGGCACAAGCAAACCCCAAATTAACTCCATTGTAACTTTTCACAGAGCAGTCAGTCTTAACTTAGAGGCAATTTGTAAGGCCTTTGGGCACCACTATCACCCACAAGAGGGACTCCTGTCAACAATATTGTAATATTTATTCGAGATTCTCCTGAAGTGGTTGTTCCCATAGACAAAATCATATTCTTCGAATTAGTTTTTCATGTATTTTTTTTAATCTTCTGTTATTTTGAGCTCATGAGATGTAGTGACATCAACACATAACTATTAAGTCTCAATGCATTCGCACCCCATTAGGCCCTTCTTGAGGGGATTTTTCCTGAAAAAGATCAACAAGTAGATTCAACCATCCGTGGTACAAACAATGAAACAGATGGAAAGCAAACGTACAACATTATACAAATGTGAGTAAACCAAGTAAACGCTTGTAATGATATAATGAGCAAAAAGAGCGCAACATGTGTATCTACTACTACAGATTTGTATCAGTTGATGTAATTTTACACCAATTATAAATCCAAAGGATTGACGATGAACTGGGACTAAATGTGCATTTAACATTGAGAAGCCCCACAATGAAATAAAAGACATACAATTGATGGAATGAATGCAGAAAAAATCAAAACATTCACCCCCAGTCAAGAGATCTGGGTTAAAGCCATCATTCTTTTGCTCACCATGCCACCCCAGTTTGGACCTGGCCATATGTGAATCAGTCTTGACCCTGTGCCTCATGGGAACAGTCCAGCCCAAACTGCCAAGCCAGGTCCTCCCTGGACCAGAAACAAGCATCCTAGGACCAGTTGTTTCACAATGAAATGCCTACACCTCTAGAAAACATATTTGGACCCCATCTTGTCAGTGACTTGCGTTACTGATGTTACCCTAATGAACGGTTGTGACCGTTTTAAGTAGAATGTGCAATTTTAATCATATCACTGATCCTATATTAAAAGCTCTAAAAAACAAAAATAATTGTATATATAGCAAAATATATATTTGTTGTCAAATCACTAAATCAATGAAAAACGTAAAAAAAACGAAGTGACTGAAAACGATAAGGCTGTAATACCCCGATCAAGTCTATTGTGTAAGACCTATTCATAATACCACTCCCCCCATGAGGTCTAAATGTGCCTATGAACAGTGTTTTGGTAAATGCAACCACAGCAGTCAAAATGAATCAACAAATATGCTTCACATGCGGATAAACCTCTCAACATACCATATAAGACTGTATAAACCAATTGGTCTCAAAACCGGAGTGTGTTTATCGTGAGAGGTCTACTCGTAAAACCGTGTCACCCATGTAGTCAGAAAGTGCACATAAAACAATGTTTGATAAATACAATCAAAACAATCAAAGTACATCAACAAATATACATTGCATATGATAGTCTGCGGAGAAGCCACTCAATATAACATGCAAGATGGGAAATACAAAGTAATCACAAGCATCGGAGTGTGTTTATTGTGTAGAGTATACACCTAATACCGCACCACTTACGCAGTCATGAAAAGTGCAAGTAAACAGTGTTTGGTAAATGCAAATACAGCAATAAAGTGAATCAAGAAATCTAAATCACATTGTGATACTCTGTGGAAAAACCTCTTGACATACACTGCATGACAGGTATAAAGCATTTGGTTTCGAAACACCGGAGCGTGACTTACCCTCAAGATCGGCAACCGATCTGGAAGGTCTCTAGTTTTGCGTGTGTAGTAGCCAGCATTTTGGGTGTTTTATATATCCCTCATTATTTCAAATATCGAGAGAGGACTATTGCTTTGTGCCGCCACACTAATGTGGTGGCGTGTAATGAGTATCGATGTATTGAGAGAATGTGAAATTAAAATTAAAACCCTGTTACTGTGTAAAACTAAATTTTAGACGCTTTAAAAGCATAAAAAAAGATATACAAAAGAAATTATAAAATTTTAGAAAAATAACACTCCAACTATGTGATATAGGTATGTCAACACACTTGTACTGACGTGGTGAAAATGAACAATTTTGACAAAAACTTGATAACGGTGTCCCTCTTGAAATGAGTAGTATTGAATGTGCCGAAAAATAATCATGTTATGAAAACTAATACAATCTTCAATGTAAGTTGCTGAAACTTCACAATATGGTGTTAATGAATAATATCTACCAAAAACTAGTAGGTTGCTGGGGAACCTTAAAACGCACAAGTGACTGTACCTGGGACGCTGCCCTTTGCTTCTACCATCACGACTTGCTGCACCAACTTCGCGGGTGCCGCTGCGCGGATTGGGAATCACCGCTCAGAGACTTCGCCGTGTGTGCCTGGGGTGAGAGGACTGACTGCATCAGGGGTTGAGCGCTGCAGGGACTCGCATTCCCAGGAGTCCCTGCCTGACCCGTGTCACCTGGTCTGCGCCCCCCGATAGCCCCGCCCTCCGGTCGCCATTCTTTCCTATTTAACTGAACTAATCCCACGCTGCGCTGGGGCGCGCGGGGGCGCCGGGCGAAGCCCGGGCAAAGGGCGGGCCCTCTTAGGCCCTCAGAGGCCTGAAGAGACTGGACTGGGCCATCCCCCTTAATTTTTTGTTTAGTGTCTACCTATATATGTGTTTATTGGTTAGATAGTTGCTTGGGAAGTGACCGTTTGGTTAAACGTTATTAGCCATTGTTATTTTCTGGCTCCATTATCATCACATTGGCAATAGAGTATGGCTTCCGTTAGAACCAAATGTACTAAAGCTAGAAATAAGGGTGGGGGAGGAGGTATTATTGGACCTATAGATGCTTATATTACACTGGCAGCTTCAGCCTTAGAGAAGGAGAGTGATCTAACAATTCGACGATTGTCACAAGATCCCGTGCTCCAAAAAAGGTCCTCACTTGGCAAAATCACCCTAGCAAAGTCCCCCATCCCTGTCTTGACCCGAGCTCAACCCCAAACTCAGAACCAGACCACGAAGGAGGACACAATTACCTTAGACATAAGTGGTATAGACACTAGTCTGGCCTCTTTCATGGCCTATCCAAATCTAGAAAATGGGGGCAGAAAGAGTGTTGAATTGAACAATCCTCCCCTACTAGTACAAAAATCACTAGAAAGTACACCGATATCCGCCGCCAAGCGTAAACGTAGCAGGCCTCGACAAAAGGGGGGTCGCACAAAGAGACCTAAAATATCCTCTTTGGCCCATAAAGTCAGGTCAAATAACGATAAGGACATCATTAACATTACAACACAAGGGGGACCACTTGTTCACATTGAAGATAGCCCATATCCCGAAACAGTGGATCATGAACATAATGATGGGGGAGACATGGAACTATCTCTAGATAAAATACAACATTTGATTAAGTCCCTAATCCTTCCTTTAGTGGAGCGTCTGAAAAGGATAGGCAGTCAATTAGATTCTCTCTATGATCTTACTAAGGCAGATACAGCTGAGCTTAAGAAACTGACAGCTGGAAAACATTCCCCCCCGGCTATAGTCATTCCAAAAGCCCCTGTGGAAAAAAAACCTAAAAGTGTGTCTAAATCAAATCCAATCGAGAAGGTGCAAAATAATAAAAACAATGCCACTGTTAAACAAAACGAGGCTATCAATAGATCTAAAACCCCTCAACAAGGCAATAAACCTATCAAAGGTAGTGTAGTTGCAACGAATAGTACCACCAAAGAATTGAAGAATAATGATATTGTGCTAGATCAGGTAAAAATGGTACATTCCACAGATCAGAGGCAAAAACATAGAGTCGAACTCCCATGTGAATCCCACCCTTTTGTCATCATATTGGCTGGGGTCCCAGAGTGGCAAAATGATAGAGTGGAAACATTTTACAAACTTAAAAATAAGGTCATGTTTTGGTTATTGAAAAACCGGCCTTTAAGACCATATCTAGATGGAAAGATTATTAGCGTCAGGAGAGCAAGCTGGATAGGCCCAAATACCAAGAAAATAGATGGAGACTGCATTATAGTGAATTTCAGAAACCCCCAAGTAGTGCAGTTTATTAGCAGCTTTCCGAATCAGAACTTTGAAGGAGGGATAGTGGCTTTGGATCTAGGTCACTTCTATCCTCAGACACTAAAAAGGGGGTGTAGTGGGAGCCTATTTTATGCACATCAGGGGAGGAATTGGTCTAATTGGTCAAATAGAGAGCATTGGACTGGAGGTTATCCACAACATTTTTCTCAACGTATCCAACCATTGGGAAATCTTTACAATGTTCCAACCTTCAACCGTTTTGAAGCAATGTCGGACTTAGGCTGGGTTGACTGACAAGAGGGTAACAAAATAACGGGAAAGGGGCATGAAATCCTCACCTCACACTATGCAATGACTAACCAAGAAAGTATGAATCCAGAGGCTAAGTATGGGGAGTCTGTATTGATCATCGGGGTAACAGGAAATGAGGATTCAACTAAACTTTGCATCAATGACCAGTTAAACAAACAAGAAACTTCACCTAGAAACCCAACCCTAAAATTTATGTCATGGAATATCGCGGGCCTAAGAAATAAAGTAGATGACCCAATTTGGAGAGAATTTCTGGGGACTTTTGACATCATTGGGCTACAAGAAACATGGGATACCAGGAATACCCTAACCATAGATGGCTACTCCTCTTATTCTCTCCCAGCTATTTCATCTGCTTTGGGGAGGGCGAAGGGGGGTCTAGTCACCTTAATTTCGGTGTCCATCCCGAGGATTCACACGCAGATAGTAACAGGTTCACCGTACTGTCTAGCAGTTCAAATTGTTTGTAATGGAGAGTGTAAGGTTTTAATTGTTAATTGTTAAAATTCCTATGATAGAGTAACTCCTACTGAACATTTGGCAACCCTAGAACTTTTTCTGTCTAGGCAAATCGAGGCTCTAAATAACCGCTGTTTGGTCATTGTATTAGGAGACTTTAATATCCATGGGTGTCCAGATAAGTGTCTCTTATTGGATAAATTAGGCCCCCTAAATCAAGGGGAGATACATTTTGAGCATTCTGCCCAAGTAGCGATCCTTGAGAACTTGCTGGCGAGCAATGGGTTGATGCTACCACAAAGGGAGGATGTGGAGATTCCAACCTTTGAGAACAACGTTAGCAGCTCAACCATTGATTATTTTTTTATAAGTCTCGCCCTGGGGAACTGTATCTGTGAATACTCTGTTTCCAGGACACATTTTAGTGACTATAACCCAGTGACCCTGATTATCACGGACCTGTTTAAAACATCTGAGAAAAATCATAATAGGGTGGATAAGCATGACATTCGACCAACAGATCAGGGTCGTAGGATCAGATGGGAAAGGGTGGTTCAGCGGGACTTTATAGTCAGTCTGTTTAAAACTAGAGGGATTGAGTTGCAAAAATGTATGGACCTTGAAGCGGGGGATGAAGAGGTCCTTGATGCTTTCCTAAAAATCTGTACTCAGATAGCATCGGACCTCAGGCTACCAGGCAAAGTGAAGGAGCAAGGGGGTATTGGTTGGTTTGTCCACAATTGCTCAGTTGCTAATCAAAAACTAAGGATCGCTCTGAAAAGCAAACCAATTGATAGGTCACTCGTAGCTTCTTTAAGGCAATCATATAAAAGAGTAGTGGAAGCTAGGAAACCTGAAATTAGAGAAGCGGCCTTGGAGGAGTAAACTTCAATCAATGTTTTAAAAAATAGTGCTAAATTTTGGGCAGTTGTTAATAAGCCATACTTTAATGATTCTTGTAACAACCAACTGGACTGTGGTATCCAAGAACAACAATGGCTGACTCATTTTAAAACTGTATATGAAGGGGGGGCTGCAGGTTGTGAGGTTGTGAGCACCCCTGCCTCACACACATATATTTTGTCAGTCACAGAAACAGAGGTAGCTGATGCCATCGGGAAAATGACTAGTAATAAGGCCCCCGGCACCGATGGTGTTCCGTCTGACCTCTTTAAGTCAGACATCAAGACATGGTCTAATATTTTAACCAATGTTTTTAATCGTATCAGTACCTCTGGTATCCCTCCTACATGGGCGGAATCAGTTATTGTTCCAATTTTTAAAAAAGGAAATAGGGGAGATCCTGTTAATTATCGACCGATCTCTCTTATCGACTCCACTGTAAAAGTCCTCGGCCGAGTTATTCTGAGTAGAATAACTGAGAAACTGGAAGACACAAATACCCTTTCACCCCTGCAATTTGGTTTTAGAAAAGGGAGGGGCACTATAGATCAAAGCCTCAACCTCCAATTATTAATTGGTAAATATACTATTGCTAAAAAGGGCACTCTATACCTAGCTTTCATGGACCTCTCCTCGGCCTTTGACCGAGTGAACAGGTCCAAATTGTGGGATTTGCTTTTGAAGCTTGGTATAGATGAAAATATTGTGTACTTCCTAGCTGACCTGCATAGGGACCTCACGGCCACAGTTAGATATGATTATAAAGGTAATTGTACTGGAAAGATAAGGATTGTGAATGGGGTCAGGCAGGGCTGCATCCTAGCCCCCTTGCTTTTTACCCTTTATATTAATGACTTGGGGGCAGTCTTGGGGGCGGCAAGTAAGGACATACCAAGGGCGGGTAAATCTATGATACCCGCCCTGCTTTATGCAGATGATGCCGCTCTTTTAGCCCGCACATTAGTAGGCCTCCAACGACTTTTAAATTCATTTTATAATTTTATGAATGCACTAGACCTTAGTGTTAACTATTCTAAATCCCATGTAATGGCGGTGGGCAGCAAAGGTAAAAAAATGAAAATTGTTTATTGCGAGGGCAATATGTTATCCAGAGTCACGAGTTTTCCATATTTGAGGGTTATCTTTGATGACAGCGCCACATGGTTGCCCCAAATGGCCACTAAACGCATGTTTTTGTAAGATCAATTTTGTCCGTTCTAGATTTCTCACGCAAACTTGGGGTGAAACCAATGGAAGCCGTCCTGAAAGTCTATGACGCAAAATGTGTCTCTTTGGCCATGTACGGAGCAGACCTATGGGGTTTTAAAAGCGTAAAACAGTTACAGGTTGCAGAGGACAAGTTTTTGAAAAATATCCTATCAGTGCCTCAATCAACCCCTGGTTATATTGTTCATCAGGATCTTGGGGTTGATTATATGGAAGATCGTATAGCTGTGGCACCGCTTTTAAAGTGGATCACAACATGGTTAAACCCGGATTTGGTTTTAAATCATGAGATTCTGAGTGATTGCCTGACTCTGGACCATAGTTTTTCCATCCCATGGCTGAAATATGTTAAAGTATTAGCTGATTTGTTAGGTCGCCCGGAACTGTTTACCCAGCCCCAAAAATTGGTCAAGGGAGATGTGAAATGGGCTAAAGACACTTTTATGCTGAATAAGTTTTGCAAGGGAGGAAATGGAATTGAGTAAAGTGACCGTGAGGGCTCATCAGCTCTTAATCGGATCTTTCGACATTGAATTATACCTGAAAATAGCCAACAATTCTAATCATCGGTTTCTTTTGACTAAGTTCAGGTTGAATAAATTCCATCTCCTTCTTACTACACGCCCAGGATGGACTAAAACGACAGATCTGGATATCTGACCCTGTGACGGGTTCTCTATAATGGACACTGTTCATTTTATGTTTTTCTGTAAATATTTTGTGGAGATACGGAAAAAGTGTATTGTTCCTTTGATTAAATATAAAGGATTCATACATGTTAAACCTGCCCTCATGTACCTCCAGCTACTGTTGAATACCTGGGAAATTTTTAATGTGGTGAGCTTTTTAACAATAGCCATGAGACTAGGGAAAAAAATTAATTGGACTAGTTGTAAATAGTAGATTTTTAAGAGTTTTTGATTATATTTATTGTGTTCCGCTTGATTTTAAAATGTACTATGACCTTGATTTCTGATGTGTGTATACTTTTATGGTTTCTGATATGAACCGAATAAAGTACTTTTGACTGACTGACTAGTAGGTTGCTAGCATTTTTTATCCAGTCTCCAGGTATATTTATCGTCATCTTAAGGTGGATCATAACGAGTTAATGGTAAAAGTGAAAAATATTGTGTGTGTTCAGTGTAAGATACTTTAACATCCCTATAAAACATTATTTCCAAACACCTGATGGTGAGGTGGCGAATGGTGTAATAACCAGCTAAATTTGGTATCAAAGTGTATAGAATATGGTGGCCTACAGTAGAATCTTTTAAAGATAAAGGAGATGCAATGGAATATAGATCTTTGTGCACATAATCATTAGCCATAAGATACAAAAAAATTCTAAAATAATGTATAAGCAGGTATAAAAGAATCTCTCAATTCGTCATCATATCAATCAGGATATGTAAGCATCAAGTAGAATGTCCCAAAGCTTGAGTGAGGATTGTATTATAGGGAATAACTGTACTCCATATAATCATTTAACAATTTAGGAATCAATGTATCAAGTCTCCTGATCCAGCAAGTCTCTTTTCGCAATAGTTCTTTTCTGTTGTCAATGTCATCATGTACCTTTGCCATTTCTAATACTGAAAACTGTAGTTGGCTGATGTTGTGACCATGAGTACTTAAATGAACTGTCGCAGTGATTATGTTATTCTTAGTGTGAATGTTACTTTTATGTTCTGTGATCCAATTTCGAATTTTTTGATCAGTTTTGCCAACATATACCAGTCTGTATGGACGGGAAACATCATAACCATGCAGTCTGGATTAAGCAAAACATTTACAGTGCAGTTTGAACAACAACTGTCTCTTTACCACACGTTCCCTTAGAATGCAAGTCGTTACTTGCTTTAGGGAACGCGGTGTTGAACTGATGTAGGATTATAAGTCTATGATGTTATTTATATAGATTTCTTTTTTAATTGAAATGTTAATGAGATTGTTCAAATGTATGGATTTTGTATACTTTGATGATTAGGGAAGAAAACGGATAAGGGTTATCGATTGACTGACTGAAGACTAACACCTTCCCTAAGCATACACAGACTATGGTTGGAATAGTAAAATAACCTATTCCAAAGTCCAGCCTCCTCTAAGGCAAGTCATTGTAATGACTTGTGTGCTAAAGGAACATGTGATAATGGTGCAGTCGTTGTTTAGACTGTGTTTTTAAGGCATGCATGGGTCTGTCATACAACCGCATGGACATTTCAATAAGTAAATTACATTTTTAGAATCACAAGTCGCACTAGTTCGTAACTAAATCTCAAGCCTTTAGAAGGGTGAGGGATCTCAGTGCTTTTGATGATGGTATTAAAGTTGCTACAGTTTAAACAAGGTAGGGTGCCTTTATATTTAACATCAGTGTCTTGTTTCAATTCATCTTCGGTTTTAGAATCTAATAGATCTTTCTTAGGCAAACAATAGAGATTGCTCAAATATTCCTCTACAATGAACTGGAACTGCATGTGTATTTCACATTGAGGTGCCCCACAATGAAATGCATAAACTTTCTAGAAAACCTATATGAACCCCAACTTGTCAGCATCTTGTGTTAACTGATGTTAGCCTAATGAACGGTTGCAATGATCTTAAGGAGAATGTGTGATTGTAATCATGTCGCTGATCCTATTAAAAGTGTTCTAAAAAAACTGAATATATAACAGAATATATAATTGTAGTTAAATCAGTAAATCAAGAAAAAACACTCAACAAAGTGACTGATAACGATAAGTCTGTAATGCCCGATCAAGTCTATAGTGTAAGATCTAGTAGTAATACCAATGAGCCAGTGGCTATATGACTGATTGCTGCTCCTGCAGCTGCACTGCACAAACATCGAGTTGAACACTGAACATGGGCATGAAGGAGTGAAGGATTCCTCCGCCAGGAACAAGAAAGCCCATGGGGGGCTTAGCATCCAGGGGACCAGGTCAAAGACCACAATACCACGATTCCCCAACTCCTCCACCTCATCACCTCAACTCCTTTGCAGTTGGCACTACATTTGTAAGTGCTATTAAAGAATTACAGTAATATAACCTAAAAGCAACTTTAAAGTGCCGCCAGAGCCCACAGAGGTACACAATTGACACTAAAGTAATTTAAAGTAATACTAAAGCTCACCTCCTCTGCTAAATCAGGGCAGATAACTGGCTCCTCTTCAGGCACCTTGTCTCCTATTGTTTCCTATCCTTACCCTCTTACTCACATCCCAGCTCTTGCCTCTCATATCCTCCCACTCCACGTTTTTCCTGCCAGTGCACTAAGGAGTGAATAGAACATTGGAGAGGCCTACCGCATAGTAAGAGAGAAAGCCGCAGGACTGGAATGGGATCCCCACATTCCCAACTCCATAAATCAGGGGAAACACGGATGATAATGGGGCCAAATAAGAGAAAAGAGCTCTAATTTAATGGGGCTTACAACTGGCCCAAAATGCCTAGGAGAGAGCTAGAGTATGTAAGGCAGCGATATTAAAATTAAAATCACCAACTGTTAAAGACTTTATTGAACTAACCACAGTATCAGCCTCAAATATGAAAGAAAGGCTTGATACAGCACCCACAAGAGGGAAGAGGCGATCATGGAGCGAAGGCTGTAGGTTCGAGGGAAATCCCCCTGGCTCTGGGATCCTAGGGACCACCCCACATTTGTATTTTCACTGTTGGGCAACAAAGAGGTGAAATGGATAAGAACCAGGTAGAAAGGGGAAGAGGAGTGGACAAGCCCTCGATTTGTTGAAGGTAAGTTAAATAGCTGGACTTGACAATTCCAGACGAAAAGTCAACCAACCCTCCATCCCAATCTCCCCAGTAATCATAATCAAAGACAACTGCGCTGCTCTCGTGCCCCACCTCCAAAATCCCCTCAGGAAGACAGCAATGACCTGTTATAGACACCACCTATGTCAAATACAGCATTGCTGCTGGATGCAGCCTCCAGTAGTCCTATGGCCCAACAGTGGCAGCCACGAAATGAACAAATGAGAAACAGCAACAAGTGGTCTCTAATGAAACAGATGGAGGAAGATGATAAAACCTTCACCTTCATTGCAGCTGTGATGTCCTATGAAACTGGATCCTGTAAGGAAGAGGAACAACAAAAGCGATCCCAAACCCCGTATCATAAAAATTAGATTGTGACTAGAGTCATACTGGAAATTGCTAAGGCAAGCAAATTTCATGGTCATGAAGACAAATTTGACCCTCAGATTGAGGTCCTCCAAATGCTCGCCAATTTTACCATGACAATTGATACAAACCTGAGGTACTTAAACCAACTCCTAAAACAGGCACATGTTTTTGCAGACAATAAACCGTTGTGGTCTCAATGCAATCCGATAGTGGAGAAAATCTCTATATTACCAGAAGTAATGTCCTCCCTTATCCAAGAATTAACCCCTTGGCCACGGCGGTAATTCCGCCGCGGGGCTGGGAGGCAGGGTGGAGCGTGGAACCGCCATGCTCATGACAGAAACACGCTGTCATGAGCCACGGGCGAGCTGTACTCATGACGGCGTAGTTCCGTTACGACTCCCTCCACTTACTAATTCGCCTGCACAGGCGGGAATCAGTGCCGCGTGACGGAACCACGCCATTATGAGCACACAGCGCCCATGGCTCATGACGGCGTGGTTCTGTCATGAGCAGGAAAGGGGTTAAAGAAATAGTCACAGTTAAGTTGCAAAAATATAGTGGAGGACCTCTCAAATTCACAGGTGAAAAATGAGCCAGTCAAGGCTGCAGGAGGCAAAACCACAATCATGGAATTAGGGGGCGGGCGATAATGCCGCCGTGGTTAGCCAGCCACTAAAGAATCCTCCAAAATTGAAAGGATAAAATTCTAGAAAAGGGAAATTTGAAGCTACTGCATCTCCGGAGAAGGGAGATGGCAGTATAAATGTACCCACTCCCCCAGAAGTTAACATCTCATCTGAAACAAGCTAGATTCGAAAATAATGTTTGACTGCACAAAAAGAGAGTAAACCATGGACCAAAAGACCAACAGGAACAAAAACAATAGTAAAAACAACAATAATAATAATAATAATAATAACAATGATATTATCTATATGGGAGAAGATAACTGGGGAAGTCTATCAAGGAAAAACAAAAAACAACTGAAGAAACTCAACAAAAAGTTTCCACATAAATCACCTACTCGTCTAATAAGGCCCCAGGAGACACGCCCAGTTTACC
This sequence comes from Lissotriton vulgaris, assembly GCF_964263255.1. Lineage (NCBI taxonomy): Eukaryota > Metazoa > Chordata > Amphibia > Caudata > Salamandridae > Lissotriton > Lissotriton vulgaris. Next base: position 1,054,866 of record NW_028254594.1, read on the forward strand.
CATTGTTTATCCGGAAAGGAGAAGAAAAAGTGGAAGCGGGGGCACAGCCAAAGGGTCACTAGGCAGTTCCTGCCAGAAGGCCAGGGGAATTCAAAATCACCCATTTTAAGGTCCCTTATTGACTCGAGCACCCAGGCATGAATAGAGGAGAAGGAGAAGAGAACAGGCAAGCTTATTGAAGAACCAAAATGGACATGCCTTTAGAAACCCTGAAGGAAGTTCAGCACACCCAGCAATTATAGCCCACCTCCCTACGACTCAGGGTGGCCAGATAAAATAGAAATCAAGAGAGGAGAGGAGGCTCCTTTGTACGCAAGGAAGCATACATACACCTGCACCAGAGTGGGTGTCTGTCACAGGGAAAACAACAAGATCCCTACCAGAAGACCTAGAAGGTGAGGGGGGGCATACGTAGCAAGAAAATCTCAGGACCCCACCCAGGCCAGAACCTTAACACATAGAATCCATCGATTAACCCTTCAACAAGAATACTCCAAATGGGACGGATCTCTAAAATTCCAGACCTGGGTGACCTTGGGTCAGAGGACATTGAATATGTAGCCTTTGGGCCACCCGGACCAGGGGAACTCCAGGAACAAACTGAGATAGGCCTAAGGGAAGAGAAAGCAGCACACAAGTTTGAGCAGAATAGATCCCTCCTGACACCTTGGAGGATTAAGCGTCATACTCACGAGGAGAGATATCCAGCAGTACTTAATTCCTCTCCTCACCAGAAAAGAGGAAATAAGTGAGGTAACTCATCGCAGGGGAAAACGTATTCAATACTGAAGAACGCTGAAGGTGCACAAGAAGTGCAGTGACAATGGGGTAGGGAAGGCATTCTGTTTTCTCCCCCCAAGAGAATAGGAGGGGATGAGTTGTGGAAGTTAAAACGGATGGCCCTTTATCAGAGGAGCTAAAGCAGTACAAAGGCAAAAAATCAACCCTAACTTAAAATCTGAGGATAATGGATAAACTAAGTGACCAGGCCAAATGTGGGTCAGATAAATGTGTCTGGGAAAGAAGATCACCCAAGCTGGTGGAGAGAAGTAAATATAGCCAAGTCCCAGCACCCTCAGAAGAACCAAAATTGGGATTGGCTGACTAGTTCCCAAAATGTGCACCCCTAACGTGAACAAGAGCACCAATCCCCTGAGCGATTAATTAAAAAATATACTTTTGGAATGTGAGAGGAATTTCAGGAGAGGAAAATGAAAGAAGAGATTTTGGAGAGCTAAGTGTACACAATGTGATATGCTTCCAGGAGACCTCAAGGCTAGGAGGAAGAGCCCTTATGTTGAATTTAGCTCCCAGGCAACATCCTCATCATGTGGGGGACACCCAAGTAGTAGAGTTTCAATTCATATCAATACCAACAGGGCCATTAATACCACTAAAAACTGGTCTAGCAACGTAGGTGCTACTATTGTCAAAATCTCCGCAACAAAAGCTCCTCATAGGACACTCCTGAGTGCAATTATAATTGGAAACATCTACTTACATCCCGCATTGACCAGAAAGCAGTGACAGCCCTCTGTAGAAGATAGAGGCTATGAGGATGGAGCATGGGGATGATATGTACCTTATTGGGGTGACTTTAACTCCAACCTTATGGAGCTTTGCACTGTTGATGATTTGAAAGAAAAAGAAAACACATATTAGAAAATCCCTGAAACAGCCCAATTAGAACACAAAAGATGCTTTTGACTCTGTATTAGCCTCCAAGCTTGAAGCTCTAAGCTCTAAGCCTCCAGTGTCTAAACAATAAAATCAAGGGTGATATCCAGCTGCATGCATCCACATTTCCCCACACAGACTTTTGACCCTAAATTATATATGGTGCTCCATAGAACATTTTCACCTCATCAACAACCTTTACAATTCCAAGAGTATCCATTGATCATGCAGTATTATCGTGCACCACCATCTACAGCCTACCCAGCTGTCCAAGACTGCAAATGATAGGAAATCAAAAAGATATCATGCTGCTTTGAAGTGAATTACATGGGAGTTGACTACTCGGACCCAAATAACAATGAAGGGAATGCTCTAAACTGTGCCAACATGATTTTAGACCTCTTTAAGTTACACAGAAACCCTCGAAAAGGTTGGAAAATGTGATATTAGCTATTCAAGATCCCACTGGAAAAACTAGCAGGGGGGAAAGATTGTCCAAGCATGAACAGCTTTTTGTCTGTGAGATGAAGGCAGAGAAAGTGAAGAAGGAACTGAACAAATCACTGTGTTCCAACAGAACGAATGGAGGTTCCAAGCATGGTCCTGAAACAAAGGATCAAACTCCTTCGACGAGCATATAGGAAATAATAAGAATGGTGCAGCTAAAGGAAGATTAACTCACTTAGACAAAATGCATGTAGCCATGAAAAATAGGGCCTCAAGTAAATTTGGTGGTCTTGTTAACAGCCTCACACGGGACAGAGAGAAAAGAAAAAGAAACTGCTGCCTCACCCCAATGGAGTGGTGAAGATAGTTAGAACAGCTATATAAAACGATGACCCCCGTATCGACCTCAGCCTCTGTACCAGCAAGAAAGGAGAGCAACCAGCTATGGTCAGGAAATCAAGTGCCTTTGGGAAAAAAACAGGCTCGCTGGAGCCAGATAAATCAAAGGTTGCTTTAAGTAAAGTGGCTCGTAAAGTCGGGGATACCGGAACGGGGACCCTGGAAAAGAGTGCCCACCTAGCTAATAAAACTAAGTCTCTAGATGACATTCGTCAACGGCTCAGTGTAAAAAGTGTTCAATGAATGATAACCACACTAAGAGTATCTGGCGCCCTGGACCCTAACAGTGTATCTGCTGCCCTCTGTAAAGCAGATGTCTCTATGTGGGCCCCAATATTGACTTTGGTATATGACAACTCTTTTTGAAAAAGTTCAGTCCGAAACGGCTGGAGGGGGTCTATTCTGGTCCCAATATATAAGAAGGGCCTGTAATTATAGAATGATAGCACTTCTGGGTGCAGAGGGAAAGGATGTGCCTGATGTGCACAAACCAACAGATCCCCTTGTTTCAAACTGTGTTTCAAAAAAATTGACACATGTTGGACAATCTGTTGACCTTGTCATGTCTGATAGAGGACTCGGCCCGATCACAAGCCCCGCCACTATACACGTCTTTTATTGATTTCACCAATGCCTTTGATAATGTTTCAAGAGTAATGCTGTGGGACAAGTTGATTGACTGGGGTATTCCCTAGTGCCTTCTTAGAGCCTTGGAGTCCCTATACAATGAGACATGGGTAAAAATCAAACTGGCATCTTACTGGTCAACTTCGGAAAAAATTTGCACAGATAAAAGGCTTTCAACAATGATGTATTCTTGCTCCCCTACTATTTAACCTTTTTATAACGGACCTGGAAAGCTACTTGATTAACGTCAGAGCATGTCCCCCACGCTTAGCTGATCAGAACATTTTAATATTATAGTATGCCGACAAAATGGTTGTTTTGGACCACACTCAATTAGGCCTGCAAAGTACTCTTAATGCCCTGGTTCATTATTGCAGCATTAATTCATTTAGGATCAACCTGAAAAAAACTACATAGATGATATTTGGCAGGAAACTCATTAACAAAAGTGCATGGTTTGTGGAAAGTGTGAAATTAGAGTGAGTAAAATTCAATAAATACCTGGGAGTGCATCTGGATGAAAGAGGTGGCAACATAACTCAAGAGGATGCATTAAAGGTCCATGCTATGCAATTATCACTGAGAAATGGGGTAGCTGAAAAGGAACCTGTCCGGCCCTAACCTGCAACCACAGTTGATCGTGGGTGCTTCCAGAATGATGCCTACCCTATCACATGGCACCATAATGTTTGAAGATCAGTTATTTGAACAAACTGCAAGCTGCACTATATAGGAAATATTTTCTTTGGTAGAGTGTACCTGCCAGGCCCAAATCAGAGTGGATTTTAACATCGTGAAGCAAACCTTAGTCCTGCAGTTGAAATGGACAGCATATTACATAAAATTACAAATAGCTACACCGAACACCCTGAAGCAGTTGCTATGGAACAAAATCCAGGAGAAGAACTCCGAATGGGGGGCAGGTTTAGGGAAAGCCTTCTAGGTTCTAGAACTAGAAAACATCATTGACTCTGGTATCTCAATAAAAATCATCTTCAAACTTACCATGAAGAATGGAAAGGCTCTATCTCTAGTGGAAGATCTAATGATCTGAGGGGAAAAAAGCATGGCAGCTGAGTGACAAGATTATACTCTGCAGGTTGACTCCCTACATATCTGTTCTCCTCACTCTCCAAGAGAGCAAAAAATAACCTCATAAAATGGTGTTTTGGCTTGCTGCCATTAAGAAGCTATTGGTTCAGATGATGTAACGGAGAAATAAACAAACATGCATATTGTGTAGTTAAGCAGGAGAGACATTGATGCATGTGATCTGCATTTGTGATAGTTTAATCCCGTTGAGGAGACTCTGGCTCCGACCACTGTTTAAAATTTTGAATATAGGAACCTGAAGGAGTGCCTTCATCTGCTACTTAAAGGGTGAATCATGCCAGCTCTCAAGCTTCTTCATACATTACATGAGAGCTGTGGAACTCTAACAAAATTGCAAGAGATACTCCGAAACAGACCCTGAGGATAAAAGGAATACAGACTAACAAAATTGCAAGAGATACTCCGAAACAGACCCTGAGGATAAAAGGAATACAGACTAAGAGACTATCCCTGGTAGAAACTGCATGGAGGGTATTCCCCTATTTTACCCACGTAAAAGATTGTACAACTATGGATTGAGCAATTAATTCCTGTTGATCTTTTTGCACTTATTTAAACTATATAGGTGGGAGGTGGGGAGGTAATGGCTAAATTATTTGTTTTACTGTCATGATTTGAACTAATCAAACAAATAATAAATTCTAATTCTAATGCTTATTCCAGTTCATTGTCAATCCCGTGAAATTATAATTGGAGTAAAGTTGCATAAACTGATATTAATCTCTTTTGATGTAGGAGATACACATGAGCGCACTTGTTACTTATTATATCATGACAAGAGTTTACTAGTTTTGCACACATTTGCATAATGTTATACAACGTTTGTTTCCTATCTGTTTCATTGTTTGTGCCACAGATGGTTAAATTTACTTGTGGATCTTTTTCAGAAGTAATCCCCTGATGAAGGGCCCAACGGGGTCCAAAATGCATTGGGACTTAATAGTTATGATTTTATGTTTCTACATCTGATGAGCTCCAAACAACCGAAGATTAATAAAGCAATCTATGGAAAATTCATTTGAAGCATATGATTTTGAATACGGGAAAGACCACTTCAGGAGAAGTTTGAATAAATATGACTATATTGTTGACAAGAATATCAATTTGGAGGAGTCCCTCTTGAAGGCGATAGTGATGAAGGGAAGAGATACTACCCCTGACAAGGAACAGTGCACATTTAATTTTCAGTTACACCTATGATCAGGCGGTAATACCTTGCTGTACACTAAATTTTTATAAAATTAGACAATCTACAATAAGCAAGGAGTGCACTGATATCCACTAATTTACTACTTTAGTAAAGTATTTTTGCAACACTTCAAACAGTAACACAGTGACAGCACGCCACAAAAGAAGCCCACCACAAAGTTAGATAAATAGAGTCGTTTTTAATAAGTCAAACAACCAAAATAACAATAATCGAATCAGTAGAACCGGATATATTGAATGTTAAAGTTTTTTTTAAAGTATAGCTACAAAAGGCATAGAGTGCAAACTGTGGATATCTGGTCGCACCGGACTGGGACAAGGTCACACTTTCAGGGTAACCTCAATGGACAGCAGACTGGTTACAGGGAACCAGTTAGGCTTGCTGTACAAAAGTACCTTCGATCCTGGTTTGCTTGGATCTGCGTCGAAGATACCTCATGCAGCCAAGGTGATGTATCGGTTCTGAGATGCAGCGAGGCTGTGGTACGAGGTCCTGTTGCGTCGAGAATCCCGTTGATGGGTCTTGCACTGCAAAGTCGGGTGTCGGAGATATGATGCGCAGTCAGGGCAATGTATCGATTCTGAAGAGCTGCAAGGCTGCAATGCGGAGTCTGTTGTCATTGTGGAGGCTTCCGTCGATAAGAGATGTGTGGGCTGTGCTGACGAAGCGCTGCACAGTGACTGTTCAGATGGCGATGCTGGCTGTGGTGGGTATGCAACTCTTTGCGAAGGATCCAATCCACGCAGCAGTGGTGATGCAGTGGTTCTGCAAGGGTTTGTCCTCTGCAACAGAGGAGATGCATCTGTTCCGTTGGATCCACAGGCAGGCAAGGCACCTTAGGTCCACTTCCAAGTGTCCAAGACTGGGGTGGCCGCACTTGATGGGTAGGACTCACAGATGGCAGAGTGCAGATACAGATGCAAGGTTGTTGGAAGCCTGTTGTGTCGCTAATGCTTCAGATCAAGTGGCCAAACAATTAGCCCTTGGAGTCACTCTGGGTTCTAAGTTCTAGAGATGTAGGTCTAGTCCTTTTCACTCAGTCAGGGGAGCAGCAGGTCAGCACAGCTAAGCAGGAATCCTGCAGAGTGCAGTCTGGCAAAGTGACAGTCCTTCAGCAGCACAGCAGTCCTTCTTCTTGGCAGAGTATCCACAGGTCCAGAAATGTTCTGACATGGGACATGGGTGTCTGAGTTTCGCCTTTTATACCCTAGTACCCTGGTTCTGGAACTTGGGAGAGGTTTCTAGACAGTGGCTTTGAAGTGCAAGGTATTCCCTGCCTCCCCATCCGTGCCTCCAGACTGGCTGAAGTGATAATGCAGGGTTGTTAGCCCCTTTGTGTAGAGAAAGGGTACAGCCTATTCAGGTGTAAGTGAGGTTGTGTACCACTCCTCCCTCCTATCCTGCCAGGGATGGCCCATCTAGTCACACCTACACTCCCATTGTGTGTGGCTGCCAAGGAGGAATACACACGAACCAGCTACACCCAGTCATGTGACCAGAGACAGGCTCCAGGCACCAAATGGCTAAGTAAAAAAGTAAACAAGAGTTGGGGTCCACTGCATTCACTGGGTAATTGGGGTAGGCAAAAATGTAAATCCCATGTAAGTAAGGTGGGGGTGCTCAGGATGTTCGCCTCCTGTCCAAGAGGCGCTGGAAATAAACAAGCAAGAACACCTTACAAGGGTAAGGTGGGTCTCTTGAGCACGCCAAATGTTCTAAACTGTGGTATCAAAATTGTAATCCAAAAAGCTTTGTAGTCGTCAATTTATTCAGAATATCAATTTTTCACATGTAGAAATTGCGTTAATCCAATGTCATTCTTGGTCGCAAAAAGTCATGACGATATCAAAAATATGGACATCATTTTTCAAATAGTACTGAATAAACCCGATGCATTTTGAGCCGTGTGAGCTGTGCCCCGGATTCGTAGGCGAGTCACCATAGTGGCGCGGTGAAACCAGTACGTGCTAAGAAATACCGTGTCCTAAGGAAAATGTTGGAAAACTCACCGATGTGTACAAGTATAACGCTGTGGGTGGAAAGTAGAGACGAGTTCTAGTGCGTGCAGAGCGCCAAGATGAGCACTCGGATCCGCTAGCCAAACGAATGAAACTTACGGGAAGGTGCGCATAGAAATAGGACTAAGTAGGGGGAAATACAAAGTGTGCTCCGCCTATCTAGAAGCAGCGTGAACGGACAAAGGACGAATCAGGAAGTGATTAATGTAAACAAACGTACTAGTAAAGATACGAAGAGGGGAAAAGTGTGCAATACGCTTAAAAAAAGACGAACATGGTGTGAACAAATAAGCAATAAATAGACTAGTGAAACGAATGGCGGTAATCAAAGGATACGTGCAAACTGTAGCACAGAATATACTAAAAAGACCTATCATGGAGACAATACATAACAATAGAAAAGTGAAGAGGAATTAGGAGAAAACAAAAGAAAGAAAAGAAGAATAAGTATGTGAAATAGGTAAATGTGCTAAAATGAGACAAAGAATGGGAATGATAGTCCACATGTGTAAGGAGAAATAAAGAATAGAATACAAAGAGCGAAGAAAAGGTAAAAACAGAAATGAAGAGAAAAAAAAGAAGAAAGAATAATGAAGAATAGAATTAGAAGAATAAGAAGGACCATAAAGAGAAAACAAAATGTTTAGGTTGAACAATGTATTAAAAGAGGAGTTGGTACTGTCCCCAGTATCAACTTTATGGGTACACAAATGTGTGAGCCCAGGGGTGAGGGAGAAAAAGAAAAGAAAGTTGCCCCAGTAACTGGCAACAGGCACTCTGCTGTCCTAAGGTCATAGTAGGGGGAAGGTAAACTCCTTCAACTGACCCATCGTACTCCTTCAAAGACAGGAGGTCAGGGAGAGGTTCACTCGCCTCTTCCACTCATTTGACACCAGGAGCATGCTGACTTCAGACCTCTCAAAGTGGGGTGTGAGATGGTTTATCTGGAGCACCCATAAGAGGTTTCTAGAAATCTTGAAATCAAACAAGTAGGTGGTCTCCCCCTTCTGCTCCTATACCTCATATTGACCCATCAAATTATATTGGAGAGGTCTTGGCTTCAGGGGTTCCATGACCCACACCTTCTGACCAAGTTAAACTCCATCTTTGCGGCCTTCCGATAACCAGAGTTTAATTACTTTTTGATTGTCTTAAGCCTTCTTCCAGACATTTTGCATCTGGTTACAGAAGGCCAGCTTGTAGCGGACTACATCCTTGAGGGTTTTTGTCTGGAGCCTGTTCCCATCCCTCTCTCACAAACCTGAGAGCCCCCTAATAGAGGAGCTGGAGTGGCCTAAACCCAACCCCCTTCTGTGACACCTCCCTGTTGACAAACAGCAGACAGGACATCACACTTCTGCTTCATGGGCTCAGGCAGGGCTATTATCATGCTCTTCAGGGTCTTGTTGAACCTCTCAACAAGCCTATTTATTTGAGAGTGGTAGGGTGTGGAGAATTTGTAGGTTACCCCACACTCATGCCACATGAACTTCGGGCATGTGAACATGGAGATGGTGCCTCGTCAGACATCACTACTTTGGGGAAACCCACTCAGCTAAAAATCCCCATCAGGGACCTGGCCACCGGCCGCACAGGGATGGCCTCTAGGTGGCGTGCGTCGTGGTCCACCAAGACCAGGATGAACCTGTTGACTAAGGCTATCTTGGGATCCAAGGGACCAACAATGTCAATGCCATCCCTCACAGGGTGTGCTAACGACAGGCAAGAGAACCTGAGGCGCTCTCAGATTTACCCCTGCTTTCCTACAGGCCTGGCAGGTGTGACAGGACCGGCAGAACCTGTCTGAGGATGTTTGCATCCCGGGCCAATCGAAGTGGGGGACAAGCCTAGCAAAGGTCTTGTTGTGCACCTAATGTCCTGCCCAGGGGATTTCATGAGCCAACCCCAGTAGGAAGGCCCTGTAACATTGAGGGAGCACCAGCATATGGACTGCCCCAGGTCCAAGAACCTTGGGCTCAATGTATAGGAGGTCATTCTTCCAATAGAAGAGGCGAGCTCCAGAGGTGTCACCTCTTGCCTAAGCCTCAGCTTGCCACCTAAAGCCCTCTAGGGTGGGGTACTGCTTCTGCACCTTGCATTATTCCTCCCGGTGGGCCCACCCTCAACATGTCATGCAGCAAGCTCAGGTAGATCTCCTAGGCAAACAATGTCCTCCACAGAAGGCTTAGGGGCAGCTTGTTCAGGTGCCTCGTCAATCTGGACCGTAGGAGGTTCTGGGGTTGGTTTCCCACGCCCTTTGCTCTTTCTTTTCTTGGCAGCTGCCTGGACCATTTGTCAGGCTCCAGGCTTCCTTGACTCCCCTTGTGGGCTGCCATGGACAGTGTGGTCATACAGACTCACTCAGGCAATCCTAACATCTCCAGGTGTGACCTGAGCCCACTTTCTTCCGAATAGTGTGCCCTAGGTCATTGCTTAACAGACAATCTACAGGCATGGCAGGGCTCACAGCTACTTTTAAAGATCCTGAGGCACCCCTTCCCCACTCAAAGGGAACTGGGTAGTAACTCACAGTTTTATGTGGCTATGACATGGTGGAATGTATTAGGGAAGACCTGCTCTGAAGACACAAGATGACAGCCCCCAGTAGTCATACTGGCTACTGTGTCTCTCAGTGCCTCCACCCTATGCCCATTAATGATTATCCAATGAAAAAAACTTTCAAGTATTTGAAGGCATATGGGTTTTCAACACTATCTCTGTATCCCCTAGGGGCAGTATGATAACCTATGTTCTCTCTCCCATGCTAACTGGGACCCTGTCATCCCCAAGTGATAAACTTGCCAACTGTAATAATGCACGCTTTGCATCACATGCACTTTGCTCATGTCTCAGTAAATACAACACTTTACTCCGTGCATATTTACAACACGTGTCATTACCCCACGTTTTTTACTCTGCAAACACTTTTACAACACAGGGTTTTACAACGCAATCCATTACAACGCATTGTCCATTACAACGCAATTTACTATTCTAACTCCATCGGGGCATTGTAATGGGGAATGCGTTGTAATGATTTGTGGTGTAAAGCCCTGCACTGTAAAAGTTTTTGCGTTGTGTAGAAAATGTGGGGTAATGACATGCGTTGTAATGCATGTGGAGTAAAGGATGTTTTCCATATCAGTGCAAGCCAGGTTGTTATTCACGCATTAAGGTGTACATATTTAATGTTGCATGCGCTTCAGTCATCATGCGTGCGCCACTGTGGTTTACTTGTATCGTTATGGCGTTTTAAAACTACACACATGACTGCAATGGCAGGCCTGAGACATATTTAAAAAGCTACTTAAGTGGGTAGCACAATGAGTGCTGCAGGCCCACTAGCAGCATTTGATTTTCAGGCCCTGGGTGCATGTAATACAACCTTACCAGGGCCTTACAAGTAAGTTAAATGTGCCAATTGGGTGTAAGCCAATGTTTTACATGTTTAAGAGAGAGCACAAGCACTTTAGCACTGGTTTGCAGGGGCAAAGATCACAGAGCCCTAAAGCCAGCAAAAACGAAGTCAGCAAAAATGGGAGAATCGAAGGCAAAAAGTTAGGGAAAAATCAAGCCAGGGTTGCCAAGTCCAAAATATGGCATTTAATTGACAAACAGGAGAGGGATGCCCCATACTCTTTACCAACCCGATGAGTCGCAAAAGGCCCTTCAAAAGCTACATTTAAATGTACTTTTTGTACATTGTGACGTCTGATTTTCCTGTTGCACTGCCTGGTATTTTGCGATTTGCAAGATTTGCGCCCGCAGAATCAGCTTGAACACGGGGTCCTAAATTATTTTCACTCAATTCAGAATGAAGTCAAATACGATTAAAGAGCAGGCACAGAAACACTGCATTTCTGTTAAAAGATCGAAATATTCCCACGCCAGTATCCTGTCACTGAAACCGAAATATAAGTCCTGAAAATGTGCTATTTTAGTCGGTTGTTAACATGTCTATTTAATGTGACTACTAAAAATGAGTAGTCTCATGTGTCAATCTGGCCAGTTAAAGGGCAATTAAGGTTTCCTGCTGCACAGCAGACTTGCTGTGGAGGGATCTGGAGAGAGCAGCAGGGAGTGTGGTAATTACAGTAAGAGCACACAAGGCTGACCACGGTCTGCTCATACAGTATATTTGTGCTCATGACTTAATGGTGTAAAAACAATCTTCGCTTTTAGTTCTTACTTTTCTGAACTCCCTTTCAAGATGGAGCTTAATCTATGCCAGCAAATGACATAACTTCGAGGCTCTAATGCGATGCACGGACCGCATTTACATAGCAGGACAGGGACAATCATTGGAAGCCATTGCTGTATTCATTTATCAATCGAAATGACTGCCATTCAGGGCGTAATTGTTTTGAAGCAATCTCACATGAATTCACCTCCACGAGATTAGAAGGTGATGTCAATCGCGGATGAAGTCATCGGCAATGACCTAAGCGGCTGGAACTCTGCCAGACCGAGCCGCTCTTGAGAATTTAACCCCTTCCTCGCGCGGAGGAATGCCCGGGCATTTTTATCATGCTGAGACGATGACTAAGTATGAGGTGACCGCGTGCGTCGAGGTTCTGATGAGTGGCTGAATGGAAATAGATGATGTAAGCCGTCTGCAGTAGGATCATCTCCACTTCCTCAGTGTGGATCAAGCACACCTATTTCGTGGACTATCTCTTGGCAACTAATTTATATGATTGTAATTATTGATACATGCAAACCACAGACTTCCGCCCGGAAGGTGATGGGGATATAGACAATTGAGAAGTCCAAGTCAGAGTGGCAACACAGGACTATGGTTTCGAGAATTATTTCAAAATGACGGCCATTGGTATCTCTTCAGCTTAAAACACATTTGAGTTTATTAATTAGTATTAATTCTTCCTTAACTTTCACTGTCCACTGATGCAGCACCATGGTGCATTCGCCTCATTTTCATATCTGAGCCTTGCTTTCCTACTCTTTCGTTTGAATATATTTTCCTAATGTAGTGGTGAAATAGCTCACAGCATCATTTACAAGAAACTAGGCCAGTAAAGAAGAGTAAGGCACCTAAATAGCTTGGATGGAAGAGTAAGGCACCTAAATAGCTTGGATGGCCAAAGCTAGTCTCAAATCAGCCAGTACCCTCTGGAAAGCTAGTAGTGCTGGGGTAGAATTAAGTACACAGAAGGTTGCTCTAAATGTACATTATTTGAAATGAAGGAGTAGCCCCACTTTGATTTGTCTTTTTAATTTGGGCATCAGACCAGTGACAACGCGCCATTCACTGAGTAAGGCATTTTCTACTGACAATACAGTACCACAACAATAACTACCAATTTCCTTTCTGCACATGGGATTTCTGCTATTGCTGGTGAAGATTTTAGGTCTGACTTTCAAGAATTTTTTTAAATTTTAATTCACAGTCATCTTCTTTCAAGAAGGTTCAGCAAAGCCTTTTGTGCTAAGTACAACTAAAACATATAAAAGGAGATAACGCAGTATACAGTAATTCAATATTATCAATATTAAAATAGTAGTGACTGTGGAATGCAACAATGTATCTTAAAACAGAGACAACCATGGATTAGTTGACATTCAGAGAGTTCATCAGAAAAGTGCTTAATGCACAAAGAAAAACATAACCCTCATTATCTGTAGTGTGTAAGTGGGTATGTAAAGCATAGTCTTGTTGTTGCGTAGTATCGCATACAGTGTAATAGATGCGATTTTACTTAAATCCTTTATTCAAATTATTAGTGTTTTGAGAGCTGTCATATAACATAGATGCTACACGTATCTTCTCGCTCTACAGTGACTGCACAATTCTAGACCCGTCATATTTACCCTGCTTTTGGTCTGAGATCATCTGGTCAATTTTGTGTTAGACAAGATAACACCACAAGCTAAATATGTGTGAGCATTGCAAAGACTGATTTCTGCATACGCTCCTCTTCATTGAAGACTGTTGTTATATTGGGTCACTTGTTCTTTGCTAGCCGTGGTTTAGGGGCCATCCTCTTAAAATATTGGTTTGTCTGGGCCGCCCTCTTTAGTGTCAGTCGCATTTTAACTGTCCATAGGAGTAAGTCTTTCTCAGCTTCTTGCTATTGGAAATTAAGTATAATACTCAGTCAAAGGAGTGCTTCCATTGCATTGCATCCAAGGTGCATCAATATCACCACATCAGTCACAGATAAGTGGAAGTAGTTCAGACTATTGTTGACAGATATGTGGTAGGAAATAACCCAACTATATATATATGCAGCGTTCATCGATTTTTTAACCATCTTCAGTCAAGTGAACAGGTCAACATTATGGCATTTAATGGAAAATATAGGGTAATCTAACTCTAGGTATCTGGGACAAGAAAAACTGGAGTTTCTGAAATTTTACACTTATTAAGGCAGACTTCTGTCTTGTAAATTAAGTAATATGTAATAATGCACATCTTGAGTTTATTTACTCTCCAAATATGGAGAATAAAGCTTTGCCCATGTCGCTTCTCAACAACAGCACTATAGAGACTCAGGAAAGAGACATTTCAAACATCTTTTTATGTTTACAAGATAAAAATCTCCTCTACCTTAAACAATGCACTGGAATACATTCATATTACAGAATGGTCTCTTTTAAATATATACAAAATGAAGACATTTCAGGGATTGTGTTCCCTCAGTAGGGCAATCCCCATTCAAAATCTTAGGTTGGAGCTTGGCACATCTAAATATATGTGAACTCTTTGGCAAAAAGTATTAGTAGGGGTACAAATTCTATCATTCCCCGGAAATATCTTATAGGGTTCATCTCTGGGACAATTTAATTATTCGACCACAATAACAAATGGCTTTCCCTAGGAATATAAAAATTGCCCTTGATAGTTTTAGTTGCAATATTTTCCAACTTAAAGTATGTTTTCCAGGCCAACTATGATTATTTCTAAAAACTGAGATTGCTCGATTGAGCTTTAAATTTGATATGAAAATTTGCTGGAACTTAAAAATATATAAAAGTTTTTTCTCAGAAACCTGCCCCTTCGAACTCTGACAGGAGGATGTGAAGGTGAATACTTGAATTCCTCTTAGTGTAAACGGTGTCAGATAGGAATCCAAGACCTATCCTGCATGTTAAACATTTGTCCGGCAATAAATTAGGCCTGAAAAAGTCAGAACATCAATAATTTACATTTTTTATCTCAATGGAAAATTAATTACTGCCCTTTAATATGCATCCACCAAATACGCAGGTCTGTTTTAAGGTGTTTTTAAAAGAGTTTTTTTGTCATTATTTAAATGTATTCTGTATTTGAGCATTTCTGATTATACATTCTTTTATATATGAATATTTACACATTTTTAGTACCTTGGAAATTAAATATGCTGGATTATCGCCGTTCAAGTAACAATCAATCATAATGTGCTCCCTCACCATGCAATGCTCATGGCCTTACATATTAAACCATGCATGCCATATTAAATGACGTTATTTTTTTTTCTGCAAATTTGTGTTTTTTTTATACTTGAGTTAAGGACTTTCGTCAATGCCCACCTATAACATCAGTTGAACCTTTGTTTTTTTCAGTACATTTCTGAACAGTTTTTTGGTAAGTTAAGACCTCTTCTCTATCCCTTACTAAAACATCGCTTTATTCCTGTTTTTTTCAGTAAATTTCTTGGGTATTTTGAACATACACAGCCAATTCGAAGCTGTACACAACTTTCACCTGTGCAAAGCAGAGGGGTTAGCAGCACTAATTCTCATGCAGCCTGCCCTGCTCCCAACACCTCCTGGGCAACCAAGCCACTCTTGCACATGGCCTTTTAACACAACCAGTCCCTGTTTACACATGTGTGGTTGTATGTAGAAGAGAGTGAATACCATTTTGTCTTATTTTTGTGTCGCTTTTCACTTTGTTCAGTTTTCAACTACTGCTTTTGTCATTTTTTATTATTGTTTTAAACTTTCTTATACTTTTTTAAAATTTAACTACTGTTTTTGAATCTTTTATTGATACAGTTTTAAACTATTTTTACCAGATTGTATTACTTTTTTTATTTTTCACACAACTATATGTGTTTGTTTGGAGATGTTTTTCCATGGCCCTTGCATATATTTTTTAATTTACTCCACCACACACCATGACGTCATGACACTGTCTGCAGTATATGCCAATATGCTGTTGGTTACAATCATTTTCTTGCTCTTCTTGTTCCAGATCTTACTCCGGAGCAGTTGGTTCTCTTTCTACAGCTCATTTCTTCTGCTTTTCTGTACACGCTATGCTGTTTGGGTAAACAGCCCTTAGGTGCTTACACATTCTTGTGGGCCCCATGAACACTGTCCACTGATCCCTCTATATAGCACCTCTGGCACAAAGTGCATCTTAACATGTGCACTTATATTTTTCTCACCACCTGGAAGTTAGAACTACTGTCACATCAGTGATTCCTTTGCTAGCCTTGTTGTGGTGCTGTGCAAGTGATTTGACGGTGTACCTTACATAGGCCTGGTGGATGATGCACTTGGTGTTTTCTGGCCTCCAGTTTTATCTCAGACAATAATGACTATGAATTGCATTTGCTGTATCTCTGTTAAACATTATTCCAGTAATTATGGCTAGCAAAATCATTTTATGTTGTTTTTAAAGGGTGTGTGCCTTTTTTTGAGAGTCGTCTCCTCAGTGGTCAGTCAAATTGTTGCTTTCATTTTTTATTTTCCTTAAGCTGCCACAGTACTCCAGTGGGACACATAGAACCAATAAGAGGATACAGCGGGAGACCCATGTCGTTTTACTTCTTGTTACAGGCCCTTCAGCAATACCGAGGTACCAGGGACTTCTTTAAGAAGTTGTGGTCACTAGAGAATTCCCCGCAGTCCCAAATTAGAAAGGTGTCTTGAAGCTTTTGTGAAATTTACACATTTTTTGGTGTTGACGGACCGGGGTATATGAAAGCAGTACAGCTGTACCTATGACAGATAGTGAAACACAGCTAATATCATTAGTTTGATACATGGACAGGAAGTTCCTACTCGCTCACTGTTTTTAGTATGCAGTACTTCATACTAGTCACACCATGTCCAGTGTCTGATGCTTTTCTTTTTCCTTTTTGATTTCACCAAAAAACTAAAAATGGCTTCAGGAATAGATCAAAAACACCATTCAGGCAATAACAAGGCGCAGCAGGATGGCCCACACAGCATCTCCTAATCTTTCATGTGGCCGCAAGCTAGGCTCTGACGCTAACCCCTACTGTACTGGGCTATAGGCGGTGTGCAGCATGGGGTTGGATGCCTGTTGGGTCAACCTCCACCACACACGGCCAAATGCTGAGCATGGCGGGGGTTGGTTTTACGTATGGTCATAAAATATTACTTTACGTTAAAAAAAAAACTAGAAATTCACAGAAAAAACAAAGGTTAAATTAACGTTCTAGTTAGGTGTGATAAAAGATTGTTTTTTGTTTAAAAAAATCTTAGAAATTCACTGAAAAACCAAAGGCTAAAGTAATGTTATAGTAAGATGAATCTGTCAGTGACAACATTCCCATTTTGTGCAAAAAAAACACAGAAATTCTTGTGTGCGCTCTATGCACTGCTTATGACCTCACATATTAAATCACTCATCACATCACTGATGACATCTCAACTGACACCATTGACATCAATGATGACATCATCCAAGGAGTATGTTAGTTTGTTTTATAGTTTACATAGTGGCGGGTAACTACCATATTGCTTTACTACCTAATTTGTATAATCTGTGTCCAGCTAATGGGTGTATGTGTTTACAAAACATGTGTGCGCCTAAAGCATCATAGGTGTCTTTGTTGCTAGAAGTAGCAAGTATATAGTTTTCTTTGCTGAACTCACGCAATCTGTAGCAGATGCAGGGGTTCATTGCTGTGACTCTAAAAGTTGCATCACATTTGAATACCTTTAACAAACCTCATCTGTAACTAGTTCTGCTACGAGAAGGATCTATGGAATAAGACAGTGTCTTACATGTTGATCAATATACATTTTTTATGTGATTCAGTGCCAACACCAAAGCTATAAAAACAATATCTAGGCCAAACAGTGAATGAACTCCGTACCTGATTGAGGAACCACCAATCGTCAATAATCAATAAAAAGAAATGTGAAAAAAGATACAAAGTAGTAAAAACAAAACCCTCCCAATTTATCAGCCAAAGAGAGTCCAAATGTAGGTCTCTGTGTGACGCCTCCACTATTTGTTACTCTGGTACATAGTCTTGACATGTTGCCAACCCATGTGGACTTCCGTATCTATAGCTAAGTGAGTACATGTATGTGGGGATAGGATGATAAAGGGGAACACAGCCTTTGTTATCTAGCCATTTCCTATTATATTGTACAGGAATTATTTATCTGTGTAAAACAATGTCTGCAAACTCCACATGTTGGGCTAGAGCAGCGTTCTCCAGGGTCATATCCATCCCAATTACATTTAGATAAATGTAATTATTAAAAAAATTATGCATGGATCCGGCCTTCCAGGACCGAAATTGGAGAACCCTGGTCTAGGGAGTTAGTATATATTAAGGGAGAGTCCAGTTGTGACCAAGAAGTAGAATGTGTCTCTGTGTTCCATTATCTTAAGGTGGAGGGGTATAATCTTCCTCAGTATCAGTGAACTATCGGGTCAAGTCATCCCACAGATGTGAAATGTGCCTCTTACGCCATCCTCTGTATTCTTCATGATGTATAGCCTTATATTCTATATTAGCCCAAAACACTATTTTATTCCTACAGTCACCTAATATAGAAAAAGTGAGGACTTCCATTTCATAGTGATAGCCTATTTTGCTATCAGTAGCAGCATATAATTGAATTTCGTGCTTAGACTTGCAGTTTTGAGTCTAGAGTGACACCAAGTAAAAGGCTTTCTGCAGCCTGCAGATTATTTTGCCATGTCACTCGTTTCCTATTGCCCACAATTGTCACCAAGTAACTTTGCATTTTTGGACAGTTCCACGTAATTTCATTGTATCTTTTGACATCTGGGGCAGTATGCTCATGTATTCAGGAATATGATTCATTTTATGTTGGGTAACATATGCACTGTATAGTTCATTAAATTGTATATATTTGAATCAGGTGATGCACAACACTTTATATGAATATTCTAGGGCCTTCTGCCATTCTTGATCATTGAAACTCCACCCCAGATATGTTTCCCAATTATCCCTAAGGTGTTGAAATGAAATGTTTGTTCCAATAAGGATTTATATAGCCCTGAAATCATTTGACAGCCATTGTCAATTGTTTTCAGCGTCTACAACATAGCAAAGTTTGGGGATTCTAAAAGATCTGCTTTCCAATGTTGTTTGCAGGTGTTCTGCATCCTTCAATGTAGAAGGAACTGGCCCTTAGGAAGACTCAATTGTTCCATTAAAGATTAGATGACCGTTAGTGTGTCCTTTGTATACTCATCTCTAATTGTGTTGAGACCAACAGCTTCCCTATGCTGTACATCCCGGCTAATTAGCGAACATTTACTCGTTGATTAATAGTCTGCATAGTGGAATTACTGATGCATAAGCAACGACCAAATGTGTGCTGGTTAGGGCACGCTTCAAGCAAGTCAATGCTGTGGTGATTAGAAGGGGCCCGGGGGAATAATGTCCTGGGCCTGGGAAAACAGTGCTTGTGTAGTTCCTTCAGCAATCTCTTCGTCTGAGAATTTAGTTTCGCCAAGATACCTACCCTCCAGCCAGAACACTACCCATTGCAGTTGCGATACCAAGTAATAGTTCCGGAAATTGGGGACTCTCTACCCTCCGCTACTGTTCGGCAATTTCAATTTCCCAAGAGCAACTCTCCATCTATCCGAGTTCTAGATCAAGTTGTCTGATAAGTTATCAAATTCTTTTAAAAAGCTCTACGGTTTGATGAATGGGAGCTTAGCAAAGTAATATAGGAGACGGGGAAACATCACCATTTCAGACAGTGCTATGCTGCCTGCGACAGAGAGCAGCGGTGTGGTCAAGAATGTTCAGTGGAAATGCAGAGATAATATGGCTCTATGGAGATTACTCTCTACATTGTTTTCTTCTGTGTGATAGATATTAATGCCCAAATATTCCAAAGTATGTGCCTGCCAGTGAAGTACTTTCCAACCTAGAATAACTAGAAACTGAAGCTGAGATTGGTGTAGTGGGAAGACATGGTTTGATTAAGTTCACTGCTAACACGCTACCTCCTTAAAGTCACGAATAATCATATCTTTCACTGATAGACTAGTTTGAATGCCTTGTATATAGAGCAACATATAGTCCCTGTAAAGGGAGATGATATGGGTCTTGCTATTCATCAGCAAGTTGTCCCCTTGTCCCTCAATTTCGCTGCCAATGGTTCCATGGCCAAAGCAAAGAAAAGTGAGGGGTGTGGGCTCCTTTGCCTAGTTGCCCTTGCAATGGAGTAAGCCTCAGAGACATAACACCCGGTTCCTGCTCTTGCTGTGGGTTCGGCATACAATATCTTGATCCAGCCACTCAAACTATGGTCTAGCCCATAGTGCATCCGTATTTCATATGTATAATCCCAGTGTATAGTATCAAAGCTTGACTATTACTATACAGGCTTAGTGCAGCCCTGCAGAGGTTTTTTTTTTTCCCTGAACTCATATAGCCGCAGTAGATTCAGGGATCTATTTCGAAATGGGATGAGTATGTTTTGGTCTGAATAGGAGAAACCTCTCTGCTAGTAATTTACTTAGTATTTTATCATTTGTCATTAAGATGGACAGTAGCCTATAGCAAGCAGTTCTTAACCTGTGGTCAGAGGACCCCTGGAGGTCCTAGAGGCCTACTCAGGGGGGTTGTGACTGTTTTACAGAATTAAAAAATATTAAAATGAGTACATTCAAATTAAGTAAGTATATACAAATGAAGAAGGAAAATTGAAAATATTAAAACTCGGTAAGTCTGGTAAAGGAAGATGGTGGACTAGAGCCGCCGCGTCTTACAACCTCACCGGGCTTCCAGCTCCCGCCTGATCCGAACAGAGGATACTATGCCGAAATAGAGATGCTTACCTGCAATTTGCACCCCTACAGCCACTCTCTGGATCCCGCTCTGCTTATTTGCTTTTCGCGGGCCGTAGATGCCTATATCTAGCCGCAGATTTTATCAGGCTTTGAGGAAAGCCTGCTGGAGAGTCTCATACTCCTGCAGTTCCTGCCCCTGCTCCTGTTCATCAGGGATCTACTGGCCACGTCTGGACATGGCGCCGCCAAAGAACACGTTGAAAGTGACTCGGGCTGCTCGCCTTGCAGGGTTGCAGCCTTCTTTACATCCTGAAGATAACACGGAGAGCGGGACTAAAACTGCACTTGTTAAAAATAGCAAGACTGCTGAGTGGCTTTTAGAGGCAGGTAAGGCGGCGGAGCTAATAGAGGAGGGCGAGCTCTGCACCGCGACTGCTGATACTATCGTGCTCGCTATGCTACTTTGTAGCCTCAGTATAAGGAAAAAAGACACGAGTACCGTGGAAAGTAAGGCACTGCTAAACACTGCTGAAAGGAGGGAAGAGGAGCCCCTTGTAGAACGGGAGCTTTCTGCCAGCCTGGTGCAAAAGGGGTGTTTGGACATACAAAATGGGGCAGAGCATGATAATCGTGGGGAGAGACTGGTCTCTAGCCAGCCTGACAGTAACTGCGACAGCAATAGTGAGAGTAACTGTGTTAACCCCGGTAATATAAACCAAAGCTGTGAGGTTTTTAACCCTGAGACCAGTTAGTTAAACCAGCCTAGCAATGTCATACAAATGGATCAAGCTGATCAAGGAGATCTGAGCAGTGCTGCTGATCAATCTAAGAAGACAGCTGACAAACAGCAGACAGGGGCCAATACTCCTCGTTCAGAGGAGGAGCCCATAAGGTCAAAGAATCAACAAGGGGGGTCATATAATGCTCATAATGTTCTGGTATCCAATTAAAAGAAGAGAGACAAGGGCACTAAAAATACTAATATTCTCAGGAAATATAGTGGCTCACAAGGGGGGTGCATGTATACCAGGTTGGGTGCCCGCCGGGGATTGGCAAATAGCCCATTAAGGAAATGAGTACAGGCCAAGGGGGAAGTTAGAGCTATGACCTCACAGCTGTCTGCTACTAGCTTAACCAAGACTCAAGGTGCTGCAAGTGCAACTTCTGGTGAAAATAAGGCGGCTAGCGTGGAACAAGACACTCCAGATACTCCAGACCTCCCAGTTGTACTATGTATGGAGGGGGCTGGCAACGCACAGACAAATGCAGTCATGGTAGAAGCAGGAACAGGAGGAGATCCAAGTGCAGGGAGGGAACCCTTGCTAGCTGTAATAGTGCAAGCACTACAGGAACAATGTGGGGAGGCACAAGCACATCATGCACAGGTTAGGGTGGACTATTTAAGCATTAAGATCTCACTTGACGAGGTTACAAATACAGTTGCTAATGTTATGAAGGATGTGATGGAGCTGCAAAGTAGAGTCGCGGAGGAGACAGTTACGGCATTTGCGCAGACTGTTCAGTCACTTGAACAACAACTTCATACCTGCCTTGCTAAGATCGAGGACCTTTAAAATAGGCAAAGACGCAATAACCTGAGGTTATTTGGGCTACCGGAGGGAAAAGAAGATTCGTATCCCCGAGGCTTTGTCATTCAACTACTTCAGAAAGCTTTTCCCGATCTATCAGATTGGGACTGGGATTTTCAAGTTCAAAGAGCACATAAGCTCCCTCTAACCATAGAAAGATCTAATGCCCGATATCCCCATCCTATTTTGTTTCTTTCGGGTTATTTTTTGTTGAGACAAGCGCTTTCATTTAAGGCGTGCCCCAATGCTCCAGTGGCAGTGGACTCTTTATCGATATTTTTTAGGTCAGATCTAAGTCGGACGACTATGTGAAGAAGGTGGAAGTTGAGACAACTAATTGATCCGTTTAAAGCTCAAGAGTTCTTTCAAGAACCTGCTAAACTGAAAGTTGTTAAAGATGGAAAGCCACTATTTTTTGTCTCTGATGTGGAGGCTAAATTGGCGCTGACAAGGTGGCAGACTGTTTGATTGTCAATATTACGAATACCTGGAGGATTGTATTGGCTGTTTTGATTTTTTTAGCTCTGCTTTCAAACCATTTGAGGTTCTTCCTTTTTTCTATTTTCCTCACGATTGTTAGCGATGCAGCAACTAGGTGGGAATTAAGCAGGTATCTATTAGAAAGTAAGTTAGGATAGTATGGGGGTGCAGTAGGGGTATATGAAAGCTGTAAGTTAGTTTATAGTTATTTTTTTGTTTGTTTATGGAGGGTCAGATTGGGGCTGGGCCCTGAGGGCATTGAAACGCTAGCTGCCACACTCAGCTGCAGCTGTTTGGAGGGGTGATTGAAGGTCAAAAAGAAGAGGTGTTGTTATACTCAAGGTGGTGGGAGAACAATAGATACTACTTTGTTTTTGAAGGTTGATAATATTAAACGGATATGGCATCAATTAGGTGCTTAGCTTGGAATGTATCCGGATTGAATAGAAGATCTAAAAGGCAACTAGTCGGAGAAGAGCTTAAGGCATATAAACCCCACTTAGCACTTTTAAATGAAACACACTTAGCCTATAAGGACCGGCACTTTCTTGAACAGCTTTGGCTCGAGATGGTTGGGTGCTCCTCTCAAAATGTTTCAATTAGGGGGGCTGCTATTTTTGTATCCAGAACACTTGAGTGTCAAGTTCATAAAGTCTTAGCCAATCAAAGAGGAAGATGGGCTACTGCTCAAATAAAAATGAATAGTGTTAGATATGTTTTCTGTGTTCTATATGGCCCAAATATTGATGATCCAACTATATTTGATGATATCTACTTAGAATTAGCGGGATGGCAGTGGGAGAAGGTATTGATGAGGGATTTCAATTGTGTTATTACTTACGGGGTAGACTCCCCTAGTCAGCCGCTGGTTCCAAGAATGACGAAGGTGAGAGCATCTATCTTGGAATTAGCAGGACTATACTCTCTGCAGGATGCATGGCGGACTCGGCATTCAAACAAACCAGGTTATACATATTACTCAGCGCCACATCACCGATATTTGAGAATTGATATGACCTGAGTCTCACATAGTTTATTGGCATTAGCTGACTTGGAGATCTGCCCTAAAATTACATCCGATCAAAACCCCATAGTTTTTTCTTTTCAAGTTAAAACCGCTATCAAATTTGCTCGATCATTTACGTTTCCTAGGTATTTGGTAAAAGATGCTGAATTTGGGATTTTTATTGGTAAACACATTTCAGACTACTTCACAGACAATATGGTCTCAGCCTTGTTTTCGGCTGTTTGGGATGCTATGAAAGCATATATTAGGGGAGCCATTCAGCAGTTTATTTACCAACAGAATAAGGAACGTGAGGGACAAGCCAAAGATGCTTATCAAAAGCTCGTTATTTGCGAATTTCAGCATGCTGATGCAGTTCGCTATCAAAAAGCAGAACAAGATCATCTGTATTTGCTGCTTTTGGAGCAGAAGGCTGTTATAAGTTGAGTTTTAATGGAAAAACTGGCAGTGTGTTTTACCAAACATAAGACACTACACTATGAATATGGGGATAGGATTGGGAAAATTTTGGCCCATCTACTTAGGGATAATCGGCTTAAAACCAAAATCAAGGCTATAAAAGGGGAGGGAGGTGCTCTTTATAGATGTCCAGGAGAGATAGCTAATCAATTTTCAATTTTCTACCAGCAATTGTACTCTCCGGAGCTAGGGCAGGATACAACTGATATGCAGAGTTACCTACATCAGAGTAACCTACAGACCTTGACTGAGAAAGATTCCCTCCTATTTGAACAGGAGATCACAGTGGAAGAGGTTCTGGAGGCAATAGGGGGGCTATCATTAGGGAAAGCGGCAGGGGATGATGCCCTCCCTGCTGAGTTTTACAAGCGTTTCAAAAACCTCCTTGCCTCGGTACTGCGTGATGTCATATCGCAAATTGGTAGGACAGGACATATACCTGATTCATGGAATATGGCTAATATAATTTTTTTTCTAAAGAAAGATAAAGTTCCAGAGGAACGGGCCTCGTAGCGTCCAATTTCAGTAATCAACGCAGATGCAAAAGTGTTTGCCAAGATATTGGCCACCCGGTTAGCTCCAATGATGGCCAGCCTGGTTTTTCCCCAGCATCATGGGTTTATTTTTGGGAGAGATACAACTGCCCATGTAAATACGGCAATAGCTGCCTTTAATGCCATTGGGAAATTAAAAATCCAATTGGGCATGGTTTGATTGGATGCGGAAAAGGCATTCGACGGGGTGGCCTGGGATTATCTTTGGGCAACACTCATAGCATTTGGGATTAAGGAAAACTTCCGAAAGCTGGTAGCAGCTACGTATCGGGACCCGAGGGCTAAGCTACTCTATTCTAATGTTCAAACTATTCCTTTTCTCATTCGGGGCGGTACGAGGCAGGGCTGTCCCCTCTCTCCTCTCTTATTCACTCTTTACATAGAGCCATTTATTCAGGCACTTTTGGCTAATATTTCAATACGCCCGCTGAATATTGAACAGCGCTCTCTAAAGCTGACGGCATATGCCGACAATATAGCTATTTTTACCGAGAAACCAAAGGAGGCTATAGAACACATAGATAAAGAGGCAAAACAATTTGGGTGTTTCTCTGGATATAAATTGAATCAGAATAAAACTCAAGTTTTGGTAAATTTTCAGCCGGAAAATTCAGTCGAAGGGGTTCGCGAGAGGGCTTCTTACTTGGGGGTACAAATTTCCTCTAAAATTGAGCTTATACATTCTTTAAACTATGTTTTTTTATTGAATAAAGCTGCTTAACAATTGAAGACGTTGGATAAACTTCCATTGAACATTTTGGGCAGATACAACGTAATTAAAATGAAGATACTCCCCAAGTTTCTTTATCTTTTCAGGTCCATTCCGCTGCGTATCCCGAATGCTTTTTTCAGGAAGTTGGACGGTATTCTCAGTAGCTTTATATGGGGGTACAGGAAGGCAAGACGGGCTATAGGATTAATGAAACTCCCATATAACCAAGGGGGTTTAGACCTTCCACATTTCAAACTTTATTTCTTTTCTGCTCTTGTTGACCATTTACGGAGTCTTTTGAAACCTGAGTTAACAGATTTTTGGCACTGGCTGGTTCTGGGGGCAGAGAGTCAGTTGTTTCTTTACGGAATTAATGACCCCAACTATTAAAAACGCGTATGGTTTAAGACCATTCAGGACTGTGTACATATAAGGAAAAGCATTGAAACTAGACTCTCTCCCCAATGCATAGCAAACTCCCTCTGTGGGGAAACCCAATGTTGCCCGGCATTTACCAAGAGAGTATGGCCCATCAATGGGCCAAATATGGGGTGCACTTCTTGGGACAACTGTATGATTGCAATGTCATGAAGATATTCAAGAATCTCTGCGTAACATTTAATATCCCTCAATGTCTGTTTTTTAAATATATGCAGGTTAGGGACTGTGAGAAGTTGGCCTGATATGTGATTTCCACTATTCTAGTGGGCACCCTGTATCAGTCCAAACAACCCTTATGGTGATGGTTGTAAAGTCAACCTTATAGACCAGCTATCCTAGTGGTAGCAAGGACAAAGCAGTCTTAGGCTAGTACTTCAGAGAGCATGTGAAGCCAATTGTTTTACCAATAATAACCCCTTGAATACCAAATGAAAGGACACCACATAAGGTATATATCAAATATATATGTATTTATTACTAACACAACCCCTCTGCATTCTTTATGAGTTCAGAGTTTGAGATACAGCATAAGTAACTCAATAAGCATACTATAAGTTGCACAAATACAATTCTGCCCTAGGGGCCTCACAAACCATATACTAAGTAAGTGATATAAGAACCACTTCAGGAAAGGTGAGGAGGCCTAGGGCCTAGGAAATCGCTGGGGCTACACTGAACAACCAAAGGTTAAGAAGTAGGAGTCCCACAGGATGCGTGTGCAGTGTCAAAACACCCATGCGGGTTCCCATAGACTTTCAATGGGAACGTAAAGTTTACAAAGTAGTTGATTTCAGGCACTTCCGGATGGACTACAGGAAAACCCAGTTAAACTAGGACACTTGGATAGTTATTACCCATGGGAGCACCGGAGTACTTGAGTTACCTCACCCAGGGAAGCCGGGTGCATAGGTGTTCTTTCGTGTTGGGTTTCATCATCAAATCCTACGGAGAGCTGCACAAAGATGCTGCAGGCGACCAGGAGGAAGATGTCCGGATGGATCCAAGGGTGGATCGGAGCAGTGAAGAACCTGAAAGCAGAGGGGACAGAGTCTGGGTCACTAGCCAGTGACCAGGAAGGAACCAGGAAGGAACCAGGCGATGTTGAGATGCAAACAGGTGAAGAAGTGAAGCTTGTCTCTGCAGTCACGTGGACCAGGAGGCGTCGATGATGACCAGGAGCTGGATACAGACTGTGCCACAAAGGATCTTGCTGTTGGCCATATCGGCTTCCAGATTGAAGTCAACAAGCCTTGGCTAAGGCAACCCATGCAGGAAGGGAAGATCGGCTTCTGTTCAGACCAGCAAGGTCTGGGGAGCTTCCCCTTTACAGGAAAGCAGGAGCACGCCCAGAGCAACCAGGCAAGCAGTGTTGATTTAAAAGAATGTCTTCAGGAGGGCCACTAGCCAATGGGCTAGCAACCACAAAGACGCATCAAGGAGAAATGCAGGTACAGGCCCCACGCGGCATTCGTGGAGTGTGGAGGGCTGAGCTTCAGTGCACTTACGGCTCGGGGTTGGGGCTTCTCAAGTCCCAATGCACAAGTTCGAGGATGCCTCAGAAGCTGCACAGTTAGCAAAAAGCAGGTACTGCAGGTAGTCCGGTCCCACATCTCTCGTGTCCACCACGGGTCTCAGCTTTGCTGTGGATGTGGGTCGAAGTCAGGGAAGTCTGGAAGTTTAGAGGCTGCATCACTAAGTCTTCGGGTTCCGGCGGGAGCATTGACAAAGCAAACTGGCAAGTCACTGATGGTGCCTGTTTGCACAGGGTGGTCACTCCTTGACCACAAGGGAGATTCTTCAGTCTTCTAGTTGCAGTAGAATTCAAGCCAGAACAGGGGATTAAGGCTACTTTGCCCGCACTGGTGACAAAATCTCTATGCAGTACGTGTGTGTAGGTGCAGGAGGTCTGGGACACAATCCCCTAGATCCCAATAATGGAAAACAAGAAACTTGTTTTACAAATCAAATTACACAAGGTGACCCTGCACACTTCAACAGTGAGTAATACAATATCAATAACATTATACATATCATTTTTAACAATTGATCCAGCACACACGTAAGTATTTCTGAAATCTGTTACACTAAAGAGCATTCAACACAAGTCCAAAATTATTCAATGAATTGAGTAGCAGAGTCCTTAGGTGTATTTTTGAAGATTAAATCTTTATTCATTTCTTCTATCCAGTAGCCAACGCGTTTCGTCCTTCACGGACTTCTTCAGGGCTACAAACAATATATATACACATATACGGTTGTAAATTCCAACAACAACCGTCCTTGGGACTTGTAAATGCTGTAATGAGTTCAAATTATGACGACTTCGGCACATTGCAATATGGCACTTTTTATAGGAATTTGTTTACAAATAGATCAACTAATAATGTAGTTCTTTATACTTGATATGGTCTAATGGAAGCTGGAGTAATTGTCAAGCCTTTGAAATTATGAGAATAGCCCCAAAACCGTGGATATTAGACACTAAAAGATGGCGCCCCATTTCTAGTTCTCACTTTCTTTAACTCAAATGTGTGATAGCGCCGGTGCCAAGCTTTAGAAACTATGCTGATAGTTTCTTTTATAAACTTTAATATACAATAAGCGCTAGTATGAAGTTTTAAATAAACTTTGCTATTAGTATTAATAAAAACGAACCTCAGACTTTAAAAGATGGCGCCCAAACTATTTGCGATCGTTTCTAAACTCTAATTTGTATTGGCGCCGAGGTCGAGCCCCATAAAATGTGTCAGTAGTATCTTTGACAAAAATGAAGTGTACTAGCGCCAGTGATATTTAAAAGTTATGCCAATAGCACTGTTAAACACGAAAATTACATATTGAAAGATGGCGCCCATATTTTTGTATCTTATATTCAGAACTGAGGGATCGCGTAAACTGAAATGGCGCCCTTAGTAACGCTGCAAGAAAATAACCAAACGGCGTCAACTACAGCGTATGCCATCCAAAGACTTCTAAAGATGGCGCCCAAAAACTAAGCTTCTTATTTACTGAACTATCATGGCGCTCTTATACGAGTAATCGCGCTAATCACCAACATCCTCACAACTTATAAATTTTGAGGATAATAAAAGAACTAGCAATACTGAAAAAAATGTTTTTCAAGTTACATTGCTATTTAAACTTGTACCAGCTCGACTTTACACAATAAGAATAGGCTCTAAAAAGAACATAGTCGGGTTGTTCAAGATGGCGCTCACATGAACGCGACTTCTATAGCTCCCTACCCTTTAGATCGAAACGAGCTGCAGGTGCTAACAATTCATCAATTTCAACCACTATTTAAAGACGAGGTTTTCCCGGTGACCAAACACCACATGAGAAGGCGCCACGCGATGGAGCCGGCTTGATTCATATTTTCAAGTAAGTCAAATAGGCTGTCAGTAAAACTCTCTCCTAAATTCGAAATAATGTTTTACTAGTATCTAATTTAAGATAACATGGTGGGCGTTATGCCACCAAACTTTGTGGTTCTTAGATAAATATGGATGCCAAACAACATGCCTTTAAATGTTTTGACTGATAAACTAAGGTGGAAGGAGATGTTACAACATGGCGACCACCTTTTCTGGTACATTAATCACCACCTTATGAGTAGCCCCTCTGAAATATAGAATTCTCTAAAAACATGGGACTGTACTTAGTTTGGGGGAGAGACTGGTCGGCTCAATGACATAATACTGTCAAAATTAATTACCAGACGCTGAGTATCTAGCCCCTGGGGATACACTGATCAAAATGTTAAAAGAATAATGTAGGATCAGAATATGAGATCTGTTCTTTCTATAAAGATATAGTTGCATGCTAAGTAATAAGTTGGCATGTATGATTTTAATGCTATAGGATAACTTAAGTATTCTATCCTATACACAGTTATAGATAAAGGTACTTAGCTCCTCCATCTTTTCCATTTTTTTCAGATAGTTACTTTTGGGCTATCTGACCCTATCTAGAGAAAACCTAATGAAATTGGAATGTTTCTTCATAAAATAAACGGTAGGCAATTTATATCAGAAATAATATTATCGCAATTATTAGTCATATAACATGTGAAATAACAACAAGATTTCGATTTCATTATTTTAGAATAAATCTTTTTCTAACCTGGAACCTACTCTGGAGGAAATTTAAGTCAACTATTAAAAAAATTGAGAAGAGTTCACTCCAACTGGTAAGCCTACTTTAAAGGTTTAGGTGGTGTAACTTTTTACCTTGACCCTACTTGGCTAGTGTCTCCAAATGCCCCTTATTTGGGATGTCTAACTTATAGGTTCATGCTGGTAAACTGTTTCTATATAGATTCTGGACCCACCAGGCAATATCTACAGCGATCCCTACTGTTTAGTATGGTTATATACATGATAGCTACCCACCCTCTACCTCTAGAATTATTAGGTTGATAGGCCCACCATTTCCTAGACCATTTAGGTTATGAAATAAATCAAGTAGCGGAGTCTAAATGTGTTATGATGTGTTTTTGATAAGTGTTTTTTGATAAATCTGTAAATAGGTGTAAATATGGTGTATATAGATGCTATTTAAGTAATTGGAACTCAACAGTGTTTGGTACAAAACAATCTTACCAACCACCAACAAGATTGAGGTTGTGGTTCCACCATTTTTTTAAAGTGTAACTAGTGATTGAAATGTGAAAGTTAATGTTAATGTTTTGTATTACATTCTTTGTACATATTTTAATTATGTGTATATGTGTATATATATTGTTTGTAGCCCTGAAGAAGTCCGTGGAGGACGAAACGCGTTGGCTACTGGATAGAAGAAATGAATAAAGATTTAATCTTCAAAAATACACCTAAGGACTCTGCTACTCAATTCATTGAATAATTTTGGACTTGTGTTGAATGCTCTTTAGTGTAACAGAATTCTGAAATACTTACGTGTGTGCTGGATCAATTGTTAAAAATTGTTTGCTAGAACAAGTTTCTTGTTTTAGGAGATCTAGGGAAAGGAATCCCCGATCTGTGTCACCACTCTAAAAAGGCATTATATAGGATAAGTGCAATTGTGCTGTAAACCCCATTTCCCAAAATTTTTTGTAACATTATACATATAGTTGCATTGACTTTCCAATTGTTCTCCCAAGAATTCCAAAGTCAGATTTCTTCAGTAAACAATCCACCCTAACACGCACCACCGCACCAAAAACCATACTGCCCAGTGGGCTCCCGACCCCTGCCACCGGCATAATTGCCCTGAGCTCTCTGCCACTGCTGCGTAGTTAAGGCCTCTACTGACGCTGAAGGGTGGCTGTTTTTTTTTAGGAACACAGGTGCCTGCTGATCACAGCATAACTATTGCAGCACTACGGCGGAGCCTAACACTCCATCTGCTGGCAGTACCCCAGCTCAGTGAAGCGACACAAGTTAGAAGCACCACTGCACCAATTTGCACTACCGCAGAAGCACTTATACATCCCCTGGTGATGCAGTGACGACTCGCCCAATCCACCCATACAAGGAGCAAAGATAGTGGGATAGGCAGAGGGGACACCCACAACCTTCTCCTTTGCAGTAAACACAGCAGAAGAAACAGCCGCCATTGGCGCGCGGAATCGTCCGCCATCCTGTAAAACCGCTATAGAGAAGTACCATATTGACAAACAATAGACCGAGAGGCCCACTCATGCATCCCTCATTCTCTTATATGGTGCAAGCCAACTGTAGACAACTGGGAAAAGTTGAGTCTCCTCCTAACCTTCGGATTGCTGGGGACGTCTGCTGCAGCCATAGACAACTGCGCGCTGCGGAAAAGGAGACCACGCATTACGTGTCTACTGGCCGGCACTGCCCCCACAACCATGACATACCCAACATGGCAAAACCAAATGCAAGACAACCGCTGCTCAGGTTTGAGGCCCAAAAAAGTGGTTGGATACAGCATGATGATCCTGCAGTGGTCAACAACGCCCCTGCGCAGGGAGCTACTCCTGCACCTGAAGATGATATGAAAGCCATACTCCTGGAGGTACGCCAAAGTCTTACATTCATTGCCAAAAAGATGGATGCCATGAATACCAGGATGGATGCCATCGTAACCTGGAGCGCCATGAGGAATGCATCAAAAAAGGAAGAGCCAAGCATCTCTGATACTGAAAGCACTACAGTCCATCTCCAGACGATCTTTCTGGCATGTTTGGAATGCATCAGTGGGAGGGGGTGGGATTAGGGATGTTTATTGAGTTTTATCACACCAAATACGTCAAACGCGACATACAGTTCATCACAGAGTAGTTGCCATATTGCTTAGCATGGGGCATCACAACACATGGCTAGCCTAACGCCTTCCCAGGCAGTGTAGATCCTCACCTGGAATGTCAGGGGGCTGGGAGACCCAAGGAAACGCCGCCAAGTACTGGCATACTTGGATAGACATCAGGCCAATATTGCAATGCTTCAAGAAACTCATATCAACCCCAGGCATAACACCACGTTTGAAAGCAAATGGGCAGAACATAGAATATTCTCGTCTTACTCCTCCTACTCCAGAGGGACAGCTATACTTATCAAAAAACATACCCCTTTTATCCTAGCTGGATCAACACAAGATCAGCATGGGCGCTATATTCTTGCTTGGGGCAAGCTGGGCACAAACTCTATCACCTTAGCATGTTGCTACGGCCCCAATGTAGACTCCTCTACTTTCTTTAATATGCTTTGGGGGAAGATCATAGAAATAGGGTCTACCCATGTCATATGGGGAGGAGATTTTAACGTTGCTCTGAATCCTGCTGGAGATCGATCAAACCCTGCTGCACACCACTACAATGGATCACAGCATGCGATACATGGCATAGTCACGAATAATAGACTACTAGATGCTTGGCTCTATCTAAACCCTGGAACCACTGAAGGTTCACACTTCACTACTAAGCTTGCGTCCTGGGCCTGACTGGACTACTTTTTACGTACAAGAGGTTTAGGTCCCTTGATCACTACTGTCACACACTTAGCAAGAACATACTCCGACCATGCCCCCATGCGACTAGCTCTCACTCCCCCAGGCAATGATGCCCCACACAAAATCTGGAGACTCCAGCCCTAGGCGCCATTAGATGCAGTGTTCCAAGATGAATTAGGAACAGAAATCCAAGAGTTCTTAAGGAGAAACAAGGGTTCCGTAGATAGTGTTGAGATGGTCTGGGAGGCCTTCAAAGTCACAATAAGGGGCTTCTGTATCTCTAAAAGCTCAGGAGTCCGGGATATACAGGGTAAACTGAAAAAATTAGAAATTGTGCTAAAAAGCTAGAAACACAGCTCGCTGCTGAAGCAGACGAAAAACTCTGCATTCACTCTGTGAAAAACTAAATGAGTGCACTGCCACTGCTGACTGGGAAGTGAAGTTCCGGGGTAAGCACTGGGTTGCACGACATTATGGTGAGCGGGAACGCTCTGGGAAGGCACTAGCCAAAACAATATGGAGGCCTCGCTTCTCCAATCACGCATTAGAAATTACAGGCCCAGGGAACATCCTATAAGAGACACTGCGGATATACTCTGTACATTCTCAATGCACTATTCCGTGCTGTACACGTCATAAAGACATGACGACCTTGCTCTCAATAACTATTTGGAGGACGTTGCACTGGGGTGGCTGGGTGACACGCAGAGGGAGTTCCTGAGCACCCCTTTCGAGCAGGATGAGATACGGGAAGCCATATTGGGCATGAAATCAGGCAAAGCCCCTGGGATGGACTGACTCCCCATAGAATTTCATAAAACCTATATAGACTACCTAGCCCCTATCCTCCAAGAAGTATACGAAAACACACTAGAAGTTGGCACACTCCCCCCATCCATGAGAGAGGCACTCATCACATCCCTGCTTAAACCAGGAAAACCTGCTCAACACTGTGACTCTTCTCTTACAGGTCACTTTCTCTCAAGAACTGCAACACCAAAATCCCTGCCAAAGTTAAAGCTAATAGATTAAATTTTCTTATAGATAAGCTGGCATTGCCCAACCAGGCAGGCTTCATCCCTTGTAGAGCAACTACACACAATCTTCAAAATTTCTTCTCAATTATCCATATTGTTGACCCAGATCTGCTGCTCACTGCAGTGTTTTGAGACTCCACCAAGGCGTTCGACTCCGTTGAGTGGGTCTACTTACTAGGAATCCTGCAACGGATGGGATTTCCCCCATTGTCCCTCTCCTGAATTCAGTTGCTCAATCGCCTTCCCACAGCCAAAGTCCTAATCAATGGTCACCTATCCCCAGCTTTTCCCATTTCCAGGGGCACCAGGCAGGGGTGCCCCCTCTCCCCCCTGCTCTTCGCCCTAGCGTTGGAACCATTGGCAGCCAAACTACGACAACATCATAAGGATAAAGCGCTTCGCTGTAATCTCTGGCAGATATTGTTATCTCTCTATGCTGATGACATCACCCTATATATATATATATATATATATATATATATATATATATATATATATGAGACCCGCAAACCAACATGAGCCCATTACAACATGAATTTATTGTTTTTGGGAAACTATCGGGAATTCATATAAACTGGGGCAAGTCACAAATAGTCCCCCATACCGCTGCAGTCACGCCATTCCCTGTAGACTTCCCAATTGAATGGTGTCATTCCGACATGTGTTACATAGGGAAACGCATCACCAGAGACAGGGAGGAGCTCATGCGCCTAAATTATGGTAAAGCACTAGATCATATCATGGACAATGTCCCTCTGTAGTTTTCTCTACCGCTCTCTCTAGCAGGCCGTGCTTCCCTGATTAAAATGGTGGTTTTCCCACAGTTGCTATATCTTTTCCTTAATATCCCGTATAGTCCTGGGTGACATTTATTCATGGCATTATGGTCAGAAATGATCAGGCTTGTATGGCTCTACTCTCCAATGCTCCCACTATCATACCACCCACGCATGTGTTTTGTGGGTCACGGCTGTGCCCACTTGTTATTAATTGTTCCATAAACGCTACTATCGAAAACCTATATGAAAATAAATTCTTGTCCGGCTGGACAAAAGACATACTTACTATTTAGTGTATGATTATCCGCTCTCGTGTATTTTCTTTTCTGAATAGGGACCACTGTTCTCTATAATACAAATTGAAAGAATGGCTCACCGATTTAATATATTGCCAGGAGCAGTTAACTAATTATGCAGAACAACTCCCCCGAGCCTCACGCCCCAAAGACATATGGGGCCCTCTGATAAACTACCTCCTCGCACATGCTCCTGACACGTCCGCTGCAGCCCCAGCGGTATCCACACCATAACCGCGGCACCTTCAGACGTCTAAACGACAAACACACCTTGCACTTGGGCTTCCCACCTGACCCTCATCTTTTAATACACCCCTGACTAAAAGCCGAGCATTCAAATCTAATGCCAACCTATTGTCGCCCAGAAATGTATCATAATCTGCATTCATGACAAATGTGCAGATGTGCATGATGCTCCGCCTGTTTATTGGTGTATAATATGGGACAATGCTGTGTGGCAGTGGAGGAAGGTCTACAACCATTGTATGAAACTGGACGATATTTTGCAATGCCATGAGTTACGTCTATGAAGAAGAAACATATGTATTCTAGTACTCAGATGTCTGATTCTACATATTTACTACTTGACTGTATTATCTCATTATGACTAAACCCAATAAAAACTGTTGAAAAAAGATTGGCCCCAGTAAGTGCTTACCTGTGGATTTAGAAGAAATTCAGAGAACAAATGTTCTGAGGAGGTAAAGTTCAGCGGGGCAAGGTGGAAGGAGGTATCCGAGGAGGGAGCGTCATTGTCAGGGAGCCTTGGGGTGAAGCAGTAGTGAAGATTTCTACTTTCGGACTTAATGTCTTTTTTGGAAGTCAAAAACCTCCAGTGGGAAGAGGCAGAGGGCTGTAGCCGAAGACAATTCCACGAGGCCAGATATCCCTTTGGTGAAGGATCACTGCACAGGAGTTACAGCTGCAGAGAAGAACGTAGCAGGAGAAGCTGCAAAGTAAATCTGACTGGTGTTGCACCTCAGGCAGTTTTTGGCCTAAAATGTTTTAAGCACTCACTTTTGGGATTTGCCCATCTTGGCACTTTTAGCACCACAAACAAGGGTCTAGGACTCGTAGGACAACACTTGGGGGTCCAGGACACACTCAGGCTGGATATTGGTGTAGGTTTAAGATGGTATGAGCCTTTTGTGTCCCTGTGGCTTTAAACAGGAGGCCAGAAAACTAGCCCTTGAAGTCATTCTGGTAGTCCTGGGTTCTGCTGAAGGTGCAGGGCTTAAGAGCAGTACTGGCCTCTGAAGGTTCAAGGCAGGCTCCAGGCAGCAAAGCAGTCTTTTTAGGCACAGCAAAGCAGCAGGCAGTCCTCTGAGAGTCCTTCCACAGGCCCAGGAGTGAACTGAAGAGTGGTTGTGAAAGTCTTATTTGTATACCCTGGTGCCCACCCTCTGGAAGGTGGGAAAAGCTTATACAAAGGTTCTTTGAAGTGCATATATTTTCCTGACTACCCTGCCTGGCTCCAAGCTGGCTGCAGGGACAATGTGGAAGTATTAAGTCATTTGTATGAATGCAAAGCACACTCTATTACATTACAAGTGGGGCTCCTCTCAGCTCCGCCCTCTCATCCTGCAAGCAGATGGCCCATTCAGGCACACCTAATCACTCTATTGAGTGACTGTCTGGGAGGAATTCACAAAGTCTGAGTGTCAGTTACACCCAGTCAGGTGACTTAAGACAGGCTTAAGGCACAAAAAGGCCAAGGGCAGGAAAAGCTCAATGTTCTAAAAGTGGCATTTTTTAAATTGTATTTAAAAATCTGACTTTACCATTGAAGATAATTTTACATTACAATTTCATAGATATCAAACATGAACTGGATACCTGGTCCCAATCAAACTTTAGCACGTATTAAATATAAGAAGGCAATCCAGTATTAGCCTATGGGACAGGTATTTCTCACAGTAGTGCACGTAAAACTTAAAAGTACTTGGCCAACCTTTTAATTACAATGCACCCTGCCCTTTGAGCTGCCTAGGGCCTACCTTAGGGGCGACGACTTCTATGCAATAAAGGGCAATTTAAGACCTGGGAACAGGGTTATATTGCCAAGTCGAATTGACAGTTTAAAACAGCATTCGGGCTGTAATGGCAGGCCTGGGACATGTTTTATGGTGCCACTTCATTGGGTAGACAATAAGTGCTGCAGGCTCAATAGTAACATTTAATTTACAGGGTCTGGGTATATGGTATACCACTCTACAAGGGACTAATAAGTAAATCAAATATGCCAATCAGGTGTAAGCTAATCAAACCATGTTTAGGGGAGTGAACACAAGCACTTTAGCACTGGTTAGCATTGGCAAAGTGCACAGAGCCCTAATGCCAACAAAAACAAATTCAGCACAAAATGGAAGGAAAAAGGCAAAACATTTGGGGTTGACCACACAGAGAGTGCCAGGGTCAACAGTATGATTGGCCCTTACATTAATATTTTACCTTCGGGCCCTTAGGCACTGTCAGATGAGCCTTCTTGAGGAACACTACGTCCACTTCTTAGTTGCTGTCCCCTTTCCCTTAATGTTCCAAGTAGTGAATAGCTATGTACTGAAGGGGCCTGTCCTGTGCGTCACTTCCATAATCATATATAGGCGCTGAATGTACAGGGCTCATTTGAATATTTCATGACATGATGAAAGCAAACACCCTTTACTTTATCCACATTTGTAAGCGAATATAAGCCCTCCTTCATGTATAAATGAAACAGAAAACACATGATGGTGAGAACTGCAGACAGGCTACAAGCAGATTGAGTCACTAACAAATAAGAGACTCACGCGTCACAGAACAGTAGGGGATTTTTGTAAGAGGAAGATCACAGTTTGCCTTTGGGAGCTCTGTAATTTCACAGTTTGGCTTTGAGAGCTCTGTGGTTTCAACAGTACACATCTAATATGGGGTACAACTATGGAGCCTTCCCGGTAAGGGTGTAGTTGACGTCTATGACGAATGTTTTTTTTCTACTGTATATTACAGTGGGTTGTCCCCCTCATGAACTTACTTGGAATAATGTCAACATATCTTTGTATTCATCACTCTAAAAGCATGTTGCAGCCTTCTGCCTGTTTCGTTCAGGAGGCAAAGTTGTACAGCTCTGTTAATTCCATGGTCATCACCAACCAGGTATCACCAGCATGGGCTGAGTGAGTTGTGCGTTCCTCTAATGACCCTTGCATAAAAAGTCCTCACCCCACTAGGGCATACATTTTGTGATCCTGGAGTCTGCACAGATTTGTTGCTATAACCAAAAAATGAGTGGGAAACTAGTGATCCAGACTAGAACAAGCATAGAGCTTCACAGAATGTGACTATGCTGTTGTTCAGATTGCCTGTGCGTTATATTTTAATCAATATTTATTTTTACCTTTTCTTTTTTGAATAATTAAATGGGAGGATCGAACAGTAAAAAGTTTTGTAATTTAATGTTTACCTTGTTTTGTTTTACTTTTTGCGCGCTTTCTTGGGTAACATCCATGGAATTTCTAAGCTATACCCTTTGTTATGTGTCAGAACCCCTTTCATAGGGCCACGCAGGGGCTACTGGGTCCAATTGTGGTGGTTGAGGCCTTTCACTCTTGATGTCCTTGGGCCCAACTTACCATGGATCCTGAGCAACTGGGCACAGTACCCCTTCTGCAATTGACTATCAGTTGTAGCTGTGAAGAAGCAGTCAAAGGCTACCTCGGGGTGGGGGGGAGTGTAGTTACAGGTGAGTGAGCATGACTCATAATTCAAAGGTCACACAGTACTAAAAATAAATCAGTGTCCAGTCAAATATTAACTTTTATAACAAAAATAAATATTTTATTTCTAACTTTACACATTCATAGAATTAACAACGTTCATGAGCAACAACACAATCCCCTTGAGGTCGGGGCTCTAGTAGGAAAATTCCTGCTGCACCCTCTTCGCTATAACGTTGGTGCAGCGCAAAGCCGTCCACTTTTTACACATCACAAACTATGACAGAAAGTGTCCGCAGATATGTGACATGAACGTCCACCTTGCACATGTTTCTTACATACATTCAATGATTGGTGGGAAAAGTTACACTCAATGTGAGAAGTTGGCCTGGTATATGCTGTTCACCAATTAAAGTGGGCACCCTGTACCAGTCCAAACAACCCTTATGGTGATTTAAGATGTCAAAGATAACCTTAGAAAGCTATCCAAGTGGTAGCTGTGGAGAGCAGCCTTCTTACTTAGTCTTGAAGGAATGTTAAGCAGCTTGTTTTACCAGAATGTAACCTTATAGCATTTGTTAAATGAAAGGAGAACGACACAGTAGTTATAAAAATATGTATTTATTAATATAACACTATCTAGTACGACACAGTATCTCCTTCACAGAGATAATCACAAAGCACACAATACTTAAGCACAGAAATGACAGTAAATAGCACTAATACACAGTGGGCCCAAGGGGGGGGGCCAAACCATATACTAAGAAAGTGGTATAAGAACCACAACCCGAGTCAGGATGATGTCAAGAGGACATAGAATCGCTGGGACCACAAGGTGAGCAGATAGGGACCCCACGGAGGACGGGTGCAGTGTATGAACACAACTGTGTGCTCCGTATAACTCTATGTGAAAGTCGCAGTTGGAGTTTTAGAATTTTAGGCCCCTTCCCAGTGGACTTTGAAGAAACCCCGTGGAAGACAGAAGGTTGGAGAGTCACCCCACCCATGGATACTGAGGTACCCAAGTTACCTATTCCAGGGAAGCTGGGTGCATAGGTCTGAAGTGGTGTCGGAAACCGCCGTTGAACCCAATGGAGGACTTTGAATAAGAGCTACTGCTAGAAGGAAGAAAAGTGTCAGTTGGAATCCAAACATGGATTCTTGTCGAAGAGTACCTGAAAGCAGAGGGCACAGAGTCTGAGTCACTTGGGAGTGACCAGGGGCTCGGTAGGCGAATGCCCACTGATGTCAGATGCTTCAGGTTGGTTGATGGAGTCCTTGACCCTGCTGCTGAGGGGACCAGGAGATGTCGACGACAACCTGGAGCCGGATGCAAGCTTACCCACAAAGGATGTCGAGCGCTGAGGAGTCGTGTTCGAGCGGGAGCACCAACAAGCCTTGGTAACAGCAAACCACTCAGTAGTTCAAGAAAGTGTACGATTCAGACTAGCAATGTCCAGGAGACTCACCATACACATGGAGGTCAGGGCAAGCCTGGAAAAACAGAGAAACCCAAGAAAAGAAAAATTGACCCTCAATTTGACTCACAGGCCGGAGACACAGGAGTAGCAAGAGGTCCTCGAGCAATTTCATCAAATAACAGGCCACGCAGCACTTCTCAGTGCAAGGAGATCAAAGATCTTGGTAATAAATGGTGCCAGAGGTTGGGGCTACTTGGAGCCTAATGCAGTTGTTCAGGAAATGGCAACAAGCACATGCACTTTGCAAATACACGTGGTGCACAATGGTTCGGGTATTGCAGTCCCCACAAGGGATACTGGCCTCAAACTCAGCAAGAAGGCAGCTCGGGCCTCAAGGGACATAGAAAACTACCTTCTGTGCAGCAGGACCCTTAGGAATCTGTAGGAGCTTGGGATCAGCTGACTGGTCAGCAGTGTAGAGGCACCTGCAAATGCAGGTGAGTGACTCCTTCACTCCAAGGGAGATTATCTTCAGTTGTGCTTGATGCTCCACAGGTCCAGCTCAGATCCTGTATGGTGCATGGGCACAGACAAGGCAGCAGTCTGAGAGGGAGATGAGGTCGAGCCCAAACAAAGTCCAACAAAGTCCAGAGTGCCCAGATAGTCGTAGTGCAGTCGTTTCTGGTTCAGAACCTTGTCCATGTCGAATCTAGGGTCCTACAGCCAGGTAAGTCCTTAAGTACCCACGGGAGAGGGTTGGAAAGATTTGGGGGACCCACCCAGGAAAGAGTCTGAAAAGGGGGAAGTTACTCCCATATCCTTTGGCCAGTTTCTCGCCAGAGTGGGAGCCAACAGCTGCCAGGACTGGTTTGAACTGGACTATGCACAGGGACACCAAATGTGCCCCTCATGCAGACTTTCAGTTGCTTGCAAGCTTGCCCACCCGGCCCTAATACACTAAATACTGTCTGGGAGGTGATCACACCTCCCTCTGACAGGATGCCTATTGTCCTACCTTCTCCTGCTCGAGCTTGGCTCAGCAGCAGGAGGGCAAAAATATGTCTCTGGTCGGCAGCATCCATTTTGTGCTGACCGGTACAAGAAGGCTGGTATCGGGAACACCAGGGACCCCACGAAGACCGCTTCTGAGGGGTGGAATCATACCTCCCACACTGATGTAGGAGGTATGATTCCAACATGTTTGACACCAAACACGATAGAGTTTGTTTTAGCCGTTTTAGAGCTGGTCATCACACGGTCGCGTAATGCCAGTCTATGTATGGTGTATGGCTGGTTCCACGACAACCCAGGAGAATGGACTCCATCGGCTGCAGGGGTGTCCTGCTCATGCAGAGGCAGCAGCTCACTTAAAACATAGCACCCTGCCCTCAGGATTGTGAAGGCCTGCTATGGTGGTGACTTATAGGCTTTAAGTGCAGTGACACTTAGATATAGTAAACCTATATCTTAAGTAGGTGGTGCATGCGCCAACTTACACAGGATGCAATGGCAGGTCTGTAGTTCCATTTTGCATGGCCTCTCATGGGTGGCATAATACATGCTTCAGCCCATGGGAGGCCTCTGGGGTACCTATGCCTTGGGTACATGTGTACCATATACTAGGGTCTGACAAGGGTACCCCAGTATCCAATCTGGAGTGTACCTAAGTACATAACATAGTAGATTAGGGGGAAAGCAGATAGACTGGGGTCCTGATTAGCAGAATCTCAGTCAGACTAGTCCAAAACAGTATCACATCAAGCAAAAAGTGAGGTTAACCATAAGAAGCAGATCCCACTTTCCGACACTCAACATTATTATTAAAGAGCAGATTTATGATTGTAGTAGAGAATGTACTCATCAGAATGTGTTTAACAATAATTTAGAAACCATCCTCGTTTAAAACTGATTTACTTTCACTGATGAAGAAATCCGACTTTC
This sequence comes from Lissotriton vulgaris, assembly GCF_964263255.1. Taxonomy (NCBI): domain Eukaryota; kingdom Metazoa; phylum Chordata; class Amphibia; order Caudata; family Salamandridae; genus Lissotriton; species Lissotriton vulgaris. The sequence goes on from NW_028254594.1 coordinate 1,096,715, forward strand.
CTAAACCTGTGCTCTGTTGTCTGTATAACAGGTGATCATATAAAAAGTCGTTAATAATCATTCTTGCATGTGTAGAAGACTACTGCAGGTGAAACAATAATTAATATGCAATGTATGCATTAATGTTACATATATGCACATTCAAATGCAGTTCTCAGTCATATTTCCCTCTGAATAATTTGATCAGGGGTGGTGTGTCCATTGGGGCACAGGGGCAAAGCCCCACAAGCCACCTGTGCCCGCAGCTCCCTCGGCGTCGCTGAACTTAAGTAAACTCTCAGTTTACTTAAGTTCAGAGACACCTAGGGAGAACTGACAATCATGTCAGTCAGCATGATGTCAGACCGCCCACCCCCTTCAGAGTCTGAAGGGGGTGGGCGGTCCTGCGTCATGCGCCATGTTGACTGACATGCATTGTCAGACATGGGGCAGGCAGAAGCACAAGTGCGCATGAGGGCAAATTTCTGCGCAGTGCCCACTCATGCGCACTGGTGTCTGCTGTAGCTGGCGCATGCCCATTAGGATAGTGAGGGTTGAGCAAATGCTCAAACCTCGTCTCCTAATGGGCAGATGGGCGTAGAGTAACTGTGCCCGGAGTCAATTCTGGCGCTGCTGGCAGCACCAGGATTGGCTGAGAGGGTTTGGAACTTGCCAGCAGTGATGTTGCTGTTCCATTCCTGTAGGCGCCAACGGACCTGCTCAGGTAGGATTTTTATTTTTTATTTTAAAACTTCCCCCTTCCCTGGCCCCCACCCCCTCGCGGAACACCCCCCATCCCGCCCATCCCCCCCCCCTCCCCTGCGAACTGCGGCTGGCCAAGAGTAACCGTTGTAAATGACAGCGCTGCGAAGTGCCAAACCTGGGGCGGCGCGCTATGTAAAGATACCACCTTTATCTGAGACTCACACTTTTGTGTCCACAGCATTTGTCTGTCAAATGGTACATCATGCTCAACCCCCTCCCGAGCACACCCCTGCTCACACATACATGTGTCGCTGCAATATATTTGCCGCTTGTGCAGCGGATGTCACTGCTTGTGCAGTCACTTGTTCTTCTGTGCACCGAGTCTTTTAAAATATAGCGAAATCAGTGTAGAGAACAGAAGCACCATTTGTAAAATAAAGAGATCTGAGCCACGTTTCAGAAACGCTTTACTGGTGCCCCCCAAAAAATACAGGTGTTTACTGGTGCAAATCAATTTTTCAATTCGTTGCTTGAACTACGTTGTGTTGTGGTGAGCTTCTATAGCGCCTCATTGCTTGGAGATGCGATGAAGCACTTCGGGGAGAGGCTGCTCCGCGGGTTGTACTTGGGTGTTGGAAGGTGGGTTGAAAATGTGGCCTGTAGACCTTGGTGACCCACGTGCGGCCCACAGGTGCTCTAAGCTTGCCACGTCCAGCGCCTGGAGACCCCCACAAGTGAGTGTCCACGCTATATAAAGTTTGATTGATTGATTGTCGTGGTGACCTTGTACATGTAGCCGAGGATGCCATGAAACAAGCACAGTTTGCCCCAGCCCCGGTCACTAAAAGATCAGATCATCACTTTAAAAATCAAGGAAAATAGTTATAAAATCATTTGTTACGTATACAAAGAGCACTTTGTACTTTAAAATCATTTTGCAGGCACAAAATGAGACTTTCAGCAAATAAACTCCAGCCATAAATTATCTGTTTGAAGAAATAGAACTCAGGTCTATTACTTCACTGATGTAAACCGTTTTTGTGGCATAAATAAACGTCATTAACTCATTGTGTCTGAAGATTAGCCTTGTATTTCAGATTGGAAAAGGGGACGGAATCCATGTGTTCATGTATTACAACATAAACAGCACGAACCACGTGCATCTCTGGTGCACTTGCTGTCTCCCCTCCCTGCTCGTTGAGCAAAATCAGTAACATCCGATGCAAATGCATTTCCAATTCCATGTGTTTTGCGCGAGTGCAGGTTTTGTCTAACGTGGCCCTATGGTGAATAAATCATGTGTTAGGAATTCCTAGGCTGTAATATGAGTAAGATAGCTGTGAATTACGGCGCATGCTGCAGAGATCTGTGTGTGCTCTGCAAGGGACAAAGTTTAAGTCTAGTGTTATAGTCCGGGGGGTGGGGGGTAATGCACCTGCCGTAGAGATGTATGCGTACTCTGCAGGTGACAACATTTAAGTGTAGTGTGATGGCTCTGGGGGTTAATGTGCCTGCGGGCAGAGTAAAGAAAGTGCGTGCACGCGCGAGACCCACAGTTTTCAATACCTCTGAGAGTTCGGTTTGTTAATGCACCTGCTGCAGAGGTGCGTCTGTAAGTGGTAGCAGATGGCTTGGACGTTTGCGTTCCAGCCTCAGCCTTTCATGGTTTATTCTCTGAAGGTTCAAAAAGGTTCTTTATATTATGGGTATGGACTTAACGCGTGTTAATTGCATGTGTTGTAAAGACATCTTTATACATATTATGAGCAGTGCTGTGTTGTCTTAATTGCGTAATGTTTCTAATGTGTTTTCTTGTTCGACATTTCTAACTCAGCATTTGACAGACCGCATAAAGTCTCCTCCAAACAGAATCAAGCAACATTTGCACTGATTTTAAAGCTGCTCTGTCCGAATAGGGTAGAGTTTAGAGTAGGTAAAATGGAAGGGCTGCGGCCCCCTCCTGGTCCCTAACCGCGCGAGAACTAGAAATCCACCTTGAAGGATGGTGAGTGTGAAGAAAAGAGTGGTATAGAATGTTCAAATTGTTTTGGTTGGGGGTTCTTAACATGTCCGGGGGAAGTTTAACGGTGGTGGGGAATGCGTTGTTTAAAGTATTAATGAGGTGTGGATTTTATATTATGTAATGTTTAACCCCTTGGCTGCTGGGGTCATTTTCCTGCTGTTCTGGGGGGTGGGCGCGCACAGCGCCCCGGTGCTCATGACGAGCTCAGCTCATCATGAGCTACAGTGCTCTTGTGCTCATGACGAGCTGAGCTCGTCACGGCCACACCCGTTTCAATAGAACGTTCAGCACAGCAGGGGAATTATGCCAGCGTGCAAGCGTTCTAAAGGCCATGACGAGCAACGGAGCACTGTAGCTCATGACGAGCTGAGCTCATCATGAGCATGCAAGGGGTTAAAGAAGTTCAACGGCTTGCCTGGCCTAATCAAGCGGTCTTTACTCTATCTGGAGTCTGTTTATCGTCTCATATTGGCTGAAGCACTATGAGGAAGTGATTGCGAGTTGGCAAACTCGAAACCAAATAGAACACAACATTAAATATATTTCTTGTGAAGCAGTCGTGCAGAATTGTTGCACCATTTTCTTGGTGACACATTAGTGATACGCCACTGCATAGAAGTATTGCTCCTGGGTAAGCGCTTCACAAGCAGCCAACATGCTTATGAATGTAATAGTTTGGCGTTTTTCATCAAAACTTCATGAAAATACATTGCGTTTCAGAAATTGCATTTGGAAAATTGTGTTGTAAAATGATTTTGTTTAGTTCATGTAAAAACGTCTTAGAAGGTAATCCACCCATCCCCTCCCGAAAAGAGCTTGCTCACTCTGTTTGCTCTGTAAAATAAAGGTTGGTCTTAAAACTTTCTCCAGGGCTACTTTATGCTCTCAAAATAGGAATGCTGCAAGGATTTTCTATGCTTCAGGCAAAATTGCATTTTGCCGTTTGAGAGCCTTTGTCAGCTAATTAAAAAAATATTTTTTTGGCCTTATCTTGTAATTTGGCACTGTCCAGTGCTGGCGCTGTTAGAATGCTGCATTACGTCACATTAGGGAAGTCTGTACCTGTACTGCCTCGGCTCAGTGTGCTTAATATTTCAAGACTATACATTCCCACTGCTTAATAAGCCTTGCTTTATCGCAGCATTCATTTGCTTTAAAATGCATCGTTTGCCAATCTTTTTTAAATGTATTTCTCAGGAGAGGGACTCTCCCTATAACCCAGGTTTGTCCATTGAACTTGTTCACATCGCCAACTAGTGTTTTCTAATGGAAAGGGTTGAGCCAAAGCAGACTTGCTTAGTACCTAGGCTAGCCCCCTTCAGAAGTCAGACTTGCTTGGCAACTCAGAAATTCTCTGAAATAATATATGAGCTTTCTTTTATGAATGCCTAGAAGAACAGAATTCTTAGTCCATTTATCACAGAAATAGTGCTGAAAATCGCACCAAAAAGATGGCATTTTTAAAAAATTTGCCGTCTGGCATACGTTGATTCACTCTGCATACGCCTCATCCGTTTCAAATTCCACCAGCCACCACTGAATTTGATTATTTACAGTATGAGTTATGCAGTACAAACTAACATGTGTTAAACTATTTATGCACATGCCTATTAAATGTGCACCATAACACTTAATGGTAAACTTGTCATCACAATTTAGGCCTGTATTTCACCATGCTGCATACAGTTGATTTCAGTTTCTGCTAACATGGCTTTCTTGCAGTCATTCACATGGATTGCTAGTTCAGAATAGATACATTTCTGTACTAGCGATAGATACTTAGCCTGAGAAACAGACTTTGAAGAAAGTGCATGGGAAACTAGAAGGCAAATGAAATTACTATTCTTTATGGACCCGAGTGTGAAAAAGAGATGCCATTCCCATGTCCAGTGTGGGATCTTTCATGGATGTTGTAGTCTGCAACATAAAGAATGAAACAATGACAATGGACATTTAACAATGATGTAACCAAAGGGGTGTCACCTACGGACTTTTTGGATTATAATATACTAGCAGCTCGTCCCGACCTTGTCCGGGAGCAACAGGCTTCCCCGACCCCCGCCCGCCCCGACATTGTCCAGCAGCCTGGGCCCCCGCCCGGCCTGTCCCCCGCCTGCCCCCACCCCTGCCTGCCCTGACATGGGTCCCCTTACCTCAGCTGCTGCTCCTCCCGCCTGTCCGCTGCTGATATACTGCTTTAAATATGTCTGTTTTTCTTTGCAGAGGTGTACAGCTGACCAATCCGTTCTACAGAGTGTACATTGGCTGGGAAAGCTTACATCATAGCTAATCTTTTTGGCCTAGAGGTGTGTTAATGATTGTTGTTTCACCATAAAAACACAGGATCATTCTCTTTTCTCCTGCAGCCCGGGCCCCCGCCCAGCCCGTCCCCCGCCTGCCCCGACATGGGTCCCCTTACCTCAGCCACCGCTCCTCCCGCCTGTCCACTGCACGCACCGCCGCTGGCTTGTCGGCTGCTCCTCAAGTCACCGCTCCTCCCCCGCGCAATGTCCGCCGCTCCCTTACCTCAGCCGCCGCTCCTCCAGCCTGTCCGCTGCTCGCACTGCCGCTGGCCTGTCCGCTGCTCCTCACGTCACCTCTCCTCCCCCGCGCCATGTCCACCGCTCCTCGTCGCGCTCCTGGACGCCGCTCCTCCCCGCGCTCCTGAAGTGAGCACGCACGTCGCGGCCGGCGCTACTTCAGAGGGACTACTTTTTTTTTTACTGTAAATTTTTTAAATAACGTTTTTTAAAAAATGTATATAGCCTATAACCATCTACACAACCTGACGATTCCAACGGTGTATCGGGTGTGTGGATTGGCGCTGTGGTTCCCGAGTTTACCCGCCTCAAAGGCTGAAAGTTCTTCCTTTATTATAGTAGTATAGATTGTTTATCCTGACTGACTTCAGCACTTCAGAACTGCCCCTGGACTTCTTTGTTGAACCCCTTACTGCAGACACTATGCAGCACCTTCTTGTACTCCTTCCCAACCCATTTTATGATTGCTATCTACCACTCGAATGGATTTTGAGAGGTTTAGGCCACTATGTTCCTTTTTAATCCTGTCCTAAGTGCGGCTTAGGCTAACACCTATTCCTGGCCTAAGGAAGACTCTTGGCCGAGCTTTTTAGATGCTAATGTTTGTTCTACCTAAGCTTCTGGGCCTTGTCCCTATTTCTTTGATTTCGAAGACTTTTTGGATGATTGAACCATTCCTGTGCTTTGGACTGTGCTTGGAAGGTTTAGATTACAAATGTGTAGAAAGGAAAATTTGAGATTGTTTTCCGAGCATCAGGTTCTTATGTTATTGTTCTGTATAGTTGCTACAGAGTTACTGGTCTGTTCAATACTGGTCAGCCTCTATTTGAACCTGACTACTAATTTGTAATAAACATTCTTCAACGTGGCTACCGACTCCTGGTCTTCATTGTGTAGCCAAAATGGGTTGCACTGTTTAGTCTATTTGAGTAGATGGGAAATGGAAAAGACTAACTCTCTTTCCCTTCAGTGCGACAAGAAAGGTCCATTGGATGGCCAAGAGTAAGTAGACAGAGTAAGAAGTAGAGAGATAACATTTTGGGCCCACGAACGCTGGGTCTATGTTGTCGGGGTTATTCTCCATCCACTGGTATCCGCATCCAGGGAATGCTCACTAATGTGCTGTACTCAAGACTTCCCCCTTTGACTCTCTGGGAATTAGTCAAAAGTATACAACAAATAATACCTGGGGGTCAAAAATGATATGAATAAGTCAGACAGATTGGATCACAAAACCAGGACTACGCAAAAAACACCAGTGAGAATTTCGTGCATGTTAGTAACTGCAGGCCTAGTTAAGGCTCAAGAGCACATGGAGAAAATAGTTCCCATCAGAAGCCACACTGTACCGCCCTCTTTGTCATCATTTGGGTTCTCCTTACCCAGGAGACAAAACGGCCGGTCTGTTGTTACCGTGACCGATAAATGCGATGTGTGGGTTTTATCTGTCACGGTAACAACAGACCGGCCGTTTTGTCTCCTGGGTAAGGAGAACCCAAATGATGACAAAGAGGGCGGTACAGTGTGGCTTCTGATGGGAACTATTTTCTCCATGTGCTCTTGAGCCTTAACTAGGCCTGCAGTTACTAACATGCACGAAATTCTCACTGGTGTTTTTTGCGTAGTCCTGGTTTTGTGATCCAATCTGTCTGACTTATTCATATCATTTTTGACCCCCAGGTATTATTTGTTGTTGTATATTGTGTTTGGGGCATATACCTGGTCGGTCGGTAAACCCGCCCTTAGACCCTTCTCAACTGTTTGTTGTGTGTGTAATTAGTCAAAAGTGCCTTTCGTGCCACATCACTGCCAGAAGCTTAAGACAAACTTAAGACAGACTTAATACAGACTTAAGACAGACTTAAGTTAGGATTTTGTCTTAAGTCTGTCTTAAGTTTGTCTTAAGTCTGTCTTAATTCTGTTTTAAGTCTGTCTTAAGTTTGTCTTAGGTTTGTCAATCCTAACTTTACTACTACTAAATGCCTTGTGTGAATACCAAAAGTAGCACATTTAGGATTTTGTCTTAAGTTAGTTCTGTGAATCTCTCCTAAAACAGCCTAATAAGGATTGCTGAAGAGAATATCTTCTACCCCGAGGGTTAGTTTGGGTGGGTCACAGCCCCAAAATCCTTGCCTACTGCAGTAAGCTGTGAGATTCCACGTAAAAAGCTATCTGCCCTACAGGCTTTAGCACAGTGTAATAATATGCCATCCTTAAAACCCTATTGTCTTTAACAAATTCTTTTCATAATAAGTGGGTCAGGCCTTCCGGCATTGTCATACTGTTTCACAATAAACAGATCAAACCTATAGAATCAGGCATGATTTTTCTTAATGAATGGATTAGGCCTGTAGCCTATACCAGTTTCTTCACAAAGGCCAATTAAGTGCACATAAATAGACAACCATCTGGCATACAGTTATAAAATTACAAATATGATGATAAATCGAGTTTGCAAAGAAATATACAACCCTACTCAGTAGGGCCTAACAAGAATCATTAGAGTGAAAACCCAATGGGCTTGACAAAGTGGGTGACTAATGCCAAAACCTTTGCCTATTCCGGTAATGTGTGAGTTTACATGGAACAAAATGCCTGTCTATTGTATGTAACAGACTGTGATAACAACCAACTATTAAAGGCCTACTGTTTTTACAAATCCTTTTCTTTTCACAATAAATAAGCCACAACTACTGTTTTTTCATCACTTTTTCTGATAAAAGACATCTGACCTTTGGCATGGGACATAACATTTCCCCGTGCAAAGGTTCAGGCCTATACCCTGACACCATAACCAGTAGCTTGTCATAACCAACTCGGGTATACTGTTTTGAGTGTAAACATTTCCACAAAGCAACTATTAGGGAAGCAGTTGTAAAACTAAAAAGGTATACAAAATTGCAACAGGGATTCTCACAAAGCAAATTGTTGTAAGGTAAATTGTACAGATGACCAGAGGTAGCCAGGAGGTATATTTCAAGTAGAAGGTTTATTGATTAGTTGTTACAGGTTTCAAGGAGGTTCAAAGGGAATCAAATAAGATATTGTAGAAGTCCCACCAGGAGCTAGATGGTTGTTGCTCAGCCTACACTCTTCAACTGTCATTCCTCACATACCAACAAGCACACTGACATTCTAACCACACTGTCATCAGGCATTCCAACATTCCACTCAGACATCACATTCATTCTGGTTGAGCAACTAAGGAGAGGATGCACTAGGGAGAATTAAGTCACTACATATCCTCTTCCCTTGGGAACAACAAACAACAAGAATTGCAACAATGCAGCATAAACAAGAGAATGCATAATTCATCTAAAAAGTAAGAGAAATACAAAGGAAGAATTAGCACAGATTAAAGCTCAGGCTGCAAGTCAGCACTTCCCCCTTCCTAGGGAAAACAATAGGAAAGGTGCACAACTCCTGTACAAATGATGAATAAAGGAAAGAATCAGAATCGAGACAGAATAGGAAAGAGAAAAAAAAAACATTAAAAAAAGGTGCAGGTCATAAGTGTAGCCTGAGGCTGAGTGAAATATATACTAAAAGTACCACACCCAACCATGACTCTACACATCGCACCATAGAGGTTTGGTGTGGATTTCAGAGAGTGGAGGATACAATAGGAAGAGAAAATATCCAAACACTCAATCTATGCCACACACCTCAAACACAGTAAGGAGTGTCATGTAATATATATATCCACAGATGGATACAAATCCCAAAGTAGAACTAAGGCACAAACCAAAACAACAATAATGCAGCGCCCAAGGCGCAATACCAAACAAGAAGTGGGTAAACCCCCCACAAAGCACCTCAGAAGAACAAGTGCCAAGGCAAAGTGTAGGACATAGAAAGATGAGGACACCCAGGAAACCCACGAAGTGTAAATTCCACACAACTGTCACTGTCCAACTCGCATAATAAAATAATATACACCTCGAAACCAAAAGGTATACTCCAGAAAAATACATGCAAACTAATAAATACACAGAGATATGCCATAGCGCAAACAAAACAAAGTGTAAAAGAAACACTGCGCAAACCAAGGCAAAGCATAGGACACAGAGAGAAGAGGACACTCATGAGACCCATGAGGTGAAAATTCCACAACCCTGTCACAGTCCAACTTGCCATAATTTATTTCTAAATAAAGAATGAGAACACTGTCCATTACTCATCACAACCAAAGATGGGTACACTGCCCATAGCGCATCATAACTAAAGATGGGTAAACAGTCCATTGCACACTGCAAAATACTAGGTTCACTGCCCGTTGGGCACAACAATCTGATGTGTGAACTCAAAAACTGTATAATGAAACAAAACAACTCGTACTGCTACATGAACACATGTAAAGGGTAAAGCGAGAGTAAGGAGTAAGTAAAGCCTAAGCTGCTAGACACACAAATCTAAGGGGAATAAAATCAGTGGAAAGGGTGTGAACTACCCACACTGAAAGAATATAATAATCATATGGAGATCAGCTCCTATACAACAAATCCCCTAAAGAGAAGTCCTAGCGCCAAGAAAATACCTGCCATAAAAACAAACTCATAATAACTTAAGCTCTCACTAAGGCACCACAGCATGGGAAGATCCGTAGCACATGTATATACTAACACAGTACGTTTGACCTAACACAAAATGTACCCAATGAAATGACCAGGAGGCAATAAGCTAAAAGAAATATGCATGACACTCATGACTGCAAAGTCAAATTAGAACTAACCAAGGTGCTGTATGCAATCCATTACATATTGTTTAGGGAGGTAACAATATTATACAGTAAATAAAGGCATATGTGCATCATACATGGTACAGTAAATGAGAAATAGGTACATATTGTATTCCAGCAGTAAAATAACTAAATGTCGAAGTCATCAGAAACACAGTTCCACACAGACACAAGGTGGTCCTGGTGAGCGGTGTCTCACCCGATCTGAAATGGAGACATAGGGAATTTCCAAAGAAGATTAGACACAGTCCAAAGTTGGTGAAAACCACGATTTCCCCAAAAAGAAACAATACCAGAAGTCGGCTCCAATCCGATGCGTGTGGATCGCTAACACAGGTAAATAGCTCCAATCTAAAGCGCATAGAGACCCAGCAGAGAGACCATGCAGGAAACTAGGTAGTTGGCAGCAAAAGGTAGCTTGGTGTGACAAAAACTGCACAAACAGACAATAGGATAGCATGGCTTAGTGCAGGATCCTAGCCCAAATCCAAGATGGCGGCACGCTTGTTGATGGCATGCCGGGTGGTTCACTGCACGCCAGGGCAGCAAGACGTCTCATCAGCAGCGCTCACAACGTCACTAAGGAGGCCACGACCGCGTCCTCGAGATGAAGGTAAGAGCGTGCTTGAGCTCGAGACATATATTCAAAATCCAAAACCGGCAGTTGCCAACAAATGTTCGCAACAGGACTAAGATTAAGACCAAATCTTGAAGAAAAATAAAAACAAGTCTCACCTGACTTAGCCCATCGGTACCAAGCGCACACAGCCAGCCATAACCGATTGAAACACACAGTAGGAAGTAGGCCAAGTAGACCCTTTTTTCCCTCGCAGGACCAACGTACACAGTAGGTTGCACTCTCCATACTGTACTCCCATAAGGAAATAGGCGGGTCGCAAACAGCACTCGTGGTGAATAAAGATAACGCAGTTGTTTAGTCACTGGTTCCGTTAAAGCACTAATTCCAATACAGATACAGTTGGTGCTAGTTGCATAGTCAATACAGTTATTCTCAGATGAGACGAATTCCAGGCCCAGATAGATAGGTAGTTTGCTAGTCTTCATTGTAGTAGTCAATGCTGGGTTGACACCAAACAGATATATGAATTTTCACAGCAAGCAAGATAATGTAAACTTATAAAAGGAATGTGAATCGCCCTGGGCAGGCTGTCCAGATGGTGGAGGACACTGGTGGGACTCGGGAGGGCGTTCTTTTCCTTATTTCTATTTCTAATGTTGCTTTTCCTTGTATCTTGTATAAATAAAGTTCTGTAAAATCGTAAGTTTCCTCACCTCCTATATTCTTGTGGCCAAAACACGCAGGGTTTCTTCAAGACCGTCGCCAAAATGTTGTAAGGTAAATTGTACAGATGACCAGAGGTAGCCAGGAGGTATGTTTTAAGTAGGATGTTTATTGATTAGTTGTTACAGGTTTCAAGGAGGTTCAAAGGGAATCAAATAAGATATTGTAGAAGTCCCACCAGGAGCTAGATGGTTGTTGCTCAGCCTACACTCTTCAACTGTCATTCCTCACATACCAACAAGCACACTCACATTCTAACCACACTGTCATCAGGCATTCCAACATTCCACGCAGACATCACATTCATTCTGGTTGAGCACTAAGGAGAGGATGCACTAGGGAGAATTTAGTCACTACACAAATCTTCTATATTCGTGGTTTGACCCAGGGGGTAAACAACTCCAAAATGTTTGTCAGCTATGGTAAACTGTGGGAATACCAGTCTACAGGCCTTAACACAGTATAATAAATAATAATCCACCATTAAATGCCTATTGACTTTAATATATGCTTTTCACAATAAATACATCAGACATACTACCTTTCTTATACCATTTCATAATAAGCAATTCAGGCCTATAGACATGACCACTAGGTTGCCGCCATAACCTACTAAGTCTTGCTGTACAGAGATTAAGGTTTATCACAAGCCAAAAATTGCAATGCTATTTCTCTCTTTTTACTGGAAGCACACAACTTCGATCCAATCAAATCTTTAAACATGGAAACTAACATGTGTATGGAGCCCAAGCCCCACTCTCAGTAGTACTATGAAAGCTTGTTTTTATTGATCATATAAGGTTCTGTCACAGCTGCGCTGTCAAGGCAGACCTTAAAAAACATGTTGTTTACTGTAGCCCTGAGTATCCCATGCTGCTCTCAAACATGCGACCGCACTCTGAGTTCTAAAATTAATTATATAAAGGGAAGGGGATCTCTGCTACTGCCAAATAAATTAAATACTGAAAGTCATCTTCTTATCTAAGATATCTTACCAGCATTAGACCTTGTGTGTGCCCCTTAAAATTCAACCTCCATCCCATTGTACTCTTGATACTTTAGGCATGTTAGTGAGTCTGCTCCAGGCAGCCATACAGCAGCTGGTTCATGCAACTGAATAAAACAAACAAAATAATCAAAGCTGCTTGGAGTGGTAGCACTTTTTCTGTGGAAGCAAACTACTTATGTCCAGTCAAAGGGTACTCCTGTCTTCCAACATGTGGGTAAAGCCAAAGCCCTACTCTGTAGTACTGCTTAAAGCTATTTTTTAGGTTGATCACAATAAGGTCTGGTGAAAGCTGCACGGTCAAGCCATATCTAAAACTCACACCTTCGACCACACCCTGCAGAAGACCAACCAACCCTGTGCATGGCCGTCGGGTGTTTGCCATGGGCCTGGCCTACAGACAGGTCCTGCTCCCAACCTACTGCAGGTTGCACACCTGCACAGAAGGGGTTGCTCAAGGATCCATCACGTGCAGTCAATCACCACTGAACATGCAGCAGGGGTTTGCGACAGCATCTGCTTCTTGGCCAGGCCTGCTACCCAACCCACCATGGGCCGTCAATTCCGGCTGTGCACGGCCAAAGGCACCATGCAGTGGGAGTTGGCCAAGCATTGCTGTATTCCACCCAATTATTTGTAAAACATTTTCATGAGACCTCAGTCCTGTACCGGATTTGTAAATTCTGAAAACATAGTAGGGTCCATGTGACACAAGGAGGATGTAGGATTTTAGATCTGGCACAGAGTTTGTGAATCACACGATAAAAATAATTTTTGTGTGAATCATTTTAATGCAGTCGGTCTTTTTGCCCCATGTAGGCTGTCGGTTAGTGTCTTCCATCCCTTATGTCATTTCTGTTTGTCTTTTCCCCAACAGGTACTAAATGCACTGTGTAGAATAATGATAGCTGCAACATACATTTTTCTGTGACTGCCAGCCAATCATAGGGCAGTGGACTCGTGATTCTGCTTTTGCATTCAGGAGTCCACATAGGATGGCAGGATAGAAATCTCCGTAGTCAATTGGTGTGCACACCAGTGGCGTCACTAGGGGGGTGCGGTGGGTGCGGACCGCACCAGGTGTCACCCCATCATGGGGTGACACCAATCTGGTTACACTGCGGGTTCGCTGTGTGTAACACTGCAAACACAGCTCTGCACAGCTCTGCACTGCAGTGCAGCCTCAAGTCTGTTCGGTTCCTGCTGCTTTATTATATAGTGCAAGCGCACGCAAGGTACTAAAATACTGCAGTCAGTGCAGTCAATGCAGACAGTGCACGTTGCCACGCACGCACGCACGCACCTCCTACTATAGAAGTGGTGATGTGCCCAGCGTAACCAGTTTGTGGGTCCCAGGGCCGTCAATCTTTAGTGCTACCAATGACGGCCCTGGGACAGCCCCCGCGCGCTGTGTTCCTCTGACGCCAGCACCACGTCTGTGGAAAGACAGTCTCGGCAGGGAGTGCGTGCGCAGTGCTGCTAGAATAAATTGCGCATATTACCTACAGTAAGTACCTTTTGGTATGCTTTTCACTTCACAAAAATATTTTAAACTTTATTAAATTACGTCCGTAATGTAACAGTCAGTTAAATGGATGACTCTAGTTTTACTCCTAGGAGGACCGAGTCAACATTTCTTCCATATCCTTTCTGGTTCAGTAAAATTGAGCATTCTCGAGGTAGAGAAAACAGCTATTTTGCAAAAGTAATGACAGCCACAATGCAGTTTTTGAGGAGTCATTCATTCTAATGAATGAAATTGCTTCACTCGCAGCCAGTACTGCGGGGATTTCATTCTCTTTGGTAAATGTCCCAACACGAGGAAGGCTTTCCGCGGCGCCACCAGACAAGTCCACTTGACGGGGCCCCCATGTAAGACAGCACTTTACTGCCATTAGTTTAAGCAACGCATCTGTAACCTGTTATAACAATAGGCCCGTCTTTTTTACATTCATGACGTGTGTCCTGTGCTGCACCGAGTTAATAATCCTTGCTTTTTCATGGTGCAGGACATAGCTGGTCAACTGTGTACATTTTTGTTTTTATTAGTAGTAAATACATTTATTTCGGCATACATGGCATAAAAGTTTTCAAATCTTCGTCAACAATACAAACATAAAAGCACTTGTAAATTGAAAAGGTAACAATGCATGACCTGATTCTACAATTACACAACATTAAAAAATATCCTAAGGTGCTGTTTTTAATTTAATAACAAAAGGACCGACGATACAGGGGTTGGTCTGGATTAAATAATGCCTTTTCCAAAGGGATTGATGTAGAAAAACAGTTTTCTTAATTATCTTTATTAGACAGCATCATTGTGTGCCAAAATACAAGGACAACGCATTCAGATCATCAGCGCTGGGCGCATTTCGGAGCAATCACAGCAGATGCCAGCTTTATTTGAACTCTTGCCCACCACACAATTTGTCCACCACACAAGGCTCTGTCTGGCGATGCATCGCCCACCCTGCCAATCTGCCTCTCCTTCTCTGGTAGATCCCTTAGTTGACCATCTGAGATCAGAACAACAGCTGTGCAAAACATAGAGAGCATCCTGACTTTCAAATGTCCCCTCGATTGCTATTTTTCTGGATAGTGTTATTTGTGAATCACAATAGTTAACTGCATGTAGCCCCGAATTTACATCAGATTCGTGGTTGAGTACTTTAGTGAATACAAAGTAACGCAAGGCAGCGCAAAGTGCTGCCTTGCGCTACTTTATGTCTTGTAGGCATTACATGGGTGCAGCATGGGCGTTCGCTTGCATCCACCCGTGGATTTTGACACAAACCCAGATTTACAAAGACTTTGCGGCAAAATAGTTTGCCTACCCAACAGACGTAACGAGCAGAAATATCTTTTTCTCCTTCTTAATTGCTCTTTCCATGTATAGATTGTTTTTGTGTAGTAAGGTGTCCTTTCCTACACAAGGACAATCCTGCCTGTAACACAGGCACACTTATTCTATGGGCAAAGGTGCCTGCAGAGGAGTTACTGTTGAGTGTTACTATGGTACAACTCAGAACTTAGACCGAATGATCTAAAAACAAATCCCTTGTAGCACCCTTTTGTTTTGAATTGCAGAGGAGTTAGGCAGCTCACAGTGAGCCAGAGCACGAAGAGAGCATAAATGCTGCATATCTTTGTAAATATGGAGACATTTTTATTTCTTCCATTCAGGATGAACGGCACAGCAAGTTCTGTTGCTGCGCCACGTTCGTAAAAAAATAGTAAATGCGTCCTTAACTGTTTTCCAAAGTATGCCTGAGTTGCCACATTGGAAAAAGGCCTGCTCTGAGCTAATCTACATAATATCACGCTAAAATGACATACCTCCGCATATATGATTGTAATCAGTTTTTCAAATGGACGCTGGTGACTGGTCCCCTTGCCAGTGCTCAATGTTTGTAATGACCGTCGGGGTCACCTTTGTGGTAGGGACAGACTGTCTACTATTCTGTGCATGACCTAAGCACCGTTGATGTGAGGTTCACAAGCTTCTTGTGTTTTTCTTGCTATGTGCATACGTCAGCGGCAATAGGAGATTTTAGGTTGGACAAAACAAAGAACATGTTCTGGAAGCAACTATCCAAATCTTTTAAATATACTTGTCCAAGATGGAGGAGCAAAGTCTGATAGATGAGGCCGCTTGTCGAGGACACCATCGGTACTACTCAAGAAGAAATGTCACTTTTCCTGCAAATCCAAAAGAGAGGGAACTCAGGCCAAAATAAGAATTATTCACAGGCTCAATGTACAAGAGTAGTAGGAATCCTGCAGCGGTTTGCCAGATGTGAACGTATTGTGCATTCACGAGTTAGACCCAGTACCGGCTTGCACAGGTCTGAGCAGGGGGCGGGGTGGTGGAAGCCGACAGACTACGGGTTAAGTAATATTACATTTTATTTTACAGAGTTTTATATAGCGCAAACTTGACCCAAATCGGGTGTCAGAGTGCTTTACATAGCACCAGTTGCATTACATGAAGACACATACATTTTTTGTTAGGCACAGGGAGATTGTTATTTGCGTAGAATCACAGGATGGTCAGCGTCATTGCCGAGACTCGAGCCCATGCGGTAAGTCGTGAGGGGGTGACACCATGAGTTACCCGCACCGGGTGACACCAACCCTAGTGACGCCACTGGTGCACACGTTTTTTTTTTTTAATTTCAGAAAATATTAATTTATTGTTAAAAGCGTGCTCTTGATCCATTCATTTAATCTTTTCTCATTGACTGGTTGTCATGACATGATAGATCAATTCAGATTATGATTTTTTTTTATTTCCAAAAGACAGGAAAAGGGGGGGGGGGTACAGTAGGAGTTTCTCATTACAAGGTCATGAATTTGCAATTCTGCAGAGAATCAACACATTAATACCCAGATAGTTTTAAAATTGTACTTATTCACGGTCATACTGAAAAGGTTTATAATGCTAATTTCTTAAAATCTGCCGAATAGCGCTCGTCTCCCTTATTATCGCTCTACTTATCCAGCCAAGCAGTGCAGACCGCAAGCTCTGCCACGTGAGGTCGGAAACACTGCTTTGTCTTATTCGTTTGAGGTCTATGTTTGCCCTTCCGTCCCTTCTTTCTACAACACCGACCGGTGTACATGTGACCAGTTTGATCCTGATTATCGGTCTGTCGGACCTGGACTGTAAATACCAATGCCCCGAGGTGTGATATTCTCCGTGTGCACAAAAAGCCTTCAATTCCAAATCTGTGCAAGGAAATTGGGGAATGGCGTGTGGAATCAGTAATTCGTATTTTCTCAAACATTTCCCGTATTAAACTTCAGATGGATGAAACTGACAAAGTCTTTCAGGTAAACATGGAAATCTGATCCCTTTACATACTCTCATATACGCATTTGAATCTCCCCTGCGCCGGCCTCGCAGACCTCGGTTTAGGACAGCATTTGAGAGTCATCTCTGCAAGATGTTTGTCAAGCATTGACGTCATCTGATCAATGTAGACGCCAACAGTGAGATGTACTTAACTTACTTTGAAAGCGATGAATACAAAGCAATGTTAATGTTATACCAAGTAAGTTCAGGCGGGGGGCACCCAACCACATTCATCATGACGTCAATTGCAGCCTTACCTGGAAGGACCCATAGCTTTACCCTGATTTAGATGTGTACTGTTGAAACCACAGAGTCAATGTCCAACCCTGAAACTCTCTCGTAAACTGAGATCGTCCTCCTCCAAAAATGCCCTACAGTTCAGTGGCGAGCAGCATCTCATATTTGTTAGTGGCTCAATCTGCCTATAGGGTGTCTGCAGTTTTCACCATCCCACCATGTGTGGCTACTGTTCCCGTTATACTGCGACTTGCATCACTGCTGAGAACTGCCAAGAGAGCAAGGTAAAGGGTTAGTGCTTTCAGGCTTTTTGTTACAGCGGGTGTTTCCTCATTGGCTGCAGCCCCTGGAGGGTAAGGTAGCTCCTGGTGCCTTCGCCACTTTCCCCAGCTCCCAGACTTAATTGCAGCAGGTATTTGGAGGCTTCGAGAGAAAGAGAGGGAGGGGGAGATAAAGAGATAGTGACGAGAGTGGCGAGAAAGAGAGAGGATAGACGGATGGAAAGTGACAGAATACACAAGTAGACAAAGGGAGCAGGGTTGGTTGGAGTGTTTGTGCCAGGGCTGCCTTTGATTCCCCAGTCTGACCCTGATAGTGTGTATAATGGTATTGGAATTCAGCTTTTAACTCATAATGAGGGCCTTGGACATCCAAGGCTGTCTGTCCTACTAGAAGTATAGTTTGGGTATATCTGTTTAAGCAAGGCACTAACTGGTTCATTGAGGGGATGGACTACCAACTAGTCTGGGCAGCTCTAGAGAAATCACTTTTAAACAACACACCTATTAGTGCATTCCTGACAATGCACAATTTCCACCCCCCTCACTCCAGCTATAATATGCATAACACTAAAAGGGGCTATCTTAAGATTAGACTATCTTTGAAACTAAAGTCTGCCACTCTAATATGTCATCCATTAGGCTCAACCCTACAATCAAAATCGATGGTCTCCCAATACTCTTGACCTAATTTGTCAAAAAAAGATATTAGACCGATCAAACATATCTTTGATGGAAATCTACCATTACCCTTCTCCACATTATCATAATGTTTCATGCTGGATAATTTGGACTTTTATAATTTCTTGGTACTAAAAGTCCAGGTATCAAAGCATCCATTACTAAAGAACAGTCGCTTGCTAAATACAATAATTAGTAGCTTGTACAAAACTGGACACATAGTGTCCAGAATATATAAACTACCACTCCCTAATCTTCACAGAGCTCACACTCTAAATGCGCAAATTTGGGAAACAGAACCAACTAAAAGCAATATAAAATTCGACTGGAAATGTATCGTAGAAAGCTGGCTCAGTTTATAGGATACCAAAGTAAGGTAAAGAGTGCACAGAGTCCAGTGGTTTCCCGGAGGTATAACATAGGCTAAAGTAGATCATTTTTTACTCTGTTTGTGGTAGTGTGGTTGAGCAGTCAGGTTTATAAGAAGGTAGTGTTAAGCATTTGTTGTACACACTCAGGTAAGAAATTATGTCACAAACTCAAAGACTGAATCCAGGCCAATTGTTTGTATAAAAAATTGCTATTTTGTTGTTTTATTTATAGAGCCAAGATTTACTCAGTAGAAGGTCAATTAAACTCTTTAATCAATGCTACTTTTCAAAAAACAGTTAACACTGGTTTTGTAGGAACATTTAGATTACTTTTGCAGTTGAGTAAATGATTTGTAAACTGTTCAAAAACACTTGAAATTACTTTCAGATTACTTTTGGATTACTTCCTGATTACGATTCTAGATTTGGAATGAAACACACTCCTAACACAGTTTAAGCAACACAGGACATCAGTAAACAGGTTACTACATGTAAAGGCACTAAGTTACTTTTTGTTGCAGTAGAAGACAGTTCAACACTTAAAAGAATGTTCAGAGAAATCCCACCATACAGTGTTATGGAGAAAAAAGAAGTGTTAAGTTTGCAGGTAAGGAAACGGTTTTAGGATTGGAGTTTTGTGGGTAGAACCAAGGTTCCCTAAGGTTCAGGATGGCACTCAAGGGACACCACCAGCGGCACTAGGGCTGCTGGGTGCAGAGTGAAGGGTACCAATGTTATCCAATGGGGCTAGGGGCACCTTGGTTGGGGGCTTCTCATGGGTAGGCCACTGGATCCTGAGTCAAGCTCCTGGGATTAAGGTAAAGGAAAGGGGGTCCCAAGCTGGCACCAAGTTCATAGCACCAGCAGCGCTAGGGTAGCCAGGTGCAGGGTGCTCAGGAGGTGTCAGGAGCCCAGTGCTTACTTATGATGGATGCAGGTCATGGAAAAAGACTACAGGTTTGGCAGGAGCCAGAAGACTGGACAAAGGGAACCAACAACTGGGGGATGAAGTTGTAGACTTGCTGAACACCAGCACACCATTGGTTGGGCACCTCAGGACTTAGGAGTTGCGGGTGCATGGGTGTCCTTTAATGTCGGGTTCTTCTCACCAGTTCCAGTCCCAGACGAGGGGACCCTTCAGGATGAGGCTGCAGCCAGCATTGGGTAGAAGGTCGGGCGAGGTCATCCAACGCTAGAACACAGGTCAGGGGTGGCTTACAGTGTTGGTGGGCATGGCACACAGGGACTCCAGTTTTGTCTGCGACAAAACACGCAGCTTGCAATGGCAGGGTATCGGTGTTAAGGTGAAGGGTCCCTGAGGCGCAATGCATGCTGGACCTAATGCTGACCCTTGCCTGCAAATTGGTTCTCAATATTTGGAAACATTTCAATATTGTTTCATTCCATATGTGGTGAGAATGGCTCACATTTCTCTGGAGAGCAAATACCACATCACTGCAACTCTCTCCTTGGCGTCCACCACGCAGACCTATGTGGGACTCATTTGACGCCACTTCCCTTCACTTTGACCCCTTAGTCACAGATACACTTTGCATACGCAGAATGGAGTTACTCTAAGACAATCTGGTCCAGGGTATCTTTCAACCATACATCCTCCCATTTAAACCCAGGTGAACGCTACGCAAACGTGAGTATTCACCCAATTACAGTTTGTCTTAACTAATCCACTCAAGTGTTGGCTGTTTATTCCACTGTGCACACAAGATCGCAGTAAGATGGCCCCTTGTACACCGTAAATATGTTTATATGATGTCTATATGATTAATATATTTCCCAATGAATATGAATATATAAACATGAATACGTGAATATATGAATATACACTATATAATAACAATACCAAAATTGAATAATGCTAACAGAATCAGACAGGGTCAAAATGTGTTACTGAAGGAAACAACGCAGTCTTCAGCCTGTGACCCTCTGTATGGGTCAAACTGGTGAACAGTAATTCCTTGTGCATTACAGTGCTAGTATAAAGTGCCCGATCGACACTGCTGGAAAATGAACTTCGCACTTCATAGCAAACTTTGAAAAATGACACCTGTGTGCAAAAGGCCGACTGGTGCGTACGTCCTTGTTTGTTGAAGGAGGAAGAAGCTTAGTGTTGCAATGATGGGAGCTGGTTTGGGAAGGTGCTCCGTCATGGGTAAAGAAAATAGACTTTATTCTCACAATTACTCAGGATGACACTAGCGCCAATATTTGATTAAAAGATGCAGCAATACCTAGAATGATACTTTTTTTTTTACCGTAGGCGAAATTCTGAAAGTAGCTCAATATTGATGGCATAAATCTGAAAGAAATATATTCTAGATAAATATGAAAGGGGTCTGGTGTTATAGTAAAAATTCCATATCTATTGACTGAAATTGGAAGTCTTTCTGACTTCTAATTGGTAACAAGGCTAACAAGGATTGACAAAGCCAATAGGTCTCGCCATTCAGCTACCAAAGCAGACCTACTGGCTTTGACAGTGATGCTTTGTGAAATACTGTTCAGCATCCCAAAAGGTTTTTAAAAAGTGAGATGACTTTTACCTGTGCTTGCTTCGTGAAACTACAGTTATTGACTGTGGACTTGTACTTGGATATTCATACAGCCCAGTGGCTACCATCTGAATTCTTAACATGAATCACTTGAATGAACAAATGCTTGTTACCGCACAGCATGTCCTGAATGGCGAAGATTACGTCTGAAAAAAACATTACCATTTTCTTGTTGAGATCTTTTCTGTTTTGTTCTCCTAATGCATCATGGTGGATACTGTACATGAACGTGCAGGGGCTTCTGAACCAATTCTGGAGGGAGTGCATGGAGGGGGAGCCTCATGTCTTCAAACCACTTTGTAAACCAAATGTTCTCCATATGGGGAAGTTCAGCCCTGCAAAGAACAACGACCGAGTCTTTCTTTACACCCGGTAGGGTCCGAGTCTAAAACCGACACCTTGCTTCCAAAGCAGACATAAGGATACATATCAACTTCAGCTTCTCAGGAGGCCAGGCAGGCCCACTATTTACTTGCCTTTTCTGAGCTATTTCTTAGTGATGTAATGCAATGCAAGGACGAGTCACGTTTTATCATAGGAGCAATTGTACCTGAAGTATGCTCCAAGTTCCAAGAATGTTCCAGGGACCATTAAAATATGTTTAAGAATGGTGCATAGATTTTATCCAGATGATGAAGGATGCGTGTAAACTATTACAAACTGTGTTAGCAAATGTTACCCAATACAAAACATGTTCTCTGTACGTAAGAATTTACACGGTTTCTCACTTCCCAAAAGGCAGTGGCGGCTGGCACAGATCGGGGAGGCAGGGCAGGAGGGGAGATAGGTGGTAAAGGAAAAAAAATAAGCTGACCTCCTCGTTGCATCTCACCTCGTCTCTCCACTGTCGTCTCTCTGTGTCACTCCAGTTACAGGAACAGAGCACGCAGGAACCACTCAGGCTCCCCTAAGACAATCACAACAATGCCATGGTTCAATGCTCAGGCAGGAACTGGGAGCCTGTGCATGTTCTCCACCTAGGCTCCAATGCCTCCTGGGAGGGGAACATGCAAAGTGCACATGACTGTTTGGCCGGCCCAAGATGGCTGGCCAAAAATTCATGCCCACTTACATAGTGTCCACCACCCCTCCCCCTGCTCTCACAGAACAGCAGCCCCTCCCAATAAAGCAGCAGCAACAAGAAAAAAGAGAAGGATTATAACAACAAGGTATTATCATTTTATTTTTCCTTTATTCACACTGGTGAAGAGCAGTGGGGCGATGCTCCTCTGCCTTAGCGGAGGAGCCGCCACTGCCAGAAGGCCACTGCATATTAAGCATACTTTCTCACCCCTCTCGCTGTGATAAATCAAATAGTGAGGCTCCCTTTTGCATCCATTCACACTCCCTTCCCATCATATAAAAACCCCTCTCCCCCTCCTTATTTACTGTTCGTTTTTTGTGCTTCCCTTCATTCAGAGCAGGCACAGTGCACACCCTCCAGTGCTTGTTCAGCCCCTGTATTGCCATGCGGTGCCAGTGAGCCTGGGAGCAGCATGATTTGGCATCACAGTGGGTGCTGAAAAAGGTAAGTGTAACAGATAGCTCTGGCCGGCAAAGTAAACAGCGTCTGCCACATCGTGCAGCAGACTTTGAATACGCTGTCCTGCTCTGTTCACCTGGCTGGAGGTCTGTGGTGCCTTCCTCCAGCAGGGGTGAGTGTGTTTGTGTTGCTGGGAGCAACCAGCAAGCAGTTTTGTTTCGTTTGGCATGGCTTCTTGTTAGATTTGGGGGTCTCTAGTTGGCAGAGGTAGGTACCTTTGACCAAATAGGGACCCTTGCGTCTAGTCAAGGTAAGAGGGTACACTCCTAAAATAACCCCTGCTCGACCCCTTGGTGGCTTGGCACAGGCAGACAGGCTTTTCATAGAGGCAGTGTGTAAAGCATTTCTGAACACATACAGGAAATCAGTGACAACACTACAGCGGGACACTACATAAGTTGTAGTATACAAATAAGTATTTTTATATAGATTTAACACAAGACCACAAACGACAAAAATCCACAATACTGCACTTTAAAAAAGGGTAGAAATGGGGAGCGGAGCTTGCCAGCAACCTTGATGGCTGCCTGAGACTTCAGCTCCGCTGTGAATACGCAAAAATCCAATAATTATCCTACATTAGAGCTACCATATTGCGGGTCCGCTACCTCCCCCGGGACCGTTGAGTACAGGAGCAGCTGGCGCTGCCCTTGACCCGGAGTTACGGCACCCCAGAAACGAACACCACGAAGAGGCGGACTGCGCACGGGAGGGCCGGAAAGCCGGGAGGCACGGTGACAGGGCGAACCCCAAGACGTGCTGCGACGTGCGGCCGTGGTGGACGGGATTGCCCCGGCGCTCCGTGTAGAAGCCCTGAACCACTGCAGCGGCCTACCAGTCCGGATTGCCAGGTGAGGAGAGAGGGCGCCCCCCCCACCCCCTGGCCCTCTACCCCTGGCCCTCGACCCTGGGAGACCGGTGATTGCTCCGCGAGGGAATCGGGAGGAGAGCGGTGAGCTGGAGCGCAGCTGGAGACGGAGGGCTGGCGGCCTAACACACACCCAGAAGGAGCAAAACACAAGGCAGCGGAGGAGTCGGCGGCCCGGAGCCGGGGGGGACTTGGCAGCCTGGAGCGCCACTTTCCCTCACTGCACACTGAAGGGGCAGCGATCGGTCCGGGGGGCCCACGTCTTTCACCACGGGCACGGAGCCATTAGCCCAGCACCAAGAGCGACGAAGAAAGCCTGAGGGACACACGTGCCTACCCCAGGAGCAGCCCTGAGAGGCGCAGCTTAAGGATGAGAGACACGGGGGCTCCCATGAATGCTTGCATGCCTACAGACTTGCGCTTCGCGCATTTGCATGACTGGAGAGCCTCATAGACACAGAGGGAACAGCGGTAGCGCTGCTGCATAGTGGTAACCTGCCTGCAGCAGAGAGCGCAGTGAGTTGGCCGCGCAGAGAGACAGTCCCACGTACAAACGGGCGGCACCTGGAGAGAGCAGTAGTACATCGTTGGCACAAAGTGCACCTGGCGACGCAGCAGAGATTGACAAAAGCAGCAGCCGGAGCGCTGAGGTGCACAGAGGCTTCCAGAGTCAGGTGGCTGAACTGGACAGTCTGCCTTGGACTGGTACAGCGGAGCTACTGAGCAGTGGGGTAGACGCCCTGACGTTTGGCTGCCCCCCCCCCGGTGCGGTATTGTAGGAGTGCACTACAGTTTAAGGCTGAAGACAAACCCCCAAGATGGTGAAAGGTGACAAAACCCAAAGTAAATTGCCCTTCGCGCAGAGGAGATCGCATCGCAAGGGGCGCCAGCGGAGGAAAGGTTGACAAGAAGACCAGAGGGCGATCAAGCAGCTGGATTGGACATCAAGACCATGCTGATGTCCATGGAAAAGAGTCTGCAGACTAGCATGTCCTCGCTGAGCACCAAGATAGATCCACTTACATACAAGATGGATCGCATGGCGGAGCGCCTAGATAAACATGCTGAGAGGCACGATATGGCAGTGAGGAGAATGACGGAAGTGGAAGAGGCCCAGACGGAGTTAGACACCGGTCATAAGAAACTGGAGAAGATCATGCACACGCTGCAGGAAAAAGCGGAAGCTTTAGAAGCCCGTTCACGACGCTGCAACCTACGTATCACGGGCCTGCCGGAAACTACGCAAACAGGCTCTATGAAGGTGTTTGTGGAGAAACTACTTACCACCCTTCTACGGGAGGGAGTGTTCTCCGCGATGTTTGTGGTGGAGCGGGCGCACCGCTTTTTAGGACCGGGCCTGCGCCCTGGGGCTCCGCCTCGCCCCATAATCACCAAACTACTAAATTACCGAGATAGAGATACCGCCCTAGGCTGGCTAGGGCTAAAACGTCGCTCCAATACGAGGGTTTTGCGATATCGCTCTATCCGGACTTCACTGCTAAGATGCAGCAGGCACGCGAACATTTTATCCCCCACAAGCAATGACTCAGATCTTGGGCTGGACTATAAAATGTTGTATCCGGCTAAATTGCGGGTGAACAGGCAGGGCCACTCGCACATTTTCACGGACCCACAGGCCCTGCATCAAGCGCTGAAGCGCTGGTCGAGGGAACAGTCTGGCGGTAACAAAGGATCACCAGAAGACCGTGACGGCAGCAGCCAACTGGAGGAGCAGGATTGACCATGAATCACGAACAGTACAGTAGGACTTGCCAGTGGCGACTTTTCATTCCACTAGGTAACAGCCACTCAGAGAGACTACATTGGGTCTACTGGCAGTATAGGTAAAGATTAGAAACATGCTTTCCAGCAGCTCGGAGCATGGTCTGGAGGCCTGGGGGAAGTGACTGAGGCCCAGTTAATATATAAGTCACACCGGGAAGCTTGTCATGCCACTGTTTGCCTTTCTGTGTAGGTTAAAGAATGTGTTTGGTGTTTGGGGGGGGGGGGGGGGGGGGGGACTTGAGATAGCGCTTTTTGAATGACAATGGAAAATGTCAGTAATGTGCTACTGCTCTAATGAAGTATATTGCGGGGCATGGCTGTAGCGGGGTATGGGATTGCCAAGCGAAATGTGTACAACCAGAGTTTATAAGCTGCCTGGCGACCTCGGCCTCCGTGCTTGATTCACACTGAAGTTTACATTGACTAAATTGAGAGTTGGGGGAAGGGGCGGGAGGGGCGGGATAGGGTTCTGCAAGGCCAGGTTGGGGGAGGTCTGCTGTGGGCTGGGGGAGGTGATGTTCACTTTTGTATTTGTTTTTCTGAGTAGAATGGGGGGTGGTTCTGGGACTATGCATGCACACACTACCCGCGAGGGGACCGATCCAGGATCTACCTTAAGATCACCAGGAACCTCGCTGAGATGACTAGTGCAAGTCAAGGGATATCTACAGGGGAGACGGAGGTGCTCAGGGCCCTCACATGGAATGTGAGGGGATTAAATGACTGACTATCGTAAGCTTAGAAAGATTTTGAGCTACTTACAGCGTCAGAATGTGGATTTAGCTCTCTTGCAGGAAACACATCTGCCACTCGCAAGCAGAATGCTCCTTAGCAGAAGTCTGACGGGGTTTACGACGCACTCCAGGGGAGTCCTGACGTGGGTTAACCCTAGATCAAAGCTAACGCTGACGCTACTCCGGGAAGATGCTGACGGTCGTTTTGTGATATCTAGATGCACTGGGAAAGGACATGACCTCATTGTTGTTAATATTTATGGCCCAAATTACGACTCGCTGTCCTTTTATAGTAACCTAGCCCAAATTTGTCGCACTTACTCAACAACGCAGGTGCTCTGGGGAGGGAACTTAAACCTTGTACTAAATCCGGCTTTGGACAGATCGGCAGGCCCATCACGCAGACCGTCCGCGGCGGCACTAACACTGCAGACAGAGCTTCTCACCCTAGACTTAGTAGACGTATGGAGACACAGACACGCAGAGCAAGGGGGTCATACACATTATTCCGCATACCACAACATACATACCAGAATTGACTATTGGCTTGCGTCTTCCTCTATATTGGGGCGGGTCAAGACCTGCGCAGTACTGACGCGCACTCTTTCAGACCACTCACCACTTCTGCTAGTACTGGAGACGACAGCAAAAAAGATCCCGCCATTTACATGGCGCTTCCCTCCATACTCGCTGCTAGATGAACGCTTCCGTGGGTAACTTGCAGAAGCGATAGATGTCTTTTTCGAGACCAACTTAGGCTCAGTGGACAATTTCCAAACAGTATGGGAGGCATTTAAGGTCTATATAAGAGGCATAGCTATGTCCAAGCACTCTAGCGTCCTCAAATCTATTCACCAGCGATTACAGAAATTAGACAAACAGCTGGCCGAACTAGAGAGGAGTCAACTGAACAGTCCTACCATAACAGTAGCGGAAGATATAAAAAGACTGGTGGTGGAATATAACGAAGAGGCAGACAGGGAAGTCCAACACATGGGGAAATATGCAACAGCCAGGACCTAAGGTGAGGGGGAGTGGCCGAGTTCGCACTTAGCCAGGATAATGAAGGGAACAAGGGAGAAGACACCAATCTCCGAGATAAGGACTACGATAGGTGGATTAGTCACGGAAGAGGCTGAGATCGCGCAGGAGTTCAGGAATTATTACTCGAAGCTGTACTCCTCAGACTCAGGAAGCTGCACGGATGACATAGCGGAATACCTGGAGCAAATAAACCTACCTATGCTCACGAACGTGCACTGTGAATTCCTAATGCAACCCATAAGCAAAGACAAAATTGTAGAGGCGTTATCTAGCATGCACTCAGGTAGTGCCCCCGGAGCAGACGGGCTCACGGTAGGATTCTACAAAGCGTTTCAGGATAAATTGATCCCACACTTGTCCACACTATTTGACGATGTGTGTGTGAGGGGAGCATGCTGCAATCCATGAGGGAGGCGCTAATAGTTACCATACTTAAGCCTGGCAAGCCCCACAATGAATGCAGCTCCTACAGGCCTCTATCACTACTTAACGTAGATGCGAAGCTGTATGCAAAAGTGTTGGCGACTCGCCTTGCGTTGCTCGCACCAAAGTTTGTTGCTCCTGAACAGGCAGGGTTTATACCGAACAGAAACCTCACCTATAATATTCGAACGGTGCTGGGCACTATCCAACATGTCAGGCAAGATGTGAAAGCAATAGTTGTATTTCTTGACATGAAAAAAGCCTTTGACTCCGTTCGATGGCCATTCATGGTGCGAGTGCTGCGGAGACTGGGTCTAGGTGAGCCATTTCTCCAAATGATTGGTGCTTTATACCATCAGCCGACAGCTAGACTTCGCATGGGCAACCTGGTGTCTGCCCCCTTTCCGATCTGCAGAGGAACTAGACAAGGCTGCCCACTGTCTCCGCTGCTTTATGCGTTAGTGGCTGAACCGCTGGCGTGTGCATTGTGAGAGTATCATAGCAATGAAGGCGTCAACTTCCCAACGTATAAAATCATAATCTCAACATATGCTGATGACACTCTGTCATATGTCCGCGACCCTGAGGTTATTCTGACATCGGTACTCAGAGAGGTGGTGCGCTTCGGTGCACTCTTGGGCTTGAAGATCAACTGGGCGAAGTCGGTTGCCTTCCCACTGACCCCAGCGACAAACCAGTTTGACATGGAATACCCGCTACAATGGACACAAAAGAGTCGGTACGGTACCTGGGGATTCGGCTGAATACAGATCCAGAAATACTGATAAGAAAAAACTACGGTGTGGCATACAGTAAGCTGGAGGGTGATGTAGATACATGGTGCAAACTACCTTTGTCACTAATGGGGCGTATAGCAATCATGAAAATGGTAGTACTGCCCAGGTTTTTATTTCTGTTCAGTGCCATACCGACAGTACTATCCAAAGTTTTCTTTAAAACTCTAACACAACTTCTGATTAGACTTGCGTGGGGAGGCAAACAACCCAGAGCGAAATGGTCCACCCTCACGCTCCCGTACGAGATGGGCGGACTGGGGGCTCCTGACCTGGAATTGTACTACAAGGTGGCCCAGGCTGCCCATTTGCACACATGGATTCACGGTGACGCGCAGACCCCCCATATACGCATGGAACGCCTATTTGCCGATCCGCTTCCCCTTACGGCCACAGTATTCAGACCGGTAGACCGCAGGACGGGCATTTTAGACTCTATCTCTGCCACGAATCATGCATGGCACTCCCTTACTCGCGTGCAGGATAGTGTCTCATTATATTCCCCTAACATGCCCATTGATTGGACGTTATGGCTATCGCCACTCACAGAGAGAGGAGTCACACAAGCCCTGAGCAAAGAGGGTATTACTAGAGCAGGAGACCTGTTTGCGGAGGGCAGAGTGAAAACGTGGGACCAAGTGGTATCTGACTTCACCGCAGCACCGCTGATACTCAGTTTCCAATATCACAGGGTGCGTAGCGCGCTGCTGGAGATGCTAGGCCCAGAAATCGCGGAACCTCCGGAGATCAAGGAACTCACGCATGTGATCAAAACTAACTCCCCCTGTAAACTGATCACGAACTTGTACAGGATAGCTAGGACGCATACACAACAGAAACTAATGAAATCTAGACTAGCCTGGCAAAGAGACCTGCAGGTAACGATAGATGATAATATGTGGCGCTCTTGCTGTGTGAATACTAAGACACTGTCATTGAATGGCAGACACAGGCTGATACACTTCAAGTTCTTGCAAAGAGTGTACTACACCCCGGAAAGGCTTCATCGGTATGGCCTCAGGCAGTCGTCTGAATGCGAATGCTGCCACGAGCCAATAGCAGACTTCATGTATCTCGCCTGGTGGTGCCCGGGAATTCAGAGATTTTGGGTCAGTATATTCTTGGAAATGAGCGAAATATTAGAATTTGAACTGCCCCCAGAACCTGCACTGGCACTACTGGGCTACTCGAGAGCGCTGCCGGTGGTGATAAGGCGCCTGACAGATATGGGACTGTTAATAGCGAGGCGCGTAGTAGCCCTTCACTGGATAAGAGGCCCACTGCCGACAATCAAGAGATGGGCGCATGATATGTTGTACTGCTGCACGCAGTCTGAACATTATAGCGAATTGCTCCCCCCCCTCTAGCCGCCCGAAGAATTTTTGGGGTTTGTACCAAACACATCTTCGAACCAGAGACATAGATAGGGAAGCCGATGAGACAGCGCGTTGGGATGACACATTACTTGACACCTGTGAACCCTCGGAGGAAGACTAAACAAAGCTAAACAATATGCAGTCACGTAGGAAGAGCAATGGTGAGGGGGCGAAGAGGGTGCAACATCAGACGAGATACAAGGCCAACACATAACACACAACATCATTTCTGGGGGTTTCCCCCAGATAGACGTGCGGGGTCATACAACACAACTGTCTTATTTTACAGAAATAGCTACTTGATCGGCTACATAGACTTGCGTAAGAGGAAGAGTCGAACGACATGTATACATATCCACATTAAGGGACCAGGAGAGGGGTCAGGTGTGTGCATGGGTGGGGGGGGGGTCGTAAGGGGTTTGTTTCTTTATTTAGAGTCACAATTAGCAGAACGTCTGCAGCCTTTAGGTATAGTATAGAGTAACGCGCCGGTGCTAGTTATTGGGTTTAGTCGCTTATAGAATAGGGAAGTTTTGACACCCTAGGACTTGCAATAAATATTAAGGAGTGCTGGAACTTAGGGGTGCAACCCGCCGCCGGGCCTCCGGGCTGTCGGCTACAAGACTGTGTACTATGAGACCACGTGTTCTTCTGATTTGAGACATAACTGCCGCCGGCCTCCCGGTTGTAGGCAATGAGCTGTGTATGACAATTGTGATGCACAATAAAGGTTTTTGAAAATCAAAAAAAAAAAAGGGTAGAAATGGGTGGACAAGATGGAAGATCGCATATCCTTCTTTGCAGAGGACATATTGCTATATTTAGCCGCCGCATATAAGTCAATTAGAGTGGTTCTCGACATTTTCACGAACTTTGGCAAGTATTCGGGGTATGCGATTAATTGGAGCAAGTCCATACTGTTTATGTTAAAGGGCCAAGTCCCCCGATTACCGATTGAGTGCACCATAGCTGTGGCAAAGGAGGGTATATGTCACTTCAGATCCAGCCCTTTTCCATAGCTCCAATCTGGACACCCCACTGGCTAGATTGCAAGCGGATGTGAAGCACTGGAGGTCCTTGCCTCTCACACTATTAGGACATGCTGCTCTCTTTAAGATGCTGGCCCTCCCTCGTTTTCTTTACATACTCCACAACTGACCGCAAAAAGTCCCAGACTCATATTTTAAAGCAGTGGAGAGTGAAATCCGCACGCTGCTTTGGGATGGGGGGCCCCCAGGATCGCACTGAAGAAATTAACAAAAGGCTGGTACAATGGAGGTATAGCGTTGCCTGACCTTAAACTCTACTACTGGGTGGCACAATTGGCACACCCTATTGCATTCCTGAGGTGAGTGTCAGTCCGCCTTGTGCGCGCGCGGGGGGGACGGATCCTTCTACAACATAATGTGAGATTGCCCGGAGCGTGTCCCCTATTGGACCAAAGTCACAGATATAATGGCAGAGGTGATGGGCTCACCGGTTCGGAGGAAGCCCAGATGGTAACTCTTAATGATTAAAGGGCCCACTGACTGGAACAGATATGAAGAGCTCTGGCTGGTAATGGCGGCGGGAGTTGCAAAGCGGAACATTGCCAGGGCCTGGGGGGCGTCGGCCCCTCCGCAGTGGGACCAGTGGGAGCGGGACCTGGATTGGTGTCAGAGGGTAGAGGAAACCATTTACAAAAGTAGTGGGTGCCCGAAAAAGTGGAAGAAGATTTGGGGGCCCTGGAGGAGATACAGGGGAATGGGGGGTGGTCTGGGGTAATGGTTCTTGCTCTGGGCATTCTGTTAATGATTGAATGCGACTATCCTGTGCACTGTGTACTCTTTATTTGTATGATTAAATGTGATCAATGGACTGACATGTTAAATGAAATAAGCACTGTTAATAAAAAGAGTTAAAAAAAAAGAATATGTAAATGTTGAACAGAAAGAAATATATCAGCAAGTGAGACAATAGATTGACCATGGATTTCTTCATGAAAAGAAAGAATGCACATGCACATCATTCCAACCTATCCGAATGTATGTGAGTGGACAAGCTGGAACAGGAAAAAGTTTCTTAATTAAAGTAATCACCAGTTATCTACAGAAAACAACTGAGTCACTTTTGTCTTGTGTTGTAACTGCTCCAACTGGGTTGGCAGCACACAACATTAAAGGAATTACATTACATTGTTTACTGATGCTACCTGTGGAGCATAAAAAGAAATTGGAATATCACAAGCTATATGGAGAAACTTGTTGTGAAGTTTCAAGAGCGCTGAAGAAAATGAAACTTCTGATTATTGATGAGGTAAGCATGGTTTTAAACTTAATGCTTGCTTTTGTGCATTTAAGAATGCAGCAAATTCTCAAAACAGAGTACGACGTATTATTTGGAGGAAAACATGTCATCGTTTTTGGAGATCTACTGCAACTTACTCCTGTAAAAGGACAACCAGTATTTAAAACACTTGCGAATGAAGACACCAGAAAGTCTCTGGGTAATGTTGGAAACGTTAACATTTGGACATATTTTGAATACACAGAATTCATTACAAATATGCGACAGGCAAATGATTTTGATTATGGAACTATTCTTCAAGATATAAGAATTGGAGTACTGACAGAACATTGAAAACATTGCAAACAAGCTTTGCATAGTCGGTTACTTTCCAATTTGTTTCCCAATGAAAATATAGTTCCTGAGAAAATATGTATGAAAATTGCAATAAACAAATCTGTAATCTGCTTAATGCCAACACTGCGTGAGCGTTCTATATTCAATGAACAACTTTTGAAACTGGAAAATGAAGAAATAATAAAAATGGGAGTTTTTGATAAAATAGAGCATGAAGGAATCACTATTATTTTGACAGAAAATATGTATGAAAATTGCAGAAAACAAATCTGTAATCTGCTTAATGCCAACACTGTGTGAGCGTTCTATATTCAATGAACAACTTTTGAAACTGGAAAATGAAGAAATAATAAAAATGGGAGTTTTTGATAAAATAGAGCATGAAGGAATCACTATTATTTTGACAGAAAAATTGAATACAAAATTGGATTCTTTAGAAAAATCGATATCTAAAACTGCTGGTTTAGAAAAGAATGTATATGCATGTAGAAACTGTTGGGTAATTTTAAGGCGTAATTTGGATGTAGAAAAAGGTTTAGTTAATGGAGCAATGGGCAAAGTTGTGGATTTTGTTAATTATCCAAATAAAGATGGTATTGAGTTTTTAAAAATTACATTTGATCAGATTGAAGAAGTGAAACAAATTGGTCGTTGTTCAGTTCGTTTTTTGCTTGTTAAAGATTTATATGTCCCTAGAAAACAGTTTCCAGTTTCTCTGGCATATGCAGTGACTATTAATAAATCTCAATGTTTAGATGTAGACAGTGCTTTGGTGAACATTGAAACCGTGTTTAAAGAGGGTATGGCATATGTTGCTTTGTCGCGAGTCAGAACTTTATCTGGTTTGTTTTTGATTGATTTTGATGACAGAAAGGTTACTGCAGATGCAAACTTGTAAAAGAGTATTATAGGTTAAGACGAGTGTATGCTCCCAATTTAGGTCAATATCCTGTATTTGAAAAGCATGTGATAGGTCAAAAAAGAAGGGTATGAGAATATCTGTAGTGAAGGTATAGAGAAGGAAAATAAACCAAGATAATGTTGTGATTGCAAGGAAAAGAAAAAGGACACTGTTGAAGAGATTGTTGGTTATCAGTTTGAGAACTGATAAAACTAAAATACAAAGTGTTTGTGATGTTCGTAATCTTTTGGATGTATGTCTGGTACTACACAATTTACACAGAATATCCAACGAGATGCTCAGGAATTTCTAATGTATATGCTTACCATATTGGAAAATGAAGGCGAAGAAATTGAAAATCTTTTTGGCCTTTGTTACAAATGGGAATATCATTGTGAAAATTGTATGTATACATGTAGCACTAACATAGACACTGAAAGATGTATATATTTGACATTACCAGACTGTAAATCAGTGTCTTTCAATAAACTAGTTAAAGCAGCAAATCAAACATGGAGTGTAGCCAATGCAAATCAGAAATGTTATCAACATTATTTATACAAAGATATGGACAATATATCATTTTAATGATGTAACATTTTACAGCTAATGGAAGAAAATTGGACAATTTAATAAAACATTTTGTAGCAAGTCAACTATCAATATCAGGAAGGACTTTTGTGGCAGTAGCAATAATTTCCCATGATGGTCCTTCCACAACATCTGGACATTACACTGCCTATCTAAAATGTGAAAAAGGCTGGACACTTTGTAATGATGCTCAGTTGGTTTTTAAACAATGTTTGCCTTGCAAATTACCAAATTCCTACCTGATATTTTTAAAGCCAAAGTGTTAGGAACTTAGGGGTCAGACGACGGGACCGTCCGCCACAGGGGCGGATGTCCTATGCCTCGAATTAGGATGCACCCGCCACAGTGCCGGGTGCATCCCGCATTTTTTACATTGCGGCGGGCGGTGCTGAAAGCACCGCCTGCCACAATACAAAAAATGCATGTTGTGCGTTTCAAAGGACAACATGACAGGCACCGTGCGGTGCCTGCCATGTTGTATTCTGAAACGCAGGGGGGTACCATAGGTACCCCCCCATGTGCACCCCCCACCCCCCTTCACCTTGGGGGCCCGCAATGGGCCCCCAAAGCAAGGACAGTATGCCTTTTCATGGTGGCATTGCCGCCTCCATATTAGACCTTTTCCGCCGGAAAAGGGGCGGAACGTCTTCCCGTCTGCCACGGCCCCCCCCACCATTGTAATATGGCGGGGGGGAAATAGGTGGCGGACAGGCAAGGATGGCGGACAAATCGCCACCGCCTGCATGGCGGTGGCGATCCGTCCGCCATCCTAATCGGCCCCATAATTCGGCCTCTGAAGAATTTAGTAATATGTATTAATATGATTATTATTGGACAATTTCAATATAAAGGATTTCAATAATACCATTTGGCCTTGAGGAAAGGTGTGTTTTGAATTAGGGACTTTTCTTGCAGATTGTTTCAGCGTATATTTTTAAGGAACAACATTTA
This sequence comes from Lissotriton vulgaris, assembly GCF_964263255.1. NCBI lineage: Eukaryota > Metazoa > Chordata > Amphibia > Caudata > Salamandridae > Lissotriton > Lissotriton vulgaris. The sequence continues at coordinate 1,131,636 of NW_028254594.1, forward strand.
CAGCGTTTATAAATTTAAGTTATACATTTTTCTTAGGAGTAAGCATTTTATATATGTGTGATTTGTATTATATGGTATATTATTGAGGATGTAGTCTTGTTTTTTTTTAAACAATCTTATTGATTGGTTTTTTGCCCGCTGTTATGTGATGAGTACGATTGAAATCACTGTTTCTAGTAAAATTCAATATATTCTGAGAACAGCAAAAAAGGAAAAGAAAATACTTTATAAAATGTTAAAATTATGTTGTGTTGTAAAAAATATATTATTATATATTATAACTGTATTTTTTCTTTTCTTTCACAGATCCTAATTCTAAAATATCAAATTTACAGCAATTTAGATTATAAAAAACAACTGATTAAAATGTGTAGCAGGTTTTATTTCTATTACTGTGAAGGTAAGTTTAAGTAAGTATTAAAATACACAATGGCCTGTGTTTGCACACAGGTGAAGAAAGGGGAGATGGACGGAGTAGATGTGTGTGGAAAGATGCTCAGTGGGTGTTTTAAGTTACAGGATAAAGTTAACATGAATACTGAGTGTCACTGGGGACCAACTAACCCACCACATATGTGCAGAAAGTGCCAGAGAGTTGCATTGCAGAGAGGTATACAATAGGGCACAGCTTCAGAGCACCTCTCTGCAACACATGTGTATGGTATTCAATAGAGAGATATGATGGGCTAGTAGGGCCCAGAGAATTTCAGGATTAAAAGAGACAAAATTCCTTAACTTAAAATACATCATAGAGTGTTTTTGCACATGTCACATCAGGCCCCATCCCTTCCCTTTACTAATCTATAATTGGTTTGGTCTAGCCATTAACCCTAGTACAAATTATTGTCTTTATATACTATGCAAGCCGATCTGCAAGAAGATACATAGTATTAATACAGTCTTGAAAAACCCCAGTTTATACCTATGTAGTTTTGGAATGTTACTGTTATAGGATATCATGTGATCTAAAGAAAAAAAGATTTAATTGGTTCATAATATTTCCCATTGTACCTTTTGAAGAAGCGCAATAATTGTAATCATTGTTCTTTGAGCGTCTTTGGAGAGATAACTCTGTGCTTACCTCATGTCACTTTCATGCAATGTTTCAAACATTGAACTTGTCATTTGCTCTTATTGTAACAGTCTGCTAATACCTAAGCATTTATCGGGCAAATTTAGAAGCATCCTGTGCTAACAATATGTCACTTTTTGTAACATGGTTATAGCCAAAACACTCTTTCATATTTACAAAGACAGGAAAAGGTACTCTGTGTACCTTTTCTTCTCCATGTAAATATGACCTCATTATACACAACACTTCATGTTGAAAGGGTGTTCTATAGGTGTTGCTGTGTGTGTTTGTACAGAACACTCATAGAACAAGACACATCTCCAGATTTATCACAAACCATAAATCCGGACATGTGTGTGAATGCTACACCATCCTGCAATTGGTGTAGCAAGGCAACAAGGAGAATTATTTTCATTTCTCCCCATTTTTTCTCTTTGAATGTACCCTAAAATGCGCAGCATACATTGAAGGAGAAAAATGCCTTCACAGATTGTTTTTGTGCACAAAGGTGTGTCTTTTTACACACAAAAACAAACTGGTGCAAGGGTGCCTGTGTCATCACATGTCTGCAGTTTAAGCAGCAGTGCAGAGCGAAGCACAGACTTGCAATATATTTATGTACATATGTTGCATCCCTGTGCTTCGGAAGTACCACACCACGCCGTGGCAAAAGAGTTTACAGTGTCATGCTGCAGCACTTCCCTATAGTTCTGCACTTATGCATTCACCATACACCACAAATGCATTCTTTCAGTCAATTATGCATTATGGATACATTCATCTTAACTTTCACACACTAGCATACAAATGTAGCTCTTTTTTGAACCAGAGTAGTTAGTTCTGAAAATAATCTTTTTTTCTTTTTTGTAGTTTTATATATTTTTCTCTTTTTTGAATGATTTTTTGATTTTTAGTTTTTTAAAAAAATGAAAAAAAGTCAACGGGATGAACAAAACAATGAAGTTCAGGGCAAAAAAAACCTCTAACAGTGATGGTTATCGAGTGCCCTACAAACTAAATCAACAGATTGCTCCACGTAGCACAGCAATCTATTGCATTTCACGCAATGTATTTTTGCGTTAGCCAGTTGGGGCCGAATGTCCAGATTGGAGCTTGAAGTAGACGCCCCAGAAGTGCTAGGAACTTGTGGTTCATGTTATTGGGACTTTATCGTTAGATATGATAATATTATCTAACTTCACAATAAAAAAACTTAGAAATTCACTGAAAAAAAAAGGTTAAAGGAATGGCATCATTAGGTGAATAGGTCATTCAAAACATACCGTTTTAAACACACCCACTGAAACTCACCAGTTATAGTTGTCTCAAAGAACTATAACTTGTGCCCTAAACAGATTATAACTTGTGCCCCACTATGCACAGTGTTGTCATAAATTACATAATTTCAGATGCTACAGTGATCTTATCAATGAATTCATAGAACATGTCATGAGTGATGCAATATAAGAGGTCGTAAGCAGCATATGACGAGGCCGAAAGTTATAGTTACTTTAGGGCTCCTGATACACATAGCGATATGTCATGCGCTGCATCGGTTCGCAGCTCAAGCAGGGTGGGCACAGGGCCTGCAGTCAGCTCCTACTGCACACAAAGTCCGCCCACTGAGATGATTAGCCACAAATGGAAGGAGAGGTCAGAAAACTGTTTTTTGTATAATATAATACATTTAAAAAACACATAAGTACAAAAACATGTATTTGCCAAAAAAAAAGTGAAGTTATGGTTACTTCTGCTTACAAGACCATCAAATGTTTTAGATCCTTTGCAATTCGCTAAAGAAACACAATTAAAGTGCAGTTGTGGTTACAAACTGAAAATGACTAAAATTTGCCTCTTGTGAACCATGAGCCCTCTCTATACTCGACAATCATAAAGGTAGCTGCTTCTGTTGATGCTGGGGTATATCTCCTTTTTTTCCCCTCATATGACCTCCGTAGATATAGCACCCATTCGACCTATACCACCTCCGGTGCATATTAACTTTGAGGTTCCACTCTAAACTGATGTTCTTTACAGGAAATATCCTTAACATACAACCTGAGCTGACCGGAGGTTTTAATCATTGGATCATTATCCTATCCCGAGACTCAACCAGAAGCCACATCATCCAAAAGATTCCAAAACAGCCTCTTGTCTTGCCTTTCTCTATAAACATTTACTCTTTGATCTAGAGTTCTAAAATATCTTACAGAGCTCCATCAAGCATTCCAAGTGGGGGGAGTCATCTGGCACCACAATTTACAGATCTCCCTCCTAGCAAGCAATACCAGGTAAAACACAAATTTTTGTTGAGATCCTGTCCAGTCTAATACTCCCCCCAATGCAGGAACAATGCCAAATATAATAAGTAATCGGCTTACCTCCATATCACTACCCAGGACCCTGGAAATCGTCTTACCCACATTTGTCCAATATTCTTGTATCTTAGGGCAAGAAACTAATACGTGGACATCCTCTGCATTCTGCGAGCCACATCTGAGACAGCTGGCTTCTCCACCACCCTTTATCCTAGATACCTTAAGTGGGGACCAGAGGATCCTGTGGAGTGTGAAAAAGTGGTTTCTTCTGAGTACAGCAGATTTAATCAGGGGGTAAAGAATGTCTAGAGATACTTGCCATAAGGTTTCCAGCTCCTCACTCAGCAAGTATTTCTCCCAGACTCGATATAGCTGCTTCGTCTTCCTGTCTGTTGCTTCCAAGAGGTGGTTATACCATTGCGCTACTTCTTTCTTCCTAGCGGCTGAGTTTTGCAGCCCGCTTTCCATGCTATTATCTCCCAATGGTGGCCAACGTTGACCCTTGCACCAGGAAGAAAGCTGATAGAACTTAAACCTTGACAGAGTCCTGCTAGTAATATGACTCCAATATTACCAGGAAGAGATCCCACCAGTATACAACTCCTGCCTCTTTTAATGGATAAGCAAGAGTGTCTGAAAGACACTCCGGTGTACCGGGAGAATCCCAAACTGGAGCCAATTCACTATAATAAGAAAGTCCTAAACAGTCTCGGCAGTCCAACCACAGCCCAGCTGCCATGCGCAGGGTCTTTAACCCCTTCAGCGCTAATGACAAGGGTAACTCGTCATGGAGTTTCCATTGATTTCAATGGAAATTACATTGAAGTGCCAGTAGCACCATAGCATCCAAGTGGTTAAGCGGATTTCTTTGAAAAATTTAGGGGAACCGAATTTATACATGAAACCTAGCTCTCCTTTCACTATTAGCATAGCTTTAAACATGCGGCCTATCAATGAATCATCTGGGGAAAGCAATAACATCCTGCAGTTATTTAATTGGTAGCTCCAACAGTACAACTGAAAATCTGGTAGGCCCACCCCCCCTCTCCGAAGTTTACATCTGAGTTTTTTCCAGGATAGCCGGATCACTTTGCTTGCCCAGATAAAAGAGGATATCTTGCCCTGGATTTTAAGGATGTCAGTTTTTCCAAATTCTAAAGGGATATTGTTAAAAAGGTAGGTATACTTTGGAAGGACGCATTTCTTAATCAGATTGACCCGCCCATAGAGTGACAATGGAATATTCTGCCATCTATTTAATAGCGCATTGACCTCCTTTGAGACTCTTATCTAAGTTGGTTGTAGGGATTTGGGTGTGATCCCGAGTTATTAGAACTCCTAGGTATCTGAGTTCTTTGGCAAAGTTTCCCTCCTGGTCAGCAATATTCCAGGCCATGATCTCAGTTTTCTCATTGTTTATCTCATAGCCCGATAAACTTCCAAACGTTTGGGCTTCCACTACAAGCTCTGAAAGTGTGGTGATAACATTAGATAATAGTAAAATCAGATTGTCTGCATACAATGCTAACTTTCGAACAAAGCCATTTGTTTAAAAAGGGACGATCTTCTGATTTAATCTTATACTCTGGGCTAATGGTTCTATATACAGATCAAACAAAATGGGGGAGAGTGGGCAGCCCTGCCTGGTGCCACGCCATATCTTAACCACAGGGGAAAGGTTACCATTAACCAAGATCTGAGCCCGTGGGGACTTACATCGTTTTTTCAGCACTTCCCTGAATCTATCTGCAAAACTAAATATTTTCTGGACCCTGTCCAGGAAGTGCCAATTCACCAGGTCTAAAGCCTTGGCTGCATCGACAGTGATGATTGAAAGAGGGAAATCCTGTGATGGAGCCAAGTCAACCGACCCAATGAAGGTATTGTTAGACCTGGTAGCCCTTTGGGTGGTCCCTCCTTTTATTTATTTATTTTTGTCCCCTTTCTGCCCCTCAATCTTTTCATTTTTAATGTCCACTGGAATTTTTAGGTGTTGACCTGGGGGTTAGGTGCTCCTTGACCCCATGGTTCCTCATAGGCCTAGACATCCCTCCTTTTCTGAGGGCAAGCTTAGTTACCCAAAATGGTGGCCAGTAACTGCCATAATGGTTACTTCAGGAAAGGGACCCATAGGTTAACATAGGGAATCTAGAACCTTCTGGCCTGTTCTGGACACTTGAGGCTAGGGGTATCAAAGGCCAACTGTAGGGCGGCCATGTTGTCATACAGAGAGAGAGAGTCAGCTGGAGTGCAGGCTGTGGCATTAGGTGGGGGTAGGACATTCAGAGGGTTGACCTCCTTCTTTAGGGTTGCCTCCTTACTGCTTTCACCACCCTCTCCCCTTTTATCTACAGACCTGACCCTGCCACGTTGTGTTCCTGATGACCCTGGACACAAGACCCTCCCAGACCCTGGAAATCGACCCCTAGCCTGGGGAAGGAAATGGGAGTGTTCTTAAGAGACTGAACTGTGAGATAGTTCTGCCCTGTTGTCCAGTGGGTGAACTTTATTAGAAACTTTGAGAGTATTACCACGAAAGGGGAAAGAACAGAAGGTGTGGATTTGAAATCTTCCTTTCCCCCCTTTATTTCTCCTTTGGTTTATTGCCCTACTTACTCCACGCTTTCCCCTACTGCCCCCTCTCACCTGAGCTAAAGACTGCCAAAACGTGAACAATTTCTCTCACGAGTGAGATCAGGTGGAAGTTAGGGAGCCTGGTGAAGGAGTTCGGGGCAGTGACATCAGGCAGCGTGGCCGAGAGATAAGAGCCGCCGCGGAACTGCGCAGGCCGCGTGAGGGGAACGCTAGACCCTATGTGGGGAAGGCGCAGTTGGAAAGAATCGTGCCACCACGGAACTGCGCAGGCTCTGTGAAGCGAACGCTAGTCCCTGTGTGGGGGCGGAGCGGCAACAGGAGGCCTACCGCGATCGAGCAGGTTCAGTGGAGGAGCCGCTGGTCTCCTGCGCTTGCTCATTGGTGCCGCTTTCCCGGAGGACGGCGGAGGCGGCGCACTGTAAGGTAGTGAGAGAGGCGCGGTCGCCGCTTCCCTTCATCCCGCGCAGCCTTCCCACCTTGTCAGCTCTGTGACCGAGTGGCTTGACCTGTTTGGGGAGGCACGGTTGGGAGTGGACCGAGGCCTAATCGAACTTCTGGCCTCCCTCAGCTGTCCGGGACTTTGGAAACAGATGCCCAACACTTAACAAAAGGAGTGATCTGGGGGTAACGAGGGAACTGGGACCTACCAACAGAAGGTCCCGGAGGGTAGATTCTTCCCCTCTTTCCTGACTGAAAGTTTCGAGTTGGCAAAGTCAGGGAGAATTGAGTCCAGGAAGCCACTGAGACTCTTACAAAAGGGGAACCAGTAAGGTGGAGAAGGATCACCAAGTGGGAGAAGGGCCTCTAAGCATATTTGAATACTGTTATCGAATGTGTTATTGCTTAACCCTTCTATTACAGTGGTGGAGGAGAAAGCTTTCTACAAATTCACTTTGATAAATATTTGATGTCCTTTAGTGAAGCAGGTTGTAGAACTTATTTTTCCCACTGGAATTATACAGAAAATCCTTGTACCTTTGTAGACGACAGACTCTGTTACATTTTGTGCCAAGATCATATTACCAAGGATGTCAACTGTGCTAAGCCTGAATATCGTCCTGTCTAAAAAGACAAAGAGCTATTGAGTGTAACATGCATTCTGATTACTCCATAGGGAGACACTAATCTTGCCACTGCTTAATATAAACTGTGAAGTGGTTGTTTAACTTTTATCAATTGGGAGAATAAGTATATCACCAAGTAAAAGAGATTGTTGAGTTTTAATTGATGCAAAGAAATTGATAGAGAAATACTTGATGTGAATAGTAACAAACCTGTCAGATGAGATAAGTAAGAGTAAACAGAATTATTTTTTATAAAACAGCCCATATTTTCCTAAAACTTGGTGTAGTGTCATTTTTGAATGGATGGATGCTGAGTTACTGTAAGGGTGGGACGCAAGCTTAACACTTTTGCCTTTGGGTTTGACCGTCCTACTCTGTGCCAGGCTACCCTATGTGATCTGGAACCCCCCAGGTCCAACAGGTATGTACTAGATCAGACATATGTTGTCCTGGTGAACAACCTTTTTGGTCCATGTGAATTATAGACCCTGCAAACTCACTTAGCTGTTTGTTCAAAATTCCGGCAAAGACCTTATAGTCAGCGTTTAGTAAGGATATTGGCCGGTATGACTGGCATTGTGTTGGGCCCTTCCCTGGCTTTAAAATCAATGCAATAACTGCATTAATCCAAGAATCCAGCAGTGGGGATGTACCGTCTAAGATACCATTGTACAATTTCAGCCAAACCGGGATAACTTCCTCCCTCAAAATCGTATAGACCTCAGTCGGGATAGCATCAGGACCTGCCGCTTTCCCTTTCTTCGCAGCCTCTAAAATCGTTAGTCTCTTGGACCCAGTTATTTCAGATGTAAGGAATCCCTGACTGGCCTGAGATGAAGTAGGGAGTTGTTTCTCTTTAAGCCATTCATCTATATTTTGCTCTGCCACCTGGGGATCTTCTTGGTAGAGTTCCTGAAAGAATTGTGCAAAGGCTTGTTCTATGCTGCCTTTATCCTCTACAACTTGAGGGCCGACTTTAATCTTGTGGATGTAGTTATTGACTCTGTCAATCCTGCTCTTTATTGCAAGAAGTTTACCACACTTCTCCCCCTGCTCACAGTTGCTCATTTTGCTTGCCTCCCATTTTGTAGTAGAATCTCTTCAGACCTAATTCTAAACTTCAGCTGCAGCTCTGCAACTCTCTTAATTAGGTAATTATTGTCTCTCCAGGGAGAACCAGTCACCTTTAAATCTGTCTCTGTCTCTGCCCCCGCTATCTGTGCTTCTAGGTCAGCTGTTTCTTTCCTCTCGTCCCTATCCCAACCCACAACCGCTCCTTTTAGTGTCCACCTCAACCAGGCCTTAAAAGTGTACCAAACCGCATGTATGCTGACTGACCCCAAATTCTCCTGAAAGAAGCAGGCAGTTTCTGACCAGGTGTTGAGGATTGCAAAATAAATCTTCTATTTAAAGTCCACCTCCTCAGAGACGCCTCTAGGGGGAGTTCTAGTTTCAGGAGTATGGCACCATGGTCGGATAGGTGTATAGGTAAATATTCTATTGAGCTAATTTTATCAAGATCGGAATGCTCCATAAACATGTAGTCAATTCTAGAATAATGGGCGTTCTTCTTGCTGTAGAAGGAATATTCCCTTCTCTCTCCCATTTTTTTTCCGCCATACGTCACAGAGATTAAAATTCTTCAGTATAATCAGGAGATGGGCTTTAACACACGGGACTGCCACCTGGGTTCTGGGGAGGACCTGTCTAATTTATTATTTATAAGTACGTTAAAATCTACGCACAAGATCAGAGATGAATCGTAGTCTGCTAACGCAAGGCACAGATTATTCAGGGGAGTGATACGTCCTTGTTAGGTCCATAATAACTGACTAAGGTATACTTTATCCCCCGGCCCTTGATTGCTACTATAACCCAGCGCCCTCTGTCGTCGACCGGAGACTTTATTACCTCTACACCTGAATTTGTTTTGATTATCACTGAAACCCCTTTCGAGGAACATTGCTGATCTGTGGCTATAATCTTATCTACCCATCTTAAGTTTTTCAAATAGTGCCTTACTTTCTGATTGTAAAAGGTGGGTCTCCTGGATCATTAAGATTCCAGCTGAGCTATTTTTTAGGTATTGAAGGATTAAACACTGTCTTCCTTTCACCCTCAATTCATTTACATTCCAGCTTAGCAAATCAAGTTGTTGCTTCCCTCCCCTCATAGGCCTATCCCCCATCACTAGCTTGTCTCCACCCACAGCTATAACTACTATGACTACTAGAGGCTATTATGTCACATGAGATAGTTGTTACGCCTTTTTAAAAAAAAAATCCCAATGCTACCCACCAACAAATGTGAATACTATTACAACCTCCCACTACCCCCACGACCCCACTTCCCCCGCAGGAACCCTCCCTGATTACCCATTGTCAATAAACTATTGTCTATTCAGGTCAGGCCCTCCAGCCTCCAAGAAACAGAAAAAGAGTAAGAAAAATAATATTTAGTAGTAACTATTGCCAACAAAAACCCCATAAGCTGAAAGCTATGTACCAGGTTAGATTAAATTAGCTGGCTTTGGTCTGGGCCAGGAAACTATCAACTTCCTCTGGAGATCTGAAATTGTATATCTTGTTGGCCCATACAACTTTTAATAAGGCGGGAAATTGCAACTGCACTTGGGCTCCCTGGTCTCTCAATGCATCCATTCTCTTGTGCAGTTCCCATCTCTTATCTTTTGTGACCCGGGAAATATCGGACCGAATTCTGAAGGAGACGTCCTGGACCTGGATGGATTTGAGTTTAAGGGCCGCCCCCATTACTTGCTCCTTTGACAGATTAGATTGGATATAGATTAATATTTTCCTGGGCTTTTTCTGGGCTGGATTCACATAAAGGAATCCCTATGAATTCTCTGAATTTCAGTTTCCCAGATATTAACTGTTGCAATCTGGGGGTAGGCTTTAATTAAGAGATCTATAACTTAGGCCTTTAAATAGTCTCCTTCCATGCCTTCTTTTAGGTCTAAAACCCTAATATTATTCCTCCTCTAGATGTTTTCAAGCCTCTCCAGCCTTTCTGTTAAATCTCGCTCTTTTTCCCTCAGCCATCGCACCTCATTAGAGTTGTCTTTAACCTCTATACCCAAATCATCAACTTTGCTCTCGAGGGACTCTAACCGTTGCGTCAACACTGATATGTTTTCCTCTAGGCCAGTGCAAGTGTCTTGAATCTTCTTTTGATTAGATTCATAAGTAGAGAAACGAGCCCCGATCTCCACAGATAACTGCCTTAATGACCCATGTAGATAATCCGGGCTTTGTGTTGCTGGAATCAGAGGTATATCACCAGGCTCATCTAATTCATTCTGACTGCCACCCTCTGTCAAGGAAGCCATGAAGGTTTCACTTAATGGGGTAAATCGGTTAGAAAGAGGAATTGCGGCCAGTAACTCCCGATTCTCGGCTGACACTGGCTCTGTCACTATCTGAGTTACAGATTTCCCAGTGGCCTGATTATTAGCCATAAGGTATGACCTAAGAGAAGGAGTCACATTAACTAAATGCAATTTTTTTTTCTTCCTACTCTTTACTGGAGTATATTTTCCAGGCTTCCCAGGTTTATTGCACGCCTTCCTTTGCTTAAGGCTTGCTGCTGTTGTCGCTGAAGTGTCTAGAGCTGGACCAGCTTGTTTGTGCTGTCCAGCAGAGGACCCCCCACTTGAAAGGGTACATGATCTCAATTTATTTCTCTTACCTAAAGACGCCGCTGGTTTATTTAATTTAGCCAAGCCTCCCTCAGGAGGCTGGAGCACTCTATTTTCAGGCTGGCCAGATTGCTGTATCACTAGCTCCATAGGGCAGGAAGCGCTTTCATTCCTTGTCCCCTTTATCTTTATTAGTTCTTCACAGTGTGTGACATGGCGTTGGACCAAATGCTTTACTCCTAGAGTATTTCTAACCCCATCATCTGGGACCAACTCTGAATGATTTCCAATGGTAATTGTAGAGTCTATGCCATAAGGACTCCCCCTGCTTTGTCTTGATATAAGGGTATAGCAGGGACTGACCAACTGATGACCAGTCAGTCAGTCACAGTATAGCAAGGCCCGGCGGTGCTCAGCAAGTGCCCCGGCTGCCCTAAGAAGTGTAAAGTGTGGGTAGACGTACATTCAAGGAGAGGGAAGGCAGAGAACGCAAGAAAACAAAAGCGGTTGTGAGCAGTCGTCCCCCCTGTCCTGAACGCTGTCCACAATTCCGCGGCTGCTCCTCCCGCTTCAGGGATCCCTCAGAGCAGCTGCTGAGGAGCAAGGAAGGGCTAGCCACCGCATCCACAGGAAGCCCTTGAACGAGCTCCGAGCTTTCAGGTCCTGGATCATCAAGCAGACAGGAGCAAAGCGGTCAAAACCACAACAAGGTACGTAAGGCAGAAAGGCAATTTATGAAATGGAAAAAGAAAGCTTTAGAGAGTTTTGTGGCACACTCTAGCACGCCAATACTGACTCATAACAAACTCAAAACGATCCCATAACAAAGGCCGGAGGACGAGCGTCCCACGACCTGCTGACTAGCTGGCCGCCATGTTCCCCATGATGCTTGAGAAATCAGACCTACATGTTTCTCCCACAACCCCAGTCATCAGCACTGGCTCATTGTAGGTAGCTGTAGTCATCAAGGAAAACAAAATGTTTTAATCACCACCGGTCCATCTCGAGATACGAATCTGAATTCTGAAACCCATAGGACTCCAGGGTTTAAAGAATAATAGCCAAGGATAAGTTTAACAAGGTTGGCCTCCTTTGTATAGTGTCTCTTGCTGCTACACGTGGCTCTTTGCAGAAGCGGGGTGCCAGTGAGGAAGAGGCAGGAGCTTAGGCAGTGGTTGATGTATGCCTGTCCTTGACTGTGCAGGGCTTTGTAGGTGTGGGTCAGCATCTTGGATTGACATGTCTGATGGATGGGGAGCCAGTGGAGTTTCTTAAAAGTGTGGGATGATGTGGGCTAATCTGGGCAGGTTGAGCATGAGTCTGGCCACTGAGTTCAGTATGGTGTGTGGTCTCTTTAGGAGGCTTGTGGTGATTCCTGCACACAGTGTGTTGCCTTACTCCAAGTGTCCAGTAACCTAGTGCCGTACTCCAAGCGTCTTGAGTGACGGTATGTTTACTGCTGACTAGGAGCGATTTGAAGTTCTTTCAGAACATGCAAAGAGTTAGGAAGCATGCGTAGGAGACTGCTTTGAACCAAGGTTTTCATTATGAGTTTGCTGTCCAGGATCATTCCGAGGTTCCAGGTGGGGTCTGTAGGAGTGGGTGAGGGTCCTATTTTGGTGGGCCACCAGGAGTTGTTCCCGGGATAGGTGTCATTCCCTAATATCAGAACTTCTGCTTTGTCTGTGTTGAGTTTGAGGCAGTTGTTTTGCATCTAGTTGGCAACGCTGGTCATGCACAGGCAGAAGAATGTGTCCCCATGGTGGATAATTCTTTTGATAGAGAGAGGATAAGCTGGGTGTCACCTGTGTAGGATATGATGTTCAGTCCATGGGTTCTGGTCAAGGGGCTCATGCAGGCGTTGAACAAAGTAGGACTGAGGGATGAGCCTTGAAGACACAGCACAAGATGTCCTTCGGTTACGTGAAGAAAGGTGGTAGGCAGATTCTCTTGGTTCTCCTAGTGAGGAAGCATGCAATCCATTTCAGGGCAACCTCTTGGATTCTGATCTGATAAAGTCTTTCGATTAGGATGTGATGGGACATGATGTTGAAGCCTGCTGAGAGGTCGAGGAGGATCAGTGTGGCTATCTCTCTTTGGTCTAGGAGGGTTCTGCTGTCGTCGGTGTCTGTGATATGGGCCTTTTTGTTGATGTGGTTCATATGGAATCCAAATTGAGATGGGCCCAGAAGATCGTTGTTCTCCAGGTATTCTGTGAGTTGGCGGTTGATGGCATTTTCGAGGACTTTGGCAGTAAACAGCAGCAGAGAGATGGGCCTGTAGTTCTTGAGCTCATTGGGGTTGGCAGACAGTTTATTTAGTTGGGGGTTTGACTATGAATTGTTTCCATTCTTCTAGGAAGGTGGCCGAGTGGATGGATGTGTTAAAGATGGTGGTGAGTTTGTTGCTGATAGACCTGTTTCCGAGGTTGAACATGTTGTGGGAACAGGGGTGCATGGATGTTCCGGAGTGGACAGAGTGCATGATGGCCATGGTCCTCTGTGTGGAGAGCTGGTCACAAGTGGTAATCTGGTGGTTGGAGTTTGCTTATGGGGGAGCAAGGCGCGTGAGAATGTTGAAGGCTGCAGGTTGGGGTTCAAAGTGTTTGTAGATTGTGGTGATTTTGTCATGGAAGAAGTCTGCCAGCGTGTCACAGAGTTCTTGGGAGGGGCTGGTGATGTTTTCAGTTTTTCAGGGGTTGAAGACCTCCTTGACGATGTTGAAGAGTTCTTTGCTGTGGTTGGAACTTGCTTCAATGCGGTCAGTTGACATGTTCTTTTTCATCTCTTTTACGGGTTGGTGGTGGTGGTTGAGCAATGTCTTAAAGATGGTGCAGTCTGTAGGATCCTTGCTGTTGAACAATTTTCTTTCTAGTGGTTTACAGTTGTGTTTAGTGGTTCACAGTTCTGAGGTATACCAATTGGCATGTTTGGTGGATCTCTTGGTGGGGCGTCTCTGTCAGTGATCCAGCAGGTGAAGTTCTTGACAGCCCTTTTCCAGGTTGGTTGTGGTTTCAAGGTGTTAGGTGTTGAGGGTGTCGGTCCACTGGCTTTTGGAAACTTTGTTCCAGCTGCCTTATGGGGTGGTGGGTAGCTTGGTGGCTTTGCTGGGGGCTGATGTGAAGGTGAAGTGGATGATTGAGTGGTCCAACCAGGTAAACTCAGTGACATGGCTGTACGTGACTTTGTCGCTGGCTGTTAACATAGGGTAATGCGTGTGCCCTGTGAAGTATGTGGGATTGGTGACTAGTTGGGTGAGGCCTATGTTCTTCATTCTTTCAAGGAGGTTGGTGTTGTTGGGGTCACCAATGTGGAAAGAAAACTATACACACTCAGTGAACTCTATGAAATGTGTAATTCACCAACAAGTAAAGAGTTTGTCTTGTAGTGAAACACTCAAACACCATTTTATTAACTCAGCTCTTCTTCACTCCCAGAGTAAAATCTGTAAAATCTTCACAGGAAAAATATATATGCATTAGGTATAAAAGAAGTCTTGGTGTTCAAATGTCTTGCAATAACACACGTATGCAAAACACAAAGGTCTTAGCTCTCAAATTCCAACAAAATGCTATGCTAATGCTGTGTGTCATTGCCACTGGCATGTGATCTCATATGTCATTATGCATGCACACACATTCATATGGGTGGCTTGCAATCTTGCAACATGTCAGGATGCAAACAGATGCACCATGAAGCAAGTACATTCACAACAACATACAATTTTTGAATTTTCCATACTAACGTGGAGTACTGATATATAAGGACAATTAATTAAAGATAAAAAAGTGAACAACAAAGTGTATAGCAATGCACAAAAATGGAGCAAACAGGCCAATAGCACTTTGCAACTGCCAGGCTCTTGTGATAAATAAAATAACATATTTAAGGTGAAATATAGAGCGAGCAGGGTGGGGGAAAAGAGAGAGGAGATGAGTAAAAGACAGTTTGTGAAGACTGAGGTAGAACAGATGAGAAAGCACAGAGATCTACGAACTCCCAGAGCACAGAATACTAAAGAAAAAAGTATCCTCAAGGTAGCACTCGAAGGATACAACTGACCCAGTCAAAACAATTTGAAACCAAAGTGCTTTGAGGAAATACAAACAAAAGAATAGTAAGGACAGCTTTTTATTCAAGGGCAGTCATCCAATCAAGAGCAAAAGTATTACCCAAAGACAACTCTTAGGGGCCGATTAGGATGGCGGACGGATTGCCCCAGCCGGGTTGACGGTAGCCACCGCCGGGCCGGCGGGGGAAATCCGTCCGCCATCCTCCCTGAAATGACCCCCTGCCACATTAGGATGGCTGGGGGTCCGTGGCAGACGGGAAGACCGTCCGCCGCTTTTCCGCCGCAGTCGCCTTGCGACCTTGGCGGAAAAGGCCTAATATGGTGGCAGTGTCTATCAGACACCGCCAGCCATATTAGGATGGTCTTTGGGGAATGCCTCTCCATGACGGCAATGCCGCCACGGAAAGGCATACGGTCTTTGCTTTGGAGGCCCGTTGCGTGATCAAGCTTCTTTTCGAGGCGAAACGCGTCATGGCGGGCGCGCTGGCACAAATAAACGAAATCACTTTGCACCAGCAATTCAAGGGTCTGCTCTTCGTCATTTTTTGGATTTGGCAGCGTGAGCTCTAAGTGACGATTTTCTGGATATATATATATAGATATATAGATATATATCTCCACAAACAAACTTTACAAATGTCGGGAGCCCCCATCCCTGCAGGGCTGCTTAAAAAAAGGGAATGGAGAATCCCGTAAACGGCTTCGCGCCGGAACCCCCAAAAAATAATGAAGCCTCAACTCAATGACTTCCTGGTATTTATTTCCAAATGGATTGGCAGCATGTCAGTCCTTACGCGTTTCAGCAAATAGCCTTGCTCACAGGTGAGCGCTGTTGTCATACTTAACTCCTCATATCAAGTGGTCATGTGACTCTGGTAAGAAACTACTGTGCCCAGGATGCACCAAGATTGTTAAAATAACACCTGAACTGTGCAAAAATGTTCGTTCTGCTCAATAGCGTTTTGTATTACATAGTCTCAATGTCTTTATATAAAGTGCACGTTGCAGAAAAATAAAAGTCACATTTTTGTTGCAATAGTACCAGCTTTGCTAATTTCATGCTGCCTTACTGCAAATCCTTGCTTCCTTCGAAATGCCAGGTTCAGTCAGAGTCAGTAGGAAGAGTTAATTCCCCTCCTCTCCCTTTCTCCTGCTCGTGGACAAATCCCTTGGAAATCCATTCAGGGTCTCACAGGAGCGAGCGGGACATGCTCCCCAATTTAAATCCACAAACAAACTCCAAATGTCGGCAGCCCCCATCCCTGCAGGGCGGCTTCAAAAACGGGAATGGAGAATCCCGTAAACGGCTTCGCGACGGAACCACCAAAAAATAATGTAGCCTCAACTCAATGACTTACTGGCATTTATTTCCAAATGGATTGGCAGCATGTCAGTCCTTACGCGTTTCAGCAAATAGCCTTGTTCACAGGTGAGCGCTGTTGTAATACTTAACTCCTCATACCAAGTGGTCATGTGACTCGGGTAAGAAACTACTGTGCCCAGCATGCACCAAGATTGTTAAAATAACACCTGAATTGTGCAAAAATGTTCGTTCTGCTATATATATATATATATACAATTCCTTCGCTTCTTCCCACAGATTCGGGACACAAACACAAGCACGGACCTCTAGATTGGTGCTAAATTATTTTATTTGTTGCAGTCTGCCATTACGCATTTCAGCCAGTCCGGGCCTTGATCACATGACAAGCGCTACATAATTTTTTGTGCTTTTAAAGTGACAGTTACTCCATGCAAACAGTTTCAACCATGGAGAATAAAGACATACTTGACCTTCCTATTGTCTCGGTACCAATGGTAATACATACATTTCGTAATTAAAATAGCAATTATAGATGTTGGTAAAAGTAATAAATAAATAAATGAATAAGTAAATAATTAATTAAATAAGTTAAATACTTGCAATGCTAAAATCCCATAAAATGTAATTGAAAAAATAGCAATTGAAATATTAAATTAAAAGCATGATTTCATCCATTCTACATAATATTCTAACTGTTATTGGTCTGAATGTTGTTCTCTCCATTCAGTAGTTCCCATTTTGCCATCATAGATATGAAAACAAAGTAGTGCAACACTGCCGTTAATTCCGTTTATCTGATTAACATTTTGAGTTGATCACTGTTTGAAATGCAAGTGCAAAGTGCAAAAAAGTGTGAAAAGTGCATGCCACTCCTTAAACTGCTTTTGTGTCTGTCTTAAAAAACATAATTGATTGGTGAGGAATTAAGCAGCAAATAATTTCTCATTGTCAATAATCATTTCATAACAACATGATGGTTTAAATACCCTTAATTCAAAAATGTATTAATGTCTAATGGGGTAAACAGTACAGCCTGTGCGACTAAACGGCATTATGTCCTCACTCCTGAATGTGTGGCCTCTAATTGCCCCATTTTCTCTGACCTTGGAATGTAAGTGTTGTTACTACATTAAAATTAGAGACTGGTAAATAAATCTTCTGATGTGTTTAACCCACTCAGATACTTAGAATCAAGCACCAATATATATTGGGTTTCTAGTTTTCTCAATGTCCCCTCTGTTTTCTCCTCTCCTACTGATAGGTGCTGCATCAATTAAGTAATATTTAAAATGCTCCAGATTCGTGTCATGTTTTTCTTTAAAATGTCGAGCAACCGGGTAAGTTGAGTCATGATTCACTGTTGCTCGTATGAGCTGGAGTACTCTTCTGTGGGCCTGAAGTTTGGTACTGCCCACATAGCGTAAGCCACAAGAACACTATAGCACATATATTACATGATCAGATTTGCATGTCAAAGGCTTTGTGATTTTACGTTCCTTATTACTAAATGGATACTTAGGGCTAAATGTAGGAGCCCTAATACCGGTCGGTAACGGCCGAATTCGGCCGTTACCGACCGGTATTAGGGTTTTTTAATGTAGGGGGCCTAATTTTTACCGATTCGGTAAATTTACCGAATCAGTAAATATACGGAATCGGTAAAATACCGAATCGGTATATTTACCGATTCGGTAAATCCAGATGTAGCTGGCACTTCAAAGAGTGCCACAGGCCCTTTAGGAGTCGGTATTTATCACCCAATCCTATTGGGTGGTAAAATACCGAATTCCAGTGTACATGCACATCTGTGCTTGTACACCTATTCCATGTGAAACACAGACATGCCCTTAGGGCATGTATGTGTGCCACATGGCACACAAGCCTGCAATTGGGGTGCTACAGGGTGTCAAAGTGACACCCCGTTCTCCCTGCCAGGATTCGGTATTTACCGATTCGGTAAATACCGATTCGGTATTTCCCATTGATTCCTATGGGCTTCAAGGCCCATAGGAATCAATGGGAAATACCGATTCGGTAAATACTGAATCTTACAGAATCAGTAATTGTAAAAGAAAAATTACCTACATCTGCCTACTTTCAATTTACCTACTCTTAAATACCGAATCGGTATGATTCAGTATTTAAGAGTAGGTAAATCGGAATTACCTACATCGGGCCCTATACGAGGTTTTGTTACTCCTGTATTGGCATGCTTTGCAAGTTTTGCATTTAATAAAAACATTATGCTTAGAGAGCCAATTTGTCTTTTTGATAACTTTGGACTGCTTTATACAAGACAGTTACTCATTGAGGGTGCTTTCCTATGTGTGATAGACAGACTTTTTTTGGGAGTGATTGGCCTATTGTGGGATCACTGAGAACTATCGGCCAGTTTGGTTCGATAATCTTTTTCAGTGCCTTGTCTTGCTTGTTAAAGGCCAATATCATTTGCAGTTCTCCACTAGTTTTGCTATGGCTCTTATACCTATTTTTGTTAGCCGCTGAATCTGGTGAATTTGACTTACGAATTCAGGGTTAACTTTCTTTGGCACTAGCCAATCTAATCTGTTCAGTCTGTTTGTCTTAGAAATGGCAGCTTCTAGAGTTTTCCTCGAGTAACCTCGTTATAAAAATGTTGTCTTACTTGCCTCTTGTGCCTTAATAAGATCTTGCTGGTTACTGCATATGCGTTTCAATTTAAGCATTTCCCCATATGGTATGCTTTCCACTTGGGGGCCAATTCCGAGGTCGGACGGACCTGAGTCCGTCCGATATCGGTCAGGAGCTGTAACCGACCGACCTGCTGTCGTCGGTTACGGCCCCGGTAGTACAATGCGACCGAGCAGGGTTCGGTCGCACTCATATACCTCACAATGCAAGCATGCATTCCGAGCAGAATGCATGCCTGCATTGTGTAGAGCAGGCGTGCAGTTCATCCCTGCACCCTGTGGCCGGCACCCCAAGGTGCCTGCCACCGGGTGCAGGGTTCAACAGAGGGACACCATAGGTGCCCCCAGGCTGCCATTTGGTGGCTTCACACCCATGGGGGCCCTGCTGGGGGCCCCAGTGACAGTTTCCGCCTGCCTTTTCATGCCAGACACACCGGCACGAAAAGGCAGTGAAAAACTGCCATCGTACTCCCTCGGTCGTAAAGTCGTGAAGAGGCAACCGGGGGAGTACTGAAAGATTTCCGGACGGCAGACAGGCTCTCCGAGCCCGTTGTAGGCCATCCGGAAATCCGAGTCTGATTCCATTTCAACCGAGCCCATTGGAATGGCTCGGTTGGAAAGGAATCTGGCCGGCACTAACCGTTGCGGTCAGAAGGGCTCGGAACATGGTTTGGAGCCCTTCCGACCAGAACCGGAATCGGCCCCTAAGTGTCTGGGGTGAAAGCTTGTTGCGTGCAGGATTGTGTTACCGGCTGTTTCCTTACGGTATACTCGAGTTTCTATTTTGCCATTCTCAATGTGTATCTGTACATCCAGAAATCGATCACTTTTTCACGAATCATGGAAGTAAAATTCAAATTAACTTTACTGACATTGATAATATTTACACATTCCATTGCACTTTCTCTTGTTCCCATCCAAATAATAAACAAATCATCTACAAGCATAGCTGGAAAAGAAGCTGGCACCCATGGCTACGCCTTGTATCTGGTATCTTGTATCTGGTATCTTTTATGTATGAGGGTAGCTTTTGCACATGTTCCTGTGAGAAGAAGTCTACGTATTGCGACGTGTTCTCAAGTAAGCTGTTTTGAGCTGAAATTTTTGGTCTCCCTGGTGGTTTCTTTGGGTCTTTTTGAATTTTAGGAATGAAATAGATTGTTGGTACTGTCGGGCTCTCCTTTTTGAGAAACTTATATTCATCCATTGTAATAAGTCATTCACTTTTCCATGCCAACAATTTTGCGACAAATTCATTGTAGATAGCCCTAAGTGACAGTGCATTGCTTACTTTGTAACAAGTTCTGTCATTGAGTTGTGAAAGGGCCTCTTTAATGTAATCCTCTTTTGCCCAAATAACTCTATTTCCTTCCTTATCTGAGTTTCGGATTACTATCCAGTCGTTTTTCTGTAGCTTCGTCATTAGTTGGCAGTACTGATGGTTCTGTTGATTAAATTTTGCTTTTGTATTGTGCACTTTGTAGTTTAGGATATTTGTCTGTGGTATGACTTGTTCACTGAAAATGGGAAACAACCTTTACAACGCAACTTTTACAATGCACTACCATTACAACAAAACTTTTACAATGCAACATCCATTACAACGCATGACACTACAACGCATACCACTACAACGCATTTCATTACAACGCAGTCATTACAACGCATACCATTACAACGCATACCATCACAACGCATAGTACCCTTACACTATCCAACACTTACCCTACTGTTGCACCCCCTGGAGTTAGAATAGTATTTTTTACCCCTACACTATCCAACACTTACCCTACTGTTGCAACCCCTGGAGTTAGAATAGTAATTTTTACCCCTACACTATCCAACACTTACCCTACTGTTGCACCCCCCTGGAGTTAGAATAGCAATTTTTACCCCTACACTATCCAATGCTTACCATACATGCAATGTAATGGTATGCTTTGTAATGGTATGCGTTGTGATGGTAGTATGCGTTGTAATGGAATGCGTTGTAAAGGTAGTTTTAAAAAATTCGTTGTAATGGCATGTGTTGTAATGGAATGCGTTGTAATGGATGTTGCGTTGTAAAAAATGCGGTGTAAAGGTATGCATTGTAAAAGTATACGTTGTAACGTCATACATCCCTGAAAATATCAATGGTATCCCTTGGTTGTATGGGGTTGAATGTGAATTTAGGTCTAAATGGGGTCTCTCTCTGCCCAAATTATTTTCCCCACATGCAGTGTTAGTTTCGTTTTGGTTTATTGTTGTTATTGCTGCAGCTACTTTATTCTGTAATATTGTGCCATTGCTTTCTTCTTGCTAATTTTGTAAATATATATATAATAGTTACTGCTGCACAAATTTGAATTACGAGTTTTGCAGCAAATGCAGGAAACAAGGCCCCTCTGCAAATGTTCCCAGATATATTTTGGCAGATTAAAACCTATCACTGTCTAAATACCCTAAGATTGAGGAATCTGCTGAGCAAAAGTCCAACATTTGCATAATATGACCAGTGTTTCACTCAAAACTCACAAGGGTCAATGAATATCACGCCCAAAGATTCTGAATACCTCAGTGTTGCATTTCATAAGGTGTGATAATTATCACACCTGACACCAGGTCACCTGTACTGCAGGTCGTTTACATAGGCATTTCCATAAGAAACCCTCACCTAAATAATCAGGGTTCATTTTGACAAGACATTGTTTTATGATGCTCCTATTAATGTGAGGTCAGGTTTTTAGAGTTTTTCGTCATTGATCTGATTATGCCATAGACTGCCAGGCAATATGGAAGTTTCTGTTTAACTACAGAGCCTCAAATCATGGTGTTTTATTGCAGTTTCATTCTCACAAGTAATGCATAATATTGCATTAATGCGCATTGTACCTACCCAGATCTGCATTGCTATGTGACACGAGCAGGTGATGTCCAGCCCTGGAGGAGTACATTCTGGGCTGAGCAACATGGGAGGCAGTCTCCACGGACAGCTGTTCTGTAGCCTGATCACAGTGGTGGACTGCGTGGCCTCAGTGGAACTGGTAGCTAAATGCTGAAATTGAGATAATGAAAAATTTGCTGGCCCCCCCTTCTAAAGCTCTTTGATGCATATTTTTGCGCAGGACAACACAATTTTGCAATGCAGTTGGCAGGGCTTTTTTAATGCAAGTAGGTGCAATGTTTTACGTTGCACCATGCGAGCACACTTGCAAATCGTTTGTTATTATAACCCCTGTCTCTTATCAATAGGGAGTTAAAATAGCGCATTTAGGGCTAGATGCAGGAAGCATTTTTGCATTCACAAACGGCCCGATTTTGTGAATTGGGCTATTTGCGACAGCAAAAATGCTTTTTGTAATGTACAAAGCCAAATTTGCGATTTGGTAATTTTGTTACCAAATTGCAATTTGGGATTTGCGATACAGTAGTTGGACAGGGCGTGTTGAGGGCATCCCTTCCAAACTGGGATGGTATGCACAACTGTTTTGCAACTAAAATGGGGTCGCAAAACACTCGCAATTTACCGCCATTTGAAAGTTGGTGACAATCCATTTTCACATGAGAACGGGTAAAAAAAAAAGTTAAGAGCAAGTAGAGGTCCAAGGAACCACTGCCTACTCTTAGAAAATGTAACTTTAAAAGTTGCATATTTTTTTGTAAATGGACTGTGTTTAAAAAAAATATACTGCTTTATTGAAAAGTAATCACAGACATGGCGGTCTGCTGACCACAGCAGGCCCCAATTCCTGTAATGGCAGTGAATCGTAGTGGATCACAAATTGCAACCTGCCTTATTAATAATCATGAGGTAGATCTACGAATCGCTAATGAAACTCAAAAGAGTTTCATACATTAGGAATAGCAATTTCCTAATTACGATTCGCAAAACATCTCAATTAGGAAATCGCTATTCTGATCTTGGTACATCTAGCCAGAAGTGACGTAGAGTTGTGGTCTTCTCAAGATAGGCCAAAAGTCTTCTTCTCAACAGAATCACAGTTGCAACTTGAAAATGTGAGTGGCAGTGCAGCAGATGATGGATGTAAGGGACGGGCGCCAATTTCCAGGAGCAGAATCCCTTTGGGAAGAAATTAAGGGTTTTCATTTTCATTTACCTAATTGAAATGGATTACAAATAATCAGACCTGGACTTCTCCAGAAAAGCAATATGTTATTATTTTGTAATGCATAACTGGGTGCCAAAGTCCCTTAAGTTTGTTGTGATCTTCTTGATCTCGTAAAAAGGACACTGGAGCCCAAACATGCTACCTTAGAAAACACTTCACCAACTGTTCATGTTTGCTATATGGAGTGAAATAATTTGATAGGCAGAACAGGACCGAGCGAGATATTTTCCATGTAAGATAGAGAGCCCCAAGAAGCTGCAATAATGCTGAACTACACCAGTTTTAAAATTACACTTTTATTGATGATCACTATGAAATAGTCTGTTTCATTTGACATACTCCTTATTGTCTTACAAAGTTATTTTGTGAAACTAACACCCAGTCATGGAAGAAAAATGGCACATTAAAGATCAGCTAGGATCATTGCTAACAGATAATACAGTGCAGGATGCCTTGCCCTGGCTATAAAATATTAACTTACATGTATTTCGTGACCTAATATTCTATGCAATCGAGATAAAACATCTCTATATTAATGAGGTCAGCCTTCTCAGAATCAGATAATACTTTGTCTTTAACATCTATGAAAAATATTCAAGACTTTAGAACACAGCTTTGCAGATAATTAATAGCAGCCGTCGACGATAAGACTTCAAGTTTGATGGAAACCACAACAAAGGGCTGTGCAACTGCTTGCGTCTGCATGCAGCGATTATATTTCAAAAGCACTGCTTTTTATGCACTCTTTTTCGTTTTAGATTCTATCTGTGCTAGAGTGCAGAACCGCTTAAGATTGATCGCTAGCTCGCTTTTCACCTGTTATTTGTATAAGTGCTGTGGCATAGGTTGCGTGTCACATTCATTGCGTCAGTTTCAGCCAATTTCTTAGAATTGGTGGTGGTTCACTTTTACACTACCACAGGAGCAACCAACTCTTGAAAAATGTGGTTTTAAAGCGGCCAGTGTGCCTGGGTGACTTTAGGGAGGGGGCGTAGGTGCGGGGGGGGGGGGGAGGGGGCGCCCAATGAATGGCAGGTCCAATAATTCATTCAGAGGACCTGTGCTGCTGGTTCGGGGGCAACTTCCATTGCCACATCCCTTCTCCTTCAAACTCCCTTGCTGGAGCCAACCCTGCCAATCTGTACAAATATAATTTGTGTACTAATAATTTGTTTAAAAAAACACTTGAATGCTGTAAAATGTCCCCAAATCAGAGGAGTCTATGCAATTCGACCCCTTCAGTGCTATTAATGCAAAAAAAACTGGAGAAATATGTTAAACTTGAAATAAATTGGGTGGCGTCAAGCAAACCGACAATGGGTAAACAATATCGGTTGGAATGTTATTAAAGGATCCACACCTCTTACTTTTGACAATGGAATGGTTTGCAAACTGTGCATAAGGTCCAGAGAAGGAATAGCAGTTTCCTCTACCCACTATTACCAGCGCCAAGAAACCGTCCGGTGTATGCCGCGCTTTATAAGTAATTTTTACATTACATTACATTACTATTGTCTTGTAGTGGACCACTAAGTGGCTCATCTCAGTCCATCATCCCTCTTCAGTATTGCCAGATTTGTGGAACATGTAAACTTCAGTCCTCTGCTGGTGTTTTTTCCCTGTGGGTGATTGGGGCACACTTCAGTTTGGTATGGTCCCTTAAAGTACGAGACTGGAAAAACAAGGGGAAAGCGAGAGATAGAACAGGGGGTACGTCCTGGTCCCCAAATTTGATACTGAACTTAAACAATGTGGACAGACCCACTATGTGTGCACATTGCAATCACTATGTGTAGTATGAACATGGACCCATTAGGTGTTCTTAAAAGACCCATCACACACCAACCTAGTTGGTGTCATGCTTCATCATTGGGGTCCCAACCGGGCGGCCGAGTGCTCCCCGGTTGTGCTACGTTTCAAAAGTGAAAGGGCTTTCTTCAGGACCAAGTGATTGATAAGTGGGTAGCAAAGGTGAAAACTGCCACGTGAAACCTGTGCGGTACCTACACACACGCTAAGATGTGTGGTATAAGTGTTGGCATACTTACTGACACTTGAAAAATGACACTATTTAGTGGTATTAGGCAGATTATTGAGGCTCGGGGGTGCTCTTCTAAAGTCCTAAATTGGTCTTGGTGAGTGTCCCGATTCAAACCTGTGCCAGTCCCCCGTAGTCCAGGCTACGGGGGACTGATATATGTTTGAATCGGGACACTTGGTCCTGAAGAAAGCCCTTTCACTTTTTAAATGGGCTGAACATGTAGACCGCCACACATAGTCAACTAACGATAATAAGCCCCTACTAGATGCACTACATATATTGCTTTTATCCATACCCTGAGTCGCCAATATAAACATTTAAGGCAAGGATTCTCAGAGATATTTTTAAACTTTAGTAATTCACCTCACATCACATACCTGCACAACACCAGCTCCGCTGGAATCAGGTGTCGTAGCACAACCGGCGGGCACTCGGCCACCTGGTTAGGAGCCCAATGATGAAGTATGACAACAACTAGGTTGGTGTGTGAGGGGTCTTTTAAGAACAACTAATGGGTCCATGTTCATACTACACATAGTGATTGTAATGTGTACGCATAGTGGGTCTGTACACATTGTTTAAGTCCATTAAAGTACGATCCATGAACAAACACCTGTTTACACAGGATTGCAACCACATGTGGTACAATCTTTATGGGCAATTAAAGATTGACCCTTCGTTAAATTGTGGCATGTTAAACTTGTGAGAATTTTGCAAATGGCCCAGTTTTTACTCAGACATGCAGTTTTTGGTGTGGAAAGGACCAAAATCCGCATGATTTGACCCAAAAAGTGAGAATATGGGGTTGCAAGAAATTTCTGAGTGGGGGCTGAAAGCCCCACTCAGGCAACAACCACAATCTTTGCCAGGATGAACCACTAAAAGTCACAAAATTAATCCTCTAGTAGCTTGCACAAAAGAAGTCAGGCTTGACATTAAGGCAAAGTGTAAAGTATTTATGCTGCACACAGTAATAAAGTGAAAATACAATGCAAGAAAGATCCCAAACCAATTTAACAAAAATAGAGAATT
This sequence comes from Lissotriton vulgaris, assembly GCF_964263255.1. NCBI lineage: Eukaryota > Metazoa > Chordata > Amphibia > Caudata > Salamandridae > Lissotriton > Lissotriton vulgaris. The sequence continues at coordinate 1,157,592 of NW_028254594.1, forward strand.
TATTACTGCTGGTGGGGCGATGAGGTTCCCTTGTGTCCTGAGGACCTCAGGACTTAAGTGGACCTCATCCCCCAAGCAGAAGTGTGCCAGAAGGGGTGTTTGCAGAGTGGTGTAGAAAGGGTGTGTGGCCTCTGACCACCTCTCAGCAATCTGATGTGTGGGACTTACTGGAGGTAACGGGAGGGCTAGTTGGTCCCCAGGAACCCTTAAGAGGCAATGGGACTTCATGCCCCAACCAAGAGCATTCCAGGAGGCACGTTTGCAGAGTGGTGGACAAAGGGGGTGCGGCCTATGACCACATCTCATCAATCCCAGTGTGTGGGACTTACTAGAGGTACTCGCCTGGGCTGGAGCAGCATTTCTTTCACTGCTCCTACCAGGTGGGAGCAAAGTTGAGCTTCCTGCCTGGAAGAGTGCGGACAGGCTATGCCCACACTCACCCGGCCTGGGAAACAGGGTGTCCCAAGGTAGGCTCCCGAGGACAGTGTGTAGCATCATGCATCGCAAGATGGGGTCCTGGGGTGGATACCTGCACAAGGAGGGAGGCAAATGGCTCCCCTCCCCTACTTTAGGTTATTTGGCTCTTGGGAAGGAGGACCCCAGGACCCAACAGCAGCTTGGGCGTGGGATGGTCCTCCCTCTAAATACCTTATTTGAGAAGGGGAAACTGTGAGTTGCATTATGGAGGGACAGGCAGAGAGAAGAGCAGCAGCTCTCACGCTTTTTGCATGAACACTGGGAATGGCGGCAACGAGAACCGACAAACCCAATCAGGTTCAACCCCTAGAGGACAAGCTGAGGAAGCCTGAGAAACTCAATAAGACAGAAATCTCCAAATGGTGGGAAGCAATATCATTACAATACTATATCAACAACAATATGGTTCCCAGGGAATTGAGAATTTTACTACTCCATCCTATGACTCACCCAACCCTAAAATGCTGGAGGTATGGTGTGAAAATTCCGGTGTTAGCTCCAGACGCATGCTTGAAATACTAGTCAAGTTTGCTTGGATAAATCGCGATGTACTACAGGCCGAAATAAATGTGATCTAGGAGGACCTTTTGCCAGTATTGAACCCAACACCCTGAAAAGTCCAATGGAGGCAATGAAGGATCACCTAAAGAATCACGAGGATGCCATCAAAGGCTGCAAACAGCGGAAGCTGCACAGAGACTATGGAAATTATAAAAGTGGGAGGATTCTCACTTTCAGTAAAAAGTCAAACCACTTGTACAAAGAAAAACCACTGACTTAAGACCCACCGGAGGCAACAGGTGAAATCTCACTGTCAGAGCAATGTACTGCCAGAGACATTGGGTCTGAGGCATCAGGAAGCAGCACCTTGGGTAACGAGAGGGGCACCAGACCGGTGACTTTTTTTGATGAGGACCGCCTGCTACACCGGGGCAGGCAAACAATGAGGAACACCTCAACCCCGAAACCCAGGGGACGGAGAAGACGGGGCAGAGGAAAAGGTCAAAGCGGAGCCAAAAAAGAAGACTTCGGATCCAGGAAAGATGGCGGAAGAGGCAGAGGACAGGGGCACATAGGAACAAGTATCACAGGCTCCAAAAAGTCGCACTAATGGATCCTGAAATGGTTAATAAGACTAATATCAACTTATCCAAGAGACCTTTGAATTGCATTTAGAAGTAAACCCTATGTTTTGGTCTCTCTTTCTGTCCTTCTTCTTCCTTTAATTACACTGACACCAGAATTGATCTGCACAAATATATTCGTAAACTTAAACTTAAGAGATGGCACAAACTGAGGTCAGTGGGCCAGGAAAAAACAGTGGTATCCGAGACACAGGGCAATGAGATAGATCTTGACATTGGGGACATGGATACTCTAGTCACACTATTGCAACTACAACCGGACCCCAATCCCTTCGGGACTACTATTGCTAAGTCATCAGTACTAGAAGAGCTAGGGATCACCGATGATGCAGCGGCCAGCGCTAGCTTTAAACCACGGTCCACTTTCTTTCCCACAACAGCATTGATACATTCCATAAGGTGGTCACCAAATCTCTCATGGAATACCGCTGCAAATCACACCATAAGAATAGGGCACCTGGTAAACTCACTTTTGCACAAAGGCAGGCCCTTATTTCCCTGGCTGAGGACAAGAATGTAGTGATACCCCCTACGGGCAAGGGTGGAAATGTGGTTTTGCTGGACTGTGATATGTACATAACCGAGGCCATGAAGCAACTTAATGACACTAGGTTTTACACCTCTATCTCCAGGGATGAGTACACCAGTAGTATTACCATGATGTGGGACAAACTGAGCGAATGGAAGGACTAAGGGATCCTAGAGTGGGAGGAGTATTGCTTTCTCAAGAAAGATCATCCCAAACTCCCAGTCTTGTACTTACTGCCTAAGGTACGCAAGAATCCCCTCGTCCCACCTGGGCGCCCCATGGTGTTGTCAAAAGGTAGTGTTCAGGAGCATGTGTCTAAATATGTGGGCCATATCCTCAGGGACCATGTTGCCAAGCTAGCCTCATACATCAGGGACACCAAAGACTTTTTGGGTAAACTACAGGAGATTGTTTGGGAGGAAGATTTCCTCCTTATTACACTAGATGCTAACTCCCTGTACACTATTATTTACCACAAACGAGGACTGCATGCAGACATTTCCTACGAGAAAAACAGGTCAGATTTAGGGATCATACTATGTTGATTTTGGACATGGTAGAGCGTTGTCTGAGCAATAACATCTTTTTATTTGACTGGGTCATCTATAGACAAACAACTGGGACTGCCATGGGTTCATGCTTCGCGCCCAGCTTTGCTAATCTGTTCATGGGCATGTGGAAGGAGGAGGTCTTCGGCAGTTCTGAGCTCGCTCCGGATGTTGGGTGAGTCGTGGTGTGGCTCGGGTACATTGACAACCTGTTTATCATGTGGAGGGACTCGGAAAGTCTAGCCATTGATTTTATCTCGGAAAGTCTAGCCATTGATTTCATCAGGAAACTTAATACTAACAACCGAAACATACTCCGGACCAACAATATCAGCAATACCTCAGCAGAATATTTGGACGTCAATATAGAGATCAGGCATAACAGAATTCACATGCAACTTTGCCGCAAAAACACGGCAGGTAACAGCCTGTTACATGCCCTCAGTGGTCACCCAGAAATTCTCAAATGGAGCATCCCTTTTGGGGAGCTACTGAGGGCCAAACGGAACTGCAACACTGAGGAGGCATACTAATACGAGCACAGGATCATGATTGACAGATTCAAGGAGATGGGATAATCGATCTGGGTTCTCAACAAGGCTAGTGACAAAGCCTAAGGAATCAGCAGACAGGAGACACTGTCTGAGAAGGTAGACAAGGAAACCGAACAGACCAAAGACAGCCCCAGTATAATATTGACATACAAAGGTGATGCCGGTGATGTAAAGAAGATTCTAGAGAAGAATCGGAATATACTCAAGTGCTACAACATCATTACCAGCAACAACAAAGATAGATCCCGTATCACTTACAGGAGGGGATGCAGCCTCAGGGACATGTTGGTCCACAGTGACATCACGGAATCACCAGGCAGGGACACATATAACCTCCAGGGCTTTTTTCCATGTGGCCATTGTAAGGTGTGCAGAAACAGTCTGATGCACAAAGAGATAGCATGTGGGCCAACCAGCAGAGTTATTTCCTAATTCTTCACGTGTAGCACCACCTTTGACTTCTACATTATTGAGTGCCCATGTAAATTGTGGTATATGGGCAACACCATCCTAATGGCTAAAAAGAGAATACTAAAGCACATGAGGGCCATTACCAACAAGGACTCACTGTTAAAATATAATCGACAGACGTGAACATCGCCGGTGCCATCTTGCCTAACAAGAGCCTTCGTATGCACGTAAACGGCACCCATTTTAGATACCGCAGCCATTTCGCGCGTTGCTGATCACCAGCGTGTCACCCTGACCTCGCAGTCATCCCCCGCGCTCTGCCAACCCCCAAGCACACATGCTAGAGTCATAAAGCATCCTCAGCGCGACCCAGCCCCGGAGCCACTTCCCGTGCCTAACGCCTATGCCCTTTCATCCCCCTCACACAAACAGGCCCATTGATAACCTCCCCCTGCACCTGGCTGTTCGAGCCGGTCCCAGGCAATAACTAGCCCCTGTGGATACAGTTTATTACCTCCGTACAGTAGAAACTCGCTCTCCATCAAAGGGGGTCGGAATTAATCAATGACACAACCCTCTTAGATCTGACCGATTCCGCATACTTCAGACCGTGCCGGAATGCCCAGCTGCGAGATAACAATCACCTGCTGAGACCGGGGTGGGGGACATTTGCTGTTGGGTATGTGTGGGAACAAGTTGGAAGCGGGGATTCCGAGGATGTAATAAACCACTGTCAGGAATGTGTTACCCTGCAATAAACAGTCAAGATTGTGTATAAAAGGTTATGCCACAGAGGTACAGTTAGAGCACCTCAAGAACACATTTCGTTTGTCCGAATTGACGTGTTCTCCTCCGGAGAAATAAGCCTGTTCATCGCTTTCCAATTTTTCCAGCGCCTGCCTCTTTATTTGATTAGCTAATAATCGAGTAGATCAGAGGCGATTAACGCCAAAGCAGTGATTGATGATAACTAGAGAAAATCTGCTTTTCTACAATTGGCGCCCAACGTAGGGCCCATCAGCGACACGTGGGTCCGGTAGAGAAGTCCTAACGACGGAGTGAACGACTGCAGCGATCGGAAAAGTGCACCTGCCTGAAAGAGACCCTCGTCTGGCAGCCGATCATCAGAACTTCACCGGTTCCGTACGGACCTCTCTCATGTGATCTACGGTCCTGACTGGGATCCCACAGGAGTGCTGCGGCAAAAACAGAAAACAGAGGACGATCGGGCGCTGGAAGTGGAAGACGAAGAACAATCAAAACGGTCTGGGTAAGCTCAAGTAGGACGTTTATGCGTCTGAATGTTAGGACGTTATACGTCTGATTGGTAGGATGGTTTATCCATCTGATTGATTGATTGATTGCATTGGAATTGTTTGATTTGAAAATACTAGTATTACGCTCTTTGGTTCTTTGATTCTTTGGTTCTTAGGATATTATGTTCTTTTTGAGATATTCCCTGCTTGCAAACAACGAAGAATAGGAACGTTCTCTCTCTTAGCAGACAGTGAAGGATAGGTAGTGCGGATCTTTGTCCAAAATTGTTTGAGATCTTCATTTTTCCAATTATACGTCATGCCTATCTTCTCCCCACTGATTGGTAATTGGTTCTGCCCGGACCGCTTAATAGAGGTCAGTCATCCGGCTCCACCGGAAGGCACCCCTAATAAGGACATGTATGTAAAATATGGATTAGTCGCTGTAGCTTACAGTAAACTATGGCATAAAAGCACTAAAAAGATCGAGAAAATCAGTGGCCACTGATGGGATCTTTTGACCTCGATAAAATAGAAACACTAGAGAAAGCTCTACGCAAAAAGAAAACTACGCCAACTAAGTTTGACAGTCTCGGCATGTGGCGAAAAGAAACGATTCAACAAAAGAAGAAAGATGAAGCAAGAATAGATAAGGAACTACGGAAATCAGCTCACCTAGCTGGTAAAAAGTTAGAAGAAGAGATTAAGGAAAGAGAAAACGCTAGGAAGGAGCGAGAATCAGAGATCTCAGGACAATGCCCTGTCAGAGCGCCCTCTGCTCTTTACCCTGAGTTACCATCAAAACAGAAGATAGATGACGATTTACTCCTAGGTCCACCAATTATCTACATGCCACCTCCTTATGCCCCTACTCATCCTCTAATACACCACCAAGATTCTCAGAACATAACCGAAGGTGGCGCCAGGGCCTCGGTACCCACGGCCTCTGCGCTGACAGAGCCTCTCATGCCTGATACCTTGTCAAACGACACACCAGTAAGAACAGAAACAACAGAAAAAGAGCCGGTAAGAATCCCGCAATTGAGTAAGAGTGAGCGAGCAGGTATTGAGAAAATAATTAAAACTCTGGTAGACAGGAAGGAAACAGAAGAATATATAACAGATATATGTAACTCCTATGTCGACAATCACAAGGGACACTTTGTCGTGCGTTTTTGTTATTACACCCTCACGGCTTATGAGGAAAAGTACAAGAAAATAGGGCCTGACCGACTCATGACTCCATACAGGAAGGTAGATACAGGAGACAAGAATAACTGTGACGTGGCTGAACTTTTCTCCTATACCCTAGATGTCTTCCGCCACCTCATAGAACAAGGACGGGTAGTCAAAAACACGACATCGGAAATGACGGAGCCTCCGATGGAGAGGCTAGACAATATGATGCCCATAAAAGAAGCTGCCCACTATTGGGTCTCCCTAGAGAACAGGGAACTCATGATGACATAAACCACCAGGACCCCGAAGGAAGAGTGGTTTATAATTGGGTATATCAGCCTTGGGATAGACAAGACATCCTGACGTTCCGCAAATCCTTACCGGACTTGCGAAAGAATCCCACCTTGTTTTACACAGAATTAGGTACCGCTCTAGGATCGACAATTATGATGCTTGCCGACATCGACTTGTTCTTTGGGCTATGCCTGCCAGCTGATGTGTGGAAACAGATCTGGAAAATAGACTACACTGACCTGTTCAGTCATACCTGGGGACAACTCGATGTGCTGGACAAACAACGAAACCCCGGACAGAAACCTGTAAAAGCCATATTAGACCTTCCTGACAAGATAGTACAAAAAGTAAAATCCCTGATTTCTGAGAAAAAGATAGATTGGTTCATAGTAACCACTTGCCGTCAGAAACCCCAAGAAGATGTCTCAGAATACTTCTCCCGGTTCGAAACAGTGTTCTCCGATTATAGTGGACAAGACATGTCCACTGCGACCGGACATCACTTGTTCGTACAGAACTATGTTAAGGGTCTGTTACCGGAGGTATCGCAGAAGCTGCAGACCAGCGAAAGCAGTTGGGCGGCCTCTAAACCAGCGGCCATCCTCCAGATGGCCCAGTACTATGAGCACCAGAAAAATGAAAACGATAGGGCCACTGAAAAGAAAAAGAAGGATTTAAAAGAACGAGTTATGATAGCGCAGTTACATGGGGTGAATATAGGGAAAGAACAGTACAAGGGAGGATATCAGCAAAGTATCCCTCGAACGCCACCACCCAGAAATAATGTCTCTGCACCCTACGCTGGACGTCGGGACTTAGGAGAGGATCAGTGCGCATTTTGTAGAGGGTACGGACACTGGAAATCCCAATGCCCGATCCTGTTAGGAATGAATAAGGAAAAAGGAGCGAGAGAATTGACTAATGGACCGAGAGGTAGAGGACGTGGGAGAGGGTACGCAAACGATGCCAGCGAAGAGAGACCCGGTAGAGTAAATGCATTGGACCGTCCCCGACAGAATCAGTACCAACAATCTGACTACGACAACACATACGACTTCGCATAGGACTGCCTAGGGCAAGGGAGGGATCAAGTCGAGCTCTAGGTTGACCAGCAAGGCCCTTATGTTACCGCAAAGGTCCTGGGCACGAAGTCACCATTTCTGGTAGACACGGGAGCAACACGTAGTGCATTATCTAAGCAACTGATTCCAAGGGCACCCATGTCTGGCTCACACGTGACATCAATAGGATTTGATGGTACGCCCTCCACTAACCCCTTGTCCAAACCGATCCCCTTTGACCTTGGAGAAAATATCATCAACACCACATTTCTCCTCTCCTCCAATACCCCAGACGCCATTATGGGTCTCAATCTGCTGAAGCATTTTCGAGCGACCATCAGATGCTCGCCTGACGGAGTCCGAGTCATCGTATATGACAACCACCACCACCTAAGACCTCACCCATCCCAACACATGTACCCCATTACCGAAGCAGACGTGTCCCTACTGGACACTTTGCCATCGCACTTGTGGGCCAAGGCTGACTCAGACGTAGGACGAATGATGATAGACCCAGTGCATGTGATAATACGACAGGACGCAACCTTACCGAAAGTACCCCAGTACAAGATATCACCAGAGGGCGAGAAAGCATTGATCGAAATAATACAGTCATTAGTAGAAGCAGGAGTAGTAGAGGAGGTAGTGAGCAATGTCTGTAACAGTCCGATCTTACCGATCATTAAGAGACAAGGAGAGGGAGATGTGAAAGTATACCGCTTCATCATTGACCTACAAGAGATCAACAAAATAGTTGTGCCACAGTACCCTGTAGTCTCTGACATCACCACCATCCTGACTCTAATCCCGCCCACTGCCACCACGTTCACTGTAATTCACCTTAAGAACGCCTTCTTCTCCATACCCATTCACCAAGACAGCCGTGATCTCTTTGTATTTACCCTAAGATCCCGCTCGTATAGATTTTGTCGAGCACCCCAGGGGTACACCGAGAGACTGAGCATCTACAGCCAGGCGCTCAAAAGACAGTTAGATGAAGTTCAGTTACCAGACGGGGTGGTGTTGATACAGTATGTAGACGATATCCTTTTAGCAGCAGACACCACTCCACTAGCAGTCACTGCCACCATCCAGCTCTTACATTTCCTTGCAGAGAATGGCCACAAAGTTTCCCGAAAGAAATTGCAGTTTTGCAAACCCCAAGTCACGTATCTAGGAAACATCTTATCAAAGGAAGGGAGGAAGCTCACGCCTGACAGAATCCAGACTATTCTAGACACCCCCTGTCCCCAAGACCCAGAAGCAAGTCCGCTCTTTGGTAGGCCTCACCTCATTATGTCGACAGTGGTTGCCGAACTTCAGTCTCATAGTCAAACCCCTACTTACTCTACTAGCCAAAGACATTCCATTACCACTCCCTTGGACCCCCGAATGCCAGACAGCGTTCAAAGAATTACGAGATGCCCTTTGTTCAGCACCCATTCTAGGAACCCCAGACTACTCCAAGCCATTTTCAATCTATACACACGAAAGAGAGGGATGTGCCTTATCTGTCCTAACACAATCAATTGGTCCCAAGCAGCGCCCTTGCGCTTATTTCTTAGCCACCCTCGACCCAGTAACCAGAGCGCTACCGGCGTGCTTACGCGCCGTAGCAGCTGCAGCTGTTTCGATCCGCCAGAGTGAGGGAATAGTACTCTTCAACTCCCTTACAGTGTTAGTACCCCATACAGTTGACACGCTCATGAATCAAACCAAAACCCAACATCTGACTAGTGCATGACTGACAGGATACGAGTTGACCCTGCTAGCGCCACACATTACTCTGAAGCGATGCACCACTCTAAATCCAGCTACGTTGTTACCTCTGCCCGAAAACGACCCCAGCGTGACTCCCCTACATGACTGTGTGACCCTCACTGATGAACAGACAAGAAGCAGGGTAGAACTCTGAGACACTGCTTTTTCAGAACCTGACGGGACTATGGGTAGATGGCTCGTGCATCAAACTCCCAGATGGCATGACCTCAGCTGCATACGCCGTCACCACTGTCCAAACCATAATAGAAACAGCCTGCAATGCCCAACGATCCACCCAGGTAGCAGAACTGATTGCCCTCACACGAGCATGCATCTTAGCAGCAGGAAAGACAGTAAACATATACACGGACAGCCAGTAAGCTATCGGGGTGGTTCACCATTTCGGGCTCCTGTGGAGGGAAAGAGGATTCCTGACCTCGCACGGCTCACCCATCCTACACGGAGATCTAGTTTCCGCCTTGACTGAAGCAGTCCTCCTCCCCAAGCAGCTAGCAGTAATTAAATGTCAAGCACGTAAGAAAGTGACAGACATTATTGGACAGGGAAATGCACTAGCTGACGTTACTGCCCGAGCCACAGCGGATGACAGAACTGCAAAACGAATGTATGTGACTAGGTCACAAGCTGAGAAATGGACAGACGCTAGGGCCACTATAAGAGACATCCAACTGACGAGTACACCACACGAACTGACTGAATGGGCTCGGGTGGGGCTGAAAGACAATGAGGGCTGCTGGAGGACAAAAGACAGAGACAAATGGCTGCTACCCAACGCCTATCTGATCCCCATATTGACCATGGCACACCTACCCGCACATATAGAATCCGCTCCCATAACCGAACTGATTGCTAGGGTATGGAATAACAGCATGATAGCAGACTCAGCAAAACGCCTAGTGCAACAATGCATGGTATGCCTGCAACACAACCCAGGGAAAGGGACAGTAGTACCACGGGGAGGGTTTGGAGTCCCCGACCATCCCTTTGAAATCCTCCAAATGGATTACATTCAACTAGAAAGGTGCCATGGTCTGAAATACGTTCTAGTTATTGTGTACGCCTTCAGCAAATTGGTGGAAACATACCCCACTCGTGACAATACCGCGACTGCCACTGCAAGGGTATTGCTGAAGAAATTCTTCCCCCGATACGGCCTTTGTAGAGTTTTATGGAGAGACAATGGTCCCCATTTCATAGCCGAGGTTATCCAACACATACTGAAGGGGCTGGGAGTAAAACAAAAGTTCCATGCCGTTTTCCACCCCCAGTCAGTGGGCCTGGTAGAAAGGCACAACGCCACACTGAAATTGAAACTAGCCAAAATAGTCGCCACCACTGGGCTGAAATGGCCCAATGCCCTTCCACTGGCATTGCTATCCATGCGCTCCACCCCAACCAGACACCAATTGACCCCGTACAAGGTTGTTTTCGGCAGGCCGATGAATATTTGGGCGGCCCCGAAACCAACAACGATTAACGATGTCCCGGACATACTCATGTCCTCTATTTGTATAAATTAATGAGCGAACTAACTGTTATCCACCAACAGGTGCAGCAAGCCATACCAGATGTATCAGGGGCCCAGGACACAATATCAAACCCGGGGATTTCGTCCTGATCCGGAACTTCCAAAGGTCGAAGAGTTTGGGATCCCAGTGGACGGGCCCCTAGCAAGTCTTGATCACCACCCGAACTGCACTTCGAGTGGAAGGAAAGAAAAACTGGCTGCACGTTCACCACTGCAAATGAATTGCACCAACACTGGCAGCAAAAGAAGACGTGGACACCCAAGAAGAGCTCCTGATGAAAGATAGACCAGCCCTGAGTTGTTACCCTGAAACAGAGGCACTTGAACTGACAGAGTTTCCAGACCCCACAGTGCCGTCCAAAGAAGGGCACAACTTGCGACGAAAGGAGAGTGCTCCGACGAAGCAGGCCACTAACTAAGTCAAAAGTCTCAGAAAGGTAGCCAACACTACAAAGGCGACCAGGAGAAACGCTACACGAAAGTCTGTGGTCCTGCCAGTCATCGAGCCTCTTGAAGGTGATGGAAGCTCCCGGACATCCAAAGAACCGCCGCAACGACACCAAGACTGCCAAGATCCACAGCATAAAAACAATCATACTCCTCACAGCATCTCTTGGCAGTCTCTTGCTAATGGTCACAGTCTGGATCATTGAAGAGAGTGCTCCTGCTTACCGAACACTGATACCGACTATGCAACCCACCACTGAAAAGAAACACTATCTGGTTTCACTGGCACCACGACTCCGAGAACGACGCAAATAGTTCTGGAACAATTCTTTTGTACAGTTGTTGCACCAACACAATCTTGCCGCAAATGCCACCAACTGTTGGATCTGTGGGCTGCTCCCGCATGCCACTGAACTTTCCATTCTTTTCATCCCTTCACCCTTCTCTGTTCATGGGTCCTGCCTCGCCTGGTTAATGCTCCTGCAAGAGAGCTACAAAGACAATGCCACATCCGATGGGACAATGAAACAATTCTATAACGAGTTCTGGCTGAGCAAAACTGGAAGAACGACTGCTCCCTTTGGTCCTCTCACTTCAAACGCAACTTTCCCAATGAACATTCCTGCAAAAGAACGAGTGGAGATGCAAATACTGAATAACCCAGCCAGACCAACCTTCTCCTTTCTAAAGAAAAGAACAGCTGCAACCACAACTGTAGCCCTATCTGTAGTGAGCGTCCCAGGTCTTGTCTGCATTGAAGGCCAGGGGACTGAAATCGTGCGCCACAGCACTTGCCAGATAACCAGAACACTGAACACTGCCGACCCCCCTTCATTTGTTGCATCACCCAACATGTACTTCATCTGTGGTACAAAAGCCTACACCTGGCTCCCAAAAGGTTGGGGGGGGGGCACATGCTACATCGCTTTTGTTCTGCCTCCAACCTACACTGCACCTGCTGGACACCCCCGAGAAAGGCGATCCGGAGACACGGACCAAGCGAACTCTGCTGCATCCCAGTTTCTTGATGCAGCCAAAGGCTTTGTCCCGCTTTGGGGTCCGATGACAAACAGCCGGGCCATTCGACACCTGACTCAGGCAGTATAGACAGCTCTGAACGTCACAGCCGGCATCCTCACCAACAACCCCGCCGAGCTTCAAGCGGTCCGCCTGTTGGCTTTGCAGAATCGCCTTGTTTTAGACGTTGTACTGGCAGACCGTGGAGGAGCCATCATCGGTGCCAGCTGTTGCACTTTTGTCCCTGATTGCTCGCCTTCTGTCTATAAGGCAATTGAACACCTTCACAGGCTGGCATCAGAGATCCACCAAGAACAAGAGACTTGGACACTTGGAAGCTGGTTTTGGGTCATAATAAAAGATTGGGTTTGGAAACTGTTGATGATCATCTTGGTGCCAGTTTTCATAATATGTGGCTGCTGTTTGGGGATACAATGCATAGCGCCCTTGTGTTCTCTATGTCTGAATTCTTTGTGTCCAAGAACTGTAGATACTCATATAGAACAAATTAATGCAATGTATGACACAGAGATTCAGAATATCATAGGGATTGAAATAGATTAGCAAGATGTCTTGGAATGTTCAAAGGGGCGACTGTTAAAATATAATCGACAGATGTGAACATCGCCGGCGCCATCTTGCCTAACAAGAGCCATCGTATGCACGTAAACGGCACCCATTTTAGATACCGCAGCCATTTCGTGCGTTGACGATCACCAGTGCGTCACCCAGACCTCACAGTCATCCCCCGCGCTCTGCCAACCCCCAAGCACACATGCTAGAGTCATAAAGCATCCTCAGCACGACCCAGCCCCGGAGCCAATTCCTGTGCCTAACGCCCATGCCCTTTCATCCCCCTCACACGAACAGGCCCATTGATAACCTCCTCCCCTGCACCTGGCTGTTCGATCCGGTCCCAGGCAATAACTAGCCCCTGCAGATACAGTTTATTACCTCCGTACAGTAGAAACTCGCTCTCCATCAAAGGGGGTCAGAATTAATCAATGACACAACCCTCTTAGATCTGACCGATTCCGCATGCTTCAGACCCTGCCGGAATGCCCAGCTGCGCGATAACAATCACCTGCTGAGATCGGGGTGGGGGACATTTGCTGTTGGGTATGTGTGGGAACAAGTTGGAAGCGAGGATTCCAGGGATGCAATAAACCACTCTCAGGAATGTGTTACCCTGCAATAAACAGTCAAGATTGTGTATAAAAGGCTATGCCACAGAGGTACAGTTAGAACACCTCGAGAAAACATTTCGCTTGTCCGAATTGACGTGTTCTCCTCCGGAGAAATAAACCTGTTCATCGCTTTCCAGTTTTGCCAGCGCCTGCCTCTTTATTTCATTAGCTAATAATCGAGTAGATCAGAGGCGATTAACGCCAAAGCAGTGATTGACGATAACTAGAGAAAATCTGCTTTTATACACCTCGGTATCCAATAGCCCGACACTTTCAGGACAGGCATTTCTCTGATGCATCTCAACTTTCTTATTGTGCCATCGAACAGATCCTGAATTATCACAGAGGGGGGGACAAAGTTCTCAAGCTCAGGATGAAGGAGTCTAAATACATAATAGACCTCCAAACCAGAATCCCAGTGGGGTTGAACCAGGATGAGGAACTTGCTGTTCACCTCAGAGAGGAATAGTTTTTGCCCCTTTCTCTGCCCTTCTCCATGATGCAATTGAAACCCACTTTTTCATGTTGAATGGCACTATACACATTATTTGTATCACATTGTTTTACGTCTGTCACAATTCACTCCCTGTTCACTCGTACCCCCTACCAGGGGGCCACATAGTGGGACTTTCCAGTCTTCTAATAAGCTTCCAGACCCTCTCCTGCATGCATATCCTGAATTCCAGCCATTTGGACACTTATTGGGAACTGACATCCATCCCCAAACCATGCCGGGTTTTGGAAAGCCAGCCTGCTTATACTTGAAGCCAGCCTACTCATGCCTGAAACTCGGGCTACCCAATATTCCCTGCTCACTGCATTGTCTCCACCCATGTAGGCTAAGGATGGGTGGAGGAATTCAGCTCACCTGTGGTTGGCTGCTGCTTGCATACTCACACCTGCTGCATCTGATTACTGTGAGCTCCTATAAGCCCCAGCTCCCTTCAAGCCAAGGTTGGTCATTGTACCGGTGAGACCGATCCTTGTTTCCAGTGCTCCTTGAGCTTTTGCTATTGTTTTGCAGTGTTTTCTGAGCTTTAGTTATGCCTTGATCCTAACCTGCTGCTGTTTTCCTTGTTCCTGATTTAGCACTGCCTGCAGTGCTACCTTGACCCTTGAGCCTTAGTATTCCTTGTTCCTGTACTGCAGCAGTTTCCCTTCTCCTGAATTAGCACTGCTTGCAGTGCTACCTTGTTTCCTGAGTTCCTGAGATATAGCTATTCCTTGTACCTGAATAAGCACTTCCTGCTGGGCTCTTGTTTCCTGAGTTCCTGAGCTACAGATATTCTTTGTTCCTGTTCCTGGGATTCAGTTATTTCTTGTTCCTGATTTGCATTGCTTGGAGTGCTCTCTTGACTCCTTGTTTCCTGAGCTGTAGCTAATTCCATGTTCCTGAACTTGCACTGCCTGCAGTGCTACTTTAACTCCTAAAGCTTTAGTAATTACCTATTCCTGTACTAGCACTACCTGCAGTGCTACCTAGACTCCTGAGCTTTAGCTCAATTCTGTTCCTGTCTCAGCACTGCCTTCTTGGACAGGGTGCAGTGTATGTGAAAGGTAGAGCATGTACTAGTGCAGGTGACATGCTCTGGTAGTGAAAGGCAGCCATTTTCGTTTTTCATTATTGTAAGGCTACCTTGCCCATAGGCTATCATGGGGAATGCTGGCTACAGTGGCTACCAGCATATATTCCCATAGGAGCAAGGTAGGACATAAAAGTCTGGTTTCCCTGAACTCAGAATTTAATAACACATCTTTTAGGAAAGGTTGTTTTTAAATCCTGTGTTTGAGAACAGCAATTTTAGAAAGTTGCTGTTCTCTTGTCTGACCTTTCTGTGTGCTTTGGCTTGTTTGTGGATTGACTGTCTGGTCTGAGAGTGACAGGGCCTGGGGAGCCCCCAGGAGGCTGGCTGAGTCAGCCCTAGGCTGAATGACTGCATCTGCATCTTGAGTGGTGGGAGGGGATAGCACCTGGGCCTGAATAGGGCTGTGCCTGCCTTCCACAATGCTGGCTCCACCTCCTGCTGGGTGGCTGACAACCCTGCCCCTCTCTCTGAAAGGAAAGGAGAAGCCAGGAAAACAAAGTGCTCAAGGAACACCCAGAACTGGTTCAGACTGGGCTCAGAGCCCTCCTGCACTAAGGGGACAAAGACTTTTAGGGGTATAAGTACAGGACCCCTGACTACAGAAAATTAGATCATTCTGGAATCAAGAAGGAACCTCTGCCAAGGAGAAAGCTGAAACTGAAGAAAGAAGGCTGTCCTGCTGTTGCTCTGCTGGACTGACCTGCTGTTGCTTTACTGCTAAGGAGTGGGGAAGGACTTTGCTTTGTGCTGTGTCCCCTTGCTTGAAGGAATCTCCAAGGGCCTGAGAAGAGCTGGCTCCCTGTTAAGAAGTCCCAGGAACAAAAGGACTTCCCCCGTAACGTCCCTGAACTCTGTTGAAATAGTTCTGTCCTTCCTAGAGTGCTTGGGCCAGTTGTGGTGCCTCTGGAAGTTGTACCTGTGTTTGGAAGCTGGAAACCAAGCTTTTAAGGAACTTTCTGCAAGTTTTATCGCATCCCAGGCAGAGCGAGACAATTCCCGCCGCTACAAAGACCAAGATCGTCGCAACGCCTGTTGCTGCTTCCTGAAGACGTCACATCCATCGTTTGCGGGAAGATTTCCGTTGCTGTGAACATCGTCGCAGAGCCTGCCGCCGGTGGGTGAGATCACCGCATCACGTCGCTGCGAGAATCGTCGCAGAGCCATCGCATCACGGAACTGCGAGTGAAAGATTGACGCTGAGCCATGCATCGTCGCCCCGGAGATCGTCGCAGTCCCTAAAGATCGTCTCATTGTGCCTTTGCGAGCATTTTCCTACGGAGCCTCGGCACCGGAATCCATACTAGGTATCGCCACCCTCCCCATACAGACCGGATTCGTCGCAACACGCCTGCTACATCCAGTGGGGTTGTCGTATCGCCTCCCCAAGGTCTCAGGAGTGACGCATCGCTTGTTTTCCACCGCACCAGCTTCTGTTTTGGAACTTTGTCCCATTTAAGGGTACTGTTGGCTAAATGTGACGCAACTGTGAACTTTTCACGCAACTGTGGATTATTTTCACGCAACCTTAAGAACTCTTTTGAAACCATATTCTTGACATGTGTATGTTGGATTTTGGTCGTTTTGGTCTTGTGTAGTTTAGATTAAATACCTTTATTTTTCTAATCTGTTGTGGAGTCAGTTTGTGGTGTTTTCACTGTGTTACTGTGAGTCTTGGTGCAAATACTTTACACATTGCCTTTGATAAGCCTGACTGCTCGTGCCAA
Organism: Lissotriton vulgaris; assembly: GCF_964263255.1. Classification (NCBI taxonomy): domain Eukaryota; kingdom Metazoa; phylum Chordata; class Amphibia; order Caudata; family Salamandridae; genus Lissotriton; species Lissotriton vulgaris. Next base: position 1,174,317 of record NW_028254594.1, read on the forward strand.
GCTACCAAGGGGGTGAGCAGGGGTTAGCTAAAGAGTGTATCCTCCTTACCTTGACTAGAACTAAGGGTCCCTATTTGGTGAGTGGTACCTACCTCTGCCAAATAAATAAATAAATAAATAAACTAGAGACCCCCAGTTCTAACAATAAGAAATATTTTTTTTTTTTTAGAAAACAAAAAAGGGAAACACCCTTTTTTATGGATATTTGTTTTAATGTTGCTATGTATGAATTTTTGTAGTTTTAATTAACTGAACAATAAACATATTCACTCTACTCTACTATCGAAGAGTGGGAGTAGATATATTGTTCTCCAGAAACATGACAAAACATCTGTCTTAATCATTGTTTATCTTGGTGCCCATTGAACGTCCATATTTTTGATTCAATAAAAAAAGCATGGCTCCAAACTGTCACACAACATCACATAGGCAAAAGAGGAGGCAGATTATATGTTCTATTTAAGGAAAAAACAAATCTCACCAAAGCTGGGGATGTTTTCACACAAGGGTTGTGAGACCCTCATTGACAGAAAGCAACCCCACACCAACTTTCTCTTGCAAATTGTTTTCTTCTTTGCAGACCACCAAGTAGCAATGGACCATTCTCAGACAAATTTGATTTCTATAAACTGTTTCAAACCTTCTTGCATTATATTCAAACAAATGCATCCTTGGTAACCTAACCATATGGTTTGACAAAGCTATGATGCCACACCACAGAGCTATCATCACTGAACCTCAATCAGATCGTTCTCAAACCCACACACTTTTCTGGACATTTTTGCAAATCCAGAACTAGTTACCTTCTAAAGTATTAGTCTGCTTATGTGGTCATACCACCACCTGATAGCTTTCCAATACAAGATATCACAGTTCACTGTGCCTAAACCCTCCTTACCTGCAATTACACATTGACCTTGGAACAGATTGAATTTCAAGGACCTAGAAACACAACTAACATCCAGCACCGATACAGACACAATACATTCAGTTCAAAAACTCTATAGGTAGCTCTAACAAACTTTTGGTATTATAATATCACTGAAAAAAACAAAACATGACAAAAGAAAACAAGCCCCTTGGATGAATGTAGAACAGATGAAGAAACGAATTACAAAGCTTCATCGCACCTAACTCAAAACAAACTACACTCAAGACAAACTATGCCCCTACACAAACATAATACAATGTACAAGTCAACTATCTAAAAAAAAAAGCTGCTATTAAAACATAATTCACAATTCAAAATTTGCAAATATAGAATTTTATACAATTCTTACCCAATTTCGTAAACCTAAATGCACAGAAAACCCCATCCCATTTCTCAGGCGTTTCTGACAAAACGCAGTGAATGCAGCTGCAGATGAGTCAGTAATGCTTACTCGAGCAACGGTCTCCACCTTAACTATTTTCAATAAGTTCCTCTATGATGTGGTTTTGGTTGTGTTTGATCTCGCTGCTGTTGCTTATGTATACTGTCTGCTGGTGGCCAGCTTCTCTTTGTTCATGACCATAGGTCAGGTCATACCACCTCTTTCTTGTTTTATCTGCTGTGGTTTTCCACGCCCACTGCTTTGAACCTTGCTGCATGCATGTCCATGACTTATTTTGGTGGTAGCATCTGGAACAGTATGGGAAGTTTAGTGTTTTCGAGTTCTCATTCTTCCACGTGCTTCATGGATGTTTGGGGGATGTTTTCCTACTCTCCAATTCTCTCCCAAACTTCAAAATCATGCAGCTGGTGCACTTCGTGGGCATGTGGTGTCATCAGTGACTGCTGACAAAATGGTCGCAATTTGCAACTTTTTCTAACTCTCAATTTATAATTTCTCGTTTAGCAATAGTCGGTCTTTCAAAATTCTGATTCAATTACCGCATGTATAAATACATACCGTTTTGAAAATTGCAAGTAACATATTGGCATCATTCACCATCTTCGAATCACAAATTTGCACATCTTGCCCTATATCAGTTTTTTTGTTTGTTCCTTGTACACAGCAAATATAATGCAAAATGAATGTGTACTATTATTGCCACTTGTAAAACTACAAGTATTTGGTCCACAATTCATGCATGCTGAAGATTTTTAGTGGGGCTCTGTTTATGGAAATATAGACAAGATTAGCATCAGTCCACATGCAAGGCAATGTGTATCACATATGTTCTAGCCTACTGCTAATTCTTTATTATATTGACATTAATTACATCACAAAGACAAATCCTACACTTATAGTGCCCGTCAACTACACAATAGGGAGATTACAATGACAATCAGAAAAGTTGGCAATCAGCTATTAAAGTGAGTTAAATGATAGCTGCTGAAACATCCATCGAACTGAAGGTCACGAGTTTCATTCCAGATAACGTGAAAACCACTAAATTGGGCAATAGTAAATTATTTTATTTATTAGGAATCAGAAGCCGATTAGAGGCTATTCAGAGTGGGATCTCCTGATGGTCCATCAAAAACTATAATACTGTACCGGGTGTTCTAACAGTATACCTTTGACGATGCTTCTGATACAAACATTTAATTCTGCAACTGTATGTTCATCATGTGATCCTGTGATCCGTCTACATTAGGTGTCGACAACGAGGACCATCTGTGGCTTCAATCTAACTACAATTCCAACTTCCACTTAATATGTAACCTCTTTGTAATTCCCTCTTCTTTTACAATTATTTCTAATATATTGTAATCATCATTTATAATCTAATTCGTACTTGTAATTCAACTCATGCTAATCTGTATTCTCTTCATGTGGTTTCTGTTTTTCTTCTGGTTTTTTTTCTCGTTTTTTTCTTGAGAAACCCAATAAAAATTATTTGATAAAAAAGTGGTCTTACCAACACTTGACACTATTTTACTAAAAGGAAAAGAGGGCCAATAAAATGAAGTTCATTTCTGGTAGGAATATTGGGCACAAGCGAAGTTCGGCTTTGCCTGAACCCCTTCCATAACACGGGGCTCCGCTGCCAGTCAACCGTCTGCCTTGCCCTTCGGACACCCCTCTATCCTTTGTCAGACACACCGCCACCCTTTGTCACGCATAGGCATGCTCCACTTCCATTTACCATCTGCTCAGACCCAGTGGTAAATGGAGGTGGCTGAATTGTTGACAGAATAGGAAATTGCAGGCAGAGAAGGGCCCAATGATCCAGGGTCTGCATGGCTATTCCCTATTTCAGGGTCACTAATTCATAATTGCATTATCCAGATGTGTAAGTACCGGCTGGAATCAGTAATTTCTGAGCCCAATAATTACAGCACAACTGCACCATGTACATCGTACACTGATACATAGAAATGGCAGAAGTGTGGAATGAAGAACAATATTAAAATTGCTATTACACTATATGTGAAGGTGTTGAGTTAATTGAAGAGTGTGGAAACAGATAATTAATCACTCTTAATAAGAGCTAAATTAGAGCTCAGGACACCTTTCCTCAAAAGCAATGAAGGCTCAGGAACTTGCTCGTTAAGGACGCCACAAATAGGTAGATCAGGTATGATTGTTGTTGCTTTGCACTGTGGGTATTTCAGATATGGAAAATAATTAGTTGGTCTTCTCCTTATATAAAGTATCCCAGATCAATAAAAGTGTTTATCGATGTTGGCAATGGGATGCTAACTACTTGCAAATGTTCTGAAATTACTCATTTTTGTGCCACTGTACGAAGGGGACTCAAATGACAACATTGTGCTTCTCTGCCAAGGTAAAAATAATGACACTTGACAAGATAGTTCATCCTCTGTTCAAATTCTTCTGGCGCTTGAGGCGTTATTTATCGTCCCTGGTAAATAATGATAACACGGGGCACATTATTTATCGGGTGAAATAAATATCACTTATTAGGAGTTTTTGGGAGAGTCAACGGAGGCTATATGGCGTCCGGTCACTCGGCTGTGTGAGCTGGTGGTGCGACCTCTCCTGGACAATTCCCCCGATCTTAGATTGCTAAAGCCGCTGGGGTGGTTGAAGTTTGAAGCCAGTGTCTCATGTTGATTTAAATCAAAATACAACGAGTGTCATGCTAAGGGGATTGCCACAACTACAAAACAGTCTTACCGGCAAAATACTTTGGCTTTGGCTCGGGTCATCTCCATACTACTTTGGGCTCCTTCGTCTCCTCCGTCTGCCGAGGTGTCTGTCTGGAATCATGGCCCGAAACTGCCAGCGAAGAACCCTACTGTGAAGGCTCGAGTGACCACAGGGCGAGCAACCAGTCCTGGTAAATCCGTCAGCTCAGGGAAGGAGTCGCATGCTGCCCGCGGGGGTGGTGAGACAGCAGCTGGAGATACGGGCAATAATCAGATGATGCCCGCTGTAATCGGTAAAAGGAAGCAGACCCTGCCCGTATTATTCAAACTTCAAGCCGGGAAGGTGAAGACCCCTGTGGGTGCAGGTAGTAGTAAGCGAGTGCAGTTGGCGGCATCCAAAATGTGGAATGCTATGATCTCGGAGCCGGTAGGTGCTGCTTCTATCCCCGATGACCCTATGCTGACTATCACAGCTATTGTTGCGTGCAAGGACGGAATTCTGTCGCAGATTGAGCTCAGGGCTATGGGTTTCAATGTTGCTGGTATGACCAACGGCAGGGTGCTGGACGATGGCACTGGGAAAATCCCCGCAGACCGAGGAGAGGTGAATAGGGAACTCCAGTCAACAGAGTCTCTCCCGGGCAATGGAATTATGGGAGTTGTAGTCCCGTTTGTTGAAAGCATTGTAATTACCGCTCAACATACTCCCGAAACATCTGTCCGAAGGTGTGCTGTTGTAAGCACAGTGGCTCAAGTGGATCGTTCCAATGGCTCTGCTGATGCCAATGAAAATGTAAAGGACCTAGAAGGGGGAGATACATTTTACTCACTGTCCGAACACACTGGCTCTTCAGAGGACGAAGGTCCAGATAGAGAGTGAACAGACAATGACAGCGATCTTGGTGACTAGTGATCTAATGAAGTACTAAAGGATGAAGCTTTGCCCGAGGCCCTTGCACAGTCAGTAAAGCTGTGAAATTGAAAGATCAAGGGGCTCTTTTGTTAAGTAGGGAACCAGGGTTACTAGGATCAATGGTTTGGGATTATTCCTTTTCCAGGCAGCCTGGCTCAGTTGATAATGCTACAGCCTCTGGTGGAGGCAGTGTGACCGATCCCCCTCAGGTGCCCCCTGGAGAGATGACACTCTCAATCATCTATCAGACTATCATGGCTCATCGTGAGGAGACACGTCAGGAGAGTGCTCGTACGCAGGGTGCATGTCGTACGATGCAAAACTCAATCCGAAGACTGGCTAAAACATGCTCTGATATCGCTGTTAGAATTGTAGAAGCTGATGAAAAGATCTCCACTTTGCAGGATGAGCTGGCAACTCATAAAGGTCTTATGGATCTGATCTCGAAAACAGGGCCAGGAGGAACAATCTGAGGATCCTGGGGATTCCGGAAGGCAGGGGAGGGTCGGACACCAGACAGTTCGTTGTGGAACATTTCTCTGAAGCTTTCCCAGATGTAAAGGTGTGGGAGTGGCAATTAGAAGTTCAACGAGTGCATCGTTTTCTCTTTAAGCAAAGACAGAAGTCTGGCCAGGATGGGAACAAGGCTCGGGCAATATTAATCTGCTTGAACAATTTTTTGGCTAGGGAGAAGATCTATGACCTAGCTAGGCCTGACAGGAAGAGGGTAGGGAAAGACTGTGAGTTCTTCGTTAGACCTGATTTTTGTCCAGCAACTGTTGAGCGGAGGTGGCAGCTCCGCCAGCTAATAGTGCCGTTTCAAGCGAAGGGTGCTCAAGCTTTCTTACTCTATCCCTCAAAATTGAAAATAATCCACCAGGGCCAGACTAGATTTTTTGTCTCGGATTTCAGGCGAAGGAGTTTTTGAATTCTATATAGTTAAGAACGTCTGTCTTTCTTTTTTCCATCTCAGGGTTTCTGAGGTTTAAAGACGGGGGTTGAGCCTATTGTAAGGGGTATTTGTTTTCGTAGTAATTTCTCTTTATGATTGGATTACAATAGGCTCAAATCCTCGGATGGTGGTAACAATGGGTGGGAGGATCCAGGGGAAAGTGGTGGAAACCAGCTCATTCCATCACAAGGACCTCAGTCCTGTTGCCTTAGAAGGGGGTTGTAGGGGTTGGGGTTGTCCGGGGTGGGGGTTCTAGGGGTTAAGGTGGAGGGTGGAGGTGGGTGGTGGGGCCTTATTAAGGATTTGGACTCATGCTATAGTCGTGGTACTGTATTAGTAGGCTTTGTGTTATGTTAGAATCAGTGATTAAAATGGAGAATGGTCCACAGTGGAGATTAGGTTTTCTTTTGTGTTCAAATGGGGCTGGGTAAATTGCACTTAAACTCATGGAATATATGTGGCCTCAATGAAGCTAAAAAACGGGCTTTGTTTTCCAAGATTCTTCACACTATGCCGGTGGATGTCTTGTATCTACAAGAGATGCACATACCTTGGAGGAAGCGAGAATGGCTGAAAGTTCCTGGCTATGACTTAATTGCTTGCTCTCAACAGACATCTATGATTAGAGGGGTGGCCATTTTGCTGAAGCGGGGGGTTGGGTTTTGCAAAAAAGTTTGAGAGGATAGTGCAGGCAGATGGGTCTTAGCTGAAATAGTGGTCGACAGCAGATCATTATCCATCTGCACGATATTCGGGTCAAATATAGACGACCCAGAAGTGATAAAATGTCTAAATCTAGAATTAGCAGCATGGCCACATCCAATGTTTGTGTGTGGGGATATGAATATTAATCTGGCTGGAAATTTTGATCTTGCAAGGGCTCAAACTAATTCCAGTAGGAAACCCAGGGTCTTTAAGGCACCCCAGACCTTAGTTCAAGAGTTTGGACTGATCGACGTCCGGTATAGGCACAATAAAGACAAAGATGAGTACACATATTATTTTGCCCCCCATAATAAAATGGTCCGGTTGGATTATTTTTGATGTCCGATCAGTTGGCAGAGGCGGCTTCCGTTGTAGTATCCCTAAGAATTCTATCTAACCATAATCCACTGAAAGTGGAGTGTCCTTGGCTCCGGTAGGGTGTTAAAATATCGATTACAAAAATATAGCTGACATAAATATAGTTGTAAAAATATCGTTTACAAAAATATCGACACCCTATACTTAAAAAGGTAAGTACATAAATATCTACTCAAAAATATCGTTGTAATTAATATAGATGTAAAAAATATCGACTTTTTAAATTAATTAAAATTACATTAAATAATAAATAAATATAAGTACTATTAACAAAATACATTACATTACTTTTATTTTTTAAATATTTAAAACAAATTAACTACACTTTTTCATTATCAACTTAATAAATGTGTACATATACATATATTTAACACATTACTTTATATAACAACAATAATACATACATATAATTAAAATATACAATATATTATTAGTTAAAACATTTGATAGCGTAGGTGTAAAAATTACTATTCTCACTCCAGAGGGTGCAACAGTAGGGAAAGCGTTGGATAGCGTAGGGGTAAAAATTACTATTCCCACTCCAGAGGGTGCAACAGTAGGGAAAGCGTTGGATAGCGCAGGGGTAAAAATTACTATTCCCACTCCAGGGGGTGCAACAGTAGGGAAAGCGTTGGCTAGCGTAGGAGTAAAAATTACTATTCCCACTCCAGAGGGTGCAACAGTAGGGAAAGCGTTGGATAGCGTAGGGGTAAAAATTACTATTCCCACTCCAGAGGGTGCAACAGTAGGGAAAGCGTTGGATAGCGTAGGAATAAAAATTACTATTCCCACTCCAGGGGGTGCAGCAGTAGGGAAAGCGTTGGATAGCGTAGGAGTAAAAATTACTATTCCCACTCCAGAGGGTGCAACAGTAGGGAAAGCGTTGGATAGCGTAGGGGTAAAAATTACTATTCCCACTCCAGAGGGTGCAACAGTAGGGAAAGCATTGGATAGCGTAGGGGTAAAAATTACTATTCCCACTCCAGAGGGTGCAACAGTAGGGAAAGCGTTGGATAGAGTAGGGGTAAAAATTACTATTCCCACTCCAGGGGGTGCAACAGTAGGGAAAGCGTTGGATAGCGTAGGAGTAAAAATTACTATTCCCACTCCAGAGGGTGCAACAGTAGGGAAAGCGTTGGATAGCGTAGGGGTAAAAATTACTATTCCCACTCCAGAGGGTGCAACAGTAGGGAAAGCGTTGGATAGCGTAGGGGTAAAAATTACTATTCCCACTCCAGGGGGTGCAACAGTAGGGAAAGCGTTGGATAGCGTAGGGGTAAAAATTACTAAATGTATTTAGTCATTTATAAAATAACAAATATTTATTTTTATTTATTTAATCATTAATTAAATAATTAATCAATTAAAATGTAATTAATTTACTACATTTTCACTACAAAATTCCAGTACACACACCTAAAATTAATTTAAAAAATTAACATAATTAATTACTTAATTATTAATCAATTAACTAATTGAAATTAATTAACTATTATTTATTACACTATTTATATTCATTTAAAACATTAATTAATCTAATATTTTATTATATTAAAACTACTCCCCTATAAACCCACAACCCGCTGCGGAACTATTGATACTAAATTCAACATAAAATACATTATTAACTAATAAAATACTACAAAAAATACTACTTTGACTACAAATAATCATTAAAAACACTACATTACTTATAATAATTTAAAAAACGATATTTTTGTAAACTATGTTTTTGTAAACGATATTTATTACAACTATATTAACGTTATCGATATTACTTACCTGTCTGTCGATATTCTGGTCAGACTATATTTTTGTCATCGATATTTCTTCCTGTAGATATTTTTGCAGCGATATTTAGGTAAGTCGATATTTTTGCAACGATATTCCCATTCTGTACCCTTGGCTCCACCTGGTTAGAGCTACCAGGACATGGACATTCGAAAGAAAACTATTGCTGGATCAGGTCTATCGGGATCACATGAGAAAGTGGTTAATCGAGTTTTTAAACATTAATAGAAGAACTGCCTCTGATTGCACAGTTTGGGATGCATTTAAGGCCGCAGTGCAGGGGGAGACCAAGAGCTTTGCGGCCTTCCGATGGAAGACTGTTCAGGAACAGATTAAAGGCCGTGTGGAAGAGCTCAGGGTTGAAGAGATGGTACCAACACGCAATATTAAGGATGGCCTCAACATAGATCAGAGTCAGCAGACTGTTGCCATAATTAAGTTTAAACTTATGGAATTTTTTGGGCAGGATCTGGTCGCCAAGTATCTGCAATATCGTACCATGATGTACGAATATGGGGAAAACTCGGGTAGAATGCGTGCCAAAAGGCTTCAACAGAAAGTTTGGTAAATCAAATTACTAGAATCCAGGATCAGCAGGGTGATGTTCAGGATACGCAGGAGGGGGTCATGGATGTGTTTCAGAAGTTTTATACCTTGCTTTACACGGAAGATAACGCTAGATTTCAGACCGAATCACTGGCTGAGGGCTTTCTTCAGGATATTGATACCCTTAAAGTTGCAACTGGACAGAATGAGGCTCTCTCTGCTCCAATTATGTGGGAGGAGGTTGAGCTGGCAATAAAATCTTTGGCCAACGGAAAGGCTGCCAGTCCTGACGCCATTCCTTTAGAATTTTATGGGGAGTTTTGTCTTGAGATCCGTCAGGACATTTTATCAGTCTTCAGCGCAGCTCACGGTGCCCTCCAGCAACCCCAGGGACTGCCACCCCGGAGCTTCAAAACATTAATTGGGGGGGGTTCTGAGGCCCCCCAGCCTCGGGAACCGCCACCCCCTGGGGCTTGAAAACATTACATGGAGGGAATCTGAGGCCCCCCCAGCCCAGGGGACCGCCATGCGGGGCTCTAATTTAATACATGCGGGGGGCTCACGGGGCCCCTCGCAGCCCCGGGGACCGCAACCCTCCGGGGCTTAAAAATATTAACTGGGGGGCTCTGAGGCTGCCTAGCCCCAGGGACCGCCACCCCCTGGGGCCTAATTTAATATATGCGGGGGCTCATGGGCCCCCCCGCAGCCCCGAGGACCACCACCCCCCAGGGCTTGTTTGAAATGGGTGGGGTGGCTCTCAGGCCCCCCCAGCCCCAGGGACTGCCACCCCCGGGGCTTCAAAACTTTAAGTGAGGAGTGCTCTGAGGCCCCCCAAGCCCAGGGGACCGCTCCCCCGGGGCTTCTTCAAAGTGTGGGAAGGGGGGCCTTGCGGCCCCCCTCCTGGAGCTGAAGATGGCCCTGGGGAACACCACCACCCCCAGGGCCGTCTCCTGCAGTGTCCCGGGGTGCCCACCCCCGCAACACTGCTGTTTGCAATGACAGGGCGGGAGCCTCGCGGCTCCCACCCTGTCATTGCAACCTGCTTTCCTATTTTGAAGAGAGAGCAGGAAACCTGCTCTATCTTCCAAATAGGAAAGCAGATTGCTTTTCCACAGGGGGAGCAGCATGTAAGCTGCTCCCCATGTGGAAAAGCAATGCCAGCTCCCACAGGACACGGGGTGCCAGCTGGGACCGTGGGGGGATTGGGGACCCCCCACGGCCCCCAACGAAGAGGGCCAGCCCCGGCAGATGGGGTCCCCGGGGCTAGAAGTGGCCCGGGAAGAGGGCCACGCGACCCCCCTCCCAAAAAAAGGATTTTTTTTTTAAAGAAACGGCACTGGCCACAGGCCCCCTTCCCGATTTTTTTTAAATTAAATATTGGGGGCAGGCCCTGGGGGATGGGGTCCCCAGGGCCAATAAATTGGAACAAGAAGGGGGGCTACATAGCCCCCCTTCTTTAAAAAGATTTTTTTTTTTAAAAACAGGATCGGACGGAGGCCACACCCCCTCCTTGCATCACTCTGAAAACGCGCCCCCTGGCGCGTTTGCAGAGGGAGAACAAATTCCCCTTCAATACTGGGGGTCCCTGGGGGCCAACTAGCCCATCAGGAACCTCCAGTATGCGCCAGGGGGATACGTTGCAGAGAGGTGTTCTGAGGCCACTCCCCTTTTTACACCTCTCTGCAATGCAGCTCTATGGCGCTTACTGGAGGTCTAGTTGGCCACCAGGGGACCTCAGGATTCAAGGGGATTTAATCCCCCAACTTAAAACGCGCAACGGGGCGCGTTTGCACAGTAGTGAAGGTAGGGGGCGGGCCTGAGGTGATATGTGTGCAAACACGCCCTGTGGCGCGTTTTAAGTTAGAGAATTAATTCCTCTTCAATCCAGAGGTCCCCTGGGGGCCAACTATCCTACCAGGTACCTCCACTAAGCGCCACAGAGCTGCGTTGCAGAGTGTTGTAAAAAGGGGTGTGGCCTCTGAACACCACTCTGCAACGCAGCCCCCTGGTGCATACTGGAGATACCTGGTGGGCTAGTTAGCCGCCAGGGGACCTCAGGATTTAAGGGGACTTAATCCCACAACTTAAAACATGCCACAGGCGCGTTTGCACAGTGGTGAAGGTAGGGGGCGGGGCCTAAGGTGATTTATGTGCAAACACGCCCTGTTGCGTGTTTTAAGTTTGGGAATTAATTCCTCTTCAATTCAGAAGTCTCCTAGGGGCCACCTAGCCCACCAGGTACCTCCAGTAAGCGCCACGGAGCTGTGTTGCAGAGTGTTGTAAAAAGGGGAGTTTCCTCTGAATACCTCTCTGCAGTGCAGCTCCCTGGCGCATACTGAAGGTACCTGGTGGGCTAGTTGGCCCCCAGGGGACTGCAGGATTGAAGATAAATTAATTCCCCAACTTAAAATGTGACACAGGGTGTGTTTGCACACATGTCAACACAGGCCCCGCCCTCTTCCTTCACCATTGTACAAATATTCCTCTAAAATCAGCCAAACTACGAATTCCGATTTACTCACCTGTTATCAGGAGAGAACCCAGAGCGGCATCTTTTAGCCCAGCACTGACCCTGAAAAGTAATTCTAAGCATACTTACCAGTAACTTGTATTTCCTTCCATAGGAATCCATTGTGTGGTTTTCAGCAGAAAAGTTTCTCTGCGTCGATTTTTGAAACGTACAAATATTCCCCCAGGGGCTAAAAAGGATATTTTTTTAAAAGGCAAAATGCACGAAGGATCCGCGGATCCGGCTAAAAAAAACAAAAAAAGCGCTCCCGCGCTTCGTTACTAATTAGCCCCCAGGTGGGCCAAGTCCCGGGGGCATCTACCAAAATATTTGCACGGGCACCAGGGGACCCCCACAGCCCCAGGGACCACCACTCCTGCGGTTTTCTGTAATTATTGTGCAGGGGTACATGGCCCCCCCACTGCCCAGGGACCACCACACCCAGGGCTCATTTAAAAAAAAACCTGTGTGGGGGGGGACAGAGCCCCCTCTAGCCCCCGGGACTGCCACCTCCCCAGGCACTAAATATTTAAGACCCCCAAGACCAAGGTACCACCACCCCTGGGGCTTTGCAAATGGTTGGAGGAGGGCCGTGTGGCCCATTCCTGGAGCCTGTGATGGCCCTGGGGACGCCAGCCCCCAGGGCCTGCTCCTGCAGTTTCCTGGGGTGCCTACCCCCGGGACACTGCTGTTTGCTATGGCAGGGCGGGATCCTCGTGGCTCCCAGGCCTACAATAGCAAACTGCTTTGGTTTTTGGAAGAGAGAGCAGGAAACCTGCTCTCTCTTTCAAAAACCAACCCCTATTGCTTTTCCACACGAGGAGCTGCATCTTAGCAGCTCCCTGTGTGGAAAAGCAATGTCGGCTCCCGCAGGATGCGTGGAGCTGGCGGGACTGTGGGGGGATTGGTGACCCGGGCGGGGCCACATGGCCCGCTCCTCAAAAAAAAATAATTTAATAAATGAAAAACAAAGGCTGGCCGCAGGGGGGTGGGGTCCCCGGGCCAGAAATGGCCCAAGGAGGGGGGCAATGCAGCCCCCTCCAGAAGTTAGGACTCCTAACTTCTGTGAATACCGAAATGAGTAAGTGCCTTCTGTGAAAACCAAAGTGAGTAAGTGCCTTCTATGAATACCAAAATGGTAGTCAGTTTAGGATTTTGTCTTAAGTTAGTTCCGTGAATCGGTCCCAAAGGGAGGGGACGGGGCCTGAGGTGATGTGTGCAAACACGCCCTGTGGTGCATTTTAAATTGGGGAAATAATTCCCCTTCAATCCTGAGGGTCCCTGGGGGCTACCAAGCCCACCAGGTGCTTCCAGTAAGCGGCACTGCGCTGCATTGCAGAGAGGTGGTCCAGGCCGTGCCCCTTTTTACACATCTCTGCAACGTAGCTCTGTGGCGCCTACTGGAGGTACCTAGTGGGCTAGGTGGACCTTAGGGACCCTCAGGACTCAAGGGGACTTAATCTCCCAACTTAAAATGGCCACAAGGCGAGTTTACACAGTGGTGAAGGGAGGGGACGGGGCCTGAGGTGACATGAGAAAACACGCCCTGTGGTGTGTTTTAAGTTGGGGAAAAAATTCCCCTGCAATCCTGAGGGCCCCTGGGTCCTAAGTAGCCCACCTGGTGCTTTCAGTAGCGCCACTGCACTGCGTTGCAGAGAGGTTGTCCAGGCCATGCCCCTTTTTACACCTCTCTGAAACGCAGCTCTGTGGAACTTACTGGAGATTCCTGGTGGGCTAGTTGGACCCAAAAGACTCAGGATTCAAGGGGACTTTATCCCAAAAATTTAAATTGCCACAGGGCGTGTTTGCACACATGTCACCTCAGGCACCCCCCTCCCTTCACCAGTGTGCAAACACACCCCGTGGCGCATTTTAAGAGGTAGTTTTAATCCCCATGCCCTATTAAGTACTAGGGTCTTGCAGAGGAGGTCATGGTAATCGTAGGGGTACCCCAATGCATAGTGTTCCCTAGTGTATGTATGTGTTTTCACTGTATTCTAAGTGTCTTTTAGCATAGCACAGGCTCGAGGCCTGGTAAGTCCGATTCAGTTACCATCAGACCCCGTCAGAAAAAGTTGTGGTTACAGGAGGACTTTCTACTACTCTGTTGGCTCTTTCTGTATATATCTTCCTCATCCTGAACTTTTCTTCGTCTTTGTGGACTTCTGTTGCTTCTTTCTGCATTTCTTTTTGTGCGTTTTTTCATCTTTCTTCACATGTCCTACCTCTGTAGGCATAGTTAGAAACTAGCATTTAAAAAACCTTCGAAATTCACTTAAAAAACCATAGGTTTCAGGGACGTTATAGTTATAAATTAGCATATAAAAAAATGAAGAAATTTATTGAAAAAACCCATAGATTTCAGGCACATTATAGTTAGAAATTAGCATTTAAAAAACCTTAGAAATTCACAGACAAAAACATAGGTTTCAGGGGCATTATAGTTAGCTAGACATTTCACTCATTCAAAACCATAGAAATTCCCCGTTATAGTTAGGTCAGTTAACTATAACTTGCGCGCCCACAATCAGTGATGTCTTTTGGGATGTCATCAGTGATGTCATGAGTGATGTCACTGACCATGTCTTGAGTGATGTAATATGGTACGTCATCAGCAGTGCATTGCGGATGCGCAAGTTATAGTTAGCTGACTAACTATAACGGGGGAATATCTATAGTTTTGTACAAGTGAAATGTCTAGCTAACTATAACGCCCCTGAAACCTATGTTTTTTCAGTGAATTTGTCAGGTTTTTTAAATGCTAATTTCTACCTATAACGTGCCTCAAATATATGTTTTTTTTCAAGTGAATATATATATATATATATTCTTTATGCCTGAAAGGGTTTTATTTTGACTTATACTGGGTGCTCCCTTGTGTCTGGACAAAGCTATACTTGTCTGAAGAGCTCTAATTAAAGTGAAACACTGCGTCAGGGGATGCTTTTATTCATTTCAGGTTGGCTTGAGTTGGTATTTTACTAATTCAAAGCTGTAATACCGTGCCTGGAGTGATGAATGGCTTTGTCATTTTACAGCAACCTATGTAGCAACCTATGTGTCCGCCCTTGGTTTGTCTACCTCCCCTCCCTGTTCCCCTCCTGCGATTGTGTCACAGATGATACCCTCGCATGTCTCATCATCCCCGACCCTTGACCATCCCTTCACTCCCCAAGCTCCGGCTTTTAACATCTCGGCCACACTACTCAATACCAGGTCAGCGGTCAGCCACCAGCACGAGCTATTTGACTATATTGACACGCATGCACACGATCTTCTGTTTTTAACAGAGACTTGGTTCAAGACGGACTCCCTACCCAATATTCTAGCTATATTGCCCCCCTCATACTCTGCCATCCGAGCTGATCGGCCGGAGGGCAAGAGGGGTGGAGGAGTGGCCTTGATAGCTCGCACTGACCTCCACTTTCAGATCCTTCCCTCTCCCCTAATGCCGGAAGTGGACTACCTGGTAGCACGCTCGACCTCTTATCAGACACCCCTGACTTGTGTCCTCATTTATCGCCTCCCTCAACTTACCCCTTCTTTTAATTCCAGCTTTCAAGACCTTCTAGCCACTTTTGCGATAAATAACTCTTCAGTCTTAGTCCGAGGGGACCTCAACTTCTGGCCAAACGACCCAGCCGAAAGTCCCCACTACAAGGACTTTACTGACCTCATGAACAGTCTCAATTTCACATCTTACATCCACAGTCCCACTCATATCCACGGTCACATCTTGGACCAGATCTGGGCTTTAAATGTCCCCACATCACCTCCTATTGTTTCCCCCTGCCTCTGGTCCGATCACTCCCTTATCTCATTCTCCCTTGCCCTAGCCCCTGATGCTAAGCCTCCACTCCGTAAGAATATCTGGGTCAGGAAATGGGGCAAAGCTGACATGCCTTCCTTCTGCTCATCGTTGGCTGAGACCAGCCCTGACCTCTCAGGCCTTACTGCCCCAGCTCAGCTGGCAACCATCAACAACTGGCTGACCCAATCGGGCAATGAATTCGCTCCCCTGAGACGGATTACGGTTAAAAGGGCTCACGCAGCTAACAGATGGTTCAACTCAGACCTCAAGGCAAAAAAGCTAGCTGCGCGGAGAGCTGAGCGAGCTTGGAGGAGAGCTTATTGCCCTACACTGAAAATCGCATACCTCTCTGTCCTCCAGACCTATAAAAAAGCCATTCTCGAGGCCAAGACAGTTTTTTATTCTAATAAGATATTAGCGGCTGAGTCCCAGTCCAAAGAAATCTTTGCCACGGTACACGAATTAGCTTCATCCGACAGAGCCACGGCTACGATCCCCCCTTCCCAACATCTATGCAACTCGCTCAATGATTTCTTCCTTGAGAAGGTTGCAAAAATTAAAATCAACATACCCCCCCTCACCAACATTCGTCAACCCCTCTCCCCCTTCTACTGCCTCTAAACTGACCATCATTCCTCCACTGACCTTGGACTCTCTTCCCCCGTTGCTCCAACGGGTAAAATCAGGCTCTCCTCTGGACTTTGGCCCTGCTCACGTCCTTAGAGAGATCTACTTAACTTGTCCTGTCCCCCCCCTCATACTCCTCAACGACTCGCTCAGCAACGGTGTTGTCCCCAACTTTCACAAAGCAGCGGTCGTTATTCCAATCCTGAAAAAACCTGGTGTCGACCCCTTATCCCCTTCCAATTACCGCCCCATTTCCCTGCTGCCCTATTTGGGAAAGGTTTTGTAAAGTCATGCCACCACCACCCTGAGCGCTCACGTGGAAGCAAATCACTGTCTCTCCCCCCGCCAGGCGGGCTTCCGACCTCTACACTCCACGGAGAAGGTAGTGATTTCGGTAATGGATGGACTTCGCGAGGGCATCAACACCAATCTCTCGCAGGCCCTCATCCTCCTGGACCTGTCCGCCGCCTTTGACAGGGTGGACCACTCCACCCTTCTCACCCGTGTCAAGGCGGCAGGCATAGAGGGCTTAGCCCTCTCATGGCTTGAGTCCTTCCTATGCGACAGGGCTCAAGCGGTCCACCTTGCTGGCTTCACTGCCGCCTCCCGTAAGGTGGAGTGTGGCGTCCCCCAGGGTTCATCACTTTCCCCCCTTTTGTTTAATTTATACATCTACCCCCTCATTTTTATGTTGCAGCAGCTGGAGGTCATGGTGTTCAACTACGCCGACGACCTCCAGCTAATCTTCAATCTTTCCCATTCCCCTTCGTCCGCCCAGAATGTTCAAACTGTTATGCTATTCATTCAGGACTGGATGAACTGCAACCACCTCAAGCTCAATCCAGACAAGACTGAGTTAGTCTTGACTGGAGGTGGTTGCAGTCCATGGTCCCCGTCATTTTGGCCCCCATCACTTGGTGTTCCCCCACTCCCGGTCCCTAAAGTCAAGACCCTTGGGATTCTGCTTAACTCACAACTCTCTGTGCACTCCCAAGTTAGTTCGGTGGTATCTTCCTGCTTCTTTTCCCTCAGGATAATTAGGAAAATATCTCGCTTTTTCTCCCTCCCGGCGTTAAAGGTCATCGTAATGGCTATGGTGCTTTCGCGCCTTGATTATGGAAACATAATCTACAACGGCGCGCCGGCCTACGCCATACATCGCCTGCAGTTAGTGCAGAATCAGGCTGCCCGCCTGATTCATGGATTGCCCAAATACCATCGAGCCACTCTATTGCTGAAGGCACTGCACTGGCTGCCCGTGAGAGAACGATCCCTATTCAAACTAGGCTGCCTCACTTTCCAGGCCAGGATGGGCACTGCCCCCGAGTTCATCAGCTCAGCCATCAATCCCTACTTACCGGGCAGAGAACTCCGTTCAACCCACAAGGCACTTTTGACCATACCCCGCTTCAAGAAAAAGAAAGCCGGCGGGGCGAAATTTGCGGCCCTTGCACCGGTGTTCTGGAACTCCCTCCCCCTGGCGCTCCGTACTTCATCCTCCTATTTAGATTTCCGGAAAAATCTGAAAACTTTTCTTTTTTCTAGCGCTTTTGCCACTTAGTATGCCCTCTCCTGCTGCTGTCCGCTGGTTGTAATCCTCAAAGCGCCATGAAACCGCTTGGTATAAGAGCGCTCAACAAATGTTTTTAAATTCAAATTCAACTACAGCTCGGCAAGGACAGCACTGTGCTAGTCCTATGCCTAAAGACTTTGCTGTATGAATGGCGAAAGACTTTGTCCTTTTCTGTCTCGGCATGGATAGCACTATGCTAAACCTATGCGTAAAAACTTTGATAGAAAAACAGACATTTGAGGTGAGCAGATCTAGAGTGTCTCTGGTGTTGAGAGTGCTGTAACAGGAGCTTCTTTCCACCAAAACTTGAGAACTACCCAGACTTCTCGCCTTCTTTTTTGCATAATTTATGCGTCACTTTATGCCTGAAAGGGTTTTGTTTTGATTTATACTGGGTGCTCCCTTGTGTCTGGACAAAGCTATACCTCTCTGTAGAGCTCTAATTAGAGCGAAACACTGTATCAGGGGTTGCTTTTAGTAATTTTAGGTTGGCTTGAGTTGGTATTTTACTATTTCAAAGCTGTAATACTGTGCCTTGAGAGATGAATGGATTTTGTCATTTTACTGCTCGGCAAGGACAGCACTGTGCTAGCCCTATGCTTAAAGACTTTGCTGTATGAATGGCAAAAGAATTTGTCCTTTTCTATCTCGGCATGGATAGCACTGTGCTAAACCTATGCCTAAAAACTTTGATAGAAAAACAGACATTTGAGGTGAGCAGATCTAGAGTGTCGCCGGTGTTCAGAGTGCTCTAACAGGAGCTGTTTTCCACCAAAACTTGAGAACTACCCAGAGTTCTCTCCTTCTTGTTTGCATAATTTATGCATCTCTCTATGCCTGAAAGGGTTTTGTTTTAACTTATATGGGTGCTCCCTTGTGTCTAGACAAAGCTATACCTCTCTGAAGAGCTCTAATTAGAGCGAAACACGTGTCAGGGGTTGCTTTTATTCATTTCAGGTTGGCTTGAGTTGGTATTTTACTAATTCAAAGCTGTAATACTGTGCCTGGAGTGATGAATGGCTTTTGTCATTTTACAGCTCAGCAAGGACAGCACTGTGCTAGTCCTATGCTTAAAGACTTTGTTGGATAAATGGCAAAAGACTTTGTCCTTTTCTATCTCGGCGTGGATAGCACAGTTCTATTTCTATGCTTAAAAACTTTGATAGAAAAACAGACATTTGAGGTGAGCAGATCTAGAGTGTCGCTGGTGTTGAGAGTGCTCTAACAGGAGCTGCTTTCCACCAAAACTTGAGAACTACCCAGAGTTCTCTCCTTCTTTTTTGCAAAATGTATGCGTCACTCTATGCCTGAAAGGGTTTTGTTTTGACTTATACTGGGTGCTCCCTTTTGTCTGGACAAAGCTATACCTGTCTGAAGAGCTCTACTTAAAGCGAAACACTGTGTCAGGGGTTGCTTTTATTCATTTCAGGTTGGCTTGAGTTGGTATTTTACTAAGTCAAAGCTGTAATACTGTGCCTGGAGTGATGAATGGCTTTTGTCATTTTACAGCTCGGCAAGGACAGCACTGTGCTAGTCCTATGCTTAAAGACTTTGCTATATCAATGGCAATAGACTTTGTCCTTTTCTATCTTGGCGTGGATAGAACTGTGCTAATCCTATGCTTAAAAACTATGATAGAAAAACAGACATTTTAGGTGAGCAGATCTAGAGTGTCGCTGGTGTTGAGACTGCTGTAACAGGAGCTGCTTTCCACCAAAACTTGAGAACTACCCAAAGTTCTCTTCATTCTTTTTTGCATAATTTATGCGTCACTCTATGCCTGAAAGGGTTTTATTTTGACTTATACTGGGTGCTCCCTTGTGTCTGGACAAAGCTATACCTCTCTGAAGAGCTCTAATTAGAGCGAAACACTGTATCAGGGGTTGCTTTTATTCATTTCATGTTGGCTTGAGTTGGTATTTTACTAATTCAAAGCTGTAATACTGTGCCTGGAGTGATGAATGGCTTTTGACATTTTACAGCTTGGCAAGGACAGCACTGTGCCAGTCCTATGCTTATGACTTTGCTGTATAAATGGCAACAGACTTGGTTCTTTTCTATCTCGGCGTGGATAGCACTGTGATAGTCCTATGCTTAAAAACTTTGACAGAAAAACTGAAATTTGAGGTGAGCAGATCTAGAGTATCGCTGGTGTTGAGAGTGCTCTAACAGGAGCTGCTTTCCACCAAAACTTGAGAACTACCCAGAGTTCTCTCCTTCTTTTTTGCATAATTTATGTGTCACTCTATGCAAAAAAGGGTTTTGTTTTAACTTATACTGGGTGCTCCCTTGTGTCTGGACAGAGCTATACCTCTCTGAAGAGCTCTAATTAGAGCGAAACTCTGTGTCAGTGGTTGCTTTTATTCATTTCAGGTTGGCTTGAGTTAGTATTTTAATAATTCAAAGCTGTAATACTTTGCCTGGAGTGATGAATGGCTTTTGTCAATTTACAGCTCAGCAAGGACAGCACTGTGCTAGTCCTATGCTTAAAGACTTTTTTGGATAAATGGCAAAAGACTTTGTCCTTTTCTATCTCGGCGTGAATAGCACAGTGCTATTTCTATGCTTAAAAACTTTGATAGAAAAACAGACATTTGAGGTGAGCAGATCTAGAGTGTCGCTGGGGTTGAGAGTGCTCTAACAGGAGCTGCTTTCTACTAAAACTTGAGAACTTCCCAGAGTTCTCTCCTTCTTTTTTGCATAATTTATGCGTCACTCTATGCCTGAAAGGGTTTTGTTTTGACGTATACTGGGTGCTCCCTTGTGTCTGGACAAAGCTATACATCTCTGAAGAGCTCTAATTAAAGCGAAACACTGTGTCAGGGGTTGGTTTTATTCATTTCAGGTTGGCTTGAGTTGGTATTTTACTAATTCAAATCTGTAATACTGTGCCTGGAGTGATCAATGGCTTTTGTCATTTTACAGCTCGGCAAGGACAGCCCTGTGCTAGTCCTACGCTTAAAGACTTTGCTGTATGAATGGCAAAAGACGTTGTCCTTTTCTATCTCGGCGTGGATACCACTGTGCTAATCCTATGCTTAAAAACTATGATAGAAAAACAGACATTTGAGGTGAGAAGATCTAGAGTGTTGCTGGTGTTGAGAGTGCTCTAACAGGAGCTGCTTTCCACCAAAACTTGAGAACTACCCAGAGTTCTCTCCTTTTTTGCATAATGTATGAGTCACTCTATGCCTGAAAGGGTTTTGTTTTGACTTATACTGGGTGCTCCCTTTTTGTCTGGACAAAGCTAAACCTGTCTGAAGAGCTCTAATTAAAGGGAAACACTGTGTCAGGGGTTGCTTATATTCATTTCAGGTTGGCTTGAGTTGGTATTTTACTAATTCAAAGCTGTAATACTGTGCCTGGAGTGAAGAATGGCTTTTGTCATTTTACAGCTCGGCAAGGACAGCACTGTGCTAGTCCTATCCTTACAGACTTTGCTGTATCAATGGCAATAGACTTTGTCCTTTTCTATCTTGGCGTGGATAGCACTGTGCTAATCCTATGCTTAAAACCTATGATAGAAAACCAGGCATTTTAGGTGAGCAGATCTAGAGTGTCGCTGGTGTTGAGAGTGCTGTAACAGGAGCTGCTTGCCACCAAAACTTGAGAACTACCCAGAGTTCTCTCCTTCTTTTTTGCATAATTTATGCATCACTCTATGCCTGAAAGGGTTTTATTTTGACTTATACTGGGTGCTCCCTTGTGTCTGGACAAAGCTATACCTTTCTGAAGAGCTCTAATTAGAGCGAAACACTGTATCAGGGGTTGCTTTTATTCATTTCATGTTGGCTTGAGTTGGTATTTTACTAATTCAGAGCTGTAATACTGTGCCTGGAGTGATGAATGGCTTTTGTCATTTTACAGCTCGGCAAGGACATCACTGTGCCAGTCCTATGCTTAAAGACTTTGCTGTATAAATGGCAACAGACTTGGTTATTTTCTATCTCGGCGTGGATAGCACAGTGCTATTTTTATGCTTAAAAACTTTGATAGAAAAACAGACATTTGAGGTGAGCAGATCTAGAGTGTCGCTGGTGTTGAGAGTGCTCTAACAGGAGCTGCTTTCCACTAAAACTTGAGAACTACCCAGAGTTCTCTCCTTCTTTTTTGCATAATTTATGCGTCACTCTATGCCTGAAAGGGTTTTGTTTTAACTTATACTGGGTGCTCCCCTTGTGTCTGGACAAAGCTATACCTCTCTGAAGAGCTCTAATTAGAGCGAAACACTGTGCCAGGGGTTGCTTTTATTCATTTCAGGTTGGCTTGAGTTGGTATTTTACTAATTCAAAGCTGTAATACTGTGCCTGGAGTGATGAATGGCTTTTGTCATTTTACAGCTCAGCAAGGACAGCACTGTGCTAGTCCTATGCTTAAAGACTTTGTTGGATAAATGGCAAAAGACTTTGTCCTTTTCTATCTCGGCGTGGATAGCACAGTGCTATTTCTATGCTTAAAAACTTTGATAGAAAAACAGACATTTGAGGTGAGCAGATCTAGAGTGTCGCTGGTGTTGAGAGTGCTGTAACAGGAGCTGATTTCCACCAAAACTTGAGAACTACCCAGAGTTATCGCCTTCTTTTTTGCATAATGTATGCGTCACTCTATGCCTGAAAGGGCTTTGTTTGGACTTATACTGGGTGCTCCCTTTTGTCTGGACAAAGCTATACATGTCTGAAGAGCTCTAATTAAAGTGAAACACTGTGTCAGGGGTTGCTTTTATTCATTTCAGGTTGGCTTGAGTTGGTATTTTACTAATTCAAAGCTGTAATACTGTGCCTGGAGTGATGAATGGCTTTTGTCATTGTACAGCTCGGCAAGGACAGCACTGTGCTAGTCCTATGCTTTAAGACTTTGCTGTATAAATGGCAATAGACTTTGTCCTTTTCTATCTTGGCGTGGATAGCACTGTGCTAATCCTATGCTTAAAAACTATGATAGAAAAACAGAAATTTTAGGTGAGCAGATCTAGAGTGTCGCTGGTGTTGAGAGTGCTGTAACAGGAGCTGATTTCCACCAAAACTTGAGAACTACCCAGAGTTATCGCCTTCTTTTTTGCATAATTTATGCGTCACTCTATGCCTGAAAGGGTTTTGTTTTAACTTATACTGGGTGCTCCCTTGTGTCTGGACAAAGCTATACCTCTCTGAAGAGCTCTAATTAGAGCGAAACACTGTGTCAGGGGTTGCTTTTATTCATTTCAGGTTGGCTTGAGTTGGTATTTTACTAATTCAAAGCTGTAATACTGTGCCTGGAGTGATGAATGGCTTTTGTCATTTTGCAGCTCGGCAAGGACAGCCCTGTGCCAGTCCTACGCTTAAAGACTTTGCTGTATGAATGGCAAAAGACGTTGTCCTTTTCTATCTCGGCGTGGAAACCACTGTGCTAATCCTATACTTAAAAACTATGATAGAAAAACAGACATTTGAGGTGAGATCTAGAGTGGTGCTGGTGTTGAGAGTGCTCTAACAGGAGCTGCTTTCCACCAAAACTTGAGAACTACCCAGAGTTCTCTCCTTCTTTTTTGCATAATGTATGCGTCACTCTATGCCTGAAAGGGTTTTGTTTTGACTTATACTGGGTGCTCCCTTTTGTCTGGACAAAGCTATACCTGTGTGAAGAGCTCTAAGTAAAGAGAAACACTGTGTCAGGGGTTGCTTTTATTCATTTCAGTTTGGCTTGAGTTGGTATTTTAGTAATTCAAAGCTGTAATACTGTGCCTGGAGTGATGAATGGCTTTTGTCATTTTACAGCTCGGCAAGGACAGCACTGTGCTAGTCCTATGCTTAAAGACTTTGCTGTATAAATGGCAATAGACTTTGTCCTTTTCTATCTTGGCGTGGATAGCAATGTGCTAATCCTATGCTTAAAAACTATGATAGAAAAACAGAAATTTTAGGTGAGCAGATTTAGAGTGTCGCTGGTGTTGAGAGTGCTGTAACAGGAGCTGCTTTCCACCATAACTTGAGAACTACCCAGAGTTCTCGCCTTCTTTTTTGCATAATTTATGCGTCACTCTATGCCTGAAAGGGTTTTGTTTTGACTTATGCTGGGTGCTCCCTTGTGTCTGGACAAAGCTATACCTCTCTGAAGAGCTCTAATTAGAGCAAAACACTGTATCAGGGGTTGCTTTTATTCATTTCAGGTTGGCTTGAGTTGGTATTTTACTAATTCAAGGCTGTAATACTGTGCCAGGAGAGATGAATGGATTTTGTCATTTTACTGCTCGGCAAGGACAGCACTGTGTTAGTCCTATGCTTAAAGACTTTGCTGTATGAATGGCAAAAGACTTTGTCCTTTTCTATCTCAGCATGGATAGCACTGTGCTAAACCTATGCCTAAAAACTTTGATAGAAAAACAGACATTTGAGGTGAGCAGATCTAGAGTGTCGCTGGTGTTGAGAATGCTCTAACAGGAGCTGCTTTTCACCAAAACTTGAGAACTACCCAGAGTTCTCTCCTTCTTTTTTGCATAATTTATGCGTCACTCTATGCCTGAAAGGGTTTTGTTTTGACTTATACTGGGTGCTCCCTTGTGTCTGGACAAAGCTATACATCTCTGAAGAGCTCTAATTAAAGCAAAACACTGTGTCACGGGTTGGTTTTATTAATTTCAGGTTGGCTTGAGTTGGTATTTTACTAATTCAAAGCTGTAATACTGTGCCTGGAGTGATGAATGGCTTTTGTCATTTTACAGCTCGGCAAGGACAGCCCTGTGCTAGTCCTACGCTTAAAGACTTTGCTGTATGAATGGCAAAAGACGTTGTCCTTTTCTATCTCGGCGTGGATACCACTGTGCTAATCCTATGCTTAAAAACTATGATAGAAAAACAGACATTTTAGGTGAGCAGAACTAGAGTGTCGCTGGTGTTGAGAGTGCTCTAACAGGAGCTGTTTTCCACCAAAACTTGAGAACTACCCAGAGTTCTCTCCTTCTTTTGTGCATAATTTATGAGTCACTCTATGCCTGAAAGGGTTTTGTTTTGACTTATACTGGGTGCTCCATTGTGTCTGGACAAAGCTATACCTCTCTGAAGAGCTTTAATTAGAGCGAAACACTTTGTCAGGGGTTGATTTTATTCATTTCAGGTTGGCTTGAGTTGGTATTTTACTAATTCAAAGCTGTAATACTGTGCCTGGAGTGATGAATGGCTTTTGTCATTTTACAGCTCGGCAAGGACAGCACTGTGCCAGTCCTATGCTTAAAGACTTTGCTGTATAAATGTCAACAGACTTGGTTCTTTTCTATCTCGGCATGGATAGCACTGTGCTAGTCCTATGCTTAAAAACTTTGATAGAAAAACAGAAAGTTGAGGTGAGCAGATCTAGAGTGTCGCTGGTGTTGAGAGTACTCTAACAGGAGCTGCTTTCCACCAAAACTTGAGAACTACCCAGAGTTCTCTCGTTCTTTTTTGCATAATGTATGTGTCACTCTATGCCTGAAAGGGTTTTGTTTTGACTTATACTGGGTGCTCCCTTTTGTCTGGACAAAGCTATACCTGTCTGAAGAGCTCTAATTAAAGTGAAACACTGTGTCAGGGGTTGCTTTTATTCATTTCAGGTTGGCTTGAGTTGGTATTTTACTAATTCAAAGCTGTAATACTGTGCCTCGAGTGATGAATGGCTTTTGTCATTTTACAGCTCGGCAAGGACAGCACTGTGCTAGTCCTATGCTTAAAGACTTTGCTGTATAAATGGCAATAGACTTTGTCTTTTTCTATCTTGGCGTGGATAGCACTGTGCTAATCCTATGCTTAAAAACTATGATAGAAAAACAGAAATTTTAGGTGAGCAGATCTAGAGTGTCGCTGATGTTGAGAGTGCTGTAACAGGAACTGCTTTCCACCAAAACTTGAGAACTACCCAGAGTTCTCGCCTTCTTTTTTGCATAATTTATGCGTCAATCTATGCCTGAAAGGCTTTTGTTTTGACTTATACTGGGTGCTCCCTTGTGTCTGGACAAAGCTATACCTCTCCGAAGAGCTCTAATTAGAGCAAAACACTGTATCAGGGGTTGCTTTTATTCATTTCAGGTTGGCTTGAGTTGGTATTTTACTAATTCAAAGCTGTAATACTGTGCCTGGAGAGATGAATGGATTTTGTCATTTTACAGCTCGGCAAGGACAGCCCTGTGCTAGTCCTACGCTTAAAGACTTTGCTGTATGAATGGCAAAAGACGTTGTCCTTTTCTATCTCGGTGTGGATACCACTGTGCTAATCCTATGCTTTAAAACTATGATAGAAAAACAGACATTTTAGGTGAGCAGATCTAGAGTGTCGCTGGTGTTGAGAGTACTCTAACAGGAGCTGCTTTCCACCAAAACTTGAGAACTACCCAGAGTTCTCTCCTTCTTTTGTGCATAATTTATGCGTGACTCTATGCCTGAAAGGGTTTTGTTTTGACTTATACTGGATGCTCCATTGTGTCTGGACAAAGCTATACCTCTCCGAAGAGCTCTAATTAGAGCAAAACACTGTATCAGGGGTTGCTTTTATTCATTTCAGGTTGGCTTGAGTTGGTATTTTACTAATTCAAAGCTGTAATACTGTGCCTGGAGAGATGAATGGATTTTGTCATTTTACAGCTCGGCAAGGACAGCCCTGTGCTAGTCCTACGCTTAAAGACTTTGCTGTATGAATGGCAAAAGACGTTGTCCTTTTCTATCTCGGCGTGGATACCACTGTGCTAATCCTATGCTTAAAAACTATGATAGAAAAACAGACATTTTAGGTGAGCCGATCTAGAGTGTCGCTGGTGTTGAGAGTGCTCTAACAGGAGCTGCTTTCCACCAAAACTTGAGAACTACCCAGAGTTCTCTCCTTCTTTTGTGCATAATTTATGCGTGACTCTATGCCTGAAAGGGTTTTGTTTTGACTTATACTGGATGCTCCATTGTGTCTGGACAAAGCTATACCTCTCTGAAGAGCTCTAATTAGAGCGAAACACTGTGTCAGGGGTTGCTTTTATTCATTTCCCCGGGTCCCGGATTACGTGGCGGCCATCTTTGGTTGGGCTGTTGTTGACTGCATAAAAACGGTCGGCTATGTCTCCGCGCAGCGGACGCGAGCAGCGGACGCGCCGGACCAGCGCCGGAGTCGTGCCAGAGTCCTGCCCGTCTGCGCCCGTCCGCGCACGGAAGGGCGCAGGGGCAGGGCCCCTCACCAAACGGCTTACATACTCTGGTGAAGAAATTCGCCATCTAAATGGGGCCATGACATCTTTAGACCTGCCTACACTTATTTGCATCGAGGAACTATCTATTCAGGCACCGCTGATAGATATGTCCCAAGCCCCCTCGCATATTTTAAAGCTTGTCAGCCTTAATACTAGGTCGCTATGCTGTCACAGCCTCGAGATTTGTACTCTATTACAGGGCGAAAATATTGACATCCTGACCCTATCTGAGACCTGGTTGGGGGATAATTCCCTACCTGACATTATAGCCGCTGTCCCTGAAAATTATGACATCCACTGGCAGAATCGCACAGGGAACACCCGAGGGGGGGGGGTGGCAATAATTTTTAAAAAACATCTAGCAGTGACTAAAATATTGGCGGAGTCAGCGGATCTAGCCGACCTGCTGGCGATAAAAATTATGTTCGATCATATGTGTGTTACAGTTCTCACAGTTTATCGCCCCCCCAACGCAACCCCAGGTTTTAATGACTCCTTTATGACCTACGTATCTGATATGTGTTCTAGATATAGAAACGTCATAGTTACAGGAGACTTCAACTTTCACTGGGACAAAGATAGGAAACAACCGGCAGCGAATACCCTAAAGACAACCATGTCCTCTCTAGGATTCAGGCAGCTTGTGAATGCCCCTACCCATACTAAAGGCCACACCCTGGATTTGATATGGACTACATACCCCAGGGTGGTACTAGTTGGAATCTCTCCCTGCATATGGTCAGACCACCATCTGATCTACTGTGACATCTCTTTGGACACTATACCCTCACGTTCAGTACCTAAAACTAGACTGACTCGTCAGTGGAAAAATGTAGATCAAGATACACTGACCACATCACTTAGAGGAATTGCCCAGCCAATAATGCTCAATCAAGATGTAGACCAGGATTGTAAAAACCTGATGGACTATCTGGTAAAGGCCATTGATCAGATAGCCCCTGAGAAACTCCAGACAAAGAATAGTGGGAAAAAGGGAGCCCCTTGGTTTACACCTGCTCTGAGGGACCAAAGGAAGGCCCTGCGTAATATAGAGAGAAACTGGAGGAGGAATAAGAATACAGCCACTTGCGAACAATACAAAACGGCGTTCCGGAGTTACAAAAAATCTATCCAGACAACTAAAGCTGCTTTCTACGAGGCTCGTATAAATAAGGCGAATAATGTTCAAAAGGAAACATTCAACATTCTGAAAGAACTAACAAAAAGAGCCCAAGATGCAGAAAGCAGCATAGACTGTGACACCTTCCAGAAATACTTTCTGGATAAAGTTGACATTATCAGGCGTGAAATAAAAAGCACGGGGTGCAGCTTAATTGAGCAGCACACCGATTTAATGCCAACGGTTAGCGGCTTATTATCATTTCCCCCCATGGATCCACTAACCCTTGAGTTATTGATGAGAAAGACGAAATCTGGCTCCCCAGCAGATCCATGCCCCCCAAGCATTTTCCGCTTGGCAGGACCAATCCTAGAGAACCATATTCTAGCCATACTTAATAAATCCCTGAGTACTGGCAGGCTCCCAACTGGCTTCAAGGAAGCCCGTGTAAGACCGCTGCTAAAAAAAAGTGGGGGGAGATCCCAATGTTTTAAAAAACTATCGACCTATATCTCAGCTGCCCTTCCTGTCTAAAGTACTCGAACAGCATGTACTCAAATCTTTGTCAAGCTATCTGGAGTCTAACCATCTACTCCATGAGAGGCAAGCAGGCTTTCGTGCACACCACAGCACCGAGTTGGTCATGCTCTCGGTGCTGGATGAGCTCAGAAGGATGGCTGACAGCAAAAGACCGAGCGCCCTGATTTTGTTAGACCTATCGGCGGCGTTCGATACTGTCAGCCAGCCCATCCTGCTGAACAGGCTGGCTGGGTTTGGGATTCAGGGCCTAGCCCTTCGGTGGCTGGAATCATTTTTATCTGGGAGAACGCAGAGAATCCAGATGGGAGACAGTGTATCAGGAGTGGGAAGTCTGACCTGTGGTGTCCCCCAGGGTTCAGCACTATCCCCACTCCTGTTTAATATATATCTACAGCCCCTGATTAACACACTAGCGGGAATGGGCTGCCGAGTATTCAACTATGCTGACGACACGCAGCTGCTGCTGGGCATAGATGATACAACACATGCCCAGTTGCATGCGCAAGATATACTCCGATACATGGTCCACTGGATGTCCATCAACCAGCTCAAGATCAACCCGGAGAAGACAGAGGTGCTGATAATACCATCCAAGTGCACCTCCTGGAGTGACTTGTACTGGCCCCAGGAGCTGGGCCCAACCCCACAGCCGGCAGCCACGGTCAAAAGTCTGGGTATTAAACTGGACAGTGGCCTCTCAATGACCAACCAGGTTTCCACAGTGGTTGGCATTTGTACAGGTCTTTTAAGACAGCTGCGTAAACTGGCCCCTCTTCTTTCCCAATCGATGTTACGCACAGTGGTCTCGGCCACTATAGTGTCAAGACTCGATTACGGCAATGCGCTATACCTAGGCCTGCCAAAAACACTAACTAACAGACTTCAGGTAGTCTTAAATGACGCCGCCAGACTTATCTTCAATCTCCCGCGGAGAACCCATGCCTCTCCATTGTTAAAAGACCTACACTGGTTACCAATTGGACAGAGGTCTGTTTTCAAAAGCCTCTGCATAGCCCACAAAGCCATTTACGGGAAGGCCCCGACCTACATCAAGGAACGGATCGAGATATATAGGCCGGAAAGAAATCTTAGGTCCTCTGATGCCAAATTCCTTGTATGTCCTCGCTTTAAGCTGGCCACAATGGGAGGCAGATCTTTTTCGGTTTTAGTACCGAAGCTTTGGAATGCCCTGTCTGAAACTCTCCGAAAGGAGGAGAATCTACTCCGCTTCAGGAAAGCCCTGAAGACCAGCTTGTTCCGAACATCGTTCAGCCCAGCCTAGGCATTCCACCTTCTCTCTCTCCTGGATGTTATGTTTTGTGGTCAAAGTGCCCTGAGACCTGTAGGTGACCCGGCGCTATATAAACCCATAATAACAATAACAACAATAACAATTTCAGGTTGGCTTGAGTTGGTATTTTACTAATTCAAAGTTGTAATACTGTGCCTGGAGTGATGAATGGCTTTTGTCATTTTACAGCTCAGCAAGGACAGCACTGTGCTAGTCCTATGCTTAAAGACATTTTTGGATAAATGGCAAAAGACTTTGTCCTTTTCTATCTCGGGGTGGATAGCACAGTGCTATTTCTATGCTTAAAAACTTTAATAGAAAAACAGACATTTGAGGTGAGCAGATCTAGAGTGTCGCTGGTGTTGAGAATGCTCTAGCAGGAGCTGCTTTCCACCAAAACTTGAGAACTACCCAGAGTTCTCTCCTTCTTTTTTGCATAATTTATGCGTCACTCTATGCCTGAAAGGGTTTTGTTTTGACTTATACTGGGTGCTCCCTTGTGTCTGGACAAAGCTATACATCTCTGAAGAGCTCTAATTAAAGCGAACCACTGTGTCAGGGGTTGGTTTTATTCATTTCAGGTTGGCTTGAGTTGGTATTTTACTAATTCAAATCTGTAATACTGTGCCTGGAGTGATGAATGGATTTTGTCATTTTGCAGTTCGGCAAGGACAGCCCTGTGCTAGTCCTAAGCTTAAAGACTTTGCTGTATGAATGGCAAAAGACGTTGTCCTTTACTATCTCTGCGTGGATACCACTGTGCTAATCCTATGCTTAAAAACTATGATAGAAAAACAGACATTTGAGGTGAGCAGATCTAGAGTGGCGCTGGAGTTGAGAGTGCTCTAACAGGAGCTACTTTCCACCAAAACTTGAGAACCACCCAGAGTTCTCTCCTTCTTTTTTGCATAATGTATGCATCACTCTATGCCTGAAAGGGTTTTGTTTTGACTTATACCGGGTGCTCCATTGTGACTGGACAAAGCTATACCTCTCTGAAGAACTCTAAATAGAGCGAAACACTGTGTCAGGGGTTGCTTTTATTCATTTCAGGTTGGATTGGGTTGGTATTCTACTAATTCAAAGCTGTAATACTGTGCCTGGAGTGATGAATGGCTTCTGTCATTTTACAGCTCGGCAAAGACAGCACTGTGCCAGTCCTATGCTTAAAGACTTTGCTGTATAAATGGCAACAGACTTGGTCCTTTTCTATCTCAGCGTGGATAGCACTGTGCTAGTCCTATGCTTAAAAACTTTGATAGAAAAACAGGCATTTGAGGTGAGCAGATCTAGAGTGTCGCTGGTGTTGAGAGTGCTCTAACAGGAGCTGCTTTCCACTAAAACTTGAGAACTACCCAGAGTTCTCTCCTTCTTTTTTGCATAATTTATGCGTCACTCTATGCCTGAAAGGGTTTTGTTTTGACTTATACTGGGTGCTCCCTTGTGTCTGGACAAAGCTATACCTCTCTGAAGAGCTCTAATTAGAGCAAAACACTGTGTCAGGGGTTGCTTTCATTCATTTCAGGTTGGCTTGAGTTGGTATTTTACTAATTCGAAGCTGTAATACTGTGCCTGGAGTGATGAATGGCTTTTGTCATTTTACAGCTGGGCAAGGACAGCACTGTGCTAGTCCCATAATAAATAATAATAATAAAGGGATTTATAAAGCGCATGGTTACGCCATCCCAGCGTGTCCCCGCGCTGGGGTGTGAGAAGTGGTAACGGCCCTAACCGCGGTCCAAGGCGCCCGCCTGGCTAACCTGAGAACAAATATGTTTTAAGCACCTTCCTAAACTTAGCTTCAGAGATCCCCATCAGTAGTTTTAAAGGGTGTGTGTTCCAGTTCTGAGCTGCCAAGAACTGGAAGGATCCGCCTCCCATTCTGGCCTTCTTTACCTTCTGCACTTTCAGCAGGCCAGTCCCACTAGATCTAAGGGACCTTCCAGGCACATAGTTGGTGACAAGGTCCCTCAGATATGAAGGACCAGCATTCTGGGTGATGCGGTGGCAAGTGCATAATACCTTAAACATCACTCTTTTCCTTACTGGAAGCCAGTGCATGCTTAAAGACTTTGCTGTATAAATGGCAAAAGACTTTGTCCTTTTCTATCTCGGCGTGGATAGCACTGTGCTAATCCTATGCTTAAAAACTTTGATAGAAAAATAGACATATGACGTGAGCAGATCTAGAGTGTCGCTGGTGTTGAGAGTGCTCTAACAGGAGCTGCTTTCCACCAAAACTTGAGAACTACCCAGAGTTCTCTCCTTCTGTTTTGCATAATGTATGCGTCACTCTATGCCTTAAAGGTTTTGTTTTGACTTATACTGGGTGCTCCCTTGTGTCTGGACAAAGCTATACCTCTCTGAAGAGCTCTAATAAGAGCGAAACACTGTTTCAGGGGTTGCCTTTATTCATTTCAGGTTGGCTTGAGTTGGTATTTTACTAATTCAAAGCTACAGTACTGTGCCTGGAGTGATGAATGGCTTTTGTAATTTTACAGCTCGGCAAGGACAGCACTGTGCTAGTTCTATGCTTAAAGACTTTGCTGTATAAATGGCAAAAGACGTTGTCCTTTTCTATCTCGGCGTGGATTGCACTGTGCTAATCCTATGCTTAAAAACTTTGATAGAAAAACAGACATTCGAGGTGAGCAGATCTAGAGTGTCGCTGGTGTTGAGAGTGCTCTAACAGGAGCTGCTTTCCACCAAAACTTGAGAACTACCCAGAGTTTTCTCCTTCTTTTTTGCATTTATATATATATATATATATTCACTGTAAAAACACCATAGGTTTCACACCAGTTATAGTTAGGAATTAGCATTTAAAAAACCTATTAAATTCACTGAAAAAAACATAGGTTTCACACCAGTTATAGTTACCTGGAAATTCTACTGACATAAAACCATTGAAATTCCACGTTATAGTTAGTTGGACTCACTATAACTTGTGCGCGCAATGCACTGCTGATGACGTCACATATTACATCACTCATGACATGGTCAGTGACATCACTCATGACGACATCAACCAGTGAATGTGTGTCTTTCTGAAAAATAAATATGTTTTATATATGTATATGTAAAGGTTGATGGAAGAATAAATGTTTAAATAAGTGCCTAAAAAGATATATTTTTTAAAAATATTGATTGGTTAACTGGCTTATTAAGTGTATCTTAGTGAATACATATATTAGCGAGTAATGTTTAAATATTTAAATATATGTATCAGTGTTTCACTTTGTGTATAAGTGGCTGCATGGGTTGGGGAGTAGCTACATGTGTGTGAATATGGGTTATTAGATGTTTTTTTAGTATCAGTATGAGTGTCTGTATGGTTTGGTGGGGGTATTACTTAGCACATAGATGCATCAATGACTGACTCACTGTTTGTATGTGTTTTGAAGACAGCATATGTGCAGGACTGTATGGGTGGATGAGTGTGTATATGTGTGTGTTAGTGAGTGAATGACTGTCTCACTAGCGTCTTTATCAGTAACTACATATGTTTTAATCTAGTATATGTGAGTATTGATGTATATAAGTGAGTATATGAGAGAGTGATGGATTGTAAGAGTTCCTGTTTAAATAAGTATGTGTTTCTATAAGTGATTGTTTAAGTGAGTAAGTATTTGTAAGTTTCCTTAGAAGTAAGGTGGTAGTTTGTGTATAGTTGTATATGCAAATAAATGGATGTTCAATAGTTTATGTGCATGTGTGAGTAACTTTTGGATCACTGTTGGTGTGTAACAGGATGTATAGGTGTATCACTACATGATGAGTGAGTATATGTATGAGTGACTATATAGAACTGTTGGTGAATGAGTGGATGTGTATATAGATGGAGTAATTTCTGAATTGGTTGTTGTAACTGGTATGGGTATCTCCATTTTTTTGAAAATTTTAGTTTCTATTTTTGAATATGTGTTTCAAGGGTTACATTGGTATGCAGCGTTTAGAACGCAAGCATTACCTTTACAACGCGGGCGTAACAACGAAAGTTGTTACCACGCATTGCACTGGGGGGCGCTCAAGGATAGTAAATGATTTAATTTACTATCCCAACACCTTCCCTACTATCCACGGAGACTGGTGTTGGAATAGTAAATTAAATTAATCAATTTTGCGCCCCCCAGCGCAATGCGTGGTAACAACTTTCGTTGTTACGAACGCGTTGTAAAGGTACGCGTTGTCAATGTATGCGTTCTAACGTCATACATCCGTTACATTACACTGAAAGGAGGTCTGTCGCTCTGTCACAAGGATGGTGTCATCAGTGATGTCATGAGTGATGTCACTGACCATGTCATGAGTGATGTAACATGTGACGTCATCAGCAGTGCATTGCACGTGCATGTTATAGTGAGTCCAACTAACTATAACGTGGAATTTTAATGATTTTATGTCAGTAAAATTTCCAGGCAACTATAACTGGTGTGAAACCTATCAGCCTGATTCATGAGGTAAAATTGCGCCCGCAATCGCTGTGAAAATGCAAATGCGGGCGCAATTTCCGTAATCGGCATTCAACATCAAAATTGCGAACTCGCAAACACATAATAGTGAATTCGCTATTATATTCGCAGAATCCCAGTAGGAGAGCATTAGCGAATCGGAAAATGCGACAAACCACGGATTCTTTAAAATAAATAGCGAATTCGCTATACAATCGCAATCGGTATTCATGAAAAATCGCAAATAGCGAAAAACCCAAAAATCGCAGTTTGCGCCGCGCAAATTAAGGACAACTCAAAGCAGGTGGTAACCATAAAAGCCATGCAAAAATTACATTTAAAAAACCGTTGGCCAATCACCAACAGGTTCAGGCCTGACCAATCACACATAAGGACAATCAGCAGCAGCAGCATAAGGAGTTCCACAATGCTAGGAATGTACATGGTGGTGAGGCGTTGAAGGCTACAGCGATTAGCACGGAGGAGACGCAGGATCCAGGACAGGATTTTCCGCCAGCGGGTCACCTTGCTGGGCCAAACCAGAGAGCAGATATATGCAAAATACAGGCTGAATGGGGAAATGATAATGCAGCTAATACAGGACCTTGACCCCCTGATGCAGCACCCAACAAGCCGTACCAATGCGGTGCCTACACATGTGCAGGTATTGTGTAGCCTGCACCTCGTGGCCTCCGGGAGTTTCCAGGGGATAGTAGCGTCTGCTGGGGGGATATCCCAGCCCACCATGTCACGCTGCCTCCACACTTTTGTTGACGCCATGCTCACCCAGCTACACCTTCACATCAAATTCCCCGCCAGCCAACAGGAATTGGACATGACCAAGCTACAATTCTACAATGTAGCCCATTTTCCACATGTACTCGGATGCATAGACTGTACCCACGTCGCCATCTGCCCACCAGCTGCCACGGAGTATATGTTCAGCAATAGAAAGTCCTACCACTCCCTCAACATCCAGATGGTCTGCAATGCTAAGACATACATCACTGACATTGTCGCACAGTACCCAGGGAGTAGCCATGACTCCTTCATATTCCGGCACAGCGGCCTCCACACACGACTGGTCAGGGGAGAGTTTGGGGAAGGTCACCTACTTGGTAAGTACACTTTGTCGACAATGTCACATTGCTAAGAAGTAACAGCGCAGCACAGGCAATCACCATCTGCTCCTCTCATTCAGGTGACAGTGGCTACGCCCTCCGTGAATACCTCCTGACCCCATACCTCAACCCTGCTACACCCCAGCAACGGCGCTACAATATTGCACACATACGGACAAGGAATTGCATAGAAAGGACATTTGGCCTGCTCAAGAGCAGGTTCCGCATACTGCACAAGACAGGTGGGGCCATGTATTACAGTCCTGCAGTGTGCTGCCGCATTGTGGCTGTCTGCGCAATACTACATAACATAGCAACCAAGCGCCGGATACCTGTCGACATCTCTGGCAGTGAATCTGAAGGGGACAACCGGCCACCTGCACATGCGCGCCATGCACGCGGGGAGAACCCAGCTGAAGGCCACAGACGTCGCAACCACATCACAGTGAACAGTTTCTAGTGCACCCTCTTCCCTCACCCCACAAATCACTAATGCATGCAAAATGTAATAATGACACAACGCTAATGTGTGTAGCAAAATAAATGTATTTGTTTAAATCACAAAAAAGGTACCAGTTCAACTATCTTCCACTAACAGTATTACTGCATACTGCAGTGTCAAAGGACAGGGCAGGCTTAAAGTCAGCCTGTGCCTGTTATTGTCTAATGTACTCAAGTGCGCCTCCTGCGCGTTCCGCCCAAGCGCCTCTGAGGCGCATCATCTTCCGGGGCTTCTGGACCTGGCGTGGGCCTGGTGCTGCGGCTGAGTGGCGGGATTTGTGAGGCAGAGTGGCTGCTGATGCTGGATGCCCCCTCACTAACATCATCACCCCCAACAGTGGCAGGTATAGCAGGAGGGTGTAGTGCCGTAACCGCCGTGGTCAGGTGCTCCAGGACCCTGGTCATGTCCTCACAGCACTGGACAAGTTGGTGCTGCTGTGCTAGTGACCGCCGCGACAACTGTGAAGTTGCATTGGCAGCAACATAATTGGACCTGCTGTAGGAGGCCAGCCGGCTCATGAGCTGATGGTGGCACCGGCGTTCTGCACTGCGCTGTGTAGTCATCGCAGCAGTGTTGGCCTCCATGGCTGCAGTCATGCGGGCCATTCCCTCCCCCACACCTGCCATGGCTGCAGTCATGTTGTCCATGCGGTCCCCCATACCTGCCATGGCCACTGTCATGCGGTCCATGCGGTCAGCGACTCCGGCCACATTGCGCCCAATCTTGTGGAGCTGGAGCTGAATGGCACCTTGCTGCCGTGCCTGGCGCTGATGGATTCTCAGCATGCGTCTTTCGACGCTCATACGCGCCAGCCCCTGTCCATTGCCCCTCCTGCTTGCTGCAGTGGTGTGCTGGCGAGACCTGCCACGCCTTCTCTGCTAGCCTGACACTGTGGCTGGCCGCTGTATCGCAACTGCCGCGGGCCCAGATGTTGTAGCAACAGCTGCTGGTGGTGTCACAGCAGGCGTTGCTGGTGCGGCAGGGACTGGAGGCACACTAGTCGCTGGCCTGGCTTCGGCTCTAGGTGGTGCGCCAGATGCAGGGGGCTCAATAGTCGCTGGCCTGGCTGCGGCTCTAGGTGGTGCGGCAGTTGCAGGGGGCACAATAGTCGCTGGCCTGGCTGCGGCTGTAGGTGGTGCGCCAGTTGCAGGGGGCACAATAGTCGCTGGCCTGGCTGCGCTGTAGGTGGTGCACCAGACGCAGGGGGAACACTGCTGGTGGACCTGGCTGCTGGTGTTGTTGCAGCGGCAGGGGCTGGTGCTTGTGTTGGTGGTGGCACCTCCTCCTCCTGGGCCTCCTCATCAATTTGCAGCCTTTAACTGTCGCTGCTTTCAGCGCCACCTGTGAGGGTAAGTGGACGATCATTAGTTGCATGTATCTGGCAGACGTGCAGTTGCTACATGCATGCTGGGTGACATTCCCTGAATGGCTGTGGCTTTGCATACTTTGGAACCTGTCTGGCTGCATTGTGGTACTACTACATTGTGGCCACACTACATCTCCCACAATGCTTCAGGGCATTCCCTGATGTGCAACAATGGCATGACTATGGGACATTAGGGGAGCCTATTTGGTCATGGACATTCATAGGGGACAGGGTCGCAGTCGCATGCCACTTACCTTGGGTGTTTTGGGTGGTGCGGGATGAGTCGAGACGTGTGAAGCCAATGCACGCCTCCCTCTCAAGGGTGTCTTCCACCTGGTCCTCCATGGGTGTGTTGGGAGGGACTGTAGGTCCGCCACCTCCAGTGCCCGACGACTCTCCAAGGCGCTCCGTCACCTTCTCTTTGGCACGACCTCGGAGGTCGTACCATCGTTTTTTCAGTTCCTCTAGTGACCTATCGGCCACACCCACGGAGTTGACAGTGGAGACAATCCCCTGCCAGATCCTCCGTTTTTCTTGCTCCGGGATCCTCCTGGAGTCTTTACCAAAGAGTTTGTCGTGGTTGGCCACCACCCCTTCAATCAAATGTTCGAGCTCCTGCTCAGAAAATTTGAGCTTCCTCTTCCGCCCTGTGGTGTTGCTGGGGCCAGGAACAGGTTCCTCTGACATGGCAGCAATGTAGTAGCAGAGTACAAATCACCAGAATAGCAGCAGCTCTCCCACTTGCTCCCTCGAGGTCTGCCTCACTGTGGTGAATTGGGGTGGGAACTGGCTGCTTCCTGGTTGTGATGTCATCACTCTGCTCGAAATGTGACTTCCCGTTTTCCCGATCTCGCGATTTTGCGATCTCGCAAATAGCGATATCGCAAATAGCGATATCGCAATTTGCGAGTTCGCAATCCTGGCGCGGGTAGCCGGAAATAGCGATTTTTCTGCGATTATCGGTAATCGCAAACGGAATTTGCGCCCGCGTGTGAATCGCATTTTTTTATCTCTAATCTTCATGAATTCAGATTTGCGATTTCTCAATAGCGATTCGCAATTTTTCGCTATTACAGAATCGCAAATCCCGTTTTTCATGAATCAGGCGGTATGTTTTTTTCAGTGAATTTAATAGGTTTTTTAAATGCTAATTCCTAACTATAACTGGTGTGAAACCTATGGTTTTTTCAGTGAATTTCATAGGTTTTTTAAATGCTAATTCCTAACTATAACTGGTGTGAAATCTATGATTTTCCAGTGAATTTCAAAGGTTTTTTTAATGCTAATTCCTAACTATAAGTCTCACTTTATAAGTAAGACTGTTAGCGCTCTAGTTGTTCTTTAGAACACTCTGGTACATTCTGTCATTGGGCTATAGTTGCGCTACATCTGGCTGATATTTGGGCTACATTTGTATTTTTTATGTCTCTGGTGGCCATCTTTGGGCTACATTGGGCTACATTGGGCTACATTGGGCTACATTTGGGCTACATTTGGGCTCTAACATATATATAGCCCAATGTAGCCCAATATATATTTTTTCAAAGTTAATTTTCTTAAAAACCACTGGAGCATATATCTTGAGACATAGCAAAGGCACATCGGGCTACCAGTCCCTACAATTTTTCCAAATTTATTTTTTTGTATATTGTTTTTTGTTTTTTTTGCCCTGGAGCGCTCCCGGTGCGCGCCTCGGTGAGCGCCCGGAAAGCGTATTATTTTGAAGAGCCCCGGTGTGCAAACCGGGAAGCGTCCCGTTAGCGCCAATGTCGCGAACGAAAACATGATTGTGACGTATCGCGTAGCCGCGTCCGCGTGATACGCACGGTGTAAACGCACCCCAAAGCATTCGACGCGCTTACGCAACGCGCCCCTGGGCGCGCCCCGGGACGCGCCCCGGGGCGCGTAGCGTACGCGCGTCGGGTCATGTGACCTGAAAATAACACTTTTCATTGGTTCATAACAGTTTTGGTTTCATACTGATGAAACCCCTGGTCATGTGACCTGAAAATATCACTTTTCATTGGTTCAGGATCTTTTTTTTTTACCAAATGATGAAAGCCCCCACCTTTTTTCCTTATTCTACCTTTGTGCTTTGAGAGAGGTAGACCTGCAGTTATATCAGTCGAAAATGGGTACATTAGCTGCAGCTGCTGGATCTTCTGGACCACCACCACAAGGACCTCCACAACTTCACAGTGGTGGAGATCAAGTACAGGAGGAGGATGAGGATGAGGAGGAGAGTATATTCGTCCGAGAGGACAATATTACCTACAAACCTAAAGAGCACATCATCTGGCAATTTTTTTCAATCCCCAACGACAAAAAAAAAGTAAATGCACCTAAGGCAACCTGCTTAATCTGTCATCAGAAGCTGTCAAGGGGGAATCCCAACAAAATATACTCCTTCGGCAACCACACGATGATCAGACATATGCTTCGAAAGCATCCAAATAACTATGCTAGGGCAGAGGTCAGGGAACTGGCCAGAAACCCTGTCCAATCTTCTGCCAGCACCTCCCAAACTAATGTTTCCACCCCATCGGGACCAGAAGTTAGGGAGATATGCTCCACCATACAAACCAAATTTTCCAATTTTAAAATGGTTTGTATTTTTTGTGGACAAACAATATGCTATGGAGAGCAATGCATCACACTTATTAATCGTGCTTGGGATAACCACAAGTGCCCAAGGAAACATTAATTTGTTCCGCTTTTTTTTTTTGCTCCTGTTGAGCCCTTTAGAATTCCCTGTTTTTTGTTTCTCCCCTTAAAAAAATACAAAAAAAACAAAAAATGTTCAGAAAAGCCAAAAAAAGAAAAAAAGTTAAAAAACCAATAAAGAAATATAAAACAACAAAAAGAATAAAAAAACGTATTTTTAGAACTACCTCCAATTTCTACAAAAATGCTAATTTTTTTTTTTAATCTGTCATTCTTTTTTCCCCATAATACGCTCCCCGGTGCGCTCGCCGGTGCGCGTACCGAGCGCTCCCCCCGCGCAAATCGAAAAAAAGGTTTTTTTATGGCCCCCACATCAAACCTAAGGGGTCAGAGGGGGTCTACTCTGCCCCCT
This sequence comes from Lissotriton vulgaris, assembly GCF_964263255.1. Classification (NCBI taxonomy): domain Eukaryota; kingdom Metazoa; phylum Chordata; class Amphibia; order Caudata; family Salamandridae; genus Lissotriton; species Lissotriton vulgaris. The sequence continues at coordinate 1,214,806 of NW_028254594.1, forward strand.
TATGGTCATTTCCCCCTTTGTTTTTGCCACCTCTTGTGTCTCGATTTTAGCGAGACACAAGATGGTGGCCGCTCCGGACTGTTTCGAATGTTTACAGAGAAATTTGAATTTGAGCAAATTATATATCTATATGCGCTCAACATTCTATTGGGAATAACGTTGGCGCCGATTGAGAAATCTGAGTGTAATTTTCCAGAATTTTGGCCAGCTCCGCTCCGCTCCGCTCCTTCCCTGAAAGTTTCGGGGGGATTCGTCAAGCGGGGGCCGAAAGGGGGGTCCCAAAACGTGTTTTACCCATGTTATTTTCCATAGGGACCTTTAGACATGGCTACAGCCCGAACGGCTGAATGGAATTACACCAAACTTGGCAGAATGGTAGGGCCTGGTATGCAGATGTGCCTTTGCTATGTTTGGTGAAAATCCCTCCAGTAGTTCTTGAGAAAATTGACTTCAAAATTTTTCAAATGCCATTTTCTATGGGACCTTTAGACACGGCTACAGCCCGAACGGCTGAACGGAATTACACCAGACTTGGCAAAATGGTAGGGATAGGTATGCAGTAGTGCCTTTTCTATATTTGGTGAAAATCCCTCCAGTAGTTGTGAGAAAATTGAATTTGAGCAAATTATATATCTATATGCGCTCACCGTATGCGCACCGTACGCGTACGGTACGCGTACCGTACGCGTATGTGCGCGTACCCTTACGTGCGCGAGCGAGTTTCTGATTGGCTGGCAGTCGACCGTCAACATTCCAAACTGTCCAAACCAAGAAGTGTTGGCCAACATCTTGTTTTTCAGGAGAACTGAGGCACAAGAGAGCCCAAAACAAGAGTGGAAAACACGAAAAGGGGGCAGGGTAGAGACACCCAAACCCTATAGCCCTTCTCAGCGGGTCCCAAAAGGACCCCAAGGGCAAAACAAAAAAAATCGCAGGGTACGTGCACAGTACGCATACGGTACGCGTATCATGCGCGTACCCCGCGATTTTAAAAATAAATAATTTTTTTTGTACTTAGTGGTCCTTCTGGGACCCGCTGAGAAGGGCTAGGGGGTCAGGGGGACTCCACCCTGCCCCCTTTTTGCGTTTTCCACTCTTGTTTTGTGCTCTCTTGTGCCTCACTTCTCCTGAGAAACAAGATGGCTGCTCAGGTGGTCCCAGAAGGATAAAAACATATATAAACGTTATCGGCTAATAGAATTAGCATTTACAAAACCTTTGAAATTTATTGAAAAAAATATAGGTTTCACGCCTGATATAGTTAGGAATTAGCATTTAAAAAATCTTGCAAATTCACTGAAAAAACCATAGGTTTCAAGCCTTATATAGTTAGGAATTAGCATTTAAAAAACCTTGCAAATTAACTTAAAAAAACATAGGTTTCAGGCCTTATAAAGTTAGGAATTAGCATTTAAAAAACCTTGCAAATTCACTTAAAAAAACATAGGTTTCAGGCCTTATATAGTTACGAATTAGCATTTTAAAAACCTTGCAAATGCACTTAAAAAACCATAGGTTTCAGGCCTTATATAGTTAGGAATTAGCATTTAAAAAACCATTGAAATTGCTCCTATATAGTTAGTTGTACTAACTATATTTCGCGCACCCGCAATCCACTGCTGATGATGTCACATATTACATCATTCATGACATGGTCAGTGACATCACTGATGACATCACTGATGACCGCGATTTTTTGGGGGGATTTTTTTTTGCCCTTGGGGGTCCTTTTGGGACGCCCTGAGAAGGGCTAGAGGGTTGGGTGGTCTCTACCCTGCCCCCTTTTTGTGTTTTCCACTCTTGTTTTGGGCTCTCTGGTGCCTCAGTTCTCCTGAAAAACAAGATGGCGGCCAACACTTCCTGGTTTGGACAGTTTTGAATGTTGACAGTCGACTGCCAGCCAATCAGAAACTCACTCGCGCACGTAAGGGTACGCACACGTACGCTTACGGTACGCGTACCGTACGCGTACGGTACGCGTACGGTGAGCGCATATAGATATATAATTTGCTGTAGCCGTGTCTAAAGGTCCCATAGAAAATGCCCTTTGAAAAATTTCAAATTCAATTTTCTCAAGAACTACTGGAGGGATTTTCACCAAATATAGCAAAGGCACATCTGCATACCAGGCCCTACCATTTTGCCAAGTTTGGTGTAATTCCATTCAGCCATTGGGGCTGTACCCGTGTCTAAAGGTCCCTTTGGAAATTAACGTAGGGAAATTCTGAAAAATTACACACAGATTCCTCAATCGGCAGCAAAGTTATTCCCAATAGAATGTTGAGCGCATATTACCTACTGGCGATAGCCAGTAGGTATATATAGTTAGGACCTAGCTACCATAGGAAATCCACAACATTCTATTGGGAATAACTTTGGCGCCGTTTGAGGAATTTGCGTGTAATTTTCCCAAATTTTGGCCAGCTCCGCTCCGCTCCTTTCCTGAAAGTTTCCGGTGGATTCGTGAGGTGGGGGCTGAGAAAAAGGGGGTCCCAAAACGTGTTTTCCCCATGTTAATTTCCATAGGACGGTCTGACAAGTCTACAGCCCGAACCGCTGAACGGAATTACACCAAACTTGGCAAAATTGTAGGGACTGGTACGCAGATGTGCCTTTTCTATATTTGGTGAAAATTGCTCCAGTGGTTTTTATGACAATTAACTTCAAAAACACATATATATCTGGGTGGAGCCTAACCACACATCTCATCGTGAGATCAGATTGGCTGTCAGCACTTCATCCAAGAAGTGTTGGCAGCCATCTTGGGACCAATATACATGATAGCACCTCAATAAAAAGCATTGTAGTTAATAGTTACATTATAAATCATTTGTTGATGGTACCATACTCATTTTAGGAATTGTGGTGTGTTCTAAGGTGATTTTACCATGTGAAAAAGCCTTCTGCTGGGATATCATGAATCATGTTTGAAAGAAAACTATTATCTCATGCTTTTCCCACAGTGGTTTGGAAGGCGATCTATACGCTAAACTGAAAGCATATTTTCTGTAAATTCACATTATCTTTCTCAGTCATGTGAGAATGAAGTCTGACATTCTCAGTAAAACATGTACATCCAACAAGGACAGAGACTGTCAGTTGATTCCTTTGTGTTCTACTGCAGCCTCCTAGAGTGTTCTAAAGAACAACTAGAGAGCTAACAGTCCTACTTATTACAAAGGTATGGCACACCTGAAGCCATCTTGATTGGAATAAAGTGGTAACTCTTAAAACATTTAATTAAAAAAGGAACAAAATGAGGGGGTATATTTTGCCATAGAAAGTATGATTAGTGCTGCAGAAAGAAAAATTAGGGCACATTTTGAGTGACTTCTCAAATCCTCTTCTATTTCATTAATAAATTCTGACATGCAGTCTCCCAAGATGGCCACCAGAGACAAAAGAGCCCAAATGTAGCCCAAATATCACCCAGATGTAGCCCAAGTATAGCCCAATGACAGAATGTCCCAGAGTGTTCTAAAGAACAACTAGAGCGCTAACAGTCTGACTTATGACAAAAGTATGGCACACCAGAAGCCATCTTGATTGGAATGAAGTGGTAAGTCTGAAAACATTTAATTTAAAAAAGGAACAAAATGAGGGGGCTCGTTTTGCCATAGAAAGTATGATTAGTGCTTCAGAAAGAAAAATTAGGGCACATTTTGAGTGACTTCTCAAATCCTCTTCTATTTCATAAAAAAAATTCTGACATGCAGACTGAAACATGCACTTTGAACACCAGCAGCAGACTTCCCTGGTGAGCAGTAGCTTTACTACAGTGAACTAATGAGCAACTAGAGTGCTAACATTCAGAATTTATGGCAAATGTGTGACACATCTGAATGCCTTCTTGATGGAACCAAAGTAAACAAGCATTGAAAATGCAATAGATCTCGCCCTCGTTTAAGTTAAAGCCATTCTGTTTGTGATGAGGTGGCTTTTTAGCTTTGCTTTTATTAGTGTTTTTAAAACTTTCATGTAAATAACATGCATATGTATGCATATATGTAAATGTATGCATGCATTTATATTTGTATTTATATAGATATGCAGATTATATATGTTTATATATGTATGTATATATATATATACACATACTTTTATATAAATGCATATGCATATATATATATATGCATGTATATATGTGTATATGTGTGCGTGTAGAGAGAGGTAGAGAGGTAGAGGTGTAGAGGTAGAGAGGTAGAGGTAGAGAGGTAGAGACTAGTAGAGAGAGAAGTAGAGAGGTAGAGAGTAGAGAGTGAGTAATAGAGAGTAGAGAGTGAGTAATAGAGAGCAGTAGAGAGAGTAGCAGAGAGTGAGTAGTAGAGAGTAGTAGAGTGAATAGTAGAGTGAGTAGTAGCGAGTAGTAGAGAGTGAGTAGTAGAGAGAGAGTAGTAGAGAGTAGTAGAGAGTAAGTAGTAGAGTGAGTAGTAGAGATCAGTAGAGAGTGAGTAGTAGAGAGTAGTAAAGAGTGAGTAGTAGAGAGTAGTAGAGAGTGAGTAGTAGAGAGTGAGTAGTAGGGAGTGAGTAGCAGAGAGAGAGAATAGTAGAGAGTAGTAGAGAGTGAGTAGTAGAGTGAGTAGTAGAGAGTAGTAGAGAGAGAGTAGTAGAGAGTGAGTAGAAGAGAGTAGTAGAGAGTGAATAGTAGAGTGAGTAGTAGAGAGTGAGTAGTAGAGAGTAGTAGAGAGAGAGTAGTAGAAAGTGAGTAGTAGTGAGTAGTAGAGAGTGAGAAGTAGAGAGTGAGTAGTAGAGAGCAGTAGAGAGTGAGTAGTAAAGAGTGAGTAGTAGAGAGAGAGTAGTAGAGAGTAGAGAGTAGTAGAGAGTGAGTAGTAGAGAGTAGTAGAGAGTAGTAGATAGTGAGTAGTAGGGAGTGAGTAGTAGAGAGAGAGTAGTAGAGAGTAGTAGAGTAGTAGCGAATGAGTAGTAGAGAGTGTGTATTAGAGTTTAGTGGAGTAGTAGAGTGTAAGTAGTAGAGAGTAGTGGAGAATATTCCAAAGTTTGGCACAGCACCACTTGCATAATAAGCCCAATCAAATCATATCACTTAGAGTCCTTATTAAAGCGCTGAATCTTGGTGTATATTCAAATGCTTTTATTATCCTTAAGTTTATGTACCACAGCCAGCCGACGCGTTTCATTCTGTGCAACAGAACTTCTCAGGGCGTTCTTATTTCCTTCAAGTTATGTCGGTATCCTGTTGTCATATAACTAGATATTTCTTCCAAATGTTAGACGAGACGTAAGTACATTCTTATTCAAAGTGACTAGGTATCAATTTTAGCCACACAATTCGGACAGACTTGAGTAATTTATAGCATCCTCAAAGTCAGTCTTTCAAAAATTCCAAAGTATAGGACATGATAATCCAAATCCAAATGTTTCTCAAGAAAAGTCATTTTCAATCGTTCGGAATATTGGCGTTTGGGCAGATATGACCCAGGGACCCCCAGTAAGCAAGAGGAATAAGTCCCGCCTCTGCAAACGCGCCAGTGGCCTGCATTGCAGAGAGGTGTAAAAAGGGGCAGAGCCTTATTACACCTCTGTGCAATGCAGCCCCCTGGCCCATACTGGAGGCTCCTGGTGGGCTAGTTGGCCCCCAGGGACCCCCAGTATGCAAGGGGAATTAGTTCCCCCTCTGCAAACGCGCCAGGGGGCTGCGTTGCAGAGAGGTGTAACAAGGGGCATAGTCTCATTACACCTCTGCAATGCAGCCCCCTGGCGCATACTGGAGGTTCCTGGTGGGCTAGTAGGCCCCCGGGGCCCCGGGGATGCAAGGGGAATTAGTTCCCCCTCTTCAAACATGCACGGGGGCTGCGTTGCAGAGAGGTGTAAAAAGGGGCGTGGCTTTATTACACCTCTCTGCAATGCAGTCCCCTGGCGCATACTGGAGATTCCTGGTGGGCTTTCAGGTCTTATATAGTTAGGAATTAGCATTAAAAATACCTTTGAAATTCACTGAAAAAAACATAGGTTTCAGGCCTTATATAGTTAGGAATTAGCATTTAAAAACCTTTCAAATTCACTGAAAAAAACATAAGTTTCAGGCCTTCTATAGTTAGGAATTAGCATTTAAAAAACCTTTGAAATTCACTGAAAAAACATAGGTTTCAGGCCCTATATAGTTAGGAATTAGCATTTAAAAAACCTTTAAAATTCACTCAAAAAACTATAAGTTTTAGTGGTGTTATAGTTAGCTGGACATTTCACTCATACAAAACCATTGAAATTGCTCCTATATAGTTAGTTGTACTAACTATATTTCGCACACCCGCAATCCACTGCTGATGATGTCACATATTCCATCATTCATGACATGGTCAGTGACATCACTGATGACATCTCAAATGACATCACTGATGACATCACTGATGACATCATCCACGTGACAATCACATACACCTTTTCATACACTAGTAAAATCTTTCATCACTCTTTGTAAAATACAGAGTATCATATTTGAATCCATTGTTACAGAAATACAAGTATCTAAAAACCCACTCAGTGATTCATAGATGTATACACACATCTAATCACTTACTTGTAGATTCACTCATACATGCTGTCAATGAACAATAGAACACTATCAAAAATACTTATACACCTAAATCGACATTACACACCAGCACACATCCTTTTCACATATGAAGTCATCCTACTCACTTATGCAAACAATGGATCATACTTACATATTTACTTAGCTACACACTTATAAAAACACAACTTCATCTTTTCATTTAAATAGTAAGTCATACTTAGTGAATTATAAAATCATTATTACAAGGATAAAGTTATCCATACAGTCACTCACACAGTCATTGAGTCTTATGCATACTTATTTATATACAACAACTGACACATACACTTCCTTTTATTTTTCTAGTTTGTTGGACATGTACCACTGAGAAATATATTTGCTCATCACCACACCCATAAAGATATTCACTCACCCAAAAAACTGTTAGAGCATGTAGTTCATATATCTAGTGAATCAACTATTCACACATCTTTGGGCACTCACACACCCCCCACCGAACTACACACACATTCACTCTCCCATACAAATACTCAGTTAACTAATCAATAACTAATATAGACTTTCACATAGCTAGTAACCAACTTGAGAACCAGTTTACACAACAACTGACAAAGTGATATAGATATTCAAACAGTTTAGTCACTATCCACTATATTTAGTGAGACACTATAAATTGGTCAAGTAAACAGTAAATTACACTGCTACTAAATCCTCCATCCAAATATTTATTTTTATATATCCACTCATTCTTCAATGCAAATTGCTATATATATAATGCATATTTAAATAACGAAGCAAACCACATTCACTGGATGATGTCATCAGTGATGTCATCAGTGATGTCATTTGAGATGTAATCAGTGATGTCACTGACCATGTCATGAATGATGTAATATGTGACATCATCAGCAGTGGATTGCGGGTGCGCGAAATATAGTTAGTACAACTAACTATATAGGAGCAATTTCAATGGTTTTGTATGAGTGAAATGTCCAGCTAACTATAACACCCCTAAAACTTATAGTTTTTTGAGTGAATTTTAAATGCTAATTCCTAACTATATAGGGCCTGAAACCTATGTTTTTTCAGTGAATAGATATATAATTTGCTCAAATTCAATTTTCTCAACAACTACTGGAGGGATTTTCACTAAATATAGAAAAGGCACTACTGCATACCTGTCCCTACCATTTTGCCAAGTTTGGTGTAATTCCGTTCAGCCGTTCGGGCTGTAGCCGTGTCTAAAGGTTCCATAGAAAATGTCATTTGAAAAATTTCAAATTCAATTTTCTCAAGAACTACTGAATGGATTTTCACCAAAAATAGCAAAGGCATATCTGCATACCAGGCCCTACCATTTTGCCAAGTTTGGTGTAATTCCATTCAGCCGTTCGGGCTGTAGCCATGTCTAAAGGTCCCTATGGAAATTAACATGGGGAAAACACGTTTTGGGACCCCCCTTTTTTCTCGGCCCCCGCTTGACGAATCCCCCCCCGAAACTTTCAGGGAAGGAGCGAAGCAATTTTAAGGAAAATTACACGCAGATTCCTCAATCGGCGCCAAAGTTATTCCCAATAGAATGTTGGGGATTTCCTGTGGTAACTAGGTCCTAACTATATATACCTACTGGCGACCGCCAGTAGGTAATATATATATATATATATATATATATATATATATATATATATATATATATATATATATATATATATATATATATATATATATATATATATATATATATATATATATATATATATATATATATATATATTCACTTAAATACCAAGGGTTTCAAGATGTTATAGTTAGGGAATAGAATTTAAAAAATCTTTGAAATTCACTGAAAAATCCGAAGGGTACAGGGACGTTATAGTTATGCACAAAACAAGAGGGATTCAGCTGTTATTGTTAGCTGAGCTAACTATAACTCGTGCCCCAAAGTACACTGCTTATGACCTCACATAATACATCACTCATGACATAGTCAGTGGCATCGCTGATGACATCTCAAATGACATCACTGATGACATAATTCGGTGACTGTGAGTGTTTCTAAAAAGATTATGAGTGTTAAATATACATACACACCAAGGTGTATTGATGAATCAGTCAGTGAATGAGTTTCTGTATGGATGATTTAGTGGGTGTGTGACTGGCTCTATACGTGTAGCGTTCGGGCTGTAGATGTGGCTAAAGGTTCCTATGGGAATCAACATTGCAAACGCAACTTTATTTCGTGCCCCAAATTCTCATTCCCAACTGCACAGATTACCCCCAAACTCTCCCAATCAAACTATCCTCCTTCACACTTTTTTGGCAAAATTTCATGCAAATTGGTCAAACGATAGCAAAGTTATAGCCAAGTCAAAAAATGCCTTTCCTATGGAAACTGGGTCCTAACTATAACTACCTACTGGCGACCACTTGTAGGCATTATATATATATATATACACTTCTTGGATGAAGTGCTGACAGCCAATCAGATCAGATGTGTGGTTAGGCTCCGCCCAGATATATATCTTTTTTTGAACCTAAATTACTCAAAATCCACTGGAGCACATATATTGAGACCTAGCAAAGGCACATCGGGCTAACAGTCCCTACAATTTTGCCAAGTTTCGTGCAAATCCATTCAGCCGTTCGAGCTAAAAGTGAGGCCAACCGCCCTATTGAAATTAACATGGGAAAAACGCGTTTTGGGACCCCCCTTTTTTCTCGGTCCCCCCTTGATGAAACCCCACCAAATTGTCAGGGGCTGCTCAGAAACAAAATGTTCCATTTTCCTGAAAATTTCAGCCAATTCCGTGAACAAACGCAAAAGTTATTAGACATAGAATTTTCAAAAATCCCATAGAGAAAAAATCCTAACTATATATACCTACTGGCGACCGCCAGTAGGTAATATATATATATATATACTGCGACACACTCTGAATCCTGTTTTTGTGAATCAACCTATCCTATATAGGTCTATTCACAAAAACCTTTCTGGATGCACAAGTAGTGGTTGTAACTTGTGACCAGTGGTTTCAACCAGAAACTACGTTAATCTGGGCCTATGCTGGGAACCTGTGACTAATGAAGGGGCCTCGGCCCATTTACTAAGGAATTTTCTGTTGATGAACACTCAACAGTTCTTTTTCACAGCAAGAAAGTGTAAAGGGGAACAAAAATTCCCCAAATCAATTTAATGTACAGTGTAACCAGCACAGCTACACAATAACCCAAGTCGACAACCATATGAAGGTTAGTCAAAATGTATTACAACTTCACAAATAGGTGGACATACACTAACAGAAGGAATCTAAATCTCTGGAGGAAATTCACTCTGTAAAGCAGGAAATGGACAACAAGTTCTATAACTACTACATAATAGGAAACAAAAACTTCCCAGTATCAGTAGTTCAGTGGAAGTAAGCATATTAGGGCTGATTCACAGAACTAATCTGGGATAAAGTTCTAAACTTACTACTTTTGGTATTCACAGAAGGCCTGCAGTAGTAGTAAAGTTAGGACTCCTAACTTTACTACAACTAAATTGAGACAAAATCCTAACTTTACGACTTTCGGTTTTCACAAAAGACATTTAGTAGAAGTAAATTTAGGAGTCCTAACTTTACTATTACTAAACTGAGACAAAATCCTAACTTTACGACTTTCGGTATTCACAAAAGGCATTTAGTAGTAGTAAAGTTAGTAGTCCTAACTTTACTACTACTAAATGCCTTCTGTCAATTTTAAAAGTAGGACATTTACGATTTTATCTCAGATTAGTTCTGTGAATCGGCCTCTTAGTTCTTTCTAAACTTACTGTTACTCTAACGTGACATCTCTATTTTAGAGTTTAGATCAAAAGGTGTCAGTGATTAGAGCCTTTCTAAGAAGTCACTCCACCATCAGATTGGTCAAGCAGCATAAAGTGACTAACTGGAATGACAATTTCGCACTCGGTGTTTTCTATATGAAAGTAAAAATGGACTGGACTGCTTATCCCTTTATACAACGCATCATATGCTAAATCTATTTCAACAGATGTCCCACAATGCTTTTCTCAACCGTTTTCCCACAATAGGCTCAGCCATGGTTTTTTGCATAATGTTGGTTCCTTCTCCATGAACACTCCTTTGCAACAATTCGTCCTTGGTCTCCTCTCCTTCTCCCCTGCAAATGTACCTCCTTTCAACTTATCTTCACCAGACTATGCCAAGTGTAGGAACTGTAGCTTTTTCATACCTCACTATCTAAGGAAACAGTGGGCTTACTCTTCACTAACAAAGCGTTGTCCACCTGAGGTGTAAAGCACGAAAACATGTAACATTCCGACGAAACTCGCATGGGAATCTAAACATCAATTCAGAAATGTGAACCTAAAATTGATGTGTTCTGAAATCAGGCCAATGACTTAAGCTAAAATAATAAATGTATCATGTTGGTTAAGATTTAGGTTTAACATTTTTAGAAATTCATTAGTATTTTCAATAGGCTTCTTTACTAAACTGCATACATTTGATTATTCCAACTACACCATTTAGCATAGTAAACATTCAAAATGCATTTAATATGTCAGTATGCCACATCACTAATAAACCCTATGTAAGTACATTACATCATTTGTACATAGTTGCTACAATTCTATAAATCACTTGTTAAGCTCTCATTGATTTGTGTTAATATCACAGAGGTATGTTAATTAGTTCACATGTCTTTTACCATCTATTTTTCAAAATAATATGAGAGTGCATACTACAAGTGGTTTTATTGCACTCCTAACAAGTATCCCAAGCAGGATCGAATTTCTGCTTTCTCACCAATGTGTTGCACACAACTCTTTTCAATAGGTGCATCACCCCACTGATATTGTTCAATGGGGTTAAAGTATGTGACTTGCAGAATATGTGCAGATATCTGCAACTAGTGCATTTGTACAAAATGTTCTGGTTGAAATTAAATAGACCGGTTAGGTGCTGGCTTCACGTGTAACGTTTCTAACAATATACAACTTACTTAACTATTTCACACGATCAGGAATCACTGATTACAAATAGACCCATGCATTAAGCCAATACATCCTATGTGACATCTAACTCACATCTTAACCTGTGACATCCAGACTCCAGTTCAGATTTACTATAGGCTTGTGTCGCCGTTGTGTCACTTATATAGTGAAGGAAGGATTGCTCACCATCAATTTTAATGTAACTAATCCCTAATATTTTAAAAAGCATTATTTACAATGAAATTGTATAAATCAGCTTGATTCCATGAAATAAGATCTAAAAGGTGTAGCTGCAATGTACTGCGCACAGTTAATTAAGATAGTTCATGTGATCGGCTGCCAGCACAAAACATTGATACACCATAATATGGTGTATGCAAAATTGCAAAGTTTTTCTCCTTTGTGAATTATTTTTTCAAAAATTCGCAAGCTTTGCAATTAGTAACAAGTTTGAAAATAGCTGCAAGATAAATTAGCAAAAGTTAAATATCAAAAAAACTATCAGCAAATGTTTTGAGGGGAGAATTCCCTTAAGAAATATCTAAAAATTGTTGCCTAAGGGGGAGTTTTTTATTACTTCTTCATAACTATGTACCTTTAGAAAGTTTGTAAATTTTACAAAATGTCTTGGATCGAGTTAGAATTTTGACCCCCATGTATCACAATTACTATCATGTGTAGAAGGCTATTAAAATATATGTTTTTTATTATGCTATTTTTGTTATAATCACCAGAAACATGTTCCACCTCATTGAAACGTTGTGCTAGGAAAACGTGTCAACATTTTTTAAAACTACTTTTTGGTACCTACATAAACTTAGGTGAAAGGATGCAGTAGAATCTCTCACTAAGGTTCCACCTTCCTCTTCCAAACTGCAGAATAGAGGCTAGGGTAAAAATCAGATTACCTACTATAAGATATAAATGAGGGCCTACTTTTTATTCACTAACATTTGTTGCTTTAAATTATGTTTTTTGGACCATATACCAAAAAACATAAGTATTTTATTTTTTCACTTGTAAGAAATTGCTTTGTTGGTTGACTGGGGTGTGAGCCTATGTCAACCCCCAGGTAGTTTGGCACAGAGCAGTCAGGCTTAACTAAGAGGAAATGTGTAAAGTATTTGTGCAACACTTCAAACAGGAACACAAAAAGATCCCACACCAGGTTAGAAAAATAGAGCAAAATTGAGCAAATACACCATGAAAAAAAAAATCCAATCAGTAGAACCAGATTTATGAATTTAAAAAAATATGAAAATAGGCATAAAAGCAGAAAGTGCCAACCGCAGCATTCTGGCCATGCTGATAGTCAAAGTCAAAGTCAAAAGTTCGGATACAGTCCCAGATTTCTCCCACTGAAGTTTTCCCTTCTCAAGTGTTGTGCCAATATCCCCGTTTGCATCGGGGAGGGTTGTGGAGAGCAAGGAGAACATTTTAGGCGGTTGTCAGCGTGCTGCAAAGAGTTGGTCAGGCGTCAAGGATGGGCAGGCTGGAGCTTTGATGGCAGTCACTGTAGGGTGGTCAAATCTGCTGTGCGAAGAGAGAGGCTGGTGGCAGCTTAGGCTGATTTCCAGATTGAGCAGTACAGTCTTAGTGCAAAAGGGCGTGTTCGTGGTCGCAAAGAGACCAAAAGCTTAATTTAAGAGCCCCTGAGCGGCACTAAGGGTGAAAGACCTAAGAACCACCACTTGGGATCAGGAATTTGCTGCAGCAGTGACTAAGAGCTGGTTAGGGAGCCTTTTATATTCCTGAGTCTCAGATCACAAGGACAGCAGACTAGCCCTTGAAGTAACTCTGGGGTTTTGGGTTCAAGATGAAGTTGCAGGTCCAGTTCTTCTTCCCCAGGCAAGAGGGCAGTGTATCAGCCCAGCATGGCAGTTGTGCATTTAGAGTAGCAGTCTAGCACAGTGGTAGTCCTTGTAGCAGCACAGCTGTCCTTCTTCCTGGCAGAGTATCCACAGGTTTAGAAGTGTACTGAAGTGGTGGTGTATGCAGTGGTTGCCAGTGGTTAGTCCTATTGCAAGCAGACTGCCATCACCTTTTGTGTGTTTCATGTACTACTCGTAAGAGGCATGGGTATGACCAAATGTGGATCTCATGCTCACTGTGTCGGGAAACATCCATATCATCACATGTTACATCGCATGCTTTTACAATGCGGTTCTTACAACAACTGCGTTGTTACAATGCGAGCCATTACATCATAAGTCGTTTCAATGACTTGCTGTAAGGGGGCGCACTGGTGTTGGATATACAATCCAACACCTTCCCTGCTGTTGCGCAAACTGGACTAGGAATAGTAAATTATACTATTCCTATGTCCAGCACGCCCCCTACAGCAAGTTGTTGAAATGTCTTGTGATTTAAGGGCTCACGTTGTAACAACAGGGTCATTGTAACTATTGCGTTGTAAAAGCATGCGATGTAACGCATGCGAAGTAACAGTATATATTCACTTTGTCACTGAAACCAAGCTGTACATGGCTGATGAGCCCATAATTAGGGATACACCAGATTGGAGTTGCTTGTGATCAGATTTAGTGGAGGACCTGGCTTAGCAGTTCGGGCTAGACTGTTCCCATGAGGAACAAGGTCAAGGCTGATTTGCATATGGGTGGGTCCAAACTGAGGTGAATGTTGAGCAAAAGAACTATGGTTTGGAATGCTAGCCCGAGCTATTGCCTTGGGTTAGATTTAATGCAAGCAGCCTTCCATCACCTTTTTTTGTTTCATGTGCCAAACTAAGTGGTATGAATATGCCCAGACGTAGGTCCCATGATCACTCCATCACTGGAGCCAAGCTGTACCTGGCTGATTAGCCCAGAACTAGGGCGAAAGCAGTCCTGGGATACTTGTGTTCAGGCTTAGGAAGGACCTGGCTTGGCAGCTGGGGGCTAGACTGTTCCCATGCGGAACAGGGTCAATACTTATTTGCATATGGCTGTGTACAAACTGTGATGGCATGGTGAGCAAAAGAACTATTGATTGGAATGCTACCCTGAGCTATTGCTGGTGTTTAAACTTATTGCAAGGAGCCTTAAATCACTTTTTGTGTTTTAAATAAAACAAGACCAAAATGACAAAAATCCAATCAGTAGAACCAGAGTTATGAGGTTTTAACCCCTTCGATGCTGGTGACAAAGCCTGCTCGTCATGGGCATTACCCGCGCTGTGCGCATGACGAGCTGGCTTTATCACGTAACCCGCGATTTTCACATTTCAGCGCGCAGAGGGAAAACCCGCTAGCGCGCATGCGGTTAAAGAATAAAGTGCAAAATAGCTCATAAAAGCAGAAAGCGTCAACTGCGGCTGTCGGGTCGTGCTGGACTAGGTGAAAGTCAAAAGTTCAGGACGTCCATAATGGAGTGCGGGTTGGATACAATCCTTAGATTAGTCCAGCTGAAGTTTCACCTTCTCAAAGTCAAAGTATATTTATTTTCAGTTAATAAAAACCATAATACTACCTGCATGAAAATCAGGATTAAAACATTAAAATCATTAATACACATGCTGATAAAAAAAATCACAGTTTCTCACAATGTTATCTGTTAATTCAATCATAGTTCCAGATAAAAGTGCTTGGTATTAGCTACATTTCGCTAAAAGTGCAATACAATGAGATCGTAAATAAATACAAATAGTATCTCCACATCCATATTTCTAGGTTTCCTTGGTCAACAGCAAAAAGATGAAAATGTTGATTCGAATTTCAGAAGAGAGTGCAGAAGCAAATGGTGATGATACCATTGTCTATCATATTGTCTCATGTTATTTCATGTTATTTTAACCATACTACAAATTAAACCCTTTCGCTGCGAGGTGTTTCCCCCCCGCTGTGTGGAGGGGAGCCGCGCGCGGCGCCGTCGTGCTGGTGACGAGCTCAGCTCATCATGAGGCACAGCAGAGCTGCACTCATGACGACCTGAGCTCGTCACGGCCACACCCATTTTTAGAACGTTCAGCACAGCGGGGTAATTACCCCCGCGTGCGAACATTCAAACGGCCTTGACGAGCTCAGCTCGTCATGAGTGCAGCTCCACTGTGCCTCATGATGAGCTGAGCTCGTCAGCAGCACCCAAGAGGTTAAAGAGCAAAGATGTTAGTGTAAATCTTCCTAAAAGTGCAATGTAATAAGGTTACAGACAAATAATATCTCCAGATCAATATTTTCGTATTTCTTTTGTTCACCCAGGTAATTATGGAGATAATGGTGCAAGTTTCTCTAAAAGTGCACAACAGTGAAATTGTAAACATGTCCAAAATTATCGCCACCATCAGATATTCATAATCATGGGTACGGTGATACAGCCCCATAACTGCAGCTCTAATTATTTATTGTGCCAACTGCAAAGCGGTCATCGAGCCTTTTGATGCCAATAACGCATCTGCTTTTGTAACAAATGTTTTGAAGGTTGCAATTGCATGGGAAGATTCTCCCTTCAAACAAATAAGCAGTGCTTGTCAACAAGCTCTAATATCATGCTGGTTAAAAATTATCGATACAGAAAAGGGGGTGGTGATGAACAGAGTGTCTGAATTAAGCAGACCACTCTTACCCAGTCCAAAGATCAGGGCTTGATCCATCACCGTTATTTATCTCACTGCACCATCCCAGCTCAGAACCTGGCTATATGGAAATCAGTCTGTCCCTGGCCCAGTGCATCATGGGAACAGAGCAGACTAAACTACCAAGCCTTTTCTGAATCGTTTTGTCCACCATAAGCGTGGAAGGGTATACTCAGAAGTGAGTCCCTTGCTCATTGCACCATCAGGATTCAAGCAAGCCGGGCCGAAGACGGCTGTAATGCCAGAAACCGGTCCCCGGAAGCTTGTTTCCTTCCCAGTATAAGAATTGGCTTGGTAGTTTGGTCTGCCCTGTTCCCATGATGCACTGGGCCAGGGACAGACTAATTTGCATGTAGCCAGGGTCTGAGCTGGGATGGTGCAGTGAGCTAAAAAACGGTGATGGATCAAGCCCTGATCTGTTCACTGGGTATGAGTGTTCTGTTTAACTCAGATACTCTGTCCATCACCACCCCCTTTTCTGAATCGTTTTGTCCACCATAAGCGTGGAAGGGTATACTCAGAAGTGAGTCCCTTGCTCATTGCACCATCAGGATTCAAGCAAGCCGGGCCGAAGACGGCTGTAATGCCAGAAACCGGTCCCCGGAACCTTATTTCCTTCCCAGTATAAGAATTGGCTTGGTAGTTTGGTCTGCCCTGTTCCCATGATGCACTGGGCCAGGGACAGACTAATTTGCATGTAGCCAGGTTCTGAGCTGGGATGGTGCAGTGAGCTAAAAAACGGTAATGGATCAAGCCCTGATCTGTTCACTGGGTATGAGTGTTCTGTTTAACTCAGATACTCTGTCCATCACCACCCCCTTTTCTGAATCGTTTTGTCCACCATAAGCGTGGAAGGGTATACTCAGAAGTGAGTCCCTTGCTCATTGCACCATCAGGATTCAAGCAAGCCGGGCCGAAGACGGCTGTAATGCCAGAAACCGGTCCCCGGAAGCTTGTTTCCTTCCCAGTATAAGAATTGGCTTGGTAGTTTGGTCTGCCCTGTTCCCATGATGCACTGGGCCAGGGACAGACTAATTTGCATGTAGTCAGGTTCTGAGCTGGGATGGTGCAGTGAGCTAAAAAACGGTGATGGATCAAGCCCTGATCTGTTGACTGGGTATGAGTGTTCTGTTTAACTCAGATACTCTGTCCATCACCACCCCCTTTTCTGAATCGTTTTGTCCACCATAAGCGTGGAAGGGTATACTCAGAAGTGAGTCCCTTGCTCATTGCACCATCAGGATTCAAGCAAGCCGGGCCGAAGACGGCTGTAATGCCAGAAACCGGTCCCCGGAACCTTATTTCCTTCCCAGTATAAGAATTGGCTTGGTAGTTTGGTCTGCCCTGTTCCCATGATGCACTGGGCCAGGGACAGACTAATTTGCATGTAGCCAGGTTCTGAGCTGGGATGGTGCAGTGAGCTAAAAAACGGTGATGGATCAAGCCCTGATCTGTTGACTGGGTATGAGTGTTCTGTTTAACTCAGATACTCTGTCCATCACCACCCCCTTTTCTGAATCGTTTTGTCCACCATAAGCGTGGAAGGGTATACTCAGAAGTGAGTCCCTTGCTCATTGCACCATCAGGATTCAAGCAAGCCGGGCCGAAGACGGCTGTAATGCCAGAAACCGGTCCCCGGAACCTTATTTCCTTCCCAGTATAAGAATTGGCTTGGTAGTTTGGTCTGCCCTGTTCCCATGATGCACTGGGCCAGGGACAGACTAATTTGCATGTAGCCAGGTTCTGAGCTGGGATGGTGCAGTGAGCTAAAAAACGGTGATGGATCAAGCCCTGATCTGTTCACTGGGTATGAGTGTTCTGTTTAACTCAG
Organism: Lissotriton vulgaris; assembly: GCF_964263255.1. Taxonomy (NCBI): domain Eukaryota; kingdom Metazoa; phylum Chordata; class Amphibia; order Caudata; family Salamandridae; genus Lissotriton; species Lissotriton vulgaris. Next base: position 1,232,740 of record NW_028254594.1, read on the forward strand.
ATACTCTGTCCATCACCACCCCCTTTTCTGAATCGTTTTGTCCACCATAAGCGTGGAAGGGTATACTCAGAAGTGAGTCCCTTGCTCATTGCACCATCAGGATTCAAGCAAGCCGGGCCGAAGACGGCTGTAATGCCAGAAACCGGTCCCCGGAAGCTTGTTTCCTTCCCAGTATAAGAATTGGCTTGGTAGTTTGGTCTGCCCTGTTCCCATGATGCACTGGGCCAGGGACAGACTAATTTGGATGTAGCCAGGTTCTGAGCTGGGATGGTGCAGTGAGCTAAAAAACGGTGATGGATCAAGCCCTGATCTGTTGACTGGGTATGAGTGTTCTGTTTAACTCAGATACTCTGTCCATCACCACCCCCTTTTCTGAATGGTTAAAAATTATCAGCAGTAATTGCTTTCATTCAGTTAGCAGCCTGCGGCAAATTGATTAATGTGAATCAAACTTTCTTCATTTAAAGTCTGCACTTTCTAGTCACAGGTTTAAGGTGTTATTTAGGAAACCACCGAGACAATTGTTTGACACAGGCAAAAGTGCAAGTGCAACAGCTTGTTAGGTCTTGCGCCTGCATTGCACTACACAGCAGTGCTCGTGCAGCGGGAGGCATTTAGGAGCTGAAAAACGGGGTTTCAGCACTGACCTAGGAATTGCACACGCTTGTGCGTGTGATTTTCCTTTTGTGCCCTCCTATTGGCCTTTGCACGCGACTCTTTATTAAAGACTGAACGCAATTGAACAAAGGCAGCGCATTGCTCCGCCTATGGCTTATTGGTGTCTCCTACGCGCTTGGTGCACGTAATAGACACCAATAGGCCATGTGGTTTCAATTATCGTGCCCAGACACAGGCGCAATAATTGAAAGCACCTCTAGCTGTGGCGCACCACTCGCGGGATTGTTCATTTTTGTATCCATTTCACAGGGGGAAGCAACAAAATGAAAGCACAGTTTCATTCAGGGTGCACAGATAAGGGAATGATGCTGCACATATTAAGGCCTTCAGTGTGAATATAGCGTTATGCCGTTGTTTTGGTGCATTTGATGGTGCAACCCTGGTGCCCATCTGTCTGATACCGAGTCGCACTGCCAGGGTACAGCTGTGCGCTGTGCCTCCATAGTGTCACACAGTTTTTTTTTTGGAACTGTTCGGTCCATCACAATTTCACTGTGCCCCCATATTCATATTGTCGCAGCAGAATGGCAGGTCAGGTGGGGCCAAAGATCTCCATTATGCCCAGCCCCCAACCCCCAGGCACGGGCCAAAGCTGGTGCTGTTAAAAGCTGTGGAAGCTCCGGGGCCGGGCTGACAGCTTCCAGGCGCGCTGCCGAGCATTAGGCTTCCAGGCGCTGCATAGTCCCAGCAGAATGTCAGGTCAGGTGGGGCCAAAGATCTCCTTCATGCCCAACCCCCAATTCCCAGGCGCGGGCCAAACCCGGTGCTGTCGAGAGCTGTGGAAGCTCCGGGCCGTGCTGACTGCTTCCAGGCGCTGCTGACCAGTCATGCCGAATGAACGTTCAGGTCAGACTGATCAGCTCTACTGAAAGAACATTTAGGCCAAGCTGGACAGATATAATGAATTCATTTCTATAAACTGTCCTCCAGCACTCGGAATGAACGTTAGCGCAATACTGAACATCCTTTAAGAATGAACTTTTAGGCGCTGCTGATCAGTCATTTCGAATCAATTTTTAGGCGCGTCTGACTAGTTGTACTGAAAGAGCTACCTCTGTCCAGTTCACCAGCCATAGCGAATGTGACTTTCGGTACTGCTGACAACCACATCGAGTGAGCTACTGGGAGCTGCTTCTTTAATTTGGGGTCTAGGTGGCAGTGCTTCAGTATATTACTCAGAAGAAACCAGGATGAGATGTAGTGCAGTACAGCACTGCTATGTGGCGCATGTTTCACCAGGAGCCAGTTCTGTTTTTTAAACCATTACCATTTAGCATTTTTATACATGTAATTTCTGTTTTGCCATTGTAATGACCTGAAAATCCCAGCATGGAAAGTGCTGTCGGCTAAAAGTCTGACAGTGGCTGAAGGTGTCACATGACCTGATACGTTCTGTCAGCTGTGCCGATACCACATGGGATTTGTATGGCAACTAACATCGATGAAGCAAGCACTGATTTATAATTGGGGAAGAATACTCCTCTCCAATTGGCTGAAGAACAGACGGATCATATTGAACTACAGTTCGTAGGTATCCCAGCATGCAGATGGATTTGATGGCATTTTTCGAGCTGGTGCCAGCAGGCGTAATGTAACAAAGGTGAGGATCAGCCACACAGACCGACTCAAAGTGGCACAGACGGGCTTCGCTCCTTCAGCAGTTGAGGTGTGGCAGGAAAGAGCTTACCCCCAGATTCATCAAGAACACATTTTGCGATTCTTTAATAGCGAAAAATACCGATTCGCTATTAAGGAATTGCAAAATAGAAAGCATCAAGAAATCACTAAAAAAATAGCGATTTCTTAATATTCCTTAATTGTGACTCGCAAATTGCGAGTTGCAATTAAGGAATACCTTCCTATTCATTCCTAAGGACCGAGAGGCCCATAGGAATGAATGGGAAGACAATCTCAATTTGCGAATCGCAATTACTGATTCGCAAATTGAGATTGCGATTTCAAGGGTGCAGGGGTGTCCAAAGGACACCCTGTTGCACCCCTGAAATTGATTTGTGCACATATGTTACGCACACACATGCCCTTAGGTCATGTGTGTGCGCAACATGAAACTTTGAAAAATGCACTTTAGTGCATTTTTCAAAGTTTTTGCAAATTACCATGAAGTTGTAAGGAATCCTCATTGTTGATGATCTCATAAGACATCTGCATAAACTGTATTTGTGCTTTAATAGAACAAGCAGGCTAAGATCATGTCCAGTATTTGCGGAGTATTATCAATAAACCAATCATAGGTACGGTTATAAAGGAACCATACCAAATTCTGCAGCTCCCTGTAGAGAATTCTCCAGAACTCCGTGAAAACACTGATGCCTCCTTCCTCAGAGAATTCGGGGCACTAAGAGAATACATTATCAATGCGCCCTAGCTATTATTCTTCTGCTGACCTCTCAGCTGTAGAGCCACAGATTAATAGACCAATATAAAAGGCTTGTAACATTGTGGTGAAGTGATAAGGAGGGTCGTTTGTAGGCCTGACCTTGGTATCCTCGGAACAGGGTGCCATGATTTCCACTCTATCAAGCACGTATTCCTCCTACCATTACCCATTATCCTGATTAAAGCCTCCTTTCCTCTGATGCTCCCTCTTAATCCTTTATTGCACCTCTTATTTCCTCCCATCCTCTCTTTCCTTCAACTCTTTCTCTTCCTGCTGATTGCACCCCTAAGATGTCCTATCTATGACACACTGCAATCTGGTCCGGTGACCTAGTATTTCACTAGTATATCTGGAATTGTTGGACAGCTTATAAAGATGCTGATATGTGACTCTACATAATTGAGAGATGCTGGTGTGATTATTAAACAGCTGTGTGACATACCTATCCGTGATTGGTAAACATATTTTAGAGATAACAATCTCTGATTGTGAAACCTATGTTAAAGCTTCGAATGCAACTTGGCTAACTGTTGCTTCCCAACACTACAACCCTCTTCTAAAGGACCCATTATTAATATAGGCACCAGAATATTTTAGGCAACCCTTGCTGAAGCCTCAGACCCACAACTTGGCACCAAAGGTGTATTGTTGCTAAAGTAAGTTCCGCACACTTGTCAAGGCCCACAGATACAACAGAAAACATCGGGTTGTCCACACGTTCAATTTCGCACGCAATACATTAGAAGAGCCTTAAAATTGGTCAGAGGATGCCCATTCAAATCCAAAATTAACCCAAGCAAACAATATTCAAACCAGTGCCACACTGCAACTAAAATGGAGAGAAAGTGATAGAATGGCATTCCGTCCTTGAACTCAACACAAGCCAGGAGGTGCTGGACAGCCATTGACTTTGTGGAACAAGACAAACAGAATAATTCTATGGCTCACTCTGAACAACGCACCCCACAAAGGCTGCTCAAAATCAGACATAAGAGGGCAAGATAGTGAAGCACCATTAGAGGGTCCAGCTGGTGAATGATGTCACATGAACTCTCTAAACCGAAGCACATGTCATCAAACAAGGCCACATTCCAGAATGTCTGTAGCTGATAAATGTTATTGATTCAGGACTGGGTAAACAGGACTGTTTTTCTCTTCACTGGGTGACCTTTCAAAACCTGAAGTAATTATCAATAAGCAATACGTCATTACACAGACACCACAAAATGACTACTGTCACTCCCATCATTGAGAAAACCACGAACTGTGCAAAAACTGACCTCTGGAAGAAATGTCTAAAACCTAAAAAGAATGTCCCATGAGAATAAGGCATAAAATTGTTGAGATAAAAAGGAAAAGTAATATCAGAAGACAATTTTGAAACCAAATTTGGGATCAAATCTGTAAAGACTTTGGATTCCTGGTGGTACTCGCCCTGTAGAAGACCTGCTTTGTTTCTCTACTTCTTGAGGTCACTATGCTTGATCTATCTTACATTTTATATCATAACGTCTGCACACATCTGTGCATCTGTTGCAGTCTTCTATTGACGATACAGACTAAGAGGTTGCAATTTGTTGGTAGAAGATGACTCATTTCATTTTACCAGTGTTGAGCTTGATAATTTTGAAGTTTGAGAAATGTGGACCTTCAGTTAAAAAGTATTGCTTTTCATGTGACCACTTTAAGGCAAGGCGGAGTCAGATAGGCCCTTGACAAATTTTCTCTTTACTCTTCTATAGACATTTTTTTCCATTGAATTCCGTAGATGCAACTAGCACAGTCTAAGTCCTTTTCCTTTTTTTGCATGTACAGTAAGCTTGCAGAAACAGAAAGGTAAAGTTCTTGTAACCTAGACCTAAAAAAAGAAACTGTGTTAACTTGTACTGACCTGTTGAAAGCATTATCTAATGTATTTTTCTGTATAACCCTGCTAGCCATCTGAACATAGTGCTCCAATAATCCTGGGTGCAGAAACTCTTGTTCATATTTCAAGACTATAAGAAATCTGTGTTTTCTGGGTGCTCACCCCAGATATTTCACTTCTTGCTGGTCCCTATATTTTTGCTGTTTTTAGAACTCTGTGCATTTTACACCTGCTAACTAGTAGTAAGTGACTGCGTTCCCCATTTAAACATGGTCCAATTTGCATATTTCTAATAGGTTTCTTTACCTTGTGCATACGTCCCTAGTATATAGTACAAAACTAGGGCATTTAAGTTAATTGCTAATGGAATGCAGTACCTGTTTTGCCTTCCACTAGAGTGACAATGTAAAACATGGCTTCAGGTTTACTATTGCAGCCTGATTGTAGCAGTGTAAAAACGGTAATTCGACCGATCAAAACAAAGCCTTTTGATGGGTAAAAACCTCCTTTTTAAATATTAATAAGTTACTCCTATATAGGCTTTGTCACCCACAAGACCAGCTGCATAATATTTAGTAGCGTAGGACATGTAGACGTTTAATGTTAACATGTCCTTACAGTGACTAGCACCCAAAAGCTATTTTCACAGTGGCAGGCCTATCTGTTCTATTTAGAAAACTGATAAAAAATCCTAATACTGTATCTCGGGAATAGGAGTAGCTTGAAAATAACTAAATAACTGTTCTTTAATAGTTATTAAAAATGATTTCGACGGTGAAGGCAGATTTTTAACTAATCTTAAGGAAGAGTAACATTTAGAAATATACCTTTTCCTTGCCTGAAGTTTCTGGAGGCTACATTTTCATTTGCTCTCCCACTTTTGCCCTTCAGTAATTAACATCTGAATAGGTGTGAAAAAGGTGCAAAGAGCTTCCCAGGAGCAAACAACAGTCTAACTTGAATGGGCAGAGACGATTCCTCTGAAGCTGTCAGAATATTCAGGGTGGGGCTGTGAGCATCCTTTTTGACTTGACAGTGTCACATTCTGCTTGACTGGTCTGCTGGGTTTTACATGTGATAGGGTGAAGATACCTTCAAGGGATTTTAGTAAAACAAGAATTTGGGAATCACTTAAGGAATGAAATTGTGTGGGCTTAGTGATTTGAGCCCACTAGTGCTGGTTATGCAACAACAGAGATTTACATATATTCAAAACTGTCACTTGTGAGTGATCAGAAAAAGAAGAGAGCAAAAATGGATTGAAAGACGTGTGTATATTTAAAAAAATATTTATTCTTTTATCAAATCAAGTTAAAATGTCGGGTACAAGATGAAAAACAATGACGCAGAAGGGAAAATACATTAATCTACACAGCCCTTACTACATCAATTGCTCAAGCTTTTCTACCTATCACAGATTTATTTAAACATTCAATGGTAGATAAAGCCACAGTCGATGTTTCGGTCTCTATTCTTTCGTGTGAGAGACCATCCTCAGGACATGGATTTCATATCTTGAGTACCCTAGAAACGATAACAGATTAATAATTAAAATACTGTCTCTATCCATTGAAGGGATAGTCTACATAATATATATAACACCCAAAGAAGCTCTCAATTATTAAAAATGAAAATTATATTTGAAAATACCTATTAATGGAGACACAATCATAGCAGTTGTGAGATAACAGATTCAATCCATTTTATGAGCTTTCAAATTTCAGCTAATATTTTCACCATAAATGGCATTCAAAGGATACATTCCACAAATAGAATCATCGTGTTTAAGGAATGCTTCACTCTCGCGCAATGCATATCCTAGTCACTGTTAATGGAGACACAGTCATAGCAGTTGTGGAATACAAAGTTATCAATACAATTTATGAGCTTTCAAATTTCAGACAATGTTTACACTGTGGCTGACATTTGAAGGATACATTCTGTAAATAAAATAGAACAGAAAATCATCATGTTTAAAAAATGTTTCAATCTTGTGCACTGCATATACTAGTCAGTGAAAATTCAATATCATCACAGTATCATACGTATCACATCTATCGTCATTTGTTTTGACATTTATTTATTTATTTATTTATTTATTTTATTTATTTATTTATTTAAACACTTGTTAAGCGCAGCAAAGGCCCGTGGGCATCTTGGCGCTAAGTATTTGCTGAATCTGCCTTAGAGAAGGATGTAATTATTGATCAAATAGCCACGTTTTAAGATGCTTTCGGAAAGACCACAGAGAGGGGCTGCTCTTTATAGATAGTGGCAAAGTATTCCAGAGCTTGGCTGCTGAAACGAGAAATCTTCTGTCGCCCCATGAAACCAGTTTGGTACGGGGTATTTCCAGCTGGAGGAGGTCAGCAGACCTCAGGGATCTGGTGGGCCGATAGGGGACAAGTTGTTGCGTAAGAAAGGCTGGTCCCTGGTTATGCAACGCCTTATAAACAATACACAAAGCTTTGAATTTAGATCTGTTCCTGATGGAAAGCCAGTGAAGTTCTCTGATGGTTCCTGAGACTGATTGAAACTTGGGGATATCACCCAGCAGTCTGGCAGCCGCATTTTGGATGGTTTGCAGCTTATTGAGAACTTTTTCTTGGGAATTCAGAAATAGGGCATTACAATAGTCCAAGGTGGACAGGACCAAGGACGTGATCAGGGTTTTACCAGCAGAGACAGGAAGGAAGGGGAGAATTTTTTTAATGATTCGTAGCTTGAAAAAAGCAGAGGAGGCAATCTGATTTGCATGGGGGAAAAACGTGAGACGATCGTCAAACATGACACCTAGATTCCTCACTTTGCTGACAGGGATGGGGGGAGGACCCATAGACTGTGGCCACCAGCGAGAGGACCATTCTGGGGTTAAGCTTCCAAAGATGACCACCTCGGACTTATCCGAGTTCAATTTGAGGCAGTTGGATGCCATCCAATTCCCTATGGCCTGCATGCCCAGATTGAAATTATCAGCGATTTTTTGGCCGTCATTTTTGATGGCCAAAACCAACTGAGTGTCGTCGGCGTAAGATGTAAGGCTCATCCCATGGGCACGAATGGTTTTGGCAAGGTCCGACACATATATGTTAAAGAGTGTCGGACTCAGGGATGAGCCTTGAGGTACACCGCATGGCAAGGACAGTGTGGTGGACTGAAAAGGCCCTATGGCGACTACCTGAGTTCTCTCGGCAAGGAAGGAAGCCAGGAGAGTCCTAGCCCTGTGTCTAATCCCCAATGCTTCGACACGGTCGATCAAGATGGCATGATCGACCGTGTCGAATGCCGCTGATAAGTCCAGCAGTATCAAGACTGCTGTACCACCCGCATCGCGAATGGTTCTGATATCCTCAGTAGCCTTGATCAGGGCCGTCTCTGTCCCATGATTTAGGCGGAAACCAAACTGGGAGTCATCCAGTAGATTATGGGTTTCTATAAAGGCTGATAGTTGATTATTTAGGGCCTTCTCGACAATTTTAGCCAGGATAGGTAGATTGGCGATCGGTCGGTAATTTTTAAGCTCGTTCCTATCTAGGTTATGTTTTTTTTTAAAAAGTAATAAAGAAGTATGTTTTCACACAGGTAATCTATTGGGCTGACACCAAGTGCTAACCTACTATGCTTGGTTAAAATCTTTTCATGCAGCGATCGGCAAACTAGAACAAGGGTATATTTCTCAAGTTGTTTCAAAATTAAAATTAATCCACAAGTAGAGTCAGGGCTGGATGAAAAAATTACCCCTATTTGTAACATATTTTTATACCTTGTTCATATAAGCGCACGGATCAGAGACTCAATTTGTCTAGCGCTGCTGTCGGTTGAATGATTAGCGTTTTGCGGTGAAGTACCCTGTGTTAGAATGATCAAACAGAGCAGATTTTGGTTACATTACATATCCTTAAATTAAATTGGGTTTTTTTTCAAATCACTGAATCCTTGCTTTTTATCTTATGGGAGCCAGCAGGTGTCCGGGCAGGCAGGATGATTTGCACCGCGAAGGCTAAGAATTGCCATAAGGAAGCCTGTATTTGCGGGTGATATAAAGGCGATAAACGTTGCGGTAAGGCTGATGGTATCCAACATTCGCATATATAATTTCAAACTTTAGACTTAAGATTTGCCGTTTATCTGATCTTTCGCCCATATATTCTTCAGCCTGAAACCAGCCTATATATCTAAACACTCTGTATTATTTGTGTAGCTGGCAAACGAACTAATTGGTCGGTACCAGGGGATAGATTGTTGATACCAATATGTGTGAAGCTGATATAGTGATATCGAGTTCAACTATATATTCTTTATGACACAAATTCAGCTGACCGAGGGTGTCAGAATTTTAAGGCAAAGGTGAATAATAGCTTAATAATCGCTAAATACCTGTCTAATCAGTCACTTCCAGAAGCCAGAGATTTGGCAAGAAATGGAATCCTCGATAATTTTAAGAGGTTCCCTAGTTACGGTACAGAAGAAGAACAGACGTTGGATTAGACCCGTAAGAGGTCTACCGTGGTTAACATTAAGTTCAAATGCGTTAGTGTATAGTTAAACTAAACGGGTCAATACATACCTTACACATTAGAAGGTATAATAGCGTCTTCTTGCCAGTATTTCTCGGTAAGGAAGTTTGCTCCAAAAATATAAGAGGCCACCACCCGATTCAGTAAATAATGTATAGGAATCGATCTATATAATTTAATAAGCAGCGAAATGTGTCCTGGCTCTCAGAGAATAAATACCTGGATTAAATGAGTCAGAGCCCGTCCTCACTCTGTAATTGCTTCAGCAGTAGATGCAAGAAGTGTGACCATCGGTTCACACGACTTTATACTGCTGTCGTTTGGAGATCGACAGAGGACTGAGAGGCTAACAAGTCTAGAGATTTAATCAGCAAATAGGCGGCCATTTTGTAGTGGCAAATTGTTCAATAGGTAACATATCTATCTACCAGAAAAAGTGCTTGATAACCGTATGTCACGGTCATTTTACACATTGATCCAAGTTCAATGAATTTGCAGTGTAGAACATAGATATATGTTCATTAATGACCAATAGATTTTTTGCGAAACCAACATATTGGATTTATGATGGCTGTTTGCGCGGTCGTTACGAGCATGAATCAAAGGGAGTAAGACTGAGGTCTTCAGTGAATCTAATACATATGTATGATTACTAATGCATGCGGCTACGGAAATGAGAGAGACGTGTCATAATTCGATTTATGACCACGTATGCATTCATATTTGCCAATGCTAAGATAAGTATCAAAGATTAAGTAGTTAGAGACATACATTCTGGGAACCTATCAGTCAAGACATTTTGAAAAAGAATATTGAAAGTATAGAAACAATCTGCATTAAAGTGGCATACACATTGCTGGTCTTGCTGGTTCCTATAGTTTTGCTGTTTTTAGAACTCTGTGCATTTTACACCTGCTAACTAGTAGTAAGTGACTGCGTTCCCCATTTAAACATGGTCCAATTTGCATATTCCTAATAGGTTTCTTTACCTTGTGCATACGTCCCTAGTATATAGTACAAAACTAGGGCATTTAAGTTAATTGCTAATGGAATGCAGAACCTGTTTGCCTTCCACTAGAGTGACAATGTAAAACATAGCTTCAGGTTTACTATTGCAGCCTGATTGAATCAGTGTAAAAACGGCAATTCGACCAATCAAAACAAAGCCTTTTGATGGGTAAAAACCTCCTTTTTAAATATTAATAAGTTACTCCTATATAGGCTTTGTCACCCACAAGACCAGCTGCATAATATTTAGTAGCGTAGGAGATGTAGACATTTAATGTTAACATGTCCTTACAGTGACTAGCACCCAAAAGCTATTTTCACAGTGGCAGGCCTATCTGTTCTATTTAGAAAACTGATAAAAATCCTAATACTGTATCTCGGGAATGGGAGTAGCTTGAAAATAACTAAATAACTGTTCTTTTATAATTATTAAAAATGATTTCGACGGTGAAGGCAGATTTTTAACTAATCTTAGGAAGAGTAACATTTAGAAATATACCTTTTCCTTGCCTGAAGTTCCTGGAGGCTACATTTTCATTTGCTCTCCCACTTTTGCCCTTCAGTAATTAATATCTGAATAGGTGTGAAAAAGGTGCAAAGAGCTTCCCAGGAGCAAACAACAGTCTAACTTGAATGGGCAGAGACGATTCCTCTGAAGCTGTCAGAATATTCAGGATGGGGCTGTGAGCATCCTTTTTGACTTGACAGTGTCACATTCTGCTTGACTGGTCTGCTGGGTTTTACATGTAACACTGGGGGCACATCTAAAAGCAGAGAGGCGGGATGCCAATATCATTCTTATATATCTGCTCTGTACTGGAACCCCTTCTTTTGTTCTACCAGACATTTGTCTCTGGGTTTATTGTGGGTGCAGTGGCTACCCCAAACTGGAATTTAGTGTTAGGTGGGGAGGACACTAGGATTTCCATCGGACAATCCCTGTGTACACCCCATGCCCTCAGAGGCAAGGTTTAGTAGGACTGACCACATTTGCCATCTTGAAAGTGCCCAAAGTGGGTAGGATTAGCCCAGGACCTTTTACTGCATTTGTTACGGCATGCTCAGGTGCCGCTCTCACCTACTATCGCATGCAGGCTAAATGTGGCACCTCCATGCACCCACTCCTGACCAGACCACTCCTGGACCTGAGGAAGATCAGAAGAGGCTTGAACCTGGTGGCAGGGACCTGGCAAGAGCCCTTAAGGACTTGACCTGCTTTCTCTTGTACCCAAGACAAAGAAGTGGACTCAACAGGCCAAGGGTCAAGAGGCCTTTTCCTGCAGTTACCCAGCTGACCATTGGGAACTGGACCTGGACCCTGCTGTTTGGCCTCTGCCTGACACCCTGTGAGTGTCTCCCCTAAGATGCTGGTGGGCTTTAGAAGTGTACTCCTCTGATGGATTGGGCCTCAACGGACTAATGTCAGAAGAAGATATAGCTTACGATGTTTACAGCTAAAGCACGAGTGCCACAAATTGGAAATAACAATGCATTTTATTTCTGTGTTTTGAAAACCTGAAAGCGGTTTGCGCTGTTTACAGGCTTTCAAAACACATCAATAAAAGGCATTGTCATTTACAATGCCTGTACCTCAAACTCTCGGAAATGTGAGACCTATTGCATTGCAAAAGCTTGTTTTTGTAAAAGGATCTAAGTAAAGTTGCTGAATATGGCTGCGGACAGCGCTTAATATAGGAGTCTATGATGGTCCATGCAGTAACTTCTTTTGCTAAACTCCTCTTTGCCTCTGATCCATGATAACCTCTTTATTTGCTTTTTAAAACAACTTTAAAAGAATTGAGCCGTAGTGACAGATTTCATAGCTCATTTGCAATTTAATCATTACATGCCTGCTCAAAGGCCATAGCCCAGCTGTTTGCTTTTGTCAATAGGCCAGTTTGAACTTCTTTCCATAGCAGGCAGCCTAATGTGGCTTGGTCTGAGAATCTCAATAGTGACATGTACTTGAGTATGAAGCCATTTTGTTCTGAGTCGTGTGTGCTCCGGCCGAATTCCAGACAAAACTGCGATGGCGATGTGTTCTGAGGGAGATGAAAAAGAAGGCGAAATAACTTACTTTGTGCAGAATTAAGAAAGGACCCAAACTTTCCTGGAAAGGCACCTGTCCCAAAGCAAACTGTTGGAATGGATGTATGACGTTACAACGCATGCTATTACCACGCATGCCTTTACAACGCGTTTTTTACATCGCAATCCATTACAACGCATAGCGCTTTGGGGTGCTGGATAGTTTAATTTACTATTCCAACACCAGTCCAAAATGTATCCACAAGGGCGATCATACGATAGCTTTCAGGGGAGGTATAAGTGTCTTTCTTATCAATTGGTTGAAAGATTGTACCACACAATGGTTCTGGAATAGCTGCCGCTGATAGACAGAAATTGAACAGTGTATGGAAGTGGGCACTTCAAAAATCACAATCTTCTTTAAATATGGCCGACTGACAACCATTCGGGAAAGGTGCACCACTGCCTCTGCTTTTCTCAATCGTCTCTACAATCTCTCTTTGAGAGAAGGATAAGGGTATGATGAACCAACTTTTAAGTGTAGGAGAAAGGTTCAGGTCCTGGCTGTCATATAAGGAACCTATGTCGATTAGCCATGCTTTTGCGTGACATTATTTCCTGCCAAGCCCAACAAATATTTATCAAGACAGTTTATTATAAGGACCAGAGCGATTTTGTATTGTTTTTTTTGCAAGCTTGCACAAAGTCAATCCAGTCCTGCTCAACTTGGGCCCTTTCACCTCCCAGAATGCATTTTTATAACCCTTTCACAGCTCTCGGAAATTTGCAGATTGTGCCACAAGATTCGAGTGAAGATTAGTAGCCCTCGTTTCCTTTTCCAGTGCCCTGCTTTGGAATTTTGAGTGTGCTTGAGTGTCATATTTGTTTCCTAGGCCATATGTTAGCAGAGGCCAATTATTAGGCTTAACAGTGCGGCTTTAAGTTCATCCTGCTTTTTCCTCCATGTGGCGATTGGGTTTTCTGTGTTACAATTGGTTGTTACACTAGCCCGTTTTCACACCCCATAGCAGGCTGTCAAGAGGTTATGCCACCTAACCCTTTTCGAGTGGGTACTCGGGAATCGCAATTTGAAAATGTATAAGCACATGTACCAAGCATTTTCTAAATGCAAACTGTGCATTTAGGAAATGCTATTACCATAAACTCCAGGTTGAAGGTAACCATGTGCAATTTTAGAAAAATGCATTTTTCAAAGTGCCATGTATCGCGCACATGCTAGCGCACACATGCCCCTGGGGCATGCATGAACTTAACATGTGTGTATTTTTTTGTGATTTGGGGGGGGCATAGGCCCCAGACACCCTTGGTTTTGCATTATCTAATTTGTAAATACCAATTAGGTAATCGCAAATTAGCTAATGCAAAACCATTCGCACGTACTCCTGGTTATAGGAATATCATTCTAAAATCCCCCTAAATGTGTGCCCTGGGCATGGGGATGGAACGACTCCGTATTCAATGTTTGTCTTCAGCTGCATCAACTGTGGCTGTGTCTGTATCTCTTTGGCGCCTTTGATTATCCCTAATACGGGGACCGATGAGGAGCAGAATAAGCAGGTAGCTTCCGGCGGACGTAAAGCGGGTGCATGCGGGGCAGCAAGCCACACCAAACACTAGTCTTGCCACTCCCACAGCACACCAATGCCTTGTTGAGTGTGTGCCTAACATGCCAGTGCTTACCCTATTCCTTGCTGCAGGGGGGTGCAAGGTGCCAAGATGCTCCCCCAGAGTCAGATTCTCATTCCTGGTTTGTTCCTGGTTGCTGCCCGGCATGCCTGTCACAGCTGTACCATCTCATTGTGCTCAGTGGAGAGCTCTGTGGTGATTCTTTCCCTTGCAGCCTCACAGGAGCAGCAGCAACAGCTGCTCTGACCGCACACATCATGTCATGTCCATCAAACAGTCTTGTTTCCACCCGATCTGCACTCTCTCGTTCGGAGTGTATTTTTTACCGATGGTGTTATCAGTGCACCTGCTCGTATCTGGTATCACCTTCAAAAGTTTTATGCTAAGAGTCCCATTCATACTGGAGAGGGTCACAGGTGGTTGTCGGTGTGATCCAAAGAGCAGGCTGGGTGCCATGGACAAGCGGTCTGGAGCACCTTGTTGGCGGTTCCCTACGAGCTGACGATGCTGCTGTGTAAAAAGACACGCTAGCGGTGAGTCACACTGATTTCTGGTGAGAGCAGTGTGGTCTCTGCGCGAATGGGCCCATTTGTGTTGAAAATAATCTAAAAGCTTTATTTAAGAGCCCATGAGCCACACCAAGGGTCTGGGACATGGACTTGGACTGGTGTGGGGGTCAGGAACTCGCTACAGCTTGGTTCAGAAGCTGGATGGTAAGCCTTTTATGTCCCTGGGGCTCAGATGAGAAGGCTAGCAGGCTAACCCATAGCATCACTCTGGGGTCATGGGTTCAAGATGAAGTTGCAGGTTCAGCTCTTATTCCCCAGGCAAAAGGGCAGCAGACAGCAGGTCAACACTGCAGAGAAATAGTTCCTCCAGAGCAGCAGTCCGGCAGAATGGTACAACCTCTCTCCTGATCCTTTCAGCTTCACACTAGGGCACAGGAACAAGATAACAACACAACCCTGGACCTCATGTACAATAAAAAGATACTTATGGAGGCCATATTACAGACATAGAGTGGTAGGATCAGGAATGGAGATTTATGATGTTCACAAGGAAGAAGCGCTTTATGTGGTAAGTCTGTGGAGAATGACTTCACTTCCATGAGAAGAGTATTGATCTTGGAAGAGATAGTGTTAATGTTAGGATATAGACAAGAGGACATATGGAAGTTGTATATCAGGTGGTTATGAGGACATGTATCCTCTCCAGTAGTGCATCAAAGAGAGATTATTTTTGTGGATCCATTAGTATTGGTCATGGTTTCACTATATTGCTGACAAGATTGAGATTCTCTGTTGTGTTGCTTTCCATGTTAGTAGAGAGATGCTTTTTGAAGATAGTTTCTGGTTCTCAGGAGTCAGAGTCCTGAAATCTTGATCACATGTCCTGGAAAAGTTAACCACATATCACAGAGTATATACCTCAAAATCTACAAGAGGTGAAATTGGTGGTTATGGAGACCTACTCTAGGACATAACCCCCTAACGTAGCACTAGTTACAACACTTCTCATAGAGCTTCATTAAAACAGGCAGAATGGAGCTCGACATCGTAGTGTATGTGAAGCATTCAAGCCTCAAAGCAACTGCTATCCTGGCAGATATAATAGTGCCTCACTTTTATCTATGGCGGAACACAGAACTCACAGTAGAAGCTAACTAATGTAGGCTTGGAGCAGTTATGTTTGTGAAGCATAACAATAGAGCTGCACATCTACAAACAACTCTTTTGAATAGTCATAGATCACAGGTAGGCCTGCACATACATTTAATTACTCAGAGTAATTTTAGTAATTCTGCATTAATCTTTGATGCATTATTACCAAAAACTAGGCAATTTCATACATTCGAATAATGTTGCACAAAAATCCTAGCCCAGTAGCACAGGACCATTGAATTTAGCGAGCACAAGAGGCTGCAGGCTGCTGCTGTTTGTGTTTCGATGCATTTAGCACAATTTTCTTAGCGCAAAATGCAAATGGGACTTTTTGGGATGTGAGAGTGCCTTTTTGCGCTGTCAAAATAGTTTTCCTGCGCTACACTCCTTATGTAATTCGGTGTAATCTCACATAATTTTGCTATAATTTCACAGAATAACACTATAAGCAAATTACGCAAGTTACACCCATCCCCATTACAAGACACTGATTTCACTTTTCCATTATTCTGCATATTATTAATCACCAAAGATTTAAAGTGGATTCCCAAACTGCTGGATGATCAGTTTGAGGTAGAACACTGCCCAAAGGCCTACAACCCAGTCATCCACCTAGGTAGTGGGCTCTAAATTAGATAAAACTAATAAGGTTGTCCGATAAATTGTTGAAAGTAAACTACCGCAGTCCATCAGCCTGGAAGAAGTCATGTGGACAATTGCTGTAACTAGGTTTATACTGGGCATACTTACTGTTTGCTAGTGCTAGGTAAATTGGTGGACAACGTCCTGGAGGCAAATATTCACTGCCCTGCTGTTGGACCTGGTTCTTTTTGCAGGATCACCCCAGACTTTTGCCTTCTATTGCTGGACCTGTTTTTGTAGGCATTGGAACTCTTTGCACTTTTTCCTGCTAACCAGTAGTAAAGTGCTCGTCCTCACTTCCAAACCATGATACAAAAGGCTTACATCTTATTAACACATTTAATTTACCTTTAAGTCCAAAGCATATGGTACTACATATATCCAAGGCCTGGCAATGCTATAAGTAGGCCTGCAGCACTCGTTGTGCCACCCACTGAGGTAGCTTTATAAACAAATGTCTCAGGCCTGCCACTGCAGCCAGTAGTGCAGGTTTAAGCTACCATTTTGACCTGGCAAAATAAACCCTTTTTCAGATGTAAACTCTCCTTTTTAATACCTATAAGTCTCTCCTAAGGATGGCCCTTAACGCTCACCGGGCAGGGTGCATTGTACTCAAAAGGTAGACCATAGGAGTATACATTTTACATGTCCTGGTAGTGAAAAACTCAGAAAGTTGTTTTTCTCTTCTTTATGGCCCATTCCTCCTGTACATTAACATTTAGCTACGTTTTTACATTTAATAAGTGATATCTTTTGATTCGGAGCAAATAGAGAAATTAATTGTAATTTAAAATCTTCTTTGATGGGAAAGTTGGATTTTAAGTTACAATTCTGAAAATTCCATTATTAGAAAGTTGGCATTTTCTTGTCCAAACCATTTGTGGGTTCTGCCAGTATCCTCGGTCACATGACTGTGAATGGCTCTGTTGTTGGGGTTTGTGTATTCCTTCCAGACAGGGAGATCGAAGTAAATAGAGTGGGGATAGAATGATCTATCCTGCTAGGGTGGTTGGAGGTGGAGCTGTTCTGACTCACTTTAAAGGGTTTTCTGACATTTCAAAGGTTGGCCCCAGCCATAAATATTGGACTCTCAGGCCAACTTTTCAGCCCTGTCCTGGACCTGTGGACAGTACAGAAGAACTGCCTTGTTCCCCAGAGGACTACCTTGCTTGCTGCTACCAAGGGACTGTACTGATGATTGAGGACTACCTTGACCCTCAGTCAGAGGGCTACCCGACTGCCTAAGCACCATCCTCCTCTCTGAGAAGAAAGACAGGACCTGTTCCCTTCCTCCTAGGCTACATGACTGACTCCATATGACAGCTGGCTGACCTCCTGTCTTGGTTACAGGGACATAAGCTCCAGAGACCACCCTGAAACTGGCCAGCTCACCTGCTGCACTAGACCTGCCTGGACCTGTAATTGGTTCTGCCTGAACCCTGACAGCATCTACTAGTATGAGACCTTGATCTCCAAGAGGTGTCTCTCTAGTTCCTAGACCCTTGGCTGGGGTAGAAAGAACTCCTCTAAGTCCTGCAAAGTTAAGCTTATTGAGTAGAGCTTCCACCCGCTCAACCAATAACCCAATGTCTAACAACACCTTATCCAGGAAGAATCTACAGTCCATAATTAACTATTGACAGAAGTTGCCAATATCAAAGGAAAGCTATCATGATTGATCATTTGTGTTGCCATTCCCAGTTTACTGAACGGAACTGGTACAAGTAGCTCATGTAAGACACGAAGGGGTGGTCAAGAAGAAGGCAAACAATCACAAGTTTGTTTCCAGGGGATAATAAAGTGGTAAAAAAAATAGTGTGAAATGTCTGCCCTTTTAGGATGAAGGGTAAGTAAACAGTTCATCAGCTTTATCAGAAGAGCTCAGTGAGAAACCATGGAAGGACAGAACATACTTCTGCATGTGCAATGGATGGATCAAAATCATCTAAAGCTTAACCCTGGTAAGACGGAGTTACTTCTGACAGGCAAAAGCAAGATTTTTTGGGGCCCACAGTAATGGCCGATGGACCTAGGTCCCTCACCAGTACCTTCTACCTCAGTAAAGAGCCTAGGGGTCATTATAGATAATGACTTATCACTAAAAAATCAAGTAGGCTCAGTGGTATCCAAGTGCTCCCGTCAACTCCGAAAGATAAGGAAAATCAGCCGCATGCTTACCCATGCGGCACCAGTTCAGGTGACGTTGGAATTGGTATTATCGCACCTAGACTATGCCAATTCAATCTACTTAGGGCTGCCTCTATTTCTTATCAAGAGGCTTCAGATGGTCCAGAATCAGGCGGCCAGGCTAATTTATCATCAGCCTCGATGGCAATTAGCCAGACCATTATCGAAAAAGCTCCACTGGCTTCCGATACCTCAAAGGACAGAATTCAAGACGGGATGTTTAATTCTCAAGTCACTGCACGGTAAGAGTCCTATTATTATTAATACTCTTTTAAATAGGTACACTCCTTCCCGCGCCCTTCGCTCAAAGCATCTTCAGTTATTGAGCACTCCTGCCTGCAAGCGGAAGCAAAAAGGTGGATGACGGTTTGCATATTTGGCCCCTAAGCTTTGGAATTCACTTCCCCTGGAGATTCGCTCCTGTGTAGATTTACTTAGATTCAGGAAATTACTTAAAACTCAGTTGTTTACAAACGCACACGTCTAGCCTCCCTCTGATTTTGGTATGTTTCCAGTAGCGCCATGAAACCCCTGGTTGTACGTGCGCTTTATAAGCAATTTGTAACATAACATAACATAACATCTTCTCATATAGACACAAGTAAATTGTTATGGTAAAAATGTTGTTATCCTAATATGGAAATTGTGCATTAAACATGAGTGGAGGTGGTGCTCCAAAAAGTGGAGAAATATTGCCGATTTATCCAAGTCACTCATAAAAATCAAGATGGGCAATAGACTACCAGTTCAAGTGGAACTTCCCAAGGATTCTTAAAGAGCCTAGGCATAAGGCATCCTTGTTTAGTTTATTATGGCCAGAAGCAAATATTGCGGTGAACACAACATGCTCACTTTGAAGATAATATTTTGAATCGCAGAGGGACAAGACCTGAGCAGGATCCTAGCTACATATTTTACATCTGGGTCCAGACCTCGATCCTTCCAAGGAACAGAAAAAGCACTTTAAGATCACGACAGGAAGTAGCACTCTCACTGTAGGCACAGATCCCATCTGTGACCACCCCTTACTTGTCTGTGAGATTCAAAGAGCATACTGCTGGAACTACGTGGGACTACACCAAGCCAAGGTTAACCCACAACCTGTTGTCCAGTATTAGCATTTTAAAGAGAATGTTATGGTCAGAAACGCGCTGTAGCCGCTTTAGGGTCAGCCATGCACACCAAGCCTCAACAATGCAGGACCCTACTGTGTGTCCATGCTAAGATCCCTGCAACTCTAGCAGCAATGTGCAAAGAGACGCACTGATCAAATAAATCATGTCAAAGAAACATCATCCCAATAAGATGGACCTCCAAATAAGACGGAATCTCTAAGGACAGGTGCCTACCCAGTCCATGTTTGAAGGAATCTGGGCACCATGACTGGTGTGAAACTTGTTATGTGATATCAGATAGTATCTACAGTTAAAACCTGCTTGTATCTACTAAGTGTGCTACATAGAGGTGCCCCTTTCTCTCCTACCCAGCACAGTTATAGGCAGATAATGTTTGTATACGCAAGGGTCATAATTCGTATTTTCCAATCCGCATAAAGTTTGAGGAACAAGTTCACGAGGCGGATCCTTAGCCTCTCACGGCGATCTAGAAACACACTCTTGGGCGTTATTCCCTAGTTCAACCTGAAGAGATGGCAGCAGAGGGGCAGAGGGACATGTAGGGCACAGCTGTCCTGCTGTGGAACCCCCCCATTGTTTATTCTGAACAAAGCATCTTTTCAGGAATTTCAGAAGAGTTCCAAGGCACGGCTTTTCTCGGCACAAGGTAACACAATCCTTCAATTTACAAACAGCGCCACGAAACTGCGTGTGGACAGCTTGAAGCGCTTCAGAAATGCCATTAAAATAAAACGAATATATATATTTACTTATCGTTCTAGCACATCACTGCCCAGCCAGCCAGCTGGTTCCAAATTAGTTAATAGTTCTACTATATTATCATTCTACCAAATAGTGTGAGGAGGGCACAGAATGATTGACGCCTCATGCCACTCTGTTACCAATCAAGTAGCCAGCTAAATATTTGCGGCCGACTGGAGTGGATGGATTAAATCCAAAAAAGGACGGCTGTTTTTGCAAATGAACTTCCTCAGATGTCTGAAATGCTCCGGTTCCTGCGTAATCCAATGGAATGCACTGTAAAAGGGATGCCATGGCTAAAAGGAGTTACCGCCCGTCTTTGTCCACTGCAGCCGCTGTTTGCATATGTCTGACTTTAGACTCATCTGACGGCGTACAGACTGCAGTGACTCAGACACGTCTCCGAAACACAAACCTCTGCTTTGTCTCAGGTGAGACTGGTATGTCCTTGGCATTTCCTTCCCCTGCCAGGTCCGCATTAGAGACAATGATGCCACCGGCTATCTCAAAACCACCTGGGGCATGGCAGGCGTTTTGGGATTCTTACAATAATAACTTCGATAGCAACAACTTAGTGAAAAAAGCTGCATACCTCCAGGTGAATGAGAGCATTCGGGCCTCTATTGTGTCAAATCTAAAGTTCATGTTGTTGAGTACAACAAAACAGGTGAGAGTTGTAGTGGAGATGAGAGACAAATACGTTTAAATTGGCCTCCACTACAGCCCTGGTGCCATGGTGCTATTATTGTCTGCCTCCAATCTGTCTTGCTACCTGTTTATAAGCAGAGCATGGAATCTTGTGGTATTTGATTTTGAAGAAACAATCTTCAGTAGCAATGTGCAGATAAGGGCTAAAGATACCAGCGTTAGATGATTTTGCTTATGTTTGTGCAAACCAGGACATTACAATAGAAGTGGTGCTGATAGAAAACAAGTCAGGTGGTAACTCTAAGTAGCGTTGACAAAGCCAAGGCATGTGAAACTTATTTCACTGTGTATTTATCAGTGGAGGGATAGTGTTGAAGAACCATATAAATCAATGGTCAATAAAAAAATAAAAAAACTTATCACAGTGCTTTAAGTGGAATGTAAAGAGTAAGGGATCTCTCAAAGGGCCATGGTCTATGTAGTTATGGGTGTGGTTGAAACAAGTCAAGTCAATTTCTGTGATTCCCATAAGGTGCCACAGGACTGGTACTCTGGTTCCTCTCTGAGCTTTTTGTCATTGCATCCAAATATACAACACAACTGACAGACATCTAAAACAGGCCCTGACTATTGTTTTTGCCAGTGGCTGTTAGCTGTTTCAAAACTGAGTGACAACAATGATTTTGTAAATAATTTATATTGAAAATGTTACAAGTCTGAAATTGTGAGACTGTGAATTAAACATTACTAAGGCCTTTAGAAGGGTTAGTGGTCTTCAGAGTGTCTCAATCACTCCCATTATGATAACCGAGCCAGGTACGCCCCTTTTCTCTCTGCACCAACTCCAACTGATTATATTACACTGCATCTTTTTCCTCTTCAGCACCCTCTTTTTATTCTCCTGAATTCCCTTCCCCAAGGCCGGCTTTAGCGCTGGTGGCACCCGGTGCAACAATCATTTGTGGCACCCCCTACCCCCATGACCTCCAACGGGTGTTATCGATGTCATGGGCGATAAGCTTTCCTGATTTACAGCATGAACAGTGCAGCGGGCACAACAGAACGAGGCATCGACCCATTGGGAATAACTATGCGTGATTATTTGCTTTTAGCAAGACGGACTCACATGAGTAAAACAGTTGTGCTACTACAAAGACCAGAATGCCATGAGAATGGCCCCGCCCACTGGGGCAGGTTTTGGTGATTTAAAAAGAGCGCAAATTTGTCATGATAAAAGCAGAACATTGCCAATGATGAAGGGACCTTTGATACCCGAAATGCGTCTGGCTTAATAAGTGATGTTTTTGTTTGTACTGTTGCCGGAATGTAGCTGTTATCGAATAAATGGATGAAATATACTTATCTTTGGCCTCTTCAGTTTGGGCTACCTTTTTGGATGGATTTTTAGCGGCTCAGTCCAGCTGCGGAGGAGGCCCACCACATGATTGCGGGTCCTGTGATGGCGCCAACGTGTGTCATCTATGTTATGGGGGATACGTTTTCCGGATTTACAGCATGAACATTGCAGCTGGCACAACAGAACGAGGCATCGACCCACTTGGGATCACTATGCATGATTATTTGCTTTTAGCAGGACGGACACACATGAGTAAAACAGTTAAACTACTACAAAGACCAGAAGGCCATGAGAATGGCCCCGCCCACAGGGGCAGGTTTTGGTGATTTAAAAAGTGTGCAAATCTGTCGTGATGAAAGCGGAACATTGTCAATGATTAAGGGAATTTTATTTTTGTATTTACATTTTTTATGTCTTTTTATTAGGTTCATCAGTAGTTGTGCATACATCATAAATCAATGTTACTGACAGTCACATATTACATCATTACAGTATCAGGGGGTAGAAACGTAGCATTTACATAATGTCTACATTCCGATCTCCATTTCGTCTCAGTTCCAGTTCCACCGATGGGGAGACACATAAAGTTCCATGGTATTCATTCCGTTTGCCCCGTTTCTTGTCCCACTTCTTAGGGCACCCACGTGTCGTAAATACTTCCTTTTCTGCAATCATACATTTGTCTAGTTCTCTTGCCCATGCCAAGATAGTTGGTGGGTTCGCTGCCCCCATCCCCTGGCTATTTCTCTTTTGACAAGGGTATAACCCAGTGTGGCCAGCTGCTGCTCTATGTCTGTGAGGTCTGTGGCCATCCAGATATTGAGTAGGCCCAGCCCGAGTGTGAGAGTTATTTCTTTCCCTAATGCAGTCTGGATTTGAGTCGTAGCCCCCTCCCATAGTCGCAAGAGCATTGGGCACTTCCAATCGTATGATAAAAGGTAACTGTTTGGTTGCATTACCTGAGGCAAAGTGTGTCGGATCTGGCACCTATTTTCGCCAGTGTCACTCCTGTGAAGTATGACCTACGAAGGATCTTTAGTTGTATCAGTCGGAAGCGCAGGGTGATAGCCGCTTCTTTAGGGGACATTAAGGCCGCCTGCCAGTCCTCATCGTCAAGTGGTCCCAAGTCTTCCTGCCACTGTTCACTGAGTTTGTGGAATGTGTCGGGTAGGTTGTTACATAGTTTTTTATAGGTCAATGATATGGCTTTTAATTGTAGCGGCCCATCCAGAAGTCGATCTTCTAGCAGTGATGACTCTGGTATCTCTGTAGGATCTGGGAAGGCTGTGGTGAGTGCCTGCCGAATTTGTAAATATCTAAACAGTTCCCCTTGTGCCATCTGATATTGTGCCTGAAGCTCCTCAAATCTAAGGATCAACCCTTTTTTAATCAGATCTCCAACTGTTGAGATCCCAATTGTATCCCACCTGTCGAAGCGGGGCTGACAGCAGGGAGAACTCAACCTCTGGGCATACCACAGCGGTGTCGCTCTTGTGAGGACATTGGACCAACCCAGACGTGAATTTACCTGATGCCAAATCACTACGGTGTTGGAGAAGGGCCCAAAATATCGCCCTTTTCTGACTTTCGAGTACAGTGCTCCTAAGTCACCAGATCTCCCAGTCTGATATCTATCTAATAAATAGGCTGGGTCGTTGGGGGAGCGATAAATCCAATGGTTCACCACCACCAATTGCGAGGCCCAATAATAGAGCCGAAGATCCGGGAGGGCTATTCCTCCATCATACCACCCTTTCGTCAATTGTTTGGTAGCAATGCGGGGAGCTTTGCCGTCCCAGAGCATAGTGCGGACTTCACTGTCGACTATTAGGAAGAAGGTGTCCAGGACTCGATATGGGCAATTTTGAAGAATGTACAGGAAGCGGTGAAGGGCTAGCATCTTAAATAAGGCAGCGCAACCTACTAGTGATAGAGGTAGGGATCTCCAATGTTTAACGTCTGCTCTCCGCAGGGCCAGGGGGGGCAAATTCCGTTAATAAAAAAGGGTTTGGTCGGATGTTGCATATATTCCTAAATATCGGAAGCCCTCCGCTGCCACCTCAACCGTGCAGTTTAGTGAAAGACGGAGGACCAGGCCCCAAAGTACAAACAACACCGATTTACTCCAGTTTATTTGGTAGCCCGAGTATTTCCCAAAAGTCGTAAAGATGTTCAGGACGCCATGTATGGACTTTTATGGGGAGGCAAGGTATAATAAAATGTCTGCGTACAGGGATATTCGATCTTCCTGACCCTCCCCCCATTTCAAGCCCCTCACTCCAACATCCCAACGGATTCAGATGGCCAACGGTTCTAACATTAGAGAAAATATCAGTGGGGATAGAGGGCAGCCTTGACGAGTTCCCCTCCGCAGTGTGAATGCCCATGAGGTGTTGTTATTGACTCTCACTTGACCCTGTATATCGGTGTACAGTAGTTTCACCCACCCCATGAATTACGGACCGAATCCCATCTTTGCCAGAACTTCAAATAGATAAGGCCATTCTATAGAGTCGAACGCCATGCAGGCATCCAGATATAGTACTACTGCGTCTTCTCCCATGTATTCCCGACGGGCGAGCACATTATTAAGGCGGCGGATCTAGAGTGCCGTATTCCTTCACTGGCATAAAGCCAGATTGGTCAGGGTAAACCAAGGAGGAGATAACCGCAATCAGCCTGGTGGTGAGAACTTTCGCTAGGATCTTGGCTTCTATGTTGATTAATGAAATTGGCCTGTATGAGCCGCAGTTATTAACAGGCTTCCCTGGTTTACGAATCACCACTATGGATGCCATAGGTTGGTCATTGGGAAGCTTCCTTCGCTCATAACTTTCATTATACATGGCCCACAAGTGCGGGGCTACGTGGGAGGCAGACATTTTTAAGAATTCAATGGGAGTCCCATTGGACCCCATCGCCTTCCCAGAGTAGATTTGGCTTATGGCCTTTTGAATCTCTTCGTCCGTCAAGTCACTCTCTAGGGCCTCTTTGTCGGCCTCAGAGAGAGTTAATATGTTACTATCATAAAGAAGTTGGCGGAAATCCTCTGTGCTATATTTAGTGGAGGGAGAATACATCTGCTCTAGATGTTCTGAGAAAGGCTCCGCTATGTCTTTGGGGTGTGTAATAATCCTATCATTTGACAAAGTCAAGCTTGGCACCCATCGCTCTCCCTGCTCTCTTCTTTCTAGCCAAACCAGAGTCTTACAGGCCCTATCACCTAGTTCATATAGTCTGTGCTGCGTGTTAAGGTGCTTAGCCATAATATGTTCCTGTGCCTTAATCCTATACTCTTCTTGTTTGAGCGTGAGGCAGTGTAGTGTATCTCCTGACGGTGTGGTGGTATTATCTGATTCCAGTTGTTGAAGCTCATCTTCCAATTGGACTAGCTGGCAATTTTTATTCTGGATATATCCTATCTTTAGTAACAGGACTTTGCCCTTTAGGACCACTTTGAAGGCTTCCCATATTATTTGCACCGATGTGACCGAGCCTACGTTTTCTTTAAAGTAGCTGGTGATTTGCGTGTACGATTTTTTTTTTGATGTCTGGAATTTTTAACAACCATGGGTTGAGAATGATAGTGGACCATGGCTGCCTCTCCCAGTGGTAAGTTTGACTCTAACCGGGGAGTGGTCGGAGATGCCTCTCGACAGGGCTTGGGGGTACCGGAAATTCCCAATCGAGGCTACGTGCGTCAAGAAATAATCAATATGGGATGAGCTTTTGTGTGCATTAGAGAAATAGGTGTATTGTATGTCGTTCAGTTTCAGCATACGCCATATGTCTGTCAGACCCATAGCCGTGGTAAATTCACCCATTTGCATGTTAGGATGGGCCCCTAACCGCTGCGGGTGTCTATCTAGTTTGTCATCCATGCTCATATTATAGTCTCCACCCAGGACCAGGGTGCCCATTGGAAGGTCAGTTAATATTTTGCCTAGATCAGTCAGTGCTTCCTTGCCCAGTGCAGGCGGTAAATATAGTGAAATTACATTAAGCGCCCTTCCCTCCCATTGAGATTCTAAGACAGCAAACCTGCACCCTGGATCTGCCCAGGTACGTTTCACGATAAGAGCTAGGTTCTTTTTTACTAGAATCCCTGTTCCCCTGAATCCCGTGGTATGGTCAGCATGCACCAAGAGTTTATACCCCCACCTTGTTAGGGCTTTACTTTTGTTGCCAACCATGTGCGTCTCCTGCAATAATACTATGTCTGGAGACTATCTCTTCAGGTTTTGTTGAAGAAACTCCCCTCTTAATTTTGTCCCCCATCCCGTTCACATTCCAGGTAAGTATAGAGAGTGACGATTCCAGTTTATCCCCCATCATCCGATACGAAGACAGTGTGAGTGCAGTAATTTAGTAGTGGCGTGTGTGTAGCGGTCCAACTCACCAGAACTAGTAAGGCGTAGCCCATCTCATCTCCCCTATGACTGTAATCAACTATAGAAC
Organism: Lissotriton vulgaris; assembly: GCF_964263255.1. Taxonomy (NCBI): domain Eukaryota; kingdom Metazoa; phylum Chordata; class Amphibia; order Caudata; family Salamandridae; genus Lissotriton; species Lissotriton vulgaris. Next base: position 1,259,713 of record NW_028254594.1, read on the forward strand.
CTGTACATGACAGTATGCCTACACTACTTTGTGAATCAAACATTTCCTGAAAAAGTAAACACCCATCCCCCTCCCTGCCCCCCTGGCCGTGGATTTAGTATTACCCACTCCCCAACTGGGCAGAGTGCCTCTCCCCCACCCAATAATACTGAAAGGTGCCCGTTGGTTGTCCCTCCATCCCCAATAAAAGCTATTAATAGTGCGCCTGCTGTCATTTAGCCCCCAGCCCTCCTAGTACGTGATCTAAATGTCACATTTCGTGTATGGGTCTCTCTGACCGTAACAGTTTGAAAGCAAGTCTCTTTAGAACCCCTAGTTCGATGACATCAGTCTCACCACTTCGGCGGAGCATGTCGGTATGCATCGTGTCCTGCAGTCCCAATCTCCGGTGCGATTGTAGCTTCTGCATGTCAGCTACTTGTCTCCTGCGCTGGCAGAGCCATTTTCAGATGGAGTCCCACCATTTTCTTTGTGCGTAATTGGTCCATCTTTTTGTTCTCCGCGCTGGCCCCAACCCTACGCCACCCCTCCAGCCAATCCCATGTGTCCTCCAGCCGAAGTAAAGAACCACGCTCTTCCCTCTGATTCCACTCTAATTTTCCCTGGAAAAAGCATGGCGTATTTAATTTCACGGTCCTGAAGCTCTTTCTTCACCGCCTGGAAGCTTCGCCTTTGGGCCTGGACCTTAGCAGTGAATTCTGGGAAGAACGTGATTTCAGCGTTGTTTAATTAAGCGGAGGGTTAGACCATGCAGTTTGAAGGATAGTGCATCTGTCCCTGTATATAAAGACACGGGCTATCATCGGCCTCAGGGGGGACGCCTGGTTTTGGTCTACCTCCCGGAACTCTATGGGCTCTTTCATCATTGATGTCATCAGTGATGCCACTGACCATGTCATGAGTGATGTAATATGTGACATCATCAGCAGTGCATTGCTGGCATGTGAGTTATAGTTAGCTCAACTAACTATAACAGGCTCTGGTTTCATATGAGTCAAATGTTCAACTAACTATAACGTCCCTGAAACCTATGTTTTTTTTGTGAATTTCTAAGGTTTTTTAAATGCTAATTCCTAATTATAACGTGCCTGAAACCTATGGTTTTTTCAGTGAATTTTTTAAGGTTTTTTTAAAAAAAAAAGATTTCTTTTTATTAGAAAAAACAAGCAAGGCGACAACAAAGTACATGAAGTGCATAGACTGCGCGAAGGCGGAACATCATTATATAGACAATAGAATGATCAACACATTGACGGGGAGGAGGGGAAGAGAAGAGGGAGTATCAAAGCCCTTAAAGCAATCAAGAATTAATGCGGGGTCAGGGGGAAAGCGGGACATCAAGGACAGGTGTCACTGGCGGTACACATATGTCACCTCTATACCGGTTCCAAGGACCCCATACTTTGTGCCACTTCCGGGGACGACCCCGAGCCAGGTATACCGTTTTTTCCCTGAACATGCACCAATCCATGTTTTCCATTCACACCTCAAGAGTAGGGGGCCTCTGGGATCCCCATAGCTGTGCAATATTACGTTTGGCGATCATAGCCCCTAGGGTCACCCATTGAGTTTGAGCCACATTATGGTCGGTGGGCTCCCAAACATTTAGCAATCAGCGCCTGGCTTCTGGCAAGAGAGCCACACCCGTGACCTCCTGAATGACCTCGTGAACCGTCCTCCAATAAACAGCAACTTCCCTACACTCCCAGATGATGTGGAGAAACGTATCCAACTGTCCGCAACCCCGTTGGCACAGACCCTCTTCAGAAAAGCCCATTCGGACCAGACGGGGACCCGTGACGTATACTCTGTGTAATATTTTGAGTTGAACTAATCTGCGTCTTTCCGGAATCGCGACTGCCTTGAGAGAGGAGATCGCCGATTGCCAGTCCTCATCATCAAGCTCAAGACCGTCACGGGTCCACTGACCTCGCAATTTCGACAGTAGGTCTGCCCTATGGTTAATTAATTTTTTATACACCAGGAAGATGGTACTGTCCGGCATATGACCATCCAACACTCGGTCCTCCAGTGGGGTAGATTCCGGTATCTCCTCCCCAACCGGGAAGACTGAAGTCAATGCATGACGAACCTGAGCATAACGGAAATACTCAGACCCACCCAATTCAAACTCAACCTGCAGGGCAGCAAACGACTTTACGTGTTCCTTGGCCCAGAGGTCTCCCACCTTGTTGATTCCAATAAGATCCCACTTGTCGAACCCCTTAGTGTTCGACAATTTACCAAACCTATCAGATCCGAAAAGCGGGGTCGCCAAGGTCAAGCGATCTTTCCAACCTAACGCAGTAGTGGCATCCAGCCAGACCCGTACGGCTGTCCTCCTCGGCCCCGACAAAGATCTCACAACTGATTTAGAATATAGCGCCCTATAATAGTTGCCCCCGGGAAGTAACCACCTATCCATGGCGAAACCAGAGTTTAACTCGGGGCCATACATACCATGGTTGATGGCCCATAACTTCGATGTCCAATAGTACCTTTTAATATCGGGAAGGGCAATACCCCCGTCGTACCACGGGAGTGTCAATTTGGCAATCGCAATACGAGGTCTGCCATCCCACAACAGTTTCCTCTGTAGACCCTCAACTATCCGAAAGTAACTTGCAGGAACTATGTCAAGCGAGTTCTGAAGGGCGTACAAAAAATGAGGAGACATCATATTAAAAAGGGCCGCTCGCCCAAGCAACAAAAGCGGAAGCTTCCGCCAGCCCGCAACATCTCGTTTCAACCGATTCAAGGGAGGGAGAAGGTTTTGCTCATACCGAACCAGGGGGTCCATCGAAACATAAATACCAAGATATTTAAACCCCTCTTGCGTTATCTGAATGAGACAGTTACACGGCAAAACCGGAGTATCACCACAGAGGACGTAAAGATAGGATTTAGCCCAGTTGATAATCAGGCCCGAGTTTTTACCGAAGGAAGTCAAAACATCACACAAAACTATCAGAGACTTTGTAGGGGAAGTCAAGTAAAGCAGGATGTCGTCCGCATATAGGGAGATTCGATCTTCGTACTCCGGAGACCAGTAAATACCCTTCAGGCTCCCAACGGATCCACACAGCGATGGGCTCCCGGGCCAATGCGAACAAAAGGGGAGAGAGCGGGCAGCCCTGACGGGTACCCCGCCCGAGACAAAACGGAGCCGAAACGCGACCATTAACCACATTCTGAGCGAGGGGGTCCGCATAAAGAAGCCGCACCCAACCAATACAATCCGACCCAAAACCAAATTTAGCCAGCACCGCCCACAAATACGGCCATTCCACAGTATCGAATGACATAGTGGCGTCCAAAGACGCCAAAATGACCGGTTCACCCAACATCGCAGCCCTTGCGAGAAAACCGCGCAGACGCCGAAGGTTCAACGCTGTGTTTCTATGTGGAATAAAACCAGAAAGATCCTAGCTCCACTCTCCGGTATCACATGACTTACTCCATCTTTTCTATCCAACCATGCTATCAATTTGCCCGCCTTGTCCCCGACATCATAAAGACGCCCCTGTTGAATTGAATTGAAATGATCTTTATTCTGATTTTGATAGATCCATAAAAGTACATACAGAATGAAGCATTTAAAACACATAAAAACATGTATAGAAGTTAAAAACAGCCCAATTGGGCATTAGCAGCATATGTGGCGTAAAGTGCATGATACAAAATATAAGACATTAAACAGTTAACAAATGCAATCATAAATTTCTGTTTAGCCAATACCAATATTCATGGAATCCATACATATAGTTAATCCTCTATACAAATTATATTTAGATTTTAAAGTGCGTTATGCATTCATAGGCCATTATGCATGTTCCATACTTGCCCTCGATCTCACACAGGCTTTTATGAAGCAGCTTATAGTGTATATAACATCGTCAGTTGGTAACATTTGTAGAAATCTCAATGCCAATTTAAAGTCCCTTAGATTATATTTTCTAAAGATCGGCATTAGATAATGATGGATATACAATTTATAGTGGCCACAGAAAATAAAGTAATGCAATAGACTTTGTTTCCCTCCGACAGAGCACGGACAATCCAGCTCTTCTAGATTCTTATTATAGCCGAGTGGGAAACTCAGTAAATTGACAATACTTCCATCCCGGAACCTAAATAAAAGGCTCCGGTTCCATCTTCCTATTGGTATTGACAAGTATCTACAGGGCTTGTTTGGCTTATTTGAATTATTATTACCTGTATCAATTAGTGGAAAATATTGAATAATAGCTGGTTTCATTAATTCAGTTCTCATACGTTCCTCTTTATATATTTTACATTATTCTTGTGGGCGGGGACAATGGTGTTTGGGGAGCTAAACAAAGAGCCATGTCCCACGCTCAACAGGCTATTCTTGACAGCATTTAGCCAAGGTATGAGATGGGATCGTTCATGTAACAGGCAATCTGAGATTATACTGCGGGTCAAGGAAGCCGCTGGATTTGTCCATATTTTTATCCAAAAAAGCGTAGGCCTTGACCTAATAAAATCAGCTATATATGGCAACATAAGTTCTTGGTGACAAATGAATGTGGGCGCACAGGAGGTTCCACCCAGCACCTTCCTACAGAATCTATTTTCCTCCAACTGCAAAGACATGCTGTTACAATAACCCCACACTTCTGATCCATATGTCCCAGTTGGCTGACATTGGGTGCGATAAATATTTAACAGGGGGGTAATCACATCAGCCGTTTTTAGGTTGACGAAGAGATAAAATTGAATTAATTGATTTACCAATTTTATTTCTTGCGTAGGCAGCATGAGGCTGCCATGAGCTTGTATTGGAGAATAATAACCCTAAATAGGGGAAGTGCTAGTGCATTTTAATTCATTGTCGCCAGTTTTAATTGAAATAATGTTGTATCTTTTTGGTCCACAGTTCATGATAAAAGATCTTTTAAAATTGGTATTTAAACCTAAATCAGACATAAAAGCAACAAACCCTGTAATTAATGAACGCAAAGCATTTGGAGTACGCCCCATTAATACTGCGTCATCTGCATAAAGTAAGGTAGTAATGGGGGAACCATTTATAATTGGAACATCCTTAGAGTTCTTACTCAGGGCAGGGCTCAGCCCATTAATATATAAAATAAAAAGCAATGGGGCGAGTACACAGCCCTGTCGAACTCCTCTTCTAATAAAAATATCATCAGATAGTTCACCATCATTATTAATACGTACTCTTGCCTTAAGATCCCTATGTAAATATGAAAGAAAATATACCAATGAATCATCTAAACCATAATCAAGCAAATGTGACCATAACCTAGAGCGATCGACAAAATCAAAAGCGGAACTCAAATCCATAAAACCTAAATAAAGTGGGGACTTTTTAACGATAATATATTTGGCCATGATCAGATTCAAGTTGAGACACTGCTCAACCGTGCCCACATGGCTTCTGAACCCCAATTGGCTGCAATGTAGCACATTATTATCCTCAGCCCATTCCCTTATCCTCTTGAATAGTACCCTACCAAGGACTTTTAATGTATTGTCGATCAGTGAGATCGGACGGTAGCAGGCCGGATCCGACCTGTCACCTTTCTTGAATATCGGTACGATGACACTGTTCGACCAGGATTCGGGGATTGAGCTGTCGGTCAGATTGTTAAATAGGTTGCATAATAAAGGGGCCCAAAAATTGATTTCCGATTTAATCTGGTCGATAGATAGACCATCGGGACCAGGGGCTTTATTGCTAGCACTCTCCAAAATTGCATCCTCCACCTCAGATATTGAAAAGTTCAGTTGTTCAGCATTATTTAATAGGGGGGGCAGAATCTATAGAAAGGGCTGTTATAGCATAGATTTTAGAGAAATGCTCCACCCAAACCTCACCGTTTATATTACAGTTAATTGGTTGGATGTTAGAACCAAGAGATCCGAGTGATTTGACTTCTCTCCAAAACCCCGCCGTGTCTTTTAGCGAGGCAGTCCACGTGAGTGACTCCCAGTGGTTAACCACTAAAGCCTCAGATCTTATCCGTAGGGCGAGTTTATATTTAGATCTTAATTCTCTCACTAGGTTAAAATCCCTAGGATTTTGTTTTAAGGCCGCCCTCAATTCTCTGTTGGCCTTTGAGCACACGGAGTCGAACCAGCGAGGGCTGTGATCTATATTGGGCCTGGATGGTTTAGAAGATTCACTTTTAATAGCCCCACAAAGATTACTAAATGCAACAACCAATGCTTCGCCAGTACTATTAAGTGACAAGCAGGTCTCTATTAACAGAGGATATTTTTTAATTACCTTGGCTAGGATAACTTTATTATCCACCCCTTTCCATATTAGTCTTAGTCTATCAGTAGACAGTGCCAGATTTTGTGGCCCATTCTCAATTCTCAGAGCAGCCTTTATGGTCTGTGGATTGTCTAGATATATTCTGAGCGGGTAATGGTCACTATATGCGGAGCAGATAGCCTCAGCTTTTCGAGTTATATCACACAGGGACAAACAAAGAAATATATAATCTATCGTGGAAGCGCAGCCTTGACCTATATAGGTGGGTGTAAATATATTTTCAGCACTAATACCAGCAATTTCCATAGCATTTACTAAGTTGCGGGATGCTAATAGATTTTTCAACTCTTCACCATTACGACATGGAGCACTAGTGCGATACATATGAGCGTTAAAATCACCTCCGATGCAAATACCATCGAAGGACCCATACTTCAGCCCCTCCACAATGTCATCAATAAAGTTAAACAAAGACAAAAAGTTTCCATTGGGATGATTAACAAAGTCATTATTATAAAAATTAATTATGCATAAAATCATCCTGTTAATGTATTTCATAGCCATAAAACATTTGCCTGGTGTAGGGATCTGTTTAGTTTGTACCCCGGGTTTTATCTTAAACCAAATTGATAACCCCCCACTGGGGCGTCCCATAGATGAAGCAGAGGCCTTTAAATTATAGCAACAGAAGCCCTCCATTGTGGGATTAGTTGTGCACCAGGTCTCTTGAAGCAACAATATGTCACAATTATTATTGACCCAGTCAGACCATTCTTTGATTTTCAGTTTAGAGTTAAGACCCGCTATGTTCCAACTTACAAGAGAAAGTACAGAATCCAAAAGATTTTTGTTCATAGGTTGGCCTCTTACTGTAGTCCCTGTCAAGGAATGTGAGGCTTCCTGATTTTCATTGGTTGGAGTTGGTGATGGATCAACTGGGTTAACTGACTTAATCGGAGAGGGTCAATCTAACATATCCAAACCTGACAAAGGTGCAAATCTATTAAATGTGTTAAAAGGGAAAGCAACTGGCTGAAATTGCATAGCAGGTGGCTGAAAATACCTGGATGGAGGGTGGAATTGCATAAAAGGTGGTCGAAATTGCATAGGGGGTTGTCTATAGAAGTAGCTTAGAGGTAACATAGTTGCAACCGTAGAAATGGCCGAACAGTTACCACTTCTATTAAGCAAATGTCTTACAGTTCCAGGATTTTTGAAGTTAAGAACTATACAATCTCCGTCCTTATCTTTAGGTAATGGTCCAATCCAAGACACCCTGCGAACCGATATAATTTCTCTTGATATATCATATCCAACCCCCTTGTGTTTAGTCAGCCAGTCTATACACTTGTTTCGTAGTTGTACCCAGGATTCCCCCTGATCCTCCCTCAACGATGGTACTCCTGCCAAAACCAGGACGAAAGGACAGGCATCCGGTGGCAAGTGTAAGGGTAAGACAGGCCCTTCGTGTTTACGAGGCCTATTGGACCCTGCTTGGGCAGTACCTTTATTCTTATCTACAGTTGATGTGGTTGCTGTAGTAGGTTGGGTAGAGCCATCATTCTTACTGATGGCATTTTTGTTAATAGTAGCCACAGGGGCAGTTTTTCTAGGTGCAGGAGTTGGAATAGATTTAGCAACTGTACTAGGTTTTACACACTTAACCCCTGTATTAACAGATCGGGGTTGGATTGTAGGTTGTACGATAGACGGTAATGATGTTCCCGGGTTATTTGTGCCCTCATCCAATACGATGCGAGCATCCTGTTCTTTTAGTGACAGAGTGTTGCTTAGGGATTCAAGTTCTTTTAAGAGACGGTCGGCTCTGATTTGATCCAAAATAATAGACCCCTTCCTTTTAGCTTCGTCATTTTTAACCAGGTTATCTAGTCTGTCCAGTCTTTTAAAAACATTATTAAACTGGTTGATCATATGTTTTTCCAATCGATTAAAAATAGTATCCACTATAGTTTCTATAAGGTTCCCATTTTGTCTTGAGAGATTGTAATTATCTCCCATTAATGTGGTTTGGGTCCATATAGTGTTAAAATTCCCACTAGGGTGAATAGTGGGCGAAGTAGAATTGCTATCCATATGCGCTGACTCTTTATCCTCCATAGAAACAGTTACCGCCCCCAAAGATTTTTGTTTATTCCACAGGCTTTGGGGTGTGGGCTGACTCTTGTTCGATAAAGGTTGTTTCCTTTTATTGGCGCTTTGCTTAGTAGTACCTCTTTTTCTTTTTTCCCCTCCCAGTTTGTTACTACTAGAGTCCGTAATATCCAGGGTAATAACGTCGTCCTGGGAAACAGTTGTAGTAATAGGGATAGTTTCTGTTGGCAGAGGTACTGGAGGTGTTGAAGACAGTACCGGCTGTAGAGTAACAACAGCTGTTGTTAGGGGGGCAGAGTCTGCTGCTATATAGGTAACAGTATTTTCATCTTCCACAACAATGGGCACGTTAACAGACGGGTGTAATGGCTTAACCACAGTAACCTCAGGGATAATATGTATATTTCCATTTGCACAGTTAGTACCACTCGATTTGTTGTTAATAGCAAGTGAGCCCATGGAAAACCTCCTCTCAGTCTCCACAATTTCATTAAAGGCAGTTTTAATCAGAGTTTCAAATGATGTGATGAGAGAGACGGAGGTATCAGCACCCTGGGTTAATATATCAGTATGGGTAGTAATAGCAGTGCAGTCACCCATGTTAGTACCTGAGTATAGTACGTACGTTTGAGGGGAGTCTTAGGGGGGTGGCCCACCCGACCACTGTCGTCCACGGACGGCCACAGACGGCCCGCCCTTTGCCCGCGCTTAGCCCCGGGCGTCCCGCGACGCGGGGCTCCTTCTCCCTTTATGGCGCCTGGTCGCGCTCACTGGCGCGTGTTGCGTCACCTTCACGCGCCGCCGCGAGGCCTGCCGGGAGCTGTAGTCCCCCGGAGCGGCGGCGCGGAGTCCAAAGCCCTGGATAGACTCTCGGCGGTGGCGGCGCTGGCGTTCTTCACAGGCAGGTTATATCGCCCCAAAATGCCTCTCTGCGGTGGCGACTGAGTTGCTGCACAAGATAGAGCAGGTAAGTGGCTGTAATTGACCCTCAGCGGTGGCGGCAGGTACGCAATTCTCCCCCGCTCTGCCGGGCTCCTTCTCCCTTTATGGCGCCTGGTCGCTCTCACTGGCGCGTGTTGCGTCACCTCCACGCGCCGCCGCGAGGCCTGCCGGGAGCTGTAGTCCCCCGGAGCGGCGGCGCGGAGTCCAAAGCCCTGGATAGACTCTCGGCGGTGGCGGCGCTGGCGTTCTTCACAGGCAGGTTATATCGCCCCAAAATGCCTCTCTGCGGTGGCGACTGAGTTGCTGCACAAGATAGAGCAGGTAAGTGGCTGTAATTGACCCTCGGCGGTGGCGGCAGGTACGCAATTCTCCCCCCTGTTGTTCCAGACTAAAAGCCTTCGCAGCCTCCATCACCAACGTCTTATATTCCAGCTGCATCAATTGCAGAACATGCAATCTAGAACGGGTCACCTCCTGGTCTAGCGCTAGTTCCAAGTCAGCTATCTCAGAATCTATCTTTACCATATCTTCCTCTTTCTGCTTCTTGACTCCAGCAATCAAAGATAGAGCTTGACCGCTAATAACGGTCTTAAACGCTTCCCATAAGGAGACCGCGGAGGAAACCGAACCTTCATTCTCCCGGAAATAGTGATCCAAAGCCTTTACAAGCTCACTGCGGGTCTTGGGATTAGAGAGATACCAAGGGTTAATCAGGGCTACCCGTCCCTTGGCACCCAATGCTAATTCCAACCGAAGCCACAGCGGGGAGTGATCGGAAATACCCCGGGCCATATGCCTGATCTCCTTAATACAGAACGCCTGTGTAGCCGGTACCAAGACATAATCAGTCGTAGAGATGCTACCTTGGGCGCCCGAGTGAAACGTATACTGCCACTGATCAGAGTGAAGCAGTCAGGCCCATAGTGTCCATGAAGTCAGGTAGCCAACAAAGCGCTCCCCTTAGGTCCCTAGGGGGGTGTCTATCGAGCAAACCGGAAACCACAGCGTTAAAATCCCCACCCAGTATCAGAGATCCCCCCGGGGAGGTCGAGCAAAACCCGTCCCAAATCAGCAAAGGTAGTAGATTGTAGGCCAGGAGGAACATAAACAGAGACCAGGGAAAGCGTGCAGCCCTCCCACCGTCCCGAAACAGCCGCATAACGTCCCCTATCGTCAAGGACCGTGGAGTCCACCTCAAGTGGGAAAGCGTTCTTAATAAGGATTCCAACACCCCTGAACCCAGAGGAGAACCCAGCGTGGGCAACTAGACAATACCCCTTCCTGTTCATGGCATGACATGTATTCCCTACCAAGTGGGTCTCCTGTAGTAGAACAACATCAGGGGAGTGACGTTTCAGAAGCTGCAGTACCACCCCACGCTTAATCTTATCCCCCAGCCCGTTAACATTCCAACTCATCAACCTCAACCCCCTACCCCCCATCATGAAAGAGAAAGAGGATCCAGCCCCAAGCAGAGTCCAGCACATCAATGATAAAGTCCAGCAATAGAGCGCCTTGCAAAAACAGCAACCTGAAAACCAACAACCCCCCACCACCACCAAAACAACCCATTACAACAGCCCCCACCCTGCACCCCTGCATACGACTAAAGAGCCACCCCAACTCGCAGTGTGCCTGTCGCCCCCACATCTAAACTAAACTACAAGAAGTAAGGCTGAGGAGGAGAAAGACCCGCCGATAGTCCCGCAACCCCCCGTTCGAACAAAAATCAAATGCACATCATAATTGGATCCATCACAGTAGCAATCCCCCCAATGTCTCCAGAGACCAGGCAAATGGCACTCATTCCTGCCTCTCAGGTCCTCCCTCTGCTCCACCAGACTGACTCTCTGGTTCCTGTCGGGCCAGCAGAGTGTCCAACCAGTCGGCCACCACCTCGGGCTTATCAAAGAAGTGGACCCGTTCGTTATATTCAATCCTCAGCTTGGCCGGGAAAAGCATGGCATATTTGAGTCCCATATCTCGTAGTCTCCTTTTAACCCCCAGAAAACTGAGTGTCTGTTTCTGGACCGCCTGCGTAAAGTCCGGGTAGAAACCGATAGAAGAGTTCTCGAACTTCAAGGGTCCACCCGCCCGCGAAGCCTGTAGGATAGCATCTCTATCCCGAAAGTTGAAAATCCGCGCTATCATAGGCCTCGGCTGGGCTCCCACTTTCGGTCTGCCACCCAGGATCCTATGGGCCTGTTCCACCGTAAAAACTTGCTCAGTCCCTTGGGGGCTAGATGTTTGACGATAAGGTCCTCAACAAAGAGGTCAGCCGCTTGATCATCCGCCTGTTCCGGAACACCAATTATGCGGACATTGTTCCGCCGAGCCCTTCCTTCAAATTCCTCCAGGCGACGGATAGCAATGTCATTGGAGGATTTCAGGTTACGGACCTTGGTCTGCAGGTCAACGACATCAGCGGTTAAGCTCGATGTTTTTATATCCAACGATTTGACCCTTTCATTGGTTTTTGTAAGGTCCATACGGATCAAATTTACATTGATCGCCACTGTATCCAATTTATGAGCAAGGGTCTCCATTTGCTTTCCGAGGGAAGACTGATACCATCGATGGCGGCCATCACATCTTGTAAAGTTGGTTCCGTTGCCGGAGTCGATGAACCCCCCCGCTTCCTCCAGCGAACGACTAGGTCCACTGGGCGACCCCTTAACCTGAGCGTAACGATCCATCAAGTTGGCTTGGGTATAGTCACCCCGTCCGATTTGTTCGCCATTTCGGAATAATAATCCCAGGTATTATCCAAATCAAGAGCAGGGGGGGACACAAGCAGGCCGACCAGAAAGCGGTAGACAGCACCCAACTGTAAGGGATGTGGACCAAGATGTTAGGGCAGCAAGGAGTCAAGAAAGGGAAAGTCCAAAATGGCCCTCGGGCGAAGGAACAAAAATGGGCAAAAAGACAGTTTATAGTGCAGTCCAAGGCCAAAACTCCAAATATTGTTCGGCACGCCCAAGCACCGATCAGGATACAGGCTTTCGAAGCGATTGAGGCGTCCCAAGACCCGGTATCCAACCCAGATGACAAAAACGAAAGCGAAAGTGGAACCAGACTAACTGCCTTAGCTGCCTTAGGCCGTTGTTGTTCAATTACGCCCTGGGCACCGTGCCAACTCGAGCGCCAAGAGGCGAAGGCCGCAAACTTTCCAGCGCCATAACTCCGGTCTCCGTGGTCCGATCGGGAAAGAAATTTCGTTTTTCGCTTCTCCTGTGGTTCATCCACACGAAGACGTCAACAGCGAACAGGATAAGTGACAGGATATATTCGGGAGGTTACGTGGGTCTCGGGAGCCCTGTGCTCACGCGGCCATCTTGGTTGCGCGCAAAGCTCCTCCCCCTTCTAAGGTTTTTTAAATGTTAATTTCATATTTTAATGTTTCTAAAACCTATATTTTTTCAAATATTATTTTTAATATTTTCGAACTCTATTACACTTCTTTTTTTTAACTTTAAAAATTATGTAATGTTTTATATCTTCCCCCAAAAATATGTATATATTTTTTTGGGGGGGGGGGGACTGCACTCCCATACCGGTAGCATATCAAGCTCCATCACCACACAAATCCTATCCACCATATTGCTAAACTCGTAAATGATGCGCATTTCATATCCGACGACTTCGTGGCACCGCGTCCTGCGTAACATCATATACGCATGAAGTCACCCCAGCTGCTACTTTAGTATCCGATGGGTGCGCAGTACCAAGTCAGAGTCAAGTCAGATGATTTATATAGCGCTCTACATACCCAGAGGGTCTCAAGGCGCTTGAAGAAGGGTGGGGGATTACTTGTCAAATAACCAAGTTTTAAGTTGCTTTCTGAATGCTAGGTGGTTCTGAGTGAGGCGAAGGTGAGTGGGAAGAGAGTTCCAGGTTTTAGCTGCCAGGTAGGAGAAGGATCTACCTCCCATGGTTGTTTTGTTGATGCGAGGTACAGTAGCAAGGGCTTGGTTGAGGGATCGTAGCTGGCATACATTACGTCATGTAAGTATGGGGTCACCCCCGCTGCGCTTTGCGTATTCCGACGAGTACACGCTGCCAGGCCCTGTGTTACGTCACAGACGTATAGTATCGCGCCGGGTAAGCCATTCCCTTTTTTTGTCCCAAAAGTATATCTAAATAACTTCAAACAGCATATGAGAGCAAGCGATAATCTAAAATATTTATATATTTCTAACTGTAATAAACTTATGTTATGATAAATATATTTTGTCAAAATCCCATCTGGTGCGGCCTCCTTGCGCGCAGGTGCGCGTTTGCCATGTGACCTTTAAAAAAAGCATTTGATTGGTTCATAACATTTGCCATTGTAACAGTTGGACGACCCCACTCATTTTACTAATTCTCTCTACAGCGTTTGATGAGAGACACCTCTTCTGCTTAGAAAGCTTTTTTGAAAAGTGTTTTCCTGTATACACATATCTTATACTACACACAAAATGCAACAATCATATTGATCAATATTCATGCTCTGTACATTAGCCTTCCACGTGTGATTGCCATGCATCTCAAACGTTCCATCAAAAAACAATGCCCCTGGTGTGTGTGTGTGCGAATTATTGTGCTCCCTTTCGGCCTGGGTATTCGTGGCTCTAAGAAGTATCAGGAGCCACGGGCAGAGAGCACATCCTAGATCCCATGTGATAAACAGTAAACAGCAATGTGTAGATTTATTTTGCTCTACGCTCTGTTGTCAGGCTTTACCAATATAGTAGTGTGTTATATGTGAGACTTTCAGATTCACATTTGACATGCATTGTTTGACTGTAATGAGTGTTATCACTGTGTATGACGTAGCCTCAGTGCTGATCCTCCCTCCATCCGAGAACATTCACATGTGTATGCTTCGCGATAGCAACACTTTCAATAATACTGCACACTATTGACATGCGTGTCTGCGCATATCCACAACCTTGACAACGACATGTAATGTTCACCATTCAATCTTTTCAAACACCATCTCATTAACAATAGTTTCCGCCCTCCCGACACATGCTAGACTAATCTAAATTGCACACTCTGCAAGGTCAAAACTACAAAAGGAACACACATAACTACACTTCCTAGCCAGGCAGGAAATAAACAATGCCCAGATCCCCGGAATAATTATTCACACCCGTACGATGGCCTGGCGTACGCAAGCCCAGCCCACTTTGCGTACGTATAAATAGGATAACAATGACGCCATATGTCCCAGTTCTTCCACACTGCCTCGGGTGATATAGCCGTATCCACCTCGTATATCACAATGCACAATAAAAAAAAAATGGATCCATGAGGTGTACACCATCCTGGCAATCAACACAGGCTTTAAAATTGTGAGCCCTATTGCCCGTCATCTACAAAAGGGATCCATGAGGTGTACACTATCCTGTAATCAACACTCCATCTCAATTGTGAGCACTGCTGCCCTTAGTTTTTGCTCACACAACAATGCTCACTGCACCACCAGGATTCAAACAAGCCGGGCCGACGACGGCTGAAATGCCAGAAACCGGTCCCCGGAAGCGTGTCTCCTTACCAGTGAAGAATTGGCTTGGTAGTTTGGTCTGCCCTGTTCCCATGAGGCACGGGGTCGGGCTAATTTGCATATAGCCAGGTTCTGAACTGGGGTGATGCAGTGAGCTAAATAACGGTGATGGATTAAGCCCTGATCTCTTGACTGGGTAAGAGTGGTCTGCTTAATTCAGGCACTCTGTTCATCACCACCCCCTTTTCTGTATCGTTTTTGGCCACTACAGGTGTGGCAGGGTATACTCAGACATGAGTCCCTTGCTCACTGCACCACCAGGATTCAAGCAAGCCGGGCCGACGACGGCTGAAATGCCAGAAACCGGTCCTCGGAAGCTTGTCTCCTTACCAGTGAAGAATTGGCTTGGTAGTTTGGTCTGCCCTGTTCCCATGAGGCACGGGGTCGGGCTAATTTGCATATAGCCAGGTTCCGAACTGGGGTGATGCAGTGAGCTAATTAATGGTGATGGATTAAGCCCTGATCTCTTGACTGGGTAAGAGTGGTCTGCTTAATTCAGACACTCTGTTCATCACCACCCCCTTTTCTGTATCGTTTTTGGCCACTACAGGTGTGGCAGGGTATACTCAGACATGAGTCCCTTGCTCACTGCACCACCAGGATTTAAGCAAGCCGGGCCGACGACGGCTGAAATGCCAGAAACCGGTCCCCGGAAGCTTGTCTCCTTACCAGTGAAGAATTGGCTTGGTAGTTTGGTCTGCCCTGTTCCCATGAGGCACGGGGTCGGGCTAATTTGCATATAGCCAGGTTCTGAACTGGGGTGATGCAGTGAGCTAAATAACGGTGATGGATTAAGCCCTGATCTCTTGACTGGGTAAGAGTGGTCTGCTTAATTCAGACACCCCTTTTCTGAATCACACAACAATGACAGCAGGTATGCAGAGTGGCCTGGGTGCACAGGGCCTCCAATTGAGCATGGTGCGGCGTGACGGGTGGGGTGCATCAACCTGGCTGCACAGATGCGAATAAACAATGTTGCCAAGCATAATGATGTGATCTCTAACCTCATTCAGTCTCATCTTTGTCTCATTTTAAAGACCTGCTGGACTGTACTGTAGGCCTGAGCCAGCGGGCTGCGCTGCCCTACAGACACGTGGCGTTGGCTGTTAGGACACTGTAGTGAGCTCGTTACTAAGTGTACATGCACACAGGCTTCCGCCACTGCATTACATGCGCACATTATGCTTCTAACATGCGCTCTGTTCCTTTCTATATAAACCTTCGTATAACGTATAATTATTTAACCTTTAGAATTCTCGAGCACTCTATCTCCTCTTTGAACCACGATTACCACTAAAGTTGGTAGATCGTACTTAAAAAACGAAGGATGCACTCAACTCCTATTTTCTATCAAGCTTGAAATAAACCTTCATTTACCTCCAGACTTTTCCACAAATAAATTATTTCTCCCTTTTCTGACATTTAATCAATTGGCTCAAGAAGGGAGGAGCGGGAGCTCATCCCGCAATGATGCCCTGGGCATTCTGACACCTTCTATCGTGGTATCAAGACACCGTCCCCGACCAGAGACCTGGTCTACTGTACAAACGTACCCCGGCCTCGGAGCTTGCACCAACACGTCGTGGGACACACCGGTGGTGGCAGGTGAACAGTGAAGCCTCAGTGTGCAAACCAACAATTGAGCACAGTGCGAGGGAAGGGGCTGGGGTGCAGCACCCTGGGTGCACAGGTGCATGCAAACGATTTTCCCGTAGCTAATAATGTAGGACTATATTATCCAAGAATGGGTTAACATTATCACCACTTTAGCGGCAGGAAACTGCTGCTAAAGTGGCTATAATGGGCTTTATAATATACCCTTATTAATTCACATAGAAGCCCAGGTTCACACCAGAACATGGGCTTCTATGGGAATTCACAAGCGCATATTACCAACCCCTTATCGCTGCTTTAGCGGTAGTTTCCTGCTGTTAAAGCAGCGATAATGTGATCGCCGTTCCTTGATAATATGGCCCATAATCTCTGGCCTCATGTGTTTCATTTTAACGACTTGCTGAACCACACTCTTTCTCGTGATTCCAGCGTCCAAGACAAACGGGTGACAGGAGGGTAAATACTAAGGGCTGTGTGCAGTAGGCCAACGCTCTGTCTCCTCCTCCCTCTCTTCTTTTTACTCTCCCTCCCCTTCTCCATTCCACCCACTCCCCCTCCCTTCCATTCTTACTATCGTCCTTTCATTCGGCCTACCTTTCTTTACCTCTTCCACATAGCACATATACCTATGTTTCATTTTTGTCTTGCCGGTTTCCTAGGCTGTTTCCACTGAAGTCCAACCCACATTTTTTTATTATACTGTTTCTTCTATTAAAGTTAGGTTTCTATTTATTTCTGTTTTAATAAAGGTTACTTTTTTTCAAATAAATAACTGTGTATAGGTCTTCTTTTTCTGATAACACTTGTCTATTATTTATTGTGAAAATCATCTGTTTATAAGAGATTTTAAGGACAAAGTTATCTAATATTAGAGTACACCTACAAACATAAACTAACTGACTATTAGACAAATGAAGCCTGGGTAATTGTACAACTGCAATAGTTCTATGAGTGTATCACTTTATAACACCATAAGTAATGCCCGTGTGATTACCGAACAAATAAGGCATTGCTAGGACCACCGACACTTTAGGGACTACAGAGGCTCACCCTGCATATTTAAACAAAGCCCCGGAGTGTGGCGATCCCAGGACCTCAGTTGACATCGAACCCCCCGAACAATTAGTAAACAATACCCGCGAAGGTGGCGGCCCCTAGGCTGCAAAATGTCTCTGTGCCCTTCGCGCCTAATTTACATGTGACATTAAAATCGCCAGTCCTACAGCGACGCCGCAATATAATAATTGAATTGGCCACGGAACATTACCCACCAGGGGCCTTATTTAAAATAACAAGTGAGACCCCACTTTTTTATTTGTTTCTTTTTTTCTCTCCATTTTTACCCTCCGCATCCCCTCTATTAAAGCGATACGAGGTTTTTCTCCTCTCGCTTCAAGTAGTCAAACAAGTATTTGCTATCACAGGGTGGAAGCCATGCACCAGCCCTCTAATAGCAAACACAAATGTCCCGCAAATGCACACCCCGGGACATTGTATGACCTGCGCCTCCCTAGGACCATGATCCATTTTTTTGTATAACAGCATACTAACACTACTTACACCGTCTTCTCCGGCACTGTGTACAAACTCTGCAAGGTTCCTCTCATGACAGATCTACATTCTAACATTACATAGTTAGATTCTAGTAGAAATACATACTAACATTCTACTATGACTTACATTGGAATACTACACAGAGCACATGACTTTACAGCAATGATCTCATGGTTTCATCCACGAGTCTTGAGACCAATAGGGGTAGGTATTTCGCTTCCCACTCCCTATATTGTATAAATGTAAACTAACACTTCTTCCACAGGTATGCTACAGCACCCAGACCACATCACTTTACAGCAATGACATCACAATTTAGGCTCACGGTTTAATCCCCGAGTCTTCACACCAGTAAGGGTGAGTAGTTCGCTTCCCACTCCCTATATATTATAAATACATACTAACACTACTTACACACTTATACTACAGCGGCTAGTATCCTACAGTGCCCAGAGCCCATCACTTTACAGCAATCAGCTCGGTCTGATCCCAGGGCTTTCATACCGGTAGGTGTGAGTACTTCGCATACCACTTCCGGTACAGTATAAACTGACGGTACCCGTCAGTAGTTTTCTTCCCACTCCCTGTATGGTATAAACGCCTACTAATACTACTTACACACGTATACTACAGGGCCCAGAGCCCATCCTTTTACAGCACTCACCTCGATTTCATCCCCAAGTCTTCACACCGGTAGGCGTAACTACTTCACTTCCCGATTCCGGAATGCTATCAACACACAGTAGTGGTCAGTAGTTCGCTTCCCACTCCCTGTATGGGATAAACGCCTACTAACACTACCTGCACACGTATGCTACAAACACCAGACCAAATCCCTTTACAGCAATGACCTCACGGTTTAGACTCTCAGTTTCATACCGAGGGTAGCACCATATCATATCAGCAGCATGTCCCTCTGAGCAACACCGCACTTTCAGAACGGTAACAGTGACTACTTCGCTTCGCACTCAATCACATGGCAGAATTCCCAAATATCGATATCTATGAATAGTGATATTTCTCAAAGACTACTGAACGGATTTACACCAAATAAACAAAAGCATGTTTTCTACACCAAACCCCTTCTCCCTGCTAAATGTGGGGTAATTCCGTTCTCCCGTTCGACCTGTAGCCTTGTCTAAACTTTCCTATGGAAATTAACATGGAGAAAACACGTTTTGGGACACCCCTTTTATCTCTGCCCCCCTTGACGAATCACCCCCACACTTTTACCATAGGAGCTGATATGTAAAAAAAAAATGGTTTTCAAAATTTTATGAAAATTCATCAAATGACGCCAAAGTTATAAGCAAAAAAAAAATGCTCTTCCTATAGAAACTCGGTCCTATCTCTATAACTACCTACTGGCGACCGCCAGTAGGTAATAAAGAACACATTTGAATAGTTCCTTGATTCTTTTAGCTTTCAAAACCTCTCTATTACTGTCTTTCTAATTTTCCATATAAACAATTTTATTAATATTCAAGTACACATAGAAGTCAGGAATGCAACATATTCTATCAACACACTTTCTAAAACATTCTACAACACGTGGAGGTTAAAAGTTCATCAATTTTTTAAACCTAACGATATTTTTTTGCAACAGTTTCTCAAACGTTTAACGGCATGTGCAGGTTAAAAGTTCACAATTGTTTTAATTTCGAACAGTGCCTTCCAAATGCAAGTAGCAGGTGTGGTTGAGTTGAGCAAATTTTATCCTATAATATGAGATCCACGTTCAAACTTCTTTTTCTTAACCAATCACAAAGATGCTTTCCCACAAAACAAATGTGCACCCTACTTTGAAAAAACAATGCTTTTCATCTCCCAATCAGGAACCTTTTTGTATGCGAATAGAAACTAGTTCCCCATCTTTAAAATATCTCTTATTCTACGAAGGAACTGCATGAGCTACAGACATCTTTCCATATCTTCCAGCCATAGCTTCAAAATGCTAGTGTGGATCGTAGGACATAGCTATGTTTTCTGGTGCAAGAGGTATGCAGAACAGAGACGTATTGACTTAGACCTAGGTTTACAAAATGTGGAAATTAAATGGTTTGCACAGAGAGGATTGAAGTGGCACCAATTGTTGCCTTTGGTTAAAACCTGTTTGCATCTCCAACACCCTGACCTCGTGATTGTGCACTGTGGTAGAAACGACGTAGGCACATTGACTTGGGTAGGTTTGGAAATGCTTATGAAGGACACCTTTGAACAATTGATGTTACTTTTGCCTCAAACTTCTCTTTGTATATTCCAATATATGCCAAAGACAGAAGTAGAAATGGTCCAAACAATGTTGCCCTCAGATTGAAAAATCTCATAAGAAGGTCAACAAAGCTGTGTCTTTATACCTCAGAGACCACAAAATGGGCTCCATCTACAACAACAACATACGTTTTGATATGGCAGATATATACAGAAGTGATGGAGTACACTTCACAGATCAGGGAAACCGAGTTTTCCTGAATAACTTGAAGCTGTGCGTCTGCAATTATATGTAGCTCCAACTAATGAACACAAGGGCTCTTTTTAGAGCCACCCTATAACTTACAACTTAAGCCCCCTATTTTAGGGCCAGACAACGGCAACTCCGGGACCCTCGCCAAAATGTATTCTCCACACAGCTGTGGCGCAGTGGCCAGACCCTCTCACTTTGCAGCACAGACCTCTCGCTTTGATCCCCGGCTCTACTCACTCATAAGGGTGAGTAGTTAGCACTTTACAAATACTGTATTGATTTACCTTCGCTCTCCCTATACAAAACCACCTAAGCACTATATGCAAATTGAACACATGTGGCACAGCCCCCAGAGCACATGGCTTCACAGCATAGCACACACAGTTTAGGCTCACGGTTTCATCCCCGAGTCCAGCAGAAGCTCAATTGAACAGGATGACACTCTAGGCAATACCTCACTTAATTTCCATACCCAGCACTTTCAGATGGTTGGGGTCAGTAGTTCAATGGCTTTACCCCGAGTCCGTCTGCATCTCAGCTTACGCCCCCAGCGCCATCAGACCCGTAGGAGTGAGTAGTTAGCACTTCACAAATACCGAACTGATTTGATACGCATACATTTACCTTCACACTGCCTCTATAACACCCCCTAAGGACCATACACAAGCTACAATGTTCGAAACAAAAGTTCATCCAAGTAGCTATAACTACATGCTGACAATACTTGGACAGATGTGGCACAGCGGCCAGAGCACATGACTTCACAGCATATGACACACAGTTTGGACTCACGCTTTCATCCCCAAGTCCAGCAGCAGCTCAGCTTAGCAGCATCAGACTCTAGACAATAACTCACTTAATTTCCAAAGCCCACCACTTTCACACGGTAGGGGTGAATACTTCGCTTTGCACCCCCTCTATAGCACACCCTAAACACCCCACAGAGGTTACAGTGCTTCTACCCTTCTCTTTCCCTCTTTTTTCACCCTTTTTCCCCCTTACTCGCTTCAACAGAATCACAAAATGGCAGTCAACACTTCCTAGTTGCAACCGTTCGCACCCTCGCAGCCAATTAGCAGCAAGCTTCGGTCGTAACGCCTCAGCCAATCAGATGGCAGAATTCCCAAATATCGCTATCTGTAAATTTCGATATTTCTCAAAAACTACTGAACAAATTTAGACAAAGACCCTTCTCCCTGCCAAATTTGGGTTAATTCCATTCACCCGATCGACCTGTAGCCTTGACTAAAGTTTCCTATGGAAGTTAACATGAAGAAGACATGTTTTGGAACCCCCCTTTTTTCTCAGCCCCCCCTTGATGAATCACCCCCAAACCTTCAACATAGGAGCTGATATCAACAAAGAATTTGTTTCGAAACTTTCACAAAGATTCGTCAACTGGCGCCAAAATTATTGGGAATAGAATGTTGCCTTTTTCCTATGGTAATTAGGTCCTAACTATAACTACCTACTGGCGACCACCAGTAGGTAATAGAAATATATATATATATATATTTTTTTTTATCTTGCCCCTGTGTCGGGCAAGATTAAAAATCTTTTTTGCGTTTGTTTAATTACACTGTAACGCGTTTCGGCACTTCCTGCCTTGTTCACACACACATATATATAGTCATTGAAAAGGTGAAAGTGTATTGTGTAGTTAGGTGTTGAAATAAGACGTGAGTTGACAATAAAAAAACTGAAAACATTTGGTATTGATTTAAAACACGTTGGTATGTATTTGATAACTTGTATGATGAGATTTTAATGATCAGCACCTTATCCTGTGATGTATTCTCAACTTTTCTTTAAAATAAAAAAATAAAAAAAATAAAAATAAATATATATATATATATATATATATATATATCCAACCAACAACCTTCTCCAGTCAGGAAAAAGAAATCCGGGCCACTTGTAAGTGCAAAGCGAGATTTATTCAATGGCTTTCTCGACGCGTTTCGCAGTAAGTTCTGCTTTTTCACGAGACCGAAACCAACCAAGAAGTGCAAGTTATATACAATCACATGGTACAGTCACATGGTATTAGATTCATACACATGGAAAACAGACTACCCATAGCTTTGTGGGCTGTGTCCTATGTAAACAAACACTCGATGTGCGGTGGAATGGACATAAATTGGTCAAGAATATCTAATAATGGTGCGCAGAGCAGTTTGTTAAATTAAATTAAATTAACTCTTCGTGTGGCCCCAGGATTGGTAAGATGGATTCTTGGCACCCAAGCGTGCCGTTTCTATGATTGCGCCCAAGTGGGCGAGGCCACTTCATAAGGAAGGTCGCTGTTCAGTAATATTTACCAAACGTGGCTAATATTCAGACATTGAATATGTCAAGGGTACTAAGTGCAGCCCATGTGGGCACATAATTAGTCCAAGAAAAAGGGGGGTTCAATCAATAACCTTGGCACTTTGAATTAATTCATTCATACTGTCCATCTCAGAGAGAGTGTGGACCTTTGCCAAAAGATACGATCATCTGCGATCAAAAACCACACAGGAGCCCACACCATCCCCTGCTCCAAATGGAACACTTGCCTCAAGAAACAAGGATCATGTCGATGTAACGGAACCAACTACAGTTTCAGCTGGGTCAAGCACTCTACCAGCACGCAACCCTGAGCTTATGAGCCCAAAAGAGAAAATTTTAATGGAGTTCAAAATGGTGGCCCAGGGAAGACTAACCGGGCAGAACAAGCCATCCGGAGGAGGAAGAGGACGAGGTCAAGGCGGGAAAGGCGCCGGAAGAAACAATGTGAATATAAACACCAGCAACATATCGAGCCCAGTGGGATCCAGGACAAGGGGCCAGAGAAGAGGGGGCTTAAGTTGTAAGTTATAGGGTGGCTCTAAAAAGAGCCCTTGTGTTCATTAGTTGGAGCTACATATAATTGCAGACGCACAGCTTCAAGTTATTCAGGAAAACTCGGTTTCCCTGATCTGTGAAGTGTACTCCATCACTTCTGTATATATCTGCCATATCAAAACGTATGTTGTTGTTGTAGATGGAGCCCATTTTGTGGTCTCTGAGGTATAAAGACACAGCTTTGTTGACCTTCTTATGAGATTTTTCAATCTGAGGGCAACATTGTTTGGACCATTTCTACTTCTGTCTTTGGCATATATTGGAATATACAAAGAGAAGTCGAGAAAGCCATTGAATAAATCTCGCTTTGCACTTACAAGTGGCCCGGATTTCTTTTTCCTGACTGGAGAAGGTTGTTGGTTGGATGTCATTGGGATTCGCTATCCCATTCGAGGCCCGCCTTTGGCAAGTGGCAAGGTTCTACAGCGACTCTGTTGGTTGGATATATATATATATATATATATCTATATATATATATTCACCAAATCTTTCAATAATCCAAAGAAAACAGTTGACGCCGTGTCTGTGCAAAATTAATTTAATGCCAGCTGAATAATTCTAGACCCATTTCGCCTGACCTGCAGGCTTAGTCACTAGCAATTCAATAAAGTTATTCACAGTATTTTAAACTCTTAGTGCTCGTGAATCACATGACGGACTACACAATGGAAGTAGACAACAGACTCGTAGTTCATTATGTACACATTACAATTCATCAATAGTAACAGTCGCTGCCTCGTATTGTAAACACTTAAAATGCCTTGATGAGCAATACAAAATGTTGCACAAAATTCGCCTAGCTGGTGTATAGATTTTCATCAAAAGGCATGCATCGCAATGGCAGAGGGATTTAGTACCCATTCACGATACCACATTACGCAAAATCGCGTGTTTAAGCCATAAAATATTTGTAAGCTATGACTCATGCAAGCAGTCAGCATAACGATATTGCGTCCATGTGGGCTAAACATACATAGTCACATTGGATTATTGTTGATTTACAATGAGTAATCACATTGAGCCCTAGTGGACAAAACAAAACAAAAGCCAGCTATGCAGAATAATCGTAATATGCTGGATTGCGGTAAAAAAACGTGTTCAGCCCAAGTGGGTGAGAGAGCACCTATAAATAAGTGTGTAAATTTCTTCCATGTTAAGACCTTCTGGGGTTTTCGTGTTAAGCTTGAGGATGTAGCTAGATTCAAGCTTTCTTAGTCTTTTCTCTCGATCACCCCCCTAACATTTTTTGAGACAGCATCGATCACAAAGTACGACAAACCTTCAGCATTTTGTGTATGGTATTGTTCAAAATGTCATGCCACGGGGTATGCTCTATCCTCATTTTTAATGGAACGTAAATGCTGTGCACCCCCATGCACAGCAACAAGCACCAAGCAAGCACAATCCACACACCGCACCACACAACAAACAACCAGGGAGAAAGCCACTGTAGGAGTGGCTGCACAGGAACACACAACACACAACACCAGTGCCACACACACTGAAGGCTGTAAATACTTGCCAGTACATACACACACAAAACAAACACACACCCTGGGTGTAGCCACAAACATAACATACACACAGGGATGCCTGAACAGATGCCTGCCCAAAAGCAACACACAAACACTACATAAACAAACACAGAACACCATCAGAAACAGACATACCCTGTCAGCCAAACTGTGGAAGGGCAATGGGAGCACAGACACAACAGGAGTGCACAACCCCGTCACTCAGGAACAAAACACACACAACATACCACAAATCACAGAAGAAGTGCACCATCTCAGAACTACACTGCCACATGAAACCAACCACAGATGCACATGAAATCAAAAATGAACAAACACTACAGGACATCAGGGGATGCACATCAGGCAATGCCAAGGCCACATACACACAGCACTGTATGCACAACAAGCAGTGTGTGCACACCAAGCAGAACAGTCACACACAGATATGACTGACCCAACATCAACACACACAACACAAATCAGCACAGCACAAACAAAACAGCACACCCAGGAAATGAAGCAATACCACAGCCAACACACATACATCCAACACAAAAACAACAGATGCACCACTCTGGGACACAAGAGCAGAAACATCTTGACCAGAGCACTGGGCAGCGCACACAGCTGAAGTGCACATGAGCAATCCTCACTGATTAATAGCACAAGAACACCACACATAAACCATTGGTGCAATGTCCAGAGTTGAACATTTGCCCTGGCCCAAGAACTGCACAACAAAGCACAGTGTCACAAATGAAGTGAAGGGGAGGCACACACACACATGTAAACCAAGGGGACAGCTGACATCAAAGTTAACTGACTTGCATGTCAGTAGTAGACATGAAAGGGGTGTACCATACACAAATAGAGGGAGTGCAGGCCCACAATGGGTAGGCATAAGTGACACACATAGGGGTTGGCATTACACCACACACACCATACCATACAGGAGGATAAAGGCACCATGTGCCTGCAATGCATGCAATGCATGAGAAACACAACCACAAAAGCAGTGTGGAGCAGCAGGGCCACACAGTCTACATAAACACACTCAAGACACTTGGATGAACAAACAAACACAACACTGATGTGCCAGTCACACACTTTGCACACACATAAGTGACTAAAACTACAAGGAGGAGTCAGACAGAACAGCACATACCGACACACTGCACAGCTCACAACAGACAAGTCACACATGTGCATACTACCATATCCACAGGACAGAACAACAGGCACACAACTCCTGGTGACACATGTGTGTCTTTCACAATCCAGGGGCACACACACATCCACACCCCCTATAAAGTCACGCCCTTCACACTGCACACCTCTTGACTACCCAAGAGCACACATCTCACGTAGACTATGGGACCAGGACTAAGTTCCAACACAAGATGACCAACATACATAGATGGACACACATAAAGGAATAACACACATACATCATGACATTGCCCAGCCTGCAAGCAAACCTGTGCACAGCACCACACACTGTGCTGGCAGTGTCCCCCAACATGACATCTGAGCAATGTAGCCAACAATAGCAAACTACTAAACAGAGAACTGCATGACAAGTAAAATAGCCATCACAGATAATACAGTATCAGTGTCTGAATGGACTGAAGACCCTGTCACCCCTGTTTAAAAATGTGATGCGGCCAAAGAGCTTGGCAATGTTTAAGTGGCACATAGAGCATGGGGCACAGGCCATCAAATGCACACACCAAAAGAACTTTATTCAGCAAGGACACTAACAAAACAGACAACAGGAGTAACTCTCTATATTCACATATTGCATAGATGTGACAGTAGAACAACAAACTCCAAACTGGAAGGCCAGTGTCCATGGTAGGTGGCACAGCAAGTACATGAGAGGCTGCACAGGGGAGATTCCAACACAGCAGAGCAACAGGGCCAGTGTCCAGGGCACAGGTGAGAGTACAACACAGCAGAGCAACAGGGACAGTATCCATGCCAGGTGGCCCCGCAAGTACATGAGAGGCTGCACAGGGGAGACTCCAACAGAGCAGAGCAACAGGGCCAGTGTCCAGGGCACAGGCGAGAGTACAACACAGCAGAGCAACAGGGACAGTGTCCATGCCAGGTGGCCCAGAAAGTACATGAGAGGCTGCACAGGGAGACTCCAACACAGTAGAGCAACAGCCAGGTGGCCCAGCACGTACATGAGAGGCTGCACAGGGAGACTCCAACACAGCAGAGCAACAGGGCCAGTGTCCAGGGCACCGGTGAGAGTACAACACAGCAGAACAACAGGGCCAGTGTCCATGCCAGGTGGACCAGCAAGTACATGAGAGGCTGCACAGGGGAGACTCCAACACAGCAGAGCAACAGGGCCAGTGGGCATGGCAAAGTGCAGAGTCAGGACATGAGAAGCTGCACAGGCAAGGGCAGAACAGCAGTGAATGACAATGCCAGTGGCATGGCAAAGTGCAGAGTCAGGACATGAGAAGATGCACAGTGAGTGTGTTTGACTGTATCCTACCATGGCCAGCAACATACCCGGGTGGTAATCAATGGGCAGGACTATCACACCTGTATGATAGACAGGTGTGTGAGGGGGACTACCACTCACTCTTGGCTGTCAGGCAGACTTGGAGCTGGCTGTGTGTCAGGGACAGCAGGACCACTTGACTGGGGAGACAGAGGCCCAGGTGATGTAGGGCTATCAGTAACTTGGCAAGCTGGAGGGTTATATGGACCAGGTGGTGTAGTGGCACGTGGAGGCGGAGCCATGCAGACCTGTGACACAGTGTGGGTGGGAGAGGTTTGAGGGGTGCCTTTCCACTTCTTGGGAATTCAAAATGGCATTCCTGTACTGGGGTTAATGGGAACTGGTGTGGACCCAACAGTTACACACACCAACAGAGCCGCTTCAGGTGCAGGCACTGGCACTCTCTCTAGTGACGTGCTGGATCCTGCAGAATGTTTTGTCTGTCTACGCCTCTGTACCACCTTCCCCTGTTTTCCAGGTATACCCCCTACAGTGCCCTCCTTCCCCTGTTTGCCAGGTGTCCCCCCTACAGTGCCCCCCTATGCCTGTTTTCCAGGGGTAGCCCCTACAGTGCTTCCTTCACCTGCTTCACTGGGCTTGGAATTGCAGTTGATGTGGAGGGGGGATGTGGACCTGAGCCCTTCCTAGGTGTACCTTTGCCATACAACACCTCCTCAGTGGGCATAGACACTGCACTCCTAGCTCTGTGTGAAGTCTCAGGGACAAGAGAGTCTTTCGCTGGTGAGGCCTCTGAGGCATGTGAACCTGATGTCTGCTTCATTGCTTTTTCGGCCTTGCTCTTCCCTGACGGGCTCTTGTCTTTGCATTCTGGGGTGGCTCTGCTCTTCTGTTGGGATGGTGTTTGTGGGCGGGCCCGCTTGGGTTGTTTCTACTGGATGCTTCTTGTGCTGTATCGTGACTGTGATGCATGGGAACCCTGGTCACTATAATCCGCTGTGGCCAGTGACAGGGGGGTGGACAAAGGCACTGGAGCAGGAATGGAAGTATGTGCCTGTTGAAGGGTAGACGTCACTGTGGACGACAAAGCGTGGACTGTACAGTGTAGCCCACCAACGTCAGAGTGTATGCCCTCCATGTAGGCAACCACCTGGCCTAATTTTTTGTCATGGTCACTGAAGGCATTGAGCAGGGCTGTCTGGCCCACACAAAGCTGGCGCAGGAGCTCAACAGACTCAGCACTGAGGGCAGCAGGGGGGACAGGTGCAGTCTCAGCGGTGCCAGGTATGAATCTAACTCAGCCCCTCTTACTGAAACGGACACGGGCAGCACCAGAGGAAGTGGCTGGGAGGGTGGGCACTGCCCGCTGTGTGGTAGTAGATGACGCAGAGTCCAGATTCCCTGTGCCTTCCAACATCCCTGCTGGCATTAGTTGATGTTGTACTCTGTGTCTCAGGCAGGGATTCCTCCTGCATACTACAGTCGCCCTCAGATGCACTGGTGAGCTCTGTGTCACTGATCTCCAGTGCAGCTGTAGTGCTACCCTCGCCACCACTGGTTTTCCGCTCCTGTTCCTCCATATCCACTGGCGATTCTGCATGAGAGAGAGATGCAGGGTTGTGTTAGTGTCATCAGCAGGACAAAGCAATTCAATCGATGCACTACAGGAGATGCTCAAATCAACATGGTGACCACCACACCCTGCAATCACATTGCAGCAACACACCACATAGACCACTACAGTGACTGTAACCCTGAATATCTGCCATGACTGAGCCATGTTAAGGGCACACAGCACAACACCCTGCCCGTGGATGAAGTCTACCAGACACACAACTTGCTCTGCCCATACCTAGGGACATGCGGTGGGGACACCACTTATTACCACTGATAGACCTTGAGGGAACAGGAGGGGACAATACACGCACCTATTAGGACCTGCAAGTCCACAATGACAAGTAGCCCATAACAAACACCATGTGGTACTCTGGGGCACATTGTTGTCAGATTTGTGGGCCTCAACGATCATTGTGCACGCAAAGTAGGTATACATGAAGTTACACTCAGATAGTGGACACTGCTGTTCACCCCTAATACATTGCCCACACTATCCCAATGCTGAATGACCATGTAGATACTAACACATCTGGCTATGGGAATGTACAGCAGGTAGGATCGGCTTTGTAAGGCCTATTTGGTCCAATGCATGACACTGGCACCCATCCCATCAGCCACTCACATGACACAGCACTGCACCACCCCACGAACATCACATGGGCCACTGCAGCCACAGGCCCTGTACACATGCATCTGCTCCCAGCCAAAGTCACCCTCCCCAAATACTCACCCCTGCCTTGCTGCTGATGCTCCTTCAGACGTGCCTCCAGCTCAGGATGAGTCACTGCCAAGATGCGGCCCATCAGTGGTGTCATGCTGCGCCATGCCAAAAGCCCAGCTGCCCCAAGGTCATCTCTGCCACGTTCTTTGTCAGCCGGCTGATATCGTCCCACCTCTTTTGGCAGTGGGTGCGTCATCGGTTAGATACCCCCAGGGCTCGCACCTTAGCTGCAATGGCCCTCCACACGGCCTTACGCTGGTGTACCTTGAGCTGCAGGCATGGGAGAAAGAAGGGGAAAAGATCTGTGACACAGTGTCATGTACCAACATCTATCAGTACAGTTGCAAGACTCAGGTTCATTACCAAATGTAATCTCCCTCCATCCCAAACTGGGGTACACATCACAAGGGCACTCTGCATGGGCCAAGCAGATGTGATTGCATGCATTTATGAGGGCCTACAGGGTCCCTGATAATCTCACACACATGCAGGGTGACTGTACTGAACCCCCTCTGTGGCTCAGTGGCTTGCACTCATCTCCAGTCCCATGCATGTCTGGCCACTACATACATCACATATCGAGCTGTGTTTGTGTGCAGAATGACTGTGTGCATTCAATGAGCATGTCCTGTGTACATATGTATATGTTATGTGTGTGGCATCAGGGTACATGGATTCACCAACAAAATATCCATCTACACAAGTGTGGTCGTGTGCAATCATACGGGGCAGAGATGGTGCATAATCCTATTTCAGTGTGAATGAACAAGAGTAAGGGCATAGTAAGTGCAGTGATGTGATCTCGTCTTGGTGTGCGGGCACTGGGCATAGCCTCTGGGTTCACACTGAGTCGGACAACAGGGACACACAGACACAATCAGCCGAGCAATTATTGTCCTGGCGCCTGCATGTCCAACATCCTGTGGCTCTGTATGGCTGACCGTGTAACACACTCCACTCAGACATACAACTGCAGGCAGGGAAAACCATGACATTGGGACACACACACTCCTTCTCCCTGGAGACAGCATGTTTGTCAGTGTATGACACAACCCCACACCCTCAGGCATTGACTGCAGCAGTACAACCACATGTCTGCCCGCCCTGCCCTACACCTCCCTTTACGATGACTTACCACAACATTGGGGGCACCATACAGCCTTGGGTACTGTGTGAGCACCTCGTCCACCAGGACCTCCAGCTCCTCACTTGTGAATGGACTGGCATGGATCTTCTCTGTCCTTGCCATCCCTGTGGACATAGAACACCTGTGGTGGAAGTGGGTGGTGAGGAGTCCCAGGCAGCAGGCTCTGTAGGCAGCAGCAGGAGAGGGTCCCAGGCAGCAGGCTCTGTAGGCAGCAGCAGGAGAGTGTCCCAGGAAGCAGGCTCTGTGACCAGTAGAAATGTGAGGCTCACTCCCACATATTTATAGCCCCCTGGGGTCATTTCTTTGGTGCCAAACTGCTACAATTGGTTGTTTAGGTCTGCCTCTTTCAAAAGCATCCAATGACCGCCTCTGCGGTGGCGGAGCATGCCCTCTGTGATTTTCAAAACTACATCATGCCACCACAATCTTCACTCCCATGGCGGTGATGCACCGCAGGGGCCCGGGGTATGCAACTGCAATGATGCATCATTCAAAAGCATCCAATGACCGCCTCTGCAGTGGCAGAGCATGCTGTCTGCAATTTTCAAAACTGCATCATGCCTCTGCAATCATCGCTCCCATTGGCTGTAGGCAATGCTCCATGGCAGTGATGCACCGCAGGGGCCCAGGGTGCGATACCGCGATGGTGCTTTGTTCAAAAGCATCCAATGACCGCCTCCACGGTGGCTGAGCATGCCTGCCGCGATTTTCAAAACTGCATCATGCCACCGCAATCATTGCTCCCATTGGCTGTATGCAATGCTCCATGGCAGTGATCTAACACTGGGGCCAGGCGGTAGCTACCGCGAGTAGGGCGGCAGGGCATGTCCACCACCATTTGGGTATGTCTCTATGCCAATGACTACCGCAGTTGTGTATGGGGTGGTGCTGGTGACACACCACCGGGGCCAGGCGGTAGCTACTGCGAGTAGGGTGGTGGAGCATGCCCACCTCCATCTTTCCTGTCTCCATGCCAATGACCACCGCAGTTATGTATGGGGTGGTGCTGGTGACACACCGCCGGGGCCAGGCGGTAGCTACCCCGAGTAGGGTGGCGGAACATGCCCACCACCATTTGGGCATGTCTCCATGCCAATGAGCACAGCAGTTGTGTATGGAGTGGTGCTGGTGACACATCGCCAGGGACTGGCGGTAGCTACCCGAGTAGGGTGGCGGAGCATGCCCACCTCCATCTTCCTATGTCTCCATGCCAAGGACCTCGGCAGTTGTGTATAGGGTGGTGCTGGTGACACACCGCTGGGGCCAGGTGGTAGCTACCACGAATAGGGTGGCATGCAATTGGAATGTCCATCAGGAACCGTTGAAAATGTGCACATTGGCAACATGGTGAAGGGCACATCATTGTCCACACAATGCCATTATTCCATTGATTTAACAGGTGCCCGCATGTGCCATGGTTGGATATGTGTGACGTACATTGGTCTGTAGTCCCTGCCATGTCAAATATACATTTGATGGTTGATGGTGTGTGACAGTGTTGAAGTGGACTCAACAATGTGTGCACTAATCAATGTGTTGTGGGTCAGTGATGACCATGACAAGGCTTGTCTCACTGAATGATGTTGTTACTTACTTGTGCTTTTATATCTGCTCATACACACAATCAATAGTTTGCGGACTACTGCGTTCATTGTGTTGTGGATGTGTGCCAAGTTTACATGATGCATTGAGGTGTGACAGGTACAGCAGATGAGTCTGAGACAGTCATGTTCATTTTACACACATTGGCTGGATGGTACCCTGCAAGGCGTGCATATGTGAACTGTGGGGTTTAGTATGTGTGCATTCACATTGACCTATGTGTTGTTTGAGGCACTTGTGTATGGTGAATGGAGAGGTGTGCCCTCTGTTTGCCTCAAACATCCACCCATGTAACCTGGTGTATCATGCATTTCTCAGGGCAGTGTTTGTTTTTCCGTGACATCCTTAACGGGATGTGCTGTGGCCATCTCATGATGGTTGTCATTGACGTTTCCATTTTCATCTCAACTAGGAGGAGGCCTAATCTCCTACGTCACTTGACACTGCTGGAGGACATGGAGGATGTTGCAAATTCCGCCTCAACAGACCCACCCTGAAGACCCTTTGTGATCTGTTGGAGCCCCACCTGCAGCCTCGTCGTCACTACCCAACAGCTTTCTCACCAACGTACAAAGTGATGGCAGCCCTCCATTTTTTTGCAACTGGTTCCTTCCTGGAGACTGTGGCCAGCGCTGCAGGGATGTCCCAACCCATGTTCAGCCTGGTGCTGAGGGATGTACTTGCAGCCATGATGATCTATAAGGACAGATACATACATTTCCCCAGGGGAGCAGAATTGGCCATTGTGAAGGGAGAATTCTATCCACTTGGTACCATCCCCCATGTTGTTGGTGCCATTGATTGCACACATGTTGGTCTGGTGCCACCACAGACGAGTGAGCAAATGTTTCGCAATCAAAAACATTATCACTCAATCAATGTGCAGGTGGTGTGCCTGGCAGACATGCCCATTTCTCATGTGTGTGCCAGATTCCCCGGCTCGGCCCATGACTCTTACATCCTGAGGATCAGCATTGTGCCCCGGATGATGGTAAATCTGCTTCCAGAGCGTGCTTGGATTGTGGGTGAGTATGCCTAATAATATTGCGTGCTGTGTGTGTGACCTGCTGCCCTCTGCCTGTGCAACATTGCAATGTGTGTTTGTCATTCCTAGGTGACTCTGCATGGCTGCTAAGCCCACTACGTAATCCCAGGACCCCGGTTGATATGAGGTACAATGAGGCCCATGGCAGGACCCGTCGTGTCATTTAGCGGACTTTTGGCCTGCTCAAGTCAAGATTCCGCTGCCTTGACAGGACTGGAGGTGCACTGTCATATTCACCTGGGAAGGTCTGTAAGATCATTGTGGCATGCTGTATACTCCACAACATGGCCATTCACAAGGGAATTCCCCTCCTTGATGATGATGAGGACCCAAGGCCCCCGCCTGCCCAAGGACCTGAGTCCAGTGATGAGGACAGTGGAGAGGAGGAAGGAGTTGACATGCGTCAACAGCTCATCACCCGCAACTTCACTTGAAGGTGGGTGACGAGTTACAACTTGTACTATGTATGGTGTGATTGCTCTGGTCGTGAAGGGCTATGTGTGGATGGTACAGATAGGCACATGTTAAGTCAACTGTGTGTGGAAATGTGGCTGTGACATCTCATCTGTGAACATATACAGGACTCAGTTTGTTGACACTTGTTGCACTTTGTGTTGCCTGCCTGTTGACTCATGTAGATGGTTGGTATAGTGTACTGTCTGTGATGCCACACTCACACCAGTGACTGTTGTTCTGTTGTGTCTCCCTAGGTACCTTGAAATTATCCATGCCTACGTACTGTAGATCTTTTGGATACATTATGGACATTTTGAACACTGTAAATATTGAACTAAAGAAGAAGCTGAACCAATTGAAGTGTGTAAAGTATTTTATTTACATAGTTGACATGTGAGGGGTGCGGGCAGATTTATATGAAGGTGGTGATGTAGTAGTGAGTTGACAGTCATGGTAAATGAGATGTAAGAGTAGACACCACATCGATGTGGTGACCCTGTCCAACAGACAGGTGCCATTCACAAGGCAGTGTGGGGAAAGACAGTCCAAACAGTCAATTTAGTGGGGAAGAGGGTTGCCATCAGGGCTGGCTCCATGACTGGCGTTTGGCTGGTGCTTTGCCTCCAGAGACTCCCAGGCTCTTCTTTGGAAACCCCTTGATCCCTTGGGAGGGGGGCCCTGCTGCATGGCCAGCGGCATCTGAGGACTCACCCCTCTCTGTGGCCGCAGGGGAGGATGGTGCACTGTCATCCTGCAGCACAACAGAGGGGGGCAGAGGCCTGTCCCTCAGTAACGCCACTTGCTGGCCTATGAGGTCCACCATTTGTCCCATGTGTGTCGAAGGACCTCATCAGCAGGATGAGCTCTCGTAATAGTTCTTCAGACCGGCCACTTGGTCCCTAGACCTGTTCGTAGGCACCGATGACTCTGGTGAAGTGGTCCAGGGATGGTGTACCAACCTCCTAAGGTCTGGGGGTAACCCTGGACCTCCCACCAACCCTGATGCCACGGACCTGTTGCAGCACCACTATGGGTCCATGCACACTCTCCCTGTCATCCACAGTTCTTGGTGTGGGCAGATCAGCCACTGGGACAGGGAGGGTGCTGCAGGCGGCACTGGTGGTGGTGGTGGTGGTGGCAGCGGCACAGGCCATAACTGCAGGGGTCTGCTGTGCAGTTGTTATTGCAGCAGACGTGGTGGTGGGGAGGATGGGGGCCTGGGACCTGGTGCTCCCTGGCACCCCAGATGGGCCGGCCTGGAGCTCATCGTCCAGAGAATCCTGGGAGTCTACATCCGGGAGACCATGTACCGGGGGTGGAGACTGGCTCTGCTGGTCGTTGTTGTCGTCCTCAGCAGTTAGTTCCTGGTCACCTGTAGATTAGATAGGGAATGGTAAGTGTTGTGCACTGCGCAAGAAATCTGTTAGCTGTGTGTCACCCACTCTCTGTACACTACACAATTGACAGTTCATCACAATTTTTTGTAAGTTCAATACTGTGCCTCATTACATGATGCAGAGGTACATAAATTACTCGCACATCTCAGTTATCGATGACTTGAATGCAATTGGTTGTGTGTGCAGTGATGCAGGGCTCCCTCCCACATACAGGCCTTCCAGTGAAGATGACTACCTACCTGTAAGGTGAGGGTGAAGAATGCAATGGCTTTCATGTGCTCCTGGGTGGTGTGGGGGAGGGCTCCATCTTGCTGGGGTGTGGGGCAGGGAGCATGGTGGGAGTAGTAGTGCATTCCACCCTCCCACATACAGGACTCCCAGTGAAGATGGCTACCTACCTGTAAGTTTGTTTGTTTAACAATGCAATGGCTTCACAGTACTTGTGGGAGGGAGGGAGGGCTCCATCTTGCTGGGGTGTGGGACAAGGGGCATGGTGGGAGTAGTAGTGCAGGCCTCCCTCCCACATACAGGCCTCAAAAGCAAGATGGCTACCTCCCTGTAAGGTGAGGGAGAAGAATGCAATGGCTTCCATGTGCTCCTGGGTGGTGTGGGGGAGGGCTCCATCTTGCTGGGGTGTGGGGTGGGGGCATGGTGGGAGTAGTAATACAGGCCTCCCTCCCACATACAGGCCTCCCAGAGAAGATGGCTACCTACCTGTAAGGTGAGGGTGAAGAATGCAATGGCTTCCATGTGCTCCTGGGTGGTGTGGGGGGAGGGCTCCATCTTGCTGGGGTATGGGACATGGGGCATGGTGGGAGTAGTAGTGCAGGCCTCCCTCCCACATACAGGTATCCCAGAGAAGATGGCTACCTACCTGTTAGTTCGTTTGGTGAACAATGCAATGGCTTCACAGTGCTTGTGGGAGGGAGGGAGGGCTTCATCTTGCTGAGGTGTGGGACAGGGGCATGGTGGGAGTAGTAGTGCAGGCTGACTGTGCTCATGCTCCCATGGTTATATTTCTAGCTACGTTTAGGGTGCATGGGAGTGGGTGTCTGTTGGGTCTGTAAGACAGATTTTTGTGGGTGTGTGGTACAGATGGATGTGATTTGTCTGGTGTGGTGTGTGTTTTTGGATGTGCAAAACAGTACATATCAGTGTGTTGGTTGACATTTGTTTGTACTTACCAGCCTCCACTCCCCCGGATACTCCTGTGAGACTTTCAGGATGCAGTATGGCAAGCACCTTCTCCTCCCATGGTGTGAATGTTTTCTGTGGGATGGGAGAGCCACTGCCAATCCAGTTAGCCAGCTCCCAGTTCTTGCTCCTCCTCTCTTTGACAACACTCTTGAGATCATGCCACCGCTTCTTGATCTCCTTCTTGGATCGCGGGGTGGACCCTACTGCATTGACCCTTTGTACTATCCTTTCCCACATTTGAGTCCTTGTGGCTAATAGTGACTGTTGGACCAAGCTACCAAACAGTTGTGGTTCCACTCTGACTATCTCATTTACCATGACTGTCAACTCACTCTCTGTGAATGTGGGCATTTTCTGTGATGCCATGGTGTGTGGTGTTTGAAGTCCTTGTGGGTGCAGGGGTGTTGGTGGTGGGTGTGGTGTTTTTGTGTGAGGTGTGTTATATGCTGGGGATTGTTGGTGCTGGTGTGATGGTAGTGGTGGTGGGTGTGCTGTGTCTCTTGCCTCTCCTGTCAGATCAGATGTATGCCCTTCTCGTCTGGAGTGTTGCAAAGGATTGTGGTCAGTAAAGGGACTGGTTTTATACACAGCGTGTGTGGTTGTGTCCACATGGGATTGTGCTGTCAGGTGTGTTGTGGGGGTTGTCCTGAGAATTGTGGGTTTTAGTTTTGCTTTTTTCCTTTTCATTTGTTTGTGTTTTGTATATTTGGTGGGCATGGCTACTTTGGATTGTGCAATTTTTGGCATTGCGGCTGTGTTTTTGCTTTGGACCCCCATGTTTTTCATAAATTATCCGCTGCGGTAGCTATGCTGCAGCTCTTCCGCTGTCTCTCACATTCACTCCTGTATGCGACCGCAGCGGTTGGAAACAGCGGATCGTACCACAGAACCATCAGGGATATACTAATTTCCTGTGCGGTGTCTCCGCTATGCTTGCGGAGTGTTGTAGCTTTTCCGCAGTGTTTCCAATCTCAGCGGTCGATTTTTGGACGTCACCGCCCATGTCGGGTGGTTTTGGTTGGCCTGCTACCTCCGCGGTCAGTCTTTTTTAACCGTTGCTCCTAATTTGACCGCCGGTTTCTCCACGGTCCCTGCGGGTGGTTGTTTCCCGCTTCCATGGCGGTCAGGGTGTTTTTCCACCCATCATCCTAATGAGGCCATAAGTATTGTAAACAATACTGAGTTATTACACAAAGTACTAACCTATGTACATGTGTTTGTTTTGCTACAGAAGATGGGCTATCTGTAAAGTTTTTACCACAGTATAATGCCTTCAGGTAGTATGATCTTCAGCACCTTCAGACTTTGGTTATTTTAAGTGAATAGTCGCACTTTGGACAAGATTTACACGGAGTGTAAAACTGTTCTTAACAGATACTTTTTAATACTCTGTGGTGTATTTCGATTGATGGTTTCACTGTCTACAGACAGTGTGGTACAGAGTAAACTCTCTCCACATGCCCCCTTCCCTTGGCCTTATTATCCCCCTGGGAACCACACACCCAGGTTCTTTGTTTTTCTAACAAGTAGGGTAGGCAATTGGACATCATCTGCAAGCCTTATTAGACCTTGGGACCTCACCCCCAGGGCTTTCTTTTTGTGAAAAGAGAGCGGGACCACATGGCCCAACTCACCAAGCCTTATTAAGGCCTGGGGACTTTCCAGGGCCATTCTTTATGAAAGCGAGGGTGTCCCGGGGACCCCCATCTGGAGCCTTATTAGGTCTTGGGGACCCAATCCCCAAGGGCCACTACTTAAAATAAAGGAGTGCCCCCGCTCCCTGAGCCTTGTTAGGCCCTGGGGTCGCTATCCCCCAGTACCACTACTACAATAAAAGGGGAAGGGGCATATGGCCCCAACCCGGACCTTGTTAGGCCCTGGAGAGCCCATCCTCAGAGCTCTTTTTAAAAATTACTGTGGCGGGCCCATTGTGAATAATTTCATCCTTGGGGATCTGCTCCTTGAGACCTTTAGAGGCTCGGGAGGTGGCCAGATGACACAGCTCTCCATTTTTAGAGCTTTTAGCCCTGAGGGGGGGATACCTGGGGCCTCTGGAGGCTCCCCCTCATATGCAAATTGCAGGTGGGATCCCAGGACCTTTAATGGCTTTGGGGAAGGGGTCACCCCCCCACCCCCCCCCCCCCACTACCTCCCCTTATTAAATATGACTCCAGGGTGGGCTCCCCTGGGCCTAAACATAATGAATGCATCCCGGTCGTCATTTTGTTTTTTTTTTATCCTGTGGTAGTCCTTTTTTTAACAAATCTGTTGTTATTGTTTTAAGATTACACTCAATAGTAACAGGCATTTCATACAGAAGTTCGCAATCATGTATAACTTATTAATTAATACATGGGCACGTGGCCACAGTAGTTTAACGTGCATTCAGATTTCACTGCGATTAAGACAAGGAACGCTCACCCAGGAGCCAGCTGTATTGCATTCTGCCAGTTCTGATACAGTCTTTAAATTGCAGTAGGAAAGTATCGTGTCAACCTCCCGGTTACTCATGTGGTCCAATGCTGATTGTTCAGCTTAATCAATGAATCAGATGTTTGGCTTACAAAGCAAAGGAACAATAACTATGGCAGCTCAAACCGTTTGTACATGCATAACTCCCTCTTGCCTTGCCTTTGCCCCCACCCCTCACCCACGGGGTCCCTTATGTGCTCCTCAGCCATAATTGTGCTAGTGTAGGTGCACCCGCGCCAAAGCAGAGTAGGAAAAAGTGGGACCAGGCTATCCAGTCAGTACAACAGCGAGTGGCATGCACCACCCACGCAGTTGCCACCCACTTCCCCCTTATCCTGTGGTAGTCCTTACCTCCAGTAAGTCCCACACAGTGTGATTGCTAAGAGGTCTTCGGAGGCCACATCCCCATTTTTCCACCACTCCTCAAACGAGTCTCTAGCCACACTACTGTTTGGGAGATGAAGTCCACTTTACTCCTGAGGGCCATTGGGGCCGAGAAGCCCTTCTGGTACCTCCTGTAAGTCCTACGCTGGAGAATTACTGAGCACTGGTTGAAGGTCCAGCCCCCTTTCTACACCAATCTGCAAATGTGACTGCTGGTTAAAAAAACATAGAAATTCATTGAAAAACACATGTTTCAGAGACGTTATAGTTGGAAATTAGCATCTAAAAACCTAAGAAATTCACTGCAAAAAACACAGGTTCAGGGATGTTATAGTTAAAAATTAGCATTTAAAAAACCCTAGAAATTCACTGAAAAAAACAAAGGTTTCGGAGATGTTATATTTAGGCTGATATTTCACTCGTACAAAACCAGAGAAATTCAGCCATTATAGTTAGCTAAGGTGACTATAAATTGCGCCCCCGCAATGCACTGCGTATGACGGCACATATTACATCACTCATGACATGGTCAGTAACATCACTAATGACATCTCAAATGACATTACTGATGACATCACTGATTACATCATCCAGTGAGTGTGAGTGTTTAGAAAACCTTTAAGAATGTTATATATTTGGACAACTGATGCTGTGATTAAACACCCCTAAGCACTAAGCCTTGCCTATGGAGTCTGTTTCCTGGTTCTGCGCCGCTGCCCTGGATGGTGACACTGCTGGAATATATATATATATATATATATATATATATATATATATATATATATATATATATATATATATATATATATATATATATATATATACACAAACACATATGGTGACATTGGGCGTGGAGAATCGTAATCGCAATCCTGTTATGGTACAGATCTGCTCCCACAAGGATGTTGGGCAAGCCCATACAGGGTTTTATACTTGAGGAGGGAAGGCAAATTATTTATTAGCATGTATAAATGTTGGTTGTACTCAAACAATAACTATATAGCAAGCGCAAGCGCATGCCATTGGGCACCTATTTTTTGATGGGCATGCTAATATGGCTGCCGCAAAAACATAAGTATCTGACTAGGAAGGCTAGGCCCTCCCCTTTTGCCTGTTGTATAGCCTCCAATGGGAACACTGCTTGATGAAATTTAAATGAAGCTGCAAAGATGTGTGTTTTATTGTTACAAGCATTGATTAAGGCAAGTTTGCCGAAACGCGTCTGCTCATTATTAAAGTACAGTGATTGAGCCCGTGAGTGCCTGTCCTGCTGTTGTAGGGTCTGTTGATGTAAATACATGAGTCCATCCTTCAAGAACAGAGCACCCGCCTTAAGGAGTTTGGCGGCATTTCGGTGGAAACGGTGGAACAAAGCAAATCATGCTGCCTGAACCGGCGCCCCTGGAAAGGACTTGGCTCGCTGCACACCGACGGACAGTTGGTGATTATTCAATCCGGGAAGAGGTCATTTGACTTATGCTTCTCT
The DNA here is from genome assembly GCF_964263255.1 of Lissotriton vulgaris. Lineage (NCBI taxonomy): Eukaryota > Metazoa > Chordata > Amphibia > Caudata > Salamandridae > Lissotriton > Lissotriton vulgaris. The sequence continues at coordinate 1,300,621 of NW_028254594.1, forward strand.
GTGAAAGTTTGCCAGTGAACAACCTGATTATGGGCGGCAGGCGAGGGGTGCCTGGAATACGGTATCATCTCCAACAAATACATATGGTAACATTGGGCACAGAGGATCGTAATCACGCCCCTGTTATGGTACAGAACTACTCCCACAAGGATCTTGGGCAAGCCCATACAGCATTGTATACTTGAGGAGTGAAGGCAAATTATTTATTATTATTCATTATTTATTAGCTTTTTGCTTCCAAAAACCAAAGCAGGATTGCTTTTGCACAAAGGGAGCTGCATGTCAGCAGCTCCCCTTGTGCAAAAGCAATGCCAGCTCCCGCAGGAGGCAGGGAGCCGTTGGGACCGTGAGGGCATCGGGCTCCCCCCACGGTCCCCAATGGAGAGGCCAGGCCCCGGGGGATGTGGCACCTGGGGCCAGAAGTGGCCTGGGAGGGGGGCCAAGCGGACCCCACACCTTCAATTATAATTTTTGTTTAATTTAAAAACTGAAAGGTCGGCTCCGGGGGATGGTGTCCTCGGGGCCATAATTGACCTAAGGAGGGGGGCCAGGCAGCTCCCCTCTAAAGATATTTTTTGTTTAAAAAGAAGGCTGGCCAGGCCCCGGGGGATGGGGTCCCGTGGGCTGTTATTGGTCTTTGGAGGGGGACCACGTGGTCCTCCTCCATTAAAAAAATTAAAACAAACAAGGCTGCCAGGCCCTGTGGAATGGGGTCCCCAGGGCCAAAAGTGGCCCTGGGAAGGGGGGCCATGCAGCTTCCCTCCCAAAAAAAAAAAAAAATGTTCAACTCGCCGGAGGCACCGCCCCCTAACTGCATGACTCTGCAAACGCTAGTGTGTTCTAAGATGGAGAATTAAGTCCCCTTGAATACTAAGGATCCCTGGGGGCCTACTAGCCCACCAGGTACCTTCAGTAAGCACCACACAGCTGGATTGCAGAGAGGTGGTCCAAGGCCATGCTCCTTTTTACACCACTCTGCAAACGCGCCTCTTGACGCACTCCTGGAGGCGCGATGAGGTCCACTTGTATCCTAAGGACCACAGGGCACAAGTGGACTTCATCTCTTGAGCAGCAGTGCGCTGGGAGCCGCGTTTGCAAGGTGGTGTAAAAAGGGGGAATGGCCTCAGACCATTCTCAGCAATCCGGGTGTGTGGTGCTTACTGGAGGTACCTGGTGGGCTAGTTGGCCCCCCGGGACCCTCAGGATTGAAAGGGGACTCAATACCCAAACTTAGAATGCACCAGAAGGCGCATTTGAAGAGTGGTGGGGAAAGGGGACGTGGCCTGTGTCCACCTCTCAACAATCCCACTGTGTGGGACTTACTGGAGGTAAGAGGTAGACTGGTTGGCCCCTAAATGACCCCCAGCAGCGAAGGGGACTTCAATCCCCATCCAAGAGCGTGCCAGGGAGCACATTTGCAGAGTGGTGGACAAAGGGGGCATGGTCTGCTATGAGAACTTAGCAATCCTGCTGTGTGGGACCGACTGGAGGTAATAGGAGGGGTATTTGACCCCCAAGATTGTCCTTGGGAGCCAACTACCCCTCTTGTTACCTCCAGTAAGTCCCACACAGTGGGATTGCTAAGACTTCTTTGTAGGAAATGCCCCCCTATCTCCACCACTCTGCAAACGCGCCTCCTGGCAGACTACAGGATGGGGATGAAGTTCAATTTACTCCTGAGGGACTTTGGGGGCCAGGAAGCCCTCCTGGTGCATCCTCTAAGTCCTATGCAGCGGAATTCCTGAGCGTTGGTCGGAGGCCCAGCACCCTTTCTCCACCATCTGCAAACGTGACTACTACTTAAAGAAGCATCTTTCTGCACCTCTGACTTAGAGGTAGTTTTAATCCCCCTTCCCTCTTATGTACAAGGGCCTTACAGAGGAGGTCATGTTATTCACAGGGGTGCCCCAACGTATAGTGTGCCCTAGCATATGTAGGTGTTTTCACTGTATTCTAAGTGTCTTTTAGCATAGCACTGGCTCTAGGCCTGGTTAGTCAGAGTCAGTTACCACCAGTACTCATCAGCAAAACGTTGGGGGCACAGGATGACTTTGCAACAAGGCCTCTTTCTGCTCCTCTGTTGGTTCTTTGTGCACATCTCTTGCTTCTTTATGCACCTTTCTTCATCTTTCTGCACATGTCCTACCTCTGTAGGCATAGTTAGAAATTAGCATTTAAAATACCTTTAAAATTCACTGATAAAAACACAGGTTTCAGGGACAAGAGAAACGTAAGAAAAAGAAACAGGATCTGCACCTCTGTTTCATCGACCTAAAAGCCGCCTTTGAAAGTGTGGACGGGAAACTTTTGTGGACCAAATCAAAAGCCTGGAACATACCTGAAAGAACTTTAAGGGGTTTATTCCTATTTTATACAGATACTTGAGTCACAGTAAAACTTGGACACAGTGCCAGTATACGACCATGGGTCTGAAACAGGGATGTGTGTTGGCCCCGCACTTGTTCAACCTATTCATATCAGAATTGTTAGGAAAGCTCATCAAAACTAACTCACTTTCGCCGCATTTAGGTCAGCTACAACCTTCTCACCTTGCCTATGGAGATGACATTGTCCTTTTAAGACAAACTAAGGTTGGTCTGACCAGATTATTAACCGAACTCTCTGAATTTTTGTCCGAAAATAAGTTGGAAATGTTATGGTGTGGGGCTAATCGGTTACTAATGCCTATTAGTAACCGATTAGCCCCACACCATAACATCTGGCTAGAAGGCAAACTTTTGAAGAACATATCCAGCTACAAGTATCTGGGATATTATATAGATAACAAGCTATCCCACCATGAGCAGAAAAATTATATGACACAGCGAGCAAGCGCTTTAACATTTGCCTATAGGTCGTGGCAAAAAAACGGGGGGGACCATCACTGAGGTGGTGCTCTCAGTAATAGCCGCCAAAACTCTGCAAACCTTAACTTATGTTAGTCCTGCTATGTATAGGAAAGATCCTGTGCTCTTTAATACCTTATTAACGACCATCTACAAAAAGGTTTTTCAGCTTCCCACGACTGCCTCACCAGCACAAATGCATTTGGAATTTGGGTTAATGAATGAATCATTGGGCAGACTTTATACTTTAATAAAGTTTTGATACCGGATAAAACAAAACCCGGAGAAAATTAGCCTTAACGAGGCACTATGGTCAAAATGTTATAACAATAAAGAAATCGCTGGTTAATCAAATTATGTACAACGCACTTAAAACGACCAGCACTTCTGATCTCTGGAATAAAAACATCCCTTTTCCAACATTCAAACCAGAGATAAATAAAGCTTCATAATTGCATTAGTTGATATTAGATAAGAGCATATTCACCCCTATATCCCATTCATAGTCGGAGATCAATAACAACAAAGTCCTTAAACCGGCAGCCTAACTAGATTCTACATTTTCTGTCCACGTGAAAAAAGACAATTAATGGCACCGCAGTTCGGCAAGTACCCTTCACTGGCAGACGCACCACACTGGAAACATATTGACTCAAAGGTGTGCCATCTCTGTGGCAGTCAAAAAGAAGATTTCATTCATCTTATATGTCTTTGTAAGAAATTACAACCACAAACCACTTTCTTAAGGAGAACCTTCCTGGACAGAGGAATAAGATTCTGCAGAACTGCTGTCATCAGAGGGCTGGATCCATCCGACCCCCAAATGAACTGTAAATTGATAAAGTTCCTCCGTGCTCACAAAAGTGGCCCTGGGAAGGGGGGCCATGCAGCTTCCCTCCCAAAAAAAAAAAAAAATGTTCAACTCGCCGGAGGCACCGCCCCCTAACTGCATGACTCTGCAAACGCTAGTGTGTTCTAAGATGGAGAATTAAGTCCCCTTGAATACTAAGGATCCCTGGGGGCCTACTAGCCCACCAGGTACCTTCAGTAAGCACCACACAGCTGGATTGCAGAGAGGTGGTCCAAGGCCATGCTCCTTTTTACACCACTCTGCAAACGCGCCTCTTGACGCACTCCTGGAGGCGCGATGAGGTCCACTTGTATCCTAAGGACCACAGGGCACAAGTGGACTTCATCTCTTGAGCAGCAGTGCGCTGGGAGCCGCGTTTGCAAGGTGGTGTAAAAAGGGGGAATGGCCTCAGACCATTCTCAGCAATCCGGGTGTGTGGTGCTTACTGGAGGTACCTGGTGGGCTAGTTGGCCCCCCGGGACCCTCAGGATTGAAAGGGGACTCAATACCCAAACTTAGAATGCACCAGAAGGCGCATTTGAAGAGTGGTGGGGAAAGGGGACGTGGCCTGTGTCCACCTCTCAACAATCCCACTGTGTGGGACTTACTGGAGGTAAGAGGTAGACTGGTTGGCCCCTAAATGACCCCCAGCAGCGAAGGGGACTTCAATCCCCATCCAAGAGCGTGCCAGGGAGCACATTTGCAGAGTGGTGGACAAAGGGGGCATGGTCTGCTATGAGAACTTAGCAATCCTGCTGTGTGGGACCGACTGGAGGTAATAGGAGGGGTATTTGACCCCCAAGATTGTCCTTGGGAGCCAACTACCCCTCTTGTTACCTCCAGTAAGTCCCACACAGTGGGATTGCTAAGACTTCTTTGTAGGAAATGCCCCCCTATCTCCACCACTCTGCAAACGCGCCTCCTGGCAGACTACAGGATGGGGATGAAGTTCAATTTACTCCTGAGGGACTTTGGGGGCCAGGAAGCCCTCCTGGTGCATCCTCTAAGTCCTATGCAGCGGAATTCCTGAGCGTTGGTCGGAGGCCCAGCACCCTTTCTCCACCATCTGCAAACGTGACTACTACTTAAAGAAGCATCTTTCTGCACCTCTGACTTAGAGGTAGTTTTAATCCCCCTTCCCTCTTATGTACAAGGGCCTTACAGAGGAGGTCATGTTATTCACAGGGGTGCCCCAACGTATAGTGTGCCCTAGCATATGTAGGTGTTTTCACTGTATTCTAAGTGTCTTTTAGCATAGCACTGGCTCTAGGCCTGGTTAGTCAGAGTCAGTTACCACCAGTACTCATCAGCAAAACGTTGGGGGCACAGGATGACTTTGCAACAAGGCCTCTTTCTGCTCCTCTGTTGGTTCTTTGTGCACATCTCTTGCTTCTTTATGCACCTTTCTTCATCTTTCTGCACATGTCCTACCTCTGTAGGCATAGTTAGAAATTAGCATTTAAAATACCTTTAAAATTCACTGATAAAAACACAGGTTTCAGGGACAAGAGAAACGTAAGAAAAAGAAACAGGATCTGCACCTCTGTTTCATCGACCTAAAAGCCGCCTTTGAAAGTGTGGACGGGAAACTTTTGTGGACCAAATCAAAAGCCTGGAACATACCTGAAAGAACTTTAAGGGGTTTATTCCTATTTTATACAGATACTTGAGTCACAGTAAAACTTGGACACAGTGCCAGTATACGACCATGGGTCTGAAACAGGGATGTGTGTTGGCCCCGCACTTGTTCAACCTATTCATATCAGAATTGTTAGGAAAGCTCATCAAAACTAACTCACTTTCGCCGCATTTAGGTCAGCTACAACCTTCTCACCTTGCCTATGGAGATGACATTGTCCTTTTAAGACAAACTAAGGTTGGTCTGACCAGATTATTAACCGAACTCTCTGAATTTTTGTCCGAAAATAAGTTGGAAATGTTATGGTGTGGGGCTAATCGGTTACTAATGCCTATTAGTAACCGATTAGCCCCACACCATAACATCTGGCTAGAAGGCAAACTTTTGAAGAACATATCCAGCTACAAGTATCTGGGATATTATATAGATAACAAGCTATCCCACCATGAGCAGAAAAATTATATGACACAGCGAGCAAGCGCTTTAACATTTGCCTATAGGTCGTGGCAAAAAAACGGGGGGGACCATCACTGAGGTGGTGCTCTCAGTAATAGCCGCCAAAACTCTGCAAACCTTAACTTATGTTAGTCCTGCTATGTATAGGAAAGATCCTGTGCTCTTTAATACCTTATTAACGACCATCTACAAAAAGGTTTTTCAGCTTCCCACGACTGCCTCACCAGCACAAATGCATTTGGAATTTGGGTTAATGAATGAATCATTGGGCAGACTTTATACTTTAATAAAGTTTTGATACCGGATAAAACAAAACCCGGAGAAAATTAGCCTTAACGAGGCACTATGGTCAAAATGTTATAACAATAAAGAAATCGCTGGTTAATCAAATTATGTACAACGCACTTAAAACGACCAGCACTTCTGATCTCTGGAATAAAAACATCCCTTTTCCAACATTCAAACCAGAGATAAATAAAGCTTCATAATTGCATTAGTTGATATTAGATAAGAGCATATTCACCCCTATATCCCATTCATAGTCGGAGATCAATAACAACAAAGTCCTTAAACCGGCAGCCTAACTAGATTCTACATTTTCTGTCCACGTGAAAAAAGACAATTAATGGCACCGCAGTTCGGCAAGTACCCTTCACTGGCAGACGCACCACACTGGAAACATATTGACTCAAAGGTGTGCCATCTCTGTGGCAGTCAAAAAGAAGATTTCATTCATCTTATATGTCTTTGTAAGAAATTACAACCACAAACCACTTTCTTAAGGAGAACCTTCCTGGACAGAGGAATAAGATTCTGCAGAACTGCTGTCATCAGAGGGCTGGATCCATCCGACCCCCAAATGAACTGTAAATTGATAAAGTTCCTCCGTGCTCACAATCAAGTTATGAAGGCAGGGGCATCTTAATGAGGTTATCTCAGTGGGGGAGAAATGCCATTTCCACCTCTATTTGTAAAATCACCACTGTAAGGAGAAGAGATTGTGCAGTCGGCTATTACTTATTGCTTGAACCAATGCAATGGACTCTTTTTAGCGGCATCAACTGGACAATTTGTTAGTAAAGGGATTTAGAGATTTATACATGTTTATATTATAGCCAGACAGAAAGTAAATAACCAGTCTGGTATCGTACAGTTTTATGACAAATACACTTTATTTGTATTTTTAACATGCATACCTAGCAAACTTGAGGAAGTAAGAAAAATTGAATTTATTTACACTTGGTGTTTTTTAAACTCTGCGTAATAATTTTTACATTGCTAATGCTGAAATGATTATAAACTGCTGAGTGAAGGATATTTTACCTTTGTAAAATATTTATGCTTTTAACTAACGAAAAAATAAAATTATTTACTTACTTACTAGTAGAAAACAGCATGAAAGCAATGCAAAGATTGGTTGAGATAGGTGAACCCAGTGCACCAGTGATGTTGTGCTGTGTTCCCCCCTAGCTCTATAACACAGCACCAGTTTGCAATGCCTAAATTGCGTATGTCAGGTTGGTCATAGTAAAAGACCTGTCCAACCTGATATGCACATTTGACTGAATCCCTGCTTGCTGTTAATCAGCAGAATTGACCCACCCTCCCTAGATACCCATGGAACACAGCACCAGACCACAGGGAAATAATAAGTGGTATATTTAATTAATACTTGTGACACTCGTGGAGTCTTTCATGGGGTGAAGGAGTCAATGCCCTAATACCCGAAAGAATAAACTGTCCATGAACTTTACACTTGTGAAGTAGGAGTGGGGATATGTAAGGCATCAGTTGGTAGCAAATTTATTTAAACGCGGAAATGGTGAATAGACAAAAGTAGCATTTAATTACAAAGTATACAAATATATTTACATGTGTAGATTTACTCATGTGTACATTTACCTTTGTGAATAAGCCCCTATGTGTCTCTATCAAGACACCCATACACTATTGCAGATTTCCGTTGCCAGTACAGTAGATAATACTCATGATTCATCCCTTGTTGTAGTGTTAAACATATACTGAACTTTCAAACAAATTACAGCTATTCTAACCAGTTTGTTACTTTTTGCCTCTTCCTCAGGGTGAGTCACTGATTGCTAATATTAGGTACTTCATTATTTCTTCTCTAAGGTTTAGACAGATAGCTTACTCTTGTTAAAAAATGTAAGACATACAAACTCACTACTCATGTAAGTGACCTCCTAAACCTTAGGGATAGCCTAAAAACACATACTGGGTAATTTAAGATCCTCTTTTTTCCATTTGTTTCGGTGTCCTTCAATTTTATGGACCTGAAAATGGCCTAACAAAGCAATTCAGGAGGCTGAAACATCATCATCATCAGAAATGTCAGACTAGGTAGTGATGTATTGAATGACTTTGCTAAGAATTATGATCTAATCTATCTATCCTTGATTGGACCACTGTCATCTGTTGATTTTTTTATACACACATTCAACTTCTCAGTAATTAGGTTGTTTTTCTGTGTGATCCCTAGGGACACTGAGCACTCTATAGTTTCCTAATTACCTTTGTGATAACCAGTATGTGTTGTATCTACAAATAAATACTTTATTATTTGCAGTTTTATATAGCGTGAAGTCAATCCAACGCTATCAGAGTCCTTTACATGAGCACCAGTTGCATTACAGATGGACACATTAATTTTTAGGCACAGGGAGATTACGTAATTTGCCCAGAATCACAGGATGTTTGAGCCTCCCACCAGACTCAAACCTTGTTCCCCAGTTCTAAAGTCGGCAACTCTAGCCATTTAGCCACATCTTTTCCCCTAATATTAATATTAATACTAACATTACCTAATATCCTGAGGCTAACCACTACTTCTTGTGCCCCATTGGAGGGTACAGTAATTCAACTTCTAGTTAAATATTTGTGGTTTAAACATTGAATATATTTAGTTATTTAGTTGCTACTTATACATTAAACACCACCCTAAGTGCGTCTTAATGAACCATTCTTATAACTATATTCATACAGGTTCTCTTTGTCATATGGATTGCTCTTGTAATTTTCTTACCTCTCTAATTAAGACATATGGTCTGTTGTACTTACTACTATGGGCCCAAGTCCTTTGGATTGTCGGCGTAAAGTTTCTGCCAGTACATCCACCTAGGGCATAGCCGGTGGAAACATGAAGTCCACCCAACTCTACATAGACCAGGCAGACTATGCATCTGGTGGACTGGGTACTCTGCCAAATTTGTGGCACAATTTGCTCTCTGCCAAGCACGAAAGAAAGCCCTAAATGTATTCATTATATTTGTATAACATTATCTCAACTACTAACACATCTATTAAAAAAATTATTAGAAACCTCTTTATGTTGAGATCTGCTTTATAGTTAAAAGTTATTACAATGGTGTGCTCCCTGATATTTTTATAATTTATATCACATACTTATATACTATAAGGGTATTTATTGGTTCAGTAGTGTAGTTTCGATGCTCAGCCCATTTTGCTTAAAATACCCTGTTACATTTGCTAAATTTGTGTAGGGGGGTATGGAAGTTGAACACCACAGTTTCTTCAAGACACTCACCTATAGTGTGACGGAAATGTCACTGCACTATGAGCAGCTCTATAGGATGAGTCCACAGCACACAGGCATCGCCAACACCATATACACAGCCACCTGCAAACTTTAAGTTGTCCAGAGAACAGCCTGGTTTTTAGTATGGAAAATATGTGTTCTGTTTGTGAGATGCATTGAATTGACAGAAGGGGGTATGATCCTTGGTCATAAGGCATGTGCACCGCCTCCTTCAACATGGATAAATACATGGTACTGAGCCTGCATTGAGTAAAGCATTGCTTGGACAGTTGTAGTGACTGACCTATTAACCACCCTTCTCTTTTACTCTCCTCTCACTAGCTGGTCATAGAGGGGATATTGGTGTATCACATGTGAGGCTTCAATGCTTCCCCAAAAATATGCAACCACAATTTTAGTGATGAGACACTCTGCATTGCATCCAGCTTGTTTAGTCCGCAATGGCTCATCCTGTTCCGGCATACATACTTGCTCTCTGGTTTGGGTGCAAATGAAGATGTGTGTGCTCGCCACACAGCCTATCACATGAGGGTATTGTGTAACCGGGTAATACTGCAAATTGGTCTCTGCAAGTTTTCTGAAGATCTGAAAAGCCTATAAGGGTGAGGTTTCTGGACAACATGGCATCCAATAATTTCCTATATAACATAGAGAGAGAGCACTCTAGAAGATGCCACCATCCTCAATTCTCATCTTTTCGTAGCTTCCTGACACTAGATCAGGTAGGGCATAGATGACCAGTACATTTGTGGGAATAGCTCAGCAGCATATTTTCTGTCTGACTACCACATACTTTAATTCTTCTCTGACGTCTAAGAGGGCTTGCCTGCTAAGCTAGTGCCTACCATAAAAGGCGTCCACTGTTTACTAAAACAGTGAAACTCTGCCTAAACATTATATCTCTCCCGCTCCTTCACCTCTGCTGGGTTCTTAGAATTCACACATCTCACCATGGTATAATTGGCTATCATTTGGAAACTTTGGGCCAGATGTATCAAGGCTTTTGCGACTCGCAAACGGCCGATTTGCGATTTTTGTAATGTATCAAAAAATCGCAATTTAAGGAATCGCAATTATTTGCGATTCCTTATTTTGACATAGCATTTAAGGAATCGCAAATTTTGCGATTCCTTAAATGATATGTATGACACATTTTTGGTTTGCGAATTTGTGTTAAGAAATCGCAATTTACCACCAACTTGTAGTTGGTGGTTGTTAGAACCGGCTGTCTCTAGTTGGTAGAGGTATACACTTCTGACAAATAGGGACACACCTTTTCTAGTCAGGGCAAGGGGATCACACCCTTTGATAACCCCTGCTCACCCCCTCGGTAGCTTGGCAGAGCAGATAGGCTTATCTCGGAGGCTGTGCGTTAAGCATTTATGACCACATACAGTAATAAAGTGAATACACTACAAATGGACACGACACAGTAGTATTATAAAAATAAGTATTTTTATATAAGGCTTAGCACAAGACCAAATAATGACAAAAATATACACAATCTTGATAAATACTCTGGGAAGGGAAAAATAGTTCAAAGGTAGTTTCTTCTTTAGCACAAAGTCTTTCGTATCAAAGCAACTCTTCTTCCTGGATACACAGTTCTTAGCAACAAGGTAACCCACACGGGGGCTACACGACGTCGAGGCAAAGTTAATCCAAAGGTTCGGCGTCGACCGCGAGGAGCGCTACGTCGAACCCGGAGTCACACGGACCCCCAACAACACAGTACCTCGGAAAATGAAGCACACGATGATCAGCGGCGTCGAGCAATCCGGCGTCGCGTCTTCGGTGTCGATCAGGCCTCAGCAGGCGTTGTTGTCGATGATGCGGTTGCAAAGTGTGAGCAGCGCTCACGGCGTCGAGAGGGCATGCAGTCGATGCGATCAGCAGCGGTGCAGACACGAGGTCCTTTGGAGCTGGAGCCGAACTCACTACTCACTGGCGTTGCTGCTGGCGTCGATCGGGCCCGGCGGCGGGTGTCGAGGAAGCAGGACACTGGAGCCGTTACTCACGATGTCGAGCTGGATTCGGCGACGTCCGTCGGCGTCGAGATTGCTGGCTCTTTCAGAGGTGCTGGACTCACAGGTTCCAGCGAATAGCACTTGTAGCAGATGAAGTCCTTTAGCCCTGTGACTTCAGCAGGAGACTGGCACTCTTCCAGTCCTTGAAGATTTTCTTAGCAAGCGTGAGAGTACACACACAGTTCCTCTCTCCTGGTTCCTTGGCAAAAATAAAGAAGCACTGCAGGATTCCCCCCAGCAAACAGCACACTGGCAGAAGGGGTAGGCAAGTCCTTAGATCAGCAGGCCTCTTGTCCTTGGTTACAGGGTTCCTTGTCAGAAGTGATCTGATTTCTTGGTTCAGGGGTCCTTCTCTTATACCCCTTTTCGGCTTTGATCCCTTTGTCCATGCAGGGGAATCTCCCAACATCCTGGGTCTGTTGTGGGTGGAGCCAGGCAGAAGCACCTGGCCTATTCATTGCGCAGGGCTGGGTCCTCAGACGCGCCGCAGGAGGTGGAGCCAGCATTGTCACTGGCAGGAGCAGAGCTATCGGCCTCCTGGCAGGAGGTGGGGCTAGGATCGTCCATGGCAGGCACAGAGCCATCAGCCACTTGGCAGGAGGTGGAGCCAGCATTGTATCAGGCAGGGCAGGCTATCAGCAACTACTCTCCCCCTACTCTCAACGCAAATGTCCCACTCATCCCACACTGACTCATCCAGACCTGTGGAGCCACCCAGCTCCTGTCACACACACGCAAGACCAGCAGAAACCAGAAATGGTTAGACAAGAAAATAGACACTTTCTAAAAGTGCTATTTTCAAACCCAGAGTCCAAAAACCACACCAACGGATGCGTAATTAAACCCCGAGTTCAGAGATACCAAACTCGACATTGCACCATGCTCCCTGAGCCAGCTAGGATCATAGCAGTAATAATCCCGGCGGCCCATTCTAACTAATGGAGAGCAGGCTACCTCGCAATAGTGAAGAGCGAAGATGGCTGTAATTCACTATTAGGACATGCCAACTTGGTCAGGCGTGTACCTTATACTTACAATGCACCCTGCCCGTGGGCCTACCATAGGGGTGACTAACATGAAGTCAAGGGAAGGTTTGAGGGGCTGGCAAGTAGGTATACTTGCGCAGCCCGCGTGACAGCACTAGGCTGCACGTGGGTCTCGCAATGATCGACCCGTAGACATTCTTTTACGAGGCCGCTCTTGTGGGTGGCACAACACGTGCTGCAAGCCCACGAGCGGCATTTGTATTTACAAGCCCCGGCACTCCTGGTGCACTAGACTAGGGACTGATAGTAAACCAAATAAGCCAAACATGGATACAATCGATACATCAATTTAACATAGGGAGCACTTGCGCTGTGGCACTGATCAGCAGTGGCACAGCGCCCAAAGCATATACCAGCAAAACATCGTAAAACAGTGGAGGCAAACAGAAAAAATGGAGGAGAGACTCAAGCGAATGATGTCAGGTCTAACACGTGTCCCCTCCAGCAGAAATGTGGGGAGAACTACCCTTGACCTAGGGAGTCCTCATCACTAAGGCGGAAAAATCTGGACAGACCATCAGCATTGGCGTGATCTGTACCAGGGCGGTGTTCCACCATAAAGTCCATCCCCTGTAGGGAAATGGACCACCTCAACCGTTTAGGATTCTCACTTCTCATCTGCATCAACCATCTGAGGGGCCTGTGGTCTGTCTGAACCCGGAAGTGAGTCCCAAACAGGTAGGGTCTTAGCTTCTTCAGCGCCCAGACCACAGCAAATGCTTCTCTCTCTATCGCACTCCACCTCGTTTCCCTGGGAAGTAACCTCCTACTGATGAAGGCTACAGGCAAGTCTCGGCCCTCTTCATTCACCTGAGCTAGAACAGCCCCCACGCCATGCTCTGAAGCGTCCGTCTGGACAATAAATTATTTCGAGAAGTCGGGTGCCTGGCGTATAGGTGCTGTGCACATTGCAGTTTTCAGGGTGTCGAAGGCCGCTTGACAGGCATCAGTCCAGATCACATTTCGTGGCTGCTTCCTGGAAGTCAGCGAAGTCAAGGGGTGCACAATGTTACTGTAATCCTTGACAAACCTCCTGTAATAACCTGTGAGTCCTAAGAAGGCTCTCACCTGAGTTTGGGTTTTGGGCGGCGCCCAAGCCAGGATGGTATCAATCTTGGGTTGCAGGGGGGCAACCTTGCCGCTCCCTACTTGGTGCCCCAAGTACACCACCGAACCCTGCCCAATCTGGCACTTACTGGCTTTGATTGTGAGGCCTGCTCTGCGCAGGGCCAACAACACTTCCTGGAGGTGGCGCAAGTGTTCCTCCCAGCTGGCGCTGAACACCGCGATGTCGTCCAGGTAGGCGGCACTGAAATCCTCCAGTCCAGCCAAGACCTGGTTGACCAACCTCTGGAAGGTGGCAGGGGCATTTTTCATCCCAAAGGGCATCACCCGGTACTGGTATAGCCCATCTGGTGTGGAGAATGCAGACTTCTCCTTTGCCCCATCAGTCAAGGCGATCTGCGAGTACCCAGACGTTAGATCAAACGTACTAAGGTACCGGGCAGCCCCCAACCGATCTATGAGCTCATCAGCTCTGGGGATGGGGTGCGCGTCAGTCTTCGTGACCGAATTGAGTCCTCGGTAATCCACACAGAACCGGAGTTCCGGTGAAGCACCAGGCGCAGCAGCCTTCGGGACCAAGACCACTGGGCTGGCCCAAGGACTGCTAGAGGACTCAACCACCCCTAACACAAACATTTTGGAGACCTCCTCCTTAATGTATGCTCGAACCTTGTCAGTCACCCTGTAAGCCTTGTGCTTCACAGGAGGGCTGTCTCCGGTGTCAACGTCATGGACACACCAATGAGTGACACCCGGAACCAAGGAAAACAGATCCGGGAATTGTCCCAACAGGTGGCGACAATCCTGTTTCTGCTCAAGGGTCAGTGTGTCAGAGAGGACCACACCATCCACTGACCCGTCTTGCTCTTTAGCACACAGGAGGTCAGGAAGAGGCTCACTCTCCTCCTCCATTCCAGCATCTGTAGCTAGGAGCATGCCCACTTCGGACCTTTCTAAGTGGGGCTTCAAACGGTTGACATGCAGGACCCGCAAGGGGTTCCTGGGAGATTTCAAGTCTACCAAGTAGGTGACATTGCTCTTCTTCTCCACAACCTTAAACGGTCCAGTCCACCTGTCCTTGAGCGCACAAGGTTGCACAGGGGACATGACCCACACTTCTTGACCAGGCTGAAGCTATACCAGAGTGGCATTCCGGTCGTACCATCGCTTCATCTCCTCCTGGCTGGCCTCCAGATTTGGCTTAGATAAACTGAATCTTATTAATTCTAGTACAGTTAGTTTCAAAACAGATTTGTTTGTTTCTTTTATTTTTCAGAATTTTAGTCTCCCTTAATGAGGCGAGACTCCATGGAGATTCATCCATCTTAGGAACCTTTACAGTCACCAGGTTGTATTAGTTTCTCCTTTTCTACACCTTAGGTTTGGACACCTTAGTGAGTGCCCACCAAGGAGTATGAATGAGTTTTTTGGTCCTGACGAATGCTGAGCTGACCTTGTGCTCCTTAGCAGAAACATGTTGACCATCTTTGTTTATTTGTCACCTTTGTGAGGACTTATTGGTTCAAGCTAACTCAACCAATCACTAGTCCATTGTTTTTTCACTGTTTTTACTAGAGTTAGAGCTACCTTCTCAATAAAATTATTGTTTGATGAGTAGCCCACACTCTTTTTAAATCACGTTTCCAATCACCATTTGAGTTTCTTTTTCTACTCTTGGGGACCCAATGAAGACAACTGGCTACCGACGTTTGCAGTTGGTGCCTGAGGGTCCTTTTTCTACACTAAGCACGTGCACCCTATCTTTCTACTAAATTTCAGAACTCTCAGCCGGTATAAATTTCTACCTTGTCTACTTTCGCAAACTGGTTTTGTGTTTCATCCTTTACTGGTTGTTTGATTTTGTCTGACACTCTTATGTTGATTACAATACATTTATTTTGGAAGGGGTAAAAGAGTGGTCCCAACAATACCCTTTCTCTCCTGTTGTTTCATTGGCCTCCAGATTTGCCTGAGCAAGTTCTCTGAAGCGCCGAGTCTGGTTCCGAAAGGCCAGCATGTAGCTGTATACATCCTGAGGAGGTTTCCTGGGAGATTGCTCCCAGCCTTCCTTGACCAGACTCAAAGGCCCTCTTACTGGGTGACCGTACAAAAGCTCAAAGGGGCTGAACCCTAGAGACTTCTGCGGCACCTCTCGGTAAGCAAACAACAGGCATGGCAAGAGGACGTCCCATTTCCGTCTCATTGGTTCTTCAAGACCCATGATCATGCCTTTAAGGGTCCGGTTGAATCTCTCAACCAGCCCATTTCCTTGAGGGTGGTAAGGAGTGGTGAACTTGTAGGTTACCCCACACTCCTTCCACAGAGACTTCATATAGTTCGAAATGAAGTTGGTGCCCCGGTCTGACACCACCTCTCTGGGGAACCCCAACCGGGAGAAAACACCCATCAGTGCCCGTCCCACCACGGGGGCCGTCACTGTTCGGAGAGGGATGGCTTCTGGGTACCGTGTGGCATGGTCCACCAAGACCAGGATGAACCTGATGCCCAGGCTGTCTTGGGGTCCAGGGGCCCAACAATGTCAGTACCCACCCGGTCAAAGGGGGTGCTGACCACTGGAAAAGGTTGGAGGAGAGCCTTCTGCTTCCTTCCGCTTTTCCCACTTGCCTGGCAAGTGTGACAAGTCTTACAATGGATGTCTACATCCCTTCGCATCTGAGGCCAATAAAAATGGGTGACAAGCCTGTCATAGGTCTTGTCCTGCCCCAGATGTCCAGCTAACGGAACGTCATGAGCCAAACCCAGTAGGAAGGCTCTGAAGCGCTGGGGTACCACCAGCACACGGGCTGACCCAGGCTCAGCAGCCTTAGGCTCGCTATACAGGAGGTCCTTCTCCCAGTACACAAAATGTGACCCTGACTGATCACCTGAGGATTGGGCTGAGGCCTGCTGCCTCATACCCACAAGAGAGGGGCACGCTTTCTGTTCGGCACAGAATTCCTCCCTGGAGGGACCACCATCCTGCTGCCAATGGGTCAGCTCGGGCAGGTCTCCCAGTTCGGCAATTTGTTTCCCTGTGGCCGGGCTCCAGGGCATCCCCCTCAGGGTCTACCTCCTCCTGGACCACGGGAACTATGGGGGCCGGTTTCCCGCGCCTCCTGCCTCTTCTCTTCACAGCTGGGTCCTGGGCCGTACTTTCAGGCTCCGGGACCCCATCAACACCCTTACTCGCTGTCATCGATCGAGTGGTTGCACACACCCACTCTGGCACGCCCAACATTTTCAAGTGCGTCTCCCTCTCCACCTTAGCCCAAGGGGAGTCTTCTAAATCATGGCCCAGGAGACAATCGACAGGCATGGCGGGCCTCACAGCAACTTGAAGAGTACCTGAAACTCCCCCCCATTCAAAGGAAACCTGAGCTACCTCACACTCTTTCTGGGAGTTGTCAGCAGCTATCACAGGGTAGAATGCGTGGGAAACCACCTGCTCTCTGGACACCAAGTGACACTTGACAGCTGTCACACTTGCTCCGGTGTCTCTGAGAGCTTCCACTCTATGGCCATTAATGGTCACCCACTGCCTATATGTACTAATGTTACTAGGCAGAGGGGGTGGAGGGACCATTTGCATGTCTCCTAGCGAGACCAGGGACATTTCTGCGGGACCCCTCCCACCAGGGACAACCATCTCCTCCCCTCCCAGGGCTACACTCGCCAACTGACGGGGGGGTGCACGCGGCGGTGCATTCAAATCCTTCTTGGGACACTGGGGGTCATAATACCGGTGCCCCACCTGCCCACAACCGTAGCAGGTTAGGGGGCCCCTATGAACAGGTTTACCCGTCGGGCCCCTGGCTTCTTCTTAGGGGGAGGCTGGGAACCTTTCCCTTGGTTCCCTTGGGGATTACTTTGGGGCCCTTTCTGGGACTCCTTCTGTTTACCCTTGTCCCCCCCACTCTTCTGCTGGGGACCCTGCCCACCTTTGGCTGAGTCTCCCACTGGACCCTTGTGGACCCTGGTACTGACCAGCGGTCCGCCTCCTCAGCAAGTTTTCTAGGGTTAGATACCTTGCTATCAATAAGGTGCTGGCGCAGCTCTGGAAAACAGTTATTAGACAAATGCTCCCAAGCAAACAAATCATAAAGAGCTTCATAACTTTCCACTTTGCTGCCCTTTACCCAACCATCCATGGCTCTGCAAAAATAAGACACATATTCAACCCACGTCGTACCAGGCAACTTCTTACATTCTCTAAAAGCTTGTCTGTACTTCTCGGGGGTTAGGCCATACCGCAACATTAAAGCATCTTTCATATGAGCATACAACATTCTATCCTCAACAGGCATGTCTAACAGGGTATCTCTCCCCTCATTCACAAAGCGACCCCACAACCCCGCTCCCCAATTCTCCTCAGGGACCTGGTGGGCCAACAATGCTAACTCATATGCTTTAAACCACTGACCAATATCTTCGTTCCTATGATAATCTTTTATCACATCTTTGGGAAAATAAAACCTACTTTCTGCAGGCCCAGATGGGATGCTGCCACCAGAGGGATTCAATTCTAACTTATTAGCTTGGATGTCCAACTCCCTCAACTTGGTATCACGTTCCAAAGCTAACTTCTCCCTTTCAAAATCTAACCTTTTGGTCTCCAAATCAGCTTCTCTTCTACCTCTTGCATTTTCTAACTCCAACTGCCCATTTATCTTTAGCCTTGCCATTTCCATGTTGTATGCACGCTCCTTTGCCCTTTCTTCTCGTTCTTCAGGGGAAAGACCCTTGGAGGAAACACTGCTTCCGGGAGAGGACTCAGGCCCATTCGCTGGCGCCTCCTCATCCCCTTCCACTGGCGGTACCACCACCGGATCAGTGGGATCTCTGGCCTCCAACCAGGCCTGCAATGCTTTGAGATATTCCTCTTTAATCTTGAGGCCTTTGGTAGGAACTTTAAATTTCTTGCAAAAGGATTTCAGCTCCTCCAGTTTGTAGACGTTTATCTTCGCTCTGTCGAATTCCTCCACGACAACAACAGGGGTAGTGACTCCGGTGTCACTCATGGTCAAAACTGGCAGTGTTCAAAAAATCAAGCTTCAGAAAAGCGGAGAACCAAAAATGGAATCCTTCCAAGTAGATTGTGGCTGCGCTATGGTCTGCTTTCACTATGTAGCGCACACTAATCACTGCACATGGGTCATAAATGCAAAGTTCAAATCCTCACCGCTGACCCACCAATGTTAGAACCGGCTGTCTCTAGTTGGCAGAGGTATACACTTCTGACAAATAGGGACACACCTTTTCTAGTCAGGGCAAGGGGATCACACCCTTTGGTAACCCCTGCTCACCCCCTCGGTAGCTTGGCAGAGCAGATAGGCTTATCTCTGAGGCTGTGCGTTAAGCATTTATGACCACATACAGTAATAAAGTGAATACACTACAAATGGACACGACACAGTAGTATTATAAAAATAAGTATTTTTATATAAGGCTTAGCACAAGACCAAATAACGACAAAAATATACACAATCTTGATAAATACTCTGGGAAGGGAAAAATAGTTCAAAGGTAGTTTCTTCTTTAGCACAAAGTCTTTCGTATCAAAGCAACTCTTCTTCCTGGAAACACAGTTCTTAGCAACAAGGTAACCCACACGGGGGCTACACGACAGCGAGGCAAAGTTAATCCAAAGGTTTGGCGTCAACCGCGAGGAGCGCTACGTCGAGCCCGGACTCACACGGACCCCTAACAACACAGTACCTCGGAAAATGAAGCACACGATGATCAGCGGCGTCGAGCAATCCGGCGTCGCGTCTTCGGTGTCGATCAGGCCTCAGCAGGCGTCGTTGTCGATGATGCGGTTGCAAAGTGTGAGCAGCGCTCACAGCGTCGAGAGGGCACGCAGTCGATGCGATCAGCAGCGGTGCAGACACGAGGTCCTTTGGAGCTGGAGCCGAACTCACTACTCACTGGCGTTGCTGCTGGCGTCGATCGGGCCCGGCGGCCGGCGTCGAGGAAGCGGGACACTGGAGCCGTTACTCACGATGTCGAGCTGGATTCGGCGACGTCCGTCGGCGTCAAGATTGCTGGCTTTTTCAGAGGTGCTGGACTCACAGGTTCCAGCGAATAGCACTTGTAGCAGATGAAGTCCTTTAGCCCTGTGACTTCAGCAGGAGACTGGCACTCTTCCAGTCCTTGGAGATTTTCTTAGCAAGCGTGAGAGTGCACACACAGTTCCTCTCTCCTGGTTCCTTGGCAAAAATAAAGAAGCACTGCAGGATTCCCCCCAGCAAACAGCACACTGGCAGAAGGGGTAGGCAAGTCCTTAGATCAGCAGACCTCTTGTCCTTGGTTACAGGGTTCCTTGTCAGAAGTGATCTGATTTATTGGTTCAGGGGTCCTTCTCTTATACCCCTTTTCGGCTTTGATCCCTTGTCCATGCAGGGGAATCTCCCAACATCCTGGGTCTGTTGTGGGTGGAGCCAGGCAGAAGCACCTGGCGTATTCATTGCGCAGGGCTGGGTCCTCAGACGCCCCGCAGGAGGTGGAGCCAGCATTTTCACTGGCAGGAGCAGAGCTATCGGCCTCCTGGCAGGAGGTGGGGCTAGGATCGTCCATGGCAGGCACAGAGCCATCAGCCGCTTGTCAGGAGGTGGAGCCAGCATTGTATCAGGCAGGGCAGGCTATCAGCAACTACTCTCCCCCTACTCTCAACGCAAATGTCCCACTCATCCCACACTGACTCATCCAGACCTGTGGAGCCACCCAGCTCCTGTCACACACACGCAAGACCAGCAGAAACCAGAAATGGTTAGACAAGAAAATAGACACTTTCTAAAAGTGCTATTTTCAAACCCAGAGTCCAAAAACTATCCACACCAACAGATGCGTAATTAAACCCCGAGTTCAGGGATACCAAACTCGACATTGCACCATGCTCCCCGAGCCAGCTAGGATCATAGCAGTAATAATCCCGGCGGCCCATTCTAACTAATGGAGAGCAGGCTACCTCGCAATAGTGAAGAACGAAGATGGCTGTAATTCACTATTAGGACATGCCAACTTGGTCAGGCGTGTCCTACCTTATACTTACAATGCACCCTGCCCGTGGGCCTACCATAGGGGTGACTAACATGAAGTCAAGGGAAGGTTTGAGGGGCTGGCAAGTAGGTATACTTGCGCAGCCCGCGTGACAGCACTAGGCTGCACGTGGGTCTCGCAATGACCGACCCGTAGACATTCTTTTACGAGGCCGCTCTTGTGGGTGGCACAACACGTGCTGCAAGCCCACGAGCGGCATTTGTATTTACAAGCCCCGGCACTCCTGGTGCACTAGACTAGGGACTGATAGTAAACCAAATAAGCCAAACATGGATACAATCGATACATCAATTTAACATAGGGAGCACTTGCGCTGTGGCACTGATCAGCAGTGGCACAGCCCCCAAAGCATATACCAGCAAAACATCGTAAAACAGTGGAGGCAAAAAGAAAAAATGGAGGAGAGACTCAAGCCAATGATGTCAGGTCTAACAGTGGTAAATTGCGATTTCTTTTAAAAATGCCCTAATTGGCATTTGTAAGGGTGGCATGTGACACTCATACATGCCCATAGGGCATGTATGTGTGCCACATGCACACACATTTAGATTTGAGGGGTGCAGCAGGGTATCTTTGAGACACCCCTGCACCCTTGAAATAATTCTCAAATGGCGATTAGCAATTTGCGAATTCGCAATTTGAGAATTATTGAACTATCATTCCTATGGGCCTCCTGGCCCATAGGAATGCATTGAAAATTATTCTTTATTTGCGAATTCGCAAAATGCGAATTCGCAAATAAAGAATAATAAGGAATCGGAAAAAAAATTGCGATTTCGTACATACATACCGTTTTGCGAATTCTAAATAGCGATTCGCAAAAAATCGCTATTTAGGATTCGCAAAACGGTATCTTGATACATCTGGCCCCTAGTCTTGGGAGTTTTGTATTACTTTTGGTAGTTTTAACCGAGTTAACATCTGCTTCTATTTAATAGAAATGTGGGAGTTTTTGTGACCATTTGTTATTTGCAAATGTTTTGTACTTACATTTATGGGAATCACAATTTAGGAATCACTATTTGGTGGCTGTAATTCACTGCCACATTTTGCAAATGAGTTAATTCGATCTGTATTCTGTGCTGTGTTTGCGATTTCATATATTGCAATATTCTCCACGTGGTTGTATAGACTTGAAAATAAGTTTGCAAAGGATTTGTGATTTGCAAAGACTTTGCACAATAGAGGTTATATTTTCACACTTATGAAAATAGATAACCCAGGTCCACCTTATATGTTCTGACATTTTTATAACTTGTCCAGTGTATCCTAACAGTTTACGTATCTAGCCGTACTAACAGGTCAGATCGAATTTTATCCTTGAGTTAAAGTCAATGAATATGCTACTGGCGTGGATTCCTACCTAAGCATGTAATTGCCAGTATAAGTTGCAAAGTAGCAGAACAATATCAACAATAATGTTCTACAAAACCTACCAAAATGGCTATAGGAATTAACCTTTCTGACCAAAAAGAGAAAAGGGACTGGGAGCAGATGAAGGTCAGACTCCTGTCCTCCAAAATCATGGACCTTTAGTCAAAAGAGGGTGCTGTTTCTATAGAACAGGAGGAAAAGGAGCACGTCAGGAGGAACAGTATGACCAGGAACCTTTAGGATCAAATAAAGCTGCCCTCACACACGTAAATGGATGTCATGCTTTATCATATGGTCTAACAAATCAATCCTATAGGGTAAGATTACTATTTATTTATTTATTTATTTTTGATATTTGTTAAGTGCAAACAAAAGCCCGTGGGCGTCTCGGCGCTAAGACTCAGAGCGTGATTCTCCAATGCTGGTTCTTTAGATGGATTACTGGTTGAACAACCAGGTTTTTAGCCTTTTGCGGAATGGCAAGAGAGAATGACTTGACCTGATCGACAATGGAAGGGTATTCACCTATGGGATTTGAATTTCTTATCATATGTGGATATTGTCATTCTGTGTTGTTTTTAGATTCTACCCGTGCGGTCACCTACCTGGAGTGCTGTGTGCATGATCACTTACCACTAGCGACCTTAGTACGCTTTTAGCATGTTAAATTATTCAAGAGTGTTTTTTCTATGCATCTATTGAAGAAACGCTAGGAATATATACTTTTAATATGCATACTTTACATCACATGCCATTACAACGCGGTCGTTACAACAAATACGTTGTTACAACACAAACCATTACATTACAAGTCATTTCAACGACTTGCTGTAGGGGGAGCGCTGGACTTACTAATAGTATAATTTACTATTCCTACTCCATTTTATGCAACAGCAGGGAAGGTGTTGGATTGTAAATCCAACACCTTCTGAGCCCCAACAGCAAGTCGTTGTAACGACTTGCGATATAATGGTTTGAGTTGTAACAACATGGTCGTTGTAACAACTGCGTTGTAATGGCATGCACTGTAAAGCATGTGATCTAAAGGCTGTTCACCAAATGCTAGCTATGACATTGTTCATTTGTTCCATTTATTCCTTTAGTTTGGGAGATACTTCAGAGAGGGATTTTTTTTTGTTAGGGAACTAGGGGCCAGATGTACGGCCCTACAAATTTACGAGTCGCAAATTGCTTCGTTTCACAACTTGCAGTTTGCAACTCGCAAATTTGAATATACAATGGTGTCTCGGACACTGTTTGGGATTCCTAATTGGTTTGCAAATTGCATGCCTAATTAATATGCATGAGGCAGGTGCAATTTGCGATCCTTTTAGGAATAGCTAGCACTCCCAGGGATGGTGAACTGCTGGGGTCAGCAGACCACCATGTCTGTGACTGCTTTTTCAATAAAGCAGTTTTTTGTTTTTAAATGCAAGAAAAGAAAACTGAATGCATTAAAAAAAGAAAAATGAAACGTTTCTGTTTAATCTTTTTACGGGGAGGCAGTGGTCCTGGGAAAAATATGTTCGTATCCATTAACAAAGGGAAGGGGTGCCCTGGGGACTCCATCCCATTTGCAAGTGGCATACCACCTACTTGAAGTAGCTGGCAAACTGCGAGTGCTTTGCGGCCGCAAATGCGGTTGCAAAACAATGGTACATTCTATTGTGGCTTGCTATTAGAAAGGGACGCCCCTTCCTAATAGCGATAGTCGCAAACGCTATTATGCGAGTCACTTACTCGCAAAATAGCATTTGTACATGCTAGGACATTTTTGCGGTTGCTAACTGCCCAATTTCTCATTTGCAACTGCAAAAAACGGTTGTACATCTGGCCCTTTATTTACTATTTGACTTCCAATCCAGGTTTGGGGTAGGGACACAAGCTAAACATAGGCTATCTAGGAACCTTGAGCCTTTAAGAAAGCACTTCGGGTGAGGGACTAGAATGTGTTATAACAAAAGATGAATGGGTTGCACATTTTAAACAACTGTATGAGGGTAGTGAGGTCGATGCAGTACTTTTTGAATGCACTAAAGGGGGCCCATGCCTTAATGTCAGTATAGGAGAGGTTTTGGTGGGAATAGAGGGGCTCACAGCGGGTAAATCGCCAGGCCCTGATGGGATACCCCCGGATCTTTTCAAATCTGATCCTAGCTTCTGGGCACCGCTTATTGTGGCGGTTATTAACGCAGCCGCGAGAGTCGGATGCCCGTTATCTTGGGGCCTCTCCACTATTGTGCCTGTATTTAAGAAAGGGGACAGGGACAGCCCCCTTTGTTACAGGCCTATTTCCCTAATCAATTCTATGGCGAAATTAGTGGGGAGAATTGTACTGAGACGTCTCTCTGAGTGGACACGGGACAACAACATCATGTCTATTACTCAATATGGTTTAGTAACGGCCGTTCGACCATACCACAATGTTTAAATCTTTTTCTGATACTTAGTAAATATACTATTGCACAAAAGGGCACAGTTCACCTGGCCTTCATGGACCTTTCCTCAGCTTTCGACTGTGTGAACAGGGGGAAGCTGTGGGGGTCCATGAAGGATAAGGGAGTAGACAATGGTATAATAAACTTTTTGGTCGACCTCCATAGTAATACAAGTGCAAATATAAGGTATTGCCAGGAACTGTCAGTAACTGATGATTTTAGAACAGGGAAGGGGGTGCGGCAAGGCTGCATATTAGCCCCTTTCCTTTTTAATTTTTCCTTTATTGAGCTGGATAGCGTTTTACAGGAGGTGAAACCAGACAGTCCAAGAGTGGGGAAAAGAAGTATCCCTGTCCTGTTATACGCAGATGATGCGGTGTTGTTAGCAAGAACTGAAAAAGGCCTTCAATTACTACTTAACGCATTTAAAAAGTTCATAGAAGATAGAGATCTGTTAGTGAACAACGCTAAATCGTACATTATGCAAGTTGGGAAACAGCCAAAGAGACAATATATCTTCAAACTTGATAAGGCAGTAATACCGCTTTCTAACACATTTTCCTATCTCGGAGTTCTTTTTGACTCTAAATTATCGTGGGGCCCACAACTTGCGAAGAAAAGATGTGATGTGACTAGGGTTAATGCCTTCATTTTCAACTTCGCTTCAAAACTTGGCAAAAAGCCCACGGCTGCTATGATAAAACTATATGATGCAAAATCTGTAGCAACCGCAGCCTATGGGAGTCAGCTTTGGGGTTACATGGCTGGGGATCAACTTAAATTCACAGAAAATTCTTTCTACAAATGGCTTCTGTGTGTCCCGTCCTCCACCTACAACTTTGCAGTTCACGAGGAATTAGGAGTGGGGTATTTGAGCGATATCCTGTCCCTACGACCTCTGTTATGTTGGTTGAAAATGTGGTTATGCGAAGATATTCCCCTAACACATTTAATTGTTAATGATTTTATGGCTCATGATAACGCGTTGGGCACTCCATGGATGAAGTATTTACAAACTTGCTTCTTTGAGATGGGTCGTCCTGATCTGTTTGAACATCTGTCAGGAATTGGAAAGGGGGACATTGATCTAGTCAAGCAGACCTTTTTTCTGCGTAAGACGGCTGTGAGGGAGGATGTTGAGTTACAAAAAGTAAGTGTAAGGAAATTTATTATGGTTAAAACCTGTCTGACAACTGAGCCTTACCTACTCGGCACTCTTAGCACTCACGACAAGTTCCTATTAACAAGATTCAGATTTAATCTGTTTCAACATCTGCTCATCAGACCCAAAAAAGAGAGTTTCTGTAAAAACCCAATATCCTGTGACTGCGACGGAAAGTCTCCACAGGATATGTTGCATTTTATGTTTTTATGCAGATTTTATGAATTCCCACGTAAACGCTTTTTAATTGTTTTTTTAAAAAAAAATGAATTTCAATCAGATACGACCAGCCTTTTTATATTTACAATTGCTGCACAGTGATAGTGTCCTTCAAGTTCTTGAATTTTTAAAACTGTCTCTTAAATTGCGAACTTGTTTGGACCATTGAATGAAGTAACGGACCCAATGTAGTCAGTCCTTTTTTTACCTGTAATCATATTTTATCCAATGTCTTTCTATGTATGTACTGTATGTTTTTATACACTTTTATGGTTGAAATATACCGAATAAAGTCTCTTTAAATTGAAGAAAAAAAAAAAGCACTTCTATTTTTGCCAGGGAACCATTGAGTTAAAATTGATCCAGTATACCTGACAGAGTTTGAATTCACTTTTGTTTCCTTTTATTACACCTAACTAATTCCACCCCCTCCCATAAACTCATAATTACAGCTGATAACTGAAAAGATCTCTGAGAAAGAGCCCTCTCGCGGGGGCCTGCCGGGCATTGCAGCACGAGCCTGAAGAGGAGCTCACCCTATGATAAAGCAGGACACCCATTTGGGTGTGTGAGTGCACCTTTCTTTGATCCTAAGAGTTACCGGTCATACTTTTCCTGCCGACTTGCTTCTTTTCCTCCTGTTTTACAGGAACAGCACACCCTCTTTTGAGTTAAGGTATAGGAATTTACCCTCATATAAAATGTGCAGCATATCTATAACATCTGCTTAGTGATGGCGCGCAGGATTACCAGCTCAGTTTACCATATTTACCTCCATTAAATGACCACTGACTCAGGAGAAAAGTGTCAACACTTTATCTTTGCAATATTTTGTAAATCATGAACCATACAAATTTCCAGTAATAAAATAATTATTAAAGCAAAAATTCTGCAAGACTTTAAAGATGAGCCTTTAGACATTGGTACCTGGGAAGGGTGAGAAAGGGAACCGGCACAAGGACATACCCCCACAGAATATATTTACCTAGAATGGTGTGAAGACAAACCCTGGCCACAGGCAGGGACAAGAACAGGGGTCCCGATAACTCTGGTGCCAACGGGCAGGACAGATGCAGATTCAGGACAGGACAGGTGCAAATCAGGACAGGACAAGTGCAGGTCAGGACAGGTACCCTCAGCTAAGTGCAACGCCAGCGTCACACCCCTCTCTACAGCTAACATTCGGACCCCGGCTGGGCCATCGATTCTTCTCCCTCAGTGAACTCCCGATTCTTCTGACAGAGTGCTCGACTAGCACCCTGCTCTCGATTCTCCTTCAACATACCTTGGGTCAGTGACAGGTCTGTGACTAGTCGGACAATCTAACTGACTAAGCCTACCTTAGTTATACTATTTTCCAGGGCAATGTACCATCCCCCAGTGTTGCAAATTCATGTATTCCCTTCATTTGATTGGTCATAAAGGCGAAGAGAGGTCATCACACCATACCAGTATGAAGTAACTTTCTTTCAATAATGTTGATCAATGTTCCCGCCCACAATTTACTTTCCCATGAGTTTTTATTCCACCCAGCAATATTAGTTTAAATTTATACAATGTTAAATTTAAAATTGCAAGTTGTCTTCCTCTTGTAGGGTCAAACGGGCATCTTCCCAGGAATATTGCAGTCAAGACAGTCTTTGGCACAAATTCAATGCGCAGTGAAGTTTCAATATGGCGTTACATTCACCCTTCAGGCCCAAATACGAGCTAACAGCAAAGTCAAGAAGAAACATATTAGAATACAAAAATAAATTAATGCACTGTATACCACTTATTTCTACTTTATCCTCATTACTTTATTTTAACTATGGCATTAATAGTTAAGCAGAACGAACGAAGTTTGGTTCAAGCAGTAGCAGGTGCATTAGTGTATGAGACATGAAGCAACCATCTTGGCACTAGTGCGCTACGGCAAAGAATTCCCACCAAAAGTAGAAAGACGTCACACCACGTAGATGTGGCAGAGGCATGAGCAGAAAAGTTCCCGCATTTTCGGCGGAAATTTTATTGCATTCGGGTTACTGTTAGTAAAAGCACATATGCAAGCTTCCCCTAGAAGCTAAATATGTTGCGTAATGCATTTGTTAATAATACGAAACATGTTGAATAATGAGTTACATGATTTTTCGAGAGGATTAAATCCAAGCAAGTTTCTTTACGTATGAAACCTTGCTCCATCATTAGCAATGGCAAAAGGATGGTGATGGGTGATGGCAGTCGACTCAGTCTATTTTGTGAGGAGCCTATTACTACTTGCGGTGGATGTTAAATTGCATTTGAGAAATATCAGCTGTAATGTTTCCTTTAAAGGAGGAGGGCCACATTTTTACAGTTGTGAACCACTGGATAAGATGATACCTATGGTTTTAGGATCTCTCTGTTCTGTTTTTCCTTGTTTTTCTTTGGTAGATATGAAAATGAGATTTGAGTACTTAGTACATTTTGAAGTTATTAGACCTT
This sequence comes from Lissotriton vulgaris, assembly GCF_964263255.1. Lineage (NCBI taxonomy): Eukaryota > Metazoa > Chordata > Amphibia > Caudata > Salamandridae > Lissotriton > Lissotriton vulgaris. The sequence continues at coordinate 1,328,839 of NW_028254594.1, forward strand.
CTACTGCTTAGCAAAAGTAACCTTAATACTAATTCTTGGACTACCCAATTTGAATAAAATACTTTTGAGTTTGAGTGCTATGTAATTTGTATAATTAGTTATATCTGAACAGATGTCATGTTATAGAAATGTTTATAGCACCTTACTGCCTTTGGTCGGCACTTAGGTGCTTTAAAGCCCAGGTCTTGAGTTTTCCCCCCACAGATTGGAGTCAGATTTCTGCTAAAGTTGGGTAATGAGTTGCATAGATGTATTTACTATGGGGTTCTAGCGTATTTCTTTAGTCTGTTACGGCAGTAACAGCGGTTAGTGGCTGGTGTGTGTGGCCAAAGGTATTTACCAATTCAAGTACATGCCATCTAGAAGAACTTTTATGCATTGCTCGCTTTGAAGTGTTTGTCCAAGCTAAATTATAGTATGGTCTCTGTTTGAAATCCACAATAAAACAGGCTACAGATGGGGTGTTGGGTGGGTATTGGTTTAGTGTGTTATGTACTGTCATGGAACGGTATATTTTTATGAGGATTGAGCTCTGCTCTGAAATCAACTCTGTGATTCTTCTGAAATGAGTAGGACTTTTGTTTGTGTTGTCCTGACTAACATGTACTGTTCATAATAATGAGTGGCATTTCTTTGAGCTCAGAAAAAGTCAAAATCAGAATCATGTAAAAGTAAAGAAATCTTCTCCATACTTATGTTTTAAAGAGTTTTCTGATGACTCATGCACAACCTCCTCAATCTTTTTCCTATTTGGGCAGAAGTCATGTTTGAATCTGTCACTCTCTTCCCTCGTATATTTAACAGCAGCTCAGCTTTATTGTCTTGTTCTTGTGCGAGTTGCTGTATATTTTTGCCTTTACGTATGTCTGTTTGCCTTAAGAGCTCCTTCTATATAGCCAATGTCAGAATAGTGCTGCCTTTGCATTGGGTAGGTATTACATGGGTGGAACATGGGTGTTTCCACACATCCGACCATGTATTTTGATGTAAACTCAGATTTACAAAGATTCGTAAACCTTGGTTTGCACCAAAATGATGCACCTACCTGAGAGAGACATAGCAAAGATAAATATCTTCTTTTCCGTTGTTACATCTTTTTTCATGTATGCTGCATTCTGCCGCACACATAGAAAGAGGAATATACCTCTAAGAATTGTTTTTGGTATCCCTTCATGCACATAGACAATCCTGCATGTGACTCAGGCTCCAGTGCGCCATGGCACAAGGCTGACTGAGTTAGTGCTAGTCAGCAATAAGTGCACCAGCGCATAGAGGGAACTGAACAGTGCCATATATTGGTAAATATGGCCCTGCTCACCTCCGTCCTATCATGCCCTGCTGTACTATGTTGCATGAACAATTAGCAAATGTGCCCCCAAATGTCCAAAATCTCTGCACAGCTATCCTGGGTTTGCTCATATCCCTTCCTTCCCAATCCCAAGGTAACTCCTTCAACCAAAAAACTTGGGGTCACATTTACAGTACAGTGGCAAAGCTTGTCGTTAATCGAAGAAGGCTAATCACAAGCTTCGTTACTTTAGAAACGCTGGGCTACACCATATTTACTAGAATATGGTGCAGCCCTGCGTTTCCCCATCTGCTGGTTCTAACCTTAGCTGCCTAGCACCAACGCAAGAACCCTTGCACCATAGTGCAAAGGTGCCTATTATTATTATTGTTTATGTGCACAAACACAATAATAATAATAGGCAATTTGCTTTTTCTATGTGTGCTGTACAAGGCAGCACACATGGAAACAGCAAAAATGAGGAGCAATAAAACATTTCTCCTCATGTCGCCTGTTTAAGACCAAGTTTTCCCTGGTCTTAATTTTGGTGCTGCCTCTTATTTATACTGCCCTTGTAAATAAGGGGCAGCGTCAAAATCAATGGGTGTTTCAGTGGAACACTTACCGCAACACCCATTGCCCTCCCCTTTCATGCTAAATACACTGTGAATGGGTGCCTTATTTACAAGGCAGCATTAAGCCACGTTACGTGGCTTAAAGCAGCCTTGTAAATAAGGCGAGGCCCCTATCGCCATCACAACGTCACTGAAAGTGACGTTGTGGCAGACCTAGTGGCATGTAAATATTCCCCTTGGTTAACTAGACCAAGACACTTGGCATAGTGTTGTAGATGATAGTGGCAATGCAGACTAGACAGGAATGCATTTATCAGTGGTACAAACAACAGATTGTGGAATGGGCTGTTGGAAATTGCCATGCAGACTATATATTGACTAAGTAGAAGGAACACACCTGGTCCAGTGATAATAGTTTAGTTGATCGAGGTGCAAGCCCCCTGCAAGGGTACAGTACATAATGATTGGGCTATGCTTTGGGAATATGATGAGGTGTGACAATCATGTGCAATGAGCCAGGCAAGGGGAGGGTGATTGGGGTTAGGAGGGCGGCAGGCATCTGGAAACTAATAACCAACATTCACTCTGGACAAAAATTGTTTTGGTGCAAGTCATCATAACAGTGTAAGTGAAAAACGGAGTCCTTGGCCACCAGCAAGAACAAGCAGTTGGAGGATGTACCTAGACAATGACTTGGGGAATGGCCAGGCAGTAAATCCTGGGCTGTGGGTTTCATAGCTTGGCTTTGGAAGGAAGACTGGACGGGACATATTGGGAAAGGCTCATAAATTATGTTTTTGTTTTCTCTTCCTGTTGTGCCACATCTTTATGTTCTCCACAGTGCATCTCTCTAGTCTCATAGAATTCTCCATATCAATGAGCTCCTGTCACTTGGCCTGTATCCCTGGAATACTGGGGCTGTGTGGTGACAGATAAAGAGTTGTCTATAGTGGTCAACCACATAGATAAACAAAGCAACTAAAGCAGAAGAGCGAAAGGGGTTGAGTGGAGCAGATATTTGTGTGTTTTTGAGTTTAATTGATTCCTGGTGAGTATTACTGATATCAGGGATTGTATGTGAAAATGTTGACAACAGAAACATCATGCTACCAAATTATAGTGGCCAAAATATCGAGGATCAAAATATTGAAAAGGTAAGTGCATATGGGTAAATATAGATTTACAATTCTTAACTCCACATATACCTACTGTGACAGTAAATATTTCTTCAAGGTACGTATGTGTAGGTTTAAGTAAAACTATACTTACCTATATAGATTTACCTCCACAATACTTTGGTCCTCGATATTTTGTCCACAGTTGAGTCACGAGCCTATGCATGCTTACTAAGATATGATCACTTATCAGCTTACAAGAACTATAAAGAGTGATTTTCATTTAAATTGAAAGAACTTATAAGTTATAAAGCCATTGTTTGCTCTATTTTCAGCGGTTACAAATTGCACTAAAATGCTACAGATGTTCTTTACACATTTGCAATTATTGGAATAATTGCACATGTGCATATTTATTTGAAGTGCTCTTTGCAGGAAATGGGAACATGCCGATTGCAGTAATACAACATGTTTTTATACCTGAAAGGGCCAGACCCATAAGTTCTAGATCTGTTCTAGAGGCACAAGTAGCTTGTTAAATTTCTCAGCATTGGAGCCAAAACCACATTCACTCGACTCTCACACCAACTCCGTCAGACATCACACAATCACTTAACTCCCGCAGTCAATCAAACAACACATCCCTATTGATACTTGCGCCTCCATTTGCTGTTGTTCTTGCCGCACTATCTCACGCCGCCAGTCCCCGCCAAATTCGATCGGTCTCCGTTCTCAATCATTGGGCTCTATTTTGGGGGTTCTGGGGTTCAGGATCTCTTCTTCTAGAATAATTCTGGATTCTCCCCTCGTGCAGATCACTAAGTGAAGGCAGTTAAATTATTGCAAAGCCAAAAATAACTGGGCATAAAGACACCTCAAGACGAGGCTGTAACAGTACATTGGAATCAACATAAAGCCAAATCTGCGGATAAAGTTCAGTCGGTGCAAGATGCACAAGAAAATTAACTTAAGAAATAGGAAGCAGATAATCAAAAAGCATGGGTCAAAATTTCCCTGCAAGGAGGATTGATGAAAATAAAGCATTATTCTATCCCTACAAGAATGCTAATGTGGCATCCCTATTGAAGCATTCTTCGGGGCAGGATACAAAAAAGGTGTCAGCATGTGGAGTCTTCTTTAGAAGTCTCTCCACACAGTGGGTCAGGTAGCATGGAGCTATTGAAACAGACCTTGTTCTGAGATGCTTTCTCTTCAAAGGAAGCGAAGACATAGGGCTCTTTCCCTACTTGCAACTTTCCAATATTACAGGTATCTTACCAGGATTCCTTTTGGGTCACGCCATCCACTCATACCACGTTCTCATCAGTATTTTTCCATAGGACTGTGATTTTCCTGAACAGCAATTAGATTACTTTGATTTCCAGATCTTCTCCGGTGTGAAAATACAACAGTTCTCCTTATCGGCATTAACACCCAATGTATCCTCTTCTCTCCTTGCCTAACTCCAAAACAAAGACATTATTCTACTAACATGAGCTGTATGGCATTTCACAGAAAATGAGGCACATTTGGTTAATATTCCTCCCTACATATAAATTGATGCGATTATTAGGCACATTTAATAATGAATGCTTGTCAGTTGCACGGCACGAACTCTTCATGTTAGTGTTTTCGGCTACTTATATTTGATTTCCATATTAATTCTTCATGTTTTCTATATAATGTCCTAAATACACCACATTTATGTTATTACATTCCTAAGTTCTAGCACCTTATGTGAACATGAGAAAAGATTATATGCAGATGTACTTTACACGTGTGATTATAATCCACCCCTACAAATGAAAATTAATTTTGCACCACATCAGTCCCACCTCTGATGAACTGTGCCATCACAATACTCTAATTCCCTGTAGAGTAGACCGATCTAAACCAATGTCGTAGTTAGTCTCCTCTGTCTGAATTCTTCCAGCAACTTCAGATTCTCTTAATGACAGTCCTGCAGTCTTTCCATCCTTCTTTCTCTCTCTCTAATGGAATTCTCCAATTGCCTTGACTTATGCCATTTGTAGGACCTTACCATACCTAACAAGATGATAACACAGAACACAATAATTACCATGGGCTTCAAGATATATCCAAGGATTTCCTTTCCAAGGTTACCAAACCATCTCCCAACTATCCAAACCCTTTTCCAATCTTATTCCACATTCCTTCAGTTGCCAAGTCATGTATCTCATGGTGTATCTCAGTGATGTTGCTTATGTATTTTCTCAGATCTTTACTGTTGTCAGGTATGTAAGTGCAACACTGTTGGACCTTAAGCATCCTACAGGCTCCGTCCTCTTTTGCTAGTAACACATCTAAAGCAATGCGGTTAGGCTTCCCCATAGCCCTCATCGAAACCATCTCTCCATCTACGAGCAACAGTGACTGGGCTATACTAACCGAAAATTTATCCACAATGGTAGACAACCTTCTAATCTTGATGTCATTTAATACTACTCCCAAACTAAGTATCATCGCTCCAAATATATCTCCCACAATTTCACCAGCACTTAATCCACGTTTTGCTCTAGGGGATGACTCGCAGGCACCATACCAATTATTCGGAAGCCGAACATATGCATTCTTCCCACACACAAAATATATTCCTGGCACCACTTATACTGTTTCTTGAATGAACTTCTTTGAAGAAGCATCAATCAAAAAGTTATGATCGCACATACTCTGTCCAACAAAAATAGTGTCACAATGTGTCTGTACTTGTCGCATGCAAAGCTTGCCTCGTTGTTCAAAATCTAAAGCTATAGAACCAAAACTTTCCTTAGCCTTGTGAGCAAATTCCTCTTTGGTCCATTCAAAAGTTTCTTCCCTACTATTAAGATTAACTGTTAAGCCTCTATGGCTATCTTCTACTTGATCTACAAATGTCTTCTCTATTTCTGTTTGTGTGCAAGTTAAATTTTGCCTATGCGCAGAAGCAGAATCAAAATACTTTCGCATTCTCTCTTCTTGCTTGTAATAATTGTATTTGTTCAGATGTTCATATACTGTAACTTCTGAAAGTACCAAATCATAATTTGAGAATGAGGACTTATATTGATACTTTCTGTAAAACAGACTAAGAAGCAAACTACTACTAATTCCATACATTAAGGGCAGGTGGGTGGCATCTAATACCCTCCTTGACTGAAGCAGGCAATTGCATACACACATAACAGTCTCTCACATCCATAGTATTCACATACTCATACAGCAATTTCACATAAGCATTCAGCTTGTAATCACCTTTAGCCAAGCCTACATGCAGCAAACGACCAGTTTGCTCTGGTAATCCTCTATCAGATCCTATTGTACCCTCTTTTGAGACAGTAGTGGTGGGTGTGGATGTCCCATATACCCCCACTTCCAGTACCTCAGCTTTGTGTGCGCTCAAAATGGACACGATAATGACTACAGCAATCACTATGATTACTCCTACAATAAGTTTGCCTATAACACTTTAGGGCCGATGATTCGAATTTCCAGACTTCATTTTCAAGGTGGCTTGGATTGTAGCTGAAATCCAAGCCACCTTGAAAATGCAGTCTCTTTTCTCCAAAGTCTTTTGAGCAGCTTTCTTTTGACACCTTTAGGCAGTCCCCCTTAGGCAGCCCGCCATTAGTGACCGCAGGTCCTGGAGGCTCGGCGGACAACGACCGCCCTACCTACTCGGTCCCCCCCTCTGCTCCTCTCTTCTTCTTTCTTTCTTCCTACTTTCACTATCCTCTTTTCGAGGGTAATACAATACCGAGCGAAACAGGACACGCCAAGTTACCGGTCGCAGATCAGTTGTACATTCGACCATTCATGTCTGTCGTCACGCCTACTGTAACCCCAACGGCGTCTGAAACTTACCTGTATTGCCCTCATTGTATCAGTAGTGTACTGTATATACAATAACCTTCTAATAAAATCCTTTGAAATAAAAAAAAATAAAGTTCTTTAACAGTTTTTGGCACAGTATTTACACAGCTTGGAAGATTACCCTAGCCCTCTTTCTTCTTCTAAAGGAAAAATCCCTATTTGTATTTTTTTTCCACTCCATCCTAGGTTATCTTGTTTCAAACAATTTTAATATTTACAGTTCAAAGTTCAGTTTACATCCCTTATGAAATGAAATAATTTATTTGATTTAGTTCTCTTCCGAGAACAACAAATGTTTGACAATAAAAATTACATTTTTACTTATAAAATTATCGATCTAATATAATTTTAAAAATGATTTCAAAAAGTTGTACATGTTAATACCCACAAATTCATTAGGTGGTGCGTTGCAGAGGGAAATCAGATTCTGGACAGAGTTAATATTACATTTTGTTTTGATCGGTGTTACATATCTATTCCTGGCTGCTACTACAGACTTATTTGGACAGGCAAAGAGAACGTGTTCTAAATCTTGCACCCCACCTTTACATAAGTCACAGAGATTAGACCCTCTTTCTTTTGGGAACCACTTAAACGTGTATGATTTCAGGGGTGGTATCCCAAGCCGTAGTAGAATAATGCTTCGAGTAACTCCATGATTTAAATTGAAAAGGATATATTGTTGCATTTTTTTTTAAAACTATTGTGTCCGCGAACTGTTTATACGTTGAGAGATCGGAACAATGTTGGATATCAAGGTTCATTCTTAGCCTTGGTGTTAGGTGTTTTAAGAAAAGTTTCAGTTGGGCTGGTGACCAAAATTTTAACAAATCCTAAGTAACAGTTGATAATTTAAAAGCGGTGAATGGGTTTTTACAGAACACATACTTCGGAGATTCTTGATCAAGTGTCTCAATTTTTAACAGTGCTCTTAAAGTTCCTTGATCAGCGTGAACCAAATTATAAGCCCATCTTATTATGTTTGTGATCCCTCTAGTGATGGAACTGGCTAGCGATAATTCGAGCCGAAGAGCTTGGACCGGCACAGCTTGCCTGGTTAGTTTCCGAAGGATTTTCCCTTCTTTGATGTCAATTTGTTTCCATTAGTTTATTGGAATATGTTCTATTGCATATGATAAGACGGAGGGGATTTTTGAACTATAAACCTGTAAAAGAGAAGAGAAATGTCTTTGGCCAGTGGAGGAATAAAGTCGTTAGGGAGCCCGTAAGTGGACGTCAGCTTTTCGACCCATTTTTTGCAAGTGAGCCAGATTGTGTAGGGACTGATTGATATATGTATTCTTTAATGATTTCCAATGGTTTTCCCCCTAAAGTCCAATTATATTTGACATAGCTCTTCTTTCCTGAGAATGGGACAATTTTTGTTTTGGTAACATTTGGAAATAAGTAGTTTTCTTCAGTATATTTGTTGAGTGCCAGCAGATTTCTTTGGAGACCGGATGGAGTCAGGTCTAAGATTACTACGTCATCTGCATACATCATACAGTGGATTTTAAAAGTTGCAATCTTGGGTGGGAAGTTATTGACCTGGTTAAGGTTTTCCGGTAGGTCGCTCAGGTATAGAAAAAGCAATAAGGGAGCTAACAGGCACCCTCGACACAGGCCGTTTGGAGTAGATATTGGGCAGGGAAGACCCTTCTCCCTCCCCATTGGGACTTGACGCCATGTCCCAGAGTACAGTGATGTTATTAGATAGAGAAGATTTTGTGGGATTCCCATTTTTTGAAGTTTTTTCTAAAGCTTGTCTCGGTCAACCCTATCGAAAGTGGTCGTATAGTCGACGAAGACTGCATACACTACCTGCGACTTTTTGGTCACATATTTTTCTAATATTGTTTGAAGTACTGCAATATTATCTGTGACCGAGTGTTTAGATCTGAACCCAGCTTGATTAAGTGGAATGGAGCCAGTTGAAAATGCCCACTCTTTTAGATGTTCTAGGACTGCTGCCGCGAAGATCTTTCCAGTTGCGTCCAGGAGAGCAATCTGCCGGTAATTACAGGGGAGCAGCCTGGAGCCTCTCTTGTGGATTGGAATTACAATGCTTACCTTCCAGGACTTTGGAATTTCCCCTGTTCTGAATATATGGCTGAAGAGGCATGCTAGAATCTTACTCCACTCCTTAGGATTGTTTTTTAGGACCTTAGTGGGAATTTGGTCAGGACCCATGGCAGCCAATGGTCTTGCCTTTTTCATATAATGTTCTATTTAGAGTGATGATGGGGCCTCATTATGTGTGCTTTTTTCCTGTCCTGTGTTAGTTTGCGTTAATGACTCGCAATCAGAGATTTGATTTGTTTTGTATAGATTGGTTATGTATGTTTCCCATTCTGAAGGTGGTACTGGATTTGCCTTTAGTGTTCTTTTTGTTCCCGTTTCTAGCGCTATTATGATCCAGTAGGCACGTTTGTCCTTTTGTTTCGCTGCTATCTGTAAATCCACCCATTTTTTGTCCTGTATCATTTATTTTCTTTTACTTTTTCTCTTCTACAACGGTTTTTTAATTTGTTGATTTCCACTTTTCTTTTATCATAGAAGTTCAAAAATTGTGCCCTGATTAGTTTGTTTAATTCCGTTGCCCTGGTTTCAGGATTCCGTCTTTTATTGTTTTGTGTTTTTGTTGTTCGTTGATTTGTGTTTTCCTGCAACAATTGGACCAGTTTCTTAACCACTGCCTCAAAGTTTTTTATTGGATTTGTAAAGTGAATAATTTTTAATAGATTTAATTTCTCAATTATTTGAATGGTTTTATCAAAAGTTCTGAGTTTCCACATTACCCGACCTTGAGCTGGGTTTACCAGTGCTGTGCTTTGCAATTCCATTATGTGCACTCGAGATGTTCATTTCAAAATTAAATCTATTTTTAATTATAAAATTGCATGATCGCTTCCTTTCTCGAACTTGATGTCAAGTTGATGGGCTATTCCAAAGAGGCCTAGACTGCAAATCATGTAATCGAGAATTGAAGTGTTAAGGCCACCCTTTCTTGTATAGGAATCCGGGATGTCTCCTTCAATGTTACAATTTAGTATTACTCCGTTCAGGATAGCAAGTGTTGATAGAATCATTTTCCCTCTCTTATTGGATTTGCATCCTGGGGGAAATGTTGGTATGGGTATTGCCAGTGCTTGTTCTTTTTCTCCTGAGTCACGTTTTTCCAATAGGTCGTTAGAAATGTGCCCATTTAGATCGCCTGTTAGGAACATTAGCGGTAAATCCTGTTCTTCAACCACATTTTCGATATCCTCAAAAATGTTTAGCGCTAATGCGTCCATTTTTGCTCCCGGGGGAATGTAGACATGAAAGATGAGCATTTTGTTCGAACATTTTGTCCTATCTGACCCAATTTTGATCTTTATGCATAGGATATTCTTAGAGTACATAGGGATGATTTCCTGGTCCCAATAGTATTCTTCGGATAGAAGAATAGCTATCCCTCCTTTTGCGTGCCCATGGGCAACCGGTTCGGCTGGGATGTCATATACGAAATAGTCAGGGTGGTCGAAATCTGTGGTTGCCCAGGTTTCTTGTAGAGCCACTATCCCTGGACGATCTTGCATAATTATTGCTAGTTTTTCATAGGTTTTCCCTGCGATGTTCCAGGAATAGATGGTTAAACCGTTGCTAAAAGGGGCGCTTGATTTCCTGTCCCTGTTTTTTGCTGTTAAGATTCTCTGCTATTCATGCCCATGTGTTATCGGTGACTGTTTTTTCCTGCTTTGGAGAATTCTTGGTCCAGCTTCTCCTTACTCCATTGGTAATTGAGGCTGAAAGGTCTTCTTTATAAGGATTTGACCGGTTATTATTGCAGTTTTGGTTTGCTACTATCCCTTTTTCTGGGGCCACGTCGAATCCACATTTGTGAAGCGTCTCTTTTTCTTTTAACATGATTGCCTGAATGACTGGCGACCAAAATTCTGCTACAGCTGTCGTAGTTTTCGTTTTTTCTGGGAAAAATACTAGTTTTATGTCTTTTCTTGCTAATGCCTGTAATGGTTGTATCCTTTGAAGAAGATTTATTATTCTTTCTCGATTTAGGGGGTCTTCGCCAGAGGGAAATAGGTGCGTAATTTCAACTCTGCATGTAAGATTTTTCTGTGATTGATTAAACGTCTTCCTAATCTGTAGAGCTTGTTGTTGGGTTTCCTTTTGCATCCATAATTCTCTTTCTGAGTTTGTTGGAACAAAACTTGGAGGGGTGGGATTTAGAGGTTATGAGTTTACCGTTCATGTCTTTAAGGTCGAAAACTGATCACTTTCTTCTGTAGTGAGGTTAATTACTTGTCCTTCTTTTCTGAGGTCATAAAATTAGGTGGTAGCATTTCTGGAAATCTTGTTATTGAATCTTCTGTTTTGCAAACCTTCTTTTTTCCCTTTTCTTTGCCCGCTTACAACTGTTTACATTTGTTCTCCTCTTCTTTACTGTTGTTTCTCGGAGAGTGGAGATTGGGGACATATTTGTTGAGGTTTCTATTGTTTTTGGGTTGGTCATGTTTAACCCTTTTGGTGGGGTTTTCTACTTTAATTTATTAAAAATTAGGTAGTATGCTACTTTAGTTTTGGACTCTTTTGGGTCCTTAAAAAGTTTTCTTAATGAGTAGGTTTGATTGTATGTATTTTTTAATTTTTTTCTTTTTGTTTGCATCGACCGGTTTGAGTTGCAGTTTTGACCTTTGACGGAAAATCTGCTACTGTTGGTAAAAGGATGTGTATTGCGGGGAATTTTCCCTCTATTGGTCGTTCTTCGACTTCTCCAGCTAGTGGTAATTTTAGTTGCTGTTTCCTCCTTTTTTTCTCTACTAGATGTTTTAACATTCCTATTTGGGTGTCCAACATCTGATCAGAGTTTTCCAAGATGTTCCCTAGATGAGAACAAACTGATTCCAAAATTGTTTCCATTGTGAATAGAGCTTTGGACACCGAGGTTTTTTCGTTGGACGGATCAGTGAATTTTAAAAATAGGAAATCCGGCGTTTGTGAAAAAGAGTCTTCGGGGTCAAATTGTTGTAGTGGGGTGCTGTTCTGAATTTTGAATCTCTCCTTTTGTTGTGCCATATTGAAAACCAGGTCTTTCAAGCTTATGTCGGGGCAAGTGATATCAAATTCTAAATTTTCCTGATTTTGTTGATCATCTACCTTTTCTGCTTCAGTATTTACATTTTTGATATTTGATTCTTCTGAGATTTAGTTGTTTGAAATTTCTTCTCGCCCTAGACTATTAGTGACCTCCAGTTTTTCCTTTTTTTTACTTCTTTTGTTTGATTACTTTGAGTTTGCTGCGGCTCCTTTGTGTTTTGTTTTGAAAAATATTTCGTTATTCCGGAGAGCGATTCGATATTTTGAGGGCGGACCATCTTTCCGGCACTCCTTGTTATCGCTTGTTCGGTTCCTAGTCTTTTCATAAATATTGTTTTTTGTATGCCATACTGCGAGAGATGGTCTGTCTGTGTCCCTTTCGCACAGTGGTGGGTATGAGTGAAGATTAAACTGTGGTTGTGGGAGCAGACCTCAGACTACTTTCAAGACTCTCACTCCTCGCCTTTGACCTCTCACAGCCTCAAATTACTGATCGATAAGATTACCATAGGTATTGCTATTGGGTCAAGTTCCAGCAGCGCAGGAGAAGAAGGGTATACTGACCGGCATGTACCATAGATTTTACACAATTTGTACTGTTTGTAAAGTTTTTGTAGAGGAACACGAGTTGGTATTACGATTGAATAAATTATACTTTCCATCACCACCCCCTTTTGTACCGCTTTTGGCCGCCACAAGTGTGGCAGGGTATGCTCAGACGTGAGTCCCTTGCTCACTTTGCCGCTGGATTCAAGCAAGCCGGGCTGAAGACGGCTGGAATGCCAGAAACCGGCCCTCGGAAGCTTGTTTCCGGTCCAGGGAAGACATGGCTTGGCAGCTCGGGCTAGAATTTTCCCATGAGGCACAGGGTCAGACTGATTTGCATATAGCCATGTCTGAACTGGAGTGGCAGAGTGGGCTAAAGAACGGTGATGGATTAAACCCAGATCTTTTGACTGGGTTTGAGTGTTTGATTGATTCAGATGCTCCGTCCATCACCACCCCGTTTTGTCCCGCTTTTGGCCACCACAAGTGTGGCAGGGTATGCTCAGACGTGAGTCCCTTGCTCACTTTGCCACTGGATTCAAGCAAGCCGGGCAGAAGACGGCTGGAATGCCAGAAACCGGCCCTCGGAAGCTTGTTTCCGGTCCAGGGAAGACATGGCTTGGCAGTTCGGGCTAGACTGTTCCCATGAGGCACAGGGTCAGACTGATTTGCATATAGCCATGTCTGAACTGGGGTGGCAGAGTGGGCTAAAGAACGGTTATGGATTAAACCCAGATCTTTTGACTGGGTGTGAGTGTTTGATTGATTCAGATGCTCCGTCCATCACCACCCCCTTTTGTACCGCTGTGCCAACATTCACCAAATGGCAAGTGGCAGGAGAAACTACCTGCTGCTTGCCAAAACATACAGATTACTTGATGCCTGAGCTTACAGGGTCTCCAATGAAAAGGTGCTTTCTGGCCCTCTAAATGAGGCAGGGGGGCTGACAAACTGGGGTTTGGGGCATTCATCCCTCTTATGTCAAGTTGTAGGAGAGGTCTTGGCAGTGCTTAATTTGTAAACAAAGAAGTGCCAGGGCCCTTTTCAGGAGGCTCCATACATTGCATCTGCCGGCGCTGCCAATAGCCATAGCAGTACAGCTACTAACTATGACACTTCTACAAGTGTGACACTTCAGACTATCCCAAGCTACTGAAAGCTATAAGAATGGCTTGTGGGGAATCTGTTAGTCATTGCTAATGTATGTAGAATTATTAACCAATTGCTGTTGTGCTCTTTCCAAAATTTGACAGACAGTGCCACCATGTACTGGATTGTCATAAGTGCTGGTGCCAAGCACCAGAAACCACCAGATCAAATTAAGCACTGATGCTTCTCAATAGGTGTTACGCACAGCTATTCACCTCCATGGCCAGCAGAAACTCATTCTCTTCCAACGCTACACCCCTGGCGGGGCGTGCACCATCACTACTTGTGATAACTATTGTGTATTGTGTAGCCACGGGTGCCTTTGCTAGCCATTTAAATCAACAGTTATCAGGTGTCAGTGAGAGCGACGAGAAGCAGCTGTGTGTGTCACCGCCGCAGGCCCATTAGCGGGACCGAGAGTGTGTGTCAAGAAACGATTACGGGCCCTGATCATCTGTTGCTGATCACTTCTCCGGCCTGAGTTCCAGGAGTGGGACTGCATCACTGGAGAAGCCGTGCCGTTGCTGGGTAACTAAGGACGCCTCAGCGAGGAAGCACTGGCAGCATTGCACCCCTCCCAGCAGGACGTCGACAACTGGAAGAGGAGCTGGGCTCGAAGTTGGGAAGGCTGCCCCACCCCTCCCTAAGGCACCTTCAAGGGAGGAGAAGTCCCGTCTGCTGATCGCCCTGATACCGAATCGGTATTGCCCTTTGATTCCTATGGGCCTTGAAGCCCATAGGAATCAATGGGAAATACCGATTCGTACACAACAAAAGGTACAAAGTTCCCCGGGGGATAGACAAGACAGTGTGTGTGTGTAGAGGAGGAGAGCAAAGACAGGGAACTGGGTGTTCCCTTGTTGGAACTAGAAGACCTCACACACCCAGTGAGCTAGATGTCATGCTTCATCATTGGCTGTTCCGCGCTACCTTCGGAGCGCCGCACGTTTGGGTAGGTCTGCGAACTCTGGCTGCACACACTAGAGGTACCGTACCTTATCGTGCTGCCCCACGGGAACAGACTGCGGGCCCATTAGGGACTCCCCTAGGGTCACCACACTAGAGCAGGACCTCCTGGCCTGCCCCCTTGCTGATCCAGCGAGGTTGTATTTTTTACCTTTCTTTCTCCTTGTTGTTTTTCATCACTGTGTAGTACTGAGCACCTGAGGACCTGAAGAATTGCCAGTTGGGCAAGAAACATGCCGACCTAATCAGAGGGTTTGAGGTAGTCCGCTGTGCACCTTACAGTCCCTATCTCCCCTCCCACTCTTTTAATCAAGGGAGTCAGCCACGTGAATAAAGGTCCTTGTGGACTGACCCACCTTTTTTAAACCACCACTCCCTCATGACTACACTTTCACTTGACCCCTCACACGCACACAACCATTGGCTGGAACAAAAGAACTCCGACAAAGAGCGCCTATTAGGCACCCGTCAGACATTGCAGCGCCAGTCTGACGAGGAGCAGGAGGCCAATGATGAAGCATGACATCTAGCTCACTGGGTGTGTGAGGTCTTCTAGTTCCAACAAGGGAACACCCAGTTCCCTGTCTTTGCTCTCCTCCTCTACACACACACACTGTCTTGTCTATCCCCCGGGGAACTTTGTACCTTTTGTTGTGTATGGTTGGCTGGACATGTACACTGGACCCCGTTAAATATCGTCCACACATGGTTCCCTCCTTTGTATTAAATACCGTTTCGGTATTTACCGAATCAGTAAATACTGAATACTGCAAGGGTGCAGGGGGTGTCACTTTGACACCCTCTAGCACCCCAAGTACAGGCTTGTGTGACATGTGGCACACATACATGCCCTAAGGGCATGTCTGTGTGTCACATGGCACAGGTTTGCATGCACAGATGTGCATGCAAACTTGAATTCGGTATTTTACCACACAATAGGATTGTGTGGTAAAATACCGACTCTTAAGGGCCTGTGGCACTCTTAGGAGTGTATGCTACATATGGATTTACCGATTCGGTAAATGTACCGATTCGGTATTTTACCGAATCGGTATATTTACCGAATCGGTAAAATTACCGATTCGGTAGGCCCCCTACATCTGAAAAGCCTAATACCGGTCGGAAACGTCCGAAATCGGCCATTTCCGACCGGTATTAGGGTTCCTACATCTGGGCCTTAATCTCTCCCTGCTGTTAGGCCATGGCACTTTTTTAGAAGAGGGCTAATACGGCTATCAGAAGCAAGAGCGCAATATCAAAGGAAATCTTCTTCAAGCTGCAATAATTTTAGAATCTGAAAGCTATGAATAATAATCAACCAAATAATACCTCTTGCCATAAACGACAGTTTAAGTTTATGACTATATGCCATAATGACAATTCCACAGGTGGTATCTCATGAACACATGACCCACCTTTTACAAATTCCTTAGCCATCACTTATTGGGAACAAGCAGGTTTTAGGGTGGGCCATCCACACTGCCATGAACATTTCTGTAATAAGATAGATTGTAGCCGAGATGTGATGATTTAAGTAGGTTAATTGATTAATTATAAGTCCAAATCATAGGATAATTGAAGCCCCAGCAGGAGCAGCTCTCTTGCTGCTCAGCCCTCACTTCCAACTGTCTTCCATCTACCAGGCATCCCACACATTCTATATTACCTCACACACTCCAACATTCCACCATTCATCCACATAGGCTGAGCAGCAAGACAGGTTAGTGAGGGAGGTACATTGCATCCAAACCAGGATACCCCAATTTACTGAAACAATTATCCCTACGACTACCGTGTGCACCAGTACCTCAAAGAGTAAGGTGAGTAAAGCAGATTTTGGTGTCTGGTCAGAAGAGTGCATTCCAGCATTTCTAATATGTGTTTGCGCACGCACATGTTCGCAAATAACTCTGCCTGTGTTAGCGCAGTTGTATTTGTGTGGGTTTTTATGATAGTGCATGTTTGCATGTGTGTGTGTGCTTCTGCATGTGGTTGGTTTGGTGCATTAGGGTGCTTCAGGGATGTAAATATCGTAAATATGTCGTCTGAAGAAGTCTCATATTTATGGCCCACACATTTTACAATCAGATCTGCGATAACGTTATGCTTAAAAGAAATGTTCAAGCCAATACAAATATTCTACAAATGGGAGTGCTATATTTAGATGTCTACAGTTTATAATGCTTCCAGAGCTGGTAAATGTAGACTAGGAGCTTCATGAGAAACTCACAATCAGCACAAAGATTGCATTTTCATCATTTTCCGGTTTCTTTCAAGGTGATGCTGCAATATATCAGAGAGCCAATACAAACACTGGCCTTTCCACATCCCTTTTAAGTTTCTGTATTTTTGTAAAGTACAGTTTTATAAAGGCTTAGCAGAAAAAGCCATCTAACATTTATTTTTATTCGCGTGAAGCAAAACCGACAGGAAAGCAGCCATAAACGCTAACACTGAACGAAAAAAGAGCACAATTTACCAATAAACTGCTAATTACTCTCACGGCATAAACCTTTATGTCCACAATGGCTGTTCACTGTAGATAATAATCGACAATACAGTTTGGAATGTGTTGTATATAAATGATATTATTATATATACAAATTAGAATGACATTCATCAAAGGACAGCCGGTGTTGCCATGTGTTAAGAATAAGAATGATATTTTCCCTTTACTTAGAATGGCTGCTTTTCTTTATTCAGATAGGCTTCAATTTTGAACAAGTGCACGCTAGAATAGTGCACATTTGTAGGGAAACAGAGTGGCAATCTAGTGTAAAAGCAAAATAAGTATTAGATTAGACCACATGGAAGGGTGGTAGATTGCTGAATTATTTTGTGTGGGCTAGTTTTAGCCCTGCAGACAGACACTCAGGGGAATATTTGCTAACACTTTGCGTTGGCTTTGTGACACAAAAGTGACACATATTGGTGCTAAATATATATTTGGAATGTACTTCCCAGTGCAAAACTTGTTCTTGGCGGATAAGTCACCTGAAAGTAACATAAATCAGGCCCTAGCATTGCTATTTATCTTTGAGCCCTTCGCTTTTTAACCTCTTTGGCTCCCCATTTGCTAGGATCATCCAATCCGATGGGCTACAAGCGGTCTTGTATGCCGATGACGCTTAGATATTTTGTTGATCACTAAGGACACAGCAGTGAACGCAGCTAACTTCAACCATTTTATGACAGCAGTAGCAGGGTGGATGGATAGAAACTACCTGAAGTTTAATGGGGCTAAGACTGAAGTGTTGTTCTTTAGAACCCAAGCCTCCCTTTGGAACAGGAGCAGGACACTATAGTCACCTTACCAGCTCCTGAAGAGAAAGCCAAGAATCTAGGGGTGATCAATGACAGGGAGCGCTCACTGGACTGGCAGCCAAACCGTACCACCTCAACTTCTTTTTGGCTTATCATCCCCCTCTCGGCACAGAAACAATTGGCCCTGGTGTTGGTTAAGTCAAGAATTGACTATTGCAATGTACTTTATTTGGATATTAACAACAGCACCAAAACCAATCTGCAATTAGTGCAGAGCGCGTTGGGGAGGCTTACCATGGAAATCCCAAAACGACAGCTGGTGTCCAAGGAATTTTTTGATCTGCATTGGCTCCTTATAAAAAAAGCGCATTATATTCAAGACCCTCTGCATAGTGCACAAGGCCCTTCATCAGGCCAGGCTGGATAGAATCAAGTCGATGTTTCACTGAAACATTCCAGGAAAAAATATTCGCTCAGCCCACCACAACCTGGTTACAGTGTCCAGAGTCCCGAACAAGAGATTGGGAGGCAGAGCTTTCTCTGTCGTGGCTGAAGACTGTGGAACTTAGAAAAGCCTTAAAGACTTGCCTGTTCACCTTATAGAGAGATCACTCAGCAATTCTGAAACTCTGTTACTCTGCTCCTTGGCTAAATTGGACTACTGAGACTATAACACCTTGACGCCCATGGGCATTTGCTGCGCTCTATAAATTTTGTTCAAATCAAATACTTAGCATCAAGGGGGTGTTCTATTGTTAGTTCATGGGTGTTCCCATGCACCTACCCATGGGGTTTGACGTAAAACCCTACTGCTGTGGGCTCTATACTTGGTCTCTGTGAGACTTGGCCCTTTCCCCAGAAATTTTTCGCTTTTTATCCCCTGTTAATTTAGAATGCCCCTATTGAAACAACACTGTATAGGCTTTGGGTGGTGGAGAATGCCCTGTGTAGTTTTAAACTAGTGTTAAAGTACAGGTACTTCCTACCCCTAACATGGCCGCCACAGACCACTGCTGCAGCAGCGTGATTTAGTGGGCGCATTCTAGTAGCCAGGGGCTGGCTGGAACCCTCAGGCAATGTATCCATCTTAGCCTGCCAGCCTGTCCACAGGTAGAATGGTGGAACCTCCTGGAAGCCTCTGGAACCTTCTGGGAGAGGTGAGGTGACACCAACTGACACCAACTGACACTACCAACTGTCAACTGGCACTATAAAAGGAAAGGGAGGGAACTTTCCTGGGGGGAGAAGCTGAGGGGAAGACCTGGGGAAGTACCTACGCAGGAGGATAGGCAGTGGGGGTCAGGGCAGGGTCTTATGATGCTGGAATGACAGGGCCTAGTGTGCTGCTTTACAAGTGTTGAGGTATCCTGTTCCCCCCCCACTGACCTAGCCCCGCGGCAGGGAACCCCCAGGGACCACTTGAGGGGATTGGCTGAGGAGATCCAACACCAGCCACCAACTTAACCCCCTTCAAGGAATAAGAAACCAAAGGAAACAAGAAACCAACTGCTACTTACAAGGGCGCAAGAAACAGCTGCGCCAAGAAGAAATCAAGGAACCAGTAATCAAGAAACTTACAAAGGCGCAAGGAACATAAGGCGCCAAGAAGAGACTGAATCACCACAGGACATTTGAAGAACCACCCAGGTATTGGCGCTGTGTTGCTCCCTGTGCCCCTGACGCCACCTGGGGTCCCTGCGCTAACCTACCACTGCTGTGTGGCATGTCCTGTGAGCTGCCTCTATTTTAAAGCAACTGCTGATGAAGCGCCAACCTAGAAACTGCCTAAGCGCTACATTGCCCTCCAGGCGCTTAACTGGTGAAGAGCTGCTGTGTCCTGTGGGAGCGCTGGGAATTGCCTGCAGGGCTGTGGAAGTTGCCCCCCTGTAAAGCGCTGTGAAGTGCCCCAAGTGCTGGACTGCCCTATGTGGTGGCCTAGTTGAAGCGCTGGGAGGTTGAGAGACTGTTGCCTGGCGCTGTGGTAGAAAGCGCTTTTGTGCCCAGGATTACTTCCACTGGTGTGAACACTGAGTGCTGCTCTGCTTTGTACCCTGGCGTGGAGGACTGGAAGCGCTGTTAAAGAAGTTGCCTTACAAGCGCTATAACTGCCCAGGCACTGGTGCCACGAGCTGCTGTGTCCTGTACTGTTTGGCGCCCTCCCCCACCCCTGAAGCGCTGTGGTGCCCGAGACTGTGGAGCTTCGTGAAGCGCTGTGTCAGCAAGCGCGCAATTTCCTCTCCAGCGCTCACCTGTGGTGTTGTGTGAACAGCGCTGGTAATTGCTCCCCTGCTGGGCCCCCTTTGGAGCGCTGTGAAGGGCTGACGAGCACGCCCTGTCAACTGGCCTGTGGAGCGGATCCGATCGCGTGCAATGGCTGCAGCGGCCCCCGGAGTCTTGGGGAGGCCGCTCCGATTGCCTGGGGGCCTCCTGCCCTGTTTTGTGTCCTGTTGCGGCGGCCCCCGGTGTGAGAAGAGGGCCGCCGGAATTTCTCTCAGGCCGCGCTAGGCCTGACAGGCCCCGAAGCCCTTGCCTGCATCACGTGACAGGGGCGCCGCGTCTCTAGCCGCGCCCCCGTCTTCCTAATTTCCGGATTTGTCCGCCGAGCCTCCCAGTTCCCGGCCCGAGTCCCGGGGAAAGCCCGCCCGGGCCCAGCACTCGTCGCGGAGGGGGTCGTGAAGCCTGAGAGCCCCCTCCGATTTGCCCTGCAACGCTCGGAACTGCCTCGCGACCGGCGCTGGAGCTCTGTAGCTGCTCCCTGCACCGCGCCCGGTCGTGTGAGGCTCCAGAACCTATGCAAGGGCCCGTGAAGGGCCGAAGAAGGCAGGTAAACCCCCGGGGAGGAGGGCGGAAGGTCGCATGAGACCTCGAGTTCGCCCCTCCCCTGGGGAAGATTGTTGTTGGGCCCCGTTGGCCCAGATTAACGGAGAGTCCCCTGACCTGGGCCAGGACCCCTAAACACCGTGAGGGTATCACTTGGTGGAGGGGAGGGGAAAGAAAGTGCTTACAGGCCTACTGGGCCTTTGAACTGTGCCAGGAATCTATTTTTAGCCCTGCTGAATTGCCTATGGAGACCCTTTATATTAGAAAGGCCATGGGGGGGAGATATCATTTACTCAGTAGCCCCAGGAGATGTGTGAAGTGCACAGGCCAAGTGCATACATTTAATGTAATGCAGATTTTCTACAAATGTATGGGTCCCCTTGCCTGTTGAGTAACTGGTTATTGTTATCTAAAGGAAATGGGGGGCCATACCTAGTGAATTGGGGTCCAGGTTCTAATGGGATGTTTACCCAGTGAAGTGTTTACCTAAAAGGATGCCCGTACTTGCTATATAAAATGCCTATGCTTGATTTCTAGGGTAATGTTGATTCCTGATTAGGGAAGGGTTGTTCCTATTTCCCTGAAGTGTTTACTCCTGATTAAGGAGAGGTTTACCTTGGTTAACTAACTGTTCTACATAAGGAAATGGTTAGCCTTGCATATTAGGATGGAAAACCCTATAGGAATATTTGGCACTGGGTAGTTAAATGTCTAACTCTGCCTAGTGCGATGCCTTTCAGTTATCTAAGAAAACGTTAATCCTACAGGAGTGTGTTTTACAAGTAAAAGTTGATTACTTACCTCCAAGGGGGTAAACCAGAAGACCATACCTGATTCTTTATTGAGCAGCTGGTTATCACTCATGTAAGGTGGAAGGGCCTAACTTCTAACAAAGAATGTTACATAGAGAAATGCTCTGCCTTTAAGGGAAGGTTTTATGTACACTATGTTGAAATGCCTAAATGAAATGCTGGTTTTCCCCAGTGAGGTGTTTTATTCCTAAATAGGGAGATGGTTTAACCTACACAAGAGGTCATTTATTTATAATGAAATGTTTTGCCTCTTGAGTGTTACATTTGTTGAAGCCTAAAGTTAGTTATGATACATCCTTTATGCATTCATAAGTTTTACCCCTGATAGGGGAGGAGGAGCCTAATGCTGAGGCTAATAGGATGTTACACCTTTAGTGAAATGTTTCCTCATTACTTAACGCAGTGTTGTATTCATGACCTTATAATGTATTTCTTACAGGCGATGATGAGAAACCAGGCCAAGGTCAGGCCTGTGGTTATTTAATATTTAATATTTATTATTTATTCATCCAGTATTTATTGCCAAGTGTTCTCACACATGTATTCTAGTGGAAAGTTAATAAGCTAATTTTATGATTAATTCCTAATACCCTGACCCAGCTCTATCTTAATAAAGTTAACTTGAGTTTTTACATAAGCTCACTGGAGTGGTGTCCCTAATTGCGTGCCCATGTTTCTGACTCAGTGGTTGCGTGTGCTGCATGGTTGCTTTACACATAAGCTTTCTGATGCCTACCCGCTCGTGCCATGCTACCCTAGGGGACTGGTGACCCCAGTTCCAACATATTGGTGGCGAGCGGTGGGATCCAGGACTTGTGACCATGCAGCACCCTCCATTGGGACAGGGTGCACAGCAATTGGGCTGCACAATTATTGTGTGTGCAAGCCTTAGGAATTGACCCCTCCACTGTCTAGCCTGTGAGTGTATCAAGATCTGTTAGACCTAACCCTGTCACCCACATCCTGGTATCTTTTCCCAGATTTATCTGAGTCCCCACCTGGCATAATGGAGTTTTGTCAGGGGATGGGGGTGCCTGTTGGGCAGAGGGAAGAAGGAACTCTGTACCATTTTGGGGGCACGGGTAGGAGCCCACCCAGAGGGGAGAGGGGATGGGGAACAGGAGGGGCAGGTCACACCCAGGGAGGCGGGCACACCAGAAGAACCAGGCCTACTCAAAACTGTTGTGTCTGACAATGTGCTACCGGGAGGATGTCCTGGGGCAGGGAGTAGAGTAACTGGGGGTGTGCGTCGTCTAAGATGATAGAGCATGAGAGGGAGAGGGAGAGCCTTGCAATGGATGAGAGGAAGCTGGTGCACAGGCTTCAGCTAGAAGAGTTAGAGCTGAAGGCCTTGGAATTATGTGTACCAAGTGCTTCCAATGGTGGCAGCGTACCCGAGGTTCGGAGTTTAGACCAGTCACAGAGTGTAGGACCTGGACTGGGGTTTCAGGATCAGGAATTGCCTGACCTGGAAGGTGGGGTACCGGTAACTGAGGACCCTACCAGAGTGACTCTCAGGGGTACTACTCCAGGTGGGAGGGTGCGGAACCCTGGGAGGGGGTGCAGAGGGAGGAAGGACTCTCCTCTGGCACCGGTCCAGCCACAGGGCGCAGAGCCTGGGTTGGGTGGCTAGGTTCAGGGGTTGCCTGACCTGGCGGGAGGAATCTCTGTATTCAGAGTTCCTCCGGTTGTGACTTCCAGGGGTACCTATCCGGGGAGGAGGGTCCGGAACCCTGGAAGGGGGGTGCAGAGGGAGGGAGGACTCTCCTCTGGCACCGGTCCAGCCACAGGGCGCAGATCCTGGGTTGGGTGGCTAGGTTCAGGGGTTGCCTGACCT
Source organism: Lissotriton vulgaris (assembly GCF_964263255.1). Classification (NCBI taxonomy): domain Eukaryota; kingdom Metazoa; phylum Chordata; class Amphibia; order Caudata; family Salamandridae; genus Lissotriton; species Lissotriton vulgaris. The sequence continues at coordinate 1,352,178 of NW_028254594.1, forward strand.
GGCGGGAGGAATCTCTGTATTCAGAGTTCCTCCGGTTGTGACTTCCAGGGGTACCTATCCGGGGAGGAGGGTGCGGAACCCTGGAAGGGGGTGCAGAGGGAGGAAGGATTCTCCTCTGGCACCGGTCCAGCCACGGGGTTAAGATCCTGGGTTGGGTGGCCAGGTTCAGGGGTTGCCTGACCTGGCGGGAGGAATCTCTGTATTCAGAGTTCCCCCGGTTGTGACTCCCAGGGGTGTCCCGAGGTGCCCCAGCTGTGGTCACTGGGCCTGGAGTGTTCTTTAAGAGAACCCCAGGTTGGGAGACTAGGCTGTCCCGATGTGTCATCCAGGAGGGAGGGTGCGGAACCCTGGGAGGGGGTGCAGGGAGAGGTAGGTCTCGCCCCTGTCACCAATTCAACTTAAGGGTTTAGACCCTAGGTTGAGGAGGAGAGTGGAAAAAGGTACCACGGGCCTGGGGCGACTGCCCCCCACTCTGAGAGAGAGTAAGGGCCAGAGACATCTGGATTGGAGGTCTGTCCTGGCCGCATCCCACTAGGAACACCAGTGGGGTGGTTGGATTAGCGAGGATGTCATGGTGGTATTGGGCCTGCGTCCACCTTTTTCCGCCCCAAGCAGGGAAGCCCGTCAAGGGAATGATCAGTCTACCCTGGCTTTTGGCTGGGGGGGAGATGTGTGAGACTTGGCCCTTTCCCCAGAAATTTTTCGCTTTTTATCCCCTGTTAATTTAGAATGCCCCTATTGAAACAACACTGTATAGGCTTTGGGTGGTGGAGAATGCCCTGTGTAGTTTTAAACTAGTGTTAAAGTACAGGTACTTCCTACCCCTAACATGGCCGCCACAGACCACTGCTGCAGCAGCGTGATTTAGTGGGCGCATTCTAGTAGCCAGGGGCTGGCTGGAACCCTCAGGCAATGTATCCATCTTAGCCTGCCAGCCTGTCCACAGGTAGAATGGTGGAACCTCCTGGAAGCCTCTGGAACCTTCTGGGAGAGGTGAGGTGACACCAACTGACACCAACTGACACTACCAACTGTCAACTGGCACTATAAAAGGAAAGGGAGGGAACTTTCCTGGGGGGAGAAGCTGAGGGGAAGACCTGGGGAAGTACCTACGCAGGAGGATAGGCAGTGGGGGTCAGGGCAGGGTCTTATGATGCTGGAATGACAGGGCCTAGTGTGCTGCTTTACAAGTGTTGAGGTATCCTGTTCCCCCCCCACTGACCTAGCCCCGCGGCAGGGAACTCCCAGGGACCACTTGAGGGGATTGGCTGAGGAGATCCAACACCAGCCACCCACTTAACCCCCTTCAAGGAATAAGAAACCAAAGGAAACAAGAAACCAACTGCTACTTACAAGGGCGCAAGAAACAGCTGCGCCAAGAAGAAATCAAGGAACCAGTAATCAAGAAACTTACAAAGGCGCAAGGAACATAAGGCGCCAAGAAGAGACTGAATCACCACAGGACATTTGAAGAACCACCCAGGTATTGGCGCTGTGTTGCTCCCTGTGCCCCTGACGCCACCTGGGGTCCCTGCGCTAACCTACCGCTGCTGTGTGGCATGTCCTGTGAGCTGCCTCTATTTTAAAGCAACTGCTGATGAAGCGCCAACCTAGAAACTGCCTAAGCGCTACATTGCCCTCCAGGCGCTTAACTGGTGAAGAGCTGCTGTGTCCTGTGGGAGCGCTGGGAATTGCCTGCAGGGCTGTGGAAGTTGCCCCCCCTGTAAAGCGCTGTGAAGTGCCCCAAGTGCTGGACTGCCCTATGTGGTGGCCTAGTTGAAGCGCTGGGAGGTTGAGAGACTGTTGCCTGGCGCTGTGGTAGAAAGCGCTTTTGTGCCCAGGATTACTTCCACTGGTGTGAACACTGAGTGCTGCTCTGCTTTGTACCCTGGCGTGGAGGACTGGAAGCGCTGTTAAAGAAGTTGCCTTACAAGCGCTATAACTGCCCAGGCACTGGTGCCACGAGCTGCTGTGTCCTGTACTGTTTGGCGCCCTCCCCCTCCCCCACCCCTGAAGCGCTGTGGTGCCCGAGACTGTGGAGCTTCGTGAAGCGCTGTGTCAGCAAGCGCGCAATTTCCTCTCCAGCGCTCACCTGTGGTGTTGTGTGAACAGCGCTGGTAATTGCTCCCCTGCTGGGCCCCCTTTGGAGCGCTGTGAAGGGCTGACGAGCACGCCCTGTCAACTGGCCTGTGGAGCGGATCCGATCGCGTGCAATGGCTGCAGCGGCCCCCGGAGTCTTGGGGAGGCCGCTCCGATTGCCTGGGGGCCTCCTGCCCTGTTTTGTGTCCTGTTGCGGCGGCCCCCGGTGTGAGAAGAGGGCCGCCGGAATTTCTCTCAGGCCGCGCTAGGCCTGACAGGCCCCGAAGCCCTTGCCTGCATCACGTGACAGGGGCGCCGCGTCTCTAGCCGCGCCCCCGTCTTCCTAATTTCCGGATTTGTCCGCCGAGCCTCCCAGTTCCCGGCCCGAGTCCCGGGGAGAGCCCGCCCGGGCCCAGCACTCGTCGCGGAGGGGGTCGTGAAGCCTGAGAGCCCCCTCCGATTTGCCCTGCAACGCTCGGAACTGCCTCGCGACCGGCGTTGGAGCTCTGTAGCTGCTCCCTGCACCGCGCCCGGTCGTGTGAGGCTCCAGAACCTATGCAAGGGCCCGTGAAGGGCCGAAGAAGGCAGGTAAACCCCCGGGGAGGAGGGCGGAAGGTCGCATGAGACCTCGAGTTCGCCCCTCCCCTGGGGAAGATTGTTGTTGGGCCCCGTTGGCCCAGATTAACGGAGAGTCCCCTGACCTGGGCCAGGACCCCTAAACACCGTGAGGGTATCACTTGGTGGAGGGGAGGGGAAAGAAAGTGCTTACAGGCCTACTGGGCCTTTGAACTGTGCCAGGAATCTATTTTTAGCCCTGCTGAATTGCCTATGGAGACCCTTTATATTAGAAAGGCCATGGGGGGGCGATATCATTTACTCAGTAGCCCCAGGAGATGTGTGAAGTGCACAGGCCAAGTGCATACATTTAATGTAATGCAGATTTTCTACAAATGTATGGGTCCCCTTGCCTGTTGAGTAACTGGTTATTGTTATCTAAAGGAAATGGGGGGCCATACCTAGTGAATTGGGGTCCAGGTTCTAATGGGATGTTTACCCAGTGAAGTGTTTACCTAAAAGGATGCCCGTACTTGCTATATAAAATGCCTATGCTTGATTTCTAGGGTAATGTTGATTCCTGATTAGGGAAGGGTTGTTCCTATTTCCCTGAAGTGTTTACTCCTGATTAAGGAGAGGTTTACCTTGGTTAACTAACTGTTCTACATAAGGAAATGGTTAGCCTTGCATATTAGGATGGAAAACCCTATAGGAATATTTGGCACTGGGTAGTTAAATGTCTAACTCTGCCTAGTGCGATGCCTTTCAGTTATCTAAGAAAACGTTAATCCTACAGGAGTGTGTTTTACAAGTAAAAGTTGATTACTTACCTCCAAGGGGGTAAACCAGAAGACCATACCTGATTCTTTATTGAGCAGCTGGTTATCACTCATGTAAGGTGGAAGGGCCTAACTTCTAACAAAGAATGTTACATAGAGAAATGCTCTGCCTTTAAGGGAAGGTTTTATGTACACTATGTTGAAATGCCTAAATGAAATGCTGGTTTTCCCCAGTGAGGTGTTTTATTCCTAAATAGGGAGATGGTTTAACCTACACAAGAGGTCATTTATTTATAATGAAATGTTTTGCCTCTTGAGTGTTATATTTGTTGAAGCCTAAAGTTAGTTATGATACATCCTTTATGCATTCATAAGTTTTACCCCTGATAGGGGAGGAGGAGCCTAATGCTGAGGCTAATAGGATGTTACACCTTTAGTGAAATGTTTCCTCATTACTTAACGCAGTGTTGTATTCATGACCTTATAATGTATTTCTTACAGGTGATGATGAGAAACCAGGCCAAGGTCAGGCCTGTGGTTATTTAATATTTAATATTTATTATTTATTCATCCAGTATGTATTGCCAAGTGTTCTCACACATGTATTCTAGTGGAAAGTTAATAAGCTAATTTTATGATGAATTCCTAATACCCTGACCCAGCTCTATCTTAATAAAGTTAACTTGAGTTTTTACATAAGCTCACTGGAGTGGTGTCCCTAATTGCGTGCCCATGTTTCTGACTCAGTGGTTGCGTGTGCTGCATGGTTGCTTTACACATAAGCTTTCTGATGCCTACCCGCTCGTGCCATGCTACCCTAGGGGACTGGTGACCCCAGTTCCAACAGTCTCTATATCCAGCAGCTTGTGTTATGGTTGTGTCTAACCTTTGACTCTGTTGCTGGGTGACCTGCACATTCTAGTGGTCATCAGTGACAGAACAATTAGCTGTCCTGGTGCTAGTAGAATGCTTTGAATTGTGGGGACAGTTTGAATTGAGCTGCTTCTGGGGCTGGTGGTCTGTACACTGCAACGTAATAACTACTTGAAATTGGACACCATGTACGTGTGGCATCCTTAACTTATCATTGGCAATGAGCCATTGCTGGGGACGGGTGTGTTAGGACCACCTGCTTCCCCTCAAACTCATGAGTGGCAGCTTCAAGTTATTACGAGTTTACATCTAATGGCATAAACATCTAACAAGCTGTGATTACAGTGTGTTCTGTGAAGGATTTACGGATGTTCTTATACTGGATGTCAGTAATTGCACGACAAATTTACCAAGTCATTCCTATTCGACAGAGGCGTTCTCACTTCAGAGGGGCACAAGACAGGGTTGTCCGCTGTCCCCTTTGCTGTTTGATCTCATGATGGAGCCACTAGTGTGCTGTCTCCAGGCGGAGCTGAAGGGCCATGGAATCAAGATAGGCCAAGAGGAACACATAGTGCCGCTGTATGCGGATGATGCATTGGTTTATCTACAACACCCGTTCCTATCGGTGTCACTGTTGCTCGGGGTACTGGGGAGGTTTGAGGAAGCTTCTGGTTTACGCGTCGACAGACAAAGATCACAGTTGTACCCGATGGGGGTGTCGGGAATAGGTCCTCAGTCCCTAGCGCTAGGGCTCTCATGGGAATTGGATTTGGTGAGATATCTTGGGATCCGGGTGATCAGAGACGAAGATACCTTCCATGAACACAATATGGGTAGGATAATAAAAGGCCTCCAGGGGAGTATAGAGTTTTGGAACACCCTAAAATTATCCCTGATGGGAAAAATTGCTTTAATTAAAAGGGTGAGATTACCTAGATGTTTGTACACTTTGCAAGGTTCCTTCTATGAAATACCACATAGGGTATTCAGGCACTTAGAAAGGCTTCTTCACCAGCTGCTTTGGAACGGGAAACGATGCAGGGTGAGCTTAGAGGTGATGAAATGACAGTGGAGTAAGGGAGGTTTTGAAATTCCCGACCTAGAGTTATATTATCTAGCATCCCAATTGCAACATGGAATAGCATGGTTGGACATAGACCCCTCCGGGGAGCGCGCCCTGTTTGATGACTCCTAAGGTAGGGAACATTTGGGGGTGCTCCTCTGGAAGGATAGGAAGAGGGAGGGGACATATCCCCCATTAGGATATGGGCGCCATCTGGGGTAACACGACTATGCGACTCATTAAGAGGGTGCCCTGCACACCTGAGGCGGACATCTGGGTTGTGCCACAGTTTGCCTACATAGAACATGCTATGTCAGCTGAAAAATGGAAAGAAGGGGGCTGTTTGCTGTTTTCTGACCTATACCCAGAGACTAGGTGCATTACTTACCAGGACGCAGTCACCACATTTGAAATCGGGACGGGTCAATTTCTTCAATATGCTAAACTGGCAGCTACGGCCCGCCATCTCTGGCTGTCGTTTCCGGATGCCCCTGCCCTGGAGCAAACATTGGTCACCATAATTGCTATGGGGAGTGGGAGAAAACGTGTTTCACACTTATACAGGGCACTCAGAGAGGATAAAATGACTAAGCCCCTGAAAGTTGAAGAAAAGTGGCAGGTGGTGAGAGAACACATGACATCGACAAGAGACTGGGGCAAGATCCATGAAAGTGCCCGCAAAGTTTCGATCTGTAATAGATTCAAACAAATACAATACAATATAGTACATATGAACTATATGGCGCCCATGAGGCTTCACGCCATCAATCCATCTAGAGACTGAATTGCCCAGTAATACAAAAATATTGGACCGAGATTCTAGAACAACTGAATAGAATCACAAGTTGAGTAATAGCCTCAGAGATGTAGACATGCCTTCTCGGCTTGATCCCTGAAAATCCCAAACATAAAATAATAAGACATTTTCTAATATTAGGTCTTGTGATAGCTAAGAGAAGAATAGCGATCCACTGGTTGTCCCCACGAGTGGAAAAATGGAAGAAAGATTTAAAAGAATGGGCAATGGTAGAAGCAAATATTATGTGAGGAAGACCATAAGGGATGACAGGCTCCCTGAAGTGCTGTTGGCATGGGGGACCATGATACAAGAAATAAAAGTTCTAGAAGAGAAGATCTCGCAGACTCCATCTACCAAAGGGGACGGAGAGCACCACAATGCCATGATTAGTCGCAGTAAAAACGTACGGCTGTAGACATCTAACGAACTATGTTGGGTATCGCAATAGGATATCATCTAGCGGGACCGGTAATTGAGGGGGGGTTAGGAGGGTTAGGAAGTTCATTGAACAATGTAATCTGTTCCATATTGGTTCTCTCTGAGGAGGGAAACACCTGTTTGCTTAAATCCTTTGAATGATCTAATATCAGTACCTCGTTGAGATAAAATGTATGACTGATGTAACATGTATATTGCACTGATTCATTTGAACAATAAAGAAATGTTTAAAAAAAAGTTATTCCTATTTGAATAACTCAGAGAAACCAACTGTGAAGGGCCATGTTTTCCTTTGAAAGGGCCTGCTCACATTGGACACGTGCATCGCAGCAAGCCTACTGAGTTCCTTTCACACACAGATGGGGTTACTCACGGAACGTTGACCGTGGACCCTCTTCAGCGAAGGTGGTTCCTGACGGCGCAGTGATACTCTGAACAGCAACAAGAAGGATCGTTAAAGCAGCATACGGAACGAAGTTCACTCATTGAGGAAATCCTGTCATCTTGTTCCGGGGTGTTGAGCATCCAACCTGTTTCTGGTTACAATCATCGTTGGGCACAGTTTTTTTTTCTCTTCCATTGTTCTTTATGCATGCGCAGTGACGCGCACACCCTTCTTGACCGATAAATCATATGTGAGCCTGACTTTTCACTTCAGGAAGCAACGTTTTGGTCAGCGTGGTGGCGGGCACACCTAGGAGTCTTGTTTCAGGTATTTTCATTGTTCTTTATGCATGTGCGGTGACACGCACACACTTCTTCATGGATGAATCATAAATGATAGCCTGACTTCTCACTTCAGAACGATTTACAAAAAGGGGTGTGGTGATGAACAGAGTGTCTGAGTTAAACAGACCACTCTTACCCAGTCCAAAGATCAGGGCTTGATCCATCACCGTTATTTATCTCACTGCCCCATCCCAGCTCAGAACCTGGCTATATGCAAATCAGTCTGTCCCTGGCCCAGTGCATCATGGGAACAGGGCAGACTAAACTACCAAGCCAATTCTTCACCAGAAAGGAGACAAGCTACCGGGGACCGGTTTCTGGCATTTCAGCCTTCTTCGGCCCGGCTTGCTTGAATCCTGATGGAGCAGTGAGAAAGGGACTCATGTCTGAGTATACCCTGCCACACCTATAGTGGCCAAAAACGATTTACAAAAAGGGGGGTGGTGATGAACAGAGTGTCTGAGTTAAACAGACCACTCTTACCCAGTCCAAAGATCAGGGCTTGATCCATCACCGTTATTTATCTCACTGCCCCATCCCAGCTCAGAACCTGGCTATATGCAAATCAGTCTGTCCCTGGCCCAGTGCATCATGGGAACAGGGCAGACTAAACTACCAAGCCAATTCTTCACCAGAAAGGAGACAAGCTACCGGGGACCGGTTTCTGGCATTTCAGCCTTCTTCGGCCCGGCTTGCTTGAATCCTGATGGAGCAGTGAGAAAGGGACTCATGTCTGAGTATACCCTGCCACACCTATAGTGGCCAAAAACGATTTACAAAAAGGGGGGTGGTGATGAACAGAGTGTCTGAGTTAAACAGACCACTCTTACCCAGTCCAAAGATCAGGGCTTGATCCATCACCGTTATTTATCTCACTGCCCCATCCCAGCTCAGAACCTGGCTATATGCAAATCAGTCTGTCCCTGGCCCAGTGCATCATGGGAACAGGGCAGACTAAACTACCAAGCCAATTCTTCACCAGAAAGGAGACAAGCTACCGGGGACCGGTTTCTGGCATTTCAGCCTTCTTCGGCCCGGCTTGCTTGAATCCTGATGGAGCAGTGAGAAAGGGACTCATGTCTGAGTATACCCTGCCACACCTATAGTGGCCAAAAACGATTACAAAAAGGGGGGTGGTGATGAACAGAGTGTCTGAGTTAAACAGACCACTCTTACCTAGTCCAAAGATCAGGGCTTGATCCATCACCGTTATTTATCTCACTGCCCCATCCCAGCTCAGAACCTGGCTATATGCAAATCAGTCTGTCCCTGGCCCAGTGCATCATGGGAACAGGGCAGACTAAACTACCAAGCCAATTCTTCACCAGAAAGGAGACAAGCTACCGGGGACCGGTTTCTGGCATTTCAGCCTTCTTCGGCCCGGCTTGCTTGAATCCTGATGGAGCAGTGAGAAAGGGACTCATGTCTGAGTATACCCTGCCACACCTATAGTGGCCAAAAACGATTTACAAAAAGGGGGGTGGTGATGAACAGAGTGTCTGAGTTAAACAGACCACTCTTACCCAGTCCAAAGATCAGGGCTTGATCCATCACCGTTATTTATCTCACTGCCCCATCCCAGCTCAGAACCTGGCTATATGCAAATCAGTCTGTCCCTGGCCCAGTGCATCATGGGAACAGGGCAGACTAAACTACCAAGCCAATTCTTCACCAGAAAGGAGACAAGCTACCGGGGACCGGTTTCTGGCATTTCAGCCTTCTTCGGCCCGGCTTGCTTGAATCCTGATGGAGCAGTGAGAAAGGGACTCATGTCTGAGTATACCCTGCCACACCTATAGTGGCCAAAAACGATTTACAAAAAGGGGGGTGGTGATGAACAGAGTGTCTGAGTTAAACAGACCACTCTTACCCAGTCCAAAGATCAGGGCTTGATCCATCACCGTTATTTATCTCACTGCCCCATCCCAGCTCAGAACCTGGCTATATGCAAATCAGTCTGTCCCTGGCCCAGTGCATCATGGGAACAGGGCAGACTAAACTACCAAGCCAATTCTTCACCAGAAAGGAGACAAGCTACCGGGGACCGGTTTCTGGCATTTCAGCCTTCTTCGGCCCGGCTTGCTTGAATCCTGATGGAGCAGTGAGAAAGGGACTCATGTCTGAGTATACCCTGCCACACCTATAGTGGCCAAAAACGATTTACAAAAAGGGGGGTGGTGATGAACAGAGTGTCTGAGTTAAACAGACCACTCTTACCCAGTCCAAAGATCAGGGCTTGATCCATCACCGTTATTTATCTCACTGCCCCATCCCAGCTCAGAACCTGGCTATATGCAAATCAGTCTGTCCCTGGCCCAGTGCATCATGGGAACAGGGCAGACTAAACTACCAAGCCAATTCTTCACCAGAAAGGAGACAAGCTACCGGGGACCGGTTTCTGGCATTTCAGCCTTCTTCGGCCCGGCTTGCTTGAATCCTGATGGAGCAGTGAGAAAGGGACTCATGTCTGAGTATACCCTGCCACACCTATAGTGGCCAAAAACGATTTACAAAAAGGGGGGTGGTGATGAACAGAGTGTCTGAGTTAAACAGACCACTCTTACCCAGTCCAAAGATCAGGGCTTGATCCATCACCGTTATTTATCTCACTGCCCCATCCCAGCTCAGAACCTGGCTATATGCAAATCAGTCTGTCCCTGGCCCAGTGCATCATGGGAACAGGGCAGACTAAACTACCAAGCCAATTCTTCACCAGAAAGGAGACAAGCTACCGGGGACCGGTTTCTGGCATTTCAGCCTTCTTCGGCCCGGCTTGCTTGAATCCTGATGGAGCAGTGAGAAAGGGACTCATGTCTGAGTATACCCTGCCACACCTATAGTGGCCAAAAACGATTTACAAAAAGGGGGGTGGTGATGAACAGAGTGTCTGAGTTAAACAGACCACTCTTACCCAGTCCAAAGATCAGGGCTTGATCCATCACCGTTATTTATCTCACTGCCCCATCCCAGCTCAGAACCTGGCTATATGCAAATCAGTCTGTCCCTGGCCCAGTGCATCATGGGAACAGGGCAGACTAAACTACCAAGCCAATTCTTCACCAGAAAGGAGACAAGCTACCGGGGACCGGTTTCTGGCATTTCAGCCTTCTTCGGCCCGGCTTGCTTGAATCCTGATGGAGCAGTGAGAAAGGGACTCATGTCTGAGTATACCCTGCCACACCTATAGTGGCCAAAAACGATTTACAAAAAGGGGGGTGGTGATGAACAGAGTGTCTGAGTTAAACAGACCACTCTTACCCAGTCCAAAGATCAGGGCTTGATCCATCACCGTTATTTATCTCACTGCCCCATCCCAGCTCAGAACCTGGCTATATGCAAATCAGTCTGTCCCTGGCCCAGTGCATCATGGGAACAGGGCAGACTAAACTACCAAGCCAATTCTTCACCAGAAAGGAGACAAGCTACCGGGGACCGGTTTCTGGCATTTCAGCCTTCTTCGGCCCGGCTTGCTTGAATCCTGATGGAGCAGTGAGAAAGGGACTCATGTCTGAGTATACCCTGCCACACCTATAGTGGCCAAAAACGATTTACAAAAAGGGGGGTGGTGATGAACAGAGTGTCTGAGTTAAACAGACCACTCTTACCCAGTCCAAAGATCAGGGCTTGATCCATCACCGTTATTTATCTCACTGCCCCATCCCAGCTCAGAACCTGGCTATATGCAAATCAGTCTGTCCCTGGCCCAGTGCATCATGGGAACAGGGCAGACTAAACTACCAAGCCAATTCTTCACCAGAAAGGAGACAAGCTACCGGGGACCGGTTTCTGGCATTTCAGCCTTCTTCGGCCCGGCTTGCTTGAATCCTGATGGAGCAGTGAGAAAGGGACTCATGTCTGAGTATACCCTGCCACACCTATAGTGGCCAAAAACGATTTACAAAAAGGGGGGTGGTGATGAACAGAGTGTCTGAGTTAAACAGACCACTCTTACCCAGTCCAAAGATCAGGGCTTGATCCATCACCGTTATTTATCTCACTGCCCCATCCCAGCTCAGAACCTGGCTATATGCAAATCAGTCTGTCCCTGGCCCAGTGCATCATGGGAACAGGGCAGACTAAACTACCAAGCCAATTCTTCACCAGAAAGGAGACAAGCTACCGGGGACCGGTTTCTGGCATTTCAGCCTTCTTCGGCCCGGCTTGCTTGAATCCTGATGGAGCAGTGAGAAAGGGACTCATGTCTGAGTATACCCTGCCACACCTATAGTGGCCAAAAACGATTTACAAAAAGGGGGGTGGTGATGAACAGAGTGTCTGAGTTAAACAGACCACTCTTACCCAGTCCAAAGATCAGGGCTTGATCCATCACCGTTATTTATCTCACTGCCCCATCCCAGCTCAGAACCTGGCTATATGCATGCTATATGCAAATCAGTCTGTCCCTGGCCCAGAGACTAATTTGCATACAGCCAGGTTCTGAAACTGGGATGGTGCAGTGAGCTAAAAAACGGTGTTGGATCTAGCCCTGATCTCTTGACTGGGTGAGAGCTTTCTGCTTAATTCAGAGACTCTGTCCCTCACCACCCCTTGTTGTAAATATTTTTGTCCACCCTAAGCGTGGAAGGGTATTCTCAGATGTGAGACCCTTGCTCATTGCACCATCAGGATTCAAGCAAACCGGGCCGAAGACGGCTGTAATGCCAGAAACCGGTCCCCGGGAGCTTGTTTCCTTCCCAGTGTAAGAATTGGCTTTTGTAGTTTGGTTTGCCCTGTTCCCATCATGCACTGGGACAGGAACAGACTAATTTGCATACAGCCAGGTTCTGAAACTGGGATGGTGCAGTGAGCTAAAAAACGGTGTTGGATCTAGCCCTGATCTCTTGACTGGGTGAGAGCTTTCTGCTTAATTCAGAGACTCTGTCCCTCACCACCCCTTGTTGTAAATATTTTTGTCCACCCTAAGCGTGGAAGGGTATTCTCAGATGTGAGACCCTTGCTCATTGCACCATCAGGATTCAAGCAAACCGGGCCGAAGACGGCTGTAATGCCAGAAACCGGTCCCCGGGAGCTTGTTTCCTTCCCAGTGTAAGAATTGGCTTTTGTAGTTTGGTTTGCCCTGTTCCCATCATGCACTGGGACAGGAACAGACTAATTTGCATACAGCCAGGCTCTGAAACTGGGATGGTGCAGTGAGCTAAAAAACGGTGTTGGATCTAGCCCTGATCTCTTGACTGGGTGAGAGCTTTCTGCTTAATTCAGAGACTCTGTCCCTCACCACCCCTTGTTGTAAATATTCTCACTTCAGAAAGCAACCTTTTGGTCAGCGTGGTGACAGGCACACCTTGGAGATTTATTTCTGGTATTTGCAATTCTCGTCATAAGTGCATATGGTGATGTACACGCCCCAATGGTTAAGACTGATGTGCGTATTCAGTGTTATTGTATTTTGTGCGCTTACTGTTCACCCAATGTTACTGTAGATCTTTTTTATTATAAATTTTAGATGCAGTTTCGCAGAGTGTCATATTCATATATTTATACACATTTTTGAATATCATTTATTTTCGTGCTTGTCTGTCTCACTATGGCTTTGTCCACCATAGTTTCTCTCTGATTAGGGTGAACCAATTTTGCCATGGGATAGATGGAAACTATTATTTAATTTGTACTTAATTGCTAATGGTGGTGCGACATTTTCAACGCTTAGGAAGCAAGTAGTTTTACTACACAATTTAGGAATTGAAAGTAGACATGTGTATGAAAGTCTGGCTGAAATTATCTTTGACATGTCCGTCAAGATGCTGGAGAAGCACTTTGGATCAAAAATAAATGTTGTGTTGGAATGATCTAAATTCTTCACAAGGGTACAGGGTAAGCAAGAAAAAATTGGAAGTTATGTTGAAAGTTTGAAAACCCTAGCAAATACTTGTGAATTTGAACAACTCACTGACTCTCTGGTGAGGGACCAAATGCTTAGATGCACCAATGAGGGCAGGATCCTGCAGAAACATCTTGCTAAAAGTCCAGATTTGACGGAAACCATAGCTATCGTGGAAGACATGGAGAACACAAACATGGGGGTACGAGAGATGAGGGATAACAAGGGCAAAGATGCATTGGCTGAAGAGCTGGTGGTACATGAAATTAAGAAAGAGGGGGATAAGAGTAGTGCTATAAATCAGTGGAGAAACGAGCAAGAAATCTGCTGTGAATGAGCATTCGAGAACTGGAGGCTTAGCCAGTGGATTTAAGTGTTTCAGGTGCGGGAGTGAAGGTCATCTATCTAATAGTCCTGGTTGTTTTGCAAGGTATGCCATGTGTAAGAAATGTGGCCAGAAAGGACATTAAGCTTAAGTGTGTCGCAGTGCCAAAGGTAAAGAGGTACATTGTCTGGAAGAGGAAAATAAGTTTATCTTGAGTGTAATAGATGATGATGCGGTTGATGGTGACAAGCTAGAGATGCCTGAGTGCAAGGTTTTGGTGGGGTTAAACGGTTGTCAATCTTAGTTGATTCTGGATTACCTTTCACTATGGTTGATGACAAAAATTGGGAAGTTATGTTTGGTAAGGTTGGAATTGAATTTTCTCCATCTGATATCACTCCTATGGGTTATGGTGGCATAAACATTGATGTGCTTGGTTACACAGTAAAGAAAAGTAAAATATATGGACAGAGAAAATGTAGGCAGGATATATGTCCTGAAGAGAGGCGACAATTTGCTTGGATAGAAGCATCAAAGGGATGTGGGCATTACTTTGAATCACAATGCTCCTGAAAAGGTATTACTGCTATATACAAGTCAACCATCTGAGGATGTGTGTTATGGGTGGATTATATAAGGTGCTTATCTTCCAAGATGGTATACTGGATTATGACAAGGATCAGCAAGAACATTACAAGCAGCTGTGGGAGGTTTTACATCGGTTACAAGATGCTGGTTTGGTAATGAAGATGGGGAAGTACACATTTTGAGTAAATTCAGTGAACTATCTGGGACATACAATTTCTGGAGAAGGAATTAGTCCTGAAATGGATTTGGCTGAAAGCATTGTGAAAGCACCCATACCGGAAAGTAGGATCCAGGAGCTATCCTTTCTGGGGCTGGCGGAATTTTGCTCAAAGTTTGTTCCTAATTTTGCCAGTCTGTCCTTGCCATTAAAGTTGTTGCTGAAGAAGAATGCAAAGTTTGTGTGGTCAGAGGGGTGCATTTCTGCTTTGAACAGCATCAAAGAAATTATACGTAGAATGCCTACCCTTGGGGATTTTGATGCTTGCAAGAGGACTGTACTGTCGACGGATGCCAGTATGTGTGGTTTGGGGGTAGTGCTCTCTCAGATTGTTGATGGTGAGCCAAAGATTGTGGCTTTTGCTTCTTTTGCTTCTTGTTTCTTTAGAGGGTCAGAAGAGTGGCATTCTGTAGTCGAGCATGAAGCACTAGTTGTGAACTGGGCAATCCATCATTTCACGTTTTTCTTGTAGGCCATACCTGTGGTCATCGGCCACTATTACACAGCTCCCTCCAGTTGGGGGAAGACTCTCTGGTGCTCTGCGTAATGACGAAAAACGTCTAAAAATTTAGACAGTTCAAGCAAAAAGTTCAATCCATAGGTAGAAACGAGTACTTCAATGTTTTAATCCATGCTCATTCGATTCATGAGTAGTAAATAATTCTTCAAACAATGCATTCAGCACATATAATCCATGACTGGTGTAATGCAACATTAACAATCCTGTGGAAAATGAATTATCCAACTCAGATTTGGATTTAGACTTGCAGGTGTTATTGATGGAACTCATGGTATTCACTCTGTACCATAGTTACTTTTCTGTATTTGACAAATGGTTCCACCAGTTGTGCGGTACCGCCATGGGAGATTGTGCGGCACCGTCGTACGCTAATTTGTTCATGAAATCCTTCGAAGAGTCTCACATCTTGATTCAACCCACTTGGCTAAGACATGGACAACTTTACCTTAGATTTATCGATGACATTTTTTTGCTATGGGCAGGCACCGAGAACACTCTCCTAGATTTTTTGAAATCATGGAATCTGGTTAATGACCGAGTACAGTTCACCTGGACCCTTGACCGGGAGTGCATACATTTCTTGGATGTCAAGATTTTACGACAAAATGGGAAAATGACCACTACGATCTTTCGGAAACCTACTGATCGCAACTCCATTTTACATTATCACAGTTTTCATCGTTATAGTTAGTTGGACTCACTATAACTTGCGCGTGTAATGCACTGCTGATGACATCACATATTACATCACTCATGACATGGTCAGTGACATCACTCATGACATCACTGATGACACCATCCAGTGAATGTGTGTCTTTCTGAAAAATAAACATGTTTTATATATGTATATGTAAAGGTCGATGGAAGAATAAATGTTTCAATAAGTGTCTTAATGGATGTTTTTTTTTTTTTTAAATGATTGGTTAACTGGCTTATTAAGTGTATCATAGTGAATACATATATTAGCAAGTATTGTTTAAATATTTAAATGTTTGTATCAGTGTTTCACTTTGTGTGTAAGTGGCTGCATGGGTTGGTGAGTAGCTACATGTGTGTGTATATGGGTTATTATATATTTTTTTAGTATCTTTATAATTGTCTGTTTGATTTGGTGGGGGTTTTACTTAGCACATAGATGCATCAATGACTGACTCACTGTTTGTATGTGTTTTGAAGACAGCATATGTGCCGGACTGTATGGGTGAATGAGTGTGTATATGTATGTGTTAGTAAGTGAATGACTGTCTCACTAGTGTCTTTATCAGTAACTACATATGTTTTAATCTAGTATATGTGAGTATTGATGTATATAAGTGAGTATATGTGAGAGTGAGAGATTGAAAGAGTTCTTGTTTTAATAAGTATGTGTTTCTATAAGTGATTGTTTAAGAGAGTAAATATGTGTAAGTTTCCTTAGAAGTAAGGTGGTAGTGTGTGTATAGCTGTATATGCAAAAAATGGATGTTCAATAGTTTATTTGCATGTGTGAGTATGTGTGTGATCAACTTTTGGAAGGCTGTCGTTGTGTTAACGGATGTATAGGTGTCTCACTACATATGATGAGTGAGTATATGTATTAATGACTATATAGTGAATGAGTGGATGTGTATATAAATGGTGGAATTACTGAATTGGTTGTTGTAACTGGTATAGGTATCTCCACTTTTTTGAAAATGTTAGTTTCTATTTTTAAATATGTGTTTCAAGGGTTACTTTACAGTGAAAGGAGGTCAGTCGCTCTGTCACAAGGATGGTGTCGTCAGTAATGTCATGAGTGATGTCACTGACCATGTCATGAGTGATGTAATATGTGATGTCATCAGCAGTGCATTACACGCGCAAGTTATAGTGAGTCCAACTAACTATAACGTGGGAATTTCAATGGTTTTATGTCAGTAAAATTTCCAGGTAACTATAACTGGTGTGAAACCTATGTTTTTTTCAGTGAATTTAATAGGTTTTTTAAATGCTAATTCCTGACTATAACTGGTGTGAAACCTATGGCTTTTTCAGTGAATTTCATAGGGTTTTTAACTGCTAATTCCTAACTTTTTATAGGGCCTCATACCTATGTGTTTTTTAGTGAATTTCTAAGGTATTTTTTCGCAAATATCTATAGCTTAGAAAGGTATGTTTTTCTAAAAATGAATCCTATATTGTATATTACTATAATATATATATTTTTTAAGTATATTCATTTTTTTTTATATTTCACTCTGGAGCGCTCCTGGTGCGCGTACCGGTGAGCGCCCCGGGGGCGCGTACCGAAGCGCGTCCCGTCAGCACACCAAAAAAAAAAAATTAAAAAAAATAATGAAGGAGTGAGCATGAGGAATGGGGACAAAGAGAGTGGTGTAAAGAGAAAGAGAGCTAGAGGGAGAAACACAGAGGGACTGTGTAATAGATAGTAAAACAGAGAAAAGGTATAAGAGGAAGTAACTGACAAAAGGAAAATGAATAAGGGAGCAAAAGAAGAGAAGAAAGAGGAAGAAAACTAAAGCAGGGGTTCTGGGAGAATGTGAATGGGTGATGAAAGTAAAAGGAAGGAGAGTAAAGGATGGGGAATGACAGGTAGTGACGGAACCAGAGAAAAGGTACAGTGGTGACGGAGGGAAAGAAAATAGCAGTGAGTGTAAGTGAAGAGGAGTGAAAGAGAGTGGATAAAAGTGAATAAGGGTAAGACATGGGGCGTGACAGAGAGAAAGAACAGAGAGAGTAAAGGAAGGAGTGTCAGAAAGGGACTAAGTGAACCAGAAAAAAAGGTAAGTGAGGGAGTGTGGATGAGCAACAATCTAATAATTTGCATCATATCTAAGTTTATACCACAGCAACTATATAACTAGGAGTAAGACACAAACCAACAGCAAAGAAACTCAAGGCCTTATTTATGAAGGCCTTCCGCCACCGGTACATCACTTTTTTCCCGTGTTAAAAGTGACACACCGGCGCCACAAGGCAATCATAAATAAGGCCCAAATGTAAATACCATTAATTGGCCACCAAAATCGTTTTTGGAATAACATTTAAAAAACACAGCGCAGGACCTATGTACAAGCATTCAATTTCACTACTGAAACCTCACTGTTTGACAAAATACAAATCCACTATCTTACAAATGTTCATAGCAAGCATTATCAAAAAGCAAGACACAAACCAACAGCAAAGAAACTCAAGGCCTTATTTATGGAGGCCTTGCGCCACCGGTACGTCACTTTTGTCCCATGTTAAAAGTGACGCACCGGTGCCACAAGGCAATCATAAATAACACCCAAATGTAAATACCATTGATTTGCCCCCAAAATCGTTTTTTGAATAACATTTTAGAAACACAGCGCAGGACCTATGTACAAGCATTCAATATCACTACTGAAACCTCACTGTTTCACAAAATACAAATCCCCTATCTTGCAAATATACATAGCAAGCATTATCAAAAAGCAAGACACAAACCAACAGCATAGAAACTCAGGGCCTTATTTATGGCGGCCTTGCACCACCGGTACATCACTTTTGTCCCATGATAAAAGTGACGCACCGGCGCCACAAGGCAATCATAAATAACACCCAAATGTAAATATCATTGATTTGCCCCCAAAATCGTTTTTTGAATAACATTTTACAAACACAGCGCAGGTCCTATGTACAAGCATTTCATTTCGCTACTGAAACCTCACTGTTTCACAAAAGACAATTCCTCTATCTTGCATATTTTAATATCAAGCATTTCCAAAAAACATGCCACAAACCAACAAGAAAAAAATCTCAATCTGCTTCCTAATTTGAGGTAACGCAGATGACATAATTCTAAAACATTCAAATATATTTCTTTACAGAGGCAGACACTATTAATTGCTTCTCAAAAAAATAAAAGCCATACTTATACCCCAAAATCGTTTTTTAAATAACTTTTTACAAACACAGCACAAGTCCTATGTACAAGCATTCAATTTCACTACTGAAACTTCACTATCTGCTTCCAAATCTTCTCCATAGAGCAAATAAGTCTCTATCTAAATTAAAAGAATCATTACTTACCTTTACAAATGCTTTGGGAGATTAAGAACAGTGTCAGACACACACACCAATTTTTCTTTAGCAGAGCAAAAGGTGTGCACTCAATACACTGAAACCAAGACTGGCAGAGAAAACCTCTAATTCTACACACATATGCCTCATTTCAACCAATCAAAACTCTTCCCTCACTTTTTTCAAACCAACACCCTACCCCCTCTCAGACCTTTCTATCTGTTACCATAGCAACTCCCTCCTATCTGAACTCTTAGGTTCAAAAGTTTATTCTACAATGTTGCAAATTAAGTCATCAAGGATGTTTGACCTCTCAATACACCAGGGTATTATTGCTTTTAGTAACTTTTTCTTAACCATTCAAATTGCTTCTTTCACACAACACAACCATGCACCCTAACTTTCAGTTTTCAACTATCTGAATCCACCAATCATTGCTTGTAATTCAAGAGCAGAGAAACTCCACAATTATTTTTTTGTAAACTCCTACTGTTCCAACTGCCATTTCATTCCCACACTTCATCTGACTGCACCAGAACCTTCTCTCATCATGTATTCTGTGTGGATTATTGGACATAGCTACATCCACTGGGCTCAAAGGTATGCAGCTAGCAGAAATTTTCACAACCTTGATTTATCAAATGTGGAAATCAAATGGATTGGCCAGAGAGGATTGAGATGTCACCAATTGATACCATTGGTGACAACCTTTTTGCATCTGCCAAACCCTGACCTCTTAATAGTGCACTGTGGAGGAAATGACTTGGGCACTATGACTTGGGTTGGTCTGGAAATGCTTTTAAAGGACACCTTTGATCAATTGATGACACTTTTTCCACAAACTGCCTTGGTATATTCTAATATATGCCAAAGACAGAAATGGAACTGGTGCAACCAATTTTGTCCACAATTTGAGAAAGCACGGAAACATGTGAATAAATCTGTTTCTGCTTACATGAGAGACTATGGAATGGGTTCAATATACAACAATAACTTGTGTTACAACATGCAAGACATCTACAGAGGAGATGGTGTGCACTTCTCAGATGAGGGGAATAGAATATTCCTCCTGAATTTAAGACTGTGCATTGGAACCTACTTGTAGGTACTTAAATCAGCCACAGAACCCAAAAGCTCTTTTCAGGGCTACCCTACCTCTGATCACTCATAATGATTTTCTTTTTCTAACTTTTTTCACTATTTTTCACCAAAGTACGCTCCCCGGTACGCTTCCCGGTGTGCGTACCGGGCGCTCACCCCGCGAAATTTTTAAAACAAAAATAATTTTTTTGGCCTATATGAGCCTCCTAAGCCCCCCTCAGAAAACCTAGGGGGTCAGGGGCTTTATACCGTGCCCCCTTCTACCCATTCCCAACATTGTTGGTCCTCCATCTTGTGTCTCAATTGTACCAAAACACAAAATGGCGGACTCCCGTAACGCTGCCGGTACCCGTACCGGGGCGCGCACCGGTAAGCGCTCCCTAAAAAAAGGTGGGAAAGTAATTTACAGAAAAACCACTGGAGACACTTACACCAAATATAGAATAGGCCCTACTACATAGCAGTCCCTACCATTTACCCAAATTTGGTGGTATTCCATTGAGCCATTTGGGCTGCAGCCCTGTCTAAATATCCTGAGGTAAATTACATGACAAAAACACATATGAAACTGTTTGAATTTTCAACCAATTAAAATGTTACTTACATTTTGTACTTTTATGTGCTAACATTTGATTGGTTAAGTACATGAATATATATGAAAAATGAGAGGGAAACACAGCCATTTTGACTAACACTACCTAAGGTACATTTGGAAAGAATTTTGAAAGAAAACTTCAACTACTTTAAAATAGGTAAGTTGTTAATTTGAAAGGAGAACTATGTTGTGCACTTTAAATTAATTTAGGAAAACGTTTTCAGATAGTTATATACTGTCCGTCTGTAATAGTTATAGATTGAGATAGGCTTCTCTGTTATAGTTATGGATTGAGTTAGGCTTCTCTGGTATAATTATGAATTTACTTAGGCTTCATCACATGCACTTTTTAATATTTCTACTTCCTGCCTGAAACCATACACTGCCCAAAGATAACTTCACTGTTAAAAACTGAAAAGTACCTGTCTGAACTTAAACCCAACAGTGCCCTACTCTACTGATATAGTTATTTTTTATGCAATTTACAGCAAGAAAATGGAAGGAAAACAAGACAAAATTAATATTTCTTTCGAAGTTGTTGTTGAAAACAATCCTGAGGAAGATATGGATGACTTGGACTTTATGGATCAGTCTCTAGAACAACAATTACTTGACAGTGTTGAAACAATAGAATCATTGAATCAAAATGAGGACATTCCAGATGATCTAATGTTAGAAGTTCTTTTACATTTTGAAAAATCACAACAATAAATGTATATTTAATAATTAAAAATTGTTTGAGACATTATAAATTTTTATATGTAATACATGAAGTGCCAAAATGATTATATTATAAAGTGAGACTTAGAGTATACTGTGCAACTTATTTGTGTTACGTAGTAAGTTTGCTCATAGTTACTTCCTTTCTCCCACTATATTATCTCCAATGTGTATTTAACATCTCTTTATCATCTCCTGCCTCCATGTTGTTTCTGCTTTCCTGACAGACTATGGTATGAATTCCATATACCACAATAACTTCTGTAACAACATGCAAGATATCTACAAAAGAGGCGGTGTATATTAGATTTTAGACTCTGCATTGGTACCTACATGTTGGTACTTAATAAAAGAAAAAAAACAACAAAAAGAACAATTAATAAACATACAATTTTTGAAAAGTCTGTAATTCTTTTTTCCCCATGGTACGCTCCCCGGTACGCTCCCCAGTCCACTCCCCAGTGCGCGTACCGGGCGCTCCCCCCGCGCAAAACGAAAAAATAAAAAGAAATGTTTGCCCCGCGGGGCCCTTTTATAGCCTCCACATCAAACCTAGGGGTCAGGGGGGGTCTATCCCTGCCCCCTTATGGTCATTTCCCCCTTTGTTTTGGCCAACTCTTGTGTCTCGATCCTACCGAGACACAAGATGGCGGCCGCTCCTGACTGTTTCGAATGTTTACAGACACCCGAGAGCCAATCAGCTTTCCGTGCGCAAGTCGCGTGGCGCGCCCGGTGCGCTCCCCGGTGCGCGTACCGGGGCGCTGCCATACATATATATATTTTTTGGAACCTAAATTACTCAAAATCCACTGGAGCACATATCTTGAGACATAGCAAAGGCACATCGGGCTACCAGTCCCTACAATTTTGCCAAGTTTGGTGGAAATCCATTCAGCCGTTCGGGCTAAAAGTGAGTTCGACCGCCCTATGGAAATTAACATGGGGAAAACACGTTTTGGGACCCCCTTTTATCTCGGACCCCGATTGACGAATCCACCCCAAACTTTCAGGGAAGGACCGGAGCTCGACGAGGCAAATTTGAGGAAATTTTCAGGCAGATTCGTCAACCGGCGCCAAAGTTATTCCAAATAGAATTTAGAGATTTTGCATTGAAAAAAATCCTAACTATAACTACCTACTGGTAATATATATATATATATATATATATATATATATATATATATTACCTACTGGCGGTCGCCAGTAGGTATATATAGTTAGGATTTTTTCTCTATGGGATTTTTGAAAATTCTATGTCTAATAACTTTGGCGTTTGTGGACGGAATTGGCTGAAATTTTCAGGAAAATGGAACATTCTGTTTCTGAGCAGCCCCTGACAATTTGGGGGGGTTTCATCAAGGGGGGGCCGAGAAAAAAGGGGGGTCCCAAAACGCGTTTTTCCCATGTTAATTTCCATAGGGCGGTTGGCCTCACTTTTAGCTCGAACGGCTGAATGGATTTGCACGAAACTTGGCAAAATTGTAGGGACTGTTAGCCCGATGTGCCTTTGCTAGGTCTCAATATATGTGCTCCAGTGGATTTTGAGTAATTTAGGTTCAAAAAAAGATATATATCTGGGCGGAGCCTAACCACACATCTGATCTGATTGGCTGTCAGCACTTCATCCAAGAAGTGTTGGCAGCCATCTTGGGACCAATATACATGATAGCACCTCATTAAAAAGCATTGTAGTTAATAGAGGGTTTTAGGACTTTAGTTACATTATAAATCATTTGTTGATGGTACCATACTCGTTTTAGGAATTGTGGTGGGTTCTAAGGTGATTTTACCATGTGAAAAAACCTTCTGCTGTGATATCATGAATATTGTTTGAAAGAAAACTAATATCTCATGATTTTCCCACAGTGGTTTGGAAGGGGATCTATAAGCTAAACTGAAAGCATATTTTCTGTAAATTCACATTATCTTTCTCAGTCATGTGAAAATGAAGTCTGACATTCTCAGTAAAACATGTACATCCAACAAGGACAGAGACTGTCAGTTGATTCCTTTGTGCTCTACTGCAGCCTCCTAAAGTGTTCTAAAGAACAACTAGAGCGCTAACAGTCCTACGTATTACAAAGGTATAGCACACCTGGAGCCATCGTGATGGGAATAAAGTGGTAACTCTTAAAACATTTAATTTAAAAAGGAACAAAATGAGGGGGTATATTATGCAATAGAAGGTATTATTAGTGCTGCAGAAAGAAAATTTAGGGCACATTTTGAGTGACTTTTCAAATCCTCTTCTATTTCATTAAAAAATTCTGACATACAGTCTCCCAAAATGGCCACCAGAGACAAAAGAGCCCAAATGTAGCCCAAATATCACCCAGATGTAGCCCAAGTATAGCCCAATGACAGAATGTCCCAGAGTGTTCTAAAGAACAACTAGAGCGCTAACAGTCCTACTTATTACAAAGGTATGGCACACCTGAAGCCATCTTGATTGGAATAAAGTGGTAACTCTTAAAACATTTAATTTAAAAAGGAACAAAATGAGGGGGTATATTTTGCCATATGAATTATGATTAGTGCTGCAGAAAGAAAAATTAGGGCACATTTTGAGTGACTTCGCAAACCCTCTTCAATTTCATTAAAAAATTCTGACATACAGTCTCCCAAGATGGCCACCAGAGACAAAAGAGCCTAAATGTAGCCCAAATATCACCCAGATGTACCCCAAGTATAGCCCAATGACAGAATGTCCCAGAGTGTTCTAAAGAACAACTAGAGCGCTAACAGTCTTACTTATGACAAAAGTATGGCACACCAGAAGCCATCTTGATTGGAATGAAGTGGTAAGTCTAAAAACACTCAATTTAAAAAGGAACAACATGAGGGGGTTAATTTTGCCATAGAAAGTATGATTAGTGCTTCAGAAAGAAAAATTAGGGATCATTTTGAGTGACTTCTCAAATCCTCTTCTATTTCATTAAAAAAATTCTGACATGCAGACTGAAACATGCACTTTGAATACCAGCAGCAGACGTCCCTGGTGAGCAGTAGCTTTACTACAGTGATCTAATGTGCAACTAGAGTGCTAACATTCAGAATTTATGGCAAATGTGTGACACATCTGAATGCCTTCTTGATGGAACCAAAGTAAACAAGCATTGAAAATGCAATAGATCTCGCCCTCGTTTAAGTTAAAGCCATTCTGTTTGTAATGAGGTGGCTTTTTAGCTTTGCTTTTATTAGTGTTTTTTCAACTTTCATGTAAATAACATGCATCTGTATGCATATAAGTATATGTATGCATGCATTTATGTTTGTATTTATATAGATATACAGATGATATATGTTTATATATGTATGTATATATATATATTCACTGAAAAAACCATAGGTTATAGACCATATATAGTTAGGAATTAGCATTTACAAAACCTTGAAAATTCACTGAAAAAACCATAGGTTATAGACCATATATAGTTAGGAATTAGCATTTACAAAACCTTGAAAATTCACTGAAAAAACCATAGGTTATAGACCATATATAGTTAGGAATTCGCATTTACAAAACCTTATTTTACTCACACAAAACCATTGAAATGCCATATATAGTTAGTTGCACTAACTATATATCGCGCACCCGCAATCCACTGCTGATGATGTCACATATTACATCATTCATGACATGGTCAGTGACATCACTGATGACATCACTGATATATATGACTGGAAATCCTTTGCGAGAAAAGATCGGAGGCCACACAAGGGGAACTTGAAGCAGAATTCTCCTTTATTAAAACTTCAGCGGCGGCGGATGCATTTCGGCTGGATTATCCTTGGTCAGCGCCCAACGCTATAAAGGACTCCTCCCAAGTGTTCTCCTCCTGAGTAAAATACCTGCATGCACCTGGGTCCCCTCCCCCTCACGCTGTCGGCTCACCAATGATCGGTTTGTGTTGATTGTTGCGAACCACATGTCCCAGCAGGCACTGTATTATCGTTGCAGAGTTGGTGGTATGGGGGAGTTTGGGAATACCAGAGGGTCGGTGCAAGTTTTCCAGGTGAGTTGGGTGGGTAAAGACTGCCTCGGGTCCCCTTGTACTGCAGCACCAGTCTTTGCAGGTTAGTTCAGGAGTAGGGGTAGTCACAATGAAGACCGCACGCCCCCGTCGAGATAAAATACCTCTGTTCACTCACAAAACGCCTACACCTCCTGGCGGACTTCAGGAATACCGATACCTCGGTTGTAAGAAATGCTGTGGGCAGCAAGATGCTAGCGAATCCTGAGTCTCTTATTGCCGCAGGGCCTTCCGTGCTGCGCAGCCAGCAAGCGCAGAACATATGACTGGAAATCCTTTGCGAGAAAAGATCGGAGGCCACACAAGGGGAACTTGAAGCAGAATTCTCCTTTATTAAAACTTCAGCGGCGGCGGATGCATTTTGGCTGGATTAGCCTTCCTCAGCGCCCAACGCTATAAAGGACTCCTCCCAAGTGTTCTCCTCCTGAGTAAAATACCTGCATGCACCTGGGTCCCCTCCCCCTCACGCTGTTGGCTCACCAATGATCGGTTCGTGTTGATTGTTGCGAACCACATGTTCCAGCAGGCACTGTATTGTCGTTGAAGAGTTGGTGGTATGGGGGAGTTTGGGAATACCAGAGGGTCGGTGCAAGTTTTCCAGGTGAGTTGGGTGGGTAAAGACTGCCTCGGGTCCCCTTGTACTGCAGCACCATTCCTTGCAGGTTAGTTCAGGAGTAGGGGTAGTCACAATGAAGACCGCACGCCCCGTCGAAATAAAATACCTCTGTTCACTCACAAAATGCCTACACCTCCTGGCGGACTTCAGGAATACCGATACCTCGGTTGTAAGAAATGCTGTGGGCAGCAAGATGCTAGCGAATCCTGAGTCTCTTATTGCCGCAGGGCCTTCCGTGCTGCGCAGCCAGCAAGCGCAGAACATATGACTGGAAATCCTTTGCGAGAAAAGATCGGAGGCCACACAAGGGGAACTTGAAGCAGAATTCTCCTTTATTAAAACTTCAGCGGCGGCGGATGCATTTCGGCTGGATTAGCCTTCCTCAGCGCCCAACGCTATAAAGGACTCCTCCCAAGTGTTCTCCTCCTGAGTAAAATACCTGCATGGACCTGGGTCCCCTCCCCCTCACGCTGTCGGCTCACCAATGATCGGTTCGTGTTGATTGTTGCGAACCACATGTCCCAGCAGGCACTGTATTGTCGTTGCACAGTTGGTGGTATGGGGGAGTTTGGGAATACCAGAGGGTCGGTGCAAGTTTTCCAGGTGAGTTGGGTGGGTAAAGACTGCCTCGGGTCCCCTTGTACTGCAGCACCAGTCCTTGCAGGTTAGTTCAGGAGTAGGGGTAGTCACAATGAAGACCGCACACCCCCGTCGAGATAAAATACCTCTGTTCACTCACAAAACGCCTACACCTCCTGGCGGACTTCAGGAATACCGATACCTCGGTTGTAAGAAATGCTGTGGGCAGCAAGATGCTAGCGAATCCTGAGTCTCTTATTGCCGCAGGGCCTTCCGTGCTGCGCAGCCAGCAAGCGCAGAACATATGACTGGAAATCCTTTGCGAGAAAAGATCGGAGGCCACACAAGGGGAACTTGAAGCAGAATTCTCCTTTATTAAAACTTCAGCGGCGGCAGGTGCATTTCGGCTGGATTAGCGTTCCTCAGCGCCCAACGCTATAAAGGACTCCTCCCAAGTGTTCTCCTCCTGAGTAAAATACCTGCATGCACCTGGGTCCCCTCCCCCTCACACTGTCGGCTCACCAATGATCGGTTCGTGTTGATTGTTGCGAACCACATGTCCCAGCAGGCACTGTATTGTCGTTGCAGAGTTGGTGGTATGGGGGAGTTTGGGAATACCAGAAGGTCGTTGCAAGTTTTCCAGGTGAGTTGGGTGGGTAAAGACTGCCTCGGGTCCCCTTGTACTGCAGCACCAGTCCTTGCAGGTTAGTTCAGGAGTAGGGGTAGTCACAATGAAGACCGCACCCCCCGTCGAGATAAAATACCTCTGTTCACTCACAAAACGCCTACACCTCCTGGCGGACTTCAGGAATACCGATACCTCGGTTGTAAGAAATGCTGTGGGCAGCAAGATGCTAGCGAATCCTGAGTCTCTTATTGCCGCAGGGCCTTCCGTGCTGCGCAGCCAGCAAGCGCAGAACATATGACTGGAAATCCTTTGCGAGAAAATATCGGAGGCCACACAAGGGGAACTTGAAGCAGAATTCTCCTTTATTAAAACTTCAGCGGCGGCGGATGCATTTCGGCTGGATTAGCCTTCCTCAGCGCCCAACGCTATAAAGGACTCCTCCCAAGTGTTCTCCTCCTGAGTAAAATACCTGCATGCACCTGGGTCCCCTCCCCCTCACGCTGTCGGCTCACCAATGATCGGTTCGTGTTGATTGTTGCGAACCACATGTCCCAGCAGGCACTGTATTGTCGTTGCAGAGTTGGTGGTATGGGGGAGTTTGGGAATACCAGAAGGTCAGTGCAAGTTTTCCAGGTGAGTTGGGTGGGTAAAGACTGCCTCGGGTCCCCTTGTACTGCAGCACCAGTCCTTGCAGGTTAGTTCAGGAGTAGAGGTAGTCACAATGAAGACCGCACGCCCCCGCCGAGATAAAATACCTCTGTTCACTCACAAAACGCCTACACCTCCTGGCGGACTTCAGGAATACCGATACCTCGGTTGTAAGAAATGCTGTGGGCAGCAAGATGCTAGCGAATCCTGAGTCTCTTATTGCCGCAGGGCCTTCCGTGCTGCGCAGCCAGCAAGCGCAGAACATATGACTGGAAATCCTTTGCGAGAAAAGATCGGAGGCCACACAAGGGGAACTTGAAGCAGAATTCTCCTTTATTAAAACTTCAGCGGCGGCGGATGCATTTCGTCTGGATTAGCCTTCCTCAGCGCCCAACGCTATAAAGGACTCCTCCCAAGTGTTCTCCTCCTGAGTAAAATACCTGCATGCACCTGGGTCCCCTCCCCCTCACGCTGTCGGCTCACCAATGATCGGTTCGTGTTGATTGTTGCGAACCACATGTCCCAGCAGGCACTGTATTGTCGTTGCAGAGTTGGTGGTATGGGGGAGTTTGGGAATACCAGAGGGTCGGTGCAAGTTTTCCAGGTGAGTTGGGTGGGTAAAGACTGCCTCGGGTCCCCTTGTACTGCAGCACCAGTCCTTGCAGGTTAGTTCAGGAGTAGGGGTAGTCACAATGAAGACCGCACGCCCCCGTCGAGATAAAATACCTCTGTTCACTCACAAAACGCCTACACCTCCTGGCGGACTTCAGGAATACCGATACCTCGGTTGTAAGAAATGCTGTGGGCAGCAAGATGCTAGCGAATCCTGAGTCTCTTATTGCTGCAGGGCCTTCCGTGCTGCGCAGCCAACAAGCGCAGAACATATGACTGGAAATCCTTTGCGAGAAAAGATCCGAGGCCACACAAGGGGAACTTGAAGCAGAATTCTCCTTTATTAAAACTTCAGCGGCTGCAGATGCATTTCGGCTGGATTAGCCTTCGTCAGCGCCCAACGCTATAAAGGACTCCTCCCAAGTGTTCTCCTCCTGAGTAAAATACCTGCATGCACCTGGGTCCCCTCCCCCTCACGCTGTCGGCTCACCAATGATCGGTTTGTGTTGATTGTTGCGAACCACATGTTCCAGCAGGCACTGTATTATCGTTGCAGAGTTGGTGGTATGGGGGAGTTTGGGAATACCAGAGAGTCGGTGCAAGTTTTCCAGGTGAGTTGGGTGGGTAAAGACTGCCTCGGGTCCCCTTGTACTGCAGCACCAGTCCTTGCAGGTTAGTTCAGGAGTAGGGGTAGTCACAATGAAGACCGCACGCCCCCGTCGAGATAAAATACCTCTGTTCACTCACAAAACGCCTACACCTCCTGGCGGACTTCAGGAATACCGATACCTCGGTTGTTAGAAATGCTGTGGGCAGCAAGATGCTAGCGAATCCTGAGTCTCTTATTGCCGCAGGGCCTTCCGTGCTGCGCAGCCAGCAAGCGCAGAACATATGACTGGAAATCCTTTGCGAGAAAAGATCGGAGGCCACACAAGGGGAACTTGAAGCAGAATTCTCCTTTATTAAAACTTCAGCGGCGGCAGATGCATTTCGGCTGGATTAGCCTTCCTCAGCGCCCAACGCTATAATGGACTCCTCCCAAGTGTTCTCCTCCTGAGTAAAATACCTGCATGCACCTGGGTCCCCTCCCCCTCACCCTTTCGGCTCACCAATGATCGGTTCGTGTTGATTGTTGCTAACCACATGTCCTAGCAGGCACTGTATTGTCGTTGAAGAGTTGGTGGTATGGGGGAGTTTGGGAATACCAGAGGGTCGGTGCAAGTTTTCCAGGTGAGTTGGGTGGGTAAAGACTGCCTCGGGTCCCCTTGTACTGCAGCACCAGTCCTTGCAGGTTAGTTCAGGAGTAGGGGTAGTCACAATGAAGACCGCACGCCCCCGTCGAGATAAAATACCTCTGTTCACTCACAAAATGCCTACACCTCCTGGCGGACTTCAGGAATACCGATACCTCGGTTGTAAGAAATGCTGTGGGCAGCAAGATGCTAGCGAATCATGAGTCTCTTATTGCCGCAGGGCCTTTCGTGCTGCTAAGCCAGCAAGCGCAGAACATATGACTGGAAATCCTTTGCGAGAAAAGATCGGAGGCCACACAAGGGGAACTTGAAGCAGAATTCTCCTTTATTAAAACTTCAGCGGCGGCGGATGCATTTCGGCTGGATTAGCCTTCCTCAGCGCCCAACGCTATAAAGGACTCCTCCCAAGTGTTCTCCTCCTGAGTAAAATACCTGTATGCACCTGGGTCCCCTCCCCCTCACGCTGTCGGCTCACCAATGATCGGTTCGTGTTGATTGTTGCGAACCACATGTCCCAGCAGGCACTGTATTGTCGTTGCACAGTTGGTGATATGGGGGAGTTTGGGAATACCAGAGGGTCGGTGCAAGTTTTCCAGGTGAGTTGGGTGGGTAAAGACTGCCTCGGGTCCCCTTGTACTGCAGCACCAGTCCTTGCAGGTTAGTTCAGGAGTAGGGGTAGTCACAATGAAGACCGCACACCCCCGTCGAGATAAAATAACTCTGTTCACTCACAAAACGCCTACACCTCCTGGCGGACTTCAGGAATACCGATACCTCGGTTGTAAGAAATGCTGTGGGCAGCAAGATGCTAGCGAATCCTGAGTCTCTTATTGCCGCAGGGCCTTCCGTGCTGCGCAGCCAGCAAGCGCAGAACATATGACTGGAAATCCTTTGCGAGAAAAGATCGGAGGCCACACAAGGGGAACTTGAAGCAGAATTCTCCTTTATTAAAACTTCAGCGGCGGCAATTGCATTTCGGCTGGATTAGCCTTCCTCAGCGCCCAACGCTATAAAGGACTCCTCCCAAGTGTTCTCCTCCTGAGTAAAATACCTGCATGCACCTGGGTCCCCTCCCCCTCATGCTGTCGGCTCACCAATGATCGGTTCGTGTTGATTGTTGCGAACCACATGTCCCAGCAGGCACTGTATTGTCGTTGCAGAGTTGGTGGTATGGGGGAGTTTGGGAATACCAGAAGGTCGGTGCAAGTTTTCCAGGTGAGTTGGGTGGGTAAAGACTGCCTTGGGTCCCCTTGTACTGCAGCACCAGTCCTTGCAGGTTAGTTCAGGAGTAGGGGTAGTCACAATGAAGACCGCACGCCCCCGTCGAGATAAAATACCTCTGTTCACTCACAAAACGCCTACACCTCCTGGCGGACTTCAGGAATACCGATACCTCGGTTGTAAGAAATGCTGTGGGCAGCAAGATGCTAGCGAATCCTGAGTCTCTTATTGCCGCAGGGCCTTCCGTGCTGCGCAGCCAGCAAGCGCAGAACATATGACTGGAAATCCGTTGCGAGAAAAGATCGGAGGCCACACAAGGGGAACTTGAAGCAGAATTCTCCTTTATTAAAACTTCAGCGGCGGCGGATGCATTTCGCCTGGATTAGCCTTCCTCAGCGCCCAACGCTATAAAGGACTCCTCCCAAGTGTTCTCCTCCTGAGTAAAATACCTGCATGCACCTGGGTCCCCTCCCCCTCACGCTGTCGGCTCACCAATGATCGGTTCGTGTTGATTGTTGCGAACCACATGTCCCAGCAGGCACTGTATTGTCGTTGCAGAGTTGGTGGTATGGGGGAGTTTGGGAATACCAGAGGGTCGGTGCAAGTTTTCCAGGTGAGTTGGGTGGGTAAAGACTGCCTCGGGTCCCCTTGTACTGCAGCACCAGTCCTTGCAGGTTAGTTCAGGAGTAGGGGTAGTCACAATGAAGACCGCACGCCCCCGTCGAGATAAAATACCTCTGTTCACTCACAAAACGCCTAAACCTCCTGGCGGACTTCAGGAATACCGATACCTCGGTTGTAAGAAATGCTGTGGGCAGCAAGATGCTAGCGAATCCTGAGTCTCTTATTGCCGCAGGGCTTTCCGTGCTGCGCAGCCAGCAAGCGCAGAACATATGACTGGAAATCCTTTGCGACAAAAGATCGGAGGCCACACAAGGGGAACTTGAAGCAGAATTCTCCTTTATTAAAACTTCAGCGGCGGCGGATGCATTTCGGCTGGATTAGCCTTCGTCAGCGCCCAACGCTATAAAGGACTCCTCCCAAGTGTTCTCCTCCTGAGTAAAATACCTGCATGCACCTGGGTCCCCTCCCCCTCACGCTGTCGGCTCACCAATGATCAGTTCGTGTTGATTGTTGCGAACCACATGTCCCAGCAGGCACTGTATTATCGTTGCAGAGTTGGTGGTATGGGGGAGTTTGGGAATACCAGAGGGTCGGTGCAAGTTTTCCAGGTGAGTTGAATGGGTAAAGACTGCCTCGGGTCCCCTTGTACTGCAGCACCAGTCCTTGCAGGTTAGTTCAGGAGTAGGGGTAGTCACAATGAAGACCGCACGCCCCCGTCGAGATAAAATACCTCTGTTCACTCACAAAACGCCTACACCTCCTGGCGGACTTCAGGAATACCGATACCTCGGTTGTAAGAAATGCTGTGGGCAGCAAGATGCTAGCGAATCCTGAGTCTCTTATTGCCGCAGGGCCTTCCGTGCTGCGCAGCCAGCAAGCGCAGAACATATGACTGGAAATCCTTTGCGAGAAAAGATCGGAGGCCACACAAGGGGAACTTGAAGCAGAATTCTCCTTTATTAAAACCTCAGCGGCGGCGGATGCATTTCGGCTGGATTAGCCTTCCTCAGCGCCCAACGCTATAAAGGACTCCTCCCAAGTGTTCTCCTCCTGAGTAAAATACCTGCATGCACCTGGGTCCCCTCCCCCTCACCCTGTCGGCTCACCAATGATCGGTTCGTGTTGATTGTTGCGAACCACATGTCCCAGCAGGCACTGTATTGTCGTTGAAGAGTTGGTGGTATGGGGGAGTTTGGGAATACCAGAGGGTCGGTGCAAGTTTTCCAGGTGAGTTGGGTGGGTAAAGACTGCCTCGGGTCCCCTTGTACTGCAGCACCAGTCCTTGCAGGTTAGTTCAGGTGTAGGGGTAGTCACAATGAAGACCGCACGCCCCCGTCGAGATAAAATACCTCTGTTCACTCACAAAATGCCTACACCTCCTGGCGGACTTCAGGAATACCGATACCTCGGTTGTAAGAAATGCTGTGGGCAGCAAGATGCTAGCGAATCCTGAGTCTCTTATTGCCGCAGGGCCTTTCGTGCTGCGCAGCCAGCAAGCGCAGAACATATGACTGGAAATCCTTTGCGAGAAAAGATCGGAGGCCACACAAGGGGAACTTGAAGCAGAATTCTCCTTTATTAAAACTTCAGCGGCGGCGGATGCATTTCGGCTGGATTAGCCTTCCTCAGCGCCCAACGCTATAAAGGACTCCTCCCAAGTGTTCTCCTCCTGAGTAAAATACCTGTATGCACCTGGGTCCCCTCCCCCTCACGCTGTCGGCTCACCAATGATCGGTTCGTGTTGATTGTTGCGAACCACATGTCCCAGCAGGCACTGTATTGTCGTTGCGCAGTTGGTGGTATGGGGGAGTTTGGGAATACCAGAGGGTCGGTGCAAGTTTTCCAGGTGAGTTGGGTGGGTAAAGACTGCCTCGGGTCCCCTTGTACTGCAGCACCAGTCCTTGCAGGTTAGTTCAGGAGTAGGGGTAGTCACAATGAAGACCGCACACCCCCGTCGAGATAAAATACCTCTGTTCACTCACAAAACGCCTACACCTCCTGGCGGACTTCAGGAATACCGATACCTCGGTTGTAAGAAATGCTGTGGGCAGCAAGATGCTAGCGAATCCTGAGTCTCTTATTGCCGCAGGGCCTTCCGTGCTGCGCAGCCAGCAAGCGCAGAACATATGACTGGAAATCCTTGCGAGAAAAGATCGGAGGCCACACAAGGGGAACTTGATGCAGAATTCTCCTTTATTAAAACTTCAGCGGCGGCGGATGCATTTCGGCTGGATTAGCCTTCCTCAGCGCCCAACGCTATAAAGGCCTCCTCCCAAGTGTTCTCCTCCTGTGTAAAATACCTGCATGCACCTGGGTCCCCTCCCCCTCACGCTGTCGGCTCACCAATGATCGGTTCGTGTTGCTTGTTGCGAACCATATGTCCCAGCAGGCACTGTATTGTCGTTGCAGAGTTGGTGGTATGGGGGAGTTTGGGAATACCAGAGGGTCGGTGCAAGTTTTCCAGGTGAGTTGGGTGGGTAAAGACTGCCTCGGGTCCCCTTGTACTGCAGCACCAGTCCTTGCAGGTTAGTTCAGGAGTAGGGGTAGTCACAATGAAGACCACACGCCCCTGTCGAGATAAAATACCTCTGTTCACTCACAAAACGCCTACACCTCCTGGCGGACTTCAGGAATACCGATACCTCGGTTGTAAGAAATGCTGTGGGCAGCAAGATGCTAGCGAATCCTGAGTCTCTTATTGCCGCAGGGCCTTCCGTGCTGCGCAGCCAGCAAGCGCAGACCATATGACTGGAAATCCTTTGCGAGAAAAGATCGGAGGCCACACAAGGGGAACTTGAAGCAGAATTCTCCTTTATTAAAACTTCAGCGGCGGCGGATGCATTTCGGCTGGATTAGCCTTCCTCAGCGCCCAACGCTATAAAGGACTCCTCCCAAGTGTTCTCCTCCTGAGTAAAATACCTGCATGCACCTGGGTCCCCTCCCCCTCACGCTGTCGGCTCACCAATGATCGGTTCGTATTGATTGTTGCGAACCACATGTCCCAGCAGGCACTGTATTGTCGTTGCAGAGTTGGTGGTATGGGGGAGTTTGGGAATATCAGAGGGTCGGTGCAAGTTTTCCAGGTGAGTTGGGTGGGTAAAGACTGCCTCTGGTCCCCTTGTACTGCAGCACCAGTCCTTGCAGGTTAGTTCAGGAGTAGGGGTAGTCACAATGAAGACCGCACGCCCCAGGCAGATTCGTCAACCGGCGCCAAAGTTATTCCAAATAGAATTTAGAGATTTTGCATTGAAAAAAATCCTAACTATAACTACCTACTGGTAATATATATATATATATATATATATATATATATATATATATATTTATTTTTTTTTTTTTTGTTACACAAATTGCCCTGAAGCATTCGGAAGGCACTCGCATTGCTCCGCCATCCAGCAGTGTCATGCTGCCTGTTCACTCACCCTGTATGTCATTTCATATAGCCAACGCGTTTCAGGGCTCAAGGCCCCTTCTTCCTGGGCAAAGACACACACACACGAAGCCTGCATTTCACTTTTCCGGTTTTATTTCAAACAATCCTGCGCCCGTGGGCGTGTTCTCGTTGCACTTCCCTCAATGGTGTCTGGGGCTTGGAGTCCTTAATGCAGGTAAGTGTGTTCATCGGTGTGTTCTAAATAAAGTTCATTTTATCTCTAAGTGAGTTACTGGGCTTTGAAACAGGCCAATTTCGCATATTTGAGCAACGTGCTGTTTAAACTGAAATGTTCAGAGATGCAGCCTCTGCCAGCTGGTGACTGTCGTTTCCTCCAACTGTCGACGGTGCTCTTCCCACGGCCTGGCTGCCGTGCGATAATTTTGTTACACAAATTGCCCTGAAGCATTCGGAAGGCACTCGCATTGCTCCGCCATCCAGCAGTGTCATGCTGCCTGTTCACTCACCCTGTATGTCATTTCATATAGCCAACGCGTTTCAGGGCTCAAGGCCCCTTCTTCCTGGGCAAAGACACACACACACGAAGCCTGCATTTCACTTTTCCGGTTTTATTTCAAACAATCCTGCGCCCGTGGGCGTGTTCTCGTTGCACTTCCCTCAATGGTGTCTGGGGCTTGGAGTCCTTAATGCAGGTAAGTGTGTTCATCGGTGTGTTCTAAATAAAGTTCATTTTATCTCTAAGTGAGTTACAGGGCTTTGAAACAGGCCAATTTCGCATATTTGAGCAACGTGCTGTTTAACCTGAAATGTTCAGAGATGCAGCCTCTGCCAGCTGGTGATTGTTGTTTCCTCCAACTGACGACGGTGCTCTTCCCACGGCCAGGCTGCCGTGCGATAATTTTGTTACACAAATTGCCCTGAAGCATTCGGAAGGCACTCGCATTGCTCCGCCATCCAGCAGTGTCATGCTGCCTGTTCACTCACCCTGTATGTCATTTCATATAGCCAACGCGTTTCAGGGCTCAAGGCCCCTTCTTCCTGGGCAAAGACACACACACACGAAGCCTGCATTTCACTTTTCCGGTTTTATTTCAAACAATCCTGCGCCCGTGGGCGTGTTCTCGTTGCACTTCCCTCAATGGTGTCTGGGGCTTGGAGTCCTTAATGCAGGTAAGTGTGTTCATCGGTGTGTTCTAAATAAAGTTCATTTTATCTCTAAGTGAGTTACAGGGCTTTGAAACAGGCCAATTTCGCATATTTGAGCAACGTGCTGTTTAACCTGAAATGTTCAGAGATGCAGCCTCTGCCAGCTGGTGACTGTCGTTTTACTCCAACTGTCGATGGTGCTCTTCCCACGGCCAGGCTGCCGTGCGATAATTTTGTTACACAAATTGCCCTGAAGCATTCGGAAGGCACTCGCATTGCTCCGCCATCCAGCAGTGTCATGCTGCCTGTTCACTCACCCTGTATGTCATTTCATATAGCCAACGCGTTTCAGGGCTCAAGGCCCCTTCTTCCTGGGCAAAGACACACACACACGAAGCCTGCATTTCACTTTTCCGGTTTTATTTCAAACAATCCTGCGCCCGTGGGCGTGTTCTCGTTGCACTTCCCTCAATGGTGTCTGGGGCTTGGAGTCCTTAATGCAGGTAAGTGTGTTCATCGGTGTGTTCTAAATAAAGTTCATTTTATCTCTAAGTGAGTTACAGGGCTTTGAAACAGGCCAATTTCGCATATTTGAGCAACGTGCTGTTTAACCTGAAATGTTCAGAGATGCAGCCTCTGCCAGCTGGTGAATGTCGTTTCCTCCAACTGACGACGGTGCTCTTCCCACGGCCAGGCTGCCGTGCGATAATTTTGTTACACAAATTGCCCTGAAGCATTCGGAAGGCACTCGCATTGCTCCGCCATCCAGCAGTGTCATGCTGCCTGTTCACTCACCCTGTATGTCATTTCATATAGCCAACGCGTTTCAGGGCTCAAGGCCCCTTCTTCCTGGGCAAAGACACACACACACGAAGCCTGCATTTCACTTTTCCGGTTTTATTTCAAACAATCCTGCGCCCGTGGGCGTGTTCTCGTTGCACTTCCCTCAATGGTGTCTGGGGCTTGGAGTCCTTAATGCAGGTAAGTGTGTTCATCGGTGTGTTCTAAATAAAGTTCATTTTATCTCTAAGTGAGTTACAGGGCTTTGAAACAGGCCAATTTCGCATATTTGAGCAACGTGCTGTTTAACCTGAAATGTTCAGAGATGCAGCCTCTGCCAGCTGGTGACTGTCGTTTCCTCCAACTGACGACGGTGCTCTTCCCACGGCCAGGCTGCCGTGCGATAATTTTGTTACACAAATTGCCCTGAAGCATTCGGAAGGCACTCGCATTGCTCCGCCATCCAGCAGTGTCATGCTGCCTGTTCACTCACCCTGTATGTCATTTCATATAGCCAACGCGTTTCAGGGCTCAAGGCCCCTTCTTCCTGGGCAAAGACACACACACACGAAGCCTGCATTTCACTTTTCCGGTTTTATTTCAAACAATCCTGCGCCCGTGGGCGTGTTCTCGTTGCACTTCCCTCAATGGTGTCTGGGGCTTGGAGTCCTTAATGCAGGTAAGTGTGTTCATCGGTGTGTTCTAAATAAAGTTAATTTTATCTCTAAGTGAGTTACAGGGCTTTGAAACAGGCCAATTTCGCATATTTGAGCAACGTGCTGTTTAACCTGAAATGTTCAGAGATGCAGCCTCTGCCAGCTGGTGACTGTCGTTTCCTCCAACTGACGACGGTGCTCTTCCCACGGCCAGGCTGCCGTGCGATAATTTTGTTACACAAATTGCCCTGAAGCATTCGGAAGGCACTCGCATTGCTCCGCCATCCAGCAGTGTCATGCTACCTGTTCACTCACCCTGTATGTCATTTCATATAGCCAACGCGTTTCAGGGCTCAAGGCCCCTTCTTCCTGGGCAAAGACACACACACACGAAGCCTGCATTTCACTTTTCCGGTTTTATTTCAAACAATCCTGCGCCCGTGGGCGTGTTCTCGTTGCACTTCCCTCAATGGTGTCTGGGGCTTGGAGTCCTTAATGCAGGTAAGTGTGTTCATATATATATATTACGCTCCAAACATCCCAGGATCGTCGGTCCTTCAGGAAAGTAGCACACACAGGGGAGGTTCCACAAAGATTTTATTGCAAGAACCAACAGCAACGACGCGTTTCGCCTTGGGGCTTCGTCAAGTTGTGCTCAACTACATGTAGTTCTTGGAACTGTAAATTGTCTGACATATGAAAAATGATTTCAAAAGTAAATAAAAGACAATAAAGTAGTTAGAGTAAGTGACTAGGCTTGAAACATGTGTTTTTCACATTGAAAGTATTTAATTTAATGTCACATGAAGTGCACTTCTTTAATAGTAACATACTATTTGCACTCTTTTAAACCTTAGATGCAGACCTGGACACTCATTTCATTGAGTTTGCTGAGTCATTTACTCAGGAAATGCTGAACTCTGCAGGAATTAATTCTGAGACATCATCACCCACAGTACAGGCAATAAATCCACGACACAGAGTACGCCAAATTCAAGAGTCTGACAGTGATGACAATACAAATGTCCATGTTGATGTCCAAAACTCTGCTCAACCCCTGCACCTGAACAAAGACAACTTGGCAGGCGACATAGAATCCAGCAATTTTATAGGCGGAGGGCACGTCCTTCACAGCGCAGATCAACCTTAGATGATGACACCAGTGCCAGTGTTGTTGAGTTGAAGCTGCTGAAAGTGCAACGTCTGCAAGGAAAAGACATAAGGGTGAAGAAGGGGAAATTAAATCACATCAGTCTTGACATCAGTGCCATTAGCAATAGTCTTACTCAAATGACAAAGGTCATAGAAAAGGCACATATGGTGTCATCTCAAAAACTAGACCGCATGGCAGTAGCCATGGAATCAATGTGTGCAGCAATGCAGGCACATCAATTTTCAAATTTCAGTAGGTCTAACAGGTCAATTTTAAGTATGCAGGCATGTAGTAGGACAATGACTCGGATGTGCAGCAGCACTGCTCAGCTTATCAAACATACACTTGGCATGCTGAAGGATATTACACAGTGCTGTGGGTACCTCTCCAGAGGAATGACTTCACTCCAAAGTTTTGCAAATGACATGCAACTTGTGAAAGCAACAGGAATGTCAGTGGAAGGGGCGGTTAGTGATGTTGCTTCAAAAATGAGTGGTCAAGGGAATACAAGTCAAATTGGAGAACGCCGTAGCAATAGAAAAGTAGACAAAGCAAGCTGCATACCCATGGGCACTGCTAATCTAACATTTAAGACTTTAGGGGTGCGAGGAAGAAAAAAATGACATGTTTGCAATGGCCTGTATTTTCAATGACATCATAAGAATTAATGCTTTTCACAGACTTAAAGAAGTAAATGCATATCAATTTACTTTGTAGAATAACCATTATGGTGTCAAGAGTTCCATGACTTACATTTGAATGTGAAGTTAATAAACATTACTTGTAAGCACACTACAAACATTGTAAGCGTCATACCTCTGCTAAAAATAATGTTGTGTGATCTCTGCCCTCCTTCTCCTACCTTCTGCTGCGTCTGGTCCATGTATTCTTGCTTGGGGTTGTTGAGGTTGGTTGTCAATGTCAAGTAGTACATCCTCAAAATCCAGTTCAAGCACTCACTTAGTGGCTACGTTGTGCAGCATGGCACATGTTGCAACAATCTTACATCAAACACCTGGTCGATATTGTAATGCTCCTCCAGTTTTATGAAGTATGCGAAATCTTGATTTCATGACACCAAAAGTC
The DNA here is from genome assembly GCF_964263255.1 of Lissotriton vulgaris. Taxonomy (NCBI): domain Eukaryota; kingdom Metazoa; phylum Chordata; class Amphibia; order Caudata; family Salamandridae; genus Lissotriton; species Lissotriton vulgaris. The sequence continues at coordinate 1,391,857 of NW_028254594.1, forward strand.
CTCTCTATGAAATTGCGGGTTGCTATATGGGCATGGTTGTACTGTTGTTCTTTGCAGGTATTAGGATTGAGATAGGGTGTGAGTATGAATGATCTCACAGCATTTGCACTATCACCTATGGTTTTGGAAAATGGAAAGCACAATGTATGAGTATGAACAACGAGTAACATGCCATTTGTAGAGTAATAAAAATTGAAAAGTACTTACCAAGCAAATATCCATCTCCAAAGTCTCCAGCAAGCAGTCGTGTGTGGATGGCACTATGTCTAAATATATAGGAATCATGGGCACTTCCAGGGTAGCTAGCCACTAAATCAGTGATAATTGTTTTTGAATTGCAAATTGCTTGAATTTTCAGAGAATGGTAACATTTCCTATTGCGGTAAATGTACTCATTTTCTGAAGGTGGGCAAATGGGAATATGTGTGCCATCTATACAGCCTATGACATGTGGAAAATGTGCCATGTTGTAGAAGTCTAACTTAGTTTGCAGCAATTCCTGCTGTGTACTTGGAAAAGTAATGTGATGCCTAATCCTTTGTAACATTGCATTTAGAAAATTGTTGAAAAATCTACAAAGGGAACTCTGCGACACCCCACCAGCAATGGCTATGACACCCTGGAAAGACCCAGAGGCAAGAAGGTGTAGGGAACACAGAACCTGTACATGAGTGGGAATGGCTTGGGTCCTACCTGTTTGTCTCTGCAAGATTGGGTCCAAATCTGCTATCAGTTCTAAAATAGAGTCACCTTAAGCCTATACTTATCATAAATTTCTGCCTCTGTCTGCCCTAACAAAGTAATGCGCACTCTGAATATTCTATCATTGATCATCCTTCTCCTCCTTGCAGCTTCTCTCAACCTCCACCTACGTGCCAATACAATGACTGCAACCATTGTGAAAGAATGTGAGATGCATTGTGATACCCCTTATATTCCCTCAAAATAACTTTCACCAGATTGTCTGTGAGAAAAAAAATACCACCTGGTCAGAGTGCTTCTAAAAAGAAGAATTCCAATTTGCGATTTCTAAGAAAATCGCAAATTGCGAATTTTCATGCATGCACTTTTATGACAAGAAATTGCGATTCCTTACTGTTTGCGATTTCTTTAAGAAATCGCAAAAACATTTGCGATTCCTAAAAAAGCGATTTCCACTTTCAGATTGATGCATCCCAAAAGATGAAATTGCATTCGCAAACGGCCGAATTTAGCGATTCGCATCATTTGCGAATGCAATTTCGAATGATGTATGTGCTCATATGTTTGGAGTATAGTAGAAAATGCTTTCAATTACAGTGATGACATAATGGTTTTTGGGGCCACACGAAAGGAACATGATAAAGCTCTTACACATGTGTGTCCGATATTTTCTGATGCAGGTCTCACTTTGAATACAGAAAAGTGTGAGTTTCATAAAACAAAAGTCAAGTTCTTCTGTCATATCTTTAATGATGGTGGAATGACTCCAGATTCAACTAAAGTACAAGCCTTGTCATCCACTTCTATCCCTCAAGAAATAATTATGCTGTGATTCTTCTTTGGTATGGCCATATACTGTACAAGGTATATACGTGATTTTGTGACTGTATGTGCCTCATTGAGAGACCTAACAAAACAAAATGCTCCATTTCGATGGACATGTGAATGTGAACAAAGCATCAAGAAAATCAAACATGTAATTGAGAACATCACTGAAATGGCATCCTTTGATCTGAAACTACTGACAGAGGTTGTTGTTGATGCAAGCCCATATGGGTTAGGTGCCATCCTTACTCAGCACAATGGACATCCAAATGCAACATGACACAATGTGGCATATGCTAGCACAAGTTTTTTGCCGACAGAACGTGCCTATTCACAACCTCAAAAAGAAAGCCTCACGCAGTGAGATCTGAAAGATTGATTCAAGCACCTCGATGACTCATTGAGTAGGTATGATGTAGACATGTCTTTTTTACTTTTTATTTCAACAGGGAGATGTAGTCATGTCTGTTAGAGTTAGCAAAACCCTTCTGGTCCCTGACAGACTCTGTAGAATTGTGACGTAAGTGATTGGGTGTGGTTTAGAAAATTAATGACAAACTACTTTCAATTATGGTTACACTCTGAAGAATAAAGACGTGTCATACCGAACTCTGCGTGTGGTGAAATCATTTACATGTATTAGGGCTGGGGAGGATGCTACACCTTCTTTCTTGCACACCCCTTGCTCTGCAGCACATAGCTCACTACTATGAGACCCTTTCTTTCCTATCTAGCTTTACAGTCTGGTCAGGACTTGTTTTTGCGGCCTCCTCATCTGCAACCTCTCATCCCAACTGCTTCTGCCCCATGTGCCTCATTGATGCTCTCCATTATCCCTTAGTCTCTTCTGCCGTTGTCATGAGGCACAGATTAGTGTGCGTCTTGACGGTGAAATGTTGTTTAGATGGCTTAGGAAGGGGTAATACTGGAGGCGCTTGGAGGGTCCTCCAGCCTCTGTCCATCTTTCCTATTGATGTAAATGGTGCCTTCTCTTTAAGTAGGTACTTCAAAGCGATAAGGCATGGAGATGAAGTTAGAAAGTTTCCATTTGGAATAGTTATTTTGCTGCAGACCCTGGATACACCAGGTTTTGCAAGGAGAGGGGGTTGTACTCTGTTGGCACCTTCAATGAAGTGGGTCAGCAGTCTTGCTTTCTGGCATGCTGGCCCAATGAGGATGTCACATCATCCACAGGCCAGGAGTGGCCTGTGGGGTTATAATAAATGCGGAGGAACCGCACAGGATTAATGTCCCGGCTCCCTATCCAAGTGTTTGAGAGTGTGTCATTCTGTGCCCCCTGTATTCAATGTGGCCTGATACGTAAAGCACCTAATCAAAAGGCCGCAATACCACATTTAACACCCAACAGGATGTGCCTTTGCCCTGGGATTATGTCTGCCTACTCATTCTTTCTGCCAGTCTTGTAAGTACCTGCTTGTCTGCGGCTGTCCGCGGCCCCCGAAGGGGGCCAAGACAGAAGGCGGCCCTTCAGTGTAATTTTGGGCACCACTCACCCCGTTCTAGTGGTTGGGGGCTCCAGGAGGAGCCCGCTTGCCATGACTCCACAGTGGCATCAGTTCCAGTGCGCCAGGTGGAGGGGAGGGCATATAAGCCTCCCCCGCCCCTCCTGCGGCCTCGGTCCACCAGACACGCCGTCTCCCATCCTACCTCTTACCCGGTGTCTCGGCTGGTGGACAGGGTACTCAGAATGTTTTTAATGTTTTCTTTTGTGTTGCAGGTGGACTTAAAGGGGGATCTGGAAGCAGTCTGGTACAGTAAGGGTACCTCTGCGGCAGACTGGTACAGTAAGGGTACCTCTGCGTGGCATAGTAGGGGTGCCAGAGCCAAAGAACAGGAGCCTAAGGCAGGTTCCTGGAAAACCGCAACAGCGCCCCGTTAGTCCTTCGGGCGGTTGGGGGCCTCACCAACCGGGGTTTGATCTCCTGCACTCAGCTGCCCATGGAATCATTGTTCGGCGTGCGGAGAGGGGCATTTGAAGTGCTGATGCTCATGAGCTGCTCGTTCTCTGCGTCTTATCAGGGCTTTGGAAACCTTCTCACAATGAAACAGTCAAAACGATTGCATGTCAATGCTGTTTTATCTCACTCGGAAAGGCTTAAAACATTAACTTTGAAAGTAAGCGATTTAAATAACTGAAATGTATGATGTCACCCATATTTCAATACATTTGATAAACAAGGCCACACTTTCTCTTCCAAACTTTTCCTTGACTTTGCTGGTGGTCCCTTCTCACTTTCTATGTTGATGTTATGGTTTCTGTTATTCAAACTTAGCAGGTTCAGCAATGCCATTAAGAAACAACTTTAAATGTGAATTTTAGTTTTCATTGGTCAGTTGAATTCAGTTCTATTCTGTGAGCTGCATAGGGCAAGCACTCCCCTTATGATGCATTTTCTGTTTCCTGAGGGTGAGTATTCAATACTAATAGCCAAGCCAACTTGTTTTTTTCACAAGCTTGACATCATTCCTTTTAATATCCATCACTGTCAAATTCATATTTTGCTTAAATTTATTCCATAGCCTAAAAACAATAACACTAATGTACAGCACGTCGTGCCAAATACAAATTTTCAGCGTGGAGTGCTGCCAAAATGCTTGTAAACGGGCCTACCGAAGGAATATCAGGCCTACATTTTCCTATGCATTGTCTCGGTTAATGGATGAGATAATTTTCCCTTGTGTAATGATAAAAACGTTTCATTTACTAACCACTGACACAATAACGAGGTAAAAACAATATAGTTTGATACAACTATTGTGTCAAAAATATTGCTTACCAAAATATGGTGTCCCTATACTTATAACGGTAAGTAAAAAAATATCTAAAACAAAATATCGTTTAACAGTAACATCATCCAAATACATACAAAATATTATACATATATATATATATATCAAATGGTAACCATCGACGAAGGCGAATGCCGAAACGCGTCTGGACACCGTGAGCTTGACAATAAAATCTTAAAGCTCGGCACCGTGAGTGCTGGTCTTTTGTGGTGCAAACTACGGAATTTGGAGCAGTCATGGATGCGGGGGCGCCACCCGCTTACAGGCACCCGCTCGAGAGTGATGGGATACTGGTGCAATCCTTGGAGCAAACATATATATATATATATATATATATATATATATTGCAAAACCAAAGTTTTCCCTGCGCAGAAACAGCTCATCACAGCTCGCACAAGGAACACAATGCACGGACCAGATTCTGCGGTGCTCAAAATTTCTTTAATCGCATGCCGGCTTCCTCATAACGTTTCGGCACCACAGGTGCCTTGCTCACATGACAGCGAACTATAGTGGGAGTGATTAATTTAAAGTGCAAGTGCTAAGATCTGATTGGGCTCCAACATAAAGAGCTAAAGAACAGACTCAGTAAGTGTCATCGTCTAATACAGAGCGATCAGAAGTCTTTCAGGTAAAATACACATTAATAATCTGTAAAATACATTAATGATGCTAAAAGATATATTGCATATATATATATATATATTCACTGAAAAAACCATAGGTTATAGACCTTATATAGTTAGGAATTAGCATTTACAAAACCTAGAAAATTCACTGAAAAAGCCATAGGTTATAGACCATATATAGTTAGGAATTAGCATTTACAAAACCTTAATTTACTCGCACAAAACCATAGAAATTCGAATATATAGTTAGTTGCAATAACTATATATCGCGCACAAGCAATCCACTGCTGATGATGTCACATATTACATCATTCATGACATGGTCAGTGACATCACTGATGACATCACTGATGCCATCATCCAGTGACTGTGTGTTTAAATATGTTTTACATATTGAAGAATGAGTGGATGTATAAGTGTCTGGATGAAGAATTTAGTAGGTGCATGACAGACTGTATGAGAGAGTGATTAAATGTGTCTCACTGAGTGCATGGGTTAGTGACTAAACTGTCTTAATTTGTGCATCATTATGTCTGTTGTTCTGTAAACTGCTGAATGTGTTAATCAGTAGCTATATGAGTAACTATATGGGATATTCATTGGTTGCCCAAGTATTTGTATGGGAGACTGAGTATGTGTATGAGTGGCTGGGAGGTGTATGACTCTGTGCAAAGATGTGTGAGCAGTTGATTCACTAGATGTATGGGTTCAAAAGTGCATGTGGAAACAGCTGCATGGGCGGTTGACTGTGTGCATGAGTGTATTGGTGAGTGAATGGATATCTCAGTGCTACATGTCAAAGTAAGTACATATGTAAAACACAGTCCATGTGAGAGTTGACATATATAAATAACTGAACATAAGAGAGTGGCTTTATGAATCATTGTGAACTTGAGAGATTGTATAAGAGAGTAAATATGTGTTAGAATATGTTTGAATTAGTAAGGTGTGTATAACTGTATAGTTGAGGAAATGGAGGTGTGATTGATACTTTGCATGACTGACTAGGTGTGTGAGTAACTCCATGGATGAGTGACAGTCTGTGAGTGTCTGTTTACACTAAGTGGATCTAAGGTTATATTAGAGTCTGAAGAGCTTCATCGTATTATCACATGAATTATGTCATCAGTGATGTCATCAGTGATGTCATTTAAGATGTCATCAGTGATGTCATCAGTGATGTCATTTGAGATGTCATCAGTGATGTCATTTGAGATGTCATCAGTGATGTCATCAGTGATGTCTTGTGAGATGACATCAGTGATGTCATCAGTGATGTCACTGACCATGTCATGAATGATGTAATATGTGACATCATCAGCAGTGGATTGCGGGTGCGCGATATATAGTTATTGCAACTAACTATATATTCGAATTTCTATGGTTTTGTGCGAGTAAATTAAGGTTTTGTAAATGCTAATTTCTAACTATATATGGTCTATAACCTATGGTTTTTTCAGTGAATTTTCTAGGTTTTGTAAATGCTAATTCCTAACTATATATGGTCTATAACCTATGGTTTTTTCAGTGAATTGCAATGGTTTTTTAATAGCAAATATCAAAAGCTGTCAAATGTCAAGTACGTGATAGGTAAAAACATTTTCGTGTTTATGCACGCTGATGTGCTTTGAACGCTGCCCCCCCCCGCTTTTCTCTTAGGAGTACTCTCTCTTTGCAGATAGTGAAGGGTAGTTAACGCAGGCCTTTGCCCCCGTTGTAATCCGTCGTGCCTGCTTCTCTCTCCATTTGATTGATTGTTATCCAAGTATTTACTGTTTTAGAATTGGTTCTCTTTGGTTCATTCTCTATTTACAAACAAGCACAGAGTCGCAATACTCTGTTTAGTCTTTGCAGATAGTGAAAAATCGTTTAAAAAAACAAAAGGAATCAAGCAAAATCAGTAGGCCACTAATGGGATCTCTTTTTGACCTTGCTAAAATAGAAACATTAAGAACAACCCCTCATGAGAAATACGAAACTAGTGAGATGAACTGAGCTCTACACGATGATGGCTGCAAGACAGCTCAGCTCCGCCACCCACCCCACCCAAAATAACGACTAACCCTATTCAAATATTATAAATATATACAACACACCAGCAAAGTAACAGGGTAAAACGTTTTATTAAATAACTATTTACATAACTATTTTATACTTTTTGTTGCCCGATCCGGCTAGCTCAATCGATCGAGCATGAGACTCATGCACTCTGATCTCCTTGGCCTCAGTCAAGCATCAATAGTAAGATTTTCATACATGAGTGTACGTTCATGGTTTTGGTCCCTGAGTTGCCTCGATGTCACTGCCTTGCACAAATGGCATAAGTCCTGGATGTTGGGTGCCATAGTTCAGAGTTCTGAGCAGCGCTTGTAACACTGTCTAAAGCTTATTTGCACCTGCTGCAGCTTCACTATTCTCAAAGTAAGTGGGGGCCGTTTGTGGACCTGACTGCATTTGAAAACAATGTGATACGGTACCTCCCTAAACCGCTTGACGGATGCCCCTGAGGGGCGGTGTGATGGCGCGGACTCGGAGAAGACGCTTGGCTCCGACCCGCTCCCCAAGTCTTGTTGCCCTGGTGTGGCCTGAGATCGCACCCGACATAGGCGGCCGGCTCCCGGGGTCAAGCGGAACTTTTTGCCTTTTGGTGACTCTTCCATTCTGAACATTGTCCCACAATCCGTTTGACCTGAAACGATTACACAAATAAAACATTTGTGAGTTTTAAATTTCCGGAGAAGTATAATTCACCAATACCTTTCTCTGTAGATCTTTTTCCATTAACAATCCCAGTTCCATCACCCGCCCAGGATATCACTACTGTTAGTTGTCATTTTTGCTTCTGTTTTAATAAAAAATGTTTTATTGTGTTTACTGTTTTTGTTGCGATGTATATATTTATAAGTTATTAAAGTGTTATAATCCTACTAATTTTTTATCGATTATTGCTCTTTGAGATATTCCCTGTCACAGGGAATATCTCAAAGAGCAATAATCGGACCCTGTCTACAAACAGAGAAGAATAGGAATATTCTGTCTCCCTTTGCAGATAGTGAAGGATAGGTAATGCAGACTTTTGTCCCCCGTTGTAATCCGTCATGCCTGTTTTTCTCCCCACTGATTGATTGATTGGCTGGACATTTATTGTTCAAGGAATAGTTCTCTCGAGGTATTCTCTGTTTGCAAATAACGTGGAATAGAAATATTCAGTCTAGTCTTTGCAAGTAGTGAAGGGTGCGTAATGCGGACCTTTGTCCCCCGTTGTAATCTGTCATGCCCATCTACTCCCCACTGATTGAGAAACTAGTTCCACCCGGACCATTTATTAGAGGTACATCATCTGGCTCAACCGGAGAGTACCCCTAATAAAGAAGACATATGTAAAATACGAAGTAATCACTGTATCCTGTTAAACAGAAACTTTAGCATGAAACACACTTGAAAAGGAAGGGAAAGAAATCAAACAAAATCAGTAGGCCACTGATGAGTTTTTGACTTCGCTAGAAATAAGAAACATGAAAGTGGTGAAAAAAGCCAAGCTTGACGTTACGGCAGCCACGAGGTAGCTAGGCTCCGCCACCCCCCCCACTGCTCCAAGCATGTCTGTCCCACCACCCGCCACGCCCAATAACGGTAACATGAAATAGATACAAATCAGCAGATACCTACCCCCATTCCGGAAACTCCCGAAGTGCAACAGGGCCACGGTTACGCCCATCCGGAAGATGAGGCCTCGACACGTGCAGGGCGGGGCCCGGCTAACCGCCATCAGCCGTGGGGTGGATGGCCCGAAATGTACTGGTCTCCCAATTCCCTTCTTCTGCCGCCTTGCAGACCACGGGGGGGATGTCTTGCCTCTGCCTCCGACCCCCCCCTCTTATCGCCTGGTCCGGACATCACGGATATCAACGCCAGGTGTCGGCGTGGGGTGCGCTGGGAGGGAGAGGCGGCGCGAACGAGCCTCTCCCACCCCCCCAGGTGGGGGCCCCTCAGCTGCACCCCCAACGCTCCACTCACCCAACAAAAGGGTCGTCGCATAAGGTGGACCAGGAGAGGAGCCGAGGCCGACGGTATCTTCTTCTTTTTTCAATAATGGCTGCGACAACACTGGGGGGGGATGTCTTGCACATGCCACCGACCCCCCCCTCCCCTCGTATCTCCTGGTCTGGCCCCGGCTTGATATGAGCTCCCCGTTCGGTCCTGAAGCGGCGCCCTGCAGGCCACGGGGGGGATGTCTTGCCTCTGCCTCCGACCCCCCCCCCCTCTTATTGCCTGGTCCGGACATCACGGATATCAACGCCAGGTGTCGGCGTGGGGTGCGCTGGGAGGGAGAGGCGGCGCGAACGAGCCTCTCCCACCCCCCCAGGTGGGGGCCCCTCAGCTGCACCCCCAATGCTCCACTCACCCAACAAAAGGGTTCCTCCACTCTTGCGATGCAGCGACGCTGCACTCACCCGACAAAAGGTCTCGTCCACTATTGCGAGGCAATGATGCTCCGCTCACCCAGCGGGGGTCTCGTCCACTGTTGCGGTGCAACGACGCTTCTAGTTTCCTGCGTCCAGAAACGTTCTCCTCAACTTTGAAGATTCTATAAGAGCCACGGGAGCCCCCGACCCCCGATGGGGAATGACTGCCATGATCACCCACGGAACGACCAGGACGTAGCTGCGGGACGTCGGCGCGCTCATGCCGGCGCCGGCCTCAGTCTTGAAATCACCAAAATCCTGCAAGACTACCAACTTGATCAGTTCCGGTGGGACACCAGTATGACCCGGTAGGAGAGATTGTTGCCTCCCACCCCACTTTGACTGATGGTTCATGTCGGCAGTCCCCTCTGCTACCCTTCAACGAAAACTTTTGGACTGCCGAAAGAGGTCCCGGTCCAACCACGAGTTGGTGGAGACATTTTGACTATACTTGGACCTTCCTGACCTCACCCAAAATGGCGCCGGTACAAATGAAACTCTCAACTCCTTGTTGTGCCCCGATTGCTCAGCCTTGATATCATGAGATATGTATGCAGTTTTTAGCACATGAATTGATATGGGATAAGACTGATTATATGTTCGGACAATGAATTGATCCAGGATGGGTATTGATTATACGTTCGAACAATGAATTGACATGGGACGGATACTGATTACACGTTCGAACAATGAATTGATATTAAGTTCTAATGCATCATTGATTACTGTATTTATTATTGAAGGTTCGAATTGTCGACACTTTTGGTACTTGCTCACAATGAATTATCGATATGATTTTGTTGCACTTGTCGCACTTTTTACTATGAAGTCAACGACCACTGACTCTCTGTTATGTTTTCCACAAATAAATACCCCCCCCCATTTACAGTTCCAGTCTGCTCCGTGGCCGGCCCACGGGGTTGTAGGCCCGTATTTGGGCACCAACATTTTTATTAAAGGTTTTTGAAAAAGCAAACGTAGTTGTAACGCGTAGATTGGTAAGTTTCGAATAAATGGCCACTGTTTCCGATTTTTTTTTTTTAAAAAGCAGGTGAAATGAAGCAGCTCAATTAGTTAAGGGTTAAAAAGTATAGTACGCAGAAACATTGAAAATATGAATGGTCCAGGTTTGTTGTGTGTTTTTCATTTTTGTACAGCATAAAGCAATCGATAAAGATCCTGGTATTTAGCCTCTACTTTATATGCTACCTGTATCAGGGAAGTTGTTTTAAATGCCCCTAAGCCACCCTGAACGAATGTCACCTGGCCCCCCTAGTACGAACGAAAACGACCCCGTACCACTGTAGGTTATCTCTCTTCCTCAAAAATGACAAAAAATACTTTCTAGGACGTTTTGGACATTGATGATTTTCATATGATCTATTTATTAAAGTAATACTCATCTCTCCGCATGAAATTAATTTTCCACATGCTACACAAGTCAATCTCATCTGCCTGAAGTTCTTTTACAGATTTGGGACCGTTTCCCTTGCCTCTGACTCACTTATTGCTAAGTCATTGGTGGATGTTTTTGCCGGTCGGGGATTATCCACCAAATCTCGAAGTTGTGCTTTAGAATAATTAAGAGGGTGCCACCTCTCCATGTGCCGATGCATGGTATGATTACCATAGCTATATTTTTTTTCGGTCCCTCTCGAGAGTTTTTTTTTTGCAGATGAGGCAGGTAACGAACCTGGCATTAACTTTCTTTTCATGAGAAGGAAAAGAAAAAAATTGCCAGATAAAATTCACTTTCACATGGGACGTTCTTAGCATTTCTTTCAGAAACTTTTACATCACTGTGTCATTTCTTTGTCTATCCTGGTTAAAGCAATGTCATGTAAATAGTTCTTTAAAAAGTTTTTTTTTAACGTGTTTACTTTGTTGGAGCGTTGTATATATTTATAAGTTATTAAAGTGTTATAATCCTACTACTTTGTTGGAGTGCTATATATTTTTAATGTGACACATAATTGTGAAGACTTTGATATACAAAAAGGCATCCCTGGAATCTTCCGCTTCAGGCTCGGTCCCACACACCCTTACAGTGAGAATCCCCTCCCCAATCACAATACAGGATCGTTATCAGATAGTAGGAACGCGTGTGGTGTGACGGATCTCATGAGGTGGGGGCCTTGATCTACTGTAACTCCTTTGAACAGGGGTGATTCTTTACAGTTGGGGCCATAAACTACATCCGCAGGGCTAGGTGATAGCCTGGGACCGGCCTGGACAATCGGACACAGAGGAAGAGGAATGTCAGAGGGTGCGGTAGTGAATAGGGTGAAAGGGTGGTGTCGGGTGGGCACAGGGTGTGTTTCTCAGGGAAGAGCAGCGCAGATGGGGGGAGATTTATGGCCCATGCATGAGACAGAGAGCGGGGGTGACCAGTGCATGGGGGAGATGCTTGCGAGGGTGGGGAGCCATGCTGAGGATCGGCGGCGTGCAGAGAGTGGGTCTGGTCAAGGCATCTAAAATGGCTGCCGTGCATGACAAAAGTGTGGCATTGGAAAAAAAGCAAGACGGCGCAGACAATATTTATCAATACGGATTAATTTATAACAATTATTTTTAACAATATATTTACTCGCAGTGTCAAAATGGCGGTCAACACTTCCTGATTTCCTTCGAATCGAACGTTAACAGAAGTCAAGCGGCAAGAAAAAAAAAAACGCTCACGCGCAACCGCCGGAAGACAAGTATCAACATATATGAGCCTCCTCAACCACCCTCAGAAAACATAGGGGGTCAGGATACGTCTCCCATACCCCCTTATACCCAATACTCACATTGCTTTTCCTCCATCTTGTAATTTAATTAAAACGAAACACAAAATGACAAAATTCCCGTTTCGCTACCAGTTTGCGACCCGGTTCGCGAACCGAGAAGCGCTTCTACCGCGAAAAATCAATTTTTTTTTTTTTGCCCCACGGGACCCTTTAATGACCCCAACATCATTCCTAGGGGGTCAAGAGGAGTCTACCTTGCCCCCTTTCATTAAATTCCCCCTTCGTTTTTCTCCTCCTCTTGTCTCTCGATCCTACCGAGAGACAAGATGGCAGCCGCACCGGACTGTTTAGAATGTTGACAGACACCGGAGAGCCAATCAGCTTCGCTTCGCAAAACTCCGTTACGCGAAAAGTACGTGATCTGGAGCGCTATCCGGGACGCTGTCACAGATATATCTGTTTTTTTAAACGTTAATTTCTCAAAATCCACTGGAGCACATATATTGAGACCCAGCAAAGGCACATCGGGCTAACAGTCCCTACAATTTTGCCAAGTTTCGTGTAAATCCATTCAGCCGTTCGAGCTAAAAGTGAGGCCAAACGCCCTATGGAAAAATGAATGGGAAAAACGCGTTTTGGGACCCCCCTTTTTTCTCGGCCCCCCCTTGACGAAACCCCCCCAAATTTTCAGGGGCTGCTCAGAAACAAATTGTGCCATTTTCCTGAAAATTTCAGCCGATTCCGCCCACAAACGCCAAAGTTATTAGACATAGAATTTTCAAAAGTTCCATAGAGAAAAAATCCTCACTATATATACCTACTGGCGACCGCCAGTAGGTAATATATATATATATATATATATATATATATATATATATATATATATATATATATATTCTACTGGCGGTCGCCAGTAGATAGTTATAGTTACGACCTATTTTCCATAGGAAAATCGCAACATTCTATTCCCAATAACTGTGGCACGATTGACAAATCTTCGTGAAATTTTTAAAACTTGTGGGGTGCTCAGGTCCACTCCTATCTTAAAAGTTTTGGGGCGATTCGGCAAGGGGGGCCGAGAAAAAGGGGGGGTCCCAAAATGTATTTTCCCCATGCAATTTTCCATAGGAAAATTTAGACACGGCTACAGCCCGAACTGCTGAACGGAATTACACCAAATTTGACAAAAAGGTAGCCCTTGGTTCAGAAAGATCCCTTTTTGTTAAATGGTGTAAATCCATTCAGTAGTTGCTGAGAAAATAAAAAATATTTTTTTTTCGATATTTAGGGACGCGGACTCTTCCGAGCACGAGCTTTATGCTAATTGGCTATCAACACAGGACTGCACCTCTTGGGGCTTCAATAATCAATGAGTGGGGGGCTCACAGGCTGCCCCTAGCCCCGGGGACCACCACCCCTGGGGCTTTTCGAAAACATATTCAGGGGGCTCATGGTCCCCCGGCAGCCCCGGGGAACGCCACCCCCAGGGCTTTAATTATTAACGTGGGGGGCATCCAAGCCCCAGGGACAGCCACTCCCTGAGGTTTTAAAAAAGTATTTGCGTGGGGCTCACGCCCCTCCCTGCTGCCCCGGGGACCGCCACCCCCGCAGCTTCAATAATCAATGGGTGGGGGGGCTCAAAGGCCCCCCGAGCCCTGGGTACCGCCTTCCCCCGGGGCTTCTAAAATCAATGGTTGAGGGGGCTCAAAGGCCCCCCAAGCCCGGGGATCGCCACCCGGGTCCCCGGGGCTTTTCAAAAACATTTGTGGGGGTCTCACGGCCCCCCGCAGCCCCAGCGACCACTACCTCTGGGCTTTAATTATTAACGTGGGGGCATCCAAGCACCGAGGACCGCCACTCCCCGGGGCTTCAATAATCAATGGGTGGGGGGCTCAAAGGTCCCCCTAGTCATGGGGACCGCCACCCTCGGGGCTACTAAAATCAATGTTTGGGGGGCTCAAGGGCCCACCCAAGCCCCAGGGACCGCCACCTCCGGGACTTCAATAATCAATGGGTGGGGGGCTCAGAGGCCCCCTCAGCCCCATAGACTGCCACCCCCTGGTGCTTCTAAAAGCAATGGTTGGGGGGGCTCAAAGGCCCCCAAGACCCGGGGACTGCCGCCCCCGGGGCTTTTCAAAAACATTTGCGGGGGCTCGTAGCTGCCCGCAGCCCCGGGGACCGCCACCCCTGGGGCTTTAATTATTAACGTGAGGGCATCCAAGCCCCCCCAAGCCCCGGGGACCGCAACCCCCGGGGCTTTAGGAAAGTATTTGCGGGGGGCTCACAGCGCTTCCGCAGCCGCAGGGACCGCCATCCCTGGGGCTTTTATTATTAACATGGGGGGCATCCAAGCCCCACCAAGCCCCAGGGACCGCCCCCCCAGGGCTGTTTTTTAAAATAAGTAATCTTGTGTGGGGCGTTTGAGCCCCCCACACGCCCCGGGGACCGCCACCTCCCGGGGGTACTAAGTATTTAAAATTGGGGGTCTGTTAAGGACCCCCAAGCCCCAGGGACCACAACCCCCCGGGGCTTTGTAGATGTTGGGAGGGGGGCCGCGTTCAACATTGTTCGTAACAAATCTTCTTCCGCACCGCCTATACCATTGGCTTCGACATCTAGATGTGAAGAAATTGCTCACTTATTCTCGGATAAAATCGTGAAGAAAGAACAATCCTTCCTCACAACTCTGATCCCTACAACACCCAAATTACTCCTGACATCCCCTCTATAACTCTCTCCACATTCTCCACTCCCCCTGATCACACTAATCACACTTCTTTCCAGCTTACTCCTTTTCCACACCCTCACCTTTCCTTACACATACTCTCTATAATACCCCCATAATCTCTCCCCGCACTTCCCCATAATCACTCCTCTTGAAACCAATCACCCTAATTCACAACTAAAAAACAATGCCTCTTGGCATAATTTCCACCCTATAACTGAACTTGATGTTTTTAACATCATTTCTAAAACCTTCCTCCCACACCAAAGACCCTCTCCCCTCTAACCTAGTCCAAGACCTAAAACATATCATTACCCCATCTTTGACCTCTATCATCAATACCTCCATTGCATCCGGTTGTGTCCCCACCTCCCTTCAATTTGGACAAATCACCCCATTCTTAAAAACACTACGGATGACCCCAGTGACCTTAACAATCTCCGCCCCATCTCTAACCTCCCCCTTCTTTCCAAAGCCCTTGAATAATGTGTCCTACTCCAATTAGATAAACTCATTGAAAAACTCAACTTACTGGACCCCTCAATCTGGCTTCAGGAAAGGCTTCAGCACCAAAACTGCTATGCTCAACATTGTCGATGACATACACCACTCCCTTGACAATGGCGAGACCTGCCTACTAATCCTCTTGATCTCTCTGCTGCATTTGATATGGTCAACCACGCAGCTCCGCTTAATGTTCTCAGAGATCGTTTCGGCCTCAATGGCATGACACATAATTGGTTTGTCTCCTACCTCCCACACCGATCACAGCAAATTAAAATTCACAACCGCCTATCAAACCTCACTCTGGTCTCCCTTGGAGATCCCCAAGGACCTATTCTCTCTCTCTCTCTCTTTAACCTTTTCATGGAACCCCTCACCCTCATTCTTAAACAAGCTGGGATCAACTATCGCCTCTATGCCGATGATGCCCAACTCTACCATAAGATCAAAACCCACGCTGACATCTTACACCTTAACAACACCCTCACCAAGATTCAATCCTGGTTCCAATTAAATAATCTCAAACTTAACCCCCAAAAAACTGAAATCATTCTTTTCTCCCATAAACACAACCACCTCCCAAGCCAAACTAGATCTCTGACCTCAATGCCCTCAACTACTCCCTATCCCTATCCAACTCAGTAAAATCCCTGGGTATCTCACTTGATAATAGCCTAACCCTCAATGTACAAATCACAAACTCAGCTAAAGGAGCCCTCTTCACCTTCCGTCATCTAAGGAAAATTAAGCCCTTTATCCCAACTGAAGATTTTAAACTAGTTGTCCAATCTCTTGTCCTGTCATGTATTGATTACGGCAACAACATCCTCACCGGAATCCCCAAAATCCACCTTGCTCCACTTAAATCTGTACTCAAGCTTGCAGCAAGGCTCATCACCGACTGCAAATGCTTCGCCCACATCACCCCTGCCCTCAAAACCCTTAAATGGCTCCCCATCAAAGGCAGGTGCACTTACAAAACCGCTTGCATTACACACATAGTCCTCCACCAAAATACTCCGACATACCTCGCCAACAAAATCTGCAAAGCAGGCAGCACAAACGCTCTCCTCCTAGTCCCACCCCTACCAAAAAAGAAATCCACTCAGTCCCGCTCCTTTTCCGGCTACGCCCCAATCATCTGGAATGTCCTCCCAAAATACTTACGATGTTACCACTCCTACTCCAGCTTCAAAAAAGAACTCAAAATGCACCTCCTCAATAAAAATACATTTTTGGGTGTCTAACCTGCGCCATGGTCCAACGACAAATATACCCAAACTCACCCGTTTCCCCTTCCAGTCTCTCTGGCCCCCCATTCATTTCTTATGTTCTCTCTCCTCCCCTGCCCCCAATCCCCTTGCCACAACATTCTACTGGAGCTGATTTCACTCTTACCCGCCTCTTTCTTCCTCTAACTCTCTCAGTACTTTTACACTACCGTCCCTTCCCACCTAAGTTTCCCCTTTGTCTCCCTCCTCCCTGTTGCTCATCTAACCTCCCACCCCCACTGCCCACTTGCCTTTTCCCTTCTCATACCAAAATCCGAAATCTGATCTCCCACTTCCTGTTTTTACTGATGTATATTGCCTTGCTCTCTCTAAATGTGCTTTGTGATGTAGGTTTTACTTAAGCTGTTTTTAGTTTTTTAACATGTTGGTTTTTTCATGCTGTTGGTTGATTGTTCTATACTGTGACCTCCTTCCTACCCATGTAAAGTGCTCTGATACCTCCGGGTCCAGACAGTGCTATATAAAACTTCTAAAATAAATAAGTACAAGTATGTGATTGTCTTGGTAAACCCTCTGATTCTGTCTCAGAGCGCATTATTCTGGAAGTAATTACCAGCAGTTTCCAGTGTGCATCTGCACTCTTCTTCCCCATCCTTTCAAGGTCTAGAGACGAACATAAAATTAGGAGAGTGTGGGAAAAGCCTGTGTGTACACGCATGCAAGATTCTCTGTTCATGCACTCAACAGGTACATGTCTTATAGCTATAAACATGACCTGTGTCTTATCTAGAGAGATTACTCCCTGTGAAACGCAGATGTGGTAGCTGGGGACCAAACAACTTTTAACTGCTTCCTAAAGAAGATGTCTGAGATGTTAGTCCTTCTCCAGAACAGAAATTGCTAAAACACGAACAAGAGCTAGATACCTGTACTTGTTTTTTCATAGAGAGCCAGGTCTATGCTGCAGTGCTGGAAACATGAGTACAGGGTTGAGAAAAAGCTGGGAATACTCAATGCAACAATACCACACAACATACCAATGTAAACAAATCATTCATCAATCTGGTCACTCATTTCTTAACCATGCAATCAGCCAGCCAATAATTCATCATCCACTGACTCACTCACCCATTCAACCATTGACTCATTCTCACATTAATACACTAGCCATCTACATGACCAGAGACACAAACGTGTCAATCATAATTGACAGGAATCACTATCAATTATAAAATAGCAAGACCTATGTGCTTTGGCAGTGCTTGTTTAAATTATCTTTTTCCACGTAAGAGTACGGAGTTGTAAATTCTCACTGAGATGCACAAAAAACATTCATGCATGTTGTTGGACTTGACCCTCTCTGCAGGGTCATTCACAAATATTTATGCCTTCACCAGCATGCTTTCTGAACCTGTTTGTGTTGGCTTGTAGGACCTCACACACTTTACCACTGCTAGCCAGTGCTAAAGTGCTTGTGCTCTCTCTGCTCAATGTGGTCAAACTGGCTTACACCCAATCGGCACATTTAATTTACTTATAGGTCACTAGTAAAGCACTCTACATGTCCTCAGGGACTGCAAATTAAATGATACTAATGAGCCTGCAGCACTGCTTGCTCCACACACTCAAATAGCATTTAAGCATGTCTAAGGCCTGCTATTTCAGCCTGTGTGTGCACTTTTAAACTGCAAAGAAGCCTTTTATCAAGCCTAAACCTTCCATTTTAATACATATAAGTCACACTGAGAGCTGGCCCAAAACAGCCTAAAAGGCAACGTGCAGTGTCTTTAAAAAGTTGGATATGTACTTTTAACTTTTACGTTATTGAAAACCTCTTCAATTCATCTTTCACTACTGCAAGGCCTACATCTCCCATAGGATAACATTGACTTACTTATTAAATGTAATAAGTGCTAACTTTCTATTGGGAGCAAATAGGAATATTGAGTTTGGTACCAAAAGAATTGCAATTTAAATAGCTTTTTGATGATAAAGTCGGATTTTAAGTCACAATTCTAAAAATGCCACTTTGAGTTAGCTGGCATTTCCTAAACATGTGTTTATCTTGGGAATCACTGACAGAATAATGACTACAGAAATAATGACGACAAAAATATCGGAGCCAAAATATTGATGTCCACAATATCAAGTCCTATCTACATTATGGTAAGTGCAAAAATATAGAAAAGTAAATATCATTGTCAAAAATATCGTTGTTAAAAATACTGTTTTTTTTATTTTTAAAAATGTAGTAAAATAAAGTAAATAATACATATAATTAAAAGAAACATAGTTAAAATTATGTTAAGAAGTTTAACATTATAACTAATACATATAATGTAAAAATTAAATTAAACATATATACATATAAAATATAATATATATACTTAGTTAATAATATTTTTAAATGATTATTTTAACAACTTATAAATTGTTAAACATTTTAAAAATTATAACTACATATACACAAAAAAACAAAAACATATAACAAATTAAAAAATTACAATATTTGTAATCTTTTTCAAATAAATTATACACCACATTAACTAAAACAGTAGAGAAAATGTTGGATAGCGGAGGGGATAAAATTACTATTCCCACTCCACTGAGTGCAACAGGAGGGAAAGTTTTGGATAGCGAAGGGGTAAAAATTACTATTCCCACTCCAGTGAGTGCAACAATCGGGATAGTGCTGGATAGCGTAGGGGTTAAAATTCACACTACAGAGAGTGCAACAGTAGGAAATGTGTTGGATAGCGTAGGGGTAAAAATTACTATTCTCACTCCAATAAGTGCAACAGTAAGGAAAGTGTTGGATAGCTTAGAGGTAAAAATTACTATTCCCACTCCAGAGAGTGCAACAGTAGGGAAAGTGTTGGATAGTGTAGGGGTTAAAATTACTATTCCGACACCAGCGAGGGCAACAGTAGGGAGAGTGTTGGATAGCATAGGGGAAAAAATTATTATTACAACTCCTGATAGTGCTACAGTAGGGAAAGCCTTGGATAGTGTAGGGGTAAAATTTACTATTCCCACTTCAGAGAATGCAACAGTAGAGAATGTGTTGGATAGCCTAGGGATAAAAATTACTATTCCCACTCCAATAAGTACAACAGTAGGGAAAGCTTTGGATAGTGTAGGGGTAAAAATTACTATTCCCACTCCAGATAGTGAAACAGTATAGAAAGCGTTGGATAATGGAGGGGTAAAAATTACTATTCCCACTCCAGAGAGTGCAACAATAGGGAAAGTGTTGGAAAGCGTAGGGGTAAAAATTACCATTCCAAATCCAGAGAGTGCAACAGTAGGGAAAGTGTTGGAAAGCATAGGGGTAAATGTACAATTCCCACTCCAGAGAGTTTAACTGGAGGGATAGTGTTAGATAGCCGAGGGTTAAAATTAACATGCTTGTCAATTAAATTATTTCTTAAATTAAATAACTAATTAATAATTAATTAACAATCAATTAATTATGAATACCAATACATTAAAATTAATAATTACTTCAATAAACTGTTATTATTTCCCACCCTATTCCTCTACAAACCCACAACCCGCTCCTAAAATAAATTAATATAATTATAAATTAATCAATGAATAAAAAATAATTACCAATTAATATTTAATTAACAATAAATTAATTCTCAATACCAATAAATAAAAATTAATATTTACTTTATTATAATTAAGTTACTTCCCACCCTATTCCCCTATTAACCCACAACCCACTCCTAAAAAAATTAACACAATTAATATAATAATCAATTAATAAAAATGAATTACCAATTAATGATTAGATACCAATAAATTAATTATCAATACCAAATCATAAAAATAATAATTCCTTTATTATAATTAAATTACATCCCACCCTATTCCCCCATAAACCCACAACCCGCTATGGAACTAAAACACAAAATTTAATACAAAATTATTAATCATTTGTAAAAATTATTATTTAATTTACTATAATTAAATTACTTCCCACCCTATTACCCTATAAATCCACAACCCGCTATGTACTAAAACACAAATTTTACTTTAAAAGAATTACTAACTTCTAAAAATATAATACATTGATTTAAATAAATACAATACTTAACAAAAAATATAGAACACATACATTTGAAATATATACTAAAATACACAACACTAATATAAACATCGATATTATTAACAACTATATTTTTGCAAACGATAATACTGCCTTCAATATTATATTTTAAAAAAACTATGGGGTCGATTAGGATCGCGGACGGACTTGAGTCCGTCCGCGACCCCAGAGTATGAGGGAACGTCCGCAGGGGCTGCGGCGTTCCCTCATGTGCAATTAGGATGTGACCGCCACCCTGGCGGTCACATCCTGGATATTTAACATTGCGGCGGGTGCTGCTTCAAGCAGCACCCGCCGCAATGTTAAAAGTGCATGTTTTACATTTACATGCACAAAGCGGCAGGCACCGCGCGGTGCCTGCCGCATTGTGCATGTAAATGCTGGGGGGTACCATAGGTACCCCCCATGTGCACCCCCCCACCCGCCAACACCCTGGGGGCCCGCAACGGGCCCCCAAAATCAAAAGTACACATGCTTTTCCACGGAGGAAAAACCGCCGCGGAAAAGCATGTTTACTAATGCTTCCTAATTTGGCTGGCGGTGTCTGATAGACACTGCCAGCCAAATGAGAGCTTTTCCGCCGCGGTTGTAATCCGACCGCGGCGGAAAAGCAGCGGACAGAAACCAAGACCCACCAGCCATCGTAATGCGGCGGTGGGTCTTTGGTGACTCCGCAGAGGATTTTCCGCCTCCTCCGGGCCGGAGGTGGCTTCCGCCGGCCCGGAGGAGGCAGAAAATCCTCCATCCTAATCGGCCCCTTGATTTCTTACCTTGATATTCTGGTCACTGATATTCTTGATGTCGATATTCTGTCCCTTTGATATTTCCAACTCGATATTTCTGTAGTTCGAAATAAAAAACTTGATATTATGTCTATGCACCGTATCTTGGGTTATGTTGTGGGTAAATGAAGATATAAAGTAGATGGTAGCCAGGTAATTAATCCAAGTAAGATGTTTATTAAGCAACCTAAAATGAGATAAATCTAGTTACAACAGGTTACATACCTAGGTGTAGCTGACAGTTGGTCTTTGTGTAATGCTTTCAGACAGTGAGACAAAGAAGACTAGATGTTTGCAGGATGGGCCATCTCGGAGTTGATGAGGGGAAGGAGTTGTCATATACCACACTTGCACATCACAAAGGTACTGCCTGAGAACTCTCACAAAAGGTTTGACACTAGTCTTTGTGACCCCAGACAAGATGGGGCCAGGGCAGGGTGGGAAGAAATTCAAAGCACTTCTGGGGGTGGAAAACATTATCTTACTTCAAAGTGGGCCCTGCGTATAAATAGTGGACTCTCAGAACCCACTGTTCAGCACACCTCTGGACCTGTGGAAAACTCAGAAGGACTGCTGTGCTGCTCTGCATGAAGGGCTGCTACTCCGCTCCCCTGCTGCATGAGTGAAAGGACTGGACCTGTATCTTGAACCCAGGACCACTAGATAGATTCCAACAGCTACTTTGCTGGTCTCTTGATTAGAGCCATAAGTACTAAAACGGCTTTTAGCACCTTTGAACCCAGCACCTGGACTCTGCTGTGAGTATTGCCCCCCAATGGGTGCCACCTCAGTCCTGGAACCTTGAAAGTGGGCCTGAAGGTGCTCTACCAGCCCAACTATGGTTTGCTTGGGATCTTGCAACACTTCTCAACCAGGATTTCAGGTACATTGTTAAGCAAGCCTAACTTGGCCCATGTCTCCAGCCTGCACTCCATTGTGGTCTTCCTGAACTTGTGGCCTTGTTCCAGCATGGTGTGACCAGATAATCCCAGTTGGCGCTTTGTGCTTCTAGATTTTCATTTAAAACTGCATGTCTCAGGATTAACTGGCTGACTTTTTGTCGTTTTGATCTGAAATAATTGAATACATTTTACCATAGTTTTTCTAAATTGATTTTGGATTTTTTCTTGTCTTGTGTTTTTACTTTAGTACTCAATGCTGCAGTGCTGGAAACATGAGCACAGGGTTGAGAAAAAGCTGGGAATACTCAATGCAACAATACCACACAACATACCAATGTAAATCAATCAATCTGGCCTCATTTCTTAGCCATGCAATCAGCCAGCCACTAAATCATCATCCACTGACTCACTCACCCATTCAACCATTGACTCTTTCTCACTTTTACACACTAGCCATCTACATGACCAAAGACACAAACTTGTCAATCATAATTGACAGGAATCACTTTCACTTGTAAAATAGCAAGACCTATGAATATGGCAGTGCTTGCTTAAATTATCTTTTTCCATGTAAGAGTACGGAGTTGTAAACTCTCACTGAGATGCATGAAAAACATTCATGCATGTCGTCTTGATCTGAAAAAATGTAATACATTTTACCATATTTTTCTAAATTGATTTTGTATTTTTTCTTGTGTTCTGTTTTTACTTCAGTACTCTTTGAAGTGCTGCATAAATTTAAGCCTGACTGCTGTTGTGCCAAGCTATCAAAGGATTAAGCACAGGTAATTTGGGGTTAACATATGTTTCATCCTGACAGAGATTGTGGTTGATGCTTAAGTAGAGTTTCAACCCCCCCCCCCCCAACCAGCGACCCAAATTCCCACACTTATTGACACATTTTAAACGTCTTTCACCATTCAACTCGCTACATGCAGGATTAGCTTCAGAGTGCATGATTGAAATGACAGCAAGCAAGAAGGTAGCAGGGGGACCACATTGAGGTGGACAGCAGCGGTGAGCTAGGAAAGGCCATTTCTTGAGGTTCTTCATTCATTTACAGTGGAAGCCTTTTAGGTAGAGAGCAGCAGGAAGAAAGTTAAACAGTTTAGAAAACAGAAGAAATCATGTCTGCCATCTTTGGCTGCCTGCCTTGTTTTTAAGTTTATCATTTTCAGACATCTGCTGAATTCAGATGAAAAGTTCTGCGTGAGGAAGCAACCTGCATATCACCAGTTGCCTACAGTGTCGACAAAAGGGTGGATGATGGAAAAGCTGCCATTTTAAAATGGAAAATTGAAATGTAAAAAAAAGATACAAATCTGACCAGTCGGGGCCACAGTGATTCTACCTCCACTCTGCACTCATTGCAGAAATGTATTCTCTATGTGGAAACTCTCCAGTGTAAACACCATCAACATCTGAATAGAAATAGTTGTATTGGCACTGCCAGAAAAGAAGGTTCCATTTACAAACCCGGTTCCCCGGGACATTTCAGTTGTACGTATTCCACACATCCCAAGTCCACAAAGAGAGCACTTCCACTATCCCACCTCTGAATCCCTGAAATAATTCTGTGGAGTTAGTATTGGTATTATACATTTTTGTTGTAGCTTCAACAATGCACAATCGCAAAAAATATATATATTCAACACGGAGAGTGGGGTGGGCAACAGGAAGGGGAGTGGGGTGGGCAGCATAGGGGTGATGGGGGAATGAAAATAAAGTGTCCCAGGAAACAGAGAAAAGGGGAGAGAGCAGAAGAATAAGCCTTTCAATGGATGGCAATAAAATACATAAAACAAGCATTAGTGAAGCCAATCCATCTGGGTTTAATTTGCTAACACCTTCAAACAGTGTTTGTGCATGATTGTGCAAGCATGCATTTGGCACATTAAATTCTGAATGCCTTTATCACTACTTGTCTATTCATGTGAGAAAGTCGATGTCCTGAAAAAAATGGAAGATTGAATCCTTCAAATCCTGTACACCTGTAGCTGACGTAGAGTAGTGAAAGGTCCTGATTTATGTTGTCCTGCTAGAGACAGTTTCAACTTCCTATCCAGTAGACAGCCTTGGATACTCTACAGAGCCAATCTTTGCTCAAGATTGGATGGCTTTCATATCATTCTAAGTTGCCTTGCTATTTGTTGTATTTCTCTCGTTCTGTGTTTGACCCAGGCACAGGAGTTTTTTACTTCGATATCAGTTGATTTGTCATTTGTCCTGCCCCAAACACCGCATGGCAAACAGTGCTACATTAAACGCCAATTAGTTGCCTTTTTATTGGCACCTACTGGTCACTCCACAAAATGTAGCAAAAATGTGCCAGACAAAACAACATCGAACTTGACAGATATTAAAGGCTACAACAACATTGATTTTCACTGGTATTGAAGACCACAATATTGATCTAGACTGTCTTTGAAGAAAACTTTAAACAAGCTTTGGCAATGTAAGTCAGTCTTACTTGTATTTAAAGATAAGCGAGACCGATTGGAATTGCCAGTGCTTGTTTTGTCAGGTGCTGAGAAAGCGGGAGACAGGCACCAGGTCTTCTTAAGCTCAAGACTTCAGGTAGGCGAGGTGGAGGCTCCACCGATAAGGCGGAAGAGCGTCGCCCCACTATGCAAAGCAGTGAAAGAAAGACAAAATACAATGATAGTAACTCAGGGTTATTATCATTATATTTGTTCCTGCTGCGCAACTTTTCCGGGCAGGCAGGGCGGGGCTGCTCTGCTCTCAGAGCAGGAGAGGAATGGTTTTCCCACTCCAAGTGCGCAATGACTGTTTGACCGGCCCTCTGGGGCCATCCAAACAATCATGCACACTTTGCTGTTTCTGCATGCAGGCAGCATTACAGCCTGTGGGAAGAACATGCCCAGGCCCCCATTCCCTGACTGAGCGCGGATCTACGGTGCGCAGACCAATCACAACGCTGCATTGCAGCACTAGGATTGACTTAAGTGAGGGAGTCTGGATGCTTTCTGTTCGGGTCCTGGAGAGGAGGGACTGAGACGATGTGCGGTGAGGGAGAGATGCAAAAAGGTAAGTGTTTAACTTTTTAAATTGTATTTTTACACCATTCCGCCAGCCCAGTCTGTGCCGGCCGCTACTGGGAAGACGTCAGGGATCAGTGACTTTTCTGCTTTGGATACGCTGCAGTGCTGCTCGCATTCTGGAGTTTCTTAGCCAGAATGCAGGGAGGGCATGGGCCTTCTGCTGACCCCAGGATGACAGCCCAAACTTTCCTGCTGTCTGGTGCAATGACTTTATGTTCGCAGTGAAATAATCTCATAAATATTTGAATGTGAGCCGGGGAAAAACATGCATTCCTGTGAAGTGTTGACAATAAAATAAAAATAGTACCTCAGAGTATGGAATGGAAGGATATAAGTCTTCCAGTCAGTTTACTGCAAGATCAAAATGCTGTTAAGTGGGACAAACACAAGAATAGGAAGGAAAAGCTCTGAATCAAGAGGAGACACATGATATAAACAACAAAGCATTCACATCTTCGGCAAGGGGCAGACCCAAAGCCCATTTAAATCATATGTTACACACTGGAAGCAATAGATATGCTTACAGAGAGCTAAAGCGGTCTGTAGCTAAGACTTGAAAATGGTTCTAGAGAAGGTGGTGGCATGACAAATGATATTCAATTATATAACCAACCACATTCTGCCCTGTCAGTCATGGTGTAGTGCTAGATGAAATATCACAAGGCCAATGTAAGTTCAGAACAGACAGGGAACAGGTCTTTAATGGACTAATAAGGAACTCTAAGAGCACAGCTCAATGAAACAACTAAACAAGAAAACCATGAAGAAAAGGTGTGAAAACTCAGGATAACAAAGGTCAAATATAATGCTAATATAAAGAATACCAAAACATAAAAACATAAGAATTGCATAAAGTGAGAACAAAACATGTGGGACTCTACGGACCTGTAGTTGACATGAGATTTGTCTCTTTACTGTCACTGAATTACTAACAGCACTATAGTAGCTGAAAACATGTTTGGGAGCGTGCCCAAAAGCTCAAAGGGGTTTTTCAAGTATCTGGGCAAGTTGAGAGATGTGTTACTATGAGAGGTGGGGAAGGGTGGAAGAATGACAGCATGAGATTGTGGATTAATATTTGGGGTAGATGATAGTCCACCACAAGTAATAATGTCACTATTCTTGTTAGGTCCAGTAAAGGTTTCATTAATTTAGACATGAGCTCACACTCTGGTAGTTTTGACATAGAGAAGACAGGTTTGCCTTAAGAACATGTGTAAAGCATTTAAAAGTACCTAAATAATTGGGGGAGGAGCTACGCGGGCATCCAAGATGGTCACGTAAGCAGATGGCTCCCGGGACCCGCGCCGCCCTCCTGCAACTATCCTTCAAATATCCTGGTTTTTATTATGGGCTTTTGAAGATCTACTCTTGCTGACTTTAATACTCTTTCAAGAATTGAAATGGGATTTCGGGAACCGATTTTGCATCGACTCCAACTTTCTGGCCTGCCCCCGATCGGGACCGGGGACTCTGCTGCTCTGGTGGGCCAAGGAGTAAGTCAACAACAACGGCTTAGGGACATCCTCCCTGCCGGCTGCATTGTCGCTTTCAGTTTCGATTTCTCCTCGACCCCTCGATTGACTGTTCTAAGAGCGATCCAGCTCTCAAGTTGAGGTGGCTTTGACCCGCTGTGCTTTCCTGCCATATCCCTCGTCTCGCATTCTACAATATTGGCCTGAAATTCTGATCTGGCAACTCAATAACATTGGCCATTTTCACCAGGTCCAGAGGGCCCCTTCGGGGCGCGGCTTCCAATATGGCGTCCAAACCTGAGCTCGAGAGGCGCAAGACGAAGACGCCGACCCGTGGGGGACCTATCCAGACCAATGTTATGGATTGTTACACGCAACCGAAGGGTTCCCCCGGAACAGGTTCCAGCTCACCTCAAGGACACGACTGCATTTCTCCAAAAGATCGAGACGATACAGTTTGATAAAAACCAACAATTAATGGTGACACTAGACGTTGTTTCACTCTATACCCAGATCCCCCAAGACCAAGCTCTTGAGACATTGTATTACTTCCTGGATAAACGGGATAGACCGGTCCAAGTACCTACGGAATTTATAGTAGAACTGGCAACTTTGGCTCTGCAAAAAAACTTTTTTACGTTTGACTCTGAATACTTCCTACAGATAAAAGGAGTAGCTATGGGGTGCCCATTTGCCCCGGAATTAGCAGTATTGTTTATGGGACTCTATGAACAAAAATTCATTTATAATGACAATCCTTTTAAAGAACAGATTTCTCATTATATGAGATACATAGACGATAGTTCCTCATTTGGACCGGGAACCCTGAAACCCTGAATGAGTTTGTCAACTGGCTGAATGCACGAAGCGATGATATAAAATTCAGTTGCACATCATCCAATACATCCATCACATTTTTGGATGTAAAAATTGAACCATCTGACGGAGGCCTGGTAACTACCCTTTACCGAAAAGCGACAGATAGAAATAAGGCGTTACTGTTTTCTAGCAATCACCCACGCAGCCTAAGACAAAACCTACCCTTTGGACAATTCCTCAGGATCCGTAGGAATTGTTCACGGAAAGAGGACTACTTCGAACATGCCAACCTACTGAAGGAGAGGCTTCTCCAACGAGGATATCCCAACAAACTAATAAAAAATTCACTGAAAAGGGCATGGTGGACGCCGCGTGAATCCCTTTTGCAAAAAAAGTTCAAAGTGGAACAAAAACGATTGGTGTGTGTGTCTACCTTTTGTCCAGCTACCAACCAATTAAAGAAATTGATTACATCTAACTGGCATCTAGTAAAAGATTTACATGAGGATTTCAAAACACCACCCTTATTCGCGCACAAAAAAGAAAAAAGTGTGGCCAACCACATCGTGAGAGCAGCTTTACCCATTGAGAAAGGCCCGACCCTAAGAAGTCTATTCGGTTTTCCACCGACTATAGGACACCACAAATGTGGAACATGCATCTGCTGTGAAGAAACAATGGAGGAGTCAGTCTTCTCATTTAACAACATCAATTGGAAACATGAGGTTTTTACCAACTGTAAGACAAGGAATGTCGTGTACGCTGTTATATGCCCGTGCCCAATGTTATACATCGGAAGAACAACCCAAGAAGTCAGGCAACGTATTACCCAACACAAATCAAGAATACGTAGAGAAGTTGAAAACGCACCTCTAGTCAATCACTGGGTAGCCATGAAACACGACAAAACCA
The DNA here is from genome assembly GCF_964263255.1 of Lissotriton vulgaris. Classification (NCBI taxonomy): domain Eukaryota; kingdom Metazoa; phylum Chordata; class Amphibia; order Caudata; family Salamandridae; genus Lissotriton; species Lissotriton vulgaris. The sequence continues at coordinate 1,420,546 of NW_028254594.1, forward strand.
AGCTTAAGTGGACTGTAATGTCGAAAATTGAAAATGACCCGAGAGGTGGCAACCTCGAGGCACGACTAAACCAAAGAGAAGCCATGTTAATAATGAAATTTGATGCAGCAGTAACCGGACTAAATGAAATCTCCGAAATCTACAAACCTAACACGTAAAAATGTTTTAGCCTTTCCGATTAAGATCTACGGGACTACATCCCCCACAATCCTTCAGCACGTAGCCACACCCACAGCTAAGAACAGTTAGTGTGCTCACTCAGTCCCAACAGACCGAAGGGGAAGGAGTGAATTATACGAACGGCGGTTGATTTCAAGAACCAGCGCGGAACTTCAATAACGGTAGGAAGGATGCCGTTTGGGCCCACGAGTCTTCTCACACAGCGTCAATGATACGCCAGACAGCAAGCGCTAACACTCGCGTTCTGCATTGATCTTTCTTAACAGATTCGGAGCGACACTTCACGAAAGAGTTTGACCTCAAGGAGACTCATCCTCGAAAATCTTCATTCACAGCTCAGGTAGGCGCACGTACACACACCCAATGTATGAGTCATATTAGGTAAACGTGTGTAACGACACAATTACTATAAATGCAGTGCACTTACCGTTTGTTTTCCCATTTTGTTCCAGCACTCCCCCCCACCCACCCTTTGTATTCGGAATACAATTGCCTGCAATTGCGGAGCCATGACCCAACACTAGAGGTAGGCTGAGGGAAGTTAGGTTGCGAACAAGGTGTTGATCTCTTAGAACCCAAGAGTTATGATTGTTTTCCTTTTCTTTGTAGTTACTGTTTGGTCCTGAGGAGAACCCTGTCAGTCACAGGGCTCGAAACGCGTCGACCGACCCGGTCCCGGGTCATTTCCTTGATTTGACTGAAAACTTCTTGGCAATTTATAGAAAGACATTTTGCTTTTCTTATAACTGTCACAATCAAGTGTTAAATACGTTAAAAAAGGACTCTTCATTTGTTGAACAAAAAGTTTCTTTTGACACTGGGACCAGTATGTATGTGTATTTGTATGAATGGATGGCCAAGAATGTCTTGTATGTAAGTTTTTGACTCATTGTACATACCTAATTGTGTGTTTTTTATTTTTTTTCCATGTGTGTATATAAATGTACATAAAATTATTTTTTGTATTCCCATGCACAAAAACAAAAATGATGCAGAACTGAAATAGCATTCAAAAAGAAAATTAAAAAGTTGCAATTTGTAAAGCTGGTGTCCATGTCATTGTCATGTATGCTAT